>NC_080201.1:52741110-53991110 GCF_030028045.1 Hippopotamus amphibius kiboko
TGATACAAAATACTTTTACCAGGCCCAGACCCATGTTAGAATTAACACAATCTGGGTCATTCTTTAGCTGTTTTAAAAAATACTTTTACCAGGCCCAGACCAATGCTAGAATTATACTATCTAGGTCTGTCTTTAGCTGTTGTACAAAATATTTGTACCAGCCACAGACCAATGCAAGAATTACGCAATCTGGGTCATTCTTTAACTGTTCTACTAAAAATCCTTGTGGCTGGGGCTTTTGCAGCCCAACACGGTCAAGTTTCATTTTGTTTAGGCACTTACCAGCCTAAGATCCCCTTCAAGAATGACACAATCTGGTCATTCGTTCGCTGTTATACCAACAACAATTGTACCTAGGATGTGTGCTGGGAAACATAGCACTGTTTGCATGGACACAGCCATCGCATACCCAAAGACCAAGGCAAGAATTACACAATCTGGGTCATTCCTTAGCTGTGATACAAAATACTTTTACCAGGCCCAGGACCCATGTTAGAATTACACAATCTGGGTCATTCTTTAGCTGTTTTAAAAAATACTTTTACCAGGCCCAGACCAATGCTAGAATTATACTATCTAGGTCTGTCTTTAGCTGTTGTACAAAAATATTTGTACCAGCCACAGACCAATGCAAGAATTACGCAATCTGGGTCATTCTTTAACTGTTCTACTAAAAATCCTTGTGGCTGGGGCTTTTGCAGCCAAACACGGTCAAGTTTCATTTTGTTTAGGCACTTACCAGCCTAAGATCCCTTCAAGAATGACACAATCTGGTCATTCGTTCGCTGTTATACCAACAACAATTGTACTAGGATGTGTGCTGGGAAACATAGCACTGTTTGCATGGACACAGCCATCGCATACCCAAAGACCAAGGCAAGAATTACACAATCTGGGTCATTCCTTAGCTGTGATACAAAATACTTTTACCAGGCCCAGACCCATGTTAGAATTACACAATCTGGGTCATTCTTTAGCTGTTTTAAAAAATACTTTTACCAGGCCCAGACCAATGCTAGAATTATACTATCTAGGTCTGTCTTTAGCTGTTGTACAAAATATTTGTACCAGCCACAGACCAATGCAAGAATTACGCAATCTGGGTCATTCTTTAACTGTTCTACTAAAAATCCTTGTGGCTGGGGCTTTTGCAGCCAAACACGGTCAAGTTTCATTTTGTTTAGGCACTTACCAGCCTAAGATCCCTTCAAGAATGACACAATCTGTCATTCGTTCGCTGTTATACCACAACAATTGTACCTAGGATGTGTGCTGGGAAACATAGCACTGTTTGCATGGACACAGCCATCGCATACCCAAAGACCAAGGCAAGAATTACACAATCTGGGTCATTCCTTAGCTGTGATACAAAATACTTTTACCAGGCCCAGACCCATGTTAGAATTACACAATCTGGGTCATTCTTTAGCTGTTTTAAAAAATACTTTTACCAGGCCCAGACCAATGCTAGAATTATACTATCTAGGTCTGTCTTTAGCTGTTGTACAAAATATTTGTACCAGCCACAGACCAATGCAAGAATTACGCAATCTGGGTCATTCTTTAACTGTTCTACTAAAAATCCTTGTGGCTGGGGCTTTTGCAGCCAAACACGGTCAAGTTTCATTTTGTTTAGGCACTTACCAGCCTAAGATCCCTTCAAGAATGACACAATCTGGTCATTCGTTCGCTGTTATACCAACAACAATTGTACCTAGGATGTGTGCTGGGAAACATAGCACTGTTTGCATGGACACAGCCATCGCATACCCAAAGACCAAGGCAAGAATTACACAATCTGGGTCATTCCTTAGCTGTGATACAAAATACTTTTACCAGGCCCAGACCCATGTTAGAATTACACAATCTGGGTCATTCTTTAGCTGTTTTAAAAAATACTTTTACCAGGCCCAGACCAATGCTAGAATTATACTATCTAGGTCTGTCTTTAGCTGTTGTACAAAATATTTGTACCAGCCACAGACCAATGCAAGAATTACGCAATCTGGGTCATTCTTTAACTGTTCTACTAAAAATCCTTGTGGCTGGGGCTTTTGCAGCCAAACACGGTCAAGTTTCATTTTGTTTAGGCACTTACCAGCCTAAGATCCCTTCAAGAATGACACAATCTGGTCATTCGTTCGCTGTTATACCAACAACAATTGTACCTAGGATGTGTGCTGGGAAACATAGCACTGTTTGCAGGGACACAGCCATCGCATACCCAAAGACCAAGGCAAGAATTACACAATCTGGGTCATTCCTTAGCTGTGATACAAAATACTTTTACCAGGCCCAGACCCATGTTAGAATTACACAATCTGGGTCATTCTTTAGCTGTTTTAAAAAATACTTTTACCAGGCCCAGACCAATGCTAGAATTATACTATCTAGGTCTGTCTTTAGCTGTTGTACAAAATATTTGTACCAGCCACAGACCAATGCAAGAATTACGCAATCTGGGTCATTCTTTAACTGTTCTACTAAAAATCCTTGTGGCTGGGGCTTTTGCAGCCAAACACGGTCAAGTTTCATTTTGTTTAGGCACTTACCAGCCTAAGATCCCTTCAAGAATGACACAATCTGGTCATTCGTTCGCTGTTATACCAACAACAATTGTACCTAGGATGTGTGCTGGGAAACATAGCACTGTTTGCAGGGACACAGCCATCGCATACCCAAAGACCAAGGCAAGAATTACACAATCTGGGTCATTCCTTAGCTGTGATACAAAATACTTTTACCAGGCCCAGACCCATGTTAGAATTACACAATCTGGGTCATTCTTTAGCTGTTTTAAAAAATACTTTTACCAGGCCCAGACCAATGCTAGAATTATACTATCTAGGTCTGTCTTTAGCTGTTGTACAAAATATTTGTACCAGCCACAGACCAATGCAAGAATTACGCAATCTGGGTCATTCTTTAACTGTTCTACTAAAAATCCTTGTGGCTGGGGCTTTTGCAGCCAAACACGGTCAAGTTTCATTTTGTTTAGGCACTTACCAGCCTAAGATCCCTTCAAGAATGACACAATCTGGTCATTCGTTCGCTGTTATACCAACAACAATTGTACCTAGGATGTGTGCTGGGAAACATAGCACTGTTTGCATGGACACAGCCATCGCATACCCAAAGACCAAGGCAAGAATTACACAATCTGGGTCATTCCTTAGCTGTGATACAAAATACTTTTACCAGGCCCAGACCCATGTTAGAATTACACAATCTGGGTCATTCTTTAGCTGTTTTAAAAAATACTTTTACCAGGCCCAGACCAATGCTAGAATTATACTATCTAGGTCTGTCTTTAGCTGTTGTACAAAATATTTGTACCAGCCACAGACCAATGCAAGAATTACGCAATCTGGGTCATTCTTTAACTGTTCTACTAAAAATCCTTGTGGCTGGGGCTTTTGCAGCCAAACACGGTCAAGTTTCATTTTGTTTAGGCACTTACCAGCCTAAGATCCCTTCAAGAATGACACAATCTGGTCATTCGTTCGCTGTTATACCAACAACAATTGTACCTAGGATGTGTGCTGGGAAACATAGCACTGTTTGCATGGACACAGCCATCGCATACCCAAAGACCAAGGCAAGAATTACACAATCTGGGTCATTCCTTAGCTGTGATACAAAATACTTTTACCAGGCCCAGACCCATGTTAGAATTACACAATCTGGGTCATTCTTTAGCTGTTTTAAAAAATACTTTTACCAGGCCCAGACCAATGCTAGAATTATACTATCTAGGTCTGTCTTTAGCTGTTGTACAAAATATTTGTACCAGCCACAGACCAATGCAAGAATTACGCAATCTGGGTCATTCTTTAACTGTTCTACTAAAAATCCTTGTGGCTGGGGCTTTTGCAGCCAAACACGGTCAAGTTTCATTTTGTTTAGGCACTTACCAGCCTAAGATCCCTTCAAGAATGACACAATCTGGTCATTCGTTCGCTGTTATACCAACAACAATTGTACCTAGGATGTGTGCTGGGAAACATAGCACTGTTTGCATGGACACAGCCATCGCATACCCAAAGACCAAGGCAAGAATTACACAATCTGGGTCATTCCTTAGCTGTGATACAAAATACTTTTACCAGGCCCAGACCCATGTTAGAATTACACAATCTGGGTCATTCTTTAGCTGTTTTAAAAAATACTTTTACCAGGCCCAGACCAATGCTAGAATTATACTATCTAGGTCTGTCTTTAGCTGTTGTACAAAATATTTGTACCAGCCACAGACCAATGCAAGAATTACGCAATCTGGGTCATTCTTTAACTGTTCTACTAAAAATCCTTGTGGCTGGGGCTTTTGCAGCCAAACACGGTCAAGTTTCATTTTGTTTAGGCACTTACCAGCCTAAGATCCCTTCAAGAATGACACAATCTGGTCATTCGTTCGCTGTTATACCAACAACAATTGTACCTAGGATGTGTGCTGGGAAACATAGCACTGTTTGCATGGACACAGCCATCGCATACCCAAAGACCAAGGCAAGAATTACACAATCTGGGTCATTCCTTAGCTGTGATACAAAATACTTTTACCAGGCCCAGACCCATGTTAGAATTACACAATCTGGGTCATTCTTTAGCTGTTTTAAAAAATACTTTTACCAGGCCCAGACCAATGCTAGAATTATACTATCTAGGTCTGTCTTTAGCTGTTGTACAAAATATTTGTACCAGCCACAGACCAATGCAAGAATTACGCAATCTGGGTCATTCTTTAACTGTTCTACTAAAAATCCTTGTGGCTGGGGCTTTTGCAGCCAAACACGGTCAAGTTTCATTTTGTTTAGGCACTTACCAGCCTAAGATCCCTTCAAGAATGACACAATCTGGTCATTCGTTCGCTGTTATACCAACAACAATTGTACCTAGGATGTGTGCTGGGAAACATAGCACTGTTTGCATGGACACAGCCATCGCATACCCAAAGACCAAGGCAAGAATTACACAATCTGGGTCATTCCTTAGCTGTGATACAAAATACTTTTACCAGGCCCAGACCCATGTTAGAATTACACAATCTGGGTCATTCTTTAGCTGTTTTAAAAAATACTTTTACCAGGCCCAGACCAATGCTAGAATTATACTATCTAGGTCTGTCTTTAGCTGTTGTACAAAATATTTGTACCAGCCACAGACCAATGCAAGAATTACGCAATCTGGGTCATTCTTTAACTGTTCTACTAAAAATCCTTGTGGCTGGGGCTTTTGCAGCCAAACACGGTCAAGTTTCATTTGTTTAGGCACTTACCAGCCTAAGATCCCTTCAAGAATGACACAATCTGGTCATTCGTTCGCTGTTATACCAACAACAATTGTACCTAGGATGTGTGCTGGGAAACATAGCACTGTTTGCATGGACACAGCCATCGCATACCCAAAGACCAAGGCAAGAATTACACAATCTGGGTCATTCCTTAGCTGTGATACAAAATACTTTTACCAGGCCCAGACCCATGTTAGAATTACACAATCTGGGTCATTCTTTAGCTGTTTTAAAAAATACTTTTACCAGGCCCAGACCAATGCTAGAATTATACTATCTAGGTCTGTCTTTAGCTGTTGTACAAAATATTTGTACCAGCCACAGACCAATGCAAGAATTACGCAATCTGGGTCATTCTTTAACTGTTCTACTAAAAATCCTTGTGGCTGGGGCTTTTGCAGCCAAACACGGTCAAGTTTCATTTTGTTTAGGCACTTACCAGCCTAAGATCCCTTCAAGAATGACACAATCTGGTCATTCGTTCGCTGTTATACCAACAACAATTGTACCTAGGATGTGTGCTGGGAAACATAGCACTGTTTGCATGGACACAGCCATCGCATACCCAAAGACCAAGGCAAGAATTACACAATCTGGGTCATTCCTTAGCTGTGATACAAAATACTTTTACCAGGCCCAGACCCATGTTAGAATTACACAATCTGGGTCATTCTTTAGCTGTTTTAAAAAATACTTTTACCAGGCCCAGACCAATGCTAGAATTATACTATCTAGGTCTGTCTTTAGCTGTTGTACAAAATATTTGTACCAGCCACAGACCAATGCAAGAATTACGCAATCTGGGTCATTCTTTAACTGTTCTACTAAAAATCCTTGTGGCTGGGGCTTTTGCAGCCAAACACGGTCAAGTTTCATTTTGTTTAGGCACTTACCAGCCTAAGATCCCTTCAAGAATGACACAATCTGGTCATTCGTTCGCTGTTATACCAACAACAATTGTACCTAGGATGTGTGCTGGGAAACATAGCACTGTTTGCATGGACACAGCCATCGCATACCCAAAGACCAAGGCAAGAATTACACAATCTGGGTCATTCCTTAGCTGTGATACAAAATACTTTTACCAGGCCCAGACCCATGTTAGAATTACACAATCTGGGTCATTCTTTAGCTGTTTTAAAAAATACTTTTACCAGGCCCAGACCAATGCTAGAATTATACTATCTAGGTCTGTCTTTAGCTGTTGTACAAAATATTTGTACCAGCCACAGACCAATGCAAGAATTACGCAATCTGGGTCATTCTTTAACTGTTCTACTAAAAATCCTTGTGGCTGGGGCTTTTGCAGCCAAACACGGTCAAGTTTCATTTTGTTTAGGCACTTACCAGCCTAAGATCCCTTCAAGAATGACACAATCTGGTCATTCGTTCGCTGTTATACCAACAACAATTGTACCTAGGATGTGTGCTGGGAAACATAGCACTGTTTGCATGGACACAGCCATCGCATACCCAAAGACCAAGGCAAGAATTACACAATCTGGGTCATTCCTTAGCTGTGATACAAAATACTTTTACCAGGCCCAGACCCATGTTAGAATTACACAATCTGGGTCATTCTTTAGCTGTTTTAAAAAATACTTTTACCAGGCCCAGACCAATGCTAGAATTATACTATCTAGGTCTGTCTTTAGCTGTTGTACAAAATATTTGTACCAGCCACAGACCAATGCAAGAATTACGCAATCTGGGTCATTCTTTAACTGTTCTACTAAAAATCCTTGTGGCTGGGGCTTTTGCAGCCAAACACGGTCAAGTTTCATTTTGTTTAGGCACTTACCAGCCTAAGATCCCTTCAAGAATGACACAATCTGGTCATTCGTTCGCTGTTATACCAACAACAATTGTACCTAGGATGTGTGCTGGGAAACATAGCACTGTTTGCATGGACACAGCCATCGCATACCCAAAGACCAAGGCAAGAATTACACAATCTGGGTCATTCCTTAGCTGTGATACAAAATACTTTTACCAGGCCCAGACCCATGTTAGAATTACACAATCTGGGTCATTCTTTAGCTGTTTTAAAAAATACTTTTACCAGGCCCAGACCAATGCTAGAATTATACTATCTAGGTCTGTCTTTAGCTGTTGTACAAAATATTTGTACCAGCCACAGACCAATGCAAGAATTACGCAATCTGGGTCATTCTTTAACTGTTCTACTAAAAATCCTTGTGGCTGGGGCTTTTGCAGCCAAACACGGTCAAGTTTCATTTTGTTTAGGCACTTACCAGCCTAAGATCCCTTCAAGAATGACACAATCTGGTCATTCGTTCGCTGTTATACCAACAACAATTGTACCTAGGATGTGTGCTGGGAAACATAGCACTGTTTGCATGGACACAGCCATCGCATACCCAAAGACCAAGGCAAGAATTACACAATCTGGGTCATTCCTTAGCTGTGATACAAAATACTTTTACCAGGCCCAGACCCATGTTAGAATTACACAATCTGGGTCATTCTTTAGCTGTTTTAAAAAATACTTTTACCAGGCCCAGACCAATGCTAGAATTATACTATCTAGGTCTGTCTTTAGCTGTTGTACAAAATATTTGTACCAGCCACAGACCAATGCAAGAATTACGCAATCTGGGTCATTCTTTAACTGTTCTACTAAAAATCCTTGTGGCTGGGGCTTTTGCAGCCAAACACGGTCAAGTTTCATTTTGTTTAGGCACTTACCAGCCTAAGATCCCTTCAAGAATGACACAATCTGGTCATTCGTTCGCTGTTATACCAACAACAATTGTACCTAGGATGTGTGCTGGGAAACATAGCACTGTTTGCATGGACACAGCCATCGCATACCCAAAGACCAAGGCAAGAATTACACAATCTGGGTCATTCCTTAGCTGTGATACAAAATACTTTTACCAGGCCCAGACCCATGTTAGAATTACACAATCTGGGTCATTCTTTAGCTGTTTTAAAAAATACTTTTACCAGGCCCAGACCAATGCTAGAATTATACTATCTAGGTCTGTCTTTAGCTGTTGTACAAAATATTTGTACCAGCCACAGACCAATGCAAGAATTACGCAATCTGGGTCATTCTTTAACTGTTCTACTAAAAATCCTTGTGGCTGGGGCTTTTGCAGCCAAACACGGTCAAGTTTCATTTTGTTTAGGCACTTACCAGCCTAAGATCCCTTCAAGAATGACACAATCTGGTCATTCGTTCGCTGTTATACCAACAACAATTGTACCTAGGATGTGTGCTGGGAAACATAGCACTGTTTGCATGGACACAGCCATCGCATACCCAAAGACCAAGGCAAGAATTACACAATCTGGGTCATTCCTTAGCTGTGATACAAAATACTTTTACCAGGCCCAGACCCATGTTAGAATTACACAATCTGGGTCATTCTTTAGCTGTTTTAAAAAATACTTTTACCAGGCCCAGACCAATGCTAGAATTATACTATCTAGGTCTGTCTTTAGCTGTTGTACAAAATATTTGTACCAGCCACAGACCAATGCAAGAATTACGCAATCTGGGTCATTCTTTAACTGTTCTACTAAAAATCCTTGTGGCTGGGGCTTTTGCAGCCAAACACGGTCAAGTTTCATTTTGTTTAGGCACTTACCAGCCTAAGATCCCTTCAAGAATGACACAATCTGGTCATTCGTTCGCTGTTATACCAACAACAATTGTACCTAGGATGTGTGCTGGGAAACATAGCACTGTTTGCATGGACACAGCCATCGCATACCCAAAGACCAAGGCAAGAATTACACAATCTGGGTCATTCCTTAGCTGTGATACAAAATACTTTTACCAGGCCCAGACCCATGTTAGAATTACACAATCTGGGTCATTCTTTAGCTGTTTTAAAAAATACTTTTACCAGGCCCAGACCAATGCTAGAATTATACTATCTAGGTCTGTCTTTAGCTGTTGTACAAAATATTTGTACCAGCCACAGACCAATGCAAGAATTACGCAATCTGGGTCATTCTTTAACTGTTCTACTAAAAATCCTTGTGGCTGGGGCTTTTGCAGCCAAACACGGTCAAGTTTCATTTTGTTTAGGCACTTACCAGCCTAAGATCCCTTCAAGAATGACACAATCTGGTCATTCGTTCGCTGTTATACCAACAACAATTGTACCTAGGATGTGTGCTGGGAAACATAGCACTGTTTGCATGGACACAGCCATCGCATACCCAAAGACCAAGGCAAGAATTACACAATCTGGGTCCATTCCTTAGCTGTGATACAAAATACTTTTACCAGGCCCAGACCCATGTTAGAATTACACAATCTGGGTCATTCTTTAGCTGTTTTAAAAATACTTTTACCAGGCCCAGACCAATGCTAGAATTATACTATCTAGGTCTGTCTTTAGCTGTTGTACAAAATATTTGTACCAGCCACAGACCAATGCAAGAATTACGCAATCTGGGTCATTCTTTAACTGTTCTACTAAAAATCCTTGTGGCTGGGGCTTTTGCAGCCAAACACGGTCAAGTTTCATTTTGTTTAGGCACTTACCAGCCTAAGATCCCTTCAAGAATGACACAATCTGGTCATTCGTTCGCTGTTATACCAACAACAATTGTACCTAGGATGTGTGCTGGGAAACATAGCACTGTTTGCATGGACACAGCCATCGCATACCCAAAGACCAAGGCAAGAATTACACAATCTGGGTCATTCCTTAGCTGTGATACAAAATACTTTTACCAGGCCCAGACCCATGTTAGAATTACACAATCTGGGTCATTCTTTAGCTGTTTTAAAAAATACTTTTACCAGGCCCAGACCAATGCTAGAATTATACTATCTAGGTCTGTCTTTAGCTGTTGTACAAAATATTTGTACCAGCCACAGACCAATGCAAGAATTACGCAATCTGGGTCATTCTTTAACTGTTCTACTAAAAATCCTTGTGGCTGGGGCTTTTGCAGCCAAACACGGTCAAGTTTCATTTTGTTTAGGCACTTACCAGCCTAAGATCCCTTCAAGAATGACACAATCTGGTCATTCGTTCGCTGTTATACCAACAACAATTGTACCTAGGATGTGTGCTGGGAAACATAGCACTGTTTGCATGGACACAGCCATCGCATACCCAAAGACCAAGGCAAGAATTACACAATCTGGGTCATTCCTTAGCTGTGATACAAAATACTTTTACCAGGCCCAGACCCATGTTAGAATTACACAATCTGGGTCATTCTTTAGCTGTTTTAAAAAATACTTTTACCAGGCCCAGACCAATGCTAGAATTATACTATCTAGGTCTGTCTTTAGCTGTTGTACAAAATATTTGTACCAGCCACAGACCAATGCAAGAATTACGCAATCTGGGTCATTCTTTAACTGTTCTACTAAAAATCCTTGTGGCTGGGGCTTTTGCAGCCAAACACGGTCAAGTTTCATTTTGTTTAGGCACTTACCAGCCTAAGATCCCTTCAAGAATGACACAATCTGGTCATTCGTTCGCTGTTATACCAACAACAATTGTACCTAGGATGTGTGCTGGGAAACATAGCACTGTTTGCATGGACACAGCCATCGCATACCCAAAGACCAAGGCAAGAATTACACAATCTGGGCATTCCTTAGCTGTGATACAAAATACTTTTACCAGGCCCAGACCCATGTTAGAATTACACAATCTGGGTCATTCTTTAGCTGTTTTAAAAAATACTTTTACCAGGCCCAGACCAATGCTAGAATTATACTATCTAGGTCTGTCTTTAGCTGTTGTACAAAATATTTGTACCAGCCACAGACCAATGCAAGAATTACGCAATCTGGGTCATTCTTTAACTGTTCTACTAAAAATCCTTGTGGCTGGGGCTTTTGCAGCCAAACACGGTCAAGTTTCATTTTGTTTAGGCACTTACCAGCCTAAGATCCCTTCAAGAATGACACAATCTGGTCATTCGTTCGCTGTTATACCAACAACAATTGTACCTAGGATGTGTGCTGGAAACATAGCACTGTTTGCATGGACACAGCCATCGCATACCCAAAGACCAAGGCAAGAATTACACAATCTGGGTCATTCCTTAGCTGTGATACAAAATACTTTTACCAGGCCCAGACCCATGTTAGAATTACACAATCTGGGTCATTCTTTAGCTGTTTTAAAAAATACTTTTACCAGGCCCAGACCAATGCTAGAATTATACTATCTAGGTCTGTCTTTAGCTGTTGTACAAAATATTTGTACCAGCCACAGACCAATGCAAGAATTACGCAATCTGGGTCATTCTTTAACTGTTCTACTAAAAATCCTTGTGGCTGGGGCTTTTGCAGCCAAACACGGTCAAGTTTCATTTTGTTTAGGCACTTACCAGCCTAAGATCCCTTCAAGAATGACACAATCTGGTCATTCGTTCGCTGTTATACCAACAACAATTGTACCTAGGATGTGTGCTGGGAAACATAGCACTGTTTGCATGGACACAGCCATCGCATACCCAAAGACCAAGGCAAGAATTACACAATCTGGGTCATTCCTTAGCTGTGATACAAAATACTTTTACCAGGCCCAGACCCATGTTAGAATTACACAATCTGGGTCATTCTTTAGCTGTTTTAAAAAATACTTTTACCAGGCCCAGACCAATGCTAGAATTATACTATCTAGGTCTGTCTTTAGCTGTTGTACAAAATATTTGTACCAGCCACAGACCAATGCAAGAATTACGCAATCTGGGTCATTCTTTAACTGTTCTACTAAAAATCCTTGTGGCTGGGGCTTTTGCAGCCAAACACGGTCAAGTTTCATTTTGTTTAGGCACTTACCAGCCTAAGATCCCTTCAAGAATGACACAATCTGGTCATTCGTTCGCTGTTATACCAACAACAATTGTACCTAGGATGTGTGCTGGGAAACATAGCACTGTTTGCATGGACACAGCCATCGCATACCCAAAGACCAAGGCAAGAATTACACAATCTGGGTCATTCCTTAGCTGTGATACAAAATACTTTTACCAGGCCCAGACCCATGTTAGAATTACACAATCTGGGTCATTCTTTAGCTGTTTTAAAAAATACTTTTACCAGGCCCAGACCAATGCTAGAATTATACTATCTAGGTCTGTCTTTAGCTGTTGTACAAAATATTTGTACCAGCCACAGACCAATGCAAGAATTACGCAATCTGGGTCATTCTTTAACTGTTCTACTAAAAATCCTTGTGGCTGGGGCTTTTGCAGCCAAACACGGTCAAGTTTCATTTTGTTTAGGCACTTACCAGCCTAAGATCCCTTCAAGAATGACACAATCTGGTCATTCGTTCGCTGTTATACCAACAACAATTGTACCTAGGATGTGTGCTGGGAAACATAGCACTGTTTGCATGGACACAGCCATCGCATACCCAAAGACCAAGGCAAGAATTACACAATCTGGGTCATTCCTTAGCTGTGATACAAAATACTTTTACCAGGCCCAGACCCATGTTAGAATTACACAATCTGGGTCATTCTTTAGCTGTTTTAAAAAATACTTTTACCAGGCCCAGACCAATGCTAGAATTATACTATCTAGGTCTGTCTTTAGCTGTTGTACAAAATATTTGTACCAGCCACAGACCAATGCAAGAATTACGCAATCTGGGTCATTCTTTAACTGTTCTACTAAAAATCCTTGTGGCTGGGGCTTTTGCAGCCAAACACGGTCAAGTTTCATTTTGTTTAGGCACTTACCAGCCTAAGATCCCTTCAAGAATGACACAATCTGGTCATTCGTTCGCTGTTATACCAACAACAATTGTACCTAGGATGTGTGCTGGAAACATAGCACTGTTTGCATGGACACAGCCATCGCATACCCAAAGACCAAGGCAAGAATTACACAATCTGGGTCATTCCTTAGCTGTGATACAAAATACTTTTACCAGGCCCAGACCCATGTTAGAATTACACAATCTGGGTCATTCTTTAGCTGTTTTAAAAAATACTTTTACCAGGCCCAGACCAATGCTAGAATTATACTATCTAGGTCTGTCTTTAGCTGTTGTACAAAATATTTGTACCAGCCACAGACCAATGCAAGAATTACGCAATCTGGGTCATTCTTTAACTGTTCTACTAAAAATCCTTGTGGCTGGGGCTTTTGCAGCCAAACACGGTCACGTTTCATTTTGTTTAGGCACTTACCAGCCTAAGATCCCTTCAAGAATGACACAATCTGGTCATTCGTTCGCTGTTATACCAACAACAATTGTACCTAGGATGTGTGCTGGGAAACATAGCACTGTTTGCATGGACACAGCCATCGCATACCCAAAGACCAAGGCAAGAATTACACAATCTGGGTCATTCCTTAGCTGTGATACAAAATACTTTTACCAGGCCCAGACCCATGTTAGAATTACACAATCTGGGTCATTCTTTAGCTGTTTTAAAAAATACTTTTACCAGGCCCAGACCAATGCTAGAATTATACTATCTAGGTCTGTCTTTAGCTGTTGTACAAAATATTTGTACCAGCCACAGACCAATGCAAGAATTACGCAATCTGGGTCATTCTTTAACTGTTCTACTAAAAATCCTTGTGGCTGGGGCTTTTGCAGCCAAACACGGTCACGTTTCATTTTGTTTAGGCACTTACCAGCCTAAGATCCCTTCAAGAATGACACAATCTGGTCATTCGTTCGCTGTTATACCAACAACAATTGTACCTAGGATGTGTGCTGGGAAACATAGCACTGTTTGCATGGACACAGCCATCGCATACCCAAAGACCAAGGCAAGAATTACACAATCTGGGTCATTCCTTAGCTGTGATACAAAATACTTTTACCAGGCCCAGACCCATGTTAGAATTACACAATCTGGGTCATTCTTTAGCTGTTTTAAAAAATACTTTTACCAGGCCCAGACCAATGCTAGAATTATACTATCTAGGTCTGTCTTTAGCTGTTGTACAAAATATTTGTACCAGCCACAGACCAATGCAAGAATTACGCAATCTGGGTCATTCTTTAACTGTTCTACTAAAAATCCTTGTGGCTGGGGCTTTTGCAGCCAAACACGGTCACGTTTCATTTTGTTTAGGCACTTACCAGCCTAAGATCCCTTCAAGAATGACACAATCTGGTCATTCGTTCGCTGTTATACCAACAACAATTGTACCTAGGATGTGTGCTGGGAAACATAGCACTGTTTGCATGGACACAGCCATCGCATACCCAAAGACCAAGGCAAGAATTACACAATCTGGGTCATTCCTTAGCTGTGATACAAAATACTTTTACCAGGCCCAGACCCATGTTAGAATTACACAATCTGGGTCATTCTTTAGCTGTTTTAAAAAATACTTTTACCAGGCCCAGACCAATGCTAGAATTATACTATCTAGGTCTGTCTTTAGCTGTTGTACAAAATATTTGTACCAGCCACAGACCAATGCAAGAATTACGCAATCTGGTCATTCTTTAACTGTTCTACTAAAAATCCTTGTGGCTGGGGCTTTTGCAGCCAAACACGGTCACGTTTCATTTTGTTTAGGCACTTACCAGCCTAAGATCCCTTCAAGAATGACACAATCTGGTCATTCGTTCGCTGTTATACCAACAACAATTGTACCTAGGATGTGTGCTGGGAAACATAGCACTGTTTGCATGGACACAGCCATCGCATACCCAAAGACCAAGGCAAGAATTACACAATCTGGGTCATTCCTTAGCTGTGATACAAAATACTTTTACCAGGCCCAGACCCATGTTAGAATTACACAATCTGGGTCATTCTTTAGCTGTTTTAAAAAATACTTTTACCAGGCCCAGACCAATGCTAGAATTATACTATCTAGGTCTGTCTTTAGCTGTTGTACAAAATATTTGTACCAGCCACAGACCAATGCAAGAATTACGCAATCTGGGTCATTCTTTAACTGTTCTACTAAAAATCCTTGTGGCTGGGGCTTTTGCAGCCAAACACGGTCAAGTTTCATTTTGTTTAGGCACTTACCAGCCTAAGATCCCTTCAAGAATGACACAATCTGGTCATTCGTTCGCTGTTATACCAACAACAATTGTACCTAGGATGTGTGCTGGGAAACATAGCACTGTTTGCATGGACACAGCCATCGCATACCCAAAGACCAAGGCAAGAATTACACAATCTGGGTCATTCCTTAGCTGTGATACAAAATACTTTTACCAGGCCCAGACCCATGTTAGAATTACACAATCTGGGTCATTCTTTAGCTGTTTTAAAAAATACTTTTACCAGGCCCAGACCAATGCTAGAATTATACTATCTAGGTCTGTCTTTAGCTGTTGTACAAAATATTTGTACCAGCCACAGACCAATGCAAGAATTACGCAATCTGGGTCATTCTTTAACTGTTCTACTAAAAATCCTTGTGGCTGGGGCTTTTGCAGCCAAACACGGTCAAGTTTCATTTTGTTTAGGCACTTACCAGCCTAAGATCCCTTCAAGAATGACACAATCTGGTCATTCGTTCGCTGTTATACCAACAACAATTGTACCTAGGATGTGTGCTGGGAAACATAGCACTGTTTGCATGGACACAGCCATCGCATACCCAAAGACCAAGGCAAGAATTACACAATCTGGGTCATTCCTTAGCTGTGATACAAAATACTTTTACCAGGCCCAGACCCATGTTAGAATTACACAATCTGGGTCATTCTTTAGCTGTTTTAAAAAATACTTTTACCAGGCCCAGACCAATGCTAGAATTATACTATCTAGGTCTGTCTTTAGCTGTTGTACAAAATATTTGTACCAGCCACAGACCAATGCAAGAATTACGCAATCTGGGTCATTCTTTAACTGTTCTACTAAAAATCCTTGTGGCTGGGGCTTTTGCAGCCAAACACGGTCAAGTTTCATTTTGTTTAGGCACTTACCAGCCTAAGATCCCTTCAAGAATGACACAATCTGGTCATTCGTTCGCTGTTATACCAACAACAATTGTACCTAGGATGTGTGCTGGGAAACATAGCACTGTTTGCATGGACACAGCCATCGCATACCCAAAGACCAAGGCAAGAATTACACAATCTGGGTCATTCCTTAGCTGTGATACAAAATACTTTTACCAGGCCCAGACCCATGTTAGAATTACACAATCTGGGTCATTCTTTAGCTGTTTTAAAAAATACTTTTACCAGGCCCAGACCAATGCTAGAATTATACTATCTAGGTCTGTCTTTAGCTGTTGTACAAAATATTTGTACCAGCCACAGACCAATGCAAGAATTACGCAATCTGGGTCATTCTTTAACTGTTCTACTAAAAATCCTTGTGGCTGGGGCTTTTGCAGCCAAACACGGTCAAGTTTCATTTTGTTTAGGCACTTACCAGCCTAAGATCCCTTCAAGAATGACACAATCTGGTCATTCGTTCGCTGTTATACCAACAACAATTGTACCTAGGATGTGTGCTGGGAAACATAGCACTGTTTGCATGGACACAGCCATCGCATACCCAAAGACCAAGGCAAGAATTACACAATCTGGGTCATTCCTTAGCTGTGATACAAAATACTTTTACCAGGCCCAGACCCATGTTAGAATTACACAATCTGGGTCATTCTTTAGCTGTTTTAAAAAATACTTTTACCAGGCCCAGACCAATGCTAGAATTATACTATCTAGGTCTGTCTTTAGCTGTTGTACAAAATATTTGTACCAGCCACAGACCAATGCAAGAATTACGCAATCTGGGTCATTCTTTAACTGTTCTACTAAAAATCCTTGTGGCTGGGGCTTTTGCAGCCAAACACGGTCAAGTTTCATTTTGTTTAGGCACTTACCAGCCTAAGATCCCTTCAAGAATGACACAATCTGGTCATTCGTTCGCTGTTATACCAACAACAATTGTACCTAGGATGTGTGCTGGGAAACATAGCACTGTTTGCATGGACACAGCCATCGCATACCCAAAGACCAAGGCAAGAATTACACAATCTGGGTCATTCCTTAGCTGTGATACAAAATACTTTTACCAGGCCCAGACCCATGTTAGAATTACACAATCTGGGTCATTCTTTAGCTGTTTTAAAAAATACTTTTACCAGGCCCAGACCAATGCTAGAATTATACTATCTAGGTCTGTCTTTAGCTGTTGTACAAAATATTTGTACCAGCCACAGACCAATGCAAGAATTACGCAATCTGGGTCATTCTTTAACTGTTCTACTAAAAATCCTTGTGGCTGGGGCTTTTGCAGCCAAACACGGTCAAGTTTCATTTTGTTTAGGCACTTACCAGCCTAAGATCCCTTCAAGAATGACACAATCTGGTCATTCGTTCGCTGTTATACCAACAACAATTGTACCTAGGATGTGTGCTGGGAAACATAGCACTGTTTGCATGGACACAGCCATCGCATACCCAAAGACCAAGGCAAGAATTACACAATCTGGGTCATTCCTTAGCTGTGATACAAAATACTTTTACCAGGCCCAGACCCATGTTAGAATTACACAATCTGGGTCATTCTTTAGCTGTTTTAAAAAATACTTTTACCAGGCCCAGACCAATGCTAGAATTATACTATCTAGGTCTGTCTTTAGCTGTTGTACAAAATATTTGTACCAGCCACAGACCAATGCAAGAATTACGCAATCTGGGTCATTCTTTAACTGTTCTACTAAAAATCCTTGTGGCTGGGGCTTTTGCAGCCAAACACGGTCAAGTTTCATTTTGTTTAGGCACTTACCAGCCTAAGATCCCTTCAAGAATGACACAATCTGGTCATTCGTTCGCTGTTATACCAACAACAATTGTACCTAGGATGTGTGCTGGGAAACATAGCACTGTTTGCATGGACACAGCCATCGCATACCCAAAGACCAAGGCAAGAATTACACAATCTGGGTCATTCCTTAGCTGTGATACAAAATACTTTTACCAGGCCCAGACCCATGTTAGAATTACACAATCTGGGTCATTCTTTAGCTGTTTTAAAAAATACTTTTACCAGGCCCAGACCAATGCTAGAATTATACTATCTAGGTCTGTCTTTAGCTGTTGTACAAAATATTTGTACCAGCCACAGACCAATGCAAGAATTACGCAATCTGGGTCATTCTTTAACTGTTCTACTAAAAATCCTTGTGGCTGGGGCTTTTGCAGCCAAACACGGTCAAGTTTCATTTTGTTTAGGCACTTACCAGCCTAAGATCCCTTCAAGAATGACACAATCTGGTCATTCGTTCGCTGTTATACCAACAACAATTGTACCTAGGATGTGTGCTGGGAAACATAGCACTGTTTGCATGGACACAGCCATCGCATACCCAAAGACCAAGGCAAGAATTACACAATCTGGGTCATTCCTTAGCTGTGATACAAAATACTTTTACCAGGCCCAGACCCATGTTAGAATTACACAATCTGGGTCATTCTTTAGCTGTTTTAAAAAATACTTTTACCAGGCCCAGACCAATGCTAGAATTATACTATCTAGGTCTGTCTTTAGCTGTTGTACAAAATATTTGTACCAGCCACAGACCAATGCAAGAATTACGCAATCTGGGTCATTCTTTAACTGTTCTACTAAAAATCCTTGTGGCTGGGGCTTTTGCAGCCAAACACGGTCAAGTTTCATTTTGTTTAGGCACTTACCAGCCTAAGATCCCTTCAAGAATGACACAATCTGGTCATTCGTTCGCTGTTATACCAACAACAATTGTACCTAGGATGTGTGCTGGGAAACATAGCACTGTTTGCATGGACACAGCCATCGCATACCCAAAGACCAAGGCAAGAATTACACAATCTGGGTCATTCCTTAGCTGTGATACAAAATACTTTTACCAGGCCCAGACCCATGTTAGAATTACACAATCTGGGTCATTCTTTAGCTGTTTTAAAAAATACTTTTACCAGGCCCAGACCAATGCTAGAATTATACTATCTAGGTCTGTCTTTAGCTGTTGTACAAAATATTTGTACCAGCCACAGACCAATGCAAGAATTACGCAATCTGGGTCATTCTTTAACTGTTCTACTAAAAATCCTTGTGGCTGGGGCTTTTGCAGCCAAACACGGTCACGTTTCATTTTGTTTAGGCACTTACCAGCCTAAGATCCCTTCAAGAATGACACAATCTGGTCATTCGTTCGCTGTTATACCAACAACAATTGTACCTAGGATGTGTGCTGGGAAACATAGCACTGTTTGCATGGACACAGCCATCGCATACCCAAAGACCAAGGCAAGAATTACACAATCTGGGTCATTCCTTAGCTGTGATACAAAATACTTTTACCAGGCCCAGACCCATGTTAGAATTACACAATCTGGGTCATTCTTTAGCTGTTTTAAAAAATACTTTTACCAGGCCCAGACCAATGCTAGAATTATACTATCTAGGTCTGTCTTTAGCTGTTGTACAAAATATTTGTACCAGCCACAGACCAATGCAAGAATTACGCAATCTGGGTCATTCTTTAACTGTTCTACTAAAAATCCTTGTGGCTGGGGCTTTTGCAGCCAAACACGGTCAAGTTTCATTTTGTTTAGGCACTTACCAGCCTAAGATCCCTTCAAGAATGACACAATCTGGTCATTCGTTCGCTGTTATACCAACAACAATTGTACCTAGGATGTGTGCTGGGAAACATAGCACTGTTTGCATGGACACAGCCATCGCATACCCAAAGACCAAGGCAAGAATTACACAATCTGGGCCATTCCTTAGCTGTGATACAAAATACTTTTACCAGGCCCAGACCCATGTTAGAATTACACAATCTGGGTCATTCTTTAGCTGTTTTAAAAAATACTTTTACCAGGCCCAGACCAGTGCTAGAATTATACTATCTAGGTCTGTCTTTAGCTGTTGTACAAAATATTTGTACCAGCCACAGACCAATGCAAGAATTACGCAATCTGGGTCATTCTTTAACTGTTCTACTAAAAATCCTTGTGGCTGGGGCTTTTGCAGCCAAACACGGTCAAGTTTCATTTTGTTTAGGCACTTACCAGCCTAAGATCCCTTCAAGAATGACACAATCTGGTCATTCGTTCGCTGTTATACCAACAACAATTGTACCTAGGATGTGTGCTGGGAAACATAGCACTGTTTGCATGGACACAGCCATCGCATACCCAAAGACCAAGGCAAGAATTACACAATCTGGGTCATTCCTTAGCTGTGATACAAAATACTTTTACCAGGCCCAGACCCATGTTAGAATTACACAATCTGGGTCATTCTTTAGCTGTTTTAAAAAATACTTTTACCAGGCCCAGACCAATGCTAGAATTATACTATCTAGGTCTGTCTTTAGCTGTTGTACAAAATATTTGTACCAGCCACAGACCAATGCAAGAGTTACGCAATCTGGGTCATTCTTTAACTGTTCTACTAAAAATCCTTGTGGCTGGGGCTTTTGCAGCCAAACACGGTCAAGTTTCATTTTGTTTAGGCACTTACCAGCCTAAGATCCCTTGAAGCATGATACAATCTGGGTCATTCTTTAGCTGTTATAAAAAATACTTTTACCAGGCACAGACCAAGGCAAGAATTATACAGTCTGGGTCTTTGTTTACCTGTTATACAAACAACAATTGTACCTAGGATTTGTGCTGCAAAACATAGCATGTTTCAATGGGCATAGGCATTGCACAGCCACTGACAGATGCAAGAATTTTACTATCCAGGTCATACTTTAGCTGTTACTAAAAATACTTGTATCTAGGATTTTTGCAGCAAAATGCTACCATGTTTCACTGGGCACAGGCCATTAACAGCCAAAGAGACTTGCAAGAATTACACAATCTGGGTTATTATTTAGCTGTTATACTAAAAAATACTCGTAGCTAGGATTTCTGCAGCAAATCACTGCAATGATTCAATTTGCTTAGGCACTTACCCACCGTAGAGCCCTTCGAGTATTTCAGATTCTGGGTTATTCTTTACCTGTTATACTAAAAAAACTTGATGCTAGGATTTTTGCAGCAAAACACAACTATGAGTCAATGGGCTTAGGCACTGACCATCCAAAGAGCCTTGCAAGAATTAATGTCTGTTATTCTTTAGCTGTTACTGCTAACAAACACTTGTAGGTACACCTGTCATTCACAAAGCTAAACAAAACTAATCACTCTCTGATTCCATATGAAGTCTACTCTCACCTGGCATTCCTTTCCCTCTGGTGAATAGGGCTACTCCTGCTTTTCTTCCTCCTTGACTCAGTCAGGTTTCAATTTAGTTTTGCCGTTGTTTATTCTATGTTCATTTTCAAGTACTTGCAATAAGGATGCTGCTAAAGCCCACCTGTTGTCTGTTGTCTGTCACTGTTTCCTTTACCCTCCAGGCACGACTAACTCTGCCCCGTGTCATCTGCTCTTCAGAATCCTGCCCGAGGTTTGCTTCCACAGAAACATCTCTGACTTTGTGTTTTTGTTATTGTTTTTTCCTTTTTTGTAACATACATTAACCAACCCCCCTGACCCCTTTACTTTGACTTACATTTTCTTTCTCAGGTTCAGTTTTATTGTTTGTTTTTTACTTTTTAAAAAAATATATTGTAGTATCGTTGAGTTACAACATTGTGTTAGTTTCAGGTGTACAGCAAAGTAAATCAGTTATACATATACATAGATCCACTCCTTTTTAGATTCTTTTCCCACATAGGCCGTTACAGAGCACGGAGTAGAGTTCCCTGTGCCATACAGTAGCTCCTTATTAATTATCTATTTCATACGGGGTAGTGTGCACGTGTCAGTCACAATCTTCCAGTGCATTCCACCCCTCCCCCCCTTACCTCCTGGTAACCAGAAGACTGCTTTCCACATGTGTACCTCTATTTCTGTTTTGTAGATAAGGTCATTTGTTCTCCTTTTATATGTCAAATTTTGTGTTTAGTTTCTTGAATGTTGTAAGACAACCCTGTCAATCAAGGTTGGGTGTATTCTTTCCTGGAGGTTTTGAAAAGAGAACCCCATCTCTTCTGTGGTTAATAGGACCACTCCTTTTCTTCATTCTTGACTCAGTCTGGGTTAAGTTCACTTCTGTAGGAGTGTTGTTTTATCTTTCTTTTCAAGTATGTATGATATTACTTATGTGTGGAATCTGACAATATCTGAAAATCTAGTGTATACTGCAAAAGCTGTGTGTAAGAGCAGAATTAATTGTTCCTTGAGCATTTGTAAAGCATAGTGTCATTCAAGGTTTGGTGCATCTTTTTTGTCAGGTTTTAAGTACAACACCATCTCTTTTGTGGTGAATAGGGCCACTCCTTCTTTTCCTCATTCTTGACTCAGTCTGGCTCAAGTTCACTTTTCTAGGTGTTTCTTCACTTTATCTTCCTTTTCAAGTATGTATGATATCCCTGTATGATTTCAGGTATATGTGGAATCTGACAAAATACAAAAGAGAAGTGTACACAACAAAGAAGAAGCAGACTCACAGATACATTGAGGAAACCAGTGGCTACCAGTGCAGGGTGGGGAGGAACACTGCAGGGGCCGGGGAGTGGAGGGCACAAAGTATTGTAAGCGGGGCTCAAGGATGTATTCATTGCACATTGCAGGGATTATAGGCAACTTTTCTTTTTGAAGTTTTTCATCTTTATTGGAGTATAATTGTTTTACGGTATTGTGTTAGTTTCTGCTGTACAACGAAGTGAATCAGCTATTCGTACACATATATCCCCATATCCCCTCCCTGGTGAGCTTCCCTCTCACCCTCCCTATACCACCCCTTTAGGTCTTCACAAAGCATCGATTTCATCTCCCTGTGCTGTGCAGCAGCTTCCCATTCGCTATCTATTTTACATTTGAAATTTGAAAGTGTGAATATGTCAATGCTACTCTCTCGCTAGGTTCCAGCTTCCCCTTCCCCCTGTGTCCTCAAGTCCGTTCTCAGCGTCTCCGTCTCTATTCCTGCCCTGCCACTAGGTTCATCAGTACCAGTTTTCTAGATTCTATATATATGCGTTAGCATACACTATTTGTTTTTCTGTTTCTGATTTACTTCACTCACTATGACAGACTCTAGGTCCATCCACTCACTACAAATAACTCAATTTTGTTCCTTTTTATGGCTGAGTAATATTCCAGTGTGTGTATGGGCCACATCTTCCTTATCCATTCATCTGTCGATGGACATTTAGGTTGCTTCCATGTCTGGGCTATTGTAAATAGTGCTGCAATGAACACTGTGGTACATGTATCTTTTTGGATTATGGTTTTCTCAGGGTATATGCCCAGTAGTGGGATTGCTGTGTCATATGGTAGTTCTATTTTTAGTTTTTTAAGGAACCTCCACACTGTTTTCCATAGTGGCTGTACCAATTTACATTCCCACCAACAGTGCAGGAGGGTTCCCTTTTCTCCTGCGCTGGGTCTTAGTTGTGGCAAGTGGGATCTTAGTTGTGGCATGCATAAGGGATCTAGTTCCCCAACCAGGGATCAAACCCAGGCCCCCTGCATTGGAAGTATGGAGTCTTACCCACTGGACCACCAGGAAAGTCTTGTCACACTACTGATGAAGTTGAAACTCTGCCTTTTGGGTGTCCTCAGGTACCAGTCATCTTTCTTCCACTGAATCTTCACAATTTCATCTTCTCCCCTCCACCGCAATAGAATCCAAAAATTGGAGATCAGCTTCATGACTGCTCTTTACCTTCCCCAGACAAAACACTCTCTTGTTCAGGTGGCACTCATGGGTTTGGGCAGGACATATAGGTTCCAGTCATATATCAGAGTTGGGGCACCCTAAACCTGCCCAGATGTAGACTCCACATGCAGCCTTCACCTGGCTCATCTTCCATTCTGTGAAACATCTGATAATTCAGATTGTCAGAGCCTTTGAATTCAGTTGTGCGATTTCTTGGCTCTCCCCGTGGTGTCCAAAATGGGAAGAAGCAATGCAAGTGTCTCATTGCCCACTGATAGCATCCTCAGGGGCTGGAATGGTGACAAGTTCACGTACACATCCAAAGCATGTTGTCAGTAAACACACAAAGGCCACCAACACTCATTTTCTCTACATAGCAGAATATTTCTCGTGTGTACTCTCATTTGAAAAGAAAAAAAAATTTAATATTTCTTTGTTTATTTTCTTGCACCGGGTCTTAGCTGCGGCACGTGTGCTCCTTAGTTGTGGCCGCTGGACACTGTAGTTGCAGCAAGCAGACTCTTAGTTGCAGCATGCATGTGGGATCTAGTTCCACGACCAGGTATCGAATTTGGGCCCCCTGCATTGGGAGCGCGGAGTCTTAATCATTGCGCCACCTGCAAAGTCCCGGGAAAAAAAATTTTTTTTTTCGACACGTGTCAGAGGCTTGCTAAGATCTTAACAAGCAAACCTGTATGAAATGGGGTGATTATGAACGGCTGGGCCTTTGGATGAATGTGTGATACAAGCCATCAGATGTTCTGCCCAGCAATCAAATGACCAGAAATCTAAAGAATAGTATCTGACCTGCTGTGGGGAACCCGGATTCATTCTGTGATGCTGTATCTGAAGTCTGAGATGCTGCCAAAGGACAAGGTCACCAAAATCATCAGCGCTGAAACAGCATCAGCGATTTTAGAGAAAAGGGTAAGATGATGTTAACAGTAAACACTGTTTATTTTCTGGAATAATTGCTCCAATGGGCAAGATCTTCCATCCACTTCTCTGAATATCCAAATTCCTACACTCTCAAGAGGGGGTATAGGTATATGTATAGCTCATTCATTTTGCTATACAGTAGAAACTAACACAACATTGTAAAACAACTATACTCCAACAAAAATTAATTTAAAAAAGAAAGAAGGGAAAAAAAGAAGAAGAAAAAAAAAGAAAGAAATAAGCTATACCTCAGAAAGTTCCAGTCATCCAGTGGTCAAACAGAACCTGTTTTATGGATGGCTTCAAGCTTTGCAAAGCAACAAGAAATGATACGAGTTCAAGACTTTGAAATGCTAAAACGACCTCACTCGAAACCACTGGCTTTTCTGCCTTGGGCCCTGAACTCATACTTCCACAGACATGTCACTTACATGCTTTCATTGATAGTCTTTTTTGAGTTGCATTTCCAATACCTTGTTTCCACCTTGGGCATCTTTGCAGGAAGGAAATGACCATCAACATTTTTGCTGCCAAATCCCATCTTATGACATTGGCAAATCAAACTACGAATCATTCTTGTTGTCCACGGCACCTCAAGTTATTACTCAGAAGCAATGATAATGGAAAACTGGATCCTTGAGAGCCTCCAGAAGACAAAGACGCTGCCTGTTTGCTATGTACTCAACATGCATTTTCTCCTTTTGCCTTACTGTTTGAACTCTGATATTTTGGAAGTGGTCCATTGTTTTTAGCAACATGCCAGGCTGAGAAAACTGACTTCTCCCAGTCTTCCTGATGGCGGGATGGGAGTATAATTAGATCATGGCAAATGACAGATACCATATAAACAAATACTATTATGTTCCTTAAAAAGAAGGCTGACTTGGCTGGCTTGTGATTTTGTGTCTTAGTTTTTCTTTGCTGATAATTGAAATTGTAGACACTTTAATTAGAATTCCAACAACAATAAGACTGTCAATTACCCTTGAGTATGGAAATAATAAGGGTACCCCACTGAATCTGCTGGTTCCAAAATCGCATAGTATTCTGTGCTCCCAGTGGTACCAGTGAGCCAATTTCCATTTGGTCCCCAGGATCCATTGCCCTAACCAGTAGAGTAACCTCCCTTTCTGTCTATAATTTTTGGTGGCATTAGGAGCACAAAATGGATAGGAGGGAGTAAGTATCCAATTTAGTGGAACATAACTGTGTTCAAGGTGGGAGTGTTTTTCCTTGACAAGTAGGATCTCCAAACCTGTGTTGGGACCTAAGACAGGTCACCCCAAAATATGCCTCAATGGCATACTGATTAATTTTTTAAAAAAATATTTATTTATTTATTTATTTATTTATTTATTGGCTGTGTCGGGTCTTAGGTGCAGCATGTGGGCTCTTTGTTGCTGTGCACAGGCTTCTCTATTTGTGGTGAACAGGCTCAGTAGTTGTGGCACGAGGACTAAGTTGCCCTAACCAGCATGTGGGATCTTAGTTCCCTGACCAGGGATTGAACCAGTGTCCCTTGCATTGCAAGATGGATTCTTAACCACTGGACCACCAGGGAAGTCCCCATACTAATTAGTTTGAATTAAAGTTACATAAGAAACAGCAATGCAAGAGGGACACTTTGAGCCTCCTCTCTGTCTCCCCAAAAGCAGGAAACAAATCTCTCACATTGTTACCAAACCAAATTTGCCTGCATTTGCCTGATGTGTAGCAAAGTCAATCTACGGACACCTGATTCTGATGAAGGAAAGTATAGCACTTATTGCAGGGTGCCAACCAAGGAGAACGTGCAGCTCATACTCAGAAGACCAGAACTCCCTGATGGCTTTCAGGGAAGGGTTTTTAAAGGCAACACCTGAGGTGAGGGTCACAGGGTGTGTGACTTTCTTCTGATTGGTTGGTGGTGTTTCAAGAATCTTAATTATCAACCTTCTGGTTCCAACCAGTCTGCGGTGTATGTGCTTGTGGTCAGCCTGTAGTCACCATCCTCCACTGGGTGGGGGTCTTAGCTTCTGCAGAACAACTCAAAGATATGCATCACATTGTTATGAATATCCCTAGAAGAGGAACTAGGACTCTGTTTTATCCCTGAGCGCTTTGCTTTTCATTTGTTTCTGCATGCCTTCACTTCCCTAACTAGTAACTGCTTGAGTCTGCTCTTTGGAACTCAGGGAAGGCTTAGGAAACTAAAGCTTTTTTGTACAAACAAGAAACAGGGAACACGGAAGGGCTTTGACAGTTTATCAACTCAAAGATTTTTGTTCTATTTTTAGGGGAATAAATATATGAATGTACAGCAAGATAGAGCTCAAGTTTAGAGGGGAGAGGATGGGATTGAAGAAGACTCATTCGTTGAGTGTACTTAAATCCATGGACCACTTTTCCTGAGACTGTGTGTGTGTGTGTGTGTGTGTGTAAGATTTAGGCACCATGTAAAAGAGAACAAGAAATATCTCCACCCAGAATTATGACTTTCAGCTGGGCATAGGTCTTGAATCCTGTAAATGAGCTGTTCTTCTTTGAGTCTGCAACTCTTCCTTCCGTCCAGGTGCAGCCTTTGGAAAGGAGCATCACCAGCAGCTCCAAGCCAGCTGGGGAGACCTGAGCAGTGTGCTAGCTGATCTTCAGGTTTCTGAGGTCCTCACTGAGAATGAAGGAGCTGGTGGAGCAGGCGCAGACATGGCAGAAGAAGAATGAGACTTTCTATTTCTGTCAATTTGAGGTAGAAACAAACTTTAACTATTGAAGGTCAAACTTTATAATTTTGCCTGCAAAATAGGAAAACATCTTAATTTTTAAGAAAGAAGACAAAAGCACCAATTATTCAGAGTCAGATGGATACATTTGAGTATGTTAAGATCAAGACTAGGAGTCAGATAAAACAGAATCCACAAACCAAAAGATGTAAATAACAGAGTACTTTTTAAAATATACAACAGACTGTAGAACATCAATACAAAAATACGAAACTCTTCGTTAAAAATCGGCAAAAGTTATGGGTAAGATTTTGCAGAATGTGAACCGAAATAGACAAGGAACCCAATGAAAAAATGTTCAACTTCTAGTTCTGAGGGACCTTGTATAAAAACTGCAAGAAAGTATATTTTACATTCATCAAACTGCCAAATATTAGAGTCTCCAATATTTAGTATCGGGGAGTACATGAAGCACAAACAATATTTAAGTACTGTTATTTGTTATGGAAATGTTCACTTTGTAAACTAATTTCAAGCCAGGGAGTGTAATGAAAGATACACATACCTTAGCACCAGAGTTGCTCACCTTTTAATAAATTCTGGAAACAAATGACGGTAACTATGTCCCAGGAGACACATTGTGGCACTCTGGGCCATAGAAATAAATTTTAAAAAAAAACCAATATTTATCAACTTGAGAAGAGATGAAAGATGATGGTATAGTAATAAATTGGGATACAGGACAACAGGGAAAATGCAAATATATCTTTGAAGTTTAAAAAGATCCAAGTTTGATGGGAATAGATTGGCCACCCATAGAAAGTGAAACCAAGTGTTATTTTAATGAAACATATGCTTTTTAAATTTGTAAGGAAAGCAAAGAGATAATAAAACATTCTAGAATGACTCGCCCTAGTTCTAAGGATCTATGGTATGCATTGTGACTATAGCTGATAATTCTGTATTGTATGCTTGAAATCTGCTGAAAGAGTAGATTTTAAGTGTTATCATCAAAAGTGAAGGAAAAAAAAAGTGAAGGAAAGAAAGAAAGGCGGGAGAGAGAGAGAGAGAAATAGAAAGAAAGAAAAAAAGAAAGAAAGAAAGAAAAAGAAAGAAAGAAGAAAGAAAGAAAGAAAGAAAGAAAGAAAGAAAGAAAGAAGAAAGAAAGAAAGAAAGAAAGAAAGAAAGAAAGAAAGAAAGAAAGGAAGGAAGGAAAGAAAGAGAGAAAGAAAGAAAGAAAGAAAGAAAGAAAGAAAGAAAGAAAGAAAGAAAGAAAGAAAAGAAAGAAAGAAAAAGAAAGAAAGAAATTGGCTATGTGAGGTTACCGATGTGTTAACTTGATTCTGGGAATCATGTCACAATGTATATCAAATCATCACCTTGTGCACTTTAAATATATTACAATTTTCTTTGTCAATTATACCTCAATAAAGCTTAATAAAAAAAAAAGAATGGTTAACCCTTGGGAAAGAGAAGGAAAAAGTATGGTAATTTTAGACGCACACACAGATGTTCAGAGTTATTGCTAATTTTCTATTCATTGAGCTATGTTATATATATATATATTCTTTTTCTATTTTTATATGTCACATATTGTGAATGAAATATTTAACAGTAAAGCCTTTGGGGACCATTTCAATCTTATTCCGTGGCTTTAAAATGAGAAATAGAGTCCATAGCAAACTCTGTATGTTAGAATCCTGAGTGGTACCTGTGTTAGTAGGGTTATGATAAAACCCACTGCCCTGCAACATGCTTTATAGAATGTAAAGGAACTAAAACATGCACAACAGACTCAGGAGGAAAAGTGAATGTGCTCTCTGAGAAGCTGCTCTGAGATCAGATTTTATCAAGTCCTGGGGGGAATTTCCATCAGGTGAGCGAAAACAAACTTTGATCACTTTTCTAGATTCTGAAATTTACTTAATGATGTAGATCAACTGGGGAAACGTCCAGCCTCAGATGGTGACTTTGCATCCTCATCAATACACCTAATAAGTTTCCCAGGAGAATCACTCTGCATCTGGGGGAGGGATTTGCTGCCCCACTGGGCACATCAGGATGACGCCCAACAAACAAGGTCCTGGAGACAGCAGGTGACGAGGTGACCCACTGGGAGGAGACGTCCTGCCATCCTGTCCCTGATATACAGTCTTTGTGGGTCAGATCCAGGCTTTCCATGATGCCTCACCTTCATGGGGAATCTGACTGCTTTCTGTAAGGATCTGAGACAGCCTCGAGAGAGAGAGGGTGGTATGGAGACCTTTTCAATATTCCCATTCCCCATCCTAAGCTCCCTTACATTTTTTTCAGATTTAACCTCCTGTTAATTTTGTTTGACAGAAATACATTAATCTTCTTTCTTACATTATTGTCCCTATTTCTTCCACATATGTTGTTTTTACTTTCTTCATTCTTTCATTTCTTTTATTTTTTAGTATCTCTTATAGCCTCCACTACTGTTTCATTGTCTCAATTATGCTTCATTTTAAAACTGTATCAGATTCCTTCATTGTATTTTTGACTTTTCATTTTATTATTTATTTATGTATTTATTTATTTATTTGGCTGTGCCAGGTCTTAGTTGTGGCAGGTGGGCTCCTTAGTTGTGACTTGCAGTTCCTTAGTTGTGGCATGTGAACTCTTAGTTGCAGCATGCATGTGGGATCTAGTTCCCTGACCAGGGATCAAACCCAGGCCCCCTGCATTGGGAGCGTGGAGTCTTAGCCACTGAGCCACAAGGGAAGTCCCCTTTTCAGTTTCTTATTAACAAAGGTTTGAAAATTCCATTCATTCCGTGTATTGGCTTTATCTCCCCTTACTTACGTTTTCGTGTTTATTATTCTCTATGCTTTAGTTGATGTTTATTTACACTTGATATAATTTGACTCAGTTTCACTTTCTTTTCTCTCTTTTTTTTTAAGAATTTTAATTGAAGTATAGTTGATTTACAATGTTTCAGGTATACAGCAAAGTGATTCAGTTATACATACATATATAATATGTATTCAATTATATATATTATGTATACATTTATTCTTTTTCAGATTCTTTTCCACCACAGGTTATTACAAGATACTGAATATAGTTCCCTGTGCTATACAGTAGATCCTTGTTGTTTATTTTATATGTAGTAGTAGACACTTTCTTTTCTAATCGTCTGTTAATCTCACTTTTTTCCACGGCATCATTCTATTGTTATAGGTAACATACTTTACTCAAATTATCATACATCATTTTTATTTAAAATGTTTATTCACAGATTAATTTATAACATTGTTTTTAAAGAGGTTTTATGCTTTTGTTATCATATGTTAATTCTTAAATTGAATAGTATCATTCTTTAAATGCATTTGAAATTTATTTCTACACTGGCATATAGAAATTCAGATGAGGAGATTCCCTCGTGGTCCAGTGGTTAGGACTCCTAACCTTCACTGTGGAAGCCCGAATTCCATCCCACAAGCCACATGGTATGGCCAAAAAAAAGAAAAAAGAAAAAAAGAAGAAATTCAAATGATCTTTTTTTGCTTAATATCCAGCTTTAATTTTTTTATTTTGTGTTTTGTTTTTAATTTTTATTTTATATTGGAGTATAGTTGATTGACCATGTTGTGTTAGTTTCAGGTGTACAGCAAACTGCTTCAGTTATACATGTATCTATTCTTTTTCAGATTCTTTTCCTATACAGGTTACTACAGAATATCAAATAATTTTTATACACCTTCCTTTTATTAACCTTCAAATTCACTCTTTAAGATTCTAATAATTTAGTCATTGATTTTATTGATTTCCTTCCTAAAATTTATATAATCTGTCAATGATAAGACAGTGTTATTTCTTTCCAATTATTATGCATTTTACTTTCTTTCTTTAGTATAAAGTCCAGGAAATCCAACAACATGAAATATAGAAGTGGTGATAGCAGATAATTTTATTCATAGCCAATCTCAATGGAAAAGCTTTCAATATTAAACACTTACTATGACACTGTAGAAATCAAAGACGACACAAACAGATGGAGGGACATACCATGTTCCTGGATTGGAAGAATCAACAGAGTGAAAATGACTGTACTACCCAAAGCAATTTACAGACTCAATGCAATCCCGATCAAATTACCAATGGCATTTTTCACAGAACTAGAGCAAGAAATCTTATGATTTGTATGGAAACGCAAAAGACCCCGAATAGCCAAAGCAATCTTGAGAAGGAAAGACACAGTCGGTGGAATTAGGCTTCCTGACTTCAAACTATACTACAAGGCCATAGTGATCAAGACAGTATGGTACTGGCACAAAAATAGAAAGGACGATCAATGGAATAGAATAGAGAACTCAGAAGTAAGCCCTAACACATATGGGCACCTTATCTTTGACAAAGGAGGCACGAATATACAATGGAAAAAAGACAGCCTCTTCAATAAGTGGTGCTGGCAAAATTGGACAGCAACATGTAAAAGAATGAAATTAGAACACTTCCTAACACCATACACAGAAATAAACTCCAAATGGATTAAAGACCTACATATATGGCCAGACACTATAAAACTCCTAGAGGAAAACATAGGCAGAACACTCTATGACATCCATCAAAGCAAGATCCTTTTTGACCCACCTCCTAGAATCATGGAAATAAAATCAAGAATAAACAAATGGGACCTAATGAAACTTCAAAGCTTTTGCACAGCGAAAGAAACCATAAACAAGACTAGAAGGCAACCCTCAGAATGGGAAAAAATAGTTGCCTATGAAACAACGGACAAAGGATACCATTTTTATTTTTATTTTTTTATGGAATAATTTTTAAATTGCTAAAGCATATATACAACACACTTTTAACAGGCCAGAAGCAGGCTGTTTTGGTTAGCCTAAAGTTTAAATGTAATCATGTGTAAGCCAGAAGGATTTCCTCATACTTCAGTTGTGAACATCTCTTTCCTCGTTTTCCCCTTTCAATTGTAAATATTCACATAAACAGCGCCGATAATCAATACACTTTCCTGAGGTTGCCAGGGGGGCCCAGTTCCCTGTTCTGGGTCCATTCATGTGCCTCGGTGCTAGGCTGTTTTTTGGTCTAGTTCTCCACATTGGGGAAGAACAAATCAGACATCATGAACAGGCTCAGATGGATATTACTGGGGAGACATGTTGTAGGCCATCCATTTAATCATTTATATCCAGTGGTCCCACAAGCATTGTACACGTGATTTTAGCAATAGACTTCAAGCAGGCCATGACACATTATGGGTAGTTATACTCTGTGATACCTCCACTAGATAATTCGTTTTCCCTCCCAATCATCACGGCAAAAGTGTGTCTAACACAACAACTTTCATTAATACAGAATTCAATAAACAGAACTAGAATTTAATATCTATTGAAACACAATCCCTTTTTGAAAAGATTACCCTCATCTCCATCAAAAAGAATTAAACAAGACTAATTTGTTTCTAAAATAAGTCCAGTCCCTTGACCATAGGGGCTCTTCCAAACTGGCTGTGGTGCAATTGCTGAAGAGTTTTAGTCTGAATTCCCTCAAAAAACAAACCTAACAAACAAACAACAACAGAAAAAAAACACAAACCCTTTCAAACTCAGGAAATCCATGCCGAAGACTTGCCATCAGATTTTTGCCTTGCTGGATTTGTCTCTTCTAGACGTCCCCCAAATATTTAGATTCCTGCACATGTCAGGAGACGGTCTTTCTCTATTTACCTGATAAGGCTGCTCAGAACCCAAGAATCTCTCATTTCTGGAGGAACCACACAGAGAGAAAAGAACAATGTTTCAATTTTACTCCCAGAGGCAATTTACTCAATTGTTGCAAGGGGTAAGTAACTTGAGGGGAAGGGCTTCCTTATATCTGGAAATCACAGATCAAAACCAGTAATATTTCAGACAAAAACACCCATCAGCATTATAAGTAGATTCACCCAGTTTACTCAGTAACTAACCTCTGTGAAGCAGTTTTAGGAAGCCATTAGAGTTTTCATTAGGATTTTTAAATTTCTTACCCAGTTCAGCTGTATAATCTGAAATTTATCAGAGACCAGTGCTTGTCAAAATGGTCTTTCTTATGAATCTTCTTGGAGATGAAGCACTTTTGTAAAACCATCAGAGTACAACAATAGCTATCTGTAAATGTCAAAAAGAATTAAAGGCCTGGTGAAACACCTGATCACAATGTAATTGATACAGAAACTTGTAATGAAACTCAGAATTATTGCTTGGGAGTTTCAGCACATGCTGGATTTTTAGGAATTCCATAATTTTTATTTTTATTAAAAATACCTTTTTTTTTTGGCTGCGTTATGTCCTTGTTGCTGCACATGGACTCTTCTCTAGTTGCAGTGAGCAGAGCTACTCTTCATTGCAGTGCACGGGCTTCTCATTGCAGTGACCTCTCTTGCTGCTGAGCATGGGCCCTAGGCACGCAGGCTTCAGTAGTTGCAGCATGTGAGCTTAGTAGTTGCAGCACGCAGGCTTCAGGAGTTGTGGCTTGCAGGCTCTAGAGCACAGGCTCAGTAGTTGCAGTGCACAGGCTTAGTTGCTCCATGGCATGTGGGATCTTCCCAGACCATGGAGCAAACCCATGTTCCCTGCATTGGCAGGGAGATTCATAACAACTGCACTACTAAGCCCAGTCTCCCAATTCTTCCCATCACATCCCTTTTCCCCTTGGTATCCATACATTTGCTCTCTATGTATGTGTCACTAAAACTATTCTCTTTTTATCACATAACAAAAATATTTTTATTTTCTATACCTTCTTTTGCCGACAACATATATCCTACTTGCTTTACATACTGAAATGCTTCCCTTATCATTTTTAATAGCTGTAATAACATATTATAATTTTTAAACCCTAAAACCATAACAAAACCTTACTTAAATCAACAATTGAACTTTTTTTGTTTGTTTTAAATGTCTATTCAGTTCTTCTGCCCACTTTAAAAATATTTATTTAGTTACTTGGTTGTTTGTGTTGGATCTCAGTTGCACCAGGAAGGCTCCTTAGTTGAAGTTCAGAGCCTCCTTAGTTCTGGCAGGTGGACTCTTAGTTGTGGCTCCAGGGCTCCTTAGGTGCTGCTGCAGAGCTCCTTAGCTTTCACATGGGCTTTTTAGTTGCAGCACATGGGCTCCTTAGTTTTGCCATGCAAACTGTTAGTTGCGGCATGCATGTGGGATCTAGTTCCCTGACCAGGAATTGAACCCAGGCCCCCTGCATTGGGAGCACAGAATCTTAGCCACTGCACCACCAGGTAAGTCCCTGAAGTATTTTTTTGTGACACGTTACATAGCACCACTTGAAAGACAAGGTTACTTCCCTCACACTTCTTTGACAGCCCTGATGACCAATCATAAAAATTCAGGGAGGAGTGAGATGTAACAGCCCCTCCCTCCTGCAGTATTGGAGCTGGCAGCTCTCAGGACCTGGTTACTGAAAAAAGCCCTGTGCAGAAGAGGAACGACTGGGACACTTGGGAGTAAAGAGGTGTCAGCTACGACCACTTTCCCTTTTATTCTCTTCTGCTGAGCTTCTAATAGTGGAAGGGGGAAAGGAGTTGGGGTGGGATGAATTGGGAGATTGGGATTGCCATATATACATTATTAAGAAGAAAAAAATATCTAATTGTACACTTTAAAAAAAAAAAAAGGAAGTACTCCCTGAAGAGCCTGGTTTTTGTTTGCTTCTCTGCCTCTTAGATAGCACTGCCTTTTCTGAGAAAGGGGGAACAAATAGGGAATGGAAACCTCTTTTAAAATCCAGAGTAAGCAAGTTCCGTATGTTTGTGAGCAAATACACTGTTTCTGCCAGCCTCTTGGGATTTTCTTCTTGGACATAGGATTGGGGAGTCAGAGGAAAATGAATAAAAGAAGAAAATGTGCTTCTACTTGGTGGCTTGAAGGTTTGGTCTGCGACCTGTGCCAAAAGAAGCCGACCTACATGATGAGAGGCCATGCAGATTCAGTGACTGGCCTGAGTTTAAGTTCTGAAGGCTCTTATCTCTTGTCTGGTGCAATTGCCAATGCAGTGCGGGTCTGGGATGTCTGGCCATTTACTCCCAAAGAGAGGTGTGTGAAGATATTTCAAGGAAATGTGCAAAACTTTGAAAAGAATCTTCTGAGATGTTCTTGCTCACCTGATGGAAGCGAGGCAGCAGCTGGCTCAACCGACAGGTTTGTATATGTGTGGGAGACCACAAGCAGGAGAATTTTGTATAAGCTATCTGGCCACACTGTCTTCATCAATGAAGTGGCTTTACACCTCAACAAAGCCATCATTCTCCCAGCAACCAGTGACATGAGACTATAAATGGAGGAGATTCAGTGAAGATATGGAATGGAAGACTCCACAAGACTGCTTGACCCTGAGACCTCAGACAGCGTAGGTAGCATCAAATGATGCCCAAGCCAGCACCCTCCCTTCAGATGAAGAACAGTGCTAGCAAAAAGCAAGGAGGAGGTGGCCATATTCCAGCAACCACAGTATCCCAGTATCCTATTTCACCACGATGATTAAGGCAATCTTACAGTGGCCTCTTAAAACCATCTGCCAGATGTCAGGGTTTGATTTTTTCTTTTTAAATAACATTTCTTCAAAGAGACAGACACTGGTTGCGTGATAGTTTCCTATTGTCTAATCTAGGCAGGGAGGGTGCCTGAAATTTATTTGTTGGAGATTTTTTTTTAATTCAATAACTTGTATGACATTTTGTTTCTTTGTTTCTCTGACTCATTTTGTATTAAAAGCCAAATAGATGCCTTTTTCAAAACAACAAAAAACAAAAAAACAAAAAAAACCCAAAAATCTTTGCTAGAAATGAAAAGACTTGCTTTTTCAAAAAAGTAGTTTTATACCTTTAGGTTGTTTTAAATTAATTACAAGTTACAATAACTTTTCTGATATTTTGTTTCTTTGTTTCTCTGACTCATTTTGTATTAAAAGCCAGATAGATGCCTTTTTCAAAACAAAAAAACCCAGAAATCTTGCTAAGAAATGAAAAGACTTCCTTTTTTAAAAAAGTCGTGTTACAAAAGCATTAGGTGTTTTAAAATAAATTGCAAGTTACAATAACTTGTATGATATTTTGTTTCTTTGTTTCTCTGACTCATTTTGTATTCAAAGCCAGATAGATGCCATTTTCAAAAAGGAAAAAAGAAAATCAGAAATCTTTGTCTAAGAAAAGAAAAGACTTCCTGTCTTTTAAAAATGGTTTTATAGCTTTAGGGTTTTTAAATTATTACTTAATTAATTTGTTTTTATTTACTTTATTGGCTCTCTTGAGTCTTTGTTGCTGTGCGTGGTCTTTCTCTAGTTGTGCCGAGTGAGGGCTACTCTTCATTGCACTGCACAGCCTTCTCAGTGAGGTGGCTTCTCTTCTTGCAGAGCACGGGCTCCAGGCACTCGCGCTTCAGTAACTGCAACACATAGTCTCAGTAGATGCAGCCCATGGGCTCTAGAGCTCAGGCTCAATAATTGTGGTGCCTGGGCTTAGTTGCTCCGCTGCATGTGGGATCTTCCTGGACCAAGGATTGTATCTGTATCCCCTGCATTGCCAGGTGGATTCTTTTTTTTTTTTTTTTTTTATTATTATTTTATTTTATTTTTTTGGGGGGTACACCAGGTTCAATCAACTGTTTTTATACACATATCCCCATATTCCCTCCCTTCCTTGACGCCCCCCCCCGATTCCCCCCCACCCTCCCTGCCCCAGTCCTCTAAGGCATCTTCCATCCTCGAGTTGGACTCCCTTTGTTATACAACAACTTCCCACTGACTATTTTACAGTTGGTAGTATATATATGTCTGTACTACTCTCCCGCTTCTTCTCAGTTTCCCCTTCATCCCCCGCCCCCTCCCATACCTCGAGTTCTCCAGTCCATTCCCTGTATCTGCTTCCCTGTTCTTGTCACTGAGTTCATCAGTACCATTTTTAGATTCCGTATATGTGAGTTAGCATACAATATTTGTCTTTCTCTTTCTGACTTACTTCACTCTGTATGACAGATTGTAGTTCTATCCACCTCATTACATATAGCTCCATCTCATCCCTTTTTATAGCTGAGTAATATTCCATTGTATATATATGCCACACCTTCTGTATCCATTCATTTGTTGATGGGCATTTAGGTTGCTTCCATGTCCTGGCTATTGTAAAGAGTGCTGCAATAAACATTATGGTACAAGTTTCTTTTGGGATTATGGTTTTCTTTGGGTATATGCCCAGGAGTGGGATTACTGGATCATATGGTAGTTCTATTTGTAGTTTTTTAAGGAACCTCCAAATTGTTTTCCATAGTGGCTGTACCAACTTACAGTCCCACCAACAGTGCAGGAGAGTTCCCTTTTCTCCACACCTTCTCCAACATTTGTGGTTTCCACACTTTGTGATGATGGCCATTCTGATTGGTGTGAGGTGATACCTCATTGTGGCTTTGACTTGCATTTCTCTGATGATGAGTGATGTTGAGCATCTTTTCATGTGTTTGTTGGCCATCTGTATGTCTTCTTTGGAGAAATGTCTATTTAGGTCTTCTGCCCATTTGTGGATTGGGTTATTTGCTTTTTTGGTATGAAGCTGCATGAGCTGCTTGTATATTTTGGAGGTTAATCCTTTGTCCGTTGTTTCATAGGCAATTATTTTTTCCCATTCTGAGGGTTGCCTTTTAGTCTTGTTTATGGTTTCTTTTGCTGTGCAAAAGCTTTTAAGTTTCATGAGGTCCCATTCGTTTATTCTTGATTTTATTTCCATGATTCTAGGAGGTGGGTCAAAAAGGATGTTGCTTTGATGTATGTCAAAGAGTGTTCTGCCTATGTTTTCCTCTAGGAGTTTGATAGTGTCTGGCCTTATATGTAGGTCTTTAATCCATTTGGAGTTTATTTTTGTGTATGGTGTTAGGAAGTGTTCTAATTTCATTCGCCAGGTGGATTCTTAACCACTGTGCTACCAGGGAAACCCTGAAGCATTTTGTTTTAAACCACCAGCATTATATTTCATAACCTCTAATACATACTTTTTTTATAGCACAATTTTTCTTTAATGTGATACAACATGTGTGTTTCATAAATCCAGATATGTTGTGTTTTTTCATAAGAATGCAAATGTAACTAAACATGGATGTCTTCAGCAGTCAGTGTTTCATTATTTTATCTTAAAATGATTTAGATCTTCAATGCATTCTCATCATTTAAGTGAATTTAGCAAACCCTAAAGGTTTAAATTACTAAGGATCCAGTAAAACAAAACATCAATGTTTTAAAGAGCATGCCTAAAAGCTTCCATACAATTTATCTCTATTTTATTATTTATGACAATATCATCATACCAAGTTAATTTCCCTGCTGACAGATTGTGTAACTGATATGACTTCACTGACTTCCAGTGTACCTAGGTACGGTGAAAGTTAATATTGATGACCTACTTAGTGTTGATGACTCTAAAGACATGTCTGTATTAAGTCAGGTCCTTAAACAACAAACTTAACTGGCTATCCTACCAGATAGTAACTTAATACTGATATTCCCCAGATGATGTGACCCTTGGAAATATTTTGTCTAAGCACATGCTTTTCTTCAAGCCAATTAAATAGATCTCATTTACAAATGAACCTCAGCACGATTACCCAAAGACAAAGACTCATACTGAGACACAAGTCCATACGGACAAACAGAGGTCTCATTCTGTCCTTGTTTTCCCACTGCATGAATCAGGCATTGCCATGAAACTTACCAGTTTATGCCTACTGCTGAGGAGAGTCCAACTGACACACTTCAGGTCAAAAGGCTTGTTTTTCTTTCCCGCTCCCACCCGCCTTCCCCACCTTCCCTTGAAGGTCTCTAATTAAGCCAAGGTGGAAGCCCCAGCTAAAGTGGGCTGTGTGTGCACTTCAAGGACCTGAGAGGACTTCAGGTATTCTCCTAAGACTATTTTTGTTCTCTCAGGGTCAGTGTTCTGAAGAAACAAACCAAAGTATTTGGTCAAGCCAGCTTTCTCTCCCTGCCCTGGGAGTAGTACCCAGTTTGGGAATATCTAAAGAGTTTCATCTCAACCCGTTTTCTCCAGAGGCTACAGAAAAGTGTAACTGCGTGGTGTCCAACCATTTAGTCCTCATTTATAGGTATATAACTACAGGTCGAGCAGTCTGCGAGACTTTGTTCTAGGGGGTTGTTGGATGGAATCCAAGAAGCGCTTCCCAGTTTTGATGAGACACACGTGACCCACACACAAACCAGACCTCGCCAGCTGATGGAAGCCTTATCCCAGGGCAAAGAGCAGACAGCATAAAGCTCAGAGTGGCTGCTTCCAAGTCCTATTAAGCCTGTGACCTGAGTCCAAGTGGCACCTTACAGATGGGATTTCCAAAGTGGAAATTCTTCAGATGGGAGCTGCATGTTGCCCAGACAGACAAGGTGGAAGGGGCCTCAGAGTGCCCGCTGGGGCATTTACTCAGATGCCAGGGCAAGCACAGAGTCTTCACCACTGGACCACCAGGGAAGCCTGTCAATGTATTCTTTGACCAAGTTTTTCTACAGAGAAAAGAGTAGTCCAGGGCGTGGGTGGCGGTCTATACCGGGGAGGCCTCCTAGAGTCCTGCTCACTTACAATCTGCCCCCCCACCCCACTCCCCGCTCTATGCCTGGCTGGAAAGCTCCCCCCTGCAGACGAAGGAATTCAGCTTATGTAGATGTGAGTGATTTGGCATGAGACAAAACGACACGTCAGTGCTCCTTTATTTCTCACGGGCAAGTTTATTCACTGTCAGCAAGGCAGAGCTGCTATGTGCATGGGAACAGCAATCGTTCGCTTTCTACATTTTTGCCCGTGTTTGAGGAAACTGCACTAAGAACCAATCCACGCAGCTGCGCGGGTCGTCGGTGTCTCCCGACCATCGCTGTCATAACATTAGCGATGCTTCCCCACTATCAAAGCAGTCTTCTTGGCTAGGCAGGCAGAGTTGAGAATACAGCTAATAAGGAAACTGAAATCTGCACCGTTACCTTCCCACCATGATGTCTTCTTTTACAGTAATCTATGCTGTGGTCAGCTTTCCCAAGGAGACTGCAGATGCCCAACAGATATGGAAGGAAAAATTAAGCCATAAGGACCTCTGCTGGTTGGCGAGACGACTTCTTTTTAAAGGTACATATGATTTTATTTTTGGAAAACTTCCTGGCCAACAGCTTGTATGCCCCCGAAAAGATCTCGTGTAGGACAAGGCTCAGTAGCTCTTTGATTACGGGGGTAAAAAACCAGCTCAAGGGTATCAAGGCCTGCTCCATTCCATACGTCCTTAATTGATCTTCTAGAAATCGGCTTACCTCCTCTAAGAGTTCCGTCAATATATCCACCAGAGTGGCCATGGCTATGGCCTTAACTGAAGCAAGGAACCCCATGACGAAAACCTTCGGCACAAGGGCTCCTCTCAGCGCACGTCCTGAGTTTATATCCTCTGACAGAAGTCAGGGGCGGTGCCCAGCCCACAGAGGAGGTGGTCCTGGCCAATGAGCGGGTGACACGTCACATAACACCACTTGACCCACAGGGTTGCTTCCCTCACATTGGTTTGACAGCCGTGGTGTGCAATCATAAACTTTCCGGGAGCAGTGAGATGCGACAGCCCCTCCCCCCTGCAGTATTGGAGCTGGCCGCTCTCAGGACCTGGTAACTGAAACCAGCCCCGTGCAGAAGAGGACCCGCTGAGACCCTTGGTAATAAAGAGCTGTCAGCTACCGACTGCTTTCTCTTTTATTCTCTTCTGCTGAACTTCTAATAGTGGAAAGATTGGGGGTGGGGGGACGACCTGGGAGGTTGGGGTTGCCATATATACATCATTCATAAGAAAGAAAATATCAAATTGTACACTATAAAAGCAAAAGCAGAAATCTTTGTCTAACAAAAGAAGACACTTCCATTTTTAAAATAATAGCTTATACTTTTAGGTTGTTGTAAATTAATTCCAACTTACAGTAACTTGTATCATATTTTGCTTCCTGGTTTCTCTGACTCATTTTGTATGAAAAGCCAAAGAGTTGCCTTTTTCAAAAACACAACAAAACACAAAAACCCCAGTAATCTTTGTCTGACAAATCAAACGACTTCCTTTTTTAAAAAAGTCGTTTTACAAAAGCTGTAGGTTTTTTTAAATAAATTGCAAGTTACAATACCTTTTCTGATATTTTGTTTCTTTGTTTCTCTGACTCATTTTGAACAAAAGGCCATATAGATGACTTTTTCAAAAAAACAAAAACAAAAACAAAAACCAGAAATTGTTGTCTAACAAAGGAAAAGACTTCCTTTTTTAAAACAGTTGTGTTACAGAAGCTTTAGGTGTTTTAAAATAAATTGCAAGTTACAATACCTTTTCTGATATTTTGTGTCTTTGTTTCTCTGACTCATTTTGTATTAAAAGCCAAATAGATGCCTTTTTCAAAACAAAAACCAATAAAACCCAGAAATCTTTGCTAAGAAATGAAAAGACTTCCTTTTTTTAAATAGTAGTTTTATCCCTGTAGGTTGTTTTAAATTAATTACAAGTTACAATAACTTGTCTGATATTTTGTTTCTTTTGACAAAATTCAACATCCATTTATGATAAAAACTCTCCAGAAAATGGGCATAGAAGGAAATTACCTCAACATCATAAAAGTCACATATGAGAAACCAAAAGCCAACGTCATTCTAAATGGTGAAAAACTGAAAGAATTCCCTCGAAGAACAGGAACAAGACAAGGGTGCCCACCCTCACCATTATTATTGCACATAGTTTTGGAAGTTTTAGCCACGGCAATCAGAGAAGAAAATGAAATAAAAGGAATCCAAATTGGAAAAGAAGAAGTAAAATTGTCACTCTTTGCAGATGACATGATATTATGCATAGGAAACCCTAACGATTCTACCAGAAAACTGCTAGTGCTAATTGACGAATTTAGTAAAGTAGCAGGATACAAAATTAATGCGCAGAAATCTCTTGCATTCCTATACACTAACAATGAAAAAGCAGAAAGAGAAATTAAGGAAACTCTTCTATTTACCATGGCAACAAAAAGAATAAAATACCTAGGAATACACCTGCCTAAGGAGGCAAAAGACCTGTGTGCAGAAAACTATGACACTGATGAAAGAAATCAAAGATGATCCAAACAGATGGAGAGACATACCATGTTCCCGGATTGGAAGAATCAACACAGTGAAAATGACTCTACTACCCAGAGCAATTTACAGATTCAGCGCAATCCCTATCAAATTACCAACAGCACTTTTCACAGAACTAGAACAAGAAATCTTATGATTTGTATGGAAACGCAAAAGACCCCGAATAGCCAAAGCAATCTTGAGAAGGAAAGACGGAGTCGGTGGAATTAGGCTTCCTGACTTTAAAGTATACTACAAGGCCACAGTGATCAAGACAGTATGGTACTGGCACAAAAATAGAAAAGAAGATCAATGGGACAGAATAGAGAACCCAGAGGTAAACCCAAGCACATAAGGGCACCTTATCTTTGACAAAGGAGACAAGAATGGAAAAAAGACAGCCTCTTCAATAAGTGGTGCTGGCAAAATTGGACAGCAACATGTAAAGGAATGAAATTAGAACACTTCCTAACACCATACACAAAAATAAACTCCACATGGATTAAAGACCTACATGTAAGGCCAGACACTATAAAACTCCTAGAGGAAAATATAGGCAGAACACTCTATGACGTACATCAAAGCAAGATCCTTTTTGACCCACCTCCTAGAATCATGGAAATAAAATCAAGAATAAACAAATGGGACCTAAGGAAACTTCAAAGCTTTTGCACAGCAAAAGAAACCATAAACAAGACAAGAAGGCAACCCTCAGAATGGGAGAAAATACTTGCCAACGAAGCAAGGGACAAAGGATTAATCTCCAAAATATACAAGCAGCTCATGGACAAAGGATTAATCTCCAAAATATACAAGCAGCGCATGTAGCTTAATACCAAAAAAGCAAATAACCCAATCCACAAATGGGCGGAAGACCTAAGTAGACCTTTCTCCATAGAAGATATACAGATGGCCAACAAATGCATGAAAGGATGCTCAACATCACTAGTCATTAGAGAAATGCAAGTCAAAGCCACCTGTCAGAATGGCCATAATTAAAAAAATCCAGAAACAATAAATGTTGGAGAGGGTGTGGAGAAAAGGGAACTCTCTTGCACTGTTGGTGGGAATGTAAGTTGGTACAGCCACTATGGAAAACAGTTTGGAGGTTCCTTACAAAACTACAAATAGAACTACCATATGATCCAGTAATCCCACTCCTGGGCATGTACCCAGAGAAAACCATAATCCAAAAAGAAACATGTACCATAATGTGCATTGCAGCACTCTTTACAATAGCCAGGACATGGAAGCAACCTAAATGCCCATCAACAAATGAATGGATACAGAAGATGTGGCATATATATACAATGGAATATTACTCAGCTATAAAAAGGGATGAGATGGAGCTATATGTAATGAGGTGGATAGAACTACAATCTGTCATACAGAGTGAAGTAAGTCAGAAAGAGAAGGACAAATATTGTATGCTAACTCACATATATGGAATCTAAAAATGGTACTGATGAACTCAGTGACAAGAACAAGGAAGCAGATACAGAGAATGGACTGGAGAACTCGAGGTATGGGAGGGGGCGGGGGGTGAAGGGGAAACTGAGAAGAAGCGAGAGAGTAGCACAGACATATATATACTACCAACTGTAAAATAGTCAGTGGGAAGTTGTATAACAAAGGGAGTCCAACTCGAGGATGGAAGATGCCTTAGAGGACTGGGGCAGGGAGGGTGGGGGGGACTCGAGGGGGGGGCGTCAAGGAAGGGAGGGAATATGGGGATATGTGTATAAAAACAGTTGATTGAACCTGGTGTACCCCCCAAAAAAAAATAATTAAAAAAAAAAAAAGAAAAAAAAAGACAGTTATAGATTATTTAAAAAAAAAAAAAAAAAGAAGATACACAAAGGGCAAATAAGCACATGGAAAGATATCCAGCATCATTTGTCATTAGGAAATGTAATTTAAAAATATAGGGAAATATCACTACACATCTCTTAGGATGACTAAAATTAAAAAGACTAACCATACCAAATGTTGGTGAGGGTGTAGAGCAACTGGAATCCCCATACACTACTGGTGGGAATGTAAAATGTTACAACTACTTTGGAAAAATTTAATAGTTTCTTTAAACTTTAAAGAAACGTACCATGTGATCCAGCTACTTGACTCATAGTTGTTTACCAAGAGAAATAAAAGCATATGTCCTACAAAGATTTGAGCATAAATGGTCATAGCCCCAAACTGGATATGACTGAAATGTCCATTAATAGGTGAATGGATAAACAAACCTTGGTACATCCATACAATGAAATTTTACTCAGCAATAAAAAGGCATAAAGCCTCATTATGAGCTATAATATAGATGAATCTCAAAATAATTGTGCTGGGGAAAAGAAAGCAGACAAAAAACTGTATGTTCCATGTATATAAAATTCTAGAAAATGCAAACTAATTTATATGACAGGTCAATAGTTGCCTGGGGATGGAAGGGGTAGTATTGGGAAGAAGGAATACAGAAAGGCATGAAGAAACTTTTGACAGTGATGGATATGTTCACTGCTTGATTGTAGAGATGGTTTCAGGGCTGTATACATATGTCAGAACTTCTCAAAAGGTATGTTTTAAGTATATAAAGTTTATTGTATGTCAATTATTTCAATAAAACTGTTTAAAAATGAAAAAAAAAAAACTACAAATAGAACTACCATATGATCCAGTAATCCCACTCCTGGACATGTACCCAGAGAAAACCATAATCCAAAAAGAAACATGTACCATAATGTGCATTGCAGCACTATCTACAATACCCAGGACACGGAAGCAACCTAAATGCCCATCAACAGATGAATGGATAAAGAAGATGTGGCACATATATACAATGGAATATTACTCAGCCATAAAAAGGAATCAGATGGAGCTATATGTAATGAGGTGGATGGACCTAGACTCTGTCATACAGAGTGAAGTAAGCCAGAAAGAGAAACACAAATACCATATGCCTACTCATATGTACGGAATCTAAAAAAAGAAATGGTACTGATGAACTCAGTTACAGGGCAAGGATAAGGATACAGATGCAGAGAATGGGCTGGAGGACACAGGGTTGGGGGACCGGGGGGCGAAGGGGAAGCTGGGACGAAGTGAGAGAGTAGCATAGACATATATACACTAGCAACTGTAAAATAGATAGCTAGTGGGAAGTTGCTGTATAACAGAGGGAGATCAATGTGATGATGGGTGATGCCTTGGAGGGCCAGGACAGGGAGGGTGTGGGGGAGTCGCGGGAGGGAGGGCATCTGGGGATATGTGTGTAAATATAGTTGATTAACTTTGGGATACCTCAGAAGCTGGTACAAAAGGGTAAAGCAATTATATTCCAATAAAGAGCTTAAAAAAAAAGTAGTTTTATACCTTGAGGTTGTTTTAAATTAATTACAAGTTACAATACCTTTTCTGATATCTTGTTTCTTTGTTTCTCTGACTCATTTTCAATAAAAGGCCATATAGATAACTTTTTCAAAAAAGAAAACAAACAGAAATCGTTGTCTAATAAAGGAAAAGACTTCCCTTTTTAAAAAAGTCATTGTACAAAAGCTTTAGGTGTTTTAAAATAAATGGCAAGTTACAATAACTTGTATATTTTGTGTCTTTGTTTCTCTGACTCATTTTGTATGAAAAGCTAAAGAGTTGCCTTTTTCAAAAACACAACAAAACACAAAAACCCCAGTAATCTTTGTCTGACAAATCAAACGACTTCCTTTTTTAAAAAAGTCGTTTTACAAAAGCTGTAGGTTTTTTTTAAATAAATTGCAAGTTACAATACCTTTTCGGATATTTTGTTTCTTTGTTTCTCTGACTCATTTTCAATAAAAGGCCAAATAGATGACTTTTTCAACGAAAAAAAAAACCCAGAAATCGTTCTCTAACAAAGGAAAAGACTTCCTTTTTTAAAAAAGTCGTGTTACAGAAGCTTTAGGTGTTTTAAAATAAATGGCAAGTTACAATAACTTGTATGATATTTTGTGTCTTTGTTTCTCTGACTCATTTTGTATGAAAAGCTAAAGAGTTGCCTTTTTCAAAAACACAACAAAACACAAAAACCCCAGTAATCTTTGTCTGACAAATCAAACGACTTCCTTTTTTAAAAAAGTCGTTTTACAAAAGCTGTAGGTTTTTTTAAATAAGTTGCAAGGTACAATACCTTTTCGGATATTTTGTTTCTTTGTTTCTCTGGCTCATTTTCAATAAAAGGCCAAATAGATCACTTTTGCAACAACAACAAAAAAAACCCAGAAATCGTTGTCTAACAAAGGCAAAGACTTCCTTTTTTAAAAAAGTCGTGTTACAGAAGCTTTAGGTGTTTTAAAATAAATGGCAAGTTACAATACCTTTTCTGATATTTTGTGTCTTTGTTTCTCTGACTCATTTTGTATGAAAAGCTAAAGAGTTGCCTTTTTCAAAAACACAACAAAACACAAAAACCCCAGTAATCTTTGTCTGACAAATCAAACGACTTCCTTTTTTAAAAAAGTCGTTTTACAAAAGCTGTAGGTTTTTCTAAATAAGTTGCAAGTTACAATACCTTTTCGGATATTTTGTTTCTTTGTTTCTCTGACTCATTTTCAATAAAAGGCCAAATAGATGACTGTTTCAACGAAAAAAAAACCCAGAAATCGTGGTCTAACAAAGGAAAAGACTTCCTTTTTTAAAAAAGTCGTGTTACAGAAGCTTTAGGTGTTTTAAAATAAATGGCAAGTTACAATACCTCGTATGATATTTTGTTTCTTTGTTTCTCTGACTCATTTTGTATTAAAAGCCAGATAGATGCCTTTTTCAAAACAAAAAAACCCAGAAATCTTTGCTAAGAAGTGAAAAGACTTCCTTTTTTTAAAAAGTAGTTTTATACCTTTAGGTTGTTTTACATTAATTACAAGTTACAATAACTTGTATGATATTTTGTTTCTTTGTTTCTCTGACTCATTTTGTATTCAAAGCCAGATAGATGCCATTTTCAAAAAGGAAGAAAGAAAATCAGAAATCTTTGTCTAAGAAATGAAAAGACTTCCTGTCTTTTAAAAATGGTTTTATAGCTTTAGGTTTTTTAAATTATTACTTAATTAATTTGTTTTTATTTATTTTATTGGCTCTCTTGGGTCTTTGTTGCTGTGCGTGGTCTTTCTCTAGTTGTGCCGAGTGAGGGCTACTCTTCATTGCACTGCACAGCCTTCTCAGTGAGGTGGCTTCTCTTCTTGCGGAGCACGGGCTCCAGGCACTCGCGCTTCAGTAATTGCAACACATAGGCTCAGTAGATGCAGCCCATGGGCTCTAGAGCTCAGGCTCAATAATTGTGGTGCCTGGGCTTAGTTGCTCCACGGCATGTGGGATCTTCCTGGACCAAGGATTGTATCTGTGTCCCCTGCATTGCCAGGTGGATTCTTAACCACTGTGCTACCAGGGAAACCCTGAAGCATTTTGTTTTAAACCACCAGCATTATATTTCATAACCTCTAATACATACTTTTTTTTGTAGCACAATTTTTCTTTAATGTGATACAACATGTGTGTTTCATAAATCCAGATATGTTGTGTTTTTTCATAAGAATGCAAATGTAACTAAACATGGATGTCTTCAGCAGTCAGTGTTTCATTATTTTATCTTAAAATGATTTAGATCTTCAATGCATTCTCATCATTTAAGTGAATTTAGCAAACCCTAAAGATTTAAATTACTAAGGATCCAGTAAAACAAAACATCAATGTTTTAAAGAGCATGCCTAAAAGCTTCCATACAATTTATCTCTATTTTATTATTTATGACAATATCATCATACCAAGTTAATTTCCCTGCTGACAGATTGTGTAACTGATATGACTTCACTGACTTCCAGTGTACCTAGGTACAGTGAAAGTTAATATTGATGACCTACTTAGTGTTGATGACTCTAAAGACATGTCTGTATTAAGTCAGGTCCTTAAACAACAAACTTAACTGGCTATCCTACCAGATAGTAACTTAATACTGATATTCCCCAGATGATGTGACCCTTGGAAATATTTTGTCTAAGCACATACTTTTCTTCAAGCCAATTAAATAGATCTCATTTACAAATGAACCTCAGCACGATTACCCAAAGACAAAGACTCATACTGAGACACAAGTCCATCCGGACAAACAGAGGTCTCATTGTGTCCTTGTTTTCCCACTGCATGAATCAGGCATTGCCATGAAACTTACCAGTTTATGCATACCACTGAGGAGAGTCCAACTGACACACTTCAGGTCAAAAGGCTTGTTTTTCTTTCCCTTCCCCCCTCCCGCCTTCCCCACCTTCCCTTGAAGGTCTCTAATTAAGCCAAGGTGGAAGCCCCAGCTAAAGTGGGCTGTGTGTGCACTTCAAGGACCTGAGAGGACTTCAGGTATTCTCCTAAGACTATTTTTGTTCTCTCAGGGTCAGTGTTCTGAAGAAACAAACCAAAGTATTTGGTCAAGCCAGCTTTCTCTCCCTGCCCTGGGAGTAGTACCCAGTTTGGGAATATCTAAAGAGTCTCATCTCAACCCGTTTTCTCCAGAGGCTACAGAAAAGTGTAACTGCGTGGTGTCCAACCATTTAGTCCTCATTTATAGGTATATAACTACAGGTCGAGCAGTCTGCGAGACTTTGTTCTAGGGGGTTGTTGGATGGAATCCAAGAAGCGCTTCCCAGTTTTGATGAGACACACGTGACCCACACACAAACCAGACCTCGCCCGCTGATGGAAGCCTTATCCCAGGGCAAAGAGCAGACAGCATAAAGCTCAGAGTGGCTGCTTCCAAGTCCTATTAAGCCTGTGACCTGAGTCCAAGTGGCACCTTACAGATGGGATTTCCAAAGTGGAAATTCTTCAGATGGGAGCTGCATGTTGCCCAGACAGACAAGGTGGAAGGGGCCTCAGGGTGCCCGCTGGGGCATTTACTCAGATGCCAGGGCAAGCACAGAGTCTTCACCACTGGACCACCAGGGAAGCCTGTCAATGTATTCTTTGACCAAGTTTTTCTACAGAGAAAAGAGTAGTCCAGGGCGTGGGTGGCGGTCTATACCGGGGAGGCCTCCTAGAGTCCTGCTCACTTACAATCTGCCCCCCCACCCCACTCCCCGCTCTATGCCTGGCTGGAAAGCTCCCCCCTGCAGACGAAGGAATTCAGCTTATGTAGATGTGAGTGATTTGGCATGAGACAAAACGACACGTCAGTGCTCCTTTATTTCTCACGGGCAAGTTTATTCACTGTCAGCAAGGCAGAGCTGCTATGTGCATGGGAACAGCAATCGTTCGCTTTCTACATTTTTGCCCGTGTTTGAGGAAACTGCACTAAGAACCAATCCACGCAGCTGCGCGGGTCGTCGGTGTCTCCCGACCATCGCTGTCATAACATTAGCGATGCTTCCCCAGTATCAAAGCAGTCTTCTTGGCTAGGCAGGCAGAGTTGAGAATACAGCTAATAAGGAAACTGAAATCTGCACCGTTACCTTCCCACCATGATGTCTTCTTTTACAGTAATCTATGCTGTGGTCAGCTTTCCCAAGGAGACTGCAGATGCCCAACAGATATGGAAGGAAAAATTAAACCATAAGGACCTCTGCTGGTTGGCGAGACGACTTCTTTTTAAAGGTATATATGATTTTATTTTTGGAAAACTTCCTGGCCAACAGCTTGTATGCCCCCGAAAAGATCTCGTGTAGTGCAAGGCTCAGTAGCTCTTTGATTACGGGGGTAAAAAACCAGCTCAAGGGTATCAAGGCCTGCTCCATTCCATACGTCCTTAACTGATCTTCTAGAAATCGCCTTACCTCCTCTAAGAGTTCCGTCACCACATCCACCAGAGTGGCCATGGCTATGGCCTTAACTGAAGCAAGGAACCCCATGAAGAAAACCTTCGGCACAAGGGCTCCTCTCAGCGCACGTCCTGAGTTTATATCCTCTGACAGAAGTCAGGGGAGGTGCCCAGCCCACAGAGGAGGTGGTCCTGGCCAATGAGCGGGTGACACGTCACATAACACCACTTGACCCACAGGGTTGCTTCCCTCACATTGGTTTGACAGCCGTGGTGTGCAATCACAAACTTTCCGGGAGCAGTGAGATGCGACAGCCCCTCCCCCCTGCAGTATTGGAGCTGGCCGCTCTCAGGACCTGGTGACTGAAAACAGCCCCGTGCAGAAGAGGACCCGCTGAGACCCTTGGTAATAAAGAGCTGTCAGCTACCGACTGCTTTCTCTTTTATTCTCTTCTGCTGAACTTCTAATAGTGGAAAGATTGGGGGTGGGGGGACGACCTGGGAGGTTGGGGTTGCCATATATACATCATTCATAAGAAAGAAAATATCAAATTGTACACTATAAAAGCAAAAGCAGAAATCTTTGTCTAACAAAAGAAGACACTTCCATTTTTAAAATAATAGCTTATACTTTTAGGTTGTTGTAAATTAATTCCAACTTACAGTCACTTGTATCATATTTTGCTTCCTGGTTTCTCTGACTCATTTTGTATGAAAAGCCAAAGAGTTGCCTTTTTCAAAAACACAACAAAACACAAAAACCCCAGTAATCTTTGTCTGACAAATCAAACGACTTCCTTTTTTAAAAAAGTCGTTTTACAAAAGCTGTAGGTTTTTTTTAAATAAATTGCAAGTTACAATACCTTTTCTGATATTTTGTTTCTTTGTTTCTCTGACTCATTTTCAATAAAAGGCCAAATAGATCACTTTTGCAACAACAACAAAAAAAACCCAGAAATCGTTGTCTAACAAAGGAAAAGACTTCCTTTTTTAAAACAATTGTGTTACAGAAGCTTTAGGTGTTTTAAAATAAATTGCAAGTTACAATACCTTTTCTGATATTTTGTGTCTTTGTTTCTCTGACTCATTTTGTATTAAAAGCCAAATAGATGCCTTTTTCAAAACAAAACCCAATAAAACCCAGACATCTTTGCTAAGAAATGAAAAGACTTCCTTTTTTTAAATAGTAGTTTTATCCCTGTAGGTTGTTTTAAATTAATTACAAGTTACAATAACTTGTCTGATATTTTGTTTCTTTTGACAAAATTCAACATCCATTTATGATAAAAACTCTCCAGAAAATGGGCATAGAAGGAAATTACCTCAACATCATAAAAGTCACATATGAGAAACCAAAAGCCAACGTCATTCTAAATGGTGAAAAACTGAAAGAATTCCCTCGAAGAACAGGAACAAGACAAGGGTGCCCACCCTCACCATTATTATTGCACATAGTTTTGGAAGTTTTAGCCACGGCAATCAGAGAAGAAAATGAAATAAAAGGAATCCAAATTGGAAAAGAAGAAGTAAAATTGTCACTCTTTGCAGATGACATGATATCATGCATAGGAAACCCTAACGATTCTACCAGAAAACTGCTAGTGCTAATTGACGAATTTAGTAAAGTAGCAGGATACAAAATTAATGCGCAGAAATCTCTTGCATTCCTATACACGAACAATGAAAAAGCAGAAAGAGAAATTAAGGAAACTCTTCTATTTACCATGGCAACAAAAAGAATAAAATACCTAGGAATACACCTGCCTAAGGAGGCAAAAGACCTGTGTGCAGAAAACTATGACACTGATGAAAGAAATCAAAGATGATCCAAACAGATGGAGAGACATACCATGTTCCCGGATTGGAAGAATCAACACAGTGAAAATGACTCTACTACCCAGAGCAATTTACAGATTCAGCGCAATCCCTATCAAATTACCAACAGCATTTTTCACAGAACTAGAACAAGAAATCTTATGATTTGTATGGAAACGCAAAAGACCCCGAATAGCCAAAGCAATCTTGAGAAGGAAAGACGCAGTCGGTGGAATTAGGCTTCCTGACTTTAAAGTATACTACAAGGCCACAGTGATCAAGACAGTATGGTACTGGCACAAAAATAGAAAAGAAGATCAATGGGACAGAATAGAGAACCCAGAGGTAAACCCAAGCACATAAGGGCACCTTATCTTTGACAAAGGAGACAAGAATGGAAAAAAGACAGCCTCTTCAATAAGTGGTGCTGGCAAAATTGGACAGCAACATGTAAAGGAATGAAATTAGAACACTTCCTAACACCATACACAAAAATAAACTCCACATGGATTAAAGACCTACATGTAAGGCCAGACACTATAAAACTCCTAGAGGAAAATATAGGCAGAACACTCTATGACGTACATCAAAGCAAGATCCTTTTTGACCCACCTCCTAGAATCATGGAAATAAAATCAAGAATAAACAAATGGGACCTAAGGAAACTTCAAAGCTTTTGCACAGCAAAAGAAACCATAAACAAGACAAGAAGGCAACCCTCAGAATGGGAGAAAATACTTGCCAACGAAGCAAGGGACAAAGGATTAAGCTCCAAAATATACAAGCAGCTCATGGACAAAGGATTAATCTCCAAAATATACAAGCAGCGCATGTAGCTTAATACCAAAAAAGCAAATAACCCAATCCACAAATGGGCGGAAGACCTAAGTAGACCTTTCTCCATAGAAGATATACAGATGGCCAACAAATGCATGAAAGGATGCTCAACATCACTAGTCATTAGAGAAATGCAAGTCAAAGCCACCTGTCAGAATGGCCATAATTAAAAAAATCCAGAAACAATAAATATTGGAGAGGGTGTGGAGAAAAGGGAACTCTCTTGCACTGTTGGTGGGAATGTAAGTTGGTACAGCCACTATGGAAAACAGTTTGGAGGTTCCTTACAAAACTACAAATAGAACTACCATATGATCCAGTAATCCCACTCCTGGGCATGTACCCAGAGAAAACCATAATCCAAAAAGAAACATGTACCATAATGTGCATTGCAGCACTCTTTACAATAGCCAGGACATGGAAGCAACCTAAATGCCCATCAACAAATGAATGGATACAGAAGATGTGGCATATATATACAATGGAATATTACTCAGCTATAAAAAGGGATGAGATGGAGCTATATGTAATGAGGTGGATAGAACTACAATCTGTCATACAGAGTGAAGTAAGTCAGAAAGAGAAGGACAAATATTGTATGCTAACTCACATATACGGAATCTAAAAATGGTACTGATGAACTCAGTGACAAGAACAAGGAAGCAGATACAGAGAATGGACTGGAGAACTCGAGGTATGGGAGGGGGCGGGGGGTGAAGGGGAAACTGAGAAGAAGCGAGAGAGTAGCACAGACATATATATACTACCAACTGTAAAATAGTCAGTGGGAAGTTGTTGTATAACAAAGGGAGTCCAACTCGAGGATGGAAGATGCCTTAGAGGACTGGGGCAGGGAGGGTGGGGGGGACTCGAGGGGGGGGCGTCAAGGAAGGGAGGGAATATGGGGATATGTGTATAAAAACAGTTGATTGAACCTGGTGTACCCCCCCAAAAAAAAATAATTAAAAAAAAAAAAGAACAAAAAAGACAGTTATAGATTATTTAATAAAAAAAAAAAAAAAGAAGATACACAAAGGGCAAATAAGCACATGGAAAGATATCCAGCATCATTTGTCATTAGGAAATGTAATTTAAAAATATAGGGAAATATCACTACACATCTCTTAGGATGACTAAAATTAAAAAGACTAACCATACCAAATGTTGGTGAGGGTGTAGAGCAACTGGAATCCCCATACACTACTGGTGGGAATGTAAAATGTTACAACTACTTTGGAAAAATTTAATAGTTTCTTTAAACTTTAAAGAAACGTACCATGTGATCCAGCTACTTGACTCATAGTTGTTTACCAAGAGAAATAAAAGCATATGTCCTACAAAGATTTGAGCATAAATGGTCATAGCCCCAAACTGGATATGACTGAAATGTCCATTAATAGGTGAATGGATAAACAAACCTTGGTACATCCATACAATGAAATTTTACTCAGCAATAAAAAGGCATAAAGCCTCATTATGAGCTATAATATAGATGAATCTCAAAATAATTGTGCTGGGGAAAAGAAAGCAGACAAAAAACTGTATGTTCCATGTATATAAAATTCTAGAAAATGCAAACTAATTTATATGACAGGTCAATAGTTGCCTGGGGATGGAAGGGGTAGTATTGGGAAGAAGGAATACAGAAAGGCATGAAGAAACTTTTGACAGTGATGGATATGTTCACTGCTTGATTGTAGAGATGGTTTCAGGGCTGTATACATATGTCAGAACTTCTCAAAAGGTATGTTTTAAGTATATAAAGTTTATTGTATGTCAATTATTTCAATAAAACTGTTTAAAAATGAAAAAAAAAAAAACTACAAATAGAACTACCATATGATCCAGTAATCCCACTCCTGGACATGTACCCAGAGAAAACCATAATCCAAAAAGAAACATGTACCATAATGTGCATTGCAGCACTATCTACAATACCCAGGACATGGAAGCAACCTAAATGCCCATCAACAGATGAATGGATAAAGAAGATGTGGCACATATATACAATGGAATATTACTCAGCCATAAAAAGGAATCAGATGGAGCTATATGTAATGAGGTGGATGGACCTAGACTCTGTCATACAGAGTGAAGTAAGCCAGAAAGAGAAACACAAATACCATATGCCTACTCATATATACGGAATCTAAAAAAAGAAATGGTACTGATGAACTCAGTTACAGGGCAAGGATAAGGATACAGATGCAGAGAATGGGCTGGAGGACACAGCGTTGGGGGACCGGGGGGCGAAGGGGAAGCTGGGACGAAGTGAGAGAGTAGCATAGACATATATACACTAGCAACTGTAAAATAGAGAGCTAGTGGGAAGTTGCTGTATAACAGAGGGAGATCAATGTGATGATGGGTGATGCCTTGGAGGGCCAGGACAGGGAGGGTGTGGGGGAGTCGCGGGAGGGAGGGCATCTGGGGATATGTGTGTAAATATAGTTGATTAACTTTGGGATACCTCAGAAGCTGGTACAAAAGGGTAAAGCAATTATATTCCAATAAAGAGCTTAAAAAAAAAGTAGTTTTATACCTTGAGGTTGTTTTAAATTAATTACAAGTTACAATACCTTTTCTGATATCTTGTTTCTTTGTTTCTCTGACTCATTTTCAATAAAAGGCCATATAGATAACTTTTTCAAAAAAGAAAACAAACAGAAATCGTTGTCTAATAAAGGAAAAGACTTCCCTTTTTAAAAAAGTCATTGTACAAAAGCTTTAGGTGTTTTAAAATAAATGGCAAGTTACAATAACTTGTATATTTTGTGTCTTTGTTTCTCTGACTCATTTTGTATGAAAAGCTAAAGAGTTGCCTTTTTCAAAAACACAACAAAACACAAAAACCCCAGTAATCTTTGTCTGACAAATCAAACGACTTCCTTTTTTAAAAAAGTCGTTTTACAAAAGCTGTAGGTTTTTTTTAAATAAATTGCAAGTTACAATACCTTTTCGGATATTTTGTTTCTTTGTTTCTCTGACTCATTTTCAATAAAAGGCCAAATAGATGACTTTTTCAACGAAAAAAAAAACCCAGAAATCGTTCTCTAACAAAGGAAAAGACTTCCTTTTTTAAAAAAGTCGTGTTACAGAAGCTTTAGGTGTTTTAAAATAAATGGCAAGTTACAATAACTTGTATGATATTTTGTGTCTTTGTTTCTCTGACTCATTTTGTATGAAAAGCTAAAGAGTTGCCTTTTTCAAAAACACAACAAAACACAAAAACCCCAGTAATCTTTGTCTGACAAATCAAACGACTTCCTTTTTTAAAAAAGTCGTTTTACAAAAGCTGTAGGTTTTTTTAAATAAGTTGCAAGTTACAATACCTTTTCGGATATTTTGTTTCTTTGTTTCTCTGGCTCATTTTCAATAAAAGGCCAAATAGATCACTTTTGCAACAACAACAAAAAAAACCCAGAAATCGTTGTCTAACAAAGGCAAAGACTTCCTTTTTTAAAAAAGTCGTGTTACAGAAGCTTTAGGTGTTTTAAAATAAATGGCAAGTTACAATACCTTTTCTGATATTTTGTGTCTTTGTTTCTCTGACTCATTTTGTATGAAAAGCTAAAGAGTTGCCTTTTTCAAAAACACAACAAAACACAAAAACCCCAGTAATCTTTGTCTGACAAATCAAACGACTTCCTTTTTTAAAAAAGTCGTTTTACAAAAGCTGTAGGTTTTTCTAAATAAGTTGCAAGTTACAATACCTTTTCGGATATTTTGTTTCTTTGTTTCTCTGACTCATTTTCAATAAAAGGCCAAATAGATGACTGTTTCAACGAAAAAAAAACCCAGAAATCGTGGTCTAACAAAGGAAAAGACTTCCTTTTTTAAAAAAGTCGTGTTACAGAAGCTTTAGGTGTTTTAAAATAAATGGCAAGTTACAATACCTCGTATGATATTTTGTTTCTTTGTTTCTCTGACTCATTTTGTATTAAAAGCCAGATAGATGCCTTTTTCAAAACAAAAAAACCCAGAAATCTTTGCTAAGAAGTGAAAAGACTTCCTTTTTTTAAAAAGTAGTTTTATACCTTTAGGTTGTTTTACATTAATTACAAGTTACAATAACTTGTATGATATTTTGTTTCTTTGTTTCTCTGACTCATTTTGTATTCAAAGCCAGATAGATGCCATTTTCAAAAAGGAAGAAAGAAAATCAGAAATCTTTGTCTAAGAAATGAAAAGACTTCCTGTCTTTTAAAAATGGTTTTATAGCTTTAGGTTTTTTAAATTATTACTTAATTAATTTGTTTTTATTTATTTTATTGGCTCTCTTGGGTCTTTGTTGCTGTGCGTGGTCTTTCTCTAGTTGTGCCGAGTGAGGGCTACTCTTCATTGCACTGCACAGCCTTCTCAGTGAGGTGGCTTCTCTTCTTGCGGAGCACGGGCTCCAGGCACTCGCGCTTCAGTAATTGCAACACATAGGCTCAGTAGATGCAGCCCATGGGCTCTAGAGCTCAGGCTCAATAATTGTGGTGCCTGGGCTTAGTTGCTCCGCGGCATGTGGGATCTTCCTGGACCAAGGATTGTATCTGTGTCCCCTGCATTGCCAGGTGGATTCTTAACCACTGTGCTACCAGGGAAACCCTGAAGCATTTTGTTTTAAACCACCAGCATTATATTTCATAACCTCTAATACATACTTTTTTTTGTAGCACAATTTTTCTTTAATGTGATACAACATGTGTGTTTCATAAATCCAGATATGTTGTGTTTTTTCATAAGAATGCAAATGTAACTAAACATGGATGTCTTCAGCAGTCAGTGTTTCATTATTTTATCTTAAAATGATTTAGATCTTCAATGCATTCTCATCATTTAAGTGAATTTAGCAAACCCTAAAGATTTAAATTACTAAGGATCCAGTAAAACAAAACATCAATGTTTTAAAGAGCATGCCTAAAAGCTTCCATACAATTTATCTCTATTTTATTATTTATGACAATATCATCATACCAAGTTAATTTCCCTGCTGACAGATTGTGTAACTGATATGACTTCACTGACTTCCAGTGTACCTAGGTACAGTGAAAGTTAATATTGATGACCTACTTAGTGTTGATGACTCTAAAGACATGTCTGTATTAAGTCAGGTCCTTAAACAACAAACTTAACTGGCTATCCTACCAGATAGTAACTTAATACTGATATTCCCCAGATGATGTGACCCTTGGAAATATTTTGTCTAAGCACATACTTTTCTTCAAGCCAATTAAATAGATCTCATTTACAAATGAACCTCAGCACGATTACCCAAAGACAAAGACTCATACTGAGACACAAGTCCATCCGGACAAACAGAGGTCTCATTGTGTCCTTGTTTTCCCACTGCATGAATCAGGCATTGCCATGAAACTTACCAGTTTATGCATACCACTGAGGAGAGTCCAACTGACACACTTCAGGTCAAAAGGCTTGTTTTTCTTTCCCTTCCCCCCTCCCGCCTTCCCCACCTTCCCTTGAAGGTCTCTAATTAAGCCAAGGTGGAAGCCCCAGCTAAAGTGGGCTGTGTGTGCACTTCAAGGACCTGAGAGGACTTCAGGTATTCTCCTAAGACTATTTTTGTTCTCTCAGGGTCAGTGTTCTGAAGAAACAAACCAAAGTATTTGGTCAAGCCAGCTTTCTCTCCCTGCCCTGGGAGTAGTACCCAGTTTGGGAATATCTAAAGAGTCTCATCTCAACCCGTTTTCTCCAGAGGCTACAGAAAAGTGTAACTGCGTGGTGTCCAACCATTTAGTCCTCATTTATAGGTATATAACTACAGGTCGAGCAGTCTGCGAGACTTTGTTCTAGGGGGTTGTTGGATGGAATCCAAGAAGCGCTTCCCAGTTTTGATGAGACACACGTGACCCACACACAAACCAGACCTCGCCCGCTGATGGAAGCCTTATCCCAGGGCAAAGAGCAGACAGCATAAAGCTCAGAGTGGCTGCTTCCAAGTCCTATTAAGCCTGTGACCTGAGTCCAAGTGGCACCTTACAGATGGGATTTCCAAAGTGGAAATTCTTCAGATGGGAGCTGCATGTTGCCCAGACAGACAAGGTGGAAGGGGCCTCAGGGTGCCCGCTGGGGCATTTACTCAGATGCCAGGGCAAGCACAGAGTCTTCACCACTGGACCACCAGGGAAGCCTGTCAATGTATTCTTTGACCAAGTTTTTCTACAGAGAAAAGAGTAGTCCAGGGCGTGGGTGGCGGTCTATACCGGGGAGGCCTCCTAGAGTCCTGCTCACTTACAATCTGCCCCCCCACCCCACTCCCCGCTCTATGCCTGGCTGGAAAGCTCCCCCCTGCAGACGAAGGAATTCAGCTTATGTAGATGTGAGTGATTTGGCATGAGACAAAACGACACGTCAGTGCTCCTTTATTTCTCACGGGCAAGTTTATTCACTGTCAGCAAGGCAGAGCTGCTATGTGCATGGGAACAGCAATCGTTCGCTTTCTACATTTTTGCCCGTGTTTGAGGAAACTGCACTAAGAACCAATCCACGCAGCTGCGCGGGTCGTCGGTGTCTCCCGACCATCGCTGTCATAACATTAGCGATGCTTCCCCACTATCAAAGCAGTCTTCTTGGCTAGGCAGGCAGAGTTGAGAATACAGCTAATAAGGAAACTGAAATCTGCACCGTTACCTTCCCACCATGATGTCTTCTTTTACAGTAATCTATGCTGTGGTCAGCTTTCCCAAGGAGACTGCAGATGCCCAACAGATATGGAAGGAAAAATTAAACCATAAGGACCTCTGCTGGTTGGCGAGACGACTTCTTTTTAAAGGTATATATGATTTTATTTTTGGAAAACTTCCTGGCCAACAGCTTGTATGCCCCCGAAAAGATCTCGTGTAGTGCAAGGCTCAGTAGCTCTTTGATTACGGGGGTAAAAAACCAGCTCAAGGGTATCAAGGCCTGCTCCATTCCATACGTCCTTAATTGATCTTCTAGAAATCGCCTTACCTCCTCTAAGAGTTCCGTCACCACATCCACCAGAGTGGCCATGGCTATGGCCTTAACTGAAGCAAGGAACCCCATGAAGAAAACCTTCGGCACAAGGGCTCCTCTCAGCGCACGTCCTGAGTTTATATCCTCTGACAGAAGTCAGGGGAGGTGCCCAGCCCACAGAGGAGGTGGTCCTGGCCAATGAGCGGGTGACACGTCACATAACACCACTTGACCCACAGGGTTGCTTCCCTCACATTGGTTTGACAGCCGTGGTGTGCAATCACAAACTTTCCGGGAGCAGTGAGATGCGACAGCCCCTCCCCCCTGCAGTATTGGAGCTGGCCGCTCTCAGGACCTGGTGACTGAAAACAGCCCCGTGCAGAAGAGGACCCGCTGAGACCCTTGGTAATAAAGAGCTGTCAGCTACCGACTGCTTTCTCTTTTATTCTCTTCTGCTGAACTTCTAATAGTGGAAAGATTGGGGGTGGGGGGACGACCTGGGAGGTTGGGGTTGCCATATATACATCATTCATAAGAAAGAAAATATCAAATTGTACACTATAAAAGCAAAAGCAGAAATCTTTGTCTAACAAAAGAAGACACTTCCATTTTTAAAATAATAGCTTATACTTTTAGGTTGTTGTAAATTAATTCCAACTTACAGTCACTTGTATCATATTTTGCTTCCTGGTTTCTCTGACTCATTTTGTATGAAAAGCCAAAGAGTTGCCTTTTTCAAAAACACAACAAAACACAAAAACCCCAGTAATCTTTGTCTGACAAATCAAACGACTTCCTTTTTTAAAAAAGTCGTTTTACAAAAGCTGTAGGTTTTTTTTAAATAAATTGCAAGTTACAATACCTTTTCTGATATTTTGTTTCTTTGTTTCTCTGACTCATTTTCAATAAAAGGCCAAATAGATCACTTTTGCAACAACAACAAAAAAAACCCAGAAATCGTTGTCTAACAAAGGAAAAGACTTCCTTTTTTAAAACAATTGTGTTACAGAAGCTTTAGGTGTTTTAAAATAAATTGCAAGTTACAATACCTTTTCTGATATTTTGTGTCTTTGTTTCTCTGACTCATTTTGTATGAAAAGCCAAATAGATGCCTTTTTCAAAACAAAAACCAATAAAACCCAGACATCTTTGCTAAGAAATGAAAAGACTTCCTTTTTTTAAATAGTAGTTTTATCCCTGTAGGTTGTTTTAAATTAATTACAAGTTACAATAACTTGTCTGATATTTTGTTTCTTTTGACAAAATTCAACATCCATTTATGATAAAAACTCTCCAGAAAATGGGCATAGAAGGAAATTACCTCAACATAATAAAAGTCACATATGAGAAACCAAAAGCCAACGTCATTCTAAATGGTGAAAAACTGAAAGAATTCCCTCGAAGAACAGGAACAAGACAAGGGTGCCCACTCTCACCATTATTATTGCACATAGTTTTGGAAGTTTTAGCCACGGCAATCAGAGAAGAAAATGAAATAAAAGGAATCCAAATTGGAAAAGAAGAAGTAAAATTGTCACTCTTTGCAGATGACATGATATCATGCATAGGAAACCCTAACGATTCTACCAGAAAACTGCTAGTGCTAATTGACGAATTTAGTAAAGTAGCAGGATACAAAATTAATGCGCAGAAATCTCTTGCATTCCTATACACTAACAATGAAAAAGCAGAAAGAGAAATTAAGGAAACTCTTCTATTTACCATGGCAACAAAAAGAATAAAATACCTAGGAATACACCTGCCTAAGGAGGCAAAAGACCTGTGTGCAGAAAACTATGACACTGATGAAAGAAATCAAAGATGATCCAAACAGATGGAGAGACATACCATGTTCCCGGATTGGAAGAATCAACACAGTGAAAATGACTCTACTACCCAGAGCAATTTACAGATTCAGCGCAATCCCTATCAAATTACCAACAGCATTTTTCACAGAACTAGAACAAGAAATCTTATGATTTGTATGGAAACGCAAAAGACCCCGAATAGCCAAAGCAATCTTGAGAAGGAAAGACGCAGTCGGTGGAATTAGGCTTCCTGACTTTAAAGTATACTACAAGGCCACAGTGATCAAGACAGTATGGTACTGGCACAAAAATAGAAAAGAAGATCAATGGGACAGAATAGAGAACCCAGAGGTAAACCCAAGCACATAAGGGCACCTTATCTTTGACAAAGGAGACAAGAATGGAAAAAAGACAGCCTCTTCAATAAGTGGTGCTGGCAAAATTGGACAGCAACATGTAAAGGAATGAAATTAGAACACTTCCTAACACCATACACAAAAATAAACTCCACATGGATTAAAGACCTACATGTAAGGCCAGACACTATAAAACTCCTAGAGGAAAATATAGGCAGAACACTCTATGACGTACATCAAAGCAAGATCCTTTTTGACCCACCTCCTAGAATCATGGAAATAAAATCAAGAATAAACAAATGGGACCTAAGGAAACTTCAAAGCTTTTGCACAGCAAAAGAAACCATAAACAAGACAAGAAGGCAACCCTCAGAATGGGAGAAAATACTTGCCAACGAAGCAAGGGACAAAGGATTAATCTCCAAAATATACAAGCAGCTCATGGACAAAGGATTAATCTCCAAAATATACAAGCAGCGCATGTAGCTTAATACCAAAAAAGCAAATAACCCAATCCACAAATGGGCGGAAGACCTAAGTAGACCTTTCTCCATAGAAGATATACAGATGGCCAACAAATGCATGAAAGGATGCTCAACATCACTAGTCATTAGAGAAATGCAAGTCAAAGCCACCTGTCAGAATGGCCATAATTAAAAAAATCCAGAAACAATAAATATTGGAGAGGGTGTGGAGAAAAGGGAACTCTCTTGCACTGTTGGTGGGAATGTAAGTTGGTACAGCCACTATGGAAAACAGTTTGGAGGTTCCTTACAAAACTACAAATAGAACTACCATATGATCCAGTAATCCCACTCCTGGGCATGTACCCAGAGAAAACCATAATCCAAAAAGAAACATGTACCATAATGTGCATTGCAGCACTCTTTACAATAGCCAGGACATGGAAGCAACCTAAATGCCCATCAACAAATGAATGGATACAGAAGATGTGGCATATATATACAATGGAATATTACTCAGCTATAAAAAGGGATGAGATGGAGCTATATGTAATGAGGTGGATAGAACTACAATCTGTCATACATAGTGAAGTAAGTCAGAAAGAGAAGGACAAATATTGTATGCTAACTCACATATACGGAATCTAAAAATGGTACTGATGAACTCAGTGACAAGAACAAGGAAGCAGATACAGAGAATGGACTGGAGAACTCGAGGTATGGGAGGGGGCGGGGGGTGAAGGGGAAACTGAGAAGAAGCGAGAGAGTAGCACAGACATATATATACTACCAACTGTAAAATAGTCAGTGGGAAGTTGTTGTATAACAAAGGGAGTCCAACTCGAGGATGGAAGATGCCTTAGAGGACTGGGGCAGGGAGGGTGGGGGGGACTCGAGGGGGGGGCGTCAAGGAAGGGAGGGAATATGGGGATATGTGTATAAAAACAGTTGATTGAACCTGGTGTACCCCCCCAAAAAAAAATAATTAAAAAAAAAAAAGAAAAAAAAAGACAGTTATAGATTATTTAAAAAAAAAAAAAAAAAGAAGATACACAAAGGGCAAATAAGCACATGGAAAGATATCCAGCATCATTTGTCATTAGGAAATGTAATTTAAAAATATAGGGAAATATCACTACACATCTCTTAGGATGACTAAAATTAAAAAGACTAACCATACCAAATGTTGGTGAGGGTGTAGAGCAACTGGAATCCCCATACACTACTGGTGGGAATGTAAAATGTTACAACTACTTTGGAAAAATTTAATAGTTTCTTTAAACTTTAAAGAAACGTACCATGTGATCCAGCTACTTGACTCATAGTTGTTTACCAAGAGAAATAAAAGCATATGTCCTACAAAGATTTGAGCATAAATGGTCATAGCCCCAAACTGGATATGACTGAAATGTCCATTAATAGGTGAATGGATAAACAAACCTTGGTACATCCATACAATGAAATTTTACTCAGCAATAAAAAGGCATAAAGCCTCATTATGAGCTATAATATAGATGAATCTCAAAATAATTGTGCTGGGGAAAAGAAAGCAGACAAAAAACTGTATGTTCCATGTATATAAAATTCTAGAAAATGCAAACTAATTTATATGACAGGTCAATAGTTGCCTGGGGATGGAAGGGGTAGTATTGGGAAGAAGGAATACAGAAAGGCATGAAGAAACTTTTGACAGTGATGGATATGTTCACTGCTTGATTGTAGAGATGGTTTCAGGGCTGTATACATATGTCAGAACTTCTCAAAAGGTATGTTTTAAGTATATAAAGTTTATTGTATGTCAATTATATTTCAATAAAACTGTTTAAAAATGAAAAAAAAACAAAAAAAAAAACTACAAATAGAACTACCATATGATCCAGTAATCCCACTCCTGGACATGTACCCAGAGAAAACCATAATCCAAAAAGAAACATGTACCATAATGTGCATTGCAGCACTATCTACAATACCCAGGACACGGAAGCAACCTAAATGCCCATCAACAGATGAATGGATAAAGAAGATGTGGCACATATATACAATGGAATATTACTCAGCCATAAAAAGGAATCAGATGGAGCTATATGTAATGAGGTGGATGGACCTAGACTCTGTCATACAGAGTGAAGTAAGCCAGAAAGAGAAACACAAATACCATATGCCTACTCATATATACGGAATCTAAAAAAAGAAATGGTACTGATGAACTCAGTTACAGGGCAAGGATAAGGATACAGATGCAGAGAATGGGCTGGAGGACACAGGGTTGGGGGACCGGGGGGCGAAGGGGAAGCTGGGACGAAGTGAGAGAGTAGCATAGACATATATACACTAGCAACTGTAAAATAGAGAGCTAGTGGGAAGTTGCTGTATAACAGAGGGAGATCAATGTGATGATGGGTGATGCCTTGGAGGGCCAGGACAGGGAGGGTGTGGGGGAGTCGCGGGAGGGAGGGCATCTGGGGATATGTGTGTAAATATAGTTGATTAACTTTGGGATACCTCAGAAGCTGGTACAAAAGGGTAAAGCAATTATATTCCAATAAAGAGCTTAAAAAAAAAGTAGTTTTATACCTTGAGGTTGTTTTAAATTAATTACAAGTTACAATACCTTTTCTGATATCTTGTTTCTTTGTTTCTCTGACTCATTTTCAATAAAAGGCCATATAGATAACTTTTTCAAAAAAGAAAACAAACAGAAATCGTTGTCTAATAAAGGAAAAGACTTCCCTTTTTAAAAAAGTCATTGTACAAAAGCTTTAGGTGTTTTAAAATAAATGGCAAGTTACAATAACTTGTATATTTTGTGTCTTTGTTTCTCTGACTCATTTTGTATGAAAAGCTAAAGAGTTGCCTTTTTCAAAAACACAACAAAACACAAAAACCCCAGTAATCTTTGTCTGACAAATCAAACGACTTCCTTTTTTAAAAAAGTCGTTTTACAAAAGCTGTAGGTTTTTTTTAAATAAATTGCAAGTTACAATACCTTTTCGGATATTTTGTTTCTTTGTTTCTCTGACTCATTTTCAATAAAAGGCCAAATAGATGACTTTTTCAACGAAAAAAAAAACCCAGAAATCGTTCTCTAACAAAGGAAAAGACTTCCTTTTTTAAAAAAGTCGTGTTACAGAAGCTTTAGGTGTTTTAAAATAAATGGCAAGTTACAATAACTTGTATGATATTTTGTGTCTTTGTTTCTCTGACTCATTTTGTATGAAAAGCTAAAGAGTTGCCTTTTTCAAAAACACAACAAAACACAAAAACCCCAGTAATCTTTGTCTGACAAATCAAACGACTTCCTTTTTTAAAAAAGTCGTTTTACAAAAGCTGTAGGTTTTTTTAAATAAGTTGCAAGTTACAATACCTTTTCGGATATTTTGTTTCTTTGTTTCTCTGGCTCATTTTCAATAAAAGGCCAAATAGATCACTTTTGCAACAACAACAAAAAAAACCCAGAAATCGTTGTCTAACAAAGGCAAAGACTTCCTTTTTTAAAAAAGTCGTGTTACAGAAGCTTTAGGTGTTTTAAAATAAATGGCAAGTTACAATACCTTTTCTGATATTTTGTGTCTTTGTTTCTCTGACTCATTTTGTATGAAAAGCTAAAGAGTTGCCTTTTTCAAAAACACAACAAAACACAAAAACCCCAGTAATCTTTGTCTGACAAATCAAACGACTTCCTTTTTTAAAAAAGTCGTTTTACAAAAGCTGTAGGTTTTTCTAAATAAGTTGCAAGTTACAATACCTTTTCGGATATTTTGTTTCTTTGTTTCTCTGACTCATTTTCAATAAAAGGCCAAATAGATGACTGTTTCAACGAAAAAAAAACCCAGAAATCGTGGTCTAACAAAGGAAAAGACTTCCTTTTTTAAAAAAGTCGTGTTACAGAAGCTTTAGGTGTTTTAAAATAAATGGCAAGTTACAATACCTCGTATGATATTTTGTTTCTTTGTTTCTCTGACTCATTTTGTATTAAAAGCCAGATAGATGCCTTTTTCAAAACAAAAAAACCCAGAAATCTTTGCTAAGAAGTGAAAAGACTTCCTTTTTTTAAAAAGTAGTTTTATACCTTTAGGTTGTTTTACATTAATTACAAGTTACAATAACTTGTATGATATTTTGTTTCTTTGTTTCTCTGACTCATTTTGTATTCAAAGCCAGATAGATGCCATTTTCAAAAAGGAAGAAAGAAAATCAGAAATCTTTGTCTAAGAAATGAAAAGACTTCCTGTCTTTTAAAAATGGTTTTATAGCTTTAGGTTTTTTAAATTATTACTTAATTAATTTGTTTTTATTTATTTTATTGGCTCTCTTGGGTCTTTGTTGCTGTGCGTGGTCTTTCTCTAGTTGTGCCGAGTGAGGGCTACTCTTCATTGCACTGCACAGCCTTCTCAGTGAGGTGGCTTCTCTTCTTGCGGAGCACGGGCTCCAGGCACTCGCGCTTCAGTAATTGCAACACATAGGCTCAGTAGATGCAGCCCATGGGCTCTAGAGCTCAGGCTCAATAATTGTGGTGCCTGGGCTTAGTTGCTCCGCGGCATGTGGGATCTTCCTGGACCAAGGATTGTATCTGTGTCCCCTGCATTGCCAGGTGGATTCTTAACCACTGTGCTACCAGGGAAACCCTGAAGCATTTTGTTTTAAACCACCAGCATTATATTTCATAACCTCTAATACATACTTTTTTTTGTAGCACAATTTTTCTTTAATGTGATACAACATGTGTGTTTCATAAATCCAGATATGTTGTGTTTTTTCATAAGAATGCAAATGTAACTAAACATGGATGTCTTCAGCAGTCAGTGTTTCATTATTTTATCTTAAAATGATTTAGATCTTCAATGCATTCTCATCATTTAAGTGAATTTAGCAAACCCTAAAGATTTAAATTACTAAGGATCCAGTAAAACAAAACATCAATGTTTTAAAGAGCATGCCTAAAAGCTTCCATACAATTTATCTCTATTTTATTATTTATGACAATATCATCATACCAAGTTAATTTCCCTGCTGACAGATTGTGTAACTGATATGACTTCACTGACTTCCAGTGTACCTAGGTACAGTGAAAGTTAATATTGATGACCTACTTAGTGTTGATGACTCTAAAGACATGTCTGTATTAAGTCAGGTCCTTAAACAACAAACTTAACTGGCTATCCTACCAGATAGTAACTTAATACTGATATTCCCCAGATGATGTGACCCTTGGAAATATTTTGTCTAAGCACATACTTTTCTTCAAGCCAATTAAATAGATCTCATTTACAAATGAACCTCAGCACGATTACCCAAAGACAAAGACTCATACTGAGACACAAGTCCATCCGGACAAACAGAGGTCTCATTGTGTCCTTGTTTTCCCACTGCATGAATCAGGCATTGCCATGAAACTTACCAGTTTATGCATACCACTGAGGAGAGTCCAACTGACACACTTCAGGTCAAAAGGCTTGTTTTTCTTTCCCTTCCCCCCTCCCGCCTTCCCCACCTTCCCTTGAAGGTCTCTAATTAAGCCAAGGTGGAAGCCCCAGCTAAAGTGGGCTGTGTGTGCACTTCAAGGACCTGAGAGGACTTCAGGTATTCTCCTAAGACTATTTTTGTTCTCTCAGGGTCAGTGTTCTGAAGAAACAAACCAAAGTATTTGGTCAAGCCAGCTTTCTCTCCCTGCCCTGGGAGTAGTACCCAGTTTGGGAATATCTAAAGAGTCTCATCTCAACCCGTTTTCTCCAGAGGCTACAGAAAAGTGTAACTGCGTGGTGTCCAACCATTTAGTCCTCATTTATAGGTATATAACTACAGGTCGAGCAGTCTGCGAGACTTTGTTCTAGGGGGTTGTTGGATGGAATCCAAGAAGCGCTTCCCAGTTTTGATGAGACACACGTGACCCACACACAAACCAGACCTCGCCCGCTGATGGAAGCCTTATCCCAGGGCAAAGAGCAGACAGCATAAAGCTCAGAGTGGCTGCTTCCAAGTCCTATTAAGCCTGTGACCTGAGTCCAAGTGGCACCTTACAGATGGGATTTCCAAAGTGGAAATTCTTCAGATGGGAGCTGCATGTTGCCCAGACAGACAAGGTGGAAGGGGCCTCAGGGTGCCCGCTGGGGCATTTACTCAGATGCCAGGGCAAGCACAGAGTCTTCACCACTGGACCACCAGGGAAGCCTGTCAATGTATTCTTTGACCAAGTTTTTCTACAGAGAAAAGAGTAGTCCAGGGCGTGGGTGGCGGTCTATACCGGGGAGGCCTCCTAGAGTCCTGCTCACTTACAATCTGCCCCCCCACCCCACTCCCCGCTCTATGCCTGGCTGGAAAGCTCCCCCCTGCAGACGAAGGAATTCAGCTTATGTAGATGTGAGTGATTTGGCATGAGACAAAACGACACGTCAGTGCTCCTTTATTTCTCACGGGCAAGTTTATTCACTGTCAGCAAGGCAGAGCTGCTATGTGCATGGGAACAGCAATCGTTCGCTTTCTACATTTTTGCCCGTGTTTGAGGAAACTGCACTAAGAACCAATCCACGCAGCTGCGCGGGTCGTCGGTGTCTCCCGACCATCGCTGTCATAACATTAGCGATGCTTCCCCAGTATCAAAGCAGTCTTCTTGGCTAGGCAGGCAGAGTTGAGAATACAGCTAATAAGGAAACTGAAATCTGCACCGTTACCTTCCCACCATGATGTCTTCTTTTACAGTAATCTATGCTGTGGTCAGCTTTCCCAAGGAGACTGCAGATGCCCAACAGATATGGAAGGAAAAATTAAACCATAAGGACCTCTGCTGGTTGGCGAGACGACTTCTTTTTAAAGGTATATATGATTTTATTTTTGGAAAACTTCCTGGCCAACAGCTTGTATGCCCCCGAAAAGATCTCGTGTAGTGCAAGGCTCAGTAGCTCTTTGATTACGGGGGTAAAAAACCAGCTCAAGGGTATCAAGGCCTGCTCCATTCCATACGTCCTTAATTGATCTTCTAGAAATCGCCTTACCTCCTCTAAGAGTTCCGTCACCACATCCACCAGAGTGGCCATGGCTATGGCCTTAACTGAAGCAAGGAACCCCATGAAGAAAACCTTCGGCACAAGGGCTCCTCTCAGCGCACGTCCTGAGTTTATATCCTCTGACAGAAGTCAGGGGAGGTGCCCAGCCCACAGAGGAGGTGGTCCTGGCCAATGAGCGGGTGACACGTCACATAACACCACTTGACCCACAGGGTTGCTTCCCTCACATTGGTTTGACAGCCGTGGTGTGCAATCACAAACTTTCCGGGAGCAGTGAGATGCGACAGCCCCTCCCCCCTGCAGTATTGGAGCTGGCCGCTCTCAGGACCTGGTGACTGAAAACAGCCCCGTGCAGAAGAGGACCCGCTGAGACCCTTGGTAATAAAGAGCTGTCAGCTACCGACTGCTTTCTCTTTTATTCTCTTCTGCTGAACTTCTAATAGTGGAAAGATTGGGGGTGGGGGGACGACCTGGGAGGTTGGGGTTGCCATATATACATCATTCATAAGAAAGAAAATATCAAATTGTACACTATAAAAGCAAAAGCAGAAATCTTTGTCTAACAAAAGAAGACACTTCCATTTTTAAAATAATAGCTTATACTTTTAGGTTGTTGTAAATTAATTCCAACTTACAGTCACTTGTATCATATTTTGCTTCCTGGTCTCTCTGACTCATTTTGTATGAAAAGCCAAAGAGTTGCCTTTTTCAAAAACACAACAAAACACAAAAACCCCAGTAATCTTTGTCTGACAAATCAAACGACTTCCTTTTTTAAAAAAGTCGTTTTACAAAAGCTGTAGGTTTTTTTTTAAATAAATTGCAAGTTACAATACCTTTTCTGATATTTTGTTTCTTTGTTTCTCTGACTCATTTTCAATAAAAGGCCAAATAGATCACTTTTGCAACAACAACAAAAAAAACCCAGAAATCGTTGTCTAACAAAGGAAAAGACTTCCTTTTTTAAAACAATTGTGTTACAGAAGCTTTAGGTGTTTTAAAATAAATTGCAAGTTACAATACCTTTTCTGATATTTTGTGTCTTTGTTTCTCTGACTCATTTTGTATGAAAAGCCAAATAGATGCCTTTTTCAAAACAAAAACCAATAAAACCCAGACATCTTTGCTAAGAAATGAAAAGACTTCCTTTTTTTAAATAGTAGTTTTATCCCTGTAGGTTGTTTTAAATTAATTACAAGTTACAATAAGTTGTCTGATATTTTGTTTCTTTTGACAAAATTCAACATCCATTTATGATAAAAACTGTCCAGAAAATGGGCATAGAAGGAAATTACCTCAACATCATAAAAGTCACATATGAGAAACCAAAAGCCAACGTCATTCTAAATGGTGAAAAACTGAAAGAATTCCCTCGAAGAACAGGAAGAAGACAAGGGTGCCCACTCTCACCATTATTATTGCACATAGTTTTGGAAGTTTTAGCCACGGCAATCAGAGAAGAAAATGAAATAAAAGGAATCCAAATTGGAAAAGAAGAAGTAAAATTGTCACTCTTTGCAGATGACATGATATCATGCATAGGAAACCCTAACGATTCTACCAGAAAACTGCTAGTGCTAATTGACGAATTTAGTAAAGTAGCAGGATACACAATTAACGCGCAGAAATCTCTTGCATTCCTATACACTAACAATGAAATAGCAGAGAGAGAAATTAAGGAAACTCTTCTATTTACCATGGCAACAAAAAGAATAAAATACCTAGGAATACACCTGCCTAAGGAGGCAAAAGACCTGTGTGCAGAAAACTATGACACTGATGAAAGAAATCAAAGATGATCCAAACAGATGGAGAGACATACCATGTTCCCGGATTGGAAGAATCAACACAGTGAAAATGACTCTACTACCCAGAGCAATTTACAGATTCAGCGCAATCCCTATCAAATTACCAACAGCATTTTTCACAGAACTAGAACAAGAAATCTTATGATTTGTATGGAAACGCAAAAGACCCCGAATAGCCAAAGCAATCTTGAGAAGGAAAGACGCAGTCGGTGGAATTAGGCTTCCTGACTTTAAAGTATACTACAAGGCCACAGTGATCAAGACAGTATGGTACTGGCACAAAAATAGAAAAGAAGATCAATGGGACAGAATAGAGAACCCAGAGGTAAACCCAAGCACATAAGGGCACCTTATCTTTGACAAAGGAGACAAGAATGGAAAAAAGACAGCCTCTTCAATAAGTGGTGCTGGCAAAATTGGACAGCAACATGTAAAGGAATGAAATTAGAACACTTCCTAACACCATACACAAAAATAAACTCCACATGGATTAAAGACCTACATGTAAGGCCAGACACTATAAAACTCCTAGAGGAAAATATAGGCAGAACACTCTATGACGTACATCAAAGCAAGATCCTTTTTGACCCACCTCCTAGAATCATGGAAATAAAATCAAGAATAAACAAATGGGACCTAAGGAAACTTCAAAGCTTTTGCACAGCAAAAGAAACCATAAACAAGACAAGAAGGCAACCCTCAGAATGGGAGAAAATACTTGCCAACGAAGCAAGGGACAAAGGATTAATCTCCAAAATATACAAGCAGCTCATGGACAAAGGATTAATCTCCAAAATATACAAGCAGCGCATGTAGCTTAATACCAAAAAAGCAAATAACCCAATCCACAAATGGGCGGAAGACCTAAGTAGACCTTTCTCCATAGAAGATATACAGATGGCCAACAAATGCATGAAAGGATGCTCAACATCACTAGTCATTAGAGAAATGCAAGTCAAAGCCACCTGTCAGAATGGCCATAATTTAAAAAATCCAGAAACAATAAATGTTGGAGAGGGTGTGGAGAAAAGGGAACTCTCTTGCACTGTTGGTGGGAATGTAAGTTGGTACAGCCACTATGGAAAACAGTTTGGAGGTTCCTTACAAAACTACAAATAGAACTACCATATGATCCAGTAATCCCACTCCTGGGCATGTACCCAGAGAAAACCATAATCCAAAAAGAAACATGTACCATAATGTGCATTGCAGCACTCTTTACAATAGCCAGGACATGGAAGCAACCTAAATGCCCATCAACAAATGAATGGATACAGAAGATGTGGCATATATATACAATGGAATATTACTCAGCTATAAAAAGGGATGAGATGGAGCTATATGTAATGAGGTGGATAGAACTACAATCTGTCATACATAGTGAAGTAAGTCAGAAAGAGAAGGACAAATATTGTATGCTAACTCACATATACGGAATCTAAAAATGGTACTGATGAACTCAGTGACAAGAACAAGGAAGCAGATACAGAGAATGGACTGGAGAACTCGAGGTATGGGAGGGGGCGGGGGGTGAAGGGGAAACTGAGAAGAAGCGAGAGAGTAGCACAGACATATATATACTACCAACTGTAAAATAGTCAGTGGGAAGTTGTTGTATAACAAAGGGAGTCCAACTCGAGGATGGAAGATGCCTTAGAGGACTGGGGCAGGGAGGGTGGGGGGGACTCGAGGGGGGGGCGTCAAGGAAGGGAGGGAATATGGGGATATGTGTATAAAAACAGTTGATTGAACCTGGTGTACCCCCCCAAAAAAAAATAATTAAAAGAAAAATGAAAAAAAAAGACAGTTATAGATTATTTAAAAAAAAAAAAAAAAAAGAAGAAGATACACAAAGGGCAAATAAGCACATGGAAAGATATCCAGCATCATTTGTCATTAGGAAATGTAATTTAAAAATATAGGGAAATATCACTACACATCTCTTAGGATGACTAAAATTAAAAAGACTAACCATACCAAATGTTGGTGAGGGTGTAGAGCAACTGGAATCCCCATACACTACTGGTGGGAATGTAAAATGTTACAACTACTTTGGAAAAATTTAATAGTTTCTTTAAACTTTAAAGAAACGTACCATGTGATCCAGCTACTTGACTCATAGTTGTTTACCAAGAGAAATAAAAGCATATGTCCTACAAAGATTTGAGCATAAATGGTCATAGCCCCAAACTGGATATGACTGAAATGTCCATTAATAGGTGAATGGATAAACAAACCTTGGTACATCCATACAATGAAATTTTACTCAGCAATAAAAAGGCATAAAGCCTCATTATGAGCTATAATATAGATGAATCTCAAAATAATTGTGCTGGGGAAAAGAAAGCAGACAAAAAACTGTATGTTCCATGTATATAAAATTCTAGAAAATGCAAACTAATTTATATGACAGGTCAATAGTTGCCTGGGGATGGAAGGGGTAGTATTGGGAAGAAGGAATACAGAAAGGCATGAAGAAACTTTTGACAGGGATGGATATGTTCACTGCTTGATTGTAGAGATGGTTTCAGGGCTGTATACATATGTCAGAACTTCTCAAAAGGTATGTTTTAAGTATATAAAGTTTATTGTATGTCAATTATATTTCAATAAAACTGTTTAAAAATGAAAAAAAAACAAAAAAAAAAACTACAAATAGAACTACCATATGATCCAGTAATCCCACTCCTGGACATGTACCCAGAGAAAACCATAATCCAAAAAGAAACATGTACCATAATGTGCATTGCAGCACTATCTACAATACCCAGGACATGGAAGCAACCTAAATGCCCATCAACAGATGAATGGATAAAGAAGATGTGGCACATATATACAATGGAATATTACTCAGCCATAAAAAGGAATCAGATGGAGCTATATGTAATGAGGTGGATGGACCTAGACTCTGTCATACAGAGTGAAGTAAGCCAGAAAGAGAAACACAAATACCATATGCCTACTCATATATACGGAATCTAAAAAAAGAAATGGTACTGATGAACTCAGTTACAGGGCAAGGATAAGGATACAGATGCAGAGAATGGGCTGGAGGACACAGCGTTGGGGGACCGGGGGGCGAAGGGGAAGCTGGGACGAAGTGAGAGAGTAGCATAGACATATATACACTAGCAACTGTAAAATAGAGAGCTAGTGGGAAGTTGCTGTATAACAGAGGGAGATCAATGTGATGATGGGTGATGCCTTGGAGGGCCAGGACAGGGAGGGTGTGGGGGAGTCGCGGGAGGGAGGGCATCTGGGGATATGTGTGTAAATATAGTTGATTAACTTTGGGATACCTCAGAAGCTGGTACAAAAGGGTAAAGCAATTATATTCCAATAAAGAGCTTAAAAAAAAAGTAGTTTTATACCTTGAGGTTGTTTTAAATTAATTACAAGTTACAATACCTTTTCTGATATCTTGTTTCTTTGTTTCTCTGACTCATTTTCAATAAAAGGCCATATAGATAACTTTTTCAAAAAAGAAAACAAACAGAAATCGTTGTCTAATAAAGGAAAAGACTTCCCTTTTTAAAAAAGTCATTGTACAAAAGCTTTAGGTGTTTTAAAATAAATGGCAAGTTACAATAACTTGTATATTTTGTGTCTTTGTTTCTCTGACTCATTTTGTATGAAAAGCTAAAGAGTTGCCTTTTTCAAAAACACAACAAAACACAAAAACCCCAGTAATCTTTGTCTGACAAATCAAACGACTTCCTTTTTTAAAAAAGTCGTTTTACAAAAGCTGTAGGTTTTTTTTAAATAAATTGCAAGTTACAATACCTTTTCGGATATTTTGTTTCTTTGTTTCTCTGACTCATTTTCAATAAAAGGCCAAATAGATGACTTTTTCAACGAAAAAAAAAACCCAGAAATCGTTCTCTAACAAAGGAAAAGACTTCCTTTTTTAAAAAAGTCGTGTTACAGAAGCTTTAGGTGTTTTAAAATAAATGGCAAGTTACAATAACTTGTATGATATTTTGTGTCTTTGTTTCTCTGACTCATTTTGTATGAAAAGCTAAAGAGTTGCCTTTTTCAAAAACACAACAAAACACAAAAACCCCAGTAATCTTTGTCTGACAAATCAAACGACTTCCTTTTTTAAAAAAGTCGTTTTACAAAAGCTGTAGGTTTTTTTAAATAAGTTGCAAGTTACAATACCTTTTCGGATATTTTGTTTCTTTGTTTCTCTGGCTCATTTTCAATAAAAGGCCAAATAGATCACTTTTGCAACAACAACAAAAAAAACCCAGAAATCGTTGTCTAACAAAGGCAAAGACTTCCTTTTTTAAAAAAGTCGTGTTACAGAAGCTTTAGGTGTTTTAAAATAAATGGCAAGTTACAATACCTTTTCTGATATTTTGTGTCTTTGTTTCTCTGACTCATTTTGTATGAAAAGCTAAAGAGTTGCCTTTTTCAAAAACACAACAAAACACAAAAACCCCAGTAATCTTTGTCTGACAAATCAAACGACTTCCTTTTTTAAAAAAGTCGTTTTACAAAAGCTGTAGGTTTTTCTAAATAAGTTGCAAGTTACAATACCTTTTCGGATATTTTGTTTCTTTGTTTCTCTGACTCATTTTCAATAAAAGGCCAAATAGATGACTGTTTCAACGAAAAAAAAACCCAGAAATCGTGGTCTAACAAAGGAAAAGACTTCCTTTTTTAAAAAAGTCGTGTTACAGAAGCTTTAGGTGTTTTAAAATAAATGGCAAGTTACAATACCTCGTATGATATTTTGTTTCTTTGTTTCTCTGACTCATTTTGTATTAAAAGCCAGATAGATGCCTTTTTCAAAACAAAAAAACCCAGAAATCTTTGCTAAGAAGTGAAAAGACTTCCTTTTTTTAAAAAGTAGTTTTATACCTTTAGGTTGTTTTACATTAATTACAAGTTACAATAACTTGTATGATATTTTGTTTCTTTGTTTCTCTGACTCATTTTGTATTCAAAGCCAGATAGATGCCATTTTCAAAAAGGAAGAAAGAAAATCAGAAATCTTTGTCTAAGAAATGAAAAGACTTCCTGTCTTTTAAAAATGGTTTTATAGCTTTAGGTTTTTTAAATTATTACTTAATTAATTTGTTTTTATTTATTTTATTGGCTCTCTTGGGTCTTTGTTGCTGTGCGTGGTCTTTCTCTAGTTGTGCCGAGTGAGGGCTACTCTTCATTGCACTGCACAGCCTTCTCAGTGAGGTGGCTTCTCTTCTTGCGGAGCACGGGCTCCAGGCACTCGCGCTTCAGTAATTGCAACACATAGGCTCAGTAGATGCAGCCCATGGGCTCTAGAGCTCAGGCTCAATAATTGTGGTGCCTGGGCTTAGTTGCTCCGCGGCATGTGGGATCTTCCTGGACCAAGGATTGTATCTGTGTCCCCTGCATTGCCAGGTGGATTCTTAACCACTGTGCTACCAGGGAAACCCTGAAGCATTTTGTTTTAAACCACCAGCATTATATTTCATAACCTCTAATACATACTTTTTTTTGTAGCACAATTTTTCTTTAATGTGATACAACATGTGTGTTTCATAAATCCAGATATGTTGTGTTTTTTCATAAGAATGCAAATGTAACTAAACATGGATGTCTTCAGCAGTCAGTGTTTCATTATTTTATCTTAAAATGATTTAGATCTTCAATGCATTCTCATCATTTAAGTGAATTTAGCAAACCCTAAAGATTTAAATTACTAAGGATCCAGTAAAACAAAACATCAATGTTTTAAAGAGCATGCCTAAAAGCTTCCATACAATTTATCTCTATTTTATTATTTATGACAATATCATCATACCAAGTTAATTTCCCTGCTGACAGATTGTGTAACTGATATGACTTCACTGACTTCCAGTGTACCTAGGTACAGTGAAAGTTAATATTGATGACCTACTTAGTGTTGATGACTCTAAAGACATGTCTGTATTAAGTCAGGTCCTTAAACAACAAACTTAACTGGCTATCCTACCAGATAGTAACTTAATACTGATATTCCCCAGATGATGTGACCCTTGGAAATATTTTGTCTAAGCACATACTTTTCTTCAAGCCAATTAAATAGATCTCATTTACAAATGAACCTCAGCACGATTACCCAAAGACAAAGACTCATACTGAGACACAAGTCCATCCGGACAAACAGAGGTCTCATTGTGTCCTTGTTTTCCCACTGCATGAATCAGGCATTGCCATGAAACTTACCAGTTTATGCATACCACTGAGGAGAGTCCAACTGACACACTTCAGGTCAAAAGGCTTGTTTTTCTTTCCCTTCCCCCCTCCCGCCTTCCCCACCTTCCCTTGAAGGTCTCTAATTAAGCCAAGGTGGAAGCCCCAGCTAAAGTGGGCTGTGTGTGCACTTCAAGGACCTGAGAGGACTTCAGGTATTCTCCTAAGACTATTTTTGTTCTCTCAGGGTCAGTGTTCTGAAGAAACAAACCAAAGTATTTGGTCAAGCCAGCTTTCTCTCCCTGCCCTGGGAGTAGTACCCAGTTTGGGAATATCTAAAGAGTCTCATCTCAACCCGTTTTCTCCAGAGGCTACAGAAAAGTGTAACTGCGTGGTGTCCAACCATTTAGTCCTCATTTATAGGTATATAACTACAGGTCGAGCAGTCTGCGAGACTTTGTTCTAGGGGGTTGTTGGATGGAATCCAAGAAGCGCTTCCCAGTTTTGATGAGACACACGTGACCCACACACAAACCAGACCTCGCCCGCTGATGGAAGCCTTATCCCAGGGCAAAGAGCAGACAGCATAAAGCTCAGAGTGGCTGCTTCCAAGTCCTATTAAGCCTGTGACCTGAGTCCAAGTGGCACCTTACAGATGGGATTTCCAAAGTGGAAATTCTTCAGATGGGAGCTGCATGTTGCCCAGACAGACAAGGTGGAAGGGGCCTCAGGGTGCCCGCTGGGGCATTTACTCAGATGCCAGGGCAAGCACAGAGTCTTCACCACTGGACCACCAGGGAAGCCTGTCAATGTATTCTTTGACCAAGTTTTTCTACAGAGAAAAGAGTAGTCCAGGGCGTGGGTGGCGGTCTATACCGGGGAGGCCTCCTAGAGTCCTGCTCACTTACAATCTGCCCCCCCACCCCACTCCCCGCTCTATGCCTGGCTGGAAAGCTCCCCCCTGCAGACGAAGGAATTCAGCTTATGTAGATGTGAGTGATTTGGCATGAGACAAAACGACACGTCAGTGCTCCTTTATTTCTCACGGGCAAGTTTATTCACTGTCAGCAAGGCAGAGCTGCTATGTGCATGGGAACAGCAATCGTTCGCTTTCTACATTTTTGCCCGTGTTTGAGGAAACTGCACTAAGAACCAATCCACGCAGCTGCGCGGGTCGTCGGTGTCTCCCGACCATCGCTGTCATAACATTAGCGATGCTTCCCCAGTATCAAAGCAGTCTTCTTGGCTAGGCAGGCAGAGTTGAGAATACAGCTAATAAGGAAACTGAAATCTGCACCGTTACCTTCCCACCATGATGTCTTCTTTTACAGTAATCTATGCTGTGGTCAGCTTTCCCAAGGAGACTGCAGATGCCCAACAGATATGGAAGGAAAAATTAAACCATAAGGACCTCTGCTGGTTGGCGAGACGACTTCTTTTTAAAGGTATATATGATTTTATTTTTGGAAAACTTCCTGGCCAACAGCTTGTATGCCCCCGAAAAGATCTCGTGTAGTGCAAGGCTCAGTAGCTCTTTGATTACGGGGGTAAAAAACCAGCTCAAGGGTATCAAGGCCTGCTCCATTCCATACGTCCTTAATTGATCTTCTAGAAATCGCCTTACCTCCTCTAAGAGTTCCGTCACCACATCCACCAGAGTGGCCATGGCTATGGCCTTAACTGAAGCAAGGAACCCCATGAAGAAAACCTTCGGCACAAGGGCTCCTCTCAGCGCACGTCCTGAGTTTATATCCTCTGACAGAAGTCAGGGGAGGTGCCCAGCCCACAGAGGAGGTGGTCCTGGCCAATGAGCGGGTGACACGTCACATAACACCACTTGACCCACAGGGTTGCTTCCCTCACATTGGTTTGACAGCCGTGGTGTGCAATCACAAACTTTCCGGGAGCAGTGAGATGCGACAGCCCCTCCCCCCTGCAGTATTGGAGCTGGCCGCTCTCAGGACCTGGTGACTGAAAACAGCCCCGTGCAGAAGAGGACCCGCTGAGACCCTTGGTAATAAAGAGCTGTCAGCTACCGACTGCTTTCTCTTTTATTCTCTTCTGCTGAACTTCTAATAGTGGAAAGATTGGGGGTGGGGGGACGACCTGGGAGGTTGGGGTTGCCATATATACATCATTCATAAGAAAGAAAATATCAAATTGTACACTATAAAAGCAAAAGCAGAAATCTTTGTCTAACAAAAGAAGACACTTCCATTTTTAAAATAATAGCTTATACTTTTAGGTTGTTGTAAATTAATTCCAACTTACAGTCACTTGTATCATATTTTGCTTCCTGGTCTCTCTGACTCATTTTGTATGAAAAGCCAAAGAGTTGCCTTTTTCAAAAACACAACAAAACACAAAAACCCCAGTAATCTTTGTCTGACAAATCAAACGACTTCCTTTTTTAAAAAAGTCGTTTTACAAAAGCTGTAGGTTTTTTTTTAAATAAATTGCAAGTTACAATACCTTTTCTGATATTTTGTTTCTTTGTTTCTCTGACTCATTTTCAATAAAAGGCCAAATAGATCACTTTTGCAACAACAACAAAAAAAACCCAGAAATCGTTGTCTAACAAAGGAAAAGACTTCCTTTTTTAAAACAATTGTGTTACAGAAGCTTTAGGTGTTTTAAAATAAATTGCAAGTTACAATACCTTTTCTGATATTTTGTGTCTTTGTTTCTCTGACTCATTTTGTATGAAAAGCCAAATAGATGCCTTTTTCAAAACAAAAACCAATAAAACCCAGACATCTTTGCTAAGAAATGAAAAGACTTCCTTTTTTTAAATAGTAGTTTTATCCCTGTAGGTTGTTTTAAATTAATTACAAGTTACAATAAGTTGTCTGATATTTTGTTTCTTTTGACAAAATTCAACATCCATTTATGATAAAAACTGTCCAGAAAATGGGCATAGAAGGAAATTACCTCAACATCATAAAAGTCACATATGAGAAACCAAAAGCCAACGTCATTCTAAATGGTGAAAAACTGAAAGAATTCCCTCGAAGAACAGGAAGAAGACAAGGGTGCCCACTCTCACCATTATTATTGCACATAGTTTTGGAAGTTTTAGCCACGGCAATCAGAGAAGAAAATGAAATAAAAGGAATCCAAATTGGAAAAGAAGAAGTAAAATTGTCACTCTTTGCAGATGACATGATATCATGCATAGGAAACCCTAACGATTCTACCAGAAAACTGCTAGTGCTAATTGACGAATTTAGTAAAGTAGCAGGATACACAATTAACGCGCAGAAATCTCTTGCATTCCTATACACTAACAATGAAATAGCAGAAAGAGAAATTAAGGAAACTCTTCTATTTACCATGGCAACAAAAAGAATAAAATACCTAGGAATACACCTGCCTAAGGAGGCAAAAGACCTGTGTGCAGAAAACTATGACACTGATGAAAGAAATCAAAGATGATCCAAACAGATGGAGAGACATACCATGTTCCCGGATTGGAAGAATCAACACAGTGAAAATGACTCTACTACCCAGAGCAATTTACAGATTCAGCGCAATCCCTATCAAATTACCAACAGCATTTTTCACAGAACTAGAACAAGAAATCTTATGATTTGTATGGAAACGCAAAAGACCCCGAATAGCCAAAGCAATCTTGAGAAGGAAAGACGCAGTCGGTGGAATTAGGCTTCCTGACTTTAAAGTATACTACAAGGCCACAGTGATCAAGACAGTATGGTACTGGCACAAAAATAGAAAAGAAGATCAATGGGACAGAATAGAGAACCCAGAGGTAAACCCAAGCACATAAGGGCACCTTATCTTTGACAAAGGAGACAAGAATGGAAAAAAGACAGCCTCTTCAATAAGTGGTGCTGGCAAAATTGGACAGCAACATGTAAAGGAATGAAATTAGAACACTTCCTAACACCATACACAAAAATAAACTCCACATGGATTAAAGACCTACATGTAAGGCCAGACACTATAAAACTCCTAGAGGAAAATATAGGCAGAACACTCTATGACGTACATCAAAGCAAGATCCTTTTTGACCCACCTCCTAGAATCATGGAAATAAAATCAAGAATAAACAAATGGGACCTAAGGAAACTTCAAAGCTTTTGCACAGCAAAAGAAACCATAAACAAGACAAGAAGGCAACCCTCAGAATGGGAGAAAATACTTGCCAACGAAGCAAGGGACAAAGGATTAATCTCCAAAATATACAAGCAGCTCATGGACAAAGGATTAATCTCCAAAATATACAAGCAGCGCATGTAGCTTAATACCAAAAAAGCAAATAACCCAATCCACAAATGGGCGGAAGACCTAAGTAGACCTTTCTCCATAGAAGATATACAGATGGCCAACAAATGCATGAAAGGATGCTCAACATCACTAGTCATTAGAGAAATGCAAGTCAAAGCCACCTGTCAGAATGGCCATAATTTAAAAAATCCAGAAACAATAAATGTTGGAGAGGGTGTGGAGAAAAGGGAACTCTCTTGCACTGTTGGTGGGAATGTAAGTTGGTACAGCCACTATGGAAAACAGTTTGGAGGTTCCTTACAAAACTACAAATAGAACTACCATATGATCCAGTAATCCCACTCCTGGGCATGTACCCAGAGAAAACCATAATCCAAAAAGAAACATGTACCATAATGTGCATTGCAGCACTCTTTACAATAGCCAGGACATGGAAGCAACCTAAATGCCCATCAACAAATGAATGGATACAGAAGATGTGGCATATATATACAATGGAATATTACTCAGCTATAAAAAGGGATGAGATGGAGCTATATGTAATGAGGTGGATAGAACTACAATCTGTCATACATAGTGAAGTAAGTCAGAAAGAGAAGGACAAATATTGTATGCTAACTCACATATACGGAATCTAAAAATGGTACTGATGAACTCAGTGACAAGAACAAGGAAGCAGATACAGAGAATGGACTGGAGAACTCGAGGTATGGGAGGGGGCGGGGGGTGAAGGGGAAACTGAGAAGAAGTGAGAGAGTAGCACAGACATATATATACTACCAACTGTAAAATAGTCAGTGGGAAGTTGTTGTATAACAAAGGGAGTCCAACTCGAGGATGGAAGATGCCTTAGAGGACTGGGGCAGGGAGGGTGGGGGGGACTCGAGGGGGGGGCGTCAAGGAAGGGAGGGAATATGGGGATATGTGTATAAAAACAGTTGATTGAACCTGGTGTACCCCCCCAAAAAAAAATAATTAAAAGAAAAATGAAAAAAAAAGACAGTTATAGATTATTTAAAAAAAAAAAAAAAGAAGATACACAAAGGGCAAATAAGCACATGGAAAGATATCCAGCATCATTTGTCATTAGGAAATGTAATTTAAAAATATAGGGAAATATCACTACACATCTCTTAGGATGACTAAAATTAAAAAGACTAACCATACCAAATGTTGGTGAGGGTGTAGAGCAACTGGAATCCCCATACACTACTGGTGGGAATGTAAAATGTTACAACTACTTTGGAAAAATTTAATAGTTTCTTTAAACTTTAAAGAAACGTACCATGTGATCCAGCTACTTGACTCATAGTTGTTTACCAAGAGAAATAAAAGCATATGTCCTACAAAGATTTGAGCATAAATGGTCATAGCCCCAAACTGGATATGACTGAAATGTCCATTAATAGGTGAATGGATAAACAAACCTTGGTACATCCATACAATGAAATTTTACTCAGCAATAAAAAGGCATAAAGCCTCATTATGAGCTATAATATAGATGAATCTCAAAATAATTGTGCTGGGGAAAAGAAAGCAGACAAAAAACTGTATGTTCCATGTATATAAAATTCTGGAAAATGCAAACTAATTTATATGACAGGTCAATAGTTGCCTGGGGATGGAAGGGGTAGTATTGGGAAGAAGGAATACAGAAAGGCATGAAGAAACTTTTGACAGGGATGGATATGTTCACTGCTTGATTGTAGAGATGGTTTCAGGGCTGTATACATATGTCAGAACTTCTCAAAAGGTATGTTTTAAGTATATAAAGTTTATTGTATGTCAATTATATTTCAATAAAACTGTTTAAAAATGAAAAAAAAACAAAAAAAAAAACTACAAATAGAACTACCATATGATCCAGTAATCCCACTCCTGGACATGTACCCAGAGAAAACCATAATCCAAAAAGAAACATGTACCATAATGTGCATTGCAGCACTATCTACAATACCCAGGACATGGAAGCAACCTAAATGCCCATCAACAGATGAATGGATAAAGAAGATGTGGCACATATATACAATGGAATATTACTCAGCCATAAAAAGGAATCAGATGGAGCTATATGTAATGAGGTGGATGGACCTAGACTCTGTCATACAGAGTGAAGTAAGCCAGAAAGAGAAACACAAATACCATATGCCTACTCATATATACGGAATCTAAAAAAAGAAATGGTACTGATGAACTCAGTTACAGGGCAAGGATAAGGATACAGATGCAGAGAATGGGCTGGAGGACACAGGGTTGGGGGACCGGGGGGCGAAGGGGAAGCTGGGACGAAGTGAGAGAGTAGCATAGACATATATACACTAGCAACTGTAAAATAGATAGCTAGTGGGAAGTTGCTGTATAACAGAGGGAGATCAATGTGATGATGGGTGATGCCTTGGAGGGCCAGGACAGGGAGGGTGTGGGGGAGTCGCGGGAGGGAGGGCATCTGGGGATATGTGTGTAAATATAGTTGATTAACTTTGGGATACCTCAGAAGCTGGTACAAAAGGGTAAAGCAATTATATTCCAATAAAGAGCTTAAAAAAAAAGTAGTTTTATACCTTGAGGTTGTTTTAAATTAATTACAAGTTACAATACCTTTTCTGATATCTTGTTTCTTTGTTTCTCTGACTCATTTTCAATAAAAGGCCATATAGATAACTTTTTCAAAAAAGAAAACAAACAGAAATCGTTGTCTAATAAAGGAAAAGACTTCCCTTTTTAAAAAAGTCATTGTACAAAAGCTTTAGGTGTTTTAAAATAAATGGCAAGTTACAATAACTTGTATATTTTGTGTCTTTGTTTCTCTGACTCATTTTGTATGAAAAGCTAAAGAGTTGCCTTTTTCAAAAACACAACAAAACACAAAAACCCCAGTAATCTTTGTCTGACAAATCAAACGACTTCCTTTTTTAAAAAAGTCGTTTTACAAAAGCTGTAGGTTTTTTTAAATAAGTTGCAAGTTACAATACCTTTTCGGATATTTTGTTTCTTTGTTTCTCTGGCTCATTTTCAATAAAAGGCCAAATAGATCACTTTTGCAACAACAACAAAAAAAACCCAGAAATCGTTGTCTAACAAAGGCAAAGACTTCCTTTTTTAAAAAAGTCGTGTTACAGAAGCTTTAGGTGTTTTAAAATAAATGGCAAGTTACAATACCTTTTCTGATATTTTGTGTCTTTGTTTCTCTGACTCATTTTGTATGAAAAGCTAAAGAGTTGCCTTTTTCAAAAACACAACAAAACACAAAAACCCCAGTAATCTTTGTCTGACAAATCAAACGACTTCCTTTCTTAAAAAAGTCGTTTTACAAAAGCTGTAGGTTTTTCTAAATAAGTTGCAAGTTACAATACCTTTTCGGATATTTTGTTTCTTTGTTTCTCTGACTCATTTTCAATAAAAGGCCAAATAGATGACTGTTTCAACGAAAAAAAAACCCAGAAATCGTGGTCTAACAAAGGAAAAGACTTCCTTTTTTAAAAAAGTCGTGTTACAGAAGCTTTAGGTGTTTTAAAATAAATGGCAAGTTACAATACCTCGTATGATATTTTGTTTCTTTGTTTCTCTGACTCATTTTGTATTAAAAGCCAGATAGATGCCTTTTTCAAAACAAAAAAACCCAGAAATCTTTGCTAAGAAGTGAAAAGACTTCCTTTTTTTAAAAAGTAGTTTTATACCTTTAGGTTGTTTTACATTAATTACAAGTTACAATAACTTGTATGATATTTTGTTTCTTTGTTTCTCTGACTCATTTTGTATTCAAAGCCAGATAGATGCCATTTTCAAAAAGGAAGAAAGAAAATCAGAAATCTTTGTCTAAGAAATGAAAAGACTTCCTGTCTTTTAAAAATGGTTTTATAGCTTTAGGTTTTTTAAATTATTACTTAATTAATTTGTTTTTATTTATTTTATTGGCTCTCTTGGGTCTTTGTTGCTGTGCGTGGTCTTTCTCTAGTTGTGCCGAGTGAGGGCTACTCTTCATTGCACTGCACAGCCTTCTCAGTGAGGTGGCTTCTCTTCTTGCGGAGCACGGGCTCCAGGCACTCGCGCTTCAGTAATTGCAACACATAGGCTCAGTAGATGCAGCCCATGGGCTCTAGAGCTCAGGCTCAATAATTGTGGTGCCTGGGCTTAGTTGCTCCGCGGCATGTGGGATCTTCCTGGACCAAGGATTGTATCTGTGTCCCCTGCATTGCCAGGTGGATTCTTAACCACTGTGCTACCAGGGAAACCCTGAAGCATTTTGTTTTAAACCACCAGCATTATATTTCATAACCTCTAATACATACTTTTTTTTGTAGCACAATTTTTCTTTAATGTGATACAACATGTGTGTTTCATAAATCCAGATATGTTGTGTTTTTTCATAAGAATGCAAATGTAACTAAACATGGATGTCTTCAGCAGTCAGTGTTTCATTATTTTATCTTAAAATGATTTAGATCTTCAATGCATTCTCATCATTTAAGTGAATTTAGCAAACCCTAAAGATTTAAATTACTAAGGATCCAGTAAAACAAAACATCAATGTTTTAAAGAGCATGCCTAAAAGCTTCCATACAATTTATCTCTATTTTATTATTTATGACAATATCATCATACCAAGTTAATTTCCCTGCTGACAGATTGTGTAACTGATATGACTTCACTGACTTCCAGTGTACCTAGGTACAGTGAAAGTTAATATTGATGACCTACTTAGTGTTGATGACTCTAAAGACATGTCTGTATTAAGTCAGGTCCTTAAACAACAAACTTAACTGGCTATCCTACCAGATAGTAACTTAATACTGATATTCCCCAGATGATGTGACCCTTGGAAATATTTTGTCTAAGCACATACTTTTCTTCAAGCCAATTAAATAGATCTCATTTACAAATGAACCTCAGCACGATTACCCAAAGACAAAGACTCATACTGAGACACAAGTCCATCCGGACAAACAGAGGTCTCATTGTGTCCTTGTTTTCCCACTGCATGAATCAGGCATTGCCATGAAACTTACCAGTTTATGCATACCACTGAGGAGAGTCCAACTGACACACTTCAGGTCAAAAGGCTTGTTTTTCTTTCCCTTCCCCCCTCCCGCCTTCCCCACCTTCCCTTGAAGGTCTCTAATTAAGCCAAGGTGGAAGCCCCAGCTAAAGTGGGCTGTGTGTGCACTTCAAGGACCTGAGAGGACTTCAGGTATTCTCCTAAGACTATTTTTGTTCTCTCAGGGTCAGTGTTCTGAAGAAACAAACCAAAGTATTTGGTCAAGCCAGCTTTCTCTCCCTGCCCTGGGAGTAGTACCCAGTTTGGGAATATCTAAAGAGTCTCATCTCAACCCGTTTTCTCCAGAGGCTACAGAAAAGTGTAACTGCGTGGTGTCCAACCATTTAGTCCTCATTTATAGGTATATAACTACAGGTCGAGCAGTCTGCGAGACTTTGTTCTAGGGGGTTGTTGGATGGAATCCAAGAAGCGCTTCCCAGTTTTGATGAGACACACGTGACCCACACACAAACCAGACCTCGCCCGCTGATGGAAGCCTTATCCCAGGGCAAAGAGCAGACAGCATAAAGCTCAGAGTGGCTGCTTCCAAGTCCTATTAAGCCTGTGACCTGAGTCCAAGTGGCACCTTACAGATGGGATTTCCAAAGTGGAAATTCTTCAGATGGGAGCTGCATGTTGCCCAGACAGACAAGGTGGAAGGGGCCTCAGGGTGCCCGCTGGGGCATTTACTCAGATGCCAGGGCAAGCACAGAGTCTTCACCACTGGACCACCAGGGAAGCCTGTCAATGTATTCTTTGACCAAGTTTTTCTACAGAGAAAAGAGTAGTCCAGGGCGTGGGTGGCGGTCTATACCGGGGAGGCCTCCTAGAGTCCTGCTCACTTACAATCTGCCCCCCCACCCCACTCCCCGCTCTATGCCTGGCTGGAAAGCTCCCCCCTGCAGACGAAGGAATTCAGCTTATGTAGATGTGAGTGATTTGGCATGAGACAAAACGACACGTCAGTGCTCCTTTATTTCTCACGGGCAAGTTTATTCACTGTCAGCAAGGCAGAGCTGCTATGTGCATGGGAACAGCAATCGTTCGCTTTCTACATTTTTGCCCGTGTTTGAGGAAACTGCACTAAGAACCAATCCACGCAGCTGCGCGGGTCGTCGGTGTCTCCCGACCATCGCTGTCATAACATTAGCGATGCTTCCCCAGTATCAAAGCAGTCTTCTTGGCTAGGCAGGCAGAGTTGAGAATACAGCTAATAAGGAAACTGAAATCTGCACCGTTACCTTCCCACCATGATGTCTTCTTTTACAGTAATCTATGCTGTGGTCAGCTTTCCCAAGGAGACTGCAGATGCCCAACAGATATGGAAGGAAAAATTAAACCATAAGGACCTCTGCTGGTTGGCGAGACGACTTCTTTTTAAAGGTATATATGATTTTATTTTTGGAAAACTTCCTGGCCAACAGCTTGTATGCCCCCGAAAAGATCTCGTGTAGTGCAAGGCTCAGTAGCTCTTTGATTACGGGGGTAAAAAACCAGCTCAAGGGTATCAAGGCCTGCTCCATTCCATACGTCCTTAATTGATCTTCTAGAAATCGCCTTACCTCCTCTAAGAGTTCCGTCACCACATCCACCAGAGTGGCCATGGCTATGGCCTTAACTGAAGCAAGGAACCCCATGAAGAAAACCTTCGGCACAAGGGCTCCTCTCAGCGCACGTCCTGAGTTTATATCCTCTGACAGAAGTCAGGGGAGGTGCCCAGCCCACAGAGGAGGTGGTCCTGGCCAATGAGCGGGTGACACGTCACATAACACCACTTGGCCCACAGGGTTGCTTCCCTCACATTGGTTTGACAGCCGTGGTGTGCAATCACAAACTTTCCGGGAGCAGTGAGATGCGACAGCCCCTCCCCCCTGCAGTATTGGAGCTGGCCGCTCTCAGGACCTGGTGACTGAAAACAGCCCCGTGCAGAAGAGGACCCGCTGAGACCCTTGGTAATAAAGAGCTGTCAGCTACCGACTGCTTTCTCTTTTATTCTCTTCTGCTGAACTTCTAATAGTGGAAAGATTGGGGGTGGGGGGACGACCTGGGAGGTTGGGGTTGCCATATATACATCATTCATAAGAAAGAAAATATCAAATTGTACACTATAAAAGCAAAAGCAGAAATCTTTGTCTAACAAAAGAAGACACTTCCATTTTTAAAATAATAGCTTATACTTTTAGGTTGTTGTAAATTAATTCCAACTTACAGTCACTTGTATCATATTTTGCTTCCTGGTTTCTCTGACTCATTTTGTATGAAAAGCCAAAGAGTTGCCTTTTGAAAAATAAACAAACGAGCACCAGAAATCTTTTTCTACCAAATGAAAAGACTTCCTTTTAAAAAAAAAAAAAATAGCTTATGCTTTTCGGTTGTTTTAAACTAATTACAAGCTACAATAACTTGTCTGACTTTTTTGTTTGTTTCTCTGTCTCATTTTGTATGAAAAGCCAAAAAGTTGGCTCTTTCAAAAACAAAACAAAACAAAAGAAACCCAGAAATCTTTGTGTAACAAATGATACGACTTTCTATTTTAAAAAGAGTAGCTTATGTTTTTTGGTGGTTTTAAATTAATTACAAGTTACAATAACTTGTCTGATTTTTTTTTCTTTCTCTGACTCATTTTGTATGACAAGCCAAATAGTTGGCTCTTTCAAAAACAAAACAAACGAAAAAAACCCCCGTAATCTTTGTCTAACAAATCAAACGACTTGCTTTAAAAAAAAAAAAAAGCTTATGTTGCTAGGTTGTTTTAAATTAATTACAAATTACAATAACTACTCTGATTTTTTTAACTTGTTTCTCTGACTCATTTTGTATGAAAAGCCAAATAGTTGCCTTTTTCAAAAACACAACAAAACAAAAAAACCCCAGTAATCTTTGTCTAACAAATCAAACGACTTCCTTTTTTAAAAAGAAAAAAAATAGCTTATGTTGTTAGGTGGTTTTAAATTAATTACAAGTTACAATAACTTGTCTGATTTTTTTTAATTGTTTCTCTGACTCATTTTGCATGAAAAGCCAAATAGTTGCCTTTTTCAAAAACACAACAAAACAAAAAAAGCCAGTAATCTTTGTCTGACAAATCAAACGACTTCCTTTTTTTTAAAAGAAAATAGCTTATGTTGTTAGGTTCTTTTAAATTAATTACAAGTTACAATAACTTGTCTGATTTTTTTTATTTGTTGCTCTGACTCATTTTGTATGAAAAGCCAAATAGTTGCCTTTTTCAAAAACACAACAAAACAAAAAAACCCAGAAATCTTTGTCTAACAAATGAAAAGACTTCCTTTAAAAAAAAATAGCTTCTATTTTTAGGTTGTTTTAAATTAATTACAAGTTACAATACCTTGTCAGATTATTTTTTCTTTCTCTGACTCATTTTGTATGACAAGCCAAATAGTTGGCTCAAAAAAAAAAAAAAAAAATAACAAAACAAACCCAGAAATCTTTGTCTAACAAATCATAGGACTTCCTTTTAAAAAAAAAATATGGCTTGTGTTTTTAGGTGGTTTTAAATGAATTACAAGTTACAATAACTTGTATCGTATTTTGTTTCTTTGTTTCTCTGACTCATTTTGTATGAAAAGCCAAACAGTTGCCTTTTTCAAAAACAAAGAAAAAAACCCAGAAATCTTTGTCTAACAAATGAAAATACTTGCTTTTTTTTAAAAAATAACTTATACTTTTAGGTTGTTTTAAATTAATTATGTTACAATAACTTGTATGATATTTTGTTTCTTTGTTTCTCTGACTCATTTTGTGTGAAAAGCCAAATAGTTGCCCTTTTCAAAAACAAACAAACAAATCCAGAAATCTTTGCCTAACAAATGAAAAGACTTCCTTTTTAAAAAAAAAAAAAGCTTATACTTTTAGGTTGTTTTAAATTAATTACAACTTACAATAACTTGTCTGATTTTTTTTCTTTGTTTCTCTGGGCTTAGTTGCTCTCTGGCATGTGAGATCTTCCTGGAGCAGGGATGGAACTTGTGTCCCCTGCATTGGCAGGTGGATTCTCAACCACTGTGCCACCAGGGAAGTCCCCCTTTATTCCCTGCTACTGAACTTCTCAATGAACGCAAATTGCAGTACACTAGTTTCTATTTATTTTTTTATTTATACCATAATTGATTTACCATGTTGTGTTTAATTTCTGCTGTACAGCAAAGTGATTCACTTATACATATCTATATATTCTTTTTCATATTCTTTTCCATTAGAGTTTATCAGAGCCCATTGAATATAGTAGCCTGGGTTATACAGTAGTAGGACCTTGTTGTTTATGCATCCTATATATAATACTTTGCATCTACTAATCCTAACCTCCCAATCCTTCCCTCCCTCAACTCCCTTCCCCTTGGCAACCACAAGTCTGTTCTCTGTCTATGAGTCTGTTTTTGTTTTGTAGAGAAGTTCATTTCTATTGTATTTGAGATTCCACATAGAAATGATATCATATGGTATTTGTCTTTCTCTTTCTGACTTATTTTGCTGAGTATTAGAATCTCTAGATCTATCCTTGTTGATGCAAATGGCATTTTCTCATTCTTTTCAATGGCTGAGTAATGTTCCACTGTATACATTTATACCACACCTTCTTTATCCATTTATATGTTGATGGACATGTAGCTTGTTTCCTTGTCTTGGCTGTTGTAAATAGTATTGTTATGAACACTGGGGGGGGGCTGTGTCTTTTCAAATGATAGTTTTGTCTGGGGAGATGCCTGGGACTGGCATGGCTGGATCCTATGGCAACTCTATTTTTAGGTTGTGAGGGGCCTCCATACTGTTTTCCACAGTGGCTGCACAAATTTACATTCCCATCAGCAGTGCAAAAAGATTCCTTTTCCCCCAAACCCTCTCCAGCATCTGTTATTTGTAGGCTAGTTTCTCTTCTTTCCTGCCCACCTTGGCTGCCATCAGTGTCCCTGTCCCCAGGAGCTACTCCCATGTCCTGTACCGGGTGTGCAGACACGACACGGGGTGCCCCCAATGCACTCCAGCATGCCTGCCCCCCATTTCCAACTCTGGGCCTGGGCTCATGCCCCTCCCATAACCAGAAATGGTCCCCTCAGTTCTCTTGGAGGGTTCGCTTCCTAAAGGCCCACAAGGCTGACCTGGGGTGCATATACCATAAGCAGTTTCCCACATGCCTGGGAGTCTCACCCAAATAACATGCAGTTCCTGCCCTCCAGGAATTTAGGATCTCGTCAAGAAAAAGACACATGCTGTAAATCAAAAATGTGAGGAACGGTAGCGGTTTTATTTGCTTGTTTGTTTGTTTTCTGCTTTGCCACGCTGAGTGGCTTGCAGGATCTTAGTTCCCCAGCCAGGGATTGAACCCGGGCCCTCAGCAGTGAAAGCACCGTGTCCTAACCACTGGACCCCCAGAAATTCCCGAAGCTGTTGCCAGGAAGGGCACTTGCTTCCTTTGAAATGCGCAAAATCTCTCATGAAGGGGTCTCTTCATTTCCTGTGGCGGCTCTAACCAACCAGCACACACACAGCACATTCCTGACCCTGTGTTTCTGGAGGTGAAAGTCTGAGATGAATCTGACTCCAAAGCACAGTCAGGGCTAGACAGTCACCAGGAGAAGGGATGCACTGCCTTCCCAGCCCAAGGGGAGTGGCTTTCAAACAAGGACCCCTCCTGGTACCTCTTAGAGCCTAGGAATCAAAACTTTGGTATGGGAGCTCTTTGGGCTGAGTGTGTGTGGGTGTGTGGGCGTGTTTGTGTGTGACTATTTATATGGATGTGCATACGTGTGTGTGTGTATGCAGGTATGTGCCTAACTATATGTGCATGTGTACACGGGTGTGTATATGTCTGTTCTCACATGAATATGTGATAACACGCATTCAGGTGTGCGTGTATGTTTGTGTGTGTTGTGCATCTGTGAAGAGAGGAAGGCACACACAGGCAGAAATCACCAGGCACACAAGACTCCCAGGGACCCCTGAAGAACAGGGGGAGGAAACAGGGTGGAGGAAACCAGGAAACCAGGTGGAGAGGGAGATTTGAATCCCTTGGGGCTAGAAACCCAGAGAATGAGGAGGGAGTGGAGGATGTCAGGACACAGCAGGAGACAGAAGGCTTGAGCTGAGGGTGCAGGCCATTCAGGAAAGGAAGAGACTGGAGGGGTCGGGGGCAGAATAGGGTTCCCGGACTCCAGCCCAGGGGAAGGGAGGGAGGCCAGTGAAGGGAGGGCTTGGGGTGGGGACTAGAGACATAGGATGGGAGGGCAGGGATTCCAGGGTCCAGCTGGGACCAGGCAGAGAAGGGCAGGATTGCTCTCAGAGTGGGTCTGGGTGGGGCCTCCAGCATCTGGGGAGGCCCTGCAGGAAACGTAGTGACTAACTTGGAAGTCTAAGAAGTCCTTCCGCAGAGTTTGCAACGTGGCTGAGTTGTGTGAGTAGGTGAAATGAAATGAGACCACGGAGGAAGTGGGAAAGGAGCCAGGGCCCAGTGGGGGGAGGGGATCATGGGCAGAAGAATCTAGAACACAGGGTTGTGGGGAGGGCAGGAAATGCGGGATGCGTGAGATGGTGGTGGGTCAGGCCCAGAAGTATCGAGACAACCCCGGGGTGGGGAGTCTTGCCATAAACAGAGAAGTCAGGGGTTTTTGCCGACTCTCCTGAGAAGAACAGAAAAATAAAGGGTACAGTAACAGGCTAGAAAAGGAACATACCCTGGCCTGAAAGCGTGAATCACTCCGTGTTTTCTTTTAAATGTTACTAGAGTGTGTGGAACTCGATTTGTACTTCACAAAACTAACCTGTCACTCTTCACCACTCTGCGAACCACATGATGCCCTCCCTCGTGGCAACTCCCCCCTTTGTCGCATTCGCATTGCAGAAAGGAGGTCCCAGGCAGACACCCCAGAGACAGACGGACCCTCTGACCAGGTTGTCTGAGGCCAGCTGTGACGCTTTGGAAATACTGCAGGAAGAAAAAGAAGAGTGCCAAACCTACACTACTTTGATCCCTGTCATGTACCCCAGGCTTTGAGTCCCACATATAAAATCTTCTCCGATTCCCTGAAGAGGGGTCCGGGCACAGTTGTTGAGGCGCTAGCCTGCTGTGTCTTCCCTTCTGCCCAGCAGAGGAATAAAGCCATCTCTCTCCCCCTCCAAAGTCTCTGTCTCCATATTTCTCTTCGGCATCGGTGCACAAAGAGCCAAAATTGCTTGGCAACAGGAGGGAACTAGCTCAGGAGGCACGGGTTGAAGAGAAGGTCACTGCCCTGGAGGATGGGTTTGGAGAGTGGGGTGAGGAATAAATCCACAGGGCGGGGAAAAGTGGGGGTGGGGGGCGGGGAGACGACACTCCTTGTGCAGTTTCCCTTCTTTGGGCAAAAAGAGGCCTCAGCCCCATCCTGAGCTGTTTGAACTGCCAGCCTCGTGGGCCCCCTTGGGAAGCACAGAGCTTGTTGGAGTCCACACCCGAGCACACCCTTCCCGTCCCAGATGGGTCTTTCCTCTTCTGAGGGCTCCTCCGTGGCGCAGAGATTCTCTTTCCCTCTTTTTGGGCCCTGTTCTGTCCCTTGAAGACCTGCACCCGGGCCCTGTGCATCCCCAACTCCTCTCAAGGTGGCCAGGGCTCCTCTGGTCACTCCGCTCAGATGGGGCACTGGCCTCCCCGAGCTCCCAGGTCTGCACCCACAGGGCTGGTCCTGCTCCCCCGTCAGACGCCTCCTCTGGCCTCCCATCCAGAATTTCCCCTTGGAACCCTCCCCAGCCCTCAACCCCGTCGGGGCTCAGACCCCTCAGCCCTCCTGCCCCCAGGGCGCTGTCCTTCCCACTGCTCCTGGCTTCCCGCCACATCTGGCCCCTCCCCTGCTCTGTGCCCAGCTGGAAACTCCCCCCCCCAGCAGGAGAAGGAAGTCAATACAGAACCAGGCAGGAGACCACATTATAGTTTGGTAATCGTTTATTTCTCAGGGTCAAGTCTATTGGTCCTCAGGAAAGCACAGTTGGTGTGTTGATGGTAGCCGCTAAAGTGTGGTTTCGAAATTTTGGGCACGATGAGGAAATCGTGCTTTACGAAGCAGTTGCAATAAGCCCAGACGGTCATCGGTGCCTCCCGAACAACGTTATCACAGTGCTAGTTGTTTCCGCAGTTTCAAGTCAGACTTCTTGATTAGGCAGGCAGAGTTGGGATTTACAATTAGTAAGGAAACCAAAATCTCTGCAGTTAACGTCCCACGTGATGCGTCCTCTCTTTTAAATTAATTAATTAATTAATCTATTAGGTCACGCTGGGTCTTAGCTGCAGCAGGCAGTCTCCTTAGTTGCTGCTCGAGGGGTCCTCAGTTGTGGCTCCAGCACTCCTCATTTGCGGCATGAGAACTCTTAGTTGTGGCATGCATGTGGGATCCAGTTCCTTGAACAGTGATGGACTTGGGTCCCCTCCATTGGGAGCACACAGTCCTTAACCATTGGACCACCAGGGACGTCCCATCATGTCCTTTTATATGACAATATATGATGTTGTCTTCTGAGGTTTCACAGAGCGGGAGAGGCCAGCACAAGATGGGTGCTGCGTGTTGGAGAGGAGAGGATGTGGAGGCAGTAATAACGGGGGACGCCTTGGGCCTAGGCTTAGCCAAGGCAGAGCGACTGGTGGGGCAGGGGGCCACTGCTGTACTTCTGGACCTGCCCACCTCGGATGAGGAGGCCCGGGCCAAGAAGTTATGGAAGAGCTGCACCTTTGTCCCAGCTGACGGGATCTCTCATAGGCACTTTCAATGTGATCCACCTGGTGGCTGGTGAGATAGGCCAGAATGAACCAGACCAGGCAGGCCAACATGGGGTCATCTTCAACATGGCCAGCGTTGGTGCCTTTGAGAGCCAGGTTGGACACGCTGCATAGTCTGCTTCCAAGTGGGGCATTGTGGGCGTGACACTGCCCATTGCTCGGGATCTGGCTTCCACGGGCATCCGAATGATGACCATTGGTCCAGGCCTATTTGGCAGCCCGCTGTTGACCAGCCTCCCGGATAAAGTGGGCAACTTCCTGGCCAGCCAGGTGCCCTTCCCCAGCCGATGGGGTGACCCCGCTGAGTAGGCTCATCTGCTCCAGGCCATCGTGGAGAACCCATTCCTCAATGGAGAGCTCATCTGGCTGGATGGGGCCATCCACATGTGCAGCCTTGAAGGGGGAGGTCAGAGAAAGAACAAGCTCCTCTGTCCCTCCTCGTCCTGGAGTCCTCTACTCCAGCCTGGGAGGAAGCCCGGCAGCTGTTGTGGAAGCTCTGCCCAGCAGTCACCCTCTGTGCCTAATAAATTCTGTAAATCTCAAGGGGGAAAAAGAAAAGATTTCACCAAGAGAGAATAGATACCGAACAGATATATAAATAGAAATTAAACCACAATCTCTCCTGCCAGTTGGCAACCCCTCTTTTGAAAGATACACATGATCTTATTTTGTAAAGAATTCACGCCCACCTGGCTGTAGGCCACCGAAGCCGTTTTGCGTAGTACCAGTACCAGCACCCCTTTGATTGGGTACGTGACCAAGCAGTTGAGGGGGTCAGGGCCTGCTCCATTGCATACATCATTAATTTATCTTTGATGCATGGCCACAGGTTCTCTGTGAGCAGTGTAGCCACCATACGCGCTGGAATTTCCATGGCCGTGTCTTGATAAGTGAACTAAGTGAATCCGTGGAGAGAACGCGAGGAGCGTCTGCTCCTTTCCGTCCCCGGTCTGAGTTTATTTCACGTCTGCCAGAAGTAATGGCTGTGATCACTGCACAGAGGAGTCATCCCGGCTAATGCGTATGACACAGTACAGGTCATCGCGGGACATAAAAGGCGACTTGTCTCCCATGTCCTGCCACCCATGGCTCATCCTAAGAATCTGGACAGTGGTGTGGTTTGCGGGGCCGCGTCTTCTGCAGCAGTAGAGTTGGAGGGTTTAGGAGCTGAAGACCGAGAATGGCCCTGTGCAGAGGAAAGAGCTGTCAGCTAAGACTGCTGCCGCTTTTACACTCTTCTGCTGAACCGCTCACAGTGGAAGCAGACTGTAGTCCCCAGTTTCTATGTATCTATTTGTTCATTTATTTATTTATGTATTTATTTAATTAATTCATTGACATATAGTTGATTTACCACGTTGTGTTTAATTTCTGCTGTACAGCAAAGTGATTCAGTTATCCATAGCTACATGTTCTTTTTCATATTCTCTTCCCTTAGGGTTGATCATAGGACATTGAATATAGTTGCCTGTGCTACAGTAGTAGGACCTTGCAATACCTCCATTTTGCTGGTAAGAAAGCCAACTGGAAAAGGCTAGAGGTTTGTTCAAGCACTAATGAACAACATTGTGACCCTTCACCACCCTGTGGGTTCCACTCCTCACACCCTGCTCTCAGCTATTCCAGCAGACTTCTTTCGTTTTTCAGTAGTAGAAATATGCAGTGCATTCTTTAGTATTCCAGTGGAAAAGGAAAACTAATATCATTTTTGCCTTTATTTAGGGAGATCATTAGCGTACCTGAACAGTGATGCCACGGGCCTATACTGACAGCCCTACTTATTTTTCTCAAATACTCAAAGCTAATTTGGCTGAGGTATACTTTCCTAATGGCTCTGGTTTAATTCAAGATGTAGATGATTTGCTTTTGTGTTCTAGAACCGAGCAGGTCTCTCAAGGAGACACTGCCTGTTATAACAATTAGACTCTCAGGGGCTTAAGGTGTCCAAAGACACACTGCAATCCTGCTTACCAACCATGAAATACTTAAGTCCCTGATGTGGAACGACGGATTGTTCATTGATCCTGAAAGAATTAAGGGAATACTGGCTTTCTTTATTTTTCCAGAACAAAGTAACAGCTAAGAGGATTTCTAGGTCTGACTGGATATAGTAGAAATTGGGTACCTAATTTTTCCCTCATTTCTGAACCTCTTTATGTGTTACTGAAGTCTGACTGAGGAGACCCAATTGAATGAACAATACAAGGAGAAAAAGCTATTGGTGACTTAAAATCTGCATTGACTCAGGCTCCGGCACTGGGCCATCCTAGTTATAAATTACCATTTTTCCTCTTGCACATGAAGATCTAGGAAGCACCCTACACGGGCTCAGTCAGCGCCATGGCAACCAGCATTGACCCATAGGATATTACAGTCAGCAGCAAAAGGACTCCCACCCTATATGAGGCTACTTTAGCAACATCTCTCTTGTGCAAAGTTACTGAAGAACTTATAATGGGTCTCCTTTGACTACGTTCTGCACTCAATTGAATCTCTTATAAAATCTCATCATACTCAGCGCTATTCTGTGAGTCGATGTGCCTCCTTTTTTATGAGGTATTGTTGCTCTCTTCACTTAATATTCCTTTGGCTCAGTGCAGTAATCTTAACCCCGCAACTTTGCCTCCAGCACCCCAGAAATAAAACAGCCACAACTGCATTTTACTAATGGATTATCTCCTTACTCCGGGGAGTGACTTACAAGAAATTTCTCTTGATAATGCTGACTTAGTTTCATTTGCTGATGGATCTTACTTAAAGGATGAACAGGGACATTACTGAGCTGGATATGCAATAACATCCACCATGGATGTAACTGAAACTTCTTACTTACCAGAAGCAAAGTTGGCACAACAAGCTGAATTAATTGCTCTAATTAGGGCTTGTTAGCTAGCTAAGACCCAAGTAGTAAATGTTAACTCTAATAGCGCAATAACATCCACTGTGGATGTAATTGAAACTTCTTACTTACCAGAAGCAAAGTTGGCACAACAAGCTAAGTTAATTGCTCTAATCAACACTTGTCATCTAACTAAGGCCCAAGTAGTAAATGTTTACACCAATAGCTGCTGTGCTTTCCAAGTGGCTCATTATTTTGGAATGCTCTGGAAGCAAAGGAGATTTCTTACTTCCTCAGGCCAACCCATAAAAAATGGGAAGCTATTCACAGAATTATTAGACTTTATACAATTACCCAAACAATTGGCGGTTATCAAAATACCTGGACATTCCAAATCTGATTCAATAGAAAGTAAAGGGAATCAATTTGCTGACTCAGCAGCTAAACAAGCAGCTTTAAGTTCTGTTTCTGTCCAGCTCTGAGAATGTCCACTACTCAAAACTGACCTCAAGGCAACTGTTAAGAAATTCTGGATTTCCACAAGGAACTCCAGTCTGAAGCGCCAGGTTCGAGGCCTCTGCACACAGCACCCTGTGAGCAAATGGAACTAGACTAAGCACAAAGGGGAAAAAAAGACCATTTCCACGTTGTGTCAGTGGCTCCTGCAAGCTTCAGAATAAGCTGGACCTCAAATAATATGAACTCACGGAAAGAGAGAAGACCATCTCTTCTTCAGCAGCCTTACCCACCCCTGAGAAGGATTCAAATTGGCCTTGTTGAGATCCATCAGGAATACATCAAAAGATGCAATAATTCCCACAGAAAATCAGCTGAACACCAGCAGAAGACCTTGGACACCAGAAAGGACTGCAAAGATCCCAACATAACAGGCGACCTCTGGAGTCTGGATTCCTTGACCAGAAGTCACGTTGGAGGTGCTGGGGAGGGAGCAGTAAGTCCAGGACACCAGACCACTAGAGAGTCCTCAGCCACAGGGAAGATTAACCACAGAGAATTCTCATGGAGGCCTCTAGTAAAGTCTAAGACCCAGCTTCACCCGACTGCCTGCAACTGCCAGTGCTGGATACCTCAAACCAAACTACAAACAAAACAGGAACACAAACCCATGCATCGGCACACAGACTACCTAAAGTCATAGTAAGTTTACAGATACCCTAAAACACACCACCTGACATGGCCCTGCTCATCAGAGGGAAAAGACTCAGACCCACACAGCAGAAAGCAGGCGTCAGACCCTCCCACCAGGAAGCCTACCCAAGACACTGGACCAACCCCACCACAGGGGCCAGAGAACAGAAACAAGAGGATTTACTACTAGGCAGCATAGGGAAAGGAGACAGCAAATACTATACATTAGACAAAATGAGAAAACAAAGAAACACCTTGCAGGCAAAGGAGCAAGATAAAAACTCACAAGACCAAATAAATGAAGAGGAGATAGGAAAATTGCCTGAAGAAGAATTCAGAGTAATAATAGTAAAGATGATTCAAAATCTCGATAACAAAATAGAGAAAATACGAGAAACATTTAATAAGGACCTAGAAGAACTAAAGAGCAAACAAACAGTAATGAACAACACAATAACTGAAATTAAAAATACTCTAGATGGTATAAACAGCAGAATCGCTGGGGCAGAAGAATGAGTAAGTTAGTTGGAAGATAGAATGGTGGAAATAACTGCCACAGAGCAGGAAAAAGAAAAAAGAATAAAAAGAATGGAAGACAGTCTCAGAGACCTTGGTGACAACATGAAGCACACCAACATTCAAATCATAGGCATCCCAGAAGAAGAAGAAAAAGAGAAAGGGCCTGAGAAAATATTTCAAGAGGTTATAGTGGAAAACTTCCCCAACATGGGAAAGGAAATAATTAATCAAGTCCAAGAAGCGCAGAGAGTCCCATACAGAATAAACCGAAGGAGAAACACACTGAGGCACATTTTAATCAAACCAATGAAATTAAACACAAAGATAAAATATTAAAAGCAGCAAGAGAAAAGCAACAAATAACATATAAGGGAAAACCCATAAGGATAACAGCTGCTCTTTCTGCAGAAAGTCTGCAGGCCAGAAGGGAATGGCAGGATATACTTAAAGTCTTGAAAGATAAAAACCTACAACCAAGAATACCGTGACCAACAAACATCTCATTCAGATTTGATGGAGAAATCAGAAGCTTTACAGACAAGCAAAAGATAAGAGAATTCAGCACTACCCAATCAGCCTTACAACAATTGCTAAAGGAAATTTCCTAGGCAGGAAACACAAGAGAAGGAAATGACCCACAAAAACAAACCCAAAACAATAAAGAAAATGGTAATAGGAACATACATGTCAAAAATTACCTTAAATGTAAATGGATTCAATGCTCCAACCAAAAGACACAGACTGGCTGAATGGATACAAAAACAAGACCCTTCTATATGTTGCCTACAAGAGACCCACTTCAGACCAAGGGACACATACAGACTGAAAGGAAGGGGATGGAAAAATTTATTCCATGCAAATGGAAGTCAAAAGAAAGCTGGAGTAGCAATACTCATATCAGACAAATTAGACTTTAAAGTAAAGACTATTACAAGAGACAAGGAAGGACACTACATAATGATCAAGGGATCCATCCAAGAAGAAGATATAACAATTGTAAATATCTATGCCCCCAACATAGGAGCACCTCAATACATAAGGAAAACGCTAACAGGTATAAAAGGGGAAATTGACAGTAACACAATAACAGTAGGAGACTTTAACACCCCACTTACATAAATGGACAGGCCATCCAAACAGAAAATAAATAAGGAAACACAAGCTTTAAATGAGACATTACACCATTTCAACTTAATTGATATTTATAGAACATTTCATCCAAAAACTACAGAATACACTTTCTTCTCAAGTGTACACGGAACATTCTCCAGGATAGGTCACATCTTGGGTCACAAATCAAGCCTCGGTAAATTCAAGAAAATTGAAATAGTATCAAGCATCTTCTCCGACCACAATGCCATGAGACTAGATATCAATTATATGAAAAATACTGTAAAAAATACAAACATATGGAGGCTAAACAATATGTTATTAAACAATGAAGAAATCATTGAAGAAATCAAAGAGGAAATCAAAAAATACCTAGAAACAAATGACAATGAAAACACAACAACCCAAAACCTATGAGACGCAGCAAAAGCAGTTCTAAGAGGGAAGTTTATAGCAAAACTTCCTCTAAGAGGAAGCTTAAGTCCTACGTCAGGAAACAAGAAAAGTGTCAAATAAACAACCTAACCTTACACCTAAAACAATTAGAGAAAGAAGAACAAAAAAACCCCAAAGTGAGCAGAAGGATAGAAATCATGAAGACCACATCAGAAGTATACCAAAAAGAAATGAAAGAGACAATAGCAAAGATCACTAAAACTAAAAGCTGGTTCTTTGAGAAGATAAACAAAATTCATAAACCATTAGCCAGACGCATCAGGAAAAAAAGGGAGAAGGTGCAAATCAACAGAATTAGAAATGAAAAAGGAGAAGTAACAACTGACACTGCAGAAATACAAAAGATCATGAGAGACTACTACAAGCAACTATATGCCAGTAAATTGAATAACCTGGAAGAAATGGATAAGTTCTTAGAAAAGTACAATCTTCCAAGACTGAACCTGGAAGAAATAGAAAATATGAACAAACCAATCACAAGTACTGAAATTGAGACTGTCATTAAAAATCTCCCAACAAACAAAAGCCCAGGGCCAGATGACTTCACAGGTGAATTCTATCAAACATTTAGAGAAGAGATAACAGCTATCCTTCTCAAACTCTTCCAAAATATAGCAGAAGGATAGACACTCCCAAACTCATTCTACGAGGCCACCATCACCCTGATACCAAAACCAGGCAAAGATGTCATAAAAAAAGAAAATTACAAGCCAACATCACTGTTGAATATAGATGCAAAAATACTCAGCAATACTAGCAAACAGAATGCAATAGCACATTAAAAAAGTCATACGCAATGATCAAGTGGGGTTTATCCCTGGAATGCAAGGATTCTTCAATACAGGCAAATCAATCAATGTGATACATTATATTAACAAATTGAAGGATAAAAACCATATGATCATTTCAATAGATGCAGAAAAAGCTTTTGACAAAATTCGACATCCATTTATGATAAAAACTCTCCAGAAAATGGGCATAGAAGGAAATTACCTCAACATAATAAAAGCCATATATGACAAACCAATAGCCAACATCATTCTAAATGGAGAAAAACTGAAAGCGTTCCCTCCAAGAAGAGGAACAAGAAAAGGGTGCCCACTCTCACCATTATTATTCAACATAGTTTTGGAAGTTTTAGCCACAGCAATCAGAGAAGAAAATGAAATAAAAGGAATCCAAATTGGAAAAGAAGATGTAAAACTGTCACTCTTTGCAGATGACATGATATTATACATAGAAAACTCTAAAGATACTACCAGAAAACTGCTAGCTCTAATCGATGAATTTAGTAAAGTAGCAGGATACAAAATTAATGCACAGAAATCTCTTGCATTCCTATACACTAACAACAAAAGAGCAGAAAGAGAAATTAAGGAAACACTCCCGTTTACCATTGCAACAAAAAGAATAAAATACCTAGGAATAAACCTGCCTAAGGAGGCAAAAGATCTGTATGCAGAAAACTATAAGACACTGATGAAAGAAATCAAAGATGATACAAACAGATGAAGAGACATACCATGTTCTCAGATTGGAAGAATCAACATTGTGAAAATGACTTTACTACCCAAGGCAATTTACAGATTCAACGCAATCCCTATCAAATTACCAATGGCAATTTTCACAAAACTAGAACAAGAAATCTTATGATTTGTATGGAAACGCAAAAGACCCCGAATAGCCAAAGCAATCTTGAGAAGGAAAGACAGAGTTGATGGAATCAGGCTTCCTGACTTCAGGCTATACTACAAGGCTACAGTGATCAAGACAGTATGGTACTGGCACAAAAATAGAAATATAGATCAATGGAACAGGATAGAAAGCTCAGAGATAAACTATGGTCAACTAATCTATGACAAAGGAGGCAAGGATATAAAATGGAGAAAAGGCAGCCTCTTCAATAAGTGGCGCTGGGAAAATTGGACAGCTACATGGAAAAGAATGAAATTAGAACACTGTTTAACACCATACACAAAAATAAACTCCAAATGGATTAAAGACCTACATGTAAGGCCAGACACTATAAAACTCTTAGAGGAAAACATAGATAGAACACTCTATGACATCCATCAAAGCAAGATCCTTTTTGACCCACCTCCTAGAATAATGCAAATAAAATCAAGGATAAACAAATGGGACCTAATGAAACTTCAAAGCTTTTGCACAGCAAAAGAAACCATAAACAAGACAAGAAGGCAACCCTCAGAATGGGAGAAAATACTTGCCAACGAAGCAAGGGACAAAGGATTAATCTCCAAAATATACAAGCAGCTCATGCAGCTTAATACCAAAAAAGCAAATAACCCAATCCACAAGTGGGCGGAAGACCTAAATAGACATTTCCCCAAAGAAGACATGCAGATGGCTGACAAACACATGAAAAGATGCTCAACGTCACTAATCATTAGAGAAATGCGAGTCAAAGCCACAATGAGGTATCACCTCACACCAGTCAGAATGGCCATCATCACAAAATCTAGAAACGATAAATGTTGGAGAGGGTGGGGAGAAAAGGGAAGCCTCCTGCACTGTTGATGGGAATGAAAATTAGTACAGCCACTATGGAAAACAGTATGAGGTTCCTTAAAAAACTAAAAAATGGAACTACCATATGACCTAGCAATCCCAGTACTGGCCATATATGCCGAAAAACCATAATCCAAAAAGAAACATGTACCATAATGCTCATTGCAGCAGTATTTACAATAGTGAGGACATGGAAGCAACCTAAATGCCCATCAACAAATGAATGGATAAAGAAGATGTGGTACATATATTCAATGGAATATTACTCAGCCATAGAAAGGAATGAAATTGAGTTATTTGTAGTGAAGTGGATAGACCTAGAGACTGTCACACAGAGCAAAGTAAGCCAGAAAGAGAAAAACAAATACCATATGCTAACTCATATATATGGAATCTTAAAAAATGGTACTGATGAACCCAGTGACAGGGCAAGAATAAAGATGCAGGTGTAGAGAATGGACTTAAGGACATGGGGTGGGGGGGAGCGAAGGGGAAGCTGAGACCGAGAGAGTAGCATTGACATATATACATTACCGAATGTAAAATAGATAGCTAGTGGGAAGTTGCTGCAAAATGTGGGGAGATTATAACTCATTGATGGGTGATGACTTAGAGGGCTAGGAGGGGGAGGGTGGGAGGGAGTCGTGGGAGGGAGGGGATATGGGGATATATGTATATATACAGCTGATTCACTATGGTGTACAGCAAAAACTGGCACAACAGTATAAAGCAATTATATTCCAATAAAGAGCTTAAAAAAAAAAGAAAATTTCACTCTTTGAGCCAATAGGAAACAAAAGAATATTTAGTAAAATATCATTTTAAGGCATGTCTATAGAAGAAGAAAAGTTCATCTTATTCTTGTCAACCCAAAGCTTGATGAGAATCTGGAAGAAGATTCTTAAGGATGAAAAGCAAAAACAAAAACAGTGGATGGTGACAGTTTGAAATAAATTAACCCGTGTATCAAATAGAGTCTCATTACCCCTTACAAAACAAGCTAGAATTATATCTGCACTGGTTAGCGTCTCGTCCTTCTTCTAACTTTCTTTATCAAAAAGGAGATATTTGAGTAATACTGACAGTCATTATTATATTTACTTTGGTTTTTATATTTCTGAATAATCAGATGGGGTTTTGGAAGGCCTACTTCTCAGGTTTTGTGGGGGGAAAATGGTTCGTTATTGGATGTATATATCCAGCAGGACAGTGGATAAAAGCAATGCATAATAAGCCAAAAAAAAAAAAAAAGAAAGAAAGAAATTCCTTCTACAGGCTCAAGAATTAGCCGCAGGAAATGGAAAACAAATATGGAAGAATTAAGGAGGATTCCTTGATCCCTCAAAAATATGGTTTGAACAAAATAAGAGCCCTATAGTGCCTCAAGGGCTCAACTACATTTACACATACATTTGTCAACCCATTGAGGTCCTGAAAGAATGATTTTATGGGGGAAGCAATATGTTTGGAAATCTTCCCCTAGGGTAGCCCACAAGGAGTGTGCCCAATGTACAATTTGCCACAAGTATAATCCTGGAAAACCACTTCATGGATCTCAAGATCACTCAAGAGTCCCCTTCGTAAGGGACTTTTTGAAGTATGGCAATTGGACTTTGTCCAAATGCCACCATCTCAAAGACATAAATATCTTTTGATAATGATCTGTATGTTTTCACACTAGGTTGAAGATTTTCCCTGCAGGAGAGCAATGGCTTTGGCAGTAAGTAAATTGTTACTGTTATTGGAAAGAATAATTCCTGAGTTGCACGGCGACTGGGTGACTCCCTTTACTGGGCAAATAATTAAATCCATTTGTGATATCTGGCCAATAATGCAGCATTCTTTATTGTGTTTATCATCTCCAGTCTTCAGGATTGCTAGAAAGGACTAAAGAAAGGTACTATCAAAACTCAACTGGCAAAGCTCTCAGAGGCTTTTAATCTTTCATGGTCAAAAGCTCTCCCATTGGTGCTTCTCAGTTGCAGACCCACTCCTTTTGGTAAACATCGATTGTAGATGAAGGCATGTAGTAACCAGCAACCCTTGAGTGATATATTACATTACTGCCAAGGACTTATTAAAGTGCTGAAAGAGGGACTTCCCTGGTGGCGCAGTGGTTAGGAACCCACCTGCCAATTCAGGGGACACAGGTTCGACCTCTGGTCTGGGAAGATCCCACATGCCAGCGAGCAACTAAGCCCGTGCACCACAACTACTGAGCCCATGTGCCACAACTACTGAAGCCCCCACACTAGAGCCCATGCTCCTCAACAAGAGAGGCCACCACAATGAGAAGCCCATGCAGCCCAACAAACCATAGCCCCCAGTCGCCTCAACTAGAGAAAGCCCACGCACAGCAGTGAAGACCCAATGCAGCATAAAATTAAACAAACAAACGAACAACACAGAGTAGAAGTCAAACGCCTTCAAGTCTCCATTCACAATCCTCCAGGTTACCCTGTGGTCGTGCTGCCCTCTGGTGTCAAAAGTACAAACTGCAGCTCCTATTAAGATCAAACCTTTCTTTTTCCCAAAAGGAGCCCATCAACCCAAGGTCATTCTTAGCGGCAGAACCAGTTACATAAATTGCAGGACTCAAGGGAAAGTGAAAATGCAGGGCTCCTTGTTCCAAAAATCATTACAAATTTCAAGATCGTGAAAGCTGAGTATTACCCTAGTAAGATCTTTCCAAGTGACAGTGACTGCTCAGATTGCCAGCCATGGAAGCCCACCCTGCCCCACAGGGCAAATGGATGTGTTTATGCTCCTTGGGAATCTACTCCAATCTCAGTCCATTAAAAAACCTACAGAAATGCTAAGCTCTGGCTGTCTTTAAATCCCCAATAGGGGGGGTTTCTTTCTTTTGAAAGTGTCATGTTGGGGCTCTGACAATTATTAGGCAGGTATTTGGCCCTCTTTCACCAAATCAGTGAGCAAATTTGAGACGATTTTAGGATCAAAAATAAAAAGTGGGATGAATTGGGAGATCGGGATTGACATATATACACCACTATGTATAAAATAGATACCTAATGAGAAGCTATTGTATAGCACAGGGAACTCTACTCTGTGCTCTGTGGTGACTTGGGAAGGAAATCTTAAAAAGAGTGGACATATGTATACGTATAAGTGATTCACTCTGCTATACAGCAGAAACTAACACAATATTGTAAAAGAACTATACTCCAATAAAAATTAATTTAAAAAAAGAATAAATGAAACATGCTGATTTTATAAAAGGGCATAATTTTCCTCAAAGCAGAGATGGCAAAAACCTTTCCCTAATCTATCCCCACTGGAGGTGACAATATCCAACGCCTCACCCTGCAAGTCAAGGCTTCCAGCTCGGGTCCTGTCCTCCCAGCACGACCAGGCTCCAGGGTTGAAGGAAGCCCCTTTGCACAGGAGGCGCCTGCACCTGAATGCAGGAGGGAGGAGAGAGTTAGTGACTGTGCTTGTGCGCCTGGACAACAGAACAGGCTCAGGCCAGGAACAGGGTGGGCGATGCAGCAGTGGCCGAGGTGGGTGGAGCTGGGGATGTGACATCCACAGGCACTTAGGTGCCCCCCTCAGGCCTCACGGCATCTGAGGACTGTGGAGGTTGTTCTGGGGAGACAGGGCTTTCTCTGTACTGGGGGTGGTCTCCTGACCCTCGAGGGGGACGGTGCAGTAATTTCTTTTGGCTGCCACAACAAATTACCATATATTTGGTGACTTCATATAGCAGAAGTTTATTCCCTGACAGTTCTGGAGGCCAGAACTCCAAAATCAAAGTATTGGCGAAACCCCGTTCTCCCCACAGGCTCTAGGAGAAATTCAGTTCCTTTCCACTTCCAGCTTTTGGTGGCTGTTGGCATTCCTCGGCTCGTGGCTGCATCACTCCAGCCTCTGCCTCTATCTTCACGTGGCCCTCTCCTCTGAGTGTCTTCTCCTCTTCTGTTTCTTAGGACACTTATCATTGGATTTAAGACTCAGGATGCTGAATCAGGACGCTGCTGCCACACTGATTTGGGGCCAGAGAACTTGTGCTGTGAATTGCACCAGCAAATGCTTTCCCATGTTCAGCTTCTGGGGAAAACAAGCTTGGGACCCAACACCTCCACAGCCCTGAGAGCTGGGAGAAACCCAACATTTATCTTCCAAGAACCACTTTCCTCTTCCACGACCTCCATGGGTGAATCTGCTGTCAGTGAGTCCTGGAATTGCTGTCTTCAGTTTCCCAGGCTTTCGTGTGTTTTTTAAGGGGGTTGGAAGAGAATGAGCTAAGTGAGTGCGGGGTAACTCTCCTATCCGTCCTGGGTGTCCTCCAACATAACATGTCCACAAGCAAGACATTTATTTCTTCCACCTCCCAATCTGATCCTCCCAAGTCATCTTCTTCTCAGTCAAGGGCAATTCTAGCCTTCCAAGTGCTCCTGTCAGAAAAATGGCGTTACCCATGATTCCTCTCTCGCTCTTGCGTTAATATCGAATCCACCAGCAAACACTGCAGTCTGTCTACAGAATATAAATAGAATCTAAACACTCAGGTCCAAACTACCACCACTCCTACAAAGGGTTATTGTAAAAGTCTCCTAACTGGTTTTCCTGCTGCCTCCTTGCCCCCACACCCTTCCCTTATAGTAATCTCCTTGCTGTATGGATCACACAATCCTCAGCGATGAATTATTTTAAAACCCAAGTTCATTCATTCTTTTACAGCTCAAACCCCCCCTGTTGCTCACATCTCAATTATACCAAAACCCAAACTCCCCCCCCCACAGCCCACAAGGCCCTGTGTTAGAAAGTCTACAGTGAAGAAAATGTCAGGTGAAGTGAACAGAGCAGCTAGTGATGGGATTTGATTCACTTTCTGGCCCAAGCTCCTTAGCTCCTTGCAGATCACCCTTTGAGGAGCACTACATTGTACAGTCTGGTCCCTGCCCCTACATCTCATATCATTCTACTTATCCCCTATGCTATGGTCACAGTGACTTCTGACTCTCAAACATGCCAAGAGAGCTCCTGCCCCAGGCCCTTTGCACTGCCTGTTCCCACTCCCTGGAATAATCTTCCTCCAGAAAGCTACATGACTACTCCCTCTCTTCTTTCAGGTCTCCCTCAAATGTCATCTTGTCATGGAGGATTTTTCTGACCATCTTACATAAAATAGAGAGATCCCACCCCCACCCCCAACCCCAACCCACCCACTCCCTATCTCCTTCATCCCAGTTCATTTTCCTGTACAGGACTTATCGCTAATCTCCTCCATGAGACCAGTGACTGATTCATTCACTTTTGTGTCCCCTACAACCACTCTAAGCCCGTACAGAAGCTGTGCTCATTATTCAAAACATGAATTAACTCCCTTGTGAGTAACTGCATGTTGGAATTGACTATAATTATGTCAGATTCACTGTGTGCAACATGTAAATAATTCCAGCCCTGTCAACAAGGAGGAATCATGTAAGGATGGTCCTTGTTGCTGATATGCATTGCTGCGTAACAAAACACCCCAGTATTAACATTGCTCCATGTCTGAAATGATGCAAGACCTGGAAACTTTATAAACTACAGCCGTGATAAGAAATGATGAAGTTTTGCACAGGGGATACTGAGGAACCAAAATCTTGGGTGATATTTGCTGGAGAAGGAACACTGGCATCTTTTTGGAGGTTCCACTCTCCTTGCTTATCATGTTTTCCTTCACATCATCTCTACAGCAACCCCAATAGTCACACTCTTCTCATGCTGCTTTTATAAACAGGAAACAGAGGCTCACACCGGTGTTGTCTACTAACCAAGCCACATTCATTGAGGCTCTTCTCTCATTCTCTGTACTTATGTACACACACACACACGCACACACACTCACACACATCACCTACACTAGACACACTGATTAGTGTCTGCCTTCCTTTTACTGAACGTTGTGTCTCCGAGATGCAGCCAAGCTGGCAAGTGTGGTCTTATTTCTCACGCTGTCATCTCTACAGGATTTTTACATGTCCTTAGGAAACGACACCTACATTTATTAGAGACAGGGTTATTAAATGTCTATGGGCGTGATCTGGATACTTTGAATGGAAAAGGTCATTGTACTTTTAAAACTATATTACGCTTTCAAGGGGCAATATCTTCACAGTTAATAAAAAGATATGATCTATTTATTTTCTCTAAGCACAAGCTCATTATTCTTAAAAAAACCAGTATTGTATTGGGAGACGTGATTATTTTATATTTGGAAAGGATAATATAATGTTATTTTAATAGAAGAGTTTGTTAATTATAAAAGGCAATAGAGGGACTTCCCTGGTGGCGCAGGGGTTAAGAATCTGCCTGCCAATGCAGGGGACAGGGGTTCGAGCCCTGCTCAGGGAAGATCCCACATGCCACGGAGCAACTAAGCCCAAGCACCGCAACTACTGAGCCCACGTGCCACAACTACTGAAGCCAGCATACCTAGAGCCCATGCTCCACAACAAGAGAAGCCACTGCAATGAGAAGCCCGTGCACCTCAACGAAGAGTAGCCCCGACTTGCCACAATTGGAAAAAGCCCAAGCATAGCAACAAAGACCCAATGCAGCCAATAAATAAATATAAATAGATAAATAAGTAAATAAATATTTTTTAAAATTAAATAAATAAATAAAAGGCAATAGAATGTTATTTATCAAACATGCATCATTGTGTTTAAAATATTATTTATAGTAAAGATAAGGCAATCATATGTTTGCAAACAAGATGATTATGAAACAAAACAATGAACAGTGCTTTACAAGCTAGTTTATTTGGAAAGTATGAGAGCATTCGTACCATATATGCACAAATTAATAACATATGATAAAGGTAATATGTGGGTAACCACTGATGTCAGGAAATAGTTCATTGCTGTCATTTAGAAGCATCTCTGTGTACATACCACAAACTCCCTTCAACCTAAAAGTGACAATTCCCTGAATTCATGGTTTTTTCTGTTGTTTACTTCACAGTTTTCCCAACTACACCTGAGTCTAGAGACTGGGGTATAGAGTTTGTTTTCTTGAACTTCTAATGATGCATACCATCACTCTCTATTAGGTTGTAAGTTTCAAGCAAGTAAGTGTCATTCCTCTCTTTTAACTTTCTTTTTATTGTAGTAAAATACCCATAAATGAGATTTACCGTTTTAAACATTTTTAAGAGCCCAGTTCATTGGCATTAAGTACATTCACAACGTTGTGTAACCATAAACACTATCTATTTCCAGATGTGATTTTGTCTTTTCAACAGTTCAGGATGATCTGGTTGTGCAGTTGCTGTCCTCAATTTGTAAGCAGGGTTAAACCACAATCATTGCTATTGGTTTGCAACTCATTATCTTAAAAAAAAAAAGATGATATTGGGGTTTTTTTATGGTTTTTTTTAAGATTTATTTATTATTTTATTTATTTATTTGGCTGCATAGGGTCTTTTTTTTATTTGTTGTTGTTTTTTGTTTGTTTGTTTGTTTGTTTGTTTTGCATAGGGTCTTTTTTGCTGCATGTGGCCTTTCTCTAGCTGCGGTGAGCAGGGGCTACTCCTCATAGCAGTGCGCAGGCTTCTCATTGCAGTGGCTTCTCTTGTTGCAGAGCACAGGCTCTAGGCTCTCGGGCTTCAGTACTTGTGGCATGCAGGCTCAGTAGTTGTGGCTCGCAGGCTCTTCAGCACAGGTTCAGTAGTGGTGGCGCACAGGCTTAGTTGTTCCGTGGCATGTGGAATCTACCCAGACCAGGGCTTGAACCCGTGTCCCCTGCATTGGCAGGCAGATTCTTAAACACTGGGCCACCAGGGAAGTCCCTGATATTGTTTTTAAACATTCCACGACCGACTGGTTGTGTAGAACTGGAGCCATCTTGCCCACCGCAAATATAGGCATCCTCTTGATTAGAAATTAGACTTCTAGTTTAAATACAGCATTGATGATTACTTTGGCCACATCATTATTTGTCTGTTAGGGATACCCTTATCTCATCCATGAGAAACGCACCCATGATAGCCACTAGCCCTTCCATGTCATTGCCCTTTGCACGTGAAATAAACGAATACTTGCAAAACACGAGTGTACCTTTCTGCTTCAGTCCCAGCTATGACTTCATCCCCAGAGAGCCAGCCACGGAAGAAGTAAAGTTTATGACCTCTGCTCACTCTACACATCAGAGATGCTCCTGGCCAATGAGCAAGAACCACAGAGCCCAGATCCATGGGCCATCTGCAGTCACCACTCTCTAGCCAGACTGGCTGGTGTGACACCCAACTGGACCTTTGGCCCAGGCTGGAGGTTAGCAAGACCCTCAGGGTCTTCGAGGAAGTAAAAATTACTGAGGCCCCAGGAGAGGCTGAAGGGCAGCTTGGGTGCAGGGGGAAGTGAGGGCAGTTGAGGGCCAGCATGACCTTAGAGTGAGTGGAGCCTCAAAAGCAGAGAAAACAGAGGAAAGGGTGGGACACTCCAGAGGATCGGAGATAAAATTGGAGGGAGGATAACTCCCCAAGTCGCTACTATTTCCACACAGTTTTCCTTCTTCATACATTAAAAGCTTCCATAGTATAACATGCTCTTTCAAGCACGAATCCAAACTTGCCCTTTTCCATCAATGGTTGGTTTGATATTAAACCTATTAGGATTAAGAAATTGTGTATGAGGTCAATGTACTCAAAATAGTCCACTTTAAAGACTTCTCTCCAACAGTATCAAGTAACGCCATCCTCTTAGGGCCACATGGCAAAGTGCGGACAATGTTTTCATGTGACAGGGATCTAGGCTGAGGCTGGAGAGCCAAAGGACCATCAGGACTTGTTCCCTCTGTTTTGTTTTTTGTTTTTTGTTTTTAATTAATTAATTAATTAATTTTATTTATTGGCTATATTGGGTCTTCATTGCTGCACACTGGCTTTCTCTAGTTTCTGCAAGCAGGGGCTACTCTTCATTGTGGTGTGCAGGCTCCTCACTGTAGTGGCTTCTCTTGTTGTGGAGCTCCAGCCCTAGGTGCATGGGCTTCAATAGTTGCGGCACATGGGCTCAGTAGTTGTGGCTCATGGGCTCTAGAGCACAGGTTCAGTAGTTGTGGCGCACGGGCTTAGTTGCTCCATGGCATGTGGAATCTTCCCAGGGCAGGGCTCGAACCTGTGTCCCCTGCATTGGCAGGCGGACTCTTTACCACTGCGCCACCTAGGAAGTCCTTGTTCCCTCCCTCTGTTTTTGATTTAAAGTGACAGGACTGGGACTTCCCTTGTGGCCCAGTGCTTAAGAATCCACCTGCCAATGGAGGGGACATGGGTTTGATCCCTGGTCCAGGAAGATCCCACATGCCACGGAGCAACTAAGCCCATGCACCACAACTACTGAGCCTGTGCTCTAGGTCCCTCAAGCCACAACTACTGAAGCCCATGCACCCAAAGCCCGTGCTCCGCAACAAGAGAAGCCACCGCAATGAGAAGCCCACACATCACAACATGGACCCAATGCAGCCAAAAAAAAAAAAAATTAGAATTACCATATGATCCAGTGATTTCACTTCTGGGTATATACCCAAAAGAATTGAAAGTAGGGTCTCAAAGAGATATTTGTATACACATGTTCATAGCAACATTATCCACAGTAGCTAAAAAGTGAAAGCAATCCAAGTGACCATGGACAGATAAGTGGATAAGCCAAGTGTGGTAGATGCACACAACAGAATTTACTCAGCCTCAAAGAGAAAGGAAATTCTGCAATATGCTACAACATGGATGAAACGTGAGGACATTATGCTAAGTGAAAGAAGCCAGAAGAAAAGACAGATATGCTACAATTTCACTTAGACGGGGTACTTAGTGTCATCAAAATCAGAGAGGCAGAAAGTATAATGGCAGTTGCCAGGGACTGGGTGGACTGCAGAAGGCGGAGTTCTTGTTGAATAGCTATAGGTTGAGGTTGACAAGGTGAAAACAATTACACGGCTGGATGGTGGTGATGGTTGCACAACAATGTGAAAGTCTTTAACACCAGTGAACTGTACACTTAAAAATGGTTAAGATGGTAAATTTCATCGTATGGGCATTTTACCACAATAAAGAAAGCAAAAAGAAAGAAACCATGTCTCTTAATGTGGATCCAAATGGTGCCCTTGAATAGAGAATGCAGACGGTCCCAAGTGCGTCATCTGGCTCTCTTGGTGCCGATGCTGGTGGATGTTCTGAGCAGTTGTTCTGGTTCCCTTTCACGTGACTTTACAGCTCCCACAGCTCTGAGAGGGTTCCCTTGCTACCCTAACTGGGGGACTGTGCCTGGGGAGAAATGAATCAAGGGAGACCTTATTGGTGCCCCTAGGACAAATCTTCTCTCTGCCTTAACCATCTCTTAATGCAGTGGCTAACTCTCCTCCTCCCTCCTCTTCTGCCACTGACTACGTGCTCACCCTTACGGCACTAACTCAGCCTAACATCTTCAGAAAAGGCAAACTTCACTTCGGTACAAGAGGAGCCTCAATAGCCACACAGGACGATCAGCTGGGGAACTACCCTCTGGACTCAGCTCAGCTGTCCCCCTCCTCACCATCTCTGCTCCTCCTCCGCCCTTTCTTTTACACCTCAGCCTCTTCAGCTCTCTTGAATCCTTTAGCCTATCCCCCATCCACACTCTTACCTCCCCCAGCCCTCTCTCCACCCCTGCCAGACCTCTCCCCTCCCACCTTGGCCCCTCTCCTCTCCAGAATCATTGGAGCTTTGGGCCTCCAGCCCCATCTTGGGCTCTTGAGGGACTCAAAGTGCCCAAGAGTAGCTGCCTGAGGCTGAAGCAGGCTGATTGGAAACAGGAAATGAACACTCAAACCACCCACACTTTCTACTTATCACACCCAGAGCTTCCTCTTCAAGGCAGAAGGGTCTCAAAAGCCCCAGGGGTCTTAATCCCAAATTTCTCCTGCAAAAACCTTTAATTATCAATAAAAACACATAACATTAAGTTTACCATCATAACCCGTAACCAATATACAGTTCAGTGGCTGTATATATATTCTCCTTGCTGCCCAACAGATCTCTGGCACTTCTTTTATCAGTAAAACTGAAATTCTACACATTTAACAACTCCCCATTTTTTCCTCCCCACCCCAGCCACAGGCAACCACTCTTCTTTTCCTGTTGCTATAAAGTTGACTATTTCAGATGTCTCCTATCGGTGGGAGCACACAGTGTCTGTCTTTCTGTGACTGGCTTATTTCACTTAGCATCAAGTCCAGAAGCATCCTCTTTTCTAGGGCTGGATAAGTCTCCATTGGATGTACAGACCACATTTTCTTTTTCCATTGCTGTGTCTCTTGACAGTTGGGTTGCATCCATCTCTTGGCTACTGTGAAGAGTGCTGCACTGCACATGGGTGTGCAAATAGCTCTTCAAAATCCCGCTTTCAATACTTTGGGATATAAAACCAAACTGAAGGGAGTCCAACTCGAGGATGGAAGATGCCTTAGAGAACTGAGGCGGAGAGGGTGGGTGGACTCGAGGTGGGGGGGAGTCAAGGAAGGGAGGGAATACGGGGATATGTGTATAAAAACAGATGATTGAACCTGGTGTACCCCCAAAAAATAAAAAAATAAAAATAAAAATAGAAAAAAAAAACAAAAAACACCAAACTGAGCTTGCTGGAACTTACAGTAAGTATATTTCTTATTTGTGCAGTAAACTCCATGTACTGTTTTCCACATCAGATTCACCCTTTTATGTTTCCACTAACAGTACTCAAAGGTTCCAATTTCTTCACACTTCTGCCAACCCAGCTTGTTTTCTGTGTGCCTCTGTGTGTGTGTGTGTGTGTGTGCATTTTATAGTGGCCATCATGATGGGTGTGAGGTAATAGCCTCCCTGGAGGAGGATGTCATCATGGAATGTCATACCTGTGCTCCTTTGAGAAAGGGGGATGCAGTTAAGATGTTGTCTGCAAAGACGGTATGGGATGGCACAGCCTTGAGGTACCCATGGTAGCCAGGAAAAGGAGAATTGTGTCCCTTTGGAAATGGGGGGCAATCTGAAGATGAGAGGCTGTTGACATAGACACTGAACAGAACAAAATATTTGCCAATTGTCGATTGAATAAAATTAGTAACTTTAATCATTGGATCTTGGCTATGGGGTCCCTAAGAGATGGAACCCTAGTTTTACTTGTAGTGATCCACTATGGAATGCCCTTAATTTTTTCCAAGTCTAAGAGCAGGCAAGATTGGGCTGTCAAATGGAGAAGTGAGGACAGTCACCCCTTTTGTAATCAGGATTTTACAGAATTTTCATCTTTGAAGGCTGTGTTTTAATTTCCATTGGAGCGTATTAACTCCTTTAACTGGAGAGTGTAGGGTCCTGCTTCATCAAACCAGTTTGTAAGCACAAAAAATTTGCTTTAATTTTAATATTCATAATGTTAGAATGTCTATGCCCATGAGGGATATTTTAGGACAACATTTTTAGTACTATGACTATCGGAAATTTAGGCAAGGCTACATTTCCAGTGAGACGTACTATTCCTCTATTTTATACAGAGTTTCCTTTCTAAGATGATAGGAGGTACAATGCTTACATTTAGCGAGATTCCTCAGGTATAACTATAATTTGAGGCCCAGTATTGATTAAGTCCATGAAGTTCTGTCAACTAGTGCATTTTAAGAAATGCTAGTTAATTTAGAACCTATGTTGTATATGCACAAAAGCCAATCACCGCCCTTCTTTAACTTTTTGTTGTATAGATTCTTCCCTGTTTAAATTTAGGATATAAATTTTGGATTTCCAATTGAATCAAATTATGGAACTTTGCTACAATTTACTTATATAGTATATATACACAGACATAAGTTATCTGTTATTTATTTACATTAAAATATTATATATATATACATAATTTAGTTAATTCACTCTCATTTTCTCCCCCTGTATCTAGGGACTTTAAAATTTTTTATTTTCCTTTTCTTTTCTTTTTTTTTTTTTTTTTTGGTTTGTTTGTTTTGCATTTGTTGTATTGTGTTTTAGGCTCTGAGCAGGTTGAAGCAGTGGTTTTGCGGCTGTAGCTGTTTTTGTCTCCACGGGATTAAAGAAAAAGAGGAGGAGGAAGGGCCCAGGGTCTCCAGGCAGCAGCTTTTCCCTGGGATTCCTGTTGTCTGCAGTAGAATCATCCTTCCCTCCTTACCCGTCTTCTTTTCCTTAAACAAAATCTTTTAGAGTGGCTTGTATTTCTGGGGAACTAAACTTTCTTCTTCTTCTTTCTTTTTTTGTTTATAAGCATCAAGAATACAGAAAGCAAGAGAAGATAATTAACATAATTGTCCCTGTGTTGAATGAGGATGAAATGGACAAATACTGAATCTAAGAAAGCACAAGAACATCACTGTCTTTGAGAGAAGTAGTGGAGATGAGGGCCAAACTAATATCTTACCTGCCCCCCCTTCCCACACCCCCCAACAGACACAGGGAAAGTGCTCCCGGCCAATGAGCAGTTGCCACACACCCAGCACTAAAGTTGGGTGGTAGCCTGGACCCAGCAGGAGGGCAGTGACTCTCGGAGGGGCCCTTAGATTAACTGGTCAGGCACTGGTCAAAGCCAGTGGGTGTTAATCCCTGTCCATTATGCATCTAGAAGGGTGGGCCCTGGTAAGAAGGTCTCTCAGACCATGGGGCTGTAGGAGATGCTGGAGATTAGCAAGGCCCAAATGGCAGAGATTCCCAGGGAAACGGAAGATGAGTCCAACAAGCCCAGGGTGGGGCAGTTCAGTGTGGGGTCTCTCCACCAAAGGACACTTTGTCTTATCCTTGCTTTCCAAGAAACCAAGTCTTCTCACCTTGACAGGGTGACATTTAGTCAACCACGTTCCACTATTGGTTGCATTTTTCGTTGTGAAATAAAATTCGTATTTTATGGCAAGACGAGAAACATTTTAACATAAAAACATTTCTCCACTCTTTGGCCTCTTCTCTCCTCGCACTGTGCATTGTGTATCTGCGTTATACATCAACCAAACCTCTCCCACCAGCAGCAATGCCTGCTCATCCATGAAGAGCAGCATTCTCCCAGCAACAACAAGACAGCTCCTTAAAAGATAACATTCCTTCTTGATCTTATAAGGGGCCATGATGATGCTTAGATCCAGATTGTGTAAATGGTCCATAATATGTCATTGAATGCACAGCCCTCTGGCTCAAAAGACTTATATAACTGTCCCTTGACTTTTTTTTTTTGGCTGCATTGGGTCTTTGTTCCTGCACATGGGCTTTCTCTAGGTGCAGTGAGTGGGGGCTACTCTTTGTTGTGGTGCGAGGGCTTCTCCATGCAGTGGCTTCTCTTGTTGCGGAGCATGGGCTTTAGGGGCACAGGCTTCAGTAGCTGCAGCACGTGGGCTTCATAGTTGTGGCATGCGGGCTCAGTAATTGTGGTTCATGGGCTCTAGAGCACAGGCTCAGTATTTGTGGCGCAGGGGCTTTGTTGCTCTGTGGCATGGGGGATCTATGTTCTGGAGAGAAGGAACCACTTTCTCTTTGCTCTTAAGCTGTCTGTAACCCGCTAAACATATAGAGTCAAACCTAGACACTTAAAATTTATGAAATCAACCATGCCAAATCAAAACATTTTCATTTATTTTAAAAACAATGACTAGATGTGGGTAATTTTTTTTTTTTTTTGGCCGCGTGGCATTCAGCATCTTAGTTCTCCAAGCAGGGATCAGACCTGTGCCCCCTGCAGTGGAAGTGCAGAGTCTTATCCACTGGACCTCCAGGGAAGTCCTGGATGTGGGTAATTGCTGATAAATTTACACAAACAGGGTGGGTATGTAACAGGGAAGGGCTACATTGGACTCCATGTTGGATCTGTTTCTTGGACTTTGACCTTTGCTTTTTTGTTGCTTTTGTTATTATAATCACACGTAATGGCCTGCCTCAGGGAACCCTACCCACCTGTGCATGGCTGCAGAAAAGAAGAAATTAACACATCTCTTCCTGAGGCTAGGATGTTCTGCAAGACTGATAGCCCTTGTCACTTTACTTCCTGGTCCCTCCCTCTCTGAGACTATAAAAGAAACTGACATCCAGACCCCGGCAAGATATTTTTCTGGAGACACTGGTCTGCCATCTTCTTGGTTTGCCGGCTATCTGAATAAAGTCACATTCCTTGCCTCAACACCTCGTCTCTGACTCATTGGCCTGTCATACGGTGAGAAGAGCGAGCTTGGACTTGGTAACAAGTGGATGCCCATTTCTCTGATTTTAAACTAGCAGGACCAAGCTGACACAGTTCAAGTTCTTCCTGGGGAAGAACAGGATATTTACATAGCAGTCTCTAAATGTCTCCCCTGAAAATGCATATTAATGCTTAATACTTAGTAAGTAATAAGCACAAAACACTTAATCACATTTTAATTGTAATTGCATATTAATTAAATTTATGGTGCAGAGACCTGGCAGATATCATCTTACCTAAATGATCATGGGAAAACTAACTTTTACATGTCTCTTAATAGAGAAGTAGGACATAATACCTGTAGCGTTTCTGCCAAGAATACATAAAGTGAATTTATTCATGAGGAAAGGATAAACAAACTGAAGAATCTTGAACAAAATCTTGGCTGGAGCTCCTTGAAAATGTCAGTGCCATGAAACACAAAAGCCACCTGAGGATGTGATCCAGACACCTGACACCTAAAGGTTGCATCCAGCCTGGACTGGGTCCTGGAGCAGTAAGGAGAGAGGGAGAAGGGAATTTGTTCTCTTTAGTTTTGTTTGTTTATTTTCTTGCTATAAAAATATTATTTGAACAATTGCAAAATTGGAAGAAAGCCTTTGGATTAAATTCTAGTACTCCTTATTTCCTGTTTGGGATGGATTGATTAGGGCTATGTAAAACAATGTCCTAGTCATTAGAAAATACACACTGAAGAATTTCAACCAAAAGGATTATATCAGCACATACAAAGTATTATTTGAATCCAACAGAGCCCAATCACGGTATTTTTCCCCTCAGATATTTAAAGCAACAGGCATAGATCCCTTTCTTTTAAGCCAAAATGCACCTGAGAAACACAATTTTTTCCAAAAAAAACTTTGTCCAGAAGGAAATGATCAATGAAACCAAGTTCCCCTAAAACTGAGTACACCTGACGAGTTTGGGATTACTCTCTCTATCCAAAACTTTATTCTCTTTCTTGCCCCACCCATGTTCCCCTCAAGATTGAGGAGTAGCAAAGAAAAGTGGGGATTGAAACCAAGCAGGACACTGCAGGGCCTTCCCAGGTACAAAAACCCTCCCATGTCCCCTCTTCTTGTTTATAGACAAAAGAGGGTAGTTTCCTAGGCCTCCCCCCAGTTCCAAAGAGCAGACTCAAGCAGTTAATGATAAAACAATCGAGTCACAGGACTCCTAGTTCCTCCTGAAGGGATAAAGATAATCTGATGCACATCTTTGAGTTGTTCTGAAGAAACTAAGACCCTTACCAGGTGGAGGATGGTGACTACATGCACCACGAGCTGTTAGATCCCAGACTGCTTGGAACCAGAAACATTACCCTGATATCTCACCACCAACAAATCAGAAGAAGGGCCATGCACTGATCGTGAGTCCTGGCCCTCTTGCCTTACACTGTCTTTAAAAACCCTTGCCTAAAAGCCATCAGGGAGTTTGGGTCTTTTAAGCATGAGCTGCCCCTTCTCCTTGCTTAGTGCCCTGCAAATAAACTCTTACTTTTTCATAAACCCATGCTGTCACAGTTTGCCTTTCTGTGCCTTGGACACATAAGCCCTTGCTCAGTTACATCAACCCATTTTTTTCCTACATTTTACACCACAAGAAGACATCAGTAATGTTCCTAGAAAATGTTTTAAATCCCCCGTGACAAATATATACATTTAAAAAAATTAAGATTAGGAAAATTTTTGAAAAATTTAAATGAATGCAACAATGGAATGAGAAACTTTCTGAACATTTAAACTAACAGGACTAGAAAAACACATTTCTTTTTATTTTGAAAACAGTTCCACATAGTTATAATAAAAAAAATTTTTAATTATTCTTGAAAAAATGTTTGACTTATCATATGATTTTTACAACCAAAGTAACAAATTAGGATTTTTAAAGTTATAAAACAGCACTGATCACAGCCATACATGTTTTTTGTAATAAGGAATACCACAGAACATCAGGACATATTTTTATTTTAAACAAATATGACAAGGTCACGAACTTTCATTTTCACTTTTAAATCAACTGCACAAAATGAAAATGTTTTTAAAAAATCACTAATAGATCATTACTTTGTTTTAAAATTTCCAGTAAACTAGCCATATCATTGTAAACACTACTTCTTTATTCTTGAACAGGTCCTAATTGTTACATTTAAAAAAAATGTTATACCAACAGAACAACATCAAGATACTTTTAAACTAACAGAAGCAGATACATTTTTTACAAATTTTAAACTAACAGGCACAAATAAATATTCATTGCAAAATACATATTTGAACAACAGGTACAGGACAGGCCCCTTCTGGTTGTAAATGCACAGGACTAGTGTCTGTTACAATAGCTACAATTTATTGGTGAATATTTTGACATATGCATTAAAAATGCTAGAAAACATGTTAAAGTAAATAAAAATGGTATTAAAATTAAAGCGAATATAAATGTTAGTTTTATAAATTCCACAGGATAAAAATATATAAAATATAAAATTACAAAACATATAAACAAGCTGAAAAAAAGTAATAAAATTTCATAATAAAGATAAATTATGACATAAATAATGGAAAGTATAAAAAGGAATAAAGTATAAATAAAATAAATACTTTTATAAATAAAAAGTATAAAAAGAATACAGTAAAAATAAAATTATGAATCAAGTACTAAAAATTATTAGTATAAGTTAAAAATGTTAAATGAAAAATTAACACACTAAAAAGAGCTAAAATGGATAGAGTATTTGAAGTAAGTTATAATGATGTTAACATATCACATAATATCACCTGAAAATTAGTTGTCAAGTGAATTCACTCAACTCCCTTTCCACCCTTGCTTACTCTCATGTGTGCTTTCTGTGGATTCTTTCCTCTGCTGCCTCCTGGATAGAACAAGCTCCCCCCACCACAGTCACCCCAGACACAGAGAGAAAGCACTCTTAGAAACCAACAAAGTGAAAGAAGCATTAGGATTCATGGATAACGTGTGTATATTTTGTCTTCTTAGAATTACAGTGCCGAAAATCGGCTATATATTTTCATCATGAAAGATCTTTGAGGAAATATTAAGTAGAAATCAAAATGTCTTTTTATGAAAAACACTTCTGCAAACACTCGGGCACACAAAACTCCTCCGATATATTATTAAGACAGGATCACATCTGGATATGAATGGGACTGGGACTTTTAGGCTTTTATTTGTAAAACCCTGAGCCAAACCAAATATCAGATTTCTTACAGGGGAAGAAAGAGTGACTGGATGTGGTTGGGGGCACAAGCTTGCAATCTATGCCAACAGCACTACAGAACCAAGTGCCCTGAAGTCCCAACCACAGCAACTTCCTGAAGTGCATTTACAGTATCTCCAAATGACTCTGGGCCTTGGGGAAAATGAACAGTCTCTGAAGAGCAAGGGTGGGGGCCCTTACGTTGGGCTCATTGAAATCTGGGGACTGAAGACCTAGAATCCAGGAAGTTCCAGGTGATTTGGGTGCTCACAAGGCTCCCCACTGATTCAGAGCTGTGGCTGGTTCCCTCTGCACGTGTAGATTCTGGGGAGAAAGGGCCGTGTCTGATGAGACTGATGTCCCTTCCCATGGCCTGGGGTGTCACTCTTCGCAGTCACAGCTCCCTAGTCTCGCTCTCCAATCCCTGCCACCCTGTGCCCTCCTGGGGTCCCTGCTGAGGCCTCTCCTGGTCTCAGTCTGCTCCTTCCCACCCTGCCTAGCATTCTGTGCAGGCGGTCAACAGCTCCATCTGCTTGCTGAGCTCTGACTGACCACCTGGGATAAGGCGGGACAGAAGTGGGGGCTGTCTGTGGTCCTGGAGGTCCTAAGGGTCTCTCTGGGACAGCTCAGAAATCTTCCGAGGAAAGGAGGCTCCAGGGAGGGATGTACAGGGCAGATCACACTTGTGCTCTGTAGTATTTTAGGGTTCTTCACTAGGACGGCCAGGCCTGAAAATCTGTGAACTTCCCCAGCTCTGGTTTGTTTACTCCATCTCCAGCCCAGGTTCTCACCCCAGCAGCACAACCACAAATGAACATCTCCCACCTTCACGTCCTGTCATTGTGGTATTTATATCAGTTGTTTGTTAAGTTTCAAGAAGCTCTCACGGCAGCTTTGTGAGCAACTTCCCTCCTCTTTCCACAGCCACTAACCCGTGGTATCTGTGATGTTCCTGGCTCAGGCTTTGAGTGTCTCCCTATTGCAATAGTCCCCAGTAATAAACCCTTTTCATACTAGTTCTAGGACATATTCACACTTTTTTTTTAAAGTTGCCTACTACACCCTCAATGCCTTGAATAATGCCTTCTACGCAGCATCAATAAATATCTGGCACATAAATGAATAGGAAGACACAGGCTGGCCATAGACATAGAAACAGACTTTTCCTTCCTCCCTCCTGCCCCTTTTAGAAGATATGATACTGTATATGGTATTTTTCAATTTGCTTTTTTTCCACTCAAGAATTTGCCCTGCGCTGTTTTTTTCTGCATCAGTTTGTGGAGATCTATCTTGTTTGGTTGCAGCTGATCCACAGACTCTAGGAGTTTTATGAGGACGAGATGAGTTCAGGGATCAAAGAATGATGCCTGTGGCCCTTTCAGTACCGTGTGTTTGGAGTGGAAGTCCTTTGAAAATCATGGTTTCTCTCTCCCTCCTCTCTAATCTCTGCCTTCTCAGATCCCTGGCCATCCCTAACACAAAAGAGAACTCATGATCCAATTACAAGTTCAGGCATTCGTCTCTCTCCTGGAAAGTCATCCCATTTATCAATAGGTGATACACCTCTCTTCCTTTTGGGGGGTAAGAGGACAGGAAATGAAGGTTTTTTTTTTAGTCACGGTACTTTAATTTAGTCATGACATTTGATCACTCCAATATTGTGTAAGATACTTAATATTGTCCTCATATTAAAGTTATGCGTGGGAGGGCTTCCCTGGTGTCTCAGTGGTTAAGAATCCACCTGCCAATGCAGGGGACACTGGTTCAGTCCTTGGCCCTGGAAGATCCTACATGCTGCAGAGCAACTAAGCCCGTGAGCCACAACTACAGAGCCCACAAGCCACACCTACTGAAGCTCACACACCACAATGAAGAGTAGCCCCCACTCGCTGCAACTATAGAGAAAGCCCCCATGCAGCAACAAAGACCAAACACAGCCAAAAATCAATCAATCAATCAATCAATATAAATAAAGTTATGGGAATGGTCTCAGGGTGAAAGAATATTGGGTAATTTGGGGGCAGTGGCAAATGAGGGAGCCAGTTTTGAATTCTGCAGGTTCTGAATCTTCAAAAACCAGGTAAGGGTTGTTTCTGGGGACACCAGCCTAAATCATCTACTTCCAGGGCACTGGGTCTGTTTTGTTGGGTAAGCTCTACAGAAAATGTGCCCCTTTTGTGCAATTCTTTCTTTTGATGTTGCTCTCTGACCTTTACATCTATCACATGCTCAGTGGTAAGCTGGGTAGTGTGGAAAGCAAACACAAAACAAAATGTGATTATAAGTGGTGAGAGCCACAAGAATTTAAAACTTTCCAAAGCAAATGAGACCCATAGTAAAATTAAAAGGGGAAAGTCAAGCTGTGTAAAAATGTTTTATATCTATTTATCTTATCATCCTTAAAGTACAAAAAGCCTTTCTACATTTATAAGAAGAAAGAAATGCCACCAATACAAAAATTAACAAAAGACACAAGAAGGCAATTCATAAATGAAAAAGTACAAATACCCAATGAGGACAAGCAAAGATTCTTATTCTCAAGAATAGACAATTAATTACAAATTCCAACCATATATCTTTAAATAAATATTATATATATACTTTTTGTATATATTATATAATATATGAGAATTTCTTCAACCTATCAGTTTGCCAAAAATTGGAGCGGTTAATATCACTGCAGGCACTAGAGCCAGATTGCCAGGATTCAAATCCTTTTTCAGCCACTAATTAGCTATGTGAAAATGAAAAGTCATTTACCTGCTCTAGTCTGAGTTTATGTATCTGCAAAATGAGGATGATGTGGAAGCAACCTAAATGCCCATCAACAGATGAACGGATAAAGAAGATGTGGCACATATACACAATGGAATATTACTCAGCCATAAAAAGGAATGAAATTGAGCTATATATAATGAGGTGGATAGACCTAGAGACTGTCACACAGAGCGAAGTAAGCCAGAAAGAGAAAAACAGATACTGTATGCTAACTCATATATACGGAATCTAAAAAAATGGTACTGATGAACCCAATGACAGGACAAGAATAAGGATGCAGATGCACAGAATGGACTGGAGGACACGGGGTTGGCGGGGGGGTGAAGGGGAAGCTGGGACGTAGTGAGAGAGTAGCATAGACATATTTAGACTACCAACTGTAAAATAGATGGCTAGTGGGAAGTTGCTGTATAACAAAGGGAGATCAACTTGATGATGGGTGATGCCTTAGAGGGCCAGGACAGGGAGGGGGGTAGGGAGTCACGGGAGGGAGGGGATATGGGGATATATGTATAAATACAGCTGATTCGCTTTGGTGTACCTCAAAAGCTGGTACAAGAGTGTAAAGCAATTATATTCCAATAAAGAGCTTAGAAAAAATGAGGATGATGGTATTGCCAACCTCCTAGGCATATTGAGAGTTACTAAATGGGAAACTGTTAGCTATCACTGAAAAGGTGGATAATGTCTAGTGTTAACCGCAAGAAAAGTGTTATTTCACATCTTCTTGTGGAAAGTAGAAAAAAAACCTTTTGCAAGAGAAATATGCTAATTAACATATTATCCAAATGTAAAATGTGTCCATTCTTTGAAAAATTCCCATTTTTACAAACTTAGTCTACAGATATAGAAAGGCAAATGTACAAAGATATATGTAAAAGAATGTTCCTGCTGGCATTTTTTAGAATTTGAAGAATGTGGAAACAGTGTAAGTCCATCATTTCTTCTCTCCTACATGTTTTATCCATTTAGTGTCATACTCTGCAGCCATCAAATGGGTACCTTTAACATGAGGGAGAATTAGACTTCTTGACATGGAGAGATGTTTTATATATAATACATATTTTTCCTATGAAATATAAGCACGTATACAAATATATAAAATATAACATATAACATTCATCTGAATGTTATAACATTCATCACCCCCAGGATTTAACAGATGTGAACATTTTAGATATTTGCTTCAGATCTCCTTTCTTAAGAAAAGAGGCAAAATGTTACATAAAATTGTACACCTCCTCATCCCTTTTCCTTCTCTTTCCCCAAAGTAACCACTATCTTCTAAGTGCAGAGTCTTATCCCATTCCTGTCTTGATACTTCTTATACATGTTTATACTCACACGTAATATAGTGTATAGTTGGTTTTTTTTTAAATTTACACAAATGAGTCATAAGCTGTCTCTTTTTGTAACAGGCTTTCCCCAAAACTCAAGTCTTATCTACATGTATCGTTGTTACTATATGTAAATCTCCTTCATTTTATTTTATTTTATTTTTTCTCTTTCATTTTAACTGCTGTGAAGGGTCCTATTGTAGAAATGAACTATGGTTCATTCCCATACTGAAAGGCTTTCTTTCTTTTCTTCTTTTTTGTCTGTAGTTTTGCTATTGCAAGGGAGGAAATCTTTTCCTTTCTTCCCTTCTAGGTTCTTTAGTTGATCAAATAATTGAATTACATAAGACACATTAACAGGAGAAAACCAAATTTAATTTCATGTGTTTGGGGACTAATAAAAATATGAGACTCAATTATGTGACCAAAGTAGGCAGTTTTGATACCTTTTAAACAAACAAACAAACCAATAAATTTGTGAATTAATAAAACAAAGTGGTTTGAGTCGGCCCTTGCTCATCTTCAGATAACTGCTCCTTCCTCTTGACCCCTAAAAACTTTATCTAAAACACTCCCACACTTCTTATCTTGTGTTATAATTAGATAAACATGTCTGATATTCCCTATTAAAGTGTAAAATCCCTGAAAACAACAACAAAACAACAACAACAACAAAAACAGGAGAGAAAAGATGGCGGCGAAGTAGAGAGACGTGGAGTGCATCCCTCTCCACAGATGCATTGGGAATGCACGGAAGGACGCAGTCATTCCCACAGAGAACCAGCTGAACACCAGCAGATGGCCTCGGACACCAGAAAGGGCTGCGGGGAGCTCGACATAGCTGGTAGGGAGGCATCTACGAGGGCTCAAAGAGGGTGAAGCGGCGGAGCTGTGGCAGGCGGGAGGGAGTGAGAAACATACGGAGGGTCCGCAGCACAGCTTAGCGTTCCCGGACCGAGACATCCATCCGCGGCTGAACGGAGGGTCCCGGAGCGGGAGCATGGGAACCGGAGAGCTGGTTCAGGGTGAGAAACATTGTTGCCGGTAGGGTGACGGACCGAGAGGACAGGAGGGAGGAGGTCCGCGGCAAGGAGTGCCCGTCCCTGAGAGCTGCCCGGCCATGATGGCGGCTGGAGGCTGCAGGCTCCCGGGCGGGGGGGAGGAGCCGCGCGTAGCCTCTCTCTCTCTTTCGGCGTCTCTGCAACAGACAGTGGAGAGACGCCTGTGGGCCACCTAAGGCGTTCAGGGATAACAAGCACCCTCAGGCGCTCGGGCGGGGCTAGATTAAAACCCCTTGCAACGCCAGCAGCAGGGAGGCTGCGGAGAGAAAAAAAAAAAAAAAACAACAGCAACAACAAAAAAACCCAAGAGAGGCCCAACTCTAAGACTTTCTGTTTACGCCTGAGCCACCAGCGTCCCTCTGCAACAGGCACCTCCAAGCCCAACTGAAACGACAGGGCGCCACTGCTCACTCACTCCCAGGAGAAGGAGCCACTATTGTACCCTCTCCCTCCCCACACACCTGCGCTTACAGACGAACAATAAAGGAACCTCTGCTGGTCACAGAATAATGCAAAAAAATCCAAGGCAAGGAGAAGGACACTTACAGCTGAGACGCTAAGGAAACAGAAATAGTAGTATCAATACCTATTGAACTGGTCCATTCTGGGATCAGTTCTGGATTTTTTTTTTCTTTTTCTTTTTCCCTCTCTCTTTTTTTTTTTTTTCTTTATTAAATACGATCTTAGCCCTAAGGGATCTACAAGTTTTATAACATAATTTTTTAATGATATTTTTTATTCTTTATTTTTTTTTTTTTGCCTTTTTATATACTTCTATATCTAGCTAAGTTTTTGGTAGTACGGACAATATATCTCTCATACTTTCCTTTCATCCCTATCTTTTATACATTTCTATTCCTTTCTTTTTATTTGCATATTTCCAACCACATTATGCTCTTCTGTTCCCCTTTCTTCCAGCCATTTGAAGTTTATTTTATCTTAACATACTTATAAGCAACACTATCGGTCTGCTCAGACTCCTTGCTCTATTCTCCAGATGATGCACTGCCTTGGTATTTAATATTAGGCTTTTGTCTTTATCTCAGTTCTTAGTACAGTTGTCTAATTACACTCTGAGAATCTCCATTCTCTCTGGTGGTACTCTGGCTCTTTTCTATATTTGATCCTAGCTTACAAAATCTCCCTGGATTAATGTTTGTATGTGTAAGGTGTTATTTGTTTGTTTGTTTGCTTTTGCTTTTGTCTCTGATTTGTTCTGTTTCAGTTGTCAATTTCTGTTGGGTTTCTCTTTGAATATCTGATAGCACACTGGGGTTCTGCCAGGTCTTTCTAGAGCCTTATGTCCTAACGGATTCAGTAATTGTGTGTCTTATACATGTATGTGTTTCCTAGACTTAATATTCGTTTAATCCAATACTTGGACATTAGTCTGAGGCTTGGACAGTCTGCTATAAACACCTCTATCGCCAGGACAAGCAACCCCCAAAGTTTGGACAACCATGAGGAAACAAAGAAACACCATGCAGGCAAAGGAGCAGGAAAAAAACCCACAAGACCAAATAAATGAGGAGGAAATAGGAAAAATGCCTGAAAAAGAATTTAGAGTAATGATAGTAAAAATGATACAAAATCTCGATAAAAAAATAGAGAAAGTACAAGAAACAGTTCATAAGAACTCAGAAAAACAAACAGCAATGGATAACAAAATAACTGAAATTAAAAATACTCCAGATGCTATAACCAGCAGAATGACTGAGGCAGAAGAACGAATAAGTGAGTTGGAAGATAGAGTGGGGGAAATAAATGCCACAGAGCAGGAAAAAGAAAAAGAATAAAAAGATTAGAAGACAGTCTCAGAGACCTCAGTGATAACATTAAGCATACCAATATTCGAATTATACGCATCCCAGAAGAAGAAGAAAACAAGAAAGGGTCTGAGAAAATATTTGAAGAGGTTATAGTGGAAAACTTCCCCAACATGGGAAAGGAAATAATTAACCAAGTCCAAGAAGCACGGAGAGTCCCATACAGAATAAACCCAAGGAGAAATACACCAAGACACATATTAATCAAACTAACGACAATTAAACACAAAGAAAAAATATTAAAAGCAGCAAGAAAAAGCAACAAACAACATATAAGGGAAAACCCATCAGGATAACAGCTGACCTTTCTACAGAAACTCTGCAGGCCAGAAGGGAATGGCAGGATATACTGAAAGTCCTGAAAGAGAGAAACCTACAGCCAAGAATACTCTACCCAGCAAGAATCTCATTCAGATTTGAGGGAGAAATCAAAAGCTTTCCAGACAAGCAAAAGTTAAGAGAATTCAGCACCACCAAACCAGCCTTACAACAAGTGCTAAAGGAACTTCTCTAAGTAGGAAACACAAGAAAAGGAAAACACCTACAAATACAAACCCAAAACAATTAAGAAAATGGTAATTGGAACACACATGTCAATAATCACTTTAAATGTAAATGGATTAAATGCTCCAACCAAAAGACACAGACTGGCTGAATGGATACAAAAACAAGACCCTTCTATATGTTGCCTACAAGAAACCCACTTCAGACCAAGGGATACATATAGACTGAAAGTAAAGGGATGGGAAAAGATATTCCATGCAAATGGAAGTCAAAAGAAAGCTAGAGTAGCAATACTCATATCAGACAAATTAGACTTTAAAGTAAAGACTATTACAAGAGACAAGGAAGGACACTACATAATGATCAAGGGATCCATTCAAGAAGAACATATCACAATGGTAAATATCTATGCCCCCAACATAGGAGCACCTCAATACATAAGGCAAATGCTAACAGCTATAAAAGGGGACATCGACAGTAACACAATAATAGTGGGAGACTTGAACACCCCACTTACATCAATGGACAGATCATCCAAACAGAAAATAAACAAAGACACACAAGCTTTAAATGACGCATTAGATCATCTCGACTTAATTGATATTTATAGGACATTCCACCCAAAAACGACAGACTACACTTTCTTCTCAAGTGCACACGGAACATTTTCCAGGATAGATCACATCTTGGGTCACAAATCAAACCTCGGCAAATTCAAGAAAATTGAAATCATATCAAGCATCTTCTCAGACCACAACGCCATGAGACTAGATATCAATTACAGGAAAAAAACTGCAAAAAATACAAACACATGGAGGCTAAACAATTCACTCCTAAACAACCAAGGAATCACTAAAGAAATCAAAGAGGAAATCAAAAAATATCTAGAAACAAATGACAATGAAAACACAACAACCCAAAACCTATGGGATGCAGCAAAAGCAGTTCTAAGAGGGAAGTTTATAGCAATACAGTCCTACCTTAAGAAACAAGAAAATGATCGAATAAACAACCTAACCTTACACCTCAAACAACTAGAGAAAGAAGAACAAAGAAACCCCAAAGTGAGCAGAAGGAAAGAAATCATAAAGATCAGAGCAGAAATAAATGAAAAAGAAAGGAAAGAAACCATAAGAAAAATAAATAAAACTAAAAGCTGGTTCTTTGAGAAGATTAACAAAATTGATAAACCATTAGCCAGACTCATCAAGAAAAAAAGGGAGAAGATGCAAATCAACAGAATTAGAAATGAAAAAGGAGAAGTAACAACGGACACCACAGAAATACAAAACATCATGAGAGACTACTACAAGCAACTATATGCCAATCAATTAGATAACCTGGAAGAAATGGATAAATTCTTAGAAAAATACAATCTTCCAAGACTGAACCTGGAAGAAATAGAAACCATGAACAGACCAATCACAAGTACAGAAATTGAGGCAGTGATTAAAAATCTCCCAACACACAAAAGCCCAGGACCAGATGGGTTCACGGGCGAATTCTATCAAACATTTCGAGGAGAGCTAACACCTATCCTTCTCAAACTCTTCCAAAATATTGCAGAAGGCAGAACACTCCCAAACTCATTCTATGAGGCTACCATCACCCTGATACCAAAACCAGGCAAAGATGTCACAAAAAAAGAAAACTACAGACCAATATCACTGATGAATATAGATGCAGAAATCCTCAACAAAATACTAGCTAACAGACTGCAACAGCACATTAAAAAAATCATACACCATGATCAAGTGGGGTTTATCCCTGGGATGCAAGGATTCTTCAATATATGCAAATCAATCAATGTGATACATCATATTAACAAATTGAAGGATAAAAACCATATGATCATTTCAATAGATGCAGAAAAAGCTTTTGACAAAGTTCAACATTCATTTATAATCAAAGCTCTCCAGAAAATGGGCATAGAAGGAAATTACCTCAACATAATAAAAGCCATATATGAAAAACCAAAAGCCAACATCGTTCTCAATGGGGAAAAACTGAAAGAATTCCCTCTAAGAACAGGAACAAGACAAGGGTGTCCACTCTCACCACTATTATTCAACATAGTTTTGGAAGTTTTAGCCACAGCAATCAGAGAAGAAAAAGAAATTAAAGGAATCCAAATTGGAAAAGAAGAAGTAAAATTGTCACTCTTTGCAGATGACATGATATTATATATAGAAAGCCCTAAACACTCTACCAGAAAACTGCTAGCACTCATTGATGAGTTTAGTAAAGTAGCAGGATACAAAATGAATGCACAGAAATCTCTTGCATTCCTATACACTAACAACGGAAGAGCAGAAAGAGAAATTAAGGAAACTCTCCCATTCACCATTGCAACCAAAAGAATAAAATACTTAGGAATAAACCTGCCTAAGGAGGCAAAAGATCTGTATGCAGAAAACTTTAAGACATTGATGAAAGAAATCAAAGACGACACAAACAGATGGAGGGACATACCATGTTCCTGGATTGGAAGAATCAACATCGTGAAAATGTCTGTACTATCCAAAGCAATTTACAGATTCAATGCAATCCCGATCAAATTACCAATGGCATTTTTCACAGAACTAGAGCAAGAAATCTTACGATTTGTATGGAAATGCAAAAGACCCGGAATAGCCAAAGCAATCTTGAGTAGGAAAAATGGAGTTGGTGGAATCAGGCTTCCTGACTTCAAACTATACTACAAGGCCATAGTGATCAAGACAGTATGGTACTGGCACAAAAATAGAAAGGACGATCAATGGAATAGAATAGAGAACTCAGAAGTAAGCCCTAACACATATGGGCACCTTATCTTTGACAAAGGAGGCACGAGTATACAATGGAAAAAAGACAGCCTCTTCAATAAGTGGTGCTAGGAAAATTGGACAGCAACATGTAAAAGAATGAAATTAGAACACTTCCTAACACCATACACAAAAATAAACTCCACATGGATTAAAGACCTACATGTAAGGCCAGACACTATAAAACTCCTAGAGGAAAACATAAGCAGAACACTCTATGACATCCATCAAAGCAAGATCCTTTTTGACCCACCTCCTAGAATCATGGAAATAAAATCAAGAATAAACAAATGGGACCTCATGAAACTTAAAAGCTTTTGCACAGTGAAAGAAACCATAAACAAGACTAAAAGGCAACCCTCAGAATGGGAAAAAATAATTGCCTATGAAACAACGGACAAAGGATTAACCTCCAAAATATACAAGCAGCTCATGAAGCTTAATACCAAAAAAGCAAATAACCCAATCCACAAATGGGCAGAAGACCTAAATAGACATTTCTCCAAAGAAGACATACAGATGGCCAACAAACACATGAAAAGATGCTCAACATCACTAATCATCAGAGAAATGCAAGTCAAAGCCACAATGAGGTATCACCTGACACCGATCAGAATGGCCATCATCACAAAATCTGGAAACAACAAATGTTGGAGAGGGTGTGGAGAAAAGGGAACTCTCCTGCACTGTTGGTGGGAATGTAAGTTGGTACAGCCACTATGGAAAACAGTTTGGAGGTTCCTTCAAAAACTACAAATAGAACTACCATATGATCCAGTAATCCCACTCCTGGGCATATACCCAAAGAAAACCATAATCCCCAAAGAAACATGTACCATAATGTTTATTGCAGCACTATTTACAATAGCCAGGACTTGGAAGCAACCTAAATGCCCATCAACAAATGAATGGATACAGAAGATGTGGCATATATATACAATGGAATATTACTCAGCTATAAAAAGGGATGAGATGGAGCTATATGTAATGAGGTGGATAGAACTACAATCTGTCATACAGAGTGAAGTAAGTCAGAAAGAGAAGGACAAATATTGTATGCTAACTCACATATACGGAATCTAAAAATGGTACTGATGAACTCAGTGACAAGAACAAGGATGCAGATACAGAGAATGGACTGGAGAACTCGGTGTATGGGAGGGGGCGGGGGGGTGAAGGGGAAACTGAGACGAAGCGAGAGAGTAGCACAGACATATATATACTACCAACTGTAAAATAGTCAGTGGGAAGTTGTTGTATAACAAAGGGAGTCCAACTCGAGGATGGAAGATGCCTTAGAGGACTGGGGCGGGGAGGGTGGGGGGGACTCGAGGTGGGGAGAGTCAAGGAAGGGAGGGAATACGGGGATATGTGTATAAAAACAGATGATTGAAAACTGGTGTACCCCCCAAAAAAAAATTTTAAAAAAACGCAAAAAAAAAACAACAACAAAAACAAAGGGGTTTGGGCTTGGGGTAGCTAATTAGTGAAGATGTAACAAGGTTTGTTTACACAGCCTTCCTGGCCTGATTCCCCATCTCTAATGGTAAGGATGTCTTGCTACTCCTGGTACAAGGTGGGGGGGTGGCCGGGGGGCAGGGGCTTTCACCTGGGAGATTTCTTTCCTTTCAGGGGAAGAAAGGAGGTCAGAGTGTCCTTAAGTAACTTTACCTTACCTTACTTTACTGCACCTGCTCTTTCTTAAGTAACTTCAATTCAAAACAATCTATGTGAGAAAGTGGCATTTTGGGGGTGCCATATTTTGTTCCCCTTTAGTATCAAGTTATTGTAGTCTCATAAAATGGGTTAGGACATGTTCTTTTTTTTTTTTTTTAACTTGGTAACTCTCTGAGAGTTTACTGAGGACTACCTTCAACTTGAAGATTTGTTAAAACCCATAAAGGCATCAGGGCCTGGCATGTTACTATGGTAGAGAAAAATTAGTGGCTCTCACTTTAATTTCTTCAATGGTTATTTCTCTATTCATATTACCCCTCTTTTCTTGAATCATTTTTAGTGATTTGCATTTATCTAGATACTTGTCCATTTAACCTAAGCTTTAAAATACGAGGGTGAGTCAAAAATTATCCACACTCCAGTTATATTAAAAAGATATTCTACAGCCAGAGTGCAGAAAATTTTTGACTCACTCTCCTATATTAGCATAGTTTTTGTGATAGTCAGAGATGAATTTTAAAATCTCTCTTGTATCTCCCTGATATGTCCTTTTAAAACTTTTATCAATACATCAATTGATCTCTCTCTCTCTCTCTCTCTCTCTCTCTCTCCATCTCAACACTATGGTTTACAAGTGAATGGTAGAAGGAGGAAGAAGACACATAACAAAGATTCTCTCCTTGACCGGACATTAATCAGGTTCCTCTGAGCTGTCTCCTCAACTAGACTGACCTAGGGTTTCTTCTCTGGCCCTGTAGAGTTCAGTTTTAGGTCAGCTTATTCAGAATCCTTCACCTTGATATCTGATCACCCTGTGTGCCTACACCTCCCTACACACAGGCACTCGGCCAACATTTTCTAAGTACGCACATTTTGTGTGTGTTCTACACACTGAGCTAAGACTTTTACACATATTATTTAACTTAATTTTTACAACACAATGAAGTAGATACATCAATACATTCATTTTTAAGACAAGAGATTCATTTGGCAAAAGTCCCACAGCCAATGAGGGGTAGAGCAGAGATGCAAAGCTAGATGTGTTGTGAGTCTGAGTCCATAAAACCTACAGTTCCTCAAGTTATTTCTCTACAGTATGTGTCTTTTTCTTGACTAGACCCTAAATTCCTGGAGGGCAGGAAATGAGTATTATTTGGGTGAGACTCCCAGGCATGTGGGAAACTGCTTCTGGTACGTGAACTTCAGGTCAGCCTTGTGGATCTTTAGGATGTGAACCCTCCAAGAGAACTGAAGGGAGCATTTCTGGTTATGGGAGGGGCATGAGCCCAGGCCCAGAGTTGCAAATGGGTGGCAGGCATGTTTGAGTGCATTGTGGGGCACACCATGTTATGTCTGCACACCCGGTACAGGACATGGGAGTTCTATGCTGTAGCTCCTGGGGACAGGGACACTGATGGCAGCCGAAGTGAGGACTTAAGAAGAGAAACTACTGGACAGCAATCTGCTTCCACTGTTAGAAGCTCAGCTGAAGAGAACGAAAGGGAAAGCAGTCTTAGCTGACACCTGTTCAGAACCAAGTGTCCCACTGGGTCCTCTTCTGCACAGGGCCATTCTCAGTTATCATGTCCTGAGGGAGGTTAGGACCAGGCAGGTTTTGTAGCTTGTTTGACGTCAGGGAGGTTGAAAGCATTGATGAACGAATTTGAGTCCGCATCTGCCTGACTGAAAAGTACATGTTCTTTTCACTACAACACTCTGTCTTTGTTGGCACTGTTAGAGGCCAGGCTTCTGAGAACCAAGAGAAGTTATAAATAAGTCTGTTGTGATGGGGTTTAAGAACAAAACAAAAGACTAGGGAATTAACAGGTTAGAGAGACTGAAAGAAACTCCCCCATCTTTATGGGTAGGGCAAGTAAGACCTCCATAGGACAAGTGTTCAGAATATTTTAGCTGTCTAATAGGCATCTCAAAGTTTTATGTCCAAATGAGGTTCTTGGGTTTTTTTGGTTCCCCAATGATCTTCCCTAGTGGTCCCCATATCATAAAATAGTACCACTATCCCCCTGTTAAGTGAGCCAAAATCTCGATGAAGAGCAGTTAGGGCCTTGCATTCTTGACGCACTGAAAGGTGTGTGCAGGGACACTCAGGGTCCACGAGGCATGCCTTGCCAACAGTCTGTGGCCTCTGAAGTTTGGCCTGGGAGATCTGACTCCTCGGATCTCAGGTAATCCATCAGTGGATGCAGTTTCATTGACAGTGGGGGTGCAAGTGACAATTATTTTGATTGAAAAATGAGAGCTCTGGATGGAAGAAGTCCAGTGAACTTTTACCCATGTTCACCAGAGGTGAGGGAAATAGGACAGTCGATAAACTCTTATGGTATTAAATATGAAGTAGTTAGGAGGAAAATCCAAACTTTTAACCTTTGCCTCAGGACAGACAAACTGAGAATCACAGTCAGAAGTAAGGTGGCTGATGAGTAGCCAAAGCAATCTTGAGAAGGAAAGACGGAGTTGGTGGAATCAGGCTTCCTGACTTCAAACTATACTACAAGGCTACAGTGATCAAGACAATATGGTACTAGCACAAAAACAGAAATATAGATCAATGGAACAGGATAGAAAGCCCAGAGATAAACTATGGTCAACTAATCTATGACAAAGGAGGCAACAATATACAATGGAGAAAAGGCATCCTCTTCAGTAAGTGGTGCTGGCCACCAAACCAGCACTACAACAAATGCTAAAGGAACTTCTCTAAGCAGGAAACATAAGAGAAGAATAAGATCTACAAAAACATAAACAAAACAATTAAGAAAATGGTAATAGGAACATACATATCCATAATTATCTTGAATGTAAATGGACTGAATGCCCCAACCAAAAGACACAGACTGGCTGAATGGATACAAAAACAAGATCCATACATATGCTGTCTACAAGAGATGCACTTCAGATCTAGGGACACATACAGACTGAAAGTGAGGGGTTAGAAAAAGATATTCCATGCAAATGGAAATCAAAAGAAAGCTGGAGTAGCAATACTCATATCAGATAAAATAGACTTTAAAATTAAAAATGTTACAAGAGACAAGAAAGGACACTACATAAAGATCGAGGGATCAATCCAAGAAGAAGAGATAACAGTTATAAATATATATGCACCTAATATAGGAGCATCTCAATGCATAAGGCAAATGCTAACAACTATGAAAGAGGAAATTGACAGTAACACGATAATAGTGGGGGACTTTAACACCCTACTTACACCAATGGACAGATTATCCACACAGAAAATTATGAAGGGAACACAAGCTTTAAATGACACAATAAATCAGCTGGATTTAATAGATATCTATAGGACATTACATCCAAAAATAGCAGATTACATGTTCTTCTCAAGTGCACATGGAACATTCTCCAGGATAGATCACATTTGGGGTCATAAATCGAGCCTTGGTAAATTCAAGAAAATTGAAATCATATCAAGCATCTTTTCTGACCACAACACTATGAGATTAGAAATCAATTACAGGAAAAAAACTATAAAAAACACAAACACATGGAGGCTAAACAATATGCTACTAAATAGCCAACAGATCACTGAAGAAATCAAAGAAGAAATCAAAAAATACCTAGAGAAAAATGACAATGAAAACACAACGATCCAAAACCTATGGGATGCAGCAAAGGCAGTTCTAAGAGGGAAGTTTATAGCAATACAATCCTACCTCAAGAAACAAGAAAAATCCCAAATAAACAATCTAACCTTACACCTAAAGAAACTAGAGAAAGAAGAGCAAATAAAAGCCAAAGTGAGTAGACGGAGAGAAATCATAAAGATCAGAGCAGAAATAAATGAAATAGAAACAAAGAAAACAATAGCAAAAATCAATAAAACTAAAAGCTGGTTCTTTGAGAAGATAAATAAAATTGATAAACCTCTAGCAAGACTCATCAAGAAAAAGAGGGAGAGGACTCAAATCAATAAAATTAGAAATGAAACAGAAGTTACAACCGACATCACAGAAATAAAAAGCACCATAAGAGACTACTACAAGCAACTATATGCCAATAAAATGGACAACCTGGATGAAATGGACAGACTCTTAGAAAGGTATAACCTTCCAAGACTGAATCAGGAAGACATAGAAAATATGAACAGACCAATCACAAGGAATGACATTGAAACTCTGATTAAAAATCTCCCAACAAACAGAAGTCCAGGACCAGATGGATTCACAGGTGAATTTTAGCAAACACTTAGAGAAGAGCTAACACCCATCCTTCTCAAACTCTTCCAAAAAATTGCAGAGGAAGGAATACTCCCAAACTCATTTTATGAGGCCACCATCACCCAGATACCAAAACCAGACAAAGACACTACAAAAAAAGAAAATTACAGACCAATATCACTGATGAATGTAGATGCAAAAAGCCTCAACAAAATACTAGCAACAGAATCCAACAACACGTTAAAAGAATCATACACCATGATCAAGTGGGGTTTATCCGTGGAATGCAAGGATTCTTCAATATATTCAAATCAATCCATGTGATACACCACATTAACAAACTGAAGGATAAAAACCACATGATCATCTCAATAGATGCAGAAAAAGCTTTTGACAAAATTCAACATCCATTTATGATAAAAACTCTCCAGAAGGTGGGCAGAGAGGGAACCTACCTCAACATAATAAAGTCCATATATGACAAACCCACAGCAAATATCATTCTCATGGTGAAAAACTGGAAGCATTCCCTCTAAGATCAGGAACAAGACAAGGATGTTCACTCTCGCCACTACTATTCAACATAGTTTTGGAAGTCCTTGCCCCAGCAATCAGAGAAGAAAAAGAAATAAAAGGAATCCAAATTGGAAAAGAAGTAAAACTGTCACTGTTTGCAGATGAGATGATATCATACATAGAAAATCCTCAAGATGCCACCAGAAAACTACTTGAGCTAATCAATGAATTTGGTAAAGTTGCAGGATACAAAATTAATACACAGAAATCTCTTGCATTTCTATACACTAACAATGAAACATCAGAAAGAGAAATTAAGGAAACAATCCCATTCACCATTGCAACAAAAAGAATAAAATACCTAGGAATAAACCTAACCAAGGAGGTAAAAGACCTGTACTCAGAAAACTATAAGGCACTAATGAAAGAAATCAAAGACAACACACACAGATGGAGGGAGATACCATGTTCTTGGATTGGAAGAATCAAGATTGTGAAAATGACTATATTACTGAAAGCAATTTACAGATTCAATGCAATCCCGATCAAATTACCAATGGCATTTTTCACAGAACTAGAACCAGAAATTTACGATTTGTATGGAAATGCAAAAGACCCCGAATAGCCAAAACAATCTTGAGAAGGAAAGATGGAGTTGGTGGAATCAGGCTTCCTGACTTCAGGCTATACTATGGTCAACTAATCTATGACAAAGGAGGCAAGGATATACAATGGTGAAAAGGCAGCCTCTTCAATAAGTGGTGCTGGGAAAATTGGTCAGCTACATGTAAAAGAATGAAATTAGAACACTTCCTAACACCATACACAAAAATAAACTCAAAATGGATTAAAGACCTAAATATAAGGCCAGACACTATAAAACTCCTAGAGGAAAACGTAGGAAGAACACTCTTCGACATAAATAACAGCAAGATCTTTTTTGATCCACCCCCTAGAGTAATGGAAATAAAAACAAAAATAAATAAGTGGGACCTAATGAAACTTCAAAGCTTCTGCACAGCAAAGGAAACTATAAGCAAGACAAAAGACAACCTTCAGAATGGGAGAAAATATTTGCAAGCGAATCAACAGACAAAGGATTAATCTCCAAAATATATAAACAGTTCATCCAGCTCAATATCAAAAAAAACAAACAACCCAATCAAAAAATGGGCAGAAGACCTAAATAGGCATTTCTCCAAAGAAGACATACTGATGGACAAGAGCCACTTGAAAAGATGCTCAACATCACTAATTATTAGAGAAATGCAAATCAAAACAACAATGAGGTATCACCTCACACTTTTTAGAATGGGCATCATCAGAAAACCTACAAACAGTAAATGCTGGAGAGGGTGTGGAGAAAAGGGAATGCTCTTGCACTGCTGGTGGGAATGTAAATTGATACAGCCACTGTGGAGAACAGTATGGAGGTTCCTTGCAAAACTAAAAATAGAACTACCATATGACCAAGCAATCCCACTGCTGGGCATATACCCAGAGAACACCATAACTCAAAAAGACACATGCACTCCAATGTTCATTGCAGCACTATTTACAATAGCCAGGACGTGGAAGCAACCTAAATGTCCATCAACAGATGAATGGATAAAAAAGATGTGGTACATATATACAATGGAATATTACTCAGCTGTAAAAAGGAATGAAACTGGAACATTTGTAGAGACATGGATGGACCTAGAGGCTGTCATACAGAGTGAAGTGAGTCAGAAAGGGAAAAACAAATATCATACATTAATACATATATGTGGACTATAGAAAAATGGTACAAATCAAATGGTTTGCAAGGCAGAAATAGAGACACAGATGTAGAGAACAAACATATGGACACCAAGTGGGGAAAGCGGGGAGGGTTGGGGAGAATGAAGTGGGAGATTGGGATTGCCATACATACATTACTAATAAGAAAAAAAATACAAAATTGCACACTCTAAATATATGCAGTTTATTGTATGTTAACAGTATCTCAGTAAAAGTTCTTTAAAAAAGAAAATGTTGGGCCTGTTTCTGCTTCTACTTGTGAAATGGTTAGAGTCCGTCATCTGATTTTCAACAAAATTATGTTAACAAACACAGTGAGGAAAATTTTGTACGTTTGAAATCATCTTATGCTGATAACCTAACAGAATATGTTACTAGGGAGAAAGTCCTTGTAAATCACTGCTTCCCTAATTTAACTTTTTCACATATGGAACCTATTTTGAACTTGGTTTTTCCATTTCAAAGCTGATCCCTGTGTGAAGAAAGGCCGGTGATGCAATAGTGAAGGAAGCTTTCTCGCGTGCAGATAGCTATCACTCCCCAGCAGAAGTGGCTCTGCCCATGGCAGCTCCATTCATGTGCATTTCCTTCTTTCCACATCACTTTCAGAGTTAAACTCTGTGACTGCGGAGAGGCTCATAGCAAATAAATGCAAAACAGTGTGGCTCCCAGCTTCCCCAAACTTCTTGTTAAAAATACTTCAAGCAACACTTAGTTCCTCATTGAAGAAAAAAAAGGAAAAGGAAACTTCAATAACAGATAAAAAAAAACTAACATCCACAGAACAATTTTACCAAGTTCTTTTACAAAATAAACCATTTGAAATTCAAGAAACCCTACAAGCTGTAGGCCAGATGTGATTAATTGCACCCTTTTGAAAGAAAAAGTTAAACTCGGAAATTTGACTTGCCCAATTTCACAGAAATACTATTTCATACAGTGAAGTCACCCGTGAAGATTTTGGGGATGTTTGTTTTGTTTTGCTTTTCTGCATTTTCACTTTGACCGCTCCTTACAGTGTCATCCTATGTGCGCTGAAATTAGATATCTGGTTTTTAGTGTTTTTCCAGCCGTTTACCTGTGTGATGTTAGCAAATTAATTAATCACTCTGTTTTTTCATCTTTAAAATGGGAATAATATAGTTGTGACTTCTTAAGATTACTGAAAATATTGAGAGAAGAGAAAGTATATCATACAGTGCTTGGTATATAGTAAATGTTCAATAAATATTGGATATTATTATAAAAAAAAAGAAGGTGGCTGATAATCTGTTACCAAAATACTCTTTTTTTCCAGTGATACTACTAGACTCTTCTTTCATCATCTGCTGAAAAGCATGTCATTATGCAAACCAATGATGTCACCAGAAACCTGTACTAAGTTATGTGTATCTGGAAGAACTTCTTAATTTTGTGATCAGTGGGAGTTCCTGGACACTTGACACAGTGGGGTAGGTACCCCCTGGGTCTAATGTTTGAGAAAGCGGAGCCCAAGAAGTTTTGCCCTACGCTGGTCACCAGAGTGAAACGAGGACGTGCCTTGGGCAATGGCAGCCCTCGCACAAGCAGCGTTCCTGTCATTATTTTTCTTTATGTCTGGACGGGCCCTCCTCCATGTGAGGATGAGGGTTCCCAAGGACATGGCTGGTCATGGGCCTACAAGGAGTAATGACATCGACTCCACGAGCTAGAAGTGTACCTGCTCTGAGGTGCACATTACAGGCTTTCAAGAAACCTTGTACGTATATCAGCACTTCCTGCTACTGGTGCTGATTTTGTGGGAAGAAATGTGTCTGAAGGGAATAAAAGGGTGTTCGCTTCTGCCAGTGCCCTGGTGATGGAGATTTTATTTATTTTTTTTTAATTATTTTCAAGGTGTACATGGATAAAAAACAAAAGATACTCAGGACAAAAGGCCCCTTGAATTACTTTCACTTTTATTTGGGCCACTGAAGTATAGACATGCAATTAGTCACAATTTAACACAGAAAACAAGGAAGATGGGGGATGCAATGGTTAACAGTGACTTGAGCAGTGACTCTACGACTTCTTAGCTGTAACATACAGGACAGTGCTGGCCACCAGCAGGGCAGCCAAGAAACTGTGTGACAGGCTGTATGTAGCACAGGAAGCTCCTGGTGGAGGTCAGATCTCCAGTCTGTGTGCCCTGTCAGCTGTCCTACTGCCCACTCAATTGCGTCCACACCTTATAAGCCTGAAGACCTCAACCCAGGTCAACCCTGTAAGACTATATCACTCTGGGTGGACTTGCACTCACCACTCCTCTCTGGCCTCTCATCTAAGCTGGGCCCATACTTCACCAGACAAATCCTTCACTCTAAGCCACCTTAACTGCACACAATTAAAAAGTTCATTTCTGGTCTCCACACAGATTCCCTCCTCATACATCTTGTCCTGTTCTTCCCATCCACTTTCTTGTTCAATTAAGAATCATGGGATTGGGACTTCCCAGGTGGCACAGTGGTTAAGAATCTGCCTGCCAATGCAGGGGATCCAGGTTCGATCCCTGGTCTGGGAAGATCCCACATGCCGTGGAGCAACTAAGCTGGTGCACCACAACTACTGAGCCCACGTGCCACAACTACTAAAGCCTGCAGGCCTAGAGCCCGTGCTCTGCAACAAGAGAAGCCATGGCAATGAGGAGCCCGCGTACCACAATGAAGAGTAGCCCAGGCTCGCAGCAACGAAGACACAATGAAGAAAGGAAGAAAGAATGAATTATGGGATCACTGTTGCTTCTTTCCTCTCCCTCCTGCCCAACATGGAATCTGTCACCAAAGCCTTATAGCTCCCCCTCCAAAGCATTTCTCATATTTCTCTACTGCTTCCTTCTCTGCTACTGCCATGAGTCTAAACCATCATTTCCTACTTGGACCCAGAAAGGTTTAACCAGCCTTCCTGTGTACTAGGTTCCTATTGCTGCTGTAACAAGTTACCACAAACTTAGCAGCTTAAAATAACACAAATTTATTATCTTACAGTTCTGTCGATCAGAAGCCTGATAATAGATATATCCACAGGGATAATCTAAAATAATCTCCTAATTTAAAGTCCAGCTATAAAAACAGTTGATTGAACCTGGTGTACCCCCCAAAAAAAAAAAAAAAAAAAAAAAAAAGTCCAGCTGATCAGCAACTTGATTCCATCTTCAACCTGAGTAGGGAGGGTGGGTCTCCAGGTCCTTTCATTCCTTGGATGAGGCCCTTTGCTATTAACTTTGTTGTAAGGTCATGAACACTAAATCTCCTGACCATTTTCTCCATGAAGTCTCCCTTCAGTGCAGCAATTTATACAGGCAGCCCTGCTATGACCATTTGCAGTGCACGTTTCAAAAGTTTTAAAGGCTGGGTCCTAACCTTAGTCCAAAACATGTGAGGTGTTGGTCCAGCTGCTCAAAACAGTAATGAAGTCTGTGACACATGCTTGTCTGAAGTCCCCGGTGTGGGAGAATGGAAAATAGTACCTTAACAAATGACCCTTTGCTGATGTTTCTGTGGGGTTTAGATTCGCAAGAAATATTTTTATCTCCTAATATTCCAGGTACCTCTACATAATTGATTACATAATTGCTTGAGTATCTTGGTTTAGTTTTATAGATTAGGATAAGGTACCCAATTTGCAAATCTCCTGCAACCTAGAATATAGCAATATAGCAATTATCTGTTTTACTGGTGAAATATCTCAAATTATACTATTTAGGGAAATGTTCTCAAATTCTCAGTGTTCTTGAGAATGTCCTGGGGTGCTTTTTGAGAATGTTCTTATGACCAAGCCTGAGATGAATGGGGTTGGGTGGGGATATGCTGTCCTTCTAGTGGGAGGAGCTGCAAGGGGCAGATGAAGGGATCTGAGAATGTGTCACTCTAACTTGAAGAAGGCAGGAAGATAAAGACGAGTGATCCAGTCTCCAAGATGAACCCTGTGGATTAGATGTAGAAGTCCTAATCACAAATTCTTGCATTTAAAATAAATATTTTCAAGTGGCTCTCAAATTCCTTCAGCTTGAGGTACCATGTGCGTGCAGGGGCCAATCGCACACGCACCCTTTAGGGAACCTACAGGGTCCCACACAGCACCAGGCAGGCATCAGGAGCAAAGCACAGAGAGGGAATGACCCACATGATGTCTCTGGGACAGTGGCTCAGAGTCTGCTGTGAGGGCCGAGATGGGACTGCAGTGGGCAGATGGCCTCAGAGGGGTGAGGACCACAGGGACGGGGGAGGGCACCAGGGAGCTGGTTACTGACGCTCAGGGAGGAAGCAGCACCATTCCCAACAGAGATCACATCTCTGCAGCAGCTGCAGGGACAGAGGGTCACCCTGGCCAGGCTGGCAGTGCCTTGGCCCCAACACCAACTTTGCCCCAGGGTGAGGAATTTTCAGTCTGTGCCCCTAATGGGTGGGACTGATGTTGATGGTGACATCCAATGGAAACCTATGATTCCAAACTCAAAATCTTGTGTCTACAAAACAAGAAAACACCGATGCGTTCCTTATTAAATTTCCAGGGCAACACTAACCACATCTAAATGAGCAGGAAGTTCAGTCATTTCCTGGCTTCCTCCCCCACAGGTCTACTTGCAGACACAAGGAGTGGATAACGATTGTCCCTGCATCTTTCCTTTGTTCAGCTGCTGCCACTTCCTGGGAGATGATTGATAATCAGGACATAGAGGCTGCGATCCTGGTCCTACAGCGCAGGAGGGCAGGACTCAGCCTCCATTCTCGTGGGGACAGAGGCAGTAACAACCATTCTGAGGACTTGGGCACATCTGGAAAGCTGGGCTGTCAAACAGAGTTGCCCAAGTGTGGTCGGGACAAAGACTTGAAACAGGACGGGTCAGGGAACAGAATTGAGTCACCTCAGCTGGAAGTGATGAAGTGAGAAGTTTTCAGATGTCTGCAGGGAAGAGGCTGGAGTCTCCAGAGGAGAACCTCTCAGCCGTTGATTCAGCGGCAGCAGTTAGGCACACTGTGCACTGGTGTCTGCCCATCATCTAACTGCTCCCCCTCAAGGAACACCAGCCTCTCCTCACGTCCACCTGCCGAATCTCACCTGTGCTCCTTCACTGTTCAATCTACATGAAGGGACTCTGGGGTCTCTTTCCTGCACTGCAGGGAGGGGGAGGGGAGGCCAAGTTCAGGAATGGTGTCCTGGGGGGGCGGTGTCAGGACCTCACACTCCCAACACCCTGGGTCCTGATCTGGAGTTGACAGTAAACCTGGACACCACCTGCTCCCTCAGGCCCTGAGGGAACCTGTGTCACAGTGATGGGCATTTCTCTCCTGATTCTTCCCAGTATGAAGTACATGGGAGGACTGCTTCCCTGCTGTGGAAGGCCCAGTCTGGAATATTCCACAGCAGCCCAGCCAAGGCCACATGCACAGATCCTAAGTGACAGGCCCTCAGGCTCGCAGCCATTTCCCCCAGGGCCAGTGCCTGTGGCATCGGTGTCTGGGCATGTGTCCAGCCCACACTGCCCACTCTGCCTGGAACTATACCTTCAGCAGTGACTTGGGTCCTGGCGTTGGTTCCAGATCACCAGTCCATCCTGCCACATCCTCCAAGTGAGGTTCTTCCTGGGGGACCCTGATGTCTGTCCCAGGAGCTTCACCCCAAGCAAATCTAAAGAGTATTTGAGGGCTGGTGGTTGTGCCTGTGAAACACTTGCATTTTTCTCAGGTGATGGAAAGAGGTCAAGGTGAGGGTCAAGGAGGAGTGCGAGTGTCCTCTAGTGGATTGTTTCTGCTAGAAGAAGAGCAAAGAGGGCTCTAGAGAGTTGAGGGATTAGGGCTGACCTTGAACAAAGGGCACATTTGGATTCAGCAGGAGGCGTATTTAGGGGTGACTAACTTATGGCTCCTTGTAGCTCGCAAGCGGGAAGACAAGTTTTCCAAAGGGTGTAACCACAAATCAGAATGGCACCCACTGGATTATACCGGAGGTCAGATGAGGGAGATTGTGTAGACGTTGGAAAGGAAAAATACATAACAAATCGGTATTCACTGTCATTATTACCTTTGGAAGAGGGGTCTTAGCCATGAATGCAAGATCCCTTATCATTTGAAAGAAATATCTTATTAAGAAGAAAATTATATCATAGGAATTTCTTTTTATTTTCAGAATCATATACCTTGGCGTCATTCCTTAAGTGTGAATCTATCCCCAACAATAGATTTAGGTGGTAACTGAAAATGTCTGAGTCTTGTTTCGGCAGCTATGAGTTGACAGCATTTGTCCCCCAACTCTGGGCCCCTCCTCTGAACCACAGGAGCCTTCAATGCTCCCTCGTTAACGGAGGAGGGAGGTCTTTTCAGTGTCCTCACTGTTCACTGTCCGCCTCTCAGACCCCGGGCAGAATCTGTTGTTTACTCCTGGATTTGATCCTTAAATTACTGACCTCTACTTCTGTCTTTTCTCCATTCCAACATGTGACAGGCTTAGGAGGTGCCTTCTGCCCACGATTTTGAGAGGAAAGTTCTCAAAAACAATAGCCTTCACCCACCTTGAAGAGACTCCCCACCATGTGCGCCATTGTCATCACCTAGCAGCATTTGGACACTTTTTCCTTTTTATTTTTTTTTTGTTGTTGTTGGTACTCAGTTTCCATCCCTTAGGTGGAAATGTAACTCTCTCCACAGGGATGACTAGTAGAAATGGATAAAGAGAAATTGCATGAGTTTTCACAGAGGAGGTGTTCTATATGAATTCATGAAGGCTTAAAGTCATAGGAGAGCCAACACAAAATCAACATTTCCATGCTAAAGTGTGACTCGTTGGTCGACTCGCACCATTTCCTTAAGAGCAAAACTGCAAAAAGTGACATAATAACAAGCTAGGAAAATAAAATAAGCATCACAGTTACTGGTGGATTATTTATTAGGTTGTTTCTTTGTCCTTCAAAGAGCATTCCAGTGGATTATTAGCTTTATTTTTTACCATGTAGAAAGGGACTGCCTTTCTGTCCTTATGTGTTCTCCATCATGTTGAAGCAGCTGGCTATATGTAATTTTCCTGACGTGGTAGAAATTATCTTTTCTCCCTTTAAATCTCAAATACAAGACTAGAAGCAGCTACTGACCCCTCTCCGAGAGGCAACCACCTGCAACCAGCCTCCGGATAAGCTGAGTCCTGACCTTCCCTGGTTCTAAAGTCAGCAGCGGCGGGGGTGGGGGGTGCAACACGGGACTCTTTGGGCTGCCGCTGCACCAAGACATCCCCATGTCCTCAGGGGCACCTGCCTGGTGGATCTCAAGCACCATCCTACAGCCATGATGCAAGCTGTCACTGGCATCCTGCCGCATCTGAGAACTTGGGGAACTTCTGGAAGTGGAATCCCTGTTCAAAGGCACTCCCCCTGCCCTGCCTCTGCATCCAGGATCTGCACTACATTCAGCACATCCACTGTGAGCACTGGTTCCCACCTGGTCTCTGCAACCACCCACCAAGATGTGGCTGGACTGACACTCACCAGTCCTAGCACTGGCGGTCACTGAAGCTTGGAGACGCTTTCCTATTAGGTGTCCAGGATCCCATCACCTGACCTTCTCCCCAACACCAGGAGAATTACAGGAGTCGCAGGGTTTGGTCTGCTCCACACTTGAGAGGGGTGAAGGGCCCAGGGACCTCATGGTCAATTTTTCTGAGCTCAGAGGGGGCCCCTCTGTATCCTCGGGGCAGGTACCCAGATCTGCAGGCCTCCACCATCAAAGGAGCACCCAGACCCCAGCACCAAGGAGTTCATGCTGAGGCCCTCAGGCAATGAAAAAAGGAGACCAATGTTGGACAAGGACTCACTCCTCTTTGGGAGTCTGGCAGTGAGAGTGGAAGGTGGACTAGGGTGCTGGTTCTCTGTGATTAAGCCCCAGGGGAGAAAAGAGGTGTTTCCTTCCTTGAGCCCAGGCACGCCTCTGAATAGAAGCATATGCTCCTGTCCTGGGAGGATGAGGCCCAGACAGATATCCAGCTGCCTCAGTCTTCCAACCACCTGCTTCAGGGCCCAAATCCTCAGCTAGGTGAGCCTCAAACTCCAGGGCCTCTGGCCATACCTCAGTCGACAGTAGAGGCTACCAGTGGGGCCCATTTTCTACTGAGGACACCTACCTACTGGGTCTCCCCTAAATGTTGAGGCCCTCCAGGCACCTCTGGAGATTCAAGTCCCAGCTGCTTTCACCCTGCTGGGCCCTGCATCTCATCAATAGGGGTCACTGACCCCCACAGGCCACCAGCTCCCACTCAGGGCTGCCAAGTTCCACAACTCCCTGTACTCCTGTGGAGCTGGCCAAGCAGAGGATATTGTTTGGAATGATGAGATCCCAACTTCCCACCATCCTGCCCTACACCTCCTATGGACACTCTCCTCCCCACCCCATGCCTAGGGGCCCCACCCATAAAGGACTGGGAGCCCCCTGCAGTCTCAGTCCAGTCGAAGCTGAAAGTTGTGGCCCCTCCAGTCCTACACTCCCCACCCCTCTCAATACCTCAGTACCTACCTTTGCCAGCCTCAAGGGCATCACACCCACAAGAAGCAAGCTGTGTCCCTGTCACTCTCACCCCAATTTAGATCTCGGCTGTCAGCCTCTTCCACTTCTGTGAACTGAGCACCTCCAGATTTCTGGCTCAGGCATCAAGGCAGTAGTGGTTGCCATGGGGGCTCCTGGCCCCTCTCTTCCAAAAAGCAAGGTGACCAAGGCCTCTGTGGGGACCCAGGAAGAAAGCAGGCAGGACGCTTCTGGACATGAACTGTCCTACTCTCCACACTGAAGAGACATTGCTCCTCTCACAACTCTTGCCTTTCCCCTGCCTGCTCACTCCTTCCTGCCTTCGCCCCGGGAAGCGGACTTGCCAGGAAGGCATGCTTCCTTCCCCATCTCCCACATTTGCCCAGTTTGTATATATAGGTATGTTTTCATATGAAATATAAGAGGCTGCTTTATTATCATAGAGATTGCCATAGTCTTTCTTGTGAAAACCATATGAGTAAGATTTCTGTTTGCAGAAGGAGTTTCACTGTGGGACTACTCCCATTTTGGACGAGATAATTATTTGTTGTAGGGGACAGTCCTGTGCATTCCAGGATTTTTGACAACATCCCTGGCCTCTTTCCACTAGTTCACCCACAGTTCTGACAGCCAAAAATACTTCCAGACCTTCCCAAATATCTCTAGGAGGAAAAATCAATACTGTTGAGAACCACTGAACTAGACGTAAATATTTTTTAAAGGCTAAATCTAAATGGAGGTAATAATGAGCAAAAAGAATAGAGACAGATAAACCTTGTATGTAGCACAATGTCATTTCAATAAATACAAAACAATATTTCAGACATAGGAGAGCAGATCATAAACCAGGTAAGAGGTCCTTCGGGAACTTTTCATCTTCTGTTCTTTTCATTCAGAGCATCTTTAAATACTGTTCAAACATGCATCTCATGGTTTTCCCTAATTATACAGTCAGAAAACAGAGCTGCAAATAAAGCAAAGTCACTTCTCTCATGGAGCTCATGTTCTGAAAGTTGTGGAGACGGAAGATAAACAAGTAAATAAATGTATACTATGTCAGTTGAGGATATGGACTATAAACAAAACTAACTGATTCATTTCTTTTGAAGAGCTGACATACTGGCATTTTGTGTGGGAAATTCCTTGTTTTGTGGGACAGTCCTGAGCCTTTTTCCACATTTTAAAATCTCTTGTCCCTACACTCTAAGTTCTGGAAGGCCTGTCAAGTCACTGACAGAGCCAAAATATGGCCTGTCTTCACATTTTTTAATGCCCTCTGAGTGGAGGTCAGTGCCATCGCCAGTTGAGAAAAAATTCTAAATCTTTAACATTTATCTCCAGGTTTGTTTGTTTTTTTGCCTTCTCTTTGAGGAGTAAGGGACTTCCTGGGAAAGTAGACAGGTCTGTGACCCCCCAGGATCACCTGGAAGGGGTCTGAATAAAGAGGACCCTTGCCCTCATTTGTTCTTTTTTTGCTCAGGGGCATTTTCTCTTAGCAGAAATTCACCTGTAACTCTGAGTCCATTCTTTCCTGGGGCACACAGGAAAATATGATGTCTAAATTATCCCAACCCCCAGCCCTATTTCCTGGGAAAGAGAATTTTTGGTGGCAGAATGTGGGGACAATATTAACAGGAAAGGATGACATTCACAAGAGCCCGTACCCAGCCAGGACAGCTCTGGGCTGTTTTCACACTGCCCTGAGGACCAAAGGACCGTGGACAGCTCCCAGACTTTTTCCCTTTGCAAACACAGGAAGGGACTCAGGAAAACGGGGCCAGCTGGTGTCCACACAAATATGAGCAGGAAGAGCTACCATAGGCAGTAGACACATCACGAACATAACTTTTTCTTGGCCCTTTCTAGTGTCGTGAGCCCTGCTGACCTCTTCAGCCCAGGCTCTGGGGCAAAAGACAACCATAAGACACACCATCTTTTCAGAAAAGCCACCCTCTGTTTCATCTGACCTTCCCCCAAGAACTCCCTCTCACCTGCTCCCTATCATCTCATTTCCACATGCAATGCCCCCTCATAATTCTCAGTCCATCAAGACTTGCTCCTGCCTCTCTGTATCTGCCTACACAGTACCCACCTGGGATGCCCTCTGCCCCTTTCTCCATCAACCTGCTCCTTCCCCTTTTACGGCCAGACTCATTGGCCATCTGTCACAGTTCATCCTAATCTCCACAGGTGGACACTAGGGACTCCCTCTGAACCCCACCTCTGACTCTCTTCTCCTTTGTGCTATAACAACATGTTCAGGAGCAGTTCCTGTGCTCACGTCATGTGTCTTATGGATCCCTGAGTACCTGAGAAACAGGCAGGATGGGCCTGGCTGTGCTTCTCATTGGTGCCATCGCTCCTACTCAAGGCCCTGGCACAGAAAAGTGGCTATAAAGTGTCCAAAGTATGAAGAAAGGAAAGAATGATGGATAAATGGGGGGACACCTGCTTAAGCTCCCACATAATTACTATGGGAGTGCTTAGGGTATGAAGAAATAGACATTCACACACACTCCCAGTGGTGTATTGGTGCCAGTTTTATACAAGGTAAGGTGTAGAATCCTCTCTTAAATTTTTTGTTTCTTTTTGGGATAAAATTCACATCACCTAATATTCACCATTTTGAAGTGTGGCACCAAGGGAAAGTGGACCATCTACTGTGCTGAAGGATAGGCCCAGGGTGGCTGGAGTCCTGCACTGACTGCCCTGTGGCAAGAGGTCATAGCCCATCTCTGCCCAGGAGTTGGTGTCCAGAGCACTAATCTGAACAGAGGGTGACATCAGGACACACAAAGGTACCTCTTACACACCCACACCACACACACACACACACCCTCCCACCGCTCCCACCATGGGAACTGCTAGACTTCACTCGACCCAAAAATGTCCACAAGCAGCCCGAGCATGGAGACAAGATGATTTGGGGAGGAGAGGAACAACCATTCTTAGACAAAATGATAGTTGTGCCTTTATTTTAAGATGATCCTGCTTCCATAAAGATGCAGATGTAGAGAATGGACTTGAGGACTCGGTGGGGGTGGGGGGAGGCTGGGACATAGTGAGAGAGTAGCACTGACATATATACACTCCCAAATGTAAAATAGATAGCTAGTGGGAAGCTGCCGTATAGCACAGGGAGATCAACTTGGTGCTTTGTGACCAACTAGAGGGGTGTGATGCAGAGGGTGGGAGGAAGGCTCAAGAGGGAGGGGATATAGGAATATATGTATACATATAGCTGATTCACTTTGCTGTACAGCAGAAACTAACATGACATTGTAAAGCAATTATACCCCAATAAAGATGTATTTAAAAAAAATGATTCTGCTCCCATGAGAAGTGACATCATGTCCCAGCATGAACCTCCTAGGGAGAACTATCCTGAGGAGACATGCATCCCCTCTGAATGGGGTAGGGGTGAGTCTCCTATAAGTGCATACACTGCAGATTTCTTTCTCCCTGCTCTTTCCCCATAGATGGACCTGCCAAGGGGCCTCAGCACATTTCTCCCTACAGAGGCCATTTTGAGCATCATGACTGGGGTCCACACTGGGCTAACTCTGACACAAAACCCCTGACTGTCTTCTGTTCCCAGAAACCTGTGGGGTAGTGGTGCCCTTCTTCACACTAGACTCTCCTCTGTCAGGCTTCCTCCTCTGCTTGGAGGAGACAGAGGGCCCTCTCTCACCTGCAAATGGGTCTCCCTTTTTGTCCTCATGCCTCATCCTCAATTGCATGACATTCTCATGCACTCATCTAAACAGGATGACTTTTCCATAGGCCTTTGACCAAGGCAACCCCAAACATCCAGCGCTTCCCCCACCTCCACCATGTGAGCCCAGCAGGTGCTGGGAATAAGAGCTCCAAAGACACCGACATCTTCCACCTCCTACCTCTTTGCACTGGGATCTTGTCACCATGGCCCAAGTTCCCTTCAAGTCAAAAGCACAAAAGACCTCATGGCACAGGATATTCCCAAGGAAAACAGAAACTCCCAGAGGGGAGCCCTCCAGACTGACTGTGTCAGGCCCGACCAGAGGGCCCATGTCCATGAGCATCTCCTCATCTGGCATACTCCCCTCAGCCACTCCAGGAGCACCTGGGACTCTGTGTGAGGTATTCTCTCCCTCCTCTGGGGTTCCATGGGCTGGGACACCTGAAAGTCTCCTCAGAGAAAAATACCTCTAAGTTTTGCCCACTCAGCTCACCAGGTCACTGCTAAGTTTTCTATCAGTATATGTGTATCTTGACAGAAACACGAGGTCTCTGTATCACAGAAGAGACCATTTACTCAGAGAGAGAGAAAGGGATCCAAAGACTTGGAGAGACTGAAATGCAGTGTGGATTTATTTCAGACCTGCTCATCCACCCTGGCAGAGTTCAGAGGACACACCTTTCACCATGACTATGAGATACGAGTTTGTAAGGGAGCCCCAGCAGCATTGAAGAGCTCTGTGATGGCTCTTCTCTGGAGGTAATAAATTACAGTGGGAACTGCTGCCACAGAAGTGGGAAACCTCAGTGCAACGGGGGTAACTGGATCAAGAGGTAGCAGGGCTAAGAGGCAGTACTTAATCACTGAACAATGGCATTGGCTAACTGATCACGGAGTTCCTAGAAACGAAAGAAATAGGAAGTCTACCAAATTCTTGCTTAATCCATATAAGTGAAAGAGTTCTAAATCAAGTGAACAAAATTCTAACTGAATCAAGAAAAAAAGAGTCAATGTCTCCCAATCAATTCCCAGACTGGGCCCATTTAAAGACCCAGAATCCTTGGGATACATGTATCTTTTTCAGCACTATTTACATTAGCCACGACATGGAAGCAACCTAAATGTCCATCAACAGAGGAATGGATAAAGAAGATGTGGTACATATACGCAATGGAATATTTCTCAGCCATAAAAAAGAACAGAATAATGCCATTTGCAGCAACATGGATGGACCTAGAGATTGTCATACTGAGTGAATTAAGTCAGACACAGAAAGACAAATAGCATATGATATTGCTTATATGTGGAATCTGAAAAAAAGGTACAAATGAATTTATTTACAAAATAGAAGTAGAGTCACAGATGTAGAAAACAAACATGGTTACCAGGGGATAAGCCGGGGGAGAGATAAATTAGGAGATTGGGACCAACATATACACACTACTATATATAAAATAGATAACTAATAAGAACCTACTATTATAGCACAGGTAACTCTACTCAATACTCTGTAATGGCCTATATGGGAAAAAATCTTAAAAAGGGTGGGTATGTATATGTATAACTGATTCACCTTGCTACACACCTGAAACTAACACAACATTGTAAATCAACTATAATCCAATAAAAATTTAAAAAATAAAAAATAAAGACCCAGAATCCTGAATAAAGAGGAGGCCAGGTCTCCTTGAGGAAGGACTACTCTATACTACCAAAATTTTTTACTATTAATATTTCTCCCAGAACTCCCCAAAGTGGCCTTTTACCTTTTACCAGAGTGACTATACATCAGGGGAAAAGACATAATCAGACTTTGGGGGGGATTGATGGACACAGGCTCTGAACTAACACTCATTGCAGGAGACCCAAAATGTCACGGTAGCCCACCAGTCAGAGTAGGACCGTATGGAAATCAGACAAGCTACACAGCTTTAGCACCAGTCCACCTCACAAGGGCCCAGTGGGTCCATGAACTCATCCTATGGTTATCTCCCCAGTTTCAAAATGCATAATTGGAGTAGATATACTCAGCAACTGGCAGAATCCCCACATTGGTTCCCTGACCTGTGGAATGAGGGCTAACTTGGTGGGATAGGCCAAATAGAAGCCACTAGAACTGTCTTGACCAAGGAAAATAAATCAAAAGCAATACAACATTCCTGGAGGGACTGCAGAGATTACTGCCATCAAGGACTTGAAGAATGCAGGGGAGGTGTGATGTGTGATTTATAATAAGAAGCATACATTTGGCCTTCGTCCCCATTTCTGACACAGAGCTCCTTAAAACCCTTGGAATTTCCTAAGTAAGTACTGCTAAGAGGCAGTACATAATTACCAAAGGCAAGGTGGCCATGCTCACCATAATGGACAGCAGAGTCAAAGCTGCAAATAGAACAGTCAGCCACAGAGGACAACGGCACTGGCTAACTGATCAAGGAGCTCCTAGAAATGAAGGAAGTAGGAAGTCTACCAAATTCTACCTAAATGCTGAGAGCTACAAAGGTGTCTTTTTTCATGTTAATGAGGTGTCTACCAGACTGCATCTAAAGATGAGGGCTGGTGGCTAGTGGACCCAAAGGCATGATTAGAGGGTTGGAACTTTCAGCCCCATCCTGCCCCCCCCCACCACCTCCAGGGAAAGAAAAGGGGCTGGAGATTGAGTTCAGTCACCAATGGCCAGTGATTTAATCAATCCTACCTATGTAATGAAGCCTCTTAAAAAACCAAAAGGAGCCCTGAATAGCCAAACCAATCTTGAGAAAGAAGAGCAAAGATGCAGGCATCACCTGCCTTAATTTCAAACTATATTACAAAGCTATAGTAATCAAAACAGCATGGGACTTGCAAAAAACCAGACACAAAGATCAAGAAAAGAGACTTGAGAGCTCAGAAATAAACCCATGCATATATGTCAATTAATTTATGAGAAAGGAGCCAAAAACATACAATTAAAAAAGGACAATCTCTTCAATAAATAGGGTTGGGAAAACTGGACTGTCACATGCAAAAGAGTAAAACTGGATGACTATCTTATACCATAAAGAAAAATTAACTCAAAATGGATTAAAGACTTGAACGTAAGACCTGAAACCATAAAAATCCTAGAAGCAAAATATAGGTAGTAAGTTCCTTGACATTGGTCTTGGCGATGATTTTTTGGATTTGACACCACAAACAAAGGCAACAAAAGCAAAAATCAACAAGTGGGACCACATCAAACTAAAAGGCTTCTGCACAGCATAAGAAACAAACCATCAACAAAATGAAAAGGCAACCTACTGAATTGGAGAAAATATTTACAAATCATATATCTGACAAGGGGTAAACACCCCAAATATATAAGAACACATACAACTCAATAGCACAAAACCAAACAATCTGATTTAAAAAATGGGCAGAGGATCTGAGTAGGCATTTCTCCAAAGAAGACATACAGATGGCCAACAGATACAGGAAAACAGTGCACAACACCACTAATTATCAGGGAAATGCAGATCAAAACCACAATGAGATATTACCTCACACCTGTTAGAATGGCTGTTATCCAAAAGACAAGTAACAAGTGTTGGTGAGAATGTGGAGAAAAGGAATCCTTATGCATTGTCAGTGGGAACGTAAATTGGTGCAGCCTCTATGGAAAGCAGTAAGTATGTTACACAAAAAATTAAAAATAGAACTACCATATGATCTAGAAATTCCACTTCTGGGTCTTTATCTGAAGAAAATGAAAAAACTAACTTGAAAAGATTTATGAACCCTTTTGTTCATCACAGCATTATTTACATTAGTCAAGATATGGAAATGACCTAAGTGTCCATCAGTGGGTGAATGGATGAAGATAATGTGATAGATAGATAGATAGATAGATAGATAGATAGATAGATAGATAGATATAATGGAACATTATTCAGCCATTAAAAACATGAAATCTTGCCATTTACCACAACATGTGTGGACCTTGAGGAGATTATGTTAACTGAAATGTCAGAGAAAGACGAATACTGTATGATCTCACTTATATGTGGAATCTAAAACAAAAACAAATCAAAAACCCCCAAGCTCAAAGACAGAGAACAGATTGGTTGTTGCCAGAGGTGAGGAGTGGGGGCAGGGGTGGATGAACTGAGTGAATGGAATCAAAAAAGTATATACTTCCAGTTATAAAATAAACAAATCATGGGGATGTAATGTACAACATGGTGACTATAGTTAATAATACTGTATTGCATACTAAGTTGCTAAGAGAGTAGATCTTAAAAGTTCTCATCACAGGAAAAAAATTCGGTAACTAGGTATGGTGACAGATGTTAACTAGACTTCTTGTGGTGATCATTTTGCAATATACACAAATACTGAATCATTATGTTGTACACTTGAAAGTAGTATAACATATATATCAATTATACCTCAATTAAAAATAATTTAATTTTTTTTTTTTAAATAAAGCACTCACTAAAAAAATGGACAGGGTTCAGAGAGCTTCCAGGGTGGTGAACACGTGGAGATTTGGGGAGAGTGGAACACTCAGAGAGCATGGAAGCTCTGTGCCTTTTCCCCATACCTTGTCCTATGCATTTCTTCCATCTGGCTGTTCCTGAATTATGTCTTTTAATAATAATGCTATAATCTCATGAGTAAAATGTTTCTCTGAGTTCTGTGAGCTGCTCTAGCAAGTTAATCAAACCCAAGGAGAGGGCTGTTGGACCCTCCAATCTGTAGCCAGTCTGTCAGAAGCACAGGTGACAACCTGGACTTGTGATTGGCATCTGAAGGAGGAGGGGGAAGAGTTGGCAATCTTGTGAGGAAAAAGCCCACACTGGTGACCAGAATCTTGAGGAGGTGATTTCCACCACATTCTTTCAACTCCACTTGGCCTGTACTTCAGAAGACAGAGGGATCAAGGAGAAGGCACAGTGGATTATCACAAGCTTGTCCTATCTCAGGGGTTTATCACCTCTCCAGCCCTGAGTCATAACTTAGTCCGCAGGGATCATGATAGCCTTCCCCTTTCACAAGACATCACACTGGTCCTTGATGACATTATGCTGATCAGACTAAGAGAACAAGAAGTAGCAACTGCTCTCGACTTATTGGAGAGACATTTGTGTGTCAGAGGGTGAGAAATAAATCCAACAAAAATTCAGGGGCCTTCTGCCTCAGCGAAATTTCCAGATGTCCCATGGTGAGGGGCATATCAAGATATCTCTTCTAAAGTGAAGGATCGGTTGTTGCAGCTGGCCCTTCCTACAACCAAAAAAAAGAGGCACAATGCCTAGTGGGCCTCTTCGAATATTTGATGTAACTTTTTCCTCATTTGGGTGTGTTGCTGCAGCCCATTTACAAAGTGACCCAAAAAGCTGTTAGTTCTGAGTGGAACCCAGAAAAAGAGAAGGCGCTGCAACAGGTCCACACTCTGTGAAAGCTGCTCTGCCCCTTGGGCCAGATGACCCAGTGGATCCAACGGTACTTGAAGTGGCAGTGGCAGAGAGGGATGCTGTTTGGAGCCTTTGATAGCCCATAAAAGTGAATCATAGTCTAGGCCTTTAGGATTTTGGAGCAAAGCCTTGCTAGTCTTTCAGAATAAGAACTCTCCTTTTGAGAAACAGCTTTTGGCTTACCATAGTAGAGGCTGAACATTTGATCATGGGCCACAAAATTACTATGTGACCTGAGCTGCCTGTGCATGCGGGGAAAGGAAACAATCAGACCTTCTGGTGATTACTGGACACAGGCTCTGAACTGACACTAATTCCATCATGAACTGAGTGTTGTTGGATACCCCAAGCCATAAAGCTGGGTATGCACAGCAGTACTCCATCATCAAACAGAAGCGGTACAGCTGGGATCCAGCCTGAGCCGGCCCTGAAGGCACCAGTAAGTTACATGAAGAAGTGGCCCAAATGCCATTGGTCCTACTCCCATTACATTGCCTTCTCTCTCTGAGCCAGACCTATGGCCCCATGGGAAGTTCCCTCTGATCAATAAATGGGAAAAGAGAAAATTTGGGCCTAGTTTACAGATAGTTTTGCTTGATATGCAGGCACCACGTGAAAGGGGACAATTGCAGTACTATAGCCCCTTTCTGAAACTTCCCTGAATGTCAGAGTGAAGGGAAATCCTCTCGGTGGGCAGAACTTCAGGCAGTGCACCTGACTGTTCATTTTGCTTGGAAGGAGAAATGGCAAGAGGTGTGATTATATACTACTTCACGGGCCATGGCCAGTGGTGTGGCTGGATGCTCAGGGATTTGGTAAGAACATGATTGGAAAACTGGTGACAAGGAGGCCTGGTGAAGAAATATGTGGATAAACCTCTCTGAATGCTCACCATTCACCTCAGCAGAAGAAGATTTAAATAATCGAGTGGATGGGGAAAGCGGGGAGGGTTGGGGGGGAATGAATTGGGAGATTGGGATACCAAATTGTACACTCTAAATATATGCAGTTTATTGAAAAAATATATCAATTATATTGCTATAATTATTTGCAATATATTTCCATATTATATTTGCAACAAGCCATCTGAAAATGAAATTCATATTGAGAAAACAATTCCATTTTCAATATCATAAAAAGGAGTTAAATGCTTAGACATAAATTTAACAGAAGTGCAAAACGTTTTCTGAATATGATAAAACATTGTTTAAAGAAATAAAGGTGATTTGAATAAAAAAATAATAATCGAGTGGATAGAATGACCCATTCTGTGGACACCAGTCAGCCTCTTTCCCAGCCACTCCTGCCTTCGCCTGGTGGGCTTATGAACAAAGTGGCCGTGGCGGCAGGGATGGAGGTGATACATGGGTTCAGCAACACGGCCTTCCACTCACCAAGACTGACCTGGCTACAGCCACCGCTGAGGGCCCAATCTGTCAGCTCAGAGACCAACTGGGCCTCTGATAGGGCACTGTGCCCCAGGGGTGATCAGCCAGCTACCTGGTGGCAGGTTGATTATAGTGAACCACCTCCATTACGAAAGGACAGCATTTTGTTCCTACTGGAATAGGAAGTTACTCTGGATACAGATTTGGCTTCCCTGTGAGCAAATGCTTCTACCAAAACCACCATCCATGGACTCACAGAATGTCTTATCCTCCAGGATGGTGCTCCACACAGCACTGCTTTTGATCAAGGAACTCACTTCATAGCAACTGAAATGCAGCAGTGGGCCCATGCTCATGGAATTCACTAGTCTTACCATCCTGAAACAACTGGCTGGACAGAAGAGTAGAGTGGCCTTTTGGAAACTCAATTTCAGCACCAGCTAGGTAGCAATACCTTGCAGGTTCTCCAGGAGACTGGATATGCTCAGAATCAGAGTCCACTACGTGGTGCTGTTTCTCCCACGGCCAGGATTCTCAGGTCCAGGAATCAAGAGGTGGAAACTGAAGCGGTGAACTCACTTACCTCCAATGATCCACTAGCGAAATTTACACTTTCTGTTTCCGTGACTATATGCTCTGCTGGCCTCGAGGTCTTAGTTCCGAAGGGAGGAATGCTTCCACCAGGAGACATAAAAATGATTCCACAGACACATCGGGGTTCCTCACTCTCAAGCTGTCCAAAAAGGGTAGAACCTGGAGAGCACCAATCTCAGCTTCAATCCACTTCCCTCACAGGGACCAAAGGTCAGAAAAATTGAGAGAGACTAGTGAGGCCCAGAGATTGTGAGGGGACAGCGATCACCAGGATAGCTGCCTAGAGTGGAAGTAGGTGAGACCACTGGCTGAGGCTGTCCATGGAGCCCCAGGAAGAAGGTGGTACAGGAAAGAAACCCCAGGAACGGGGAGGGGAGAAGCAGAGGAGCACAGGTGTTGTGGGAGCTACCTCGATGCCCTGGGTGGAACTGTGTGTGTGAAATCATCTCAGAACCAGGGGCTCTCCATTCATAGCTGATGTGGACAGAGAGCGCCAACAACAACCCTGGATAAAAGTGGACTTAACACTTGAGAGTTCGGCCATAGGCATGGAGCACACATGAGGCCCAGCTCTTGATGAACAAGAGGGAACAAGCTCTCATCTCCCCTGACTCAGGGACATTATGACACCAGGTCCCGGGGGTGAGAGGGGAAGTCGACTGTCCATCCTCCCCCCTCTGCTCCCCTGACACAGACCTTCCCCTCCTGACATGCCCGGTTCCCTGCTCCTCCCTCTTCTTCCCATAGACCCATCACCCAGTGCTCCAGCCACATACATCACTGTCACCCAGGGATGCACACAGTATAACTTGAGACAAATACAAACCAGTATACATTCCTTGAAATCTGAGCTTGGTGACATCGCATTAAGGAAGGGGGCTGGATTTCTTGGAGCAACAGAGACTGTGCTCTGTTCTCACAGAGCTGGAACACAACGGAGCATTAACATGATACACAACCCAGGAACAAAGTAAGTCCATGATGTTGAATAAACATGCTGAGCAGCGTGGCATGGTGACAGCTGCATTTCCCTCCTTGTCCACCAGAGAGCGGCAGAGTTTCTCCATAGCCTGCAGCCTCTCCAAGGGCTACAGACCTCCCTCAGCCCAGCAGAACCCAACCCTCACCAGTGTCACCTCAGTCCATAGCTCTCCTCGCTCTCCAAGCTCCTCACACTGGACAACTCCTCCATCCAGTCAGGAGTAGGCCCACTCCACACCTTTAGGAACTACTATTCCTTCAGGTCTTCACTGTGTGTCCCTGGAGCTGTGGCCCCTCTAGACCCCCATGGAGAGAGAAGGAGGGTCCCTCTCACCAGGCCTCACTCACTTTGCCCCCTTTTCAGCCCCTCAGTCCTTTCCTGGAGGCTTCTGGCAGGAATAGAAAGAAACCTTCTCAGAGCATTTGAGAACACTGGGAAGACCCTCTGTGTCACAAAGGGAAATAATATCCTGGTTTGGGGACCTCTAGGTCTGTGTGGTGCTGACAGACCCCAGACCAGAACACAGCAGAGGCCAACTTTGGGGTGGGGGGGTCGGCCTGGCCCCTCTCAGGTGACAGGAGCCCCATCAGCCTTGCTGTTGAAAGTGAGCTCCACAGCCCAGTATGATCAGCATCGCCGGAGAGCTTGTTAGATGCAGGCCCTCGGGTCCACCTCACACCTGCTGAGGCAGACTCTGCATTTTCACAGGATCTACAGACCCTCTGTGTACAGAGGAAAGAAGAAGAGGCTGCCCCAGCCCACATTATGGGGTCTCAGCCAGGCTGGGCAACCATGTGACCTGGGCAGCTGCTGAAACAGCCTTGCTAAGGTGTCACCTGGGCATTCACAATCTTTCTAAAGTTCCGCAGTGATTCCAATGCACAGTGTGGGTGACAGCCCTGTGATAAGGGTTCTTGATGTGGCCACAGGGCTCCTGCTCTGGAGGGAAAAGCCAGAAGGTGACTGTGCACCCCAACGGGGAACTGTGGGAAATGCCCGGGCCACTGAGCCGCAGGGCTGTGCTCCCCCCAACCAATGGCAAATTGTGTGTGTGTGTGTGTGTGTGTGTGTGTGTGTGTGTGTGTGTTTCTTGGATGAGAAGTCAAGCTGAAAAAGGCAGAAACAGCAGCAGTTCGCAGGGAAATGAAATGTAAACAGAAAGTGAAGAGAGAAGGCAAGCAGGAATGGGAGGGGAGGGAGAGGGAGGGTTCTGGGCTGAGACCCCGCCCCCAGCCCATGTGACCCAGCAAAGTGCTCCTGCCCCAGGTGAAGGCCCAGCACAGAGGGAGGAAGGACAAAGCTCACACATCAGACAGCAGTGCTTGTGAGCGTTTCTGGAGCTGAAGCTCTTCTCACAGAGGGAGGGACACAGCAGACAGCAGACACCATGGAGCCCTCCTCAGCCCCCGCCCGCAGAGGGTGCATCCCCTGGAACAGGCTCCTGCTGGCAGGTGAGAGGGGACAATCTTCAGGGAGTGGGCAGAGGTGGGAGAGCAAGAGACTGGCTGGGGTCTCTGGGGGCAACAGGGCTCTGAGAGGGGACAGAGGGCTCCTGTTTGGAGCTGAGAAGAGAGGACACGGGAGCAGGGGGCGGGGCAGGAGGGGGCTGAGCAACAGGAAAATCTCAATGAACTGGAGTTGGTGAGGGGGAGGAATCCTCAATTACTTAACGTTTTACAGGTTATTCTTCACTGAGCAGTAATTGTTGAAAACTGATGACAGTACTAACAATTCATGTCAGGGTGTCACTCCCAAACACACACGCACAACATAACCAGGAAGCTAAACATTGTCCTTACCCACCACCCTTAGAAATTTGACAAACACCAGGCAATGGAGCCCTGGGAACACCCACTCCTTCATCACCAGGTATTTGGAGCCTGGTCCAGGTACTGGGTTACAACCAGGATCAGACAAGTCCCTCCCTTCTCAGAGCTCACGTTCGATGGGGAGGAAGACAGACAAGCAAAGAGATCTAGAATGTGCTGTCAGGTGCTGACAAGAGTCATGAAGGAAACAGAGCAGGGAAATGTCATAAAGTGAAGACAGAGGGTCTTTAGAGCAGGTGTCAGGGAGGACAGCTCCCAACAGGACCCTGAGTGTGAGCAGGCTGTGAGGGCAGCCAGGGAGTGAGCCAGGCAGACACCTGGGGACACGGGGGAAATAACAACCTCAGAGGGGCTGAAGTAATGGGGGTCATGCTGCTGACCTTGAACCAGTAGGACAAAGACACATAGACACACACACAGACACACACTCAATACAAAAACACACCAAGGCTGAGGGATAAAGAGACCTGCTCAGGACCCAGGACACCATTTTTCCATCCCATTCAGAATATTAACTGATTTATCTGTCTTCCCTCCTAGTTTCACTCTTAACCTTCTGGAACCTGCCCACCACGGCCCAACTCACTATTGAATCGGTGCCCTTCGTTGCTGCAGAAGGGACGGATGTTCTTCTACTTGTCCACAATGTGACAGTGGATCTTCTAGGCTATATCTGGTACAGAGGAGAAAGGGTAGAGGACAACAAACTAATTGCATCATATATAGCAAACATGCAAGTAAATATACCAGGACCTGCACACAGTGGTCGAGAGACAATATACCGCAATGGATCCCTGCTGGTCCAGCACGTCACCCAGAGAGACACAGGATACTACACCCTGCTCATTTCAAAGAGTAATTTACAGCCTGAAAGTGTAACTGGACAACTCCGCATATACCGTGAGTGATTCCTCTCTGACCTCTGGGTGTTGGGTGGGGTGAATTCTATTCACACACAGGATTGATAGGCCTGGACTGTGCCTCCATCCCCCTCTGCATTACATCCCAGGTTGTGGTTTGAACATTTAGTGCAGGACACACACAGTGGAGACAAACTTTAAAGGATCAGGATTCCTTTCCTGGAATCCTAACCCTGCAGACATTCTGTGCAGAAAGAAGGACCAGTCTGATGGGAGTAACTCAGCAGAGGAAGATCAGTCACAGCCCAATCCCCTGGGCCCCTCCCTGTGACCATGACACTGAGGAAGGCTCAGTAGGGGCCTGGCCTGAGGGCTCCCTGGAATCCTCGCAGAGAATCTCAGTGCCGGGAAGCCCCTCCCAGGACCCTGTCCCAGGGCTCCTGCCTCCAGTGACCCCAGAGAACCTATGCCACTGTTGGGTTTTGGCCTCCTGGGCAGGGCTGACTGGGAGCAATGATTTCCCAGCTTCCTGAGTCCAAGGCTTCTGAGCTGGTCACCAGCCAGGACTCAGCCCCAAGAGCCATATCTGAGCAGGGGTGGAGCCTGGTCCTTCACCTGAGACTCATCATGGAAAGCAAGACAGGCTAGATCCCCAGATTATTAGCTGATCACCTGGGGGACTAAGGAGAGTCCAGAGGAATGTCAGTGTCCCCAGGAAGGAACAAAGGAGAGAAGATGCCCCTGGCAGCTCCTGGGCCACCAGGGCGCAGCCCAGGGAACCCTCTCCTGTGGATGTAAATAATAGTAGATGCAGTTTTTATGGTCAGCTTCTCCATGCTCAGCTTTAGGTCAGTGAATTATTAATGCTTTAAGGTAAATACACAGACAACATGGCAATCCTGAGACAATTTACCATTTATTCTATTTTACTGAGGACAAGCTGTTACAGCATATTACAGTCACCGAATCAGAGTCACACAGACCATGACTGGCCAATCAGAGTCATGCCAAGATCACAGCCCCATCCTCTCCTCCACCCCAGGGGCCTTATTGTGCATCGAGGAACCCAGAAACCGGCTGTTGATTCACACTGTTTCTTCTTGGGCATCCCCAGCTCAGAGGGAGAGAGTGTGACCTGAGAAGTGAACGCAAGCAGAGAAATAATTCTGTTTATTCTAGAACTAAATTACCCACATCAATGATCACAGTCAGTGACAGAGATGTCCAGCCTCCCCTCCTCAGGTAGCTGATGCACAAGCTCCTTGCACTGAATTAGAAATCACTTGTTCCTGGATGTGTGGGGTGTTACTCCCACTGGAGTAACATGGAAAGAACTTGGTTTCCTCACTCTCCAATCTACACCTGCAACCAGCACAGGGCCCAACAGGTAATAAACATTCAATCTTTCTTTGATGAAGGAAGGATGGAAGGAATAAGAATGAATGAGTAACCTATAATCTCTTCAGGCACTGGAATCTGGATGCAGAGTCCTAGGAGGTTCTGGCCACACCTGTTGCCTGTCTCTCCAGGGATGGGACCCATGTTCCATCCTCTGACCACCTGCCCCTAAAGCACGTGGGAGCCAAGTCTCACAATGACTGTGGGGCTGCTCAGCCGTGGGAGGGTTTCCAGGACGGCAGGGGTCCTGCTTCTAGGCAGTGGAGGGTCTCTTAGATCTTTGGATCTTTGAAGTCACTTGTAACCTCCACTTTGAAGTCACTTGTAAATGGACAATTCTCACTGTCTCTGCTCCTTCCACGTCTCTCATCATCCTCTTCCTTCATTCCAGCCAGGACTGGCCCTGCTCTGCACAGCTCCTCCACCCTTAAGCCTTCCACAAATACTCCCGCAAATGGCTGACTGCCCTGTTCCTGTCCTGCTAACACCTGTGGCCAGGCCAACCCTCCCGGGCAAGAGTAAAGGACACAGAAATCAGTGGGAGCAGCAGCCTCTGAGAGGCTCCAACACGAGCCAGTTTCCCCAGGTCACCAGGAGAAAGAGCTTTCGCTTTGCTTTGGTGCAGGGCTCTTTCCTGCCATGATGTTAACACCTGGAACATGCCACGTGACAGGGATATGCAACCCCTGGATCTATTCCCTACATGACTCAACCAGGGAGTCAAAGGCAGAAAGACAGGTCTGCAGTCCCCAGTGGCTCATGGGCTCAGTTCACCTCTTTGATTTGTGACTCACATCCTCTTCCTGGTGTGAGCCTCCTGTTCCGCTCAGTGGTTCCCAAGACCTTTCCAGGATGGGGCTGACAGACCCTGTGCCCTCTGACTGCTTTACTGCCTATTTCATTGCCTGTGTGTCCTCATGATGGCACCTTTATCATAGGGTGTGATGCTCTCCGACGATGAGGTGCCCAAGCCTCTGTCTTTTCACTTAGCCTTGGCCCAACCCAGACAAATTTGATCAAACTCTAGCTGTGTGTTCTGAGGCAGAAAGAAAAGAAAAGAAAAGATGCCACATGCCTGTGATGAGCTTCTTACCCATTTGCCCGATTTGCCATGGAAATTAGCGACAGGGACCTCTTCTCCTGAATTCATTAATATATACACATCATTTCTACTGAATTCATTAATATATACACATCATTTCTACTGACTTAGATCATTCCTCTGTTTATATAAACAGACTCAGACTTCCCCCCGATCAATTCTGTCCAAGACTAAGGGCAGAGACATTGGTTCTGATGCCAAAGCCAGCCAGCTCCTGCCTGTCCCTCTCACTCTTTTTTTTTAAGTCCACTCTTTTATTTTTAACATTTATTTATTTATTTATTTATTTATTTATTTATTTATTTTCGCTGCACCAGGTCTTATTTGTGGCATGCGGACTCTTAGTTGCGGCATGCATGCAGGATCTAGTTCCCTGACCAGGGATCGACCCTGGGCCCCCTGCATTGGGAGTGCAGAGTCTCACCCACTGGACCACCAGGGAAGTCCCTCCCCCTCACTCTTTTCTAATCATTGCTTGGACTCACCTAGACTTTATGGAGTCACTGTCTTGTCAATCACCTTTGACACCTGGGCAGAACTGTCCAACCTCATAGCATCTGCAGCCTGAATACTGAACTGACCACCAGGCTTGCTCTGGGTCCTCTCGTGTGCTATATCTGCTGAAACGCCCAGTTCCAGGCCATGCTGCCAGTCTTCTTGGGGTTTAAGGACTATGGGATGGCCCATCATTACCCATCTCTAGGGAACAGAAATCGAGGCCTCAGTGAAAACACATCTCCACCAGACAGTGTAAGTCTGTGCAGCTTGAAGGGAGTCAGGACCTGCACGTTCCAGGTAAGCACCCCAAGGTCAGTCAGGCAGTCACCTGGTCAGTGAAAAACTAAAAGAGGAAGCAAGTGGTCTCTGACTCTCAGGCCTATGTTACTGCTATCAAATACTGATTGACACCTGATACTTGATTGACACTTGAGGAGGTCTGTGCTTTCCCCCAGACATAGAGCAGGTGGCCTTACATTTTCTGAGTTCAGACGTTCTGAGTGCATTTGTCTTGTGGTACACAGACCTGCCTTATTCTTTAAGGACTCAGTTTGGCTGAGTGATGAAAGATGCCAAATCTGATTGAAGATGCTGTTGGACGAATCAGGTATAAAGGGGGCCGTATTCTCTCTGTTGTCTACACAGCGGTGTTACCCACACCCGTCATCACCAGCAACAACTCCAACCCCAAGGAGCACGAGGACACAGTAGTGTTATCCTGTGGACCTGAGACTCAGAACACCTCCTACATGTGGTCGATCAACAATCAGAGCCTCCCTGACAGCACCAGGCTGGAACTGTCCAAGAACAACAGGACTCTAACTTTATTCAATGTCACAAGGAATGACACAGGACCCTATGTGTGTGAAACTCAGAACCCAGTGAGTGTCGGCCGCAGTGACCCATTCACCCTGAATGTCCTCTGTGAGTAACCTCTGTTCCTATATGCCCCAGGAAACCTGCCTGAATCTATACTTGTGGAGGCCAGGCCACGCCCATCCCTCTCAGGTCCAAGTACATGAGCCCTCACTCCTGGATATCAGGCTGGCCATGACTTCCTGTCCCAGGCAAATATGGGCAGGCCCAGCCTTGGGCCAAGACTGGGAGGCAACAGCTGCCCCTGTCTTGAGAGGCTCAGGGTCACCATCTTCTGATGGGAGAAACAGGTTAATGTTTCAGATTCAGGATGAGTGAAAATGAGGGGGGTTATTGTTGGGGAATTTTAAAACAAGACTGATCCTGGTTCAGAGGGATAATTTACCCTTCTATAGTCCAGGAGACTGAGTTGGGCCAGTCTAAGAAATTATTTAACAGGAAGTAAATGCCTCCCCTACTTTATGAAAAGTTCCCTTGGCCCCAGAGATGTACAGAGCTGGTAAGCCTGCCTTCCCCAACATACATGGAAGTGTATATAAGGAATGGGGCCTGAATTTCTTTAAAGTCAAAGAAAATTGTGGAAAAGCGTCAATCAAAGTTGATGAAAAACTTCACTTGATGTTGACGATGCTGGACATATGCGGTGGGAAGAGGTTCGTGGTGCTAATACTATAGAGATGTCTTGGGAGACTGGTCAGGGGTCATCCTGGGGTATCTGGGTTTCAGAGAAGAGATTCAGCCCTCTATTTACAGATCATCACCTGAAGAGAGACCCATGACCTTGTTCACAGGGTCAGGGCCAATCTCTGCATCACCTTTACAGAGCTCACTGGGCCCCGGGAGTGGCTGAGATCTCTGAGGAAGGAGCGTGGCCCCAGGCCCCTGACATATTCTCCATCATCCACCTCCTCTGTGTCTCCACAGACCCGGTGGCACAGCCCTCTATCCAAGCCAGCAACACCACAGTCACAGAACATAAGGACCCCGCCATTCTGACCTGCATCACAAATGACACTGGGATCTCCATCTACTGGTTCTTCAATGGCCAGAATCTAGTGCTCACAGAGAGGATGAAGCTGTCCCCAGACAATAGCACCCTCACCATACACCCCGTCAGGAGGGAGGATGCTGGGGATTATCAGTGTGAGGTCTCCAGCCCAGGGAGTGCCAGCAAAAGTGACCCCCTCAGGCTGGATGTGAAATGTAAGTGACCACTCGCCCCATGCTACATCTTTCTGGGAGGATTACTCTAACAATGGCGTGCAAAATGGATAGAGGTCTCAGGGCGCAGAATATCAAGAGACCATTACAGTAAACAGATGGTAAAATGGATAAGAGCTCAGTCTCTAAATCAAATATACTTAGTTTCTTATCTTGGGTTTGGCATTTTAGTGTGACTTTCACAAGATTCTTTTTTTTTTTCCTGTTACCATTTTTAATATGGTAAAATATAAATAAGATATAGGGCTTCCTAGGTGGCGCAGTGGTTGAGAATCCACCTGCCAATGCAGGGGACACGGGTTTGATCCCTGCTCCAGGAAGATCCCACCAAAAAATAAATAAATAAGATATATAATTTTAGCCATTTTTAAGACTACAGCTCAGGAGCATTAAGAACATTCATATTGTTGTGAATCACTACCACTATCCATCCAGAACTTTTTCATCTTACCACACTAAAACTCAGTACCCATTAAACAATAACTACCCAGTCCCCCACCCTAAACTCTGGCAACTACCATTCTACTTTCTTTGTCTCTATGAACTTGACTATTCTAGATATCTTGTATAAGTGGAATCATACAATAATTATCCTTTGGGATCTGATTTATTTCATTTAGCATAAAGTCTTCAAGATTCTATGTTATAGCATATATCTGAATTTCATTCCTTTTAATGGCTAAATTATATTCCCTTGCATGTATATACTACATTTTGTTTATCATTCATAAGTTGATTGTCTTTTTAATTGTTTCCATCTTTTGGCTATTGTGAATACGCCACTGTGAACATGGGTATACAAGTATCTGTTTAATCCCTGCTTTCAATCTTTTGAGCACACACCCGGAAGTGGATTTGCTGGATCAGATGGCAATTCTTTATTCAACTGTTTGATGAACTGTCATACCATTTTCCACAGTGGTTGCACCATTTACATGCCCACAATGCACAAAAGTTCTAACTTTTCCACATACTTGCAAACACTTGTTGTTTTCTGGGTTGTTTTTTTTTTAAATAGCCATTCTAAGGGGTGTGAGGTGACATCTCACTGTGGTTTTGATTTCCATCCCCCCAATTATTGGCGGATGTTGAGCATCTTTTCATGTGCTTATTGGCCATGTGTATATCTTTTTAAAAAATTTATTAGAATATAGTTGATTTACAATGTTGTGGCAGTTTTAGATGTAAAGCAAAGTGATTCAGTTATACATACTCATATATTCATTCTTTTTCAGATTCTTTACCCATATACGTATTACAGAATATTGAGTAGAGTTCCCTGTGCTATATACTAGGTCCTTGTTGGTTACCTATTTTATATATAGTAGTGTGTGTATGTTAATCCCATGCTCCTAATTTATTCCTCCCCCTGCACATTTCTCCTTTGGTAACCATAGGTTTGTTTTTGAAATCTGTGAGTCTGTTTCAGTTTTATGAATAAGTTCATTTGTATCATTTTTAAAAATTAGATCCCACTCATGAATGATATTATATGATATGTCTTTCTCTCTCTGACATTCTTCACTTAGTATGAGAATCTCTAGGTCCATCCATGTTTTTGCAAATGGCATTATTTCATTCTTTTTAACAGCTGAGTAATAGTCCATTGTGTGTGTGTGTGTGTGTGTGTGTGTGTATACCATTCTTTATCCATTTCTCTGTCAATGAACATTTAGGTTGCTTCCATGTCTTGGCGATTTTTATTTTATTTTATTTTATTTATTTATTTATTTATTGGGTCTTCATTGCTGCACGTGGGCTTTCTCTAGTTGTGGTGAGCGAGGGCTACTCTTCGTTGTGGTGTGGGGGCTTCTCTTGCAGTGGCTTCTCTTGTTGCAGAACACAGGCTCTAGGCACATGGGCTTCAGTAGTTGTGGCACACAGACTTAGTTGCTCTGTGGCATGTGGCATCTTCCCAGACCAGAGATCGAACCCGTGTCCCTGCACTGGCAGGCAGATTCTTAAAAACTGCGCCACCAGGGAAGTCTCCATGTCTTGGCTATTGTAAATAGTGCTTCAGTGAACATTGGGGTGCATGTATCTTTTTGAACTATGGTTTTCTCCTGATATATGCCCAGGAGTGGGGTTGCTGGATCATATGGTAGTTCTATTTTTAGTTTTTTACGGAATCTCCACACTGTTCTCCATAGTGGTTGTACCAATTTACATTCCCACTAACAGTGCAGGAGGGTTCCCTTTTCTCCACACCCAATGCAGCATTTATTGTTTGTAGACTTTTTAATGATGGCCATTCTGATCGGTGTGAGGTGATAGATACCTCATTGTGGTTTTGATTTGCATTTCTCTGATAATTAGTGAGGTTGAGCATCTTTTCATGTGCTTTTTGGCTATCTGTATGTCTTCTTTGGAGAACTGCCTATTTAGATCTTCTACCCACTTTTATTTATTTATTTATTTATTGGCTGCATTGGGTCTTCGTTGCTGCACACAGGCTTTCTCTAGTTGCAGTGAGCGGGGGCTACTCTTCATTGTGGTGCTCAGGCTCCTCATTTTGGTGGCTTCTCTTGTTGCAGAGCATGGGCTCTAGGAGCACAGGCTTCAGTAGTTGCGGCACATGGGCTCAGTAGTTGTGGCGCACGGGCTTAGTTGCTCTCAGGCATGTGGGATCTTCCTTGAGTAAGGATCGAAGCTGTGTCCCCTGCATTGGCAGGTGGATTCTTAACCACTGTGCCACCTAGGAAGTCCCTTCTGCCCACTTTTTGATTGGGTTGTTTTTTGATATTGAGTTGCATGAATTGTTTGTATATTTTGAATAGTAATCCCTTGTCAGTCACTTTGCAAATATTTTCTCCCATTCTGTGGGTTTTTTCATTTTGTTTATGGTTTCCTTTGCTGTGCAAAAGTTTTTAAGTTTAATTAGGTCCCATTTGTTAATTTTTGTTTTTATTTTCGAGATTTATGTCAAAGAGTGTTCTGCCTATGTTTTCCTCTACAAGTTTTATAGTGTCCGGCCTTACATTTAGGTCTTTGATCCATTTTGAGTTTATTTTTGTGTATGGTGTTAGGGAGTGTTCAGATTTCATTCTTTTACATGTACGTGTCCAGTTTTCCCAGCATCACTTATTAAAGAGACTGTTTCTTTGGAGAAATGTCTCTTCAGTTCCTTTGCGCATTTTTAAATTGAGTTGTTGCTGAGTTGTAATAATTCTTTATAGATTCTGGATATTAACTCCTTATCAAATATATGTTTTGCAAATATGTTCTCCCATTCTGTGGGTTGTCTTTTTCACTTTGTCAGTAATATCTTTTGATGCGTAAAAGTTTTTAATTTTGATGAAGTCCAATCTACTGATTTTTTTATTTCTTGCCTGTGCTTTTGGTTTTCTATTTAAGAAATCATTGCCAAATCCACTGTCATGAAGCTTTCAGCCTATGTTTTTCTTCTAGTTTTAGCTCTCACATTTAGATTTTTTATGCACTGTGAATTAATTTCTTTGTATATGGCATTAGGTAAGCGCTCAACTTCATTCTGTTGTATAAACATTCGCATTTCCCAGTTTCATTTGTTGAGAAGACTCTGCCATATAATGGTCTTGACACCCTTATCAATGTCATCTGACCATGTATATAAAGGCTCACTTCTGGGTTTACTATTCCATTAGTGTGTATGTTTGTCTTTATGCTAATACCACAATTTTGATTACTGTAGTTTTGTAGCAAATTTTGAAATCAGGAAATGTGAGTCCTCCAACTCTGTTCTTTTCTTTTCTTTTCTTTCTTTCTTTTTTTTTTTTTTTTTTTGGCTATTAGGGGGTCTCCTGAAATTCCATATGAATTTTAGGGTTGATTTTCTATTTCAGCAAAAAAAATGTCATTGGGCAATTTTGATAAGGATTGCAATGAATCTTAGATCACTTTGAGTAGTACTTTCATCTTAACAATATTAAGTCTTCCAGTCCATGGACATGGAACATGTTTCCATTTATTTATGTCTTCTTCAATTTCTTTCAGCAGTGTTTATTTATAGTTTCTTGGTGTATAAATCTTTCACCTCCCTGGTTAATTCCTAAGTATTTCATTCTTTTTCATACTATTGTAAATAAAATTTTCTTAATTTCCTTTTTTTGTTTGTTTTCTTTTAATTTTTTTAAATTCCTTTTTGAATGTTTCATTGTGTAAAGAAACAACTGATTTTTACATGTCAACTTAGTATCCTGCAGCTTTGATGAATTTGCTTATTAGTTCTAACAGTTTTCTGGGGACTCTTTATGGTTTTCTGCGTTTAAGGTCACGACATCTGCAAACAGAGATAATTTTATCCTTCTTTTCCAATTTGGATGTCTTTTATTTCTTTTTCTTGCTAATTGCTCTGGCTAGCATATCCAATACTATTTTGAAGAGAAGGGGAAAAAGCAGGCATTGCTGTCTTTTTCCTGATCTTAGAGGAGGAACTTTCACTCCTTCACCATTCAGGATGATGTTAGCTATGGGTTTTTTATTATGTTGAGGTGTTTTCCTTCTTTTCCTAGCTTGAGTGTTTTTATTATGTAAGGTTAATGGATTTTGTCAAGTGTTTTTATTGATTTAACCTCCTTACTTTATATGTCTCTTCATATTTTCTATTTCCTTGTGATTGCACCTTTGTAGGTTTCATATTTCTAGGAATTTGTCCATTTCATAGAAGCTATCCAATTTGTTGGCATATGATTATTCATAGTACTCTTATACTTTGCATTATTTTTGTAGAATTTGTAGTAATGGTCCCACATTCATTTCTGATTTTAGTAATTTGAATCTTCTCTTTTTTCTTAGTCAATCTAGTTAAAGAGTTGTTAATTTTGTTAATCTTTTTGAAGAACCAAATATTGTTTTTATTGATTCTACTGTTTTTCCATTCTCTATCTCCATCCTAATTGTTATTTTCTCTTTCCTTCTGCTAGCTTTGGGTTTAGTTTTGTTTTGTTTTGCTTTCTTGTCCCTTAAGTTGTAAGGTTAGGTTGTTGACTTGAGATCTCCTTTTTTTAATGTAAGCATTTACAGTTATAAAATTTTGCACAGGATTCTTAACTTCTCTGAGCCTCAGATTCCTCAACTGAAAATTGCAATAAAAGTACCTGCTTCATGGTATTGTTTCACAGATTTAATGTAATATTCAATTAAACCCTTAGCAAAATACAGAGGGGAACTTTTCCAAAAATGTTAGCTGCTATAATTATTACTAGTATCATTGGGCTATATAAAAGCTGGTACTCCTAGAGTCTAGGACTACCTGACTCTAGATCCACCTCTTATTAGCTGTATAACTTTGGGTTTTCCACCACTGTAAGCCTCAGATTTTTCATCTCTAAAATGGAAAAAATGTCTATCTGACAGGGTTATTATATGAATTAAGTGAGATATATGGGAAGTATCTACACAGAGCCTGGCACATAGTAAGTAAGCCATAGCAATAGCTAACATTAGCATTACTTTTCAGTCTTGAGTTGAATGGTGAGGACAACTGAAATAAAAAAGAAAAAGGCAAAAGATATTATATATTTGGGGAAGGAAGGCATAACACAAAAGAGCCACTAGAACATGTTACGAAGTATAGAAGAGAGAAAAAAAGGAGTTGAGTGCAAAGTTTCATGTCTAGTATGTTAGTATTTATCCCATGAGATGCAGCCAAGATGGGATTAGACATACAAGACATTCATTAAGAAAAATGTCTGTGAAGGAAAGTGAGGCAGGAGTGGAGGGAGCCTGAGATGGTCCTCAGACCATGATGCATATTGGATCCCTGGGAAGGAGAAAGGGAAGGAGGAAGTTTTAGGCTGCAGTGCATTTCTAAGACAGTGTCTGTAAAGCTGGTAAGGAGTCCTTGAACTAAACATCACAAAAAAGTTATTTCTCACAGAATTGGGATTGATTTCATGTTCCTGCTGGGAACCTGTGTGAAGGGTGATCTCTGTGCAAAAGGGCAGTGAATTCAGAGGCCCTTTCATCAATTAAATCTCCACCACAAGACAGCTAATAGGCACATATTCATGGAGGCCATACCTGGTACCCAGAGAAAGATGTAACCATGAAAAGATGGGAAGCTATAACATACAAAAATAACCATCAGCACTTCTTACGTTTCCAAAGCCTTCAAAAATATCTGAGTGCAGAAAGGTCACACTGGAATTGAGACATGTCCAACCACCAACCTAGAAATGCAGTTAGAGAGAAAAAAATTGCAAGGATAGGGCTTCCCTGGTGGTTCAATGGTTAAGAATCTGCCTGCCAATGCAAGGGATATGGGTTCGATCTCTGGTCTGGGAAGATCCCACATGCCACAGAGCAACTAAGCCCATGCACCACAACTACTGAGCCTGTGCTCTAGATCCACGAGCCACAGCTACTGAGCCCACATGCCACAACTACTGAAGCCCACATGCCTAGAGCCCAGGCTCTGCAACAAGAAAAGACACTGCAGTGAGAAGCCCACACACCACAGCAAAGAGTAGCCCCTGCTCCCCGCAACTAGAAAAAGCCCACACACAGCAACGAGGACCCAACGCAACCAATAAATAAATAAATAAAATTTTTAAAAATATTTTTAAATGTTTAAAAAAAATTGTAAGTATATAGTCGGCTAGTCACATCACAGAAATCTTCCACAGAAATTTTACTCCCTGAAGGAACAAGCAGAGACTATTTCATACTGAGAGATATTTCCCAGAACACCCCCCACTGTAAAATAATGTCACCTTCATTGACTCTTCTCTTTTCTTTCCATGACAGTTGATTCAACACAAGAAAGCTCTTCTGGCCTCTCAGGTGGTGCTATTGCCGGCATCGTGATTGGAGTCCTGGCTGGTGTAGCTCTGATAGCAGCCCTGGTGTATTTTCTGTATATCAGAAAAACTGGAGGGTATGAAGCTTTCCTCTTCTGCTTTCTCCAAGGCTAATCACCGTGCTTGGGAGAGGGAAGGAGACTTCATCTCTGTTTCTGGCCTGGATCTGCTCCTCATTCTTCCTAAAGCCCTGCTTCTCGGCACTAATTCTTATGGGGCTCTTCTCCCCTAGTCTTCATGCTTCCTGTGTGTCACTCTCTCTTGGACATGGTTATTCCCAACCCCATCTGGTTTAGAGGGAGCAGAGTCCATTATGTTCCTCTGTCCCCAGCCAGGGAAGCCAAGGTCCAAGAAGGAAAACTAAAGAGGAAATGAAAGGAGAAGCAGGAGGAAGGGAGTCCTGTGCTCTCTCGACAGTAGTAGCAGGAGGAGGGAGGGATAGGACAGGAAGAGAACCTAAGAAAAGCAGAAGCAACCAAAGGCCTCCTGGGCAATAAATAAAGTGAGAAAACACAGCATCTACCTATAAAAGAGGGAAGGTATCAGGGTAGAAATCGGCTCAAAAGCAGTTGATATGAATGTCCCTAAATGTGAACAGCCAGTAAACGGGAGAGGAGTAAACACTAGAAGGGATGATAAGCAGATTGAAGAAGGAGGTCCTGAGAGGAAAGAGGACCAACCAAGGTATAAATGAACATTGAGGAGCCCCAAGGAATCATGCCTACAGTGTCTTTCCTAATTCAAGGTACAAAGACCCTGGGCCTGGGAACAGCAGTCACAGTGTCTGATATTTATTTAGGGCAAGTGACCAGCAAGATCTCACAGAGCACAAATCCTCAGACCACAACCACAGTAAGTAAACCCTCTCACCTAGTGAGAACTGGTATGTTCTACCACATACCCTACCCTACCAGGGAATCCCGGATTTCCAAGCAAATCCCTACCTTCTGAATTATTAGAGGGGATCTCAGTTTCCCAACCTTAATTTGGCACAACCTTCCTGTTATAAAAGATTCCCCTGAAATACAGCCCAAGGAGAGACACTCACCTCTCCTAGGCCAGGTAAGCCAGGCAGGCCATGAGATGGACATGTTTCCAGGAGCCATTTCCTCATCCTACCTCCTTCCCCCTCCTGCCTCTTTTACGGATGCGGGCATCTCCTTTGATGAGACTTTCCCTGCCTTTGGTGCTCTCGGTGCTGTGAGCCTCAATGCCCCTCCTTGCCACTGTAGCCTGTTGCTGAGAAACACACCTGGACAAAATTCAGGCCTTGTGAACTGGAAGAGATCTTCAGAAGTACACTGAGGCTTCCCCCCACCTCCTTGGTCTAATGTCCTGGGGTCTGGACCACAGACTGAGGGAAGCGAATTCCTTAAGTCTTAATCATGGGCCACCTCCCCACCCCACCCTCTCCCCACCTGCCACCTCCTTCAGCTAGATGTACCACAGCTTAGGAACACCACATTCTGAGGCCTTAAGTCAGCTCTGCATTTTAATGGGTTGGTAACTCTTCTTTTGCTTCCCCAGGTCAGGGCCACTCTGACAATTCACTTAACAAGGTAAGCACAGCCAGTTTCACTGGCTCATTTTCTCATGGAAATATCTCTGTGTGAATGGGTTATTCTTGAAGATGCAAATGTGAGATCAAGCTTGGGTCAAAGTTCCTCACTTTAGCAACAAACATAGAAGTATTACTCCCACGAGTCTACCTCATTACAAGATGTGGACTTGAATCCTGGCTAGGACCTTGGGCAAGTAACTTAACCTCTTTGCTCTTCAGCTTTTTCAGTGTAAAATGGGCATGCTGCCTACTTCAAAGAGAAATCCAAGGAATTAAATTACATAACAAAGGTAAAGCACCTGGCACAATGCCCAGCTCAAGGAAGGCTCTAGATCATTCTCCCTTTTCTGCCTCCAATCTGACCCTGTTCTTACTATTAAATGATAATTTTCAATCTAATAGATCTGAGGTCTTAGTTCCTTTACTTTCTAATAATTTTACTGAACTGTTATCATCCTCAGTAGAATACACATATATACTGAAAAATGCTTCAATCATAAGTATATTTTAACAATGTGTAAGTTTCCACGAGTTGTACATACCTATGTAAACAGCACCAAAATCATTTTTTAAAAATCAACCCCCCCACACACACATACACAAAACTCTCCAGTTACTTCTCTCCAAAGAGTAATGCCTATCCTCACTTCTAATGCATTAGATTCATTTTACCTGATTATGTGCTTATATAAATGAAAAATACAGTGTATACATGTGTCTGGCTTCTTTCAATCAAAACTGTTTGGTAAGATTCACTTATATTGTTGTGTGCCTTTGTCATTTATTTATTCTCATTGCTGTATAATCACATTCCACTGTAGAATTCCATAATTTATCTCTTCTAATGATCATTCAACAGGATGCCAGCAAGCAGAGAAATGAGTAATAAAAGCCCTTCTCTGAAGCTAAAAGTTTCAAAGTGGTGAAAGCATGTGCTGCTGAATCACACTGGACAAGGTGAGGCCTGGCCTGTGACACAGCTTTAAATGACTGCTGCTCATGCCTTTCAGATTGATGAAGTTGCATATTCTTCCCTGAACTTCAATGCCCAGGAATCAGAGAAACCAACTTCAGCCTCCCCATCTCCAACAGCCACAGAAACAGTTTATACAGAAGTGAAAAAAAAATAATGCAACCAGTCCTGCTCACTGCACTGCTGACTTATTCCAAGCTTCTCATCCCCATCCCTAGGAGATCCCTTTGCCCTCAGGGAAAATGTAAAGTGTGTCTTTCACCCCTAATGAGGCATATTCTGGTTGCCTGGTCACAGCCTCTTCCTTCACTGTCAGTAGATGAAAATGTACATCCAGGTGGAGGTCTGTAGGAAACTCAACCTTCCGTGTCATTGAAATTTGGCAAAGCAGACCTTGGAAGACAGTTGCCAGAACCTCTGCTCCTCCCCATTTGCTGACCTAGACCAGTTTTAAACTTGCGTATTCAGAGCACACTCATTCCTTTCCACCTCAGTCCTGTCCTACTGGAGTCTAACTTGAATTTGCCATAACCTGGAGAATTATGCCCTTATCCACTGAAATGCATGTGCCAGAAAAGAAGAGAGAGAAAAAGGAAAAGGAAAAATTTCTGCTCTCTGAGACCTGGTGTGAAACCACCATTCACAGTAAAACACATTCATAATCAATTCTGAACTGCGAAATTCTACACCTTTGTCCACTTTCAGGGTTGTCTACCTGCAGGACCAGGGCCTAAGCAACTTACTACTTAGCTAGAATACCACCTAAACCTTTGCAAGCCTGTCTTCAGAGCACATACAAGATGCAACTAGAAAACAGCTTCTCAAAGTCCATAAGTGAATGCTAATGGAAATCGCAAAAAATGCACAGACTGTTTTAATAACTTTATGGGATTTATTAAAGGAAATGCCCAGAGATGGAGGGGTTATTGCTTTAGGGGGCAGTCAGCTTTTATCAGAGACAATCTGCTGGGATTTAGGAAAGGAATTCATAAAATTAGCCTGCAGAGGGACTTCCCTGTGGTGCAGTGGTTAAGAATCCCTCTGCCAATGCAAGGCACATGGGTTCAATCCCTGGTCCAGGAAGATCCCACATGCCACAGAGCAACTAAGCCCACGCCCCCTAACTACTGAGCCCACGTGCTGCAACTACTGAAGCCTCTGTGCCTAGCTAGAGCCCATGCTCCGCAACAAGAGAAGCCACAGCAATGAGAAACCCGCACAGCGCAACAAAGAGCAGCCCCTGCTCACCACAAGTAGCCCCTGTTGGGCAGCAACAATGACAACAACAACAAAAAAAAAAAAAAAAGGAAAGAAAAAGAAAGTTACCCTGCAGAAATTATTTAAATAATGGTTAAATAATGTACAATTTCGAGCACTGGGTTTTTTCCCTTCCTTCTGAGACATTCCACCACTTAAATTTTTGTAACTACTTGTTTATGTGAAAGGGGTTATGTTTACTTAATTTGCTACAGAAGCCAACTTGACTGCCTTTGGTGAAGGAAGCCATCAAAACCCCTCAAGTCCCTCAGGGCCTCCAAAAAGAAAATAAGAAGAGGCAGTTTTCTACATTCATGGCCAGGAATGGATCTCACTCAGTTTCCAGGCATCTCAGACCAATCATCAGCACCATTGTATTCCGTGTTTCTGCCTGTGTGTGTTCCAAATGTCTGCCCCACTCACCTGCTCAAGAAACCCTGGTCTCTGCTAAGGTGTGTTTGGTCCTTGAGAAGCAGGAGCGCCCTGAAGGGAACACAACCACCCACGCTGTTAGCATTGTTTACAGCCTAGAAAGCTGCACTGGTGCAGATACTCCTTAGGACACAAGGGGAGGATTATAACTCAGCCCTTGGCTTCCTGAATAACCTCTGAAGTTGTTTTCTCCCATGGGGTCTATGAGACCCAATGTGTCAGCATAAAAAGGAGGGGCGGGAGAAGGAGAGGCATGTCTACTTCCCACCCAGCCGCCTTCTGCACAGATGGAATCGCCTTGGGGCTGTTGAGAGAAAGCTTTTATTCCATATTCATTACCTGACCTCATGCTGTGTGGAACTGGCCCCCTCAAAGACGGTGGGTTGGGAGTTCTCTGTACTCAGGTACCTCTTTCAGGGTTTTCTAACCTTGACACAGACTGTATATACCTCCCACCATCCATGCTATTCTGTGTAATTTAATTTTGCCTGGCTAGGGCCACTTCTGAATTATTTGTAAAATTTGTTCTATATTTATAATAAAAATTAGATATCAGACATCAACATGCTGCCTCACAGTTGGTACTGTTTTCTAGAATGTCTTCTTTACAGGCAGAGGAAACAGAATTTGCTTAACTGGGAGTCTGAGTGAGCCTGTTTCTAAGTCCACGGGTATCTGATCTAATGATCGAGAACTCGCTACATTCATTTGCACACCTGCTAACAAAGTGAGCCTATCTGCAGCAACAGGCCACAGCTCCAGCTGGCCTGGAAGAAACTGCCTGTCTTGCTCTGGGAAAGAAGATGATTTCATGAGTAAAAGATCTCCTGGCCTCTTTGCTAGGGACAAATCACACTTCCCCCACAGATGGCTCCAGTGAATCAGATGCAGCAACACAGCTTTCACTCCAACAGTCTCCACAGGTTCAGGCGTATAGAAAGCTCTAGCGCCCTCCCTCCTCCTTGTACCCTGTTCCCTTTTCCTGCCCCTCAGGGGTCAGAGCTCTTCTAACCTGGATAACCTTCATTTATTAATTCCACCAAGTATTAGCCTGTTATCTCATTCCCTTCACTTCCAAGCAATTGAAACGTGTGCTGTCTTTCTCCTTCCTCATCCCCTGATTTCTCCTGGCCTCTGCAGCGGTGCCTCCATTCCCAAGACCTCTGGAAGCAGCAGAAAGTCAGTACCCATCTCTTGGCCAATTCAAAGATACTTTCACCATCCTCACATTGTTCACTTTTACAACGTCTGAGACCACAGACAACTTTCTCCTTCTGGACATTCTCCTCCTACCAGCCCCACCTGTGCATTGCACCCCCCACATCACATTTCCTACTCAGACCTGTTTGTCTCGCTCCACACCACCCTCTTTCCACAGCTTCCATGACCTCTCCGCAGGTGGCTCCTTCATCTATACCTACTACTTCCCAGAACTCATGACACTCACATCCAAATACTTTTTGAAATTACTCCCCCTCTGAACTGGCTTTCCCCCACAGCTCACTCATTTCTCTCAGTGACACCACTGCTTCCTCAGCCCTTGCTCTTTTGTTTCCCAGATTCAATACATCGTCAAAGCCTGTTGATTCTTTCCTTAGCATCTCTCAGTTATGTTGTTCTCTCCATTCGCCTGCAACACCTCTGCTGGAAGTACTGCTTGAATTCCGGTCTTTGGTCTCTGCTGAAATCGTCCTTGCACACCCCTGCCTCATTACCTGCCTGAAAACTGGTTCACCTACACAAGAACCTAAGTGGCCTCCCCTTGCCTATCAGATAAATTCAAATTTCTTCCTCTTTATTAACACTTTTCTTACTTTCTTTCCCACTACTCTCTGGTATAATTCCTCCATTCCATTTAGATCTGTCTCCTTATCCGTCCCTGCACCTCCACCCCATACACACATAAAATTCTTAGTCCCAATGATATCTCTGAAAAGAAATACCAAACAAGGCAATGTTCTGTCTCTGTTATCTCAGAGGAGTTACCCACACCAGTCATCACAAGCAACAACTCCAATCACAGGGGGGACGAGGACCCCGTAGCATTAACATGTAAACCTCAGATTCAGGACACAACCTACCTGTGAGTGAGACTCTTTTCCTGATGACCAATTTATGTGCTTATGAAGCACCTACTGTGCTACAAGTCTCAGTGTTAGACCCCATGAAAGATACAGAAATGAGAAACGCAGGGTCCCTACCCCAGGGAACATAAAGCCTTAGACAAGATAAGGCATGAAAAATTATTATAATACCAAAACAGAAATGGAAAACGCCAAAAGAGAAGACAGGGAGAAATCCAATGGGAAATATGGCCATACAATAGAATGATTGGGAAAATTTTAGAAACAACTGGTGTTCAGACTCCACTCACAGATTTCATTTAATTGGTGTGGGATGGAACCAAGGCACCAGTAATTTTTTAAAGCTTCCCAGATACTTTCAATGTGTAGCCAGGATGGAGAACCTCTGATATAATAGGTAGGAATACAGCCTAAAAGCAGTGGTTTTTAGCTAGGAGTATAAATCAGAATTACATATTGAACTTTTTCAACATATACAATAAGCCTACAAACCATCACTGAAAAAGCTGATACAGTATGTCTGGAGTGAGACTTGGGCTTGTATATTTCAAAAACTGCCAGGTGCTACTCACATATTTCATGTTAGGAAACACTGACCTAAAACATAGGTTGGATTAAAAAACTCGAGAGCTGGACTGGGATGGGGAGGGTGGGGGCGAGTCGAGGGAGGGAGGGAATACGGGGATATGTGTATAAATACAGATGACTGACTTTGGTGTACCTCAAAAACTGGTACAAGAGTGTAAAGCAATTATATTTCAATTAAAAAAAAAAAAAAAACTCGAGAGCTGGGAGAACATTCCCTGAGATGGACATGAGCATGAAGAATCTATTCTGCAGGCCCACAGAAGTACTCAAAAAGAAATTTTGGTAAACAGCTAAACTTTAAAAGACTGATGATACCAAAGGTTGTGAGGATAGGAAACAACTGGTATTCTTACATATTGCTGGTAGAAATGTAAAATGGCTCGCCCTTCATAATTGATCTGAGAGCTTGAATGCTGCTGGGAACTTACCCCTTTCTATTGTTACTTCGTAGTGGAAAGAAAATTAATGAAACTGTGAGAACTGAACAGAGGGTGTTTGATTGATCGTTTAGTTTTTCACAGGCTGAGGCAACATGGATCAATGCGTGTCACCCTCAGGAATGTATCCACAGTGGCCTTCCCTACTTATGGGCAGTGTATTCTGACTACAGGCACGTGTACTTATCAATGAAGGGCGTGCAACATAAAGCCTTAAAGAGAAACACATACACAGGAGAAAACTGTCAAACCCTGAATGTTGTTAATCATATTTTTAAAAATGAAAAATATCATTGTTTGTGTGCTAACCACTTACTTGATTCTGTTTTGTGGTGGACGTAGACAGTTACACGTTTGAGCTTTGTATTTTGTGAGAACCTTAATGAAACGAAGAATTCCAAAGACAAAAAAAAGGAAAGAAATATAAAATGGCACAACCACTCCGGAAAAGAGTTTGGCATTGTGTTACAGAGTTAAATGTACTTATAAAGTCTAGCAATCCCACACCTAGGTATTTACCCAAGAGAAATGAAAATTGATAACCACACAGAATTATACACAAATGTGCATAGCAGCATTATTCATGAGAGCAAAAAAATGGAAGCAACTCAAATATCCATCAACATATGCATGGATAACCAAACTATGGTATATCCATACAACGGAATACTAGGATTTTTTTTAAAAGAGCACAAACGACTGCTAATACAAGATGGCCGCATCTCTAAAACATTCTCTTGTATAGAAGTCAGACACAAGGAGCATGGACTGTATAATGCCATCTTGATGAAGTTCAAAAATAGGCATTAGTAATTAATGGTGTTAGAATTCACCATAGGGAGTGGAATTAACTACAAAGGTGCACACAAGGGCTTTTGGGCTGATGGAAATATTCTACATCTCAATTCAGGTGGTGATCACGTGGGTGTGTACAGTTACCAAAAATCAAAATGAACACTTAAGATCTGTGTGCTTTTTAATGGACTTTAATTTTATCTGAATTTTTAAAAATAAAATAATGAAGGAGTAGCTAATTCAACCTATCAGGTACAAAGCACCTGTATTCATTTTCTACTTTTGCAAAACAAATTACCCCAAATTTAGTGACTTAAAATAACACCAATTTATTAGCTCACAAAATTCAGTTCCTTGAAGTTAGAAGATCAAGGTCCTCATTGTCCTGATACAAACACTCTCAGCTCCTAGAAGACCTTCTCATGTCCTAGGCATGAGGGCTCCTCTCTCGGCGATGGAGAACAATCCCTCTTATACTTCTAATCTTTCTGATTTCCCCTTCTAAGACCAGCTGGGAAAAACTGTCTGCTTTTAAAGTCCTCCTGTGATTACATTAAGCCCACATAGGTCATATCTCTTTTTGTTAAACTCAAAGTCAACTAATTAGTAACCCTACTTATATCTGCAAAATCCCTTTTGCCACATAAGGTAACATGCATGATTACTCATCATATATTCACAGTCCAGGGATTAGGAGTAAATCTTGTGGTACCATCCTAGAATGCTGCCTACCACAGCACCACATGAAAGCTGTTCATGCTCTCAGAGAGCTCCTTCAGGGTCCCTGTCCTGAAGAAATGGCAAAAAAGACAAAAGTGGTTGGTCCAAACTCAATTTGATATGAGAGACTAAGGACAAAAAACAGAGACAAGAAAGCAAGGGCCCATCTCCTGCTAGCCTGTAAATCTGAGTCACAGGTGCATTCATTACCCTCAAACCTTTAATAATATTCGCAGGCACTGATAGTAGCTAGCACCGAAGTTAACACCTAACTAAAGTTATCAGAAACAAAAAGCCATCCCAACAAACCAACCAAAAGTGACAGTAAGGCTGCACTGATCCAACCAGGACATTTTATAGACTTTTGATGATTCATTCATTCAACATCATTTATTGAGGTTTTACTATATGTCAGGCACTAAGCCACTTGCTGAGAACAACGTGATGATTACAAAATAAAGCCCTTATTTGGATTATTATTCAAAAAATTCTGTTGTAAAAAAGGGGGGGAGACAAAAAAGAAATGAAGGAGTAATGAAAAATTGGAAGGGAAGGAAAGGAGAAAATTATGAGGTAATTGCAGAAATTTGAATATTGAAAATTTTATGGTACTAAGTAAGTAACTTTTAGTGTAATAATGGTTCTGTGATTCTGTTTTTCAAAGGGCCCTTATATTTTATTAACACTACTGAAATATTTACAGATGAAATGATTTGATATCTGGGATTTGCTTCAAAACAATCCAGGTTTGGGAAGGGAGTATAGAGCAACACGATTGGCCATGAAGGGGACTTCCCTGGTGGTCCAGTGGCTAAAATTCCGCACTCCCAATGCAGGGAGTCTGGGTTTGTTCCCTGGTCAGAGAACTAGATCCCACATGCCACAACTAAGAGTTGCATGCTGCAACTAGAGATCCCACATGCGGCAATGAAGATCCCGCACGCGGCAACAAAGACCCCACACAGCCAAATTAAATAAATAAATAAATAAATAAATAAATAAATAAATAAATATATTTTTTAAAAGGTTGGCTATGAAGTGATCATTGATGAACATGTGTGATGAGTACACATAGATTCACTGTATTGTTAGCTTTACTTTTGCAACTATTTAAAATTGTCAAGACAAAAAAGTCCTTGGTCTCCAGAAACTTACAACACAAGAGTCAGATATTCCAACAAACAGACTACTAATAGTTTAACAAAATATACACAAATTGCAATTCCAGTTCTGAGGACAGTGACTGCCCAAGGACAGGCAGAAGGAGTCAGACAAGATGTCAAAGGAGCAGCTCCCTTGACCAAAGTCTTTAAGGAAGAGTCTTCCAGGCAGAAGGGCAGGCAAGTGGGTACAAAGGCATGTGGATGTGAAGCCACAGAACTCCTCACACTCTTCAGATGACTTACTGGAGGTCATGTTTCTTAAGAGCACATGTTCTAGAGCCAGACCAGCTGTGCTGGAGTGCCTGTTTCTGAGTCGCTACTGTGAGTCCTCAGGCAAGCTGTCTATACTGTCTCTGTGCTCAGATTCTTCACCATAAAAGGGGATTATAACAATACCTACTTCACGGGGCTGCTGTCAGGAGTCAATGAGTTAATCCTTGTACAAAGCACTTAGAAGAAAGTGGATGAGGAATCAACATTAGCTGTTAGTGACAGAAGCAGAATCTCAGCCCACAATACCACACATCTTGAAAATCTCATCTAATTTCATTTGTTACTTATCTTCTTTTGGTTAGACTGTACACTTGTAACGTAGGGACTATGTCTATTGGTCTCTGCAGCCCAGAACCTACCCTAAGGCCATGCCCATAATAGGCACCAATCAGGCAATTCTTCTTTCAGGCAGTAGGGGTGGGACCACCCAAAGGCTCTGTCGAGCCCCCTTTTTATTCCCCTATGGATTAGACCCTCAATTCCTACAATTCTTTGGCTTCCTTTCATTTCCTTCCTTGTTTGCACCTTGTCCCTTACTCTGCTCCAGAGATGTTCATTCACTAATGGTGCTCTCTGGTTCCCTCCCTGGCAGGTGATCCAATGTTTCCTTTATCTCGCCCCACCACTATATTATCCAAACAGACACTACAATACTTATTCTGCACCTAATAAAGGGTGAAAGGAGGATGAATATATAGACCATTGGCCTCATACCTATTTGTGAGAAGTAGACTTCTCTGGAAAAGAGAAAAGCAAGAAAGATGGTAGCCAGAACATAAAGCCTTCACACATAGCCCCACCACTAAGGAGATCCCAAAGACATATTAGTATAATCAGCTAACATCTCACGGGGGCTGCTCAGAAACTTCTGGGGAGGAGAGGGAGGCATAATGGACAGGAAGCCCAGCTTTATGTTAATTTTTGCTATGCAGACTAATGTCTTTTTCCCCCATTAGTAGACATCCTCAATTATCCTTCAAAGCAAAGACTCAGAGAGGAAGAAAATAGGAAGATCCAGAGTCTGAGAACTCAGAAGACACAAGACAACAGACACATAGACTCTAAAGATGAAGTACAAAGGTCAGATGCAGGTCTCTCTCGAATCACAACTGTCTCTATAAAGTGCCCTCTGCCCTGAGCAGTGAAGTGGGGCTGGAACATGATCCTGGCCTCCCCAAGAGTGGGAAGTGCTGGTAGAACATTAACTAACTACCCGGGAGCAGAAGGTAATGCAGCCCTCTGAAGGGCCTCTCTCTACACATTCTCCCCAAGTTACCACTAAGGGTTGGACGATTCAAGCCTATGTCCCAGCCCTAGGATTTGATGGCTGTGTTCTTTTATAAAGATGGGAGAGGGATCACAGAGCAGAAATGGGACACTGGAAAGGGCAGACTAAAACGAACTGCTTAAGCATGCTTTGTTTAAAGGTCAGAGTCTTGTGAACCATGCCAGCCTCCCTTCCCTGCCTGGGCTCTCTATGACAATGAGTCTTGCCCAGTATTTTGAGCCCCACTGAACCCAGAACTCTTCTTGCTTGAGGACCAGAGAAGTAAAGGAAAAGGGGAACTGACAACAAGACAAATGAAAAAATCAGTGGCAGAACTCCAGAAATAGTGTGATTATAAGGAAGTGAAATTGGTCTTCTTATAGGGTTTGGACTAGTTTTGAGAGCAACTCTATACAGCAAGTGACTAAAATATTTTGAGTAATAACAGAACTTTTGGAATCAAAAGGTAGCCAATTAGGACAACTGCTTTTAAGGTGGCCATACTTACTTGGATATGATATACTTGTAAAAGAAATCCTATAATTCACTTGAGTCTCATAACTTTCTTAACTTACATAGGACTGAAGAACTGTTCGATGCAACCAGGAGTTTGAGGAGAAAGGGAAGATTTGGGGGGGGGGGGGGCGCGGGGGAGGGGTGTAAGTGGTGGCAGAGACGTGTGGATAAGAAAAAAGAAGACCCAAAGGAAAGCGTAATACAAAAGGAATAATAAATTCCAGAGTTGGAAGCACTGTGTTAATTACAACTAAAATCAATTAATAGGCCCCCTTCCCCAGCTGAAGCTTTTCTGAGTAATGTTGTCACCCAGCCCTGAGTGGTCCAGGGTGTAGTGAAGTGGGAGTGGAAATGGGAAGAAACAGACATTAAAGTCTCCCACTTCCATTTAAACCCCAGAAAGGCTTTATTACCCTACACTGGAGTTAGACTTTCTGCATTTTTTGGCTAGTTTACCTTAGACAGAGAAATTTGTTAACATCTATTCTTCAATTGATAAAGAATTGGTAAAGAATCAACCATGGGACACAAAGGCAACCTGGTCCCAGGGCAGAGCCTGTGTGGGGTGGTGGTGGCCATTGTTAGCACTTATTCAAATAGTTCCTCAGAAGCAGCCCAGATCTCTGAGGGCAGCTACTCTGCCACAGATCACCCCAATTCGTGCTGAGATCTGACATAGGCCCCTACCTGCCCTGCAGAGTGGTTCTACAACACAGCTGGGGCAGCAGAGGCTGAGGACAGTGACCAGCTGTGAGGAACAAAGGGAACTTGCAACCAAGGTCATTTCAGAGCATAACCATGGGCACCTGCACAGGCAGCACTGGACCTCTGTCTGTGGCCAGTGCAAGCCAGGAGCCCACAAGAGCTGCACTTGCTTTGGCACTCCCCTGCTCTGGGGCAGGGGTCCCAGTGTGGGGAGAGTGAAAAACACACACTTAAAGGGAACAGAGCCAGCTCAGGCCAACCCTCACAGCTCCTTCTCCAGCAACTTGGTATCAGACCCCAACTCCAATAAGGCACTGATGGGCACTGAGTGGGGGGAAGTCCCACCAGACACCCAGCTGCAGCTCTAGCCCCTCCATCTCCAGCCCCACACCCTACAAAGGTTATAGATACCAGCACACCCAGAGGCAAGATGTGACTTATGTCCATGTCAAATCCAGCTCTCCCACCAAAGGCACAGGGTAAATGCAGTCTATAGAGGGACATTCCTATGCCAGAACACCCTTTCAAGACCACAGCAGGTAACTATTTGACCTAAACTCATAGAGGTAGAGATAGTTAAGCAAAATGAAAAGGCAGAGGCACTACCCTATTTTACCCTTGAAAGAATAAGAGAAAACCCCTGAAAAAGTAAATAAATCAGAAACAAACAATTTATCAGATGAAGAATGCAAAGAATTGGTAATAAAAATGTTAACTGAATTAGAGAAAAGAACTGATCTACATAGTGAATATTTTAACAACAAAGTAGAAAATATAAAAAAGACCTAATCAGAAATGAAGAATTCAAGAGCTGAAATAAAAAACACTAGTAGGAATGAATAGCAGGGACTTTCCTGTGTTCCAGTGGTTAAGACTTCACACTCCCAATACAGGAGGCCCAGGTTCAATACCTGGTCAGGGAACTAGATCCCACATGCCGCAACTAAGAGTTCGCATACCACAACTAAAGATTCGCGTGCCACAGGTAAAGATCCCACCCACCACAATGAAGAGCCTGCATACCACAACTAAGAGCTGGCCCAGCCAAATAAATAAATAAATAATGAATAGCAGACTAAGTGAAACCAAAGAATCCATAAGTAATCTCAGAAATAAAATAAGGGAAATCACCCAATCAAAACAGTGAAAAGAAAAACAAATTTTAAGAAATGAAAACAACTTAAGAGATCTCTGGGATTACATTAAGGATACCAACATTCACATTATAAGAGTCCCAGAAAGAGAAGAGACAGAGGGAAGGGGATCAAAAATGTATTTGAGGAAATTATTGTTGAAAACTTCCCAAACCTGAAGAATAGTACAGATATCCAGGTACAAGAAGCACAGAGGGTGGCAAACAAGATGAACCCAAATAGACCCACATCAATACATAATTAAAATGGCAAAAGTTAAAGATAAAGAGAGAACTCTAAAGGTAGCAAGAGAAAAGCAAAGAGTCATATACAAGGGAATCTCCATAAAGCTATCAGCTAATTTATCTGCAAACACTTTGCAGGCCTGAAGGAATGGCACAATATTTTCAAAGTGCTGAAAGGGAAAAACCTACAACCTAGGAAACTCTACACAGAAAGATTGTCACTTAGAATATAAGGAGAGATAAAGTATTTCTCAGATAAGCAAAAACTAAAAGAGTTCATCAATAGTAAACTTACCTTAAAAGAAATTTTAAGGGTCCTCTCTAGTGGAAAAGAAGTAAGAATCTATAGGAAAAGAAAAATCCCACAAGGAAAGGCAACTATATCATAAGAACTGAGGATCAACCACTTAAATAGGTCAGTAAGAAGATTAAAACACAAAAAATTGTAAAAGCACAGAGTGAAGTAAGTCAGAGAGAAAAAACCAAATACTATATGCTAATGCATGTATATGGAATCTATAAAAATGGTACTGATGAATCTAGTGGCAGGGCAAGAATAAAGAGGCAGATGTAGAGAATGGACTCAAGGACACAGAGGGGGAAGGGGAAGCTGGGATGAAGTGAGAGTAGCATTGACATATATACACTACCAAATGTAAAATAGAAGGCTAGTGGGAAGCTGCTGCATAGCACAGGGAGATCAACTTGATGATGGGTGATGACCTAGAGGGGTGGGATAGCAAGGGCCAGAGGGAAGCTCAAGAGGGAGGAGATATGGGGATATATGTATAAATACAGCTGATTCACTTTGTTGCACAGTGGAAACTGGCACATTTTAAAGCAATTATGCTCCAATAAAGATCTGAAGAAAAAAAAAGCTGAGAAAAAAGACTATAGAAGCAACTACAACTAGAACAAACAGTTAAGGGATAAGCATGAAGATGTAAAATATGACATCAAAAAACACAAAATGTCAGGGAGGGGAGTAAAAGAAATGTAGATCTTTAAGAATGTGTTTGAACTTAAATGACTACCAGATTAAAACAAGTAGATATAGTTATAGGTTGACATATGTGAACCCCTGATAACCACAAATCAAAACCTACAATACATACACAAAAACTAAAAAGAAAGGAACACAAGCATACCACAAAAGAAAATCATCAAACTACAAGTAAAGAAACAAGAAGAAGAAATGAACAGAGAAGAACTACAAAAACGACCAGAAAATGAGTAGTAAAATGGTAATAAGTACATAGCTATCAATAATTACTTTAAATGTCAATGGACTGAATGCTCCAATCAAAAGATACAGAGTGGCTGATTGGATTAAAAAAAAAAAAAAAACCTGTCTGTACATTGCCTACATGTGATAGACTTCAGAGCTAAAGGCACACACAGACTGAAAGCGAGGGGATGGAAAAAGATACTTCACACTAATGTAAATGACAAGAAAGTGGGGGTAGCAATAGTCATATCAGACAAAACAGACTTTAAAAGAAAGCCTATAACAAAAGACAAAGAAGGGCACTATATAATGATAAAGGGATCGATACAAGAGGAGGATATTACACTCATTAACATATACATACACAATACAGGAGCACCTAAATATATAAAGAAAAACCAATATACATAAAAAGAGGAATTGACAATACTACAATAATTGTAGGAGATTTTATTACCCCTTACATCCATGGACAGATCATAGAGACAGAAAATCTGTAAGGCAATAGTGGTCTCTTCTTTTTTTTTTTTTTTTTTTTTTGGCTGTGCACTGTAACATGCAGGATCTTAGTTCCCTGACCAGGGATCGAACCCATGCTCCCTGAATTGAGAGCACAGATTCTTAACCACTTGACCACCAGGGAAGTTCCAACAGTGGTCTTAAGTGACACAATAGTCCAGTCAGCCTTAATAGATATCTACAGGACATTCCATCCAAAACCAGCAGAATATACCTTATTTTCAAGTGCATATGGAATGTTCTCCAGGATAGACCACATGCTAGATCACAAAACAAGTTTCAACAAATTTAAGAGGACAGAATTGAAATCAAGCATTTTTTTCCAACCACAATGGTATGAAACTAGAAATCAATTACAGAAATAAATGTGGGAAAAGAATAAACACGTGGAGACTAAACATGCTACTAAAAAAACAAATGGGCCAAAAGAATTTGAAAAAAATAGCTACATCTATATGTATCACTGAATCACTTTGTTATACAACTAAAACTAACACAGCATTATTAATCAACTGTACTCCAATATAAAATAAAAAGTTAAAAAAAAAACAATGGGACAATGAGAAATAAAAGAGAAAATTAGAAAATACCTTGAGATAAACGAAAATGGAATCACAACTATCCAAAATCTATGGAATGCAGAAAAAGAAGTTCAAAGAGGGAGTTTACAGTGATGCAGCCCTTCCTGAAGAAATGTGAAAAATCTCAAATAAGCAATCTAACCTACCAGCAAAAGGATTAGAAAAAGAAGAACAAACAAAAGCCTGAAGTCAGCAGAAGGAAGGAAATAGTAAAGATCAGACACGAAATAAATAAAATAGAGACCCTCCCATAATAGAAAAGATAAATGAAGCCAAGAGCTGGGGCTTTTTTAAAACATAAGTAAAACTGATAAAAATTTAGCCATGCTAATTAAGAAGAAAACAGAGAGACACAAAATAAGAAATGAAAGAGAAAAAATAACAATTGATACCACAGAGATGCAAAAAATTATAAGACAATACTATAAATAGTTATATATCAACAAATTGGACAACCTAGAAGAAATGGACGCATTTCTAGAAACATATAGCCTGCCAAGATGGAATCAAAAAGAAACAAACACTTTGGGACTTCCTAGGTGGAACGGTGGTTGAGAATCTGCCTGCCAATTCAGGCGACATGGGTTCGATCCCTGCTCCAGGAAGATCCCACATGCCATGGAGCAACTAAGCCCATGCACCACAACTATTGAGCCTGCGCTCTAGAGCCAGTGAGCCACAACTATCGAGCCCATGTGCTGCAACTACCGAAGCCCATGAGCCTAGAGCCTGTGCTCCGCAACAAGAGAAGCCACGGCAATGAGGAGCCCACGCACCACAGCAAAGAGTAGCCCCCACTCACTGCAACTAAAAGAAAGCCCACACACAGCAAAAAAGACCCAATACAGCCAATAAAATAAATAAATAAATAAATTTATTTTTTAAAAAAATCAGAAACGAAGATGTAGTTTCCATTCTTAAGCTGCTTTCAGAAGAGAGTGAGTAAGTAAATATGTACTGAGATAAAGAACAAGGCATAATGACAATGCAACAGGTGCCATTAAAGTTATGAAAAGCACTATGCGATGGCCATGAGATCACCACCTGTTTTCTAAAGTTGTTCTTTCAACCAACTAGTTATGGTGTCTAGGTAAGAATGAATCTTTTCTACTTAGTTCAGCCAAGTCTAACTTTTCAGTAGGAACTTAAAACAGGAACAAGAAAAGGGATGTACAAAAGAATTTTTTTAAAAAGATACAAGTAGTCAGCCAAGTATAACTGAAGGCTAGCCAGAGAATTCTCACTGGATACCTCATGCCTTGTCTGAACTTCCTTGGAAAACAGATCCAGCTCCTCAGGCCCCTGACCAGCTCCACAAGGGACTGGCCTGAGTTACTTTTCCCTCCCTTTCATTAACCCCCGGGCAATGCTGTATGTAAACTCTGCAGGTCCCGATCACTGGGGGAGGAGAGTCCGCCTCTCTGTACTCTAGGCTCCTCTTCTGAACTTTAGCCTCACCTGAGCTTATCTAGCAGCAGTTTCCTTTGCCCTACCCCAAAATTATTCTAATTTTGAGGCCCTGGAATTTATTCTGCTGCCTGAAACACATCTTTTCTCTCTTTATTTTTTATTAAAAAACAAAACTCTGTAGAATATATGCCTCAGCCTGATCTTTGTTAAGGATGGTTCTATCCTTTAGGGTGTCTTAATATTTTTCACCAAGGGCAAGTATTGGGGCCAGGCTCCAATGATAGGTTCAGCTTCCAGAGGTCCTTCTCATATCCACTCTTGCCAAAACAAAACAGCTTCTTTTCCTATTTCAAAACCCCTCACCTCCACTCATATAATGCCAGGTAACTCTAACAAGTTTTGGGAAACAATGTGGCAATATCTGTCAAGAGCCCAAGTAAAGCCTTTGACTAAATTATCTGTTCAGATATTTACCATAGCAATATTTAAAAGAGAAAAAAATTGGAAATGACCCAGATGTCCAACAAAAGGGAGATTATTAAATACATTGTGAATCAGTCATTAATATAATGTTATACACTTATTTTTTAATGTTTGTTAAAATTTAGATAACATGAAAAAATTCATAATGAGTGAAAAAAATCGGTATTCAAAGTTATACACATAGTGTAATCTCAGTAAGTAGAAAAATGGGCAAAGAAAAGTCTAAACACATCCATGTCTCCAGGTGAAGTAATGAGGAAAATCTTTACCTTTACAACATTTCTATAAACATGTATTGCTTTTACAATCAGCAAAAAGAAGTATTTTTTCTTAAATATATGCTCTCTTGTGGATTCAATTTAGTACAGTACCTGACGCATATTGGGCACTTATATACGTGGTAAACTAATTAAGTAATGGAAGAAGTGAGCGCCTATTTGCTGCCTGAGGAACATGGAATAGGGAAAGGTAACAGCACGTAGAATGAGGAGGCCTAGCTTCCGGATATTGAGAAACTATGGCCTCTCCTCACCCAGAAAATGAAGGGAGCACCGGCCTAATCCACCTCATGAGACTCGTGTGAAGGAAAGATGATGCCTGTGAAATTATTTTGTAAACTAAAAAACACTACACAACAACTAAAGACAAAAAATAAGGGACTACTGTTCTTTTTGCCCTTCTCGATTTACTGCAGAACGGGAATGATATAAATCTGAAGCCCACCGAATAATCACTCTTCTCCCAGAACAGTTTACCAGTTTCCCCACTTCTCCAGGTGCCCCAAGAGTGGGTGTCCTGGGGAGGCATCTTGCAGGACTCAAATTGGTATAGAGGTAGAATGTCAAAGTACCTAAAACATACAGTAAAGACCTTCTCTACCTACACCTAGCTCTTTCAAGAGTCTCTTTCACGAGGCAACATGAAGCCTCATGCCTGGTACAGCACTGGCTTCCTAAATAATACCTCTACCTCCAGTTTCCCCCTTCCAACCATTTCTGCACTTTATCACCAAAATAACCTTCCTTTATCTTTGAATCATAGCCTCCTTTATAATCATATGGCCCAAACTCCTTCTTTAAAGATGAGGGATCTAAGGCCCAGAGAGGTTAAAAGAATAAGTCACTGAATCAAGGTCCTAATATCAATGTCATTGCCAACCTCAAAAGCCTTCAGATAAATTCCAAACTCCTTAGCATGACATTCAAAGCCTTCACACCCCATTCCAACCTACCTATTGAACTTCCTCTCCCTCTAATCTCCCCCACAACTCTTGAATCCAACTAGTTTCTTCTCCATCCCTTGCACTTATGCTACCTGGCCTCATCTCAGATGTTTTCCTGGACTGTCCCTCCACCTTCCTCTCCAACCTTTCCTCACATGTAAGGTTCACTTGTTCAGGAAGACTTCCCTAACCAGCTTAGCCCACAGGGCAGCTCTCCTACCTTTGAACTCCCAAAGCTCTCACTGTCAAATTACCCCTGTCGGCCTGTGTTTAATTACATGCAGTTCCGACACTCTGGTTTCTATGTTCACCTGTCTTATTACCCCTCCCTCCACCCAGACTGAAACCTCCTTAAAAGCAAAGGTTGAGTTGTATGTTTCTCCACATTCCCAGTTACTGCACCTACCTGTGACTGAGAACATTTACTGAGCACCTACTATATGGAAGCTGCTGTTCTAGGTACTTTGTATAATGGTATTTTATTTGATCCTCACAATTTTCCTAAAAATGCAAAAACTGAGGCTCAGAGAGGATAGATAAATAGCCAAGGTCACACAACTAAAAAGTGGCAGAGCCATGAAGGGAATTCAGGTCCCCCAGCCTCGAAAAGCCCTTAGTCATAAACCACGCTGCCCCTAACACAGCTGGCGCCTTGCAAGGATGAGTGGGCCGGAACTGCTCACTGCTGACCAAGCTGGTCCCAGGCCAGGTGGGGAGCCAAGGTACATACACACAACAAGAAACAGAGCAAGCTTGATACACACCTCCTCTGAGCCCACATGAAGTTTCCTGGGGTCCTTGCAGGGTCCCCTGAGCTTCCTGCTATTAACCCTTCACCCTTTGCCCATCTAGGCAGCAGCCCCACTCTGTTTCACATCTGGGAGCCCTGACTAAGTAGGTAAGACAGCAGGAAATGAAAAGCCAAATTCCTCAGAAGCAGAGTCAGAAAAGTGATTTGTGAGCAGCTGATTTCCTGGGAGGGAGCCCCTCCCTATGGCCACCTAGTTTCAGCTTCTTTGTTTTCCTTCTGGGGCCTGTCAGACAAGTTTGGGATTGCAGGGACAAGACTCTCCCAAAAGCCCTAACAGAGCAGGTTGGAAGAAGCCCTCACACTGTGCAAACCCCAGGTCAGCAGGAAGCCCTGTGTCTCTCCTACCTCACCCTGACCCAGGGCCATATCTTCCACATGCCCACGCAGAAGCAGGCTTCCCACTGTTGGTGGTAACAGCTATCATTTCCTGAGTGCCTACTGTATAGCAAGCACTATACCCAGGCTTTAAATGTTCTTCTCCATTAATTCTTGTCACCATTCTGTGAACTACACAGTCTACTGCAGTAAACACAGGCCCTGGAGTTGGACGATCCAAACTCAGAATCCCAACTCCACCACTTACAAGTTACATTGACTTGGACCTGTTACTTAACTTTTCTGTGCCTCAATTTCTTATCTGACAAATGATAGCTACCCTACTAATTCCTAGAAATGTATGAGGATTAATTCAATTAATAAGCATCAAGTGCTCAATACATGTTGGCTACAATAATAACTATTATGTGGGCATTATCTGCATTTGACAGGTGTAGCAACTGAGTCTTACAGAGCTTAAGTCACTTGCCAAGGTCACACAGTTAATGAAGGACAGAGCATGGATTTAAATCCAGGTCCGCTCTACCTGACTCCAGAGGCACATGAACATCTGACACATCCCAGTGCTTAAAGCCTCTCTCTTCTCTCTTCCTGTCTCTGTCTCTCTCAATCTCTGTCTCTGTCTCTTGGTAAACTCTCCTTAGGGAGCAACTGGGTGATGAAAGAGATACAATAGGACTCAGGTTTCAATTAAGTTCCTAGAGTCAACCCGGGAGAAGTAGAAATGTGCAAGGCCCAGAGCCAATCCGAGGAATGTAGGGTCTGGAAAACTTTCACTCACGCTACCCCCAGTGATATTACACAAGTACATCAGGCGAAAGTGAATATCCAAGGCAGTATTGAAGGGGAAAAGAAGTCACACGAGGGCACCACGAAGCTTGAGCAGAATGGATTTTCAGCGCAGAGGGGAAGTCACACCAGAACTGACTTGGTGCCTCGGTGTGGTCGAGGGGATATGAGCTTAGTATGGGAGCCTCAGACAAAGTTTTGGCACAGTTGCTCTGAGCATTTTTGTGCATACTTCTCTCTACCCCACCCTTAGCCACTGCCCACCCTCCTGTCCTGAACAGGTAACAGGTAAAGAAACTAGTTCCCTAGAGACAATTCCACGGGGCCCCACACTGCCCTGACTTCTCACTGCTATTGTTCTTAACAGTGGCTAACAAATCCTGTTTCCAGGTCCCCAGGGAACACCCACTCATCTCCATCTCTGGCAATGCTTGGGGCAGGCTCTCCTATCTCGAGGAGCCGAGAGACAAGCTGAGGGGCAATTGAGTTGCCATCCCTACCACATCACCTATCTCAGTATCTCCTAAGGGGCCCAGTTTCCTACTTCCTGTGGTTACTGTGCTGCTGAAAAGGAAAGTTGGAAAGTGCAAGGAGCTGGGTTCCTGCTCCAGGAGAGTGGTCTCCTCCATCAGCCGCTCCAGCACCTGACCTCGCCTGTCTCGTTCTGAGAGTCCCCAAAGGCTTCCTAGTGGGACACACTTGGGAACCGTGGCAATTTGGCCCAGAAAGCCTTGTTCAGGAGAAGACCAACTATTAGCTCCTGAGGACCGGCACTGAATTACATTTAGCTTTGAATATTCAGCACCTGGCAGTTGGGAGGTAGGTGACAGTATCAGTGAAATTGTTTTAAAGGTCTGAATGCCTAAATATTGGTTAGAAACAAGCCACAAATGTGGCCTGTTTCCTGCTTGTCAACGTGCCTCTAACCTTCCCAGAATAGGATGACTCCTCTGTCATAGAAGCTCTCAAATCCTCTGGGTCCTACTCACAAATCCATGGGTGGTGATGGCTAAATACTCAATATCTAATTTCTGAGAGCTGACCTCAGACTGTTCAAGAAGGTCTGGTGTTTCATGCTCCACTCCCCACGCCCTCACACGTTACATACCCAAGAATAAGACAAGGTGAAATTTCAGACCACATTAAGGAAATTTCTGACACCTTTCTAATCAGTCCTCTGACAACACAAGTGACCAGCTCGTTGCGTTAGAAGCAGAAACATAAAGAGAGCAAACCCAGCTCCTGAAACTTCCTCTCACCATCAACTGCCATTGACCCCACACTCTGACCCACACGCACACACCCAGGCACATGTAATACTCTCCTGCTCATTCCCAGCACCCACTCACAACGCTTAAGTGGCGGCAACATACAAGACATTAGGACTCCACTCGGGTTCACATATGTTTTATGCAGGCCCCCGCATAACATAAAGAATATAACCCCACCCTTCACCATACATGAATGCTGGGAGCTGAAGCACACACATGTGTCCCTCCAAGCCATGTGTGGTCTGTCAGGTTCTCTGGGGAAAGAGAAAAATATGAAGCAGAGAAACTGGTGGCTATGTAATGAATTTCCTGCTATATGTTTCAGCTAACCACAGGCAGGAAAGAAACAGCCAGGAAATTTATCAAACAATCATAGCCCACTCTGAAACTGAATGTGATGCTCAGGGGTAGGTTGAGGAGGAGGTGGGAGAACAGGAAGGGAAGTCATATCACCCCAAAACAGGAGAACTCTCAGAGATGGCAGGAAACCTACCAACTAGGCCGTGCTTCCCCAGGGCCATGGAGGCTCCTGGCTCCAGAGACTCTCCTCACCACACCCACAGTGGACATCTTCAGGCCACTGAGACACAGCAAGAAGAGGCACAAACAGAACTCACAACCTGCTCGTTTGGGGGGAGGTGGCATTTAAGACCAAAAAAAAAAAAAAAAAAGGCAGCATTCAGGGCTCTACCTGGCTTCCCTGCTACTAATCACAGAAACAGAACTTGAGAGCAAAGATTATCTCACCCAATCCAACAATTTCCAGATAAGAAACTCAAGTCAAGAGTGAGCAGGTGACTTTCTCATGGTAACAAAGGAAACTGGTCGCTTAGCTGGCTCAGAACCTCTCCTCACTCCCAGTCCAGGGCCCTGGCCCACCTCTGGATGTCCCCAAGGACCCGGTGTGTGAACATCCCCAAAACTGAACTCTCTAAACTCTCGGTTGTCCTCACTCAAGGTAGGCAGTGTAACTGCATCAGCCCTCCAAACGTGTAGTGGATGGTTCATATTTCCTCCTGTTCATCCGCATTGCCTGGCTCAGAGCCCTGAGGGAGACTAACCCTCCATTTCAGAAAAGATGGGGGGCATGCAGACCTCTGTGCGGGTGACGGGATTTCCACGTCACATGCCAGGCTGCAGCCCCACCATCCCCACCGCTGCTCTCAGCATGTCCCCGCTCTTCATGGGGTGAAGCAGCTGAACTTCATGGAAAGATCCACCTCCACATCAAGTGTGGCGGGGCCTGAGAGGAACCACAGTGCAACGGCTCCTGTCCCAGAACTCATCCCCCTGAGCACCAAACCACACAGATGGTGCCCCGCCCTCCCCTCGTCTGGTCCCACACAGGTGGTAAGCCACCCTGGGACAGGCAGAGAAGTGAAACCCACCCCTGAGGGGGAGAAGGTGAGGAGGGGTTAGAAGAGAGGAAGAAGCAAATGAAGGGTGAAAGGAAAATGGGAATAAAAGCTGCTGTCTCAAAACACCTCCTCTAGCATAAGCGTCAGCATGACTTTGTCCAGTCTCAGAAGAGAACGAACGTACCCCTCCAACAGCCCAGGGAAAGAAAGAAAGCAAGACTACAGTGTGGACCTCACAGAGGGACGAGACCCAGACTGCAGGTGGCTGAAGACAGGATTCCATTGCCTTCCAGAACCAGATATCCAGCCCAACTCAGTCTCAAATATCAGTGTTTGAGAAATTCTGCTTCCGGTTGTTCCAAGGTAAGACCTACACATCTCAACTTCTAACAAACATTCCAGGTAACTCTGATCTGGATGGTCTGAGGACAACCCTATGAGGAGTCCCATCTCATCACTGCCCCACAGGACTGCTGAGTGGTTAAGAGCACAAGTAGAAAGTCCCCCAGGTGACCTGGCTTCAAGTTCTGGCTCAAGCACTGCAGCTGCAAGGCCCTGGGCAAAGGACTATACCTTAGTCCCCACATCTATAAAAAAAGGGCTAATAAAAGTACCCACCACATGTGGCCTTGTGAGGATCAAGTGAGGTCGTCTGGTTATTCAGTGTTTAGCACACTGCCTGCCCTGCAGTAAGCACACAATGTTTGTTGACTATTAGTTGTTCTATTCGTACATGACTAGTGGTTCTAGTTGTCAATTGTACTGTAATTATTAGCAAGCACGCTGAATTTGTTGGCTGTTAGGAGTTCATATTGCAACATGTACATATAAAACTCATTATTCCCAAGAAATTGACAGGTGAAGTAATTTTTCAGCAAAATGGAGCCTTCCGAGGAGCTTTCTAGACTAGTAGCCTAGCTACTGGCTTCATCCTTCTAAGATACTTCTTCCCTCTGCCCTCCCAGTCTCCCCCCTCTCTCTTCTGCCCGTGGACGCGGTTTTCTCAACAAAACCTTCCGTTCACATTGTGCTCTGTGTTTCTTAATGAATGTTACAGTGCTTCATAGTGTGTTTTGAGGGCCTGCCCTTCTCTCCCATCTTCTCCAGAATCCTTCCTTTCCTCCTCCCTCTCCACCTCCCCCATCGTCGACTAGCTCCCATTTTCCAAAAGACTTGCCGGCAGTTAGCATGTGAGCCCCAGATTAAGAACATGTATCTGAGAAAAACCCTGAGAAGTCACCTGAGCAGGGAAAAGGTTGATGAAGAGTAGAGCTCGGCCCTGGGCCTTGTGACGAGGAGACCAGGCCGAGCAGTACAGCACAGGCACAGACTCTGGGCTCACACCGTCTCCTCCACCTCGGCCTCCCCCGCTCACTCGCTGCAGCCCCCACCTCTTCCCACTGCCCATACAGGATTTCCACCAGCACAGTCCACAGGCATCTTATCTAAACACATCCAAATCTGAGTTAGCATCTCGGTCCCTAGACAGCCACCCCTCATCCTTGTCTCAGGGCTCATGACATCGGATCACCCAAGAGCCCAAACTGGACGCAGCTCCTACTCATATTCAGGCCTCCCCCTCACCACCCTCTCCTCTCTGGTCACTCCCCAAGGCCTGCCAGGTCTTCACAAACTCTCCTGTCCCCTGCTCTCCGTGCCCTCTGCTCTCCCACTTCAGACCTTAGACTCTCATGGGGACTCTCCACAGCCACAGTTCTCCCAACATAACAGCTGCCAGAGAGCATGTCCTGAAACACAGATCTGACCTGGTCGCTTCCCACTTAAAGCCTCTGGTAGTTCCCCACTCATGAGAGTCCGAACTCCTTAGGCTGCTCATCAAGACCTTCACCGTTTCATATGACCCTACCCCTCCTGCCACCAAAGAGGGCCCCAAATAAGACCAGGCCACAAATATCTACCCCTTTCACTCTATGCTAAAACACCAGCAACCTGTTACATGATACCTGGGAGTGGGTTCCCTCTCATACAGACATTAGTCAAATTTATTTTATCTGATGGTAGATCCTTGGGCCCCAAATGAGCAAGAGGAAAGAAAATGCATGGCAGGGCGTTCAGTCTGGAGGGCTTGAGTTCATCTAGTCAAACCTCCTCATTTTGCAGCAGGCAAAGGTAAGGCCTAGAAAAGTAAATCTACCAATTCAAGGCCAGAGCTAAGTCATCAGCCCCAGGGCCCAGGTCCTCTGGCCCACAATTCTGCTTCTTCTACCAGCAGGCTTAGAAATCTCTCCCAAACACAACTGTCTGAGATTCCCAGAAGCCTCCCCTTTCCCTGGATGCAACTCAGGACCCCCTACCCCACCCCACAAGCCTGCAGATTCTAAGATGACTTGGAAGAAACAGAACAGGAAGGCTCAAACTCTGACACCAGTTCAGGGTGGAACTCCTGGGGACAAACACAAGGGCCTTTGACTACAGGGAAAAAAATAGGCCTTTTGTTTTGATGGGCAGTACCAAACCACAGCAGGATCAAGGAAAACAGTTCTATGCCAAGAGATCAGGACTTGGCCCGAAAATATCAAAGTGGAATGAGGGAAATGAGAAAGAAACACATACTTTAAGAAAATAAGGGTATTATAATTAGTTCTTACCTCTGGTTTTTGTTTTTTATTGTTTTGTTTTGTTTTGTTTTTCTTTTCTTTTCTCACATAGTCCTCTGAGTCTCCCAGGATCTAGGAGGGCCAAGAAAAAGAGTGGTTCCCTGGAGGGTGGAGGACACAGGATGAGATTTGATGGCTCTATTACGAGACTGTTAGCAGGAAAAAAAGCTACTCTATCATCCCCTAATTAAAGGAAAAGAAAAAAAAATCAACCCTATCCCTCAACAAAGGAAACGTACCCCTCTTGCATAGTACAGAGGACTCATTTGGAGACTGGCGACCTGCCCACCTCTGTACTACAAGAAATAGGAAGAGGGAAAAGTAGAAAAGCCTGAGCCTTAAACAACTATTTCATGAGCACATCCTCCCCAGCCAAGTCTGAAGCTACTTGACATGACTTCAAATTGCCAGAATGTCTTGTTTCGCCCCCTAAAACGTCTCTGACCATATTCCTTGATGCCTAGAGATTCATACCTTTGGGTGTGCTCCTTTGAAGTGATTGAACATTTAGACTGAAGGACAAAGTCCCATGCTCAGCCCCGGCAAAGTCTATCATTCCCCCCTTCCTGCCCTGGCACAAGCTGTTCATCCACGTGTAACATCCTTCCTTCTCCTGCCCTTGCCCTCAGCAAACTCAAGCGGCATGTCCTCTCAAAGAGTGGGAAGGGGCGCCACAGGCAGGTGAGTAGTGGTACCCTCTCTGTGCTTCCACAGTTCGTTGAACATACCTCTATTATAACATCATGAAGTAATGATATTTAATTTTTTATTTTTGAAAATTAAGATAAAGTATGAAAAAGAAAACTATCACCCCTATCCCATTTTCCACCCATAATCTAGACTTAATCATTGTTTAACATTCTGGCATAATTCTTCAGTCTCCTCTTCTGGGTGGCAAGCTGTAAACTCCTGGAATGCAATGATGGTATACTCCACCCCCACCCCCACCCTGTTTGTACAGTTCTGGAGGTTAGAAGTCCAAAATGGGTGTCATTGGGCTAAGTTCACGGTGTTGGCAGGACGGCATTCCTTCTGGAGATCCAAGGAGTGAGTCCCTTCCCGTCCCTGATCCAGTTTCTAGAAGCCACCCCCATTCCTTGGTGCCCAGCCCCCTTCATCTGCAAAGCCAGTGACGGCTGGTGGAGTCTATCTCACGCTGCATCATTCTGACCCGGACTCTCCTGCCTCCCTCTAACACTTATGAGGACGCCTGTGATGACATTGGGCCCACCTGGATAATCCAGGATACTCTCACCATCTCAAGATCCTGAACTTCATCACATCTGCAAAGTCCCTCGTCCCAAATAAGGTAACATTCACAGGTTCCAGGGATTAGGATGTGGACACTGGAGGAGGACCATTATCTGCCTAAACTTTACCTACACCCAAAACTTGCTTTGCCTTCCTTCTCTTTTTCCTTTTTTTTAATTTAATTTAATTTAAAAAAAATTTTTTCAGTTATACATATACATGTATCTATTCTTTTTCAAATTCTTTTCCCAGTTAGGTTGTTACATAATATTGAGCAGAGTTCCTGTGCTATATAGTAGGTCCTTGTTGGTTATCCATTTTAAATATAACAGTGTGTATGCGTCAATCCAAACTCCCTAACTATCCACCCCTCCCCCTTTCCCCTGTTAACCATAAATTCCTTCTCTAAGTCTGTGAGTTTTTTTGTTTTGTAAATAAGTTCATTTGTATCATTTTTTTTAGATTCCTTATATAAGCACTATATCATACTATACTTCTTTCTCAGCCTGACTTACTTAACTCAATATGACAATCTCTAGGTCTGTCCATGTTGCTGCAAATGGCATTATTTCACTCTTGTTAATGGCTGAGTACTATTCCATGGTATATACGTACAACATCCTCTTTATCCATTCTTCTATCAATTGTAAACAGTGCTGCAATGAACACTGGGGTGCATGTATTCTTTTGGACCATGTTTTTCTCCAGGTATATGCCTAGGAGTAGGATTGCAGGATCATATGGTAGCTCTATTTTTAGTTTCTTAAGGAACCTCCATACTGTTCTCCATAGTGGCCACACCAATTTACATTCCCACCAACAGTGCAAGAGGGTTCCCTTTTTTCCACACCCTCTCCAGCATTTGTTTGTGGGTTTTTTTATGATAGCCATTCTGACTGGTGTGAGGTGATATCTCATTGCAGTTTTGATTTGCATTTCTCAAATAATTAGTGACGTTGAACATCTTTCCTTTTCATGTGCCTCTTGGCCATCTGTATATCTTCTTTGGAGAAATGTCTATTTAGATCTTCTGCCCATTTTTTCATTGGGTTGTTTGTTTTGATGATATTAAGCTGCATGAGCTGTTTGTAAATTTTGGAGACTAATCCCTTATCAGTCACATCATTTGCAAATATTTTCTCCCATTCTGTGGGTTGCCTTTGTTTTGTTTATGGTTTCCTTTGTTATGCAAAACCTTTTGAGTTTAATTAGGTCCCATTTGTTTATTTTTGTTTTTATTTCCATTACTCTGGGAGACAGATCAAAAAAGATATCTCTGAAATTTATGTCAGAGAGTATTCAGCCTATGTTTTCCTCTAAGAGTTTTATTGTGACTGGTCTCATTTAGGTCTTTAATCTATTTTGGGTTAATTTTTCTGTATGTTGTTAAAGAATGTTCTAATTTCATGTTTTTACATGTAGCTGCCCAGTTTTCCCAGCACCATTTATTGAAGAGATTGTCTTTCCTCCATTGTATAGTGTTGCCTCCTTTGTCATAGATTAATTGACCATAGGTGTGTGGGTTTATTTCTGGGCTTTCTATCCTGTTCCATTGCTCTGTATTTCTGTTTTTGTGCCTGTACCATACTGCTTTTATTTATTTATTTTTGATGTGGACCATTTTTTTAAGGTCTTTTATTGAATTTGCTACAATATGGCTTCTGTTCTATGCCTTGGATTTTTGGCTGTGAGGCATGTGGGATCCTAGCTCCCCCACTAGGGATCGAACCTGCACCCCCTGCATTGGAAGGCGAAGTCCTAACCACCGGACCACCAGGGAAGTCCCAGTACCATACTGTTTTTGTTACTGTGTGGAGCTAAATTGGACTCCATATTGGATCTGTTTCTTTGACTTTAACCTTTGCTTTTCATTGCTTTGATCATACACAATGGCCTGCCTCAGGGAACCCCACCCACCTGTGAAATTAACACATCACTCCCCTGAGGCTAGTCATTCCAGGAGATGTTTTGCAAGACTGATGACCCTTTTTACTTTACTTCCCAGCCCCTCCCTCTCTGATTCTGTAAAACAAACTGGCATCCAGAGCCCAATAAGATAGTTTTTTGGAAGATACTAGCCTGCCATCTTCACGGTTTGTCAGCTTTCCGAATAAAGTCGTATTCCTTGCCTCAACGCCTCGTCTTCGATTCATTGGCCTGTCGTGAGGTGAGCAGGATGAGCTTGGACTCGGTAACAGTTTGATGACTATAGTTTTGTAGTATAATCTGAAGTCAGGGAGCCTGATTCCTCCAGCTCCGTTTTTCTTTCTCAAGATTGCCTTGCCTATTCAGGGTCTTTTGTGTATCCATACAAATTTTTAGATGTTTTGTTCTAGTTCTGTGAAAAATGCCATGGGTAATTTGATAGGGATTACATTGAATCTGTCAACTATAAATTGGAACTTGCCATCTGCCTGTACAAGAATAAATCATTTTGTGCTGCTGTAGCTACTGACCTTACACATCCCCTGAAGGGAATTCAGGGTGGAGACCAGGAATGAGGCCCTCTGTGATTTGGAGGATGGGCGGAACAGGTCTTCAGATAGTTAGATGTTTTCAGGAGCTGATTTTATGAGCCCAACCCTTGCATCTCCTCATATCTAGAAAAGCACTAAATCCCTACATGGTGACGCCTGCTCCTGGTGACTAGCAGAAACCCCCTACAAAAAATGTTTGACTCCTCCTTTACCAAGGATACACATACTAATCTTCCCCCCTGCCTCTTTGGAACAGTTCTCAGAACTATCTGGGATGCTGTCTCCCGGGTTGCAGTCCTAATTTTGCCCCAAATAAACTCAACTCACAACTCTCACGTTGTGCATTTTTTTTAAGTTGACAAATCTTTAAATTGCATTGGGTAGTACAGTCATTTTGACAATACTGATTCTTCCAGTCCAAGAATATGGTATATTTTTCCATCTGTCTGTGTCATCTTGGATTTGTGTCATCTTAGAAAGGTACAATCTCCTAAAACTGAACTAGGAAGAAACAAAATATAAACAGACCAATCACAAGTATTGAAATTGAAACTGTGATTTAAAAACTCCCAATAAGAAAAGGGAACCCTCCTGCACTGTTGGTGGGAATGTAAATTGGTACAGCCACTATGGAGAACAGTATGGAATTCCTTAAAAAACTAAAAATAGAACTACCATGTGACCCAGCAATCCCACTACTGGGCATATACCCTGAGAAAACCATAATTCAAAAAGATACATGTACCACAATGTTCACTGCAACGCTATTTACAATAGCCAGGACATGGAAGCAACCTAAATGTCCATCAACAGATGAATGGATAAAGAAGATGTGGCATATATACAACGGAATATTAGCTGTAAAAAGGAACAAAATTGAGTTATTGTAGTGAGGTGGATGGCCCTAGAGTCTGTCATACAGCGTGAAGTAAGTCAGAAAGAGAAAAACAAATACTATATACTAACGCATATATATGGAATCTAGAAAAATGGTACTGATGAACCTAGTGGCAGGGCAGGAATAAAGATGCAGATGTAGAGAACAGACGTGAGGACACAGAGGGGGAAGGGGAGGCTGGGGCATGGTGAGAGAGTAGCATTGACATAAATATACTACCAAACTAGGGGTAAGCTGCTACATAGCACAGGGAGATCAGCTCAGTGCTTTATGACGACCTAGAGGGGTAGGATAGGGAGAGTGGGAGAGAGACTCAAGAGGGACGGGATATGGGGATATGTGTATACATAGAGCTGATTCACTTTGTTGTACAGCAGAAACTAACACAACATTGTAAAGCAGTTATACTTCAATAAAGATGTATTAAAAAAAAAAACACAAAACTCCCAACAAACAAAAGTCCAGGACCAGATGATTTCACAGGTGAATTCTATCAAACATTTAGAGATGAGCTAATACCTATCCTTCTGAAATTGTTACAAAAAATTGCAGAGAAAGGAAAACTCCCAAACTCATTCTATGAGGCTAACATCACCCTGACACCAAAACCAATGATACCACAAAAAAAGAAAATTACAGGCCAATATCACTGATGAAGATAGACACAAAAATCCTCAACTAGCCAACAGAATCCAACAACACATTAAAAGGATCATACACCATGATCAAGTGGGGTTTATCCCTGGAATGCAAGGATTCTTCAATATCCGCAAATCAATCAATGTGATACACCACATCAACAAACTGAAGAATAAAAACCATATGATCATCTCAATAGATGCAAAACAAAGCTTTTGACAAAATTCAACACCCATCTATGATAAAAAATTTAAAAAAACTCCAGAAAGTGGGCATCGAGAGAACATACCTCAACATAATAAAGGCCACATACAACAAACCTACAGCTAACATTATACTCAACGGTGAAAGGCTAAAAGCATTTCCTCTAAGATCAGGAACAAGACAAGGATGCCCACTCTTGCCACTTTTATTCCCCATAGTTTTGGAAGTCTTAGCTGTGGAAATCAGAGGAAAAAAGACATAAAAGGAATCCAAACATGAAAAGAAGTTAAAAACTGTCACTGTTTGCAGATGACATGATACTATACATAGAAAATCCTGAAGACACTACCAGAAAACTACTAGAGCTCGTCAATGAATTTGAAGTTGCAGAATACAAAATTAATACACAGAAATCTGTTGCATTTCTATACACTAACAACAAAAATCAAAAAGAGAAATTCAAGAAACAATCCCATTTACCACAGCATCAAAAAGAATAAAATACCTAGGAATAAACATACCTAAGGAGACAAAAGACCGGTACTCCAAAAACTGTAAGACTCCTATGAAAGAAATAACTTTTCTTCTGATGCAGAGGCAGGAGCTCAGGCTTTGAGGTAAAACACACTAGCTCTGTCATTAACTGGCTGGATGACCCTGGACCAGTCACTTCACCTCCCTTAGCCTCTTCCTCCTCACCTGTAACACAAGGATAACTCTTACTGCATTAGGAAATGACAGTAAAAGAGCAGGCGAGACATCTAAGGCATTAAACATGCAGCCTGGTACGTGATGAGCCCTCAGGTAACATCCCTTTCAACCCATGCCTTTTTCCATCCCATTTTCTCTCACCCTCGTCCATTTTCTCCTACATCTCCTTTCACTTCAGTGATTCAATCTAACCATTTAGCCAAAAAGGTCATACACTCATCTCTTGTGATTCTGCTTCAGTGCTTCCTTAGATGGAATCTGATATCCGTCAAGATATCACTATATTTATACAGAGAGATTGGTTTTTTAGAAAGTTCTTTTATGTTCACATGAAGCTTATATATATGTCCTCGAAACTTATACCTGCCAGTCCTAATTCTGCCCAGTTAATTTATACATAGGTTTCCTTATTTAATCCTTTTTCAGTGTTTCTCTTACACCTCATGAATAAGAATAGTATACAGACAAAAGTAATGCCTGGGAATACAGAGAATCTTTAAGCAAGATGAGTGCATTTTGCAAGACATCCCCTGAAGTCTGGTTCTAGGCTTGGCTTTCAGCAAAACCATTTAACTCTAGGACACACTCCCAGACCCCCAGGGATGATAACTGTGACATAGTGCCCTCTGGGTATTCCTGAAATTGCTCTAAGACATTTTCCAGAATGTTGTTGATGAGTTACTGCTATCTAATGCTTCCATTCCTGGAAGGTAAACCTCCCTCTTTCATTTCACTTCCAGCTGGCCTGCCAGGACCCTGGCTAGAAGATGCCCCCCCCCCCCACCACAGATGACCAGGGTGGCATCTTTGCCTGTTCCCATAATTATTATAGCTCACAGTCACACTCACCACATGCCAGGTACTATCCTAAGGACTTTATATGTAGGTGCAGTCTTCACCAGAAATCTCTGCTCTCTAACATTACGTTCACAATTACACATCCCTTCATAAGAATTATGAATTTCAATCTCCTTGGGAAAGAAACAGGGTCAGGATCCCAGCCCCCATGAAAAGTCATTTTCATTGAATTGTCAACTATTTGTGTTAGGGAACTGTTGACTGAAACAACCCACCTTGGCCAGGCCTGCTTGCCTGAATTGTCTCACAATAAGAGGTCCTGATAAGGAACATGATGCTGCCTCTGAAAACTAATGGTGAGAATTCGGGAGGGGCCAAAAGAGGGAGGAGATGACCAACCTCCCAGAGTCCTTCTCACTGGAATCCATCTTGGCTGAGAAATGTGTGTGCCACCAGGAAGGACCCTGAGAGTAAGGGCCAAGTAAGATGATCGGCCAGAGACAACCATAAAACCTGAGACTGAGAGCCACATGGCAAAGCAGTTCTCCAGGGTCCCCTTACCCTGCTGCTCTCCACCTGGGCACCCCTTTCCAATAAAGTCTCTTGCTTTATCAGCACATGTGTCTCCTCAGACAATTCATTTCCAAGTGTTAGACAAGAGCCCACTCTCAGGCGTTAGAAGGGGTCCCCCTTCCTGCAACATTTGCACAGCCATTCTCTGACTATATAAGGAGTGCACTAGGCAAAGAATGTGTAATGAGAAGGAAAAAGAGGACAGAGAGTCCCTGGAATGATCACAAACGGGAGGAGATTCCATACAGTCATAAAACACACCCAGTTTGTGGCCTTTGAACAATGGCAGCCCCACCTGCCTCTTTCCATGCCTGTTGGCCTCTGACTTCCTCCTCAGCCCACCACTCCTGGCCCTGACTTCTTAGACCATTGGCCTGAGACCTGGGGCCAAACCAGAGCACCCAACACTGAGCCATGTGGGTAGAGGGAGCAGAAAAGGAGAAAGTACTCAACCCACAGGGGACGTGACACCTGTATACACATCTCTCAGGCAAGGAATGGATTAGTGAAGGGTTGCTATGCAGACTCATGGTTTAAGGAGTCTGCTTCCTCAGCAGAGTCCTGCTGAGAGCAAAGGTGGGTGTGGGAGGCATCACAGCTTTTTCCCAGTGTTTCTAAGCCATTCTCTACCTGCCCCCACCCCACTGGGTTACATTCCTCTATCTGTAGATCACTTATTTACCGAGTTGGCTTCCAGGAAAAAAAATTTCAGTTGAATTCCTTGAAGACCCATGAACTCAATTCAGTTCAAGTGTGTCTGTCATCTTAGTGGAGGAAGGCGCCTCCTGTGTGCTGGGACCTTTATGTTTGCAGCTTATCTAATGCTCACAATGACCCTTTGAAGTAGGTACTATTATCCCTGTTTCGTAAATGAGAAACCAAAACACCAAGAAGATCAATTAACTTATCCCTTATCCAAGAACTGGTAGAAGTGGAACTAGGATTCAGACTCACATATTTCTGAATCTAAAGCTAATATTTTCACTCTGCACCACCCTATCTACTGGAATTCAAGGAGAGGAAAGATGACTGCTTCTAATAGAAATACTCATAAAAGACTCCAATGAAGGGACAGGATCTGAAATGGGCCTTAGGATGAAAAATAATTCAGGAGGCCGAGCAGGAAGGGAAGGGTATCATAGGAAGAAGAAAAAAAAATTGAATAAATGCAGACATTGGAATGTAAAATGTGGGTTCAGATCTTACTACATAGACTACAGGAGCAGCCTGGGGGCATGCTTTGGGGATTTTTGAATGGCAGCTTAAAAATTTGAACTTCATCCTACAGATGATAGGAGTCACTAAGAAGTTTTGAGAAAGTCATAAACATGACAAAAAGCATTTTCAGCAAGATTACTCTGACAGTAGTAGGCAAGATGACTTAGAAAAGTGGTTATCAACTCTGGAAACAATTACCTGGAAGCTTTCTTATTTTGCTTTTGTTTTCTTAATTTTTCATTTCAACATAATTTTAGACATTCAAAAATAGTGAAAGTTCCCATACACTCCACTCAACTTCCCCAAATATTAAAGCTGTAGGTAAAACCATGGAGATTATCAAAATCAATAAATTATTATTGATATAATCAATTAACAAATCTACAGACCTTATTCAAATTTCGTTGACTTTCCCACTAATGCCCTTTTACTGAACTAGGATCCAATGTAGGATACCACATTGCATGTTGTTTGTCTTCTAAGTCCTCTTCAATCTGGGTCAGTTTCTTAGAATTCCTTATACCTTCCTGACCTTCACATTTTTAAGAATATTAGCCAGTTATTTTGTAGAATGATCCTCAGTTTGAGGTCATCTAATATTTCTTCATGATTAGACTGAGGTTATGCAATTTTGGCAAGAATACCACAGAAGCAGTGCTGTGCCTTCTCAGCCCATCATATCAGGCCCATGATATGTGGTATCTCGTTACTGGTAATATTACCTTTGAACTCTTGGCTAGGATCCCTCCACTCTGAAATAACCGCTATTTTCCTTGGAAGCTTTTTTAAACTACCAGTGCCTGGGCCACACCACAGACCAATCAAAAAAGCCTCTCTAAGGATAAGGCACAGGCATTGCTAGTTTTAGGTGTCCTACAGGTGATTCTAACTAGCATCCAGCATTGGAAACCACCAGCTGAAACAAGAAGATTAGAATTCTGAAAATCAGCAAGGAAGCCATTTCTTAGGCCTCTCTTTTTAAAAGAACAGCCGGTTCCAGGCACAGATAAACATATCTGGACTTTGGCATGAACCCATGGTAGGGGAAAGGAAAGGCCAAAAATCCCCTGATTGAGAAAGTGATGGCTGAGTAGGCTGCTGTGCACAGTGAAAGCACAGACCATATAATTCACTGTCACGAGCCTGTTGTGAGCTCCTAGGTGCCACTGAGGGAGGGAATTATGGATCATGTGATATAAATATATGACCACACATGCAAAGATGAACACTTTTGGGTACAGTTGAATGAATAATTCACAGAATCTAGGTCAGCGGTCCGTGACCTCCCTTAAACGACCTTGCCCTCCCCACCTGGTCTTTTTTCCTTAACCTCTCTTGAAATAAGAGTAAGGACTTTGTTATAAAGCTCATGAAATAGGAAAGTGTACACACCTCCTGTTACCAGGATGTTGAAGCAATGATTCTGTGCTCAACTTCCTTATCGTTATTATCTTGGGGTTTCCAGAAAGAGATTTCATCAACCCTTTCCTTGGAGGGGCCATTCAACAGCATACAAAGGGAAACACCGATTTACCCAAAACGCAGGGGCTGGAAGGAACCTGACAAGAACTAGCCCTAAAGTATTCAAAAACTACCAGCATTTGGTGCTGCTGGCGCAGAAGGGGCTGCTGCTAGGCAGTAAGGCAAAAGAAAAGGCCGGGAGTACTCTAAAACTCAGGGAATACTAAAACAAGAATTAATACATTATCCCTCAATTCTTACACAGCCAATTATCCCTGAAGCCTCTCTATGGGGTCTTGCTGAAAGGGCTGGCAAGTAATAAAATGCTAATAGACAGATGAAATAACAGAAGTATGGGCTCAACTAGTTCAGGAATGGCTGGGGAAGGTTTCACGAAAGAGGCAGGAATCAGGTTAGATCTTTGACTGGTTAAGTCTTAGGAAGCAGAGACAAAGAGAAACAGAAACACAGAGAACCAAGTGTCAGGCACCACTGTAGATGCAAGTTTTGAAAAGGATTTCAGAAATAAGAGTGGGTTTGCATACGTTATTTTATTTACTCCACTCAGTTACTGTATGGGGTTATTTCAGAGGAGGATGCTGGTCCTCAGAAAGGTGAAGTAATGTGCCAAGGTCATCGGTAGATCTGGAATTATAAAGTAGGTACATCTAACTCCAAACCCATGCCAATACCACTACCACTGAGAGAGGACTGAACACAGTATGTTTAGGGAACAGGAAGGAGCAGGGATAGCTACAGAGGAAACACAGGGGAAAGGAATGGGGAATTCAGGTAAGTTTGCAAAAGTAGAACCATGTGTTGTACAGCCATGAAAATGAGACAGACATTTGAACTTGATCTTGTAGTTACAGAAGAGTCACTGAAGGTTTTGAATAAGGAAATAACCAAAGTGATGCCTTGAGTAAAGATAACCAGACGGTTGTAAAAATGAGAGTTCTGGTTCCTAAGCTACAGAGATGCCACCACAACAGTAAATGGGGCCACACAATATAGTGGAGTGAGAACTGGACTAAGAGTGAGAAGCTTGGGTTGAGATGTAGAAAGCTAAGTGCTGAAGTCATGGCTACATCAGGAAAGGCACCTTCTCTCTCTGAACTTCAGCAACTCTTCATGCATAAATTGGGGGAAGGGAAAATTAATCTAAATGACCTCTAAGGCTTTGCTATTCAGAGTGTGGTCCAATAACCAGCAGTAACGACAGCATCCATAAGCTTATTAAAAATGCAGAATCTCAGGCTCCACCAGAAGAATCAGATCTGTATTTGAACAAGATTCTTTGGTGATCTATCTGTAAGCACATTAAAGTTTGAGACACTTCTCTAAAGTGTCTTCCAGTTCTAAAGTGCAATGGTTTGAGGCTCCCCTCAACTGTATCACTTCACAGGAAAAAAAAAAATTTACCTAGTCACTTCACTTGTGCCCTTTTCCTAATCCTAACTTCATCTGACTTGCCCACATCTGGGTAGGCCTAGGAAATACCACCACTTTGACAGTGCTGCCACCTTGTGGTCAAAATCTGTAAGATGCACTTCATCTTACCTTTCTCACCAGTAAAGGAGCTGGGCGGGTTGGCTCTTCTTGCCCCAAACATCAGCACTTATTCTATATGACTCATTCCAGAGACTTTGGGAAATGGGCTTAGAGACAGGGGAGAGGCCAGGCTTAAGTGCTGGGTGATATTTGTGGGGCTGAGGGGAAGGTTAACAAGGAAGTCTTCCCTGGCTCCTCCAGGCAGGAATGAGTAAAAGTAGTGTGACTTTGTTCCAGCCAAGAGAGGAGAACAGGCATGGGTTTTTAATTTTATTTATTGACTTTATTTATTGGCTGTGTAGGGTCTTTGCTGCTGCGTGCGGACTTTGTCTAGTTGCAGACAGCGGGAGCTACTCTTCATTGTGGTGAGCAGGCTTTTCATTGGGGTGAGCAGGCTTTTCATTGGGGTGGCTTCTCTTGTTACGGACCACAGTCTCTAGGCATGCAGGCTTCAGTAATTGTGGCACGTGGGCTCAGTAGTTGTGGCTCGCAGGCCCTAGAGTGCAGGCTCAGTAGTTGTGGCGCACGGGCTTAGCTGCTCCATGGCATGTGGGATCTTCTCTGCCCAGGGATAGAACCCGTATCCCCTGCATTGACAGGTATTCTTAACCACTGAGCCACCAGGGAAGTGCCCAGGCATGGTTTCTGTTCACTCATTCTTACCCTCTCAATTTCAGATTATTTCTGCCTATGGACATGTTGGAGAGTTGATTGCAGACTTTGCTACTACAGAGTTTATAAAGCAACTGCAGGCGGCAGACACTGTGCTTGGCAGTGGAGATTGTCCTCGACTTGAAGGCTGAGTCTGAGCTTGGTCTGATATAAACCACTGATGTGACTCCTCCCTGGAAAATTGTAACAATGGTCTCTGTTCTCTGGAAGCTCAAGTCTAGCCAGGGAGATGACACACACTTCATAAAACCTAGAGATATAGTGCAACCAAGTTTCAGAAGTGGCAGCTGTTCACTGTGGACTGTGAGTAGCTCAAGACACTCTGGGTTGGGTGGAACTTGGGCTGGGTCTGGAGGGTGGGGTAGGATTTGTGTTGCTGGAGGGCAGAGAGGTGGGCAGGGCCAAGAAGGAGCATGGAGCTAACTGGGTGGGAATTTCTGAGGTGGGATCTGTTACTTTTCATTTTTATGTTCCTGAATTTATGTAGGGCCTGGCACTTTGTGGGTACTCTGTAAATGTTTGAGTTGAATGATATTTTTGTAACCCTTTACTAGGCCTGCTATGTTAGAAAGCACGTGAAAGTGCAGTCCATTACCAGAAAAAGAAATTTTTCTGATAAGGTCACACACACACGTGGAGCCTGAGGGGGCACTTTACTTTCCCATCCAGTGGTCCACTAGTCAGGTTTATTAAGTGCCGATGTTCTGTACCCTTGATGTTTGCTCCAAGTAGTATTTTTTTAAATAAATTTATTTTTATTTATTTATCTATTGGCTGCATTGGGTCTTTGTTGCTGCATGTGGCCTTTCTCTAGTTGCACTGAGTGGGGCTACTCTTCATTGTGGTGCATGGGCTTCTCATTGCAGTGGCTTCTCTTGTTGTGGAGCATAGGCTCTAGGCACAAGGGCTTAAGTAGTTGTGGCACATGGGCTCAGTAGTTGTGGCTCGTGTGGTCCCGAGCACAGGCTCAGTAGTTCTGGTGCACAGGCTTAGCTGCTCCATGACATGGGACCTTCCCAGACCAGGATTTGAACCCTTGTCCCCTGCATTAGCAGGTGGATTCTTAACCACTGAGCCACCAGGGAAGTCCCCTCCAAGTAGCATTGTCACCTACCAGGGTTCTTGGCCTCCTTGATCAATGGAAATTGACCAGAGGCCAGACAAGAAATTCAGGTAAGGCTTTACTGGGGCCCCTGCTACAGCAGGGAGGAGCAAGAACAGTTTCCCTTGATAGCTTGCTCCCTAAGTAGGGGGGCGAGCTTGTTCCTTATATGGGATGAGGGTAGGGGTTTGTCCAGGGGTTGGGCTGGAGGGGGGCTTAGGTGGTTTGCCCACTCCTTAAGTGGTGTTGTGTGTGGGGGGCATTCACAGTACCTGCTTTTGCTCCCAACCCCCTGCTTTTGCTCCCCGCTCTTCAAAAGTGGCAGTTGGGTTTTTTGGTCTCTTTGTATCTTTTATCCAGAATTTGCCCCAACTGGGAGTGCATGCACTTATTTTTAGTTCCATACAGTTTCTTTGTATTTTGTTGCTCCAGGAGAGGTGTGTCCAGGAGCAAACCTTACAGCACTGCAGCAAAGAGTCCCAGGTCCTAACCACAATATCACCTCCTTCTTTCACTTTGGGCTGTTTCCAAACAAGGTCTGAAACAAGAGCCCCAGCAGCAGGGGCAAACACCTTCCCCACTCTGGCTCCTGTTTCTCAAACCCTCTTGGACCTGAAGCCTTGAGGGTCTTCCACCAACAGTTCCCTCTCCTTTAGGCAGGAGCCATGAGGCCACAGCCACCTGCCTGACCAACAACAAGGAGGCCTGCTTTGACCCAGTGCTCTAGGGCAGGTTCGGGGCAAGAGAGAAGAGCCTCTCCTCCTTGATCCTCTCTGCTTCCCTCCTTATGTGGCCACAGAATTGGAGGAAACTGTAAATAGTGGGGACACGGCAACTTCCCAAACAACACTGCTATTGCCAATACTGTGCCAAGGATGGGAGTGGGGAGGACAGAGGGGAGACAGGCAGTGCCATCCTCTCTTTGCAAACCCTTAGCACTCACTTTCCTGCCAGATACTAGGATAGAAAATGTCACTCAGATGTATAAGGAAATTCAAACAAGCAAAAAGACTTCGGGAAGAAATCATAGCCCATTGAGGGGTAGGGAGGTGGAAGGGAGGAGGGGAGGGGCCGAGGACTGCTGCCAAGTTATCAGTCACCCTCTCATGTTGCTAAGAATGCTTCACTCCTTCTGTTTGGCCAGTTTTATCTCCCAGGTTCTCATAAAGCACATGGTCCAACCTGTTACCTAATGAGACCAGCGTCACTTAGCCGTTCGCGCCCTCTAATGAGAACACTGGCCTAGGAGGAAAGGGCAGACCCCCAAGCCATGTACCACACACGGCCTGAGCCACCCCAAGAAGTCGGGACCCTCTCACGGCGAACCTTCCACACACTCTTCAAGCGACGCACAGCAGCACCAACAGTTGAAATGAAAGTTCTAATCTCTCCCCTCCTGTTGCTGCCACTGATGCTGACGTCCGCGGTCCACAGCAGCTCAAATACAGGTAAAAAATTCATTTTCTACGAAAGATAGAAAGGGGGGAGAAACGTGGCAAAACAGAAAAGAGCATGACCACACATGCAGTAAAATGTATCCCCTTTAGGCTACAGGGATTAGGGGCAAGTTAGCCTGTCTCAGTGCCTATCTCTTCATTGATAAAAAGGAAAGAACTGTACATAAATTCAAAGAGTGTTGTGAAAGGTAAAGGAGCCCGTGTGTATGGAAGTGTCTGCAATTGTAGCTGGCAGGGGAGGAAAAAATAACTGCCCAAGAAAGATTTGCTGACTTACCTCTCCCCCAATCCCTGTTCCAGAGAGTAATGAGTGTCCCAGGGCCAGTGTTGGAGGCAGTGGTGGGAGGGTGTTAAAGGCAACTGTACATCCACAGACAATAAATCGTCCTCGATTAGATTCTTTCCAGTGCACCAGATATGCCCTAAAAATTTTTAATGCTGTTTCATGGTAAGGTGATAAAACTAGAAAAATCACAGCACCAGGCAATACTCATGTTTGAAGCTGTAGCCACACCAAGTCCTGTATGAACAGCTCACCTTTGGGAAGCAGACCTGGGTTGAAGAGAAAAAGTAGAAACTTGCAATCAGCTGAAAACAACTCCATGCTTGTTCTGCTTTTGTGAAATATGCTTGCTACGCCCAGAAAAACAAAAAAAACAGGATTACCTAGCAATCCAATGTAACTTTAAGATGTTTTGCTTAAAAAAAATGGAAAGTCCTGCACCTGCTCTTGTAAGTTTCTGTTTGGAAACTTCTGTGCTCTGTAAACACATGCACTATAAAAGTAAAGCTCACCCTGAGTTTGGGGCCCAGAACTTTGGAGCATTAGTTCAGCTGGGGCCACCAGCTTAATAAACCTGCGTTCTCTAACCGTCCAAGTGTGGTGCTTGGTTTCTCAAAAGACCAATTTCTGCAACATTTTTGGAGGCCCCAGCTAGATTCCAACCATGCCAGCCCCTTGAGCCACCAGACTGGTGGCTCGGCTGAGTTGGAGCGAAGGAGCTCTGAGACGAACGAGGAGGCATGCCACCTGACGGTATTCCGGCCGGCGGACCGGTGCTCTAACTCTCCAGACGGCCGGGCCCAACTGGACTCATTGGAGGGATGGACCAACTCACCAGGAACGGCCACAATATCAGGTAAGGCCCCAGGGCACTGAACCAAGTCAGGTCCTGTCTCCAGTCGGAAGAGGAGCTTGATCACCTCCTATGGTCTTCAGTAAGAAGACCACCAGTTAGGGACCATCCCAGAGTGGGGAGGCACTGTGATAAACTCTGGTCTGAATGTGTGTGTGAGTGAACACCCTGGTTCTTCCTCGTTTCAGGGTGATTGTGTGGCTCCAACGGCCTTCGTGGCTCTGGAGTCTCTGAGTGGGCCCTAATCTGCAGTTCCGTGGTGACCTCATACAGCTCAGGGCGGTGTTTGTCTCTGGGGGACCCAGTCCCGCCCTGTGAGTCAGATCCAGGCCAGGAGTTTACACTGGCCTGCCAAAGCTAAGAGGCACATAAGTTCCCCACAGGGACACAGCCAGGTGGGCACCTGAATGGTCTCCTCTTTAGAGGGGGCACCCACCCTTGTTTGTTTTTGCGACACTGACACAGGGCGGGATAGAAGGGGGGGACAATTGGTTACTGATTTGATTTAGAAATTGTGTATGTCCAAACGGCCCTTCTGCCCTAGGGCTCCCCGCCAAGATTATTTTCTTAAAATTTTGAGGCTCACTCTCCCCTTCTGTCAGCTGACTCTGAGCCAACTTATTGAGAAATTAGGTTTTCCCCAAAAGACTTGCCCTTTTTACCAGACAGTTCTGTACCTCCCTCCCTCTTGGTCCCCTGGACCAGTCCATGCAGAGCAGCACACTCTGACGTGTTCTTGTATACTTTTGGATTCTCATTACGAGGCTACCTTCCTCTGTCACCTTTCCTTCATAATGCCGATTCCCCAAGGATTTCAAGCTCTTCACTTAGGCAAGGAGTACGCATACTTGCTCCCTCTGCTTGCTCAGTGCCCACAAGAGGGTCAATCACCCCAGACCCCCTCCAGAGCCCCACCTGAAATTATTCTCCCGCAAACCCCATTACAAAAAAACCACCTCCTTTCAGCCCCATCTCCCTGAGACATTTAACGATCAGGGCCATCTTCAAGGAGGCATGTGCTCGTGCTGTCTGGGAACACTGGGCTTTCCAGGAGTAGCGACATCAGCACTACCTGGGTTATCAGGCCCTAAGACAAGGCCCTTCCCGTGCGCACCCCTCTCCTCCCTGGTCAAAGAGGTAGATTACACTTGTCAACATGGGGGGGGAAGTTCCTCTAAGCTGACTGTTTTGGATTGTATAATGAAAAACTTTAAGAAAGGTTTTTCCAGAGACTGTGGGGTTAAGATGACCTCGGGAAAGCTCCGCACCCTGTGCGAGTTAGAATGGCCCACCTTCGGGGGTGGGATGGCACACAGAGGGTACTCTAAACCTTCCTACTGTTAGAGCTGTGTACCAAGTGGTAACAGGGACCCCTGGGCACCCAGACCAGTTTCCATACACAGATTCCTGGTTGCAAATTGCCATTCAGCTGCCTCCTTGGGTTCAGTTCTGTGCAAATAGGCAGGGACAGTGTAGGATCTTAATGGCCCAACTGGCTCTGAGGACAAGCAAAGAAAAGCCGGCAAAGGTTATCCACCAAGAAGACCCTGAAGAAGAGCCCTTGTGCCTCCGCCTTATATGCCAGCTGCTCCACCATCTCCCGTTCAGCCTCCTCACCCTTTACCAGCAGCCCTCCACCATCTGTGTCTCCACCGCCTCCACATCCAGAGCTCCCTCCAAGCCCGTGGCGACTTCACTCAGCCAACCAACCAGCACAAAAGCCCACAGCCCTGCAGATGCCCTTGCGAGAGGCCCGAGGCCCACCCCAGGTCAATGAGGATGGCTCCATCCAGCCAAGACGCCCAGTCCTTTATTATCAGCCTTTCAGCACCACCAACCTTCTCAACTGGAAACACCACACCCCATCCTATTCAGAGAAGCCACAAGCAATGATTGACCTCCTTGAGTCCATTTCTTACGCCCACCAACCTACCTGGGACAACTGCCGCCATCTCCTCCTGACTCTCTTCAACACTGAGGAACACTGCCGCATCCTGTCAGAGGCACAGAAATGGCTCCAAGGGCAGGCACCAGCTGGTACAGTAGACCCTGCAGCCTGGGCCCTGAAGGTTGCACCAGACAATCGACCCAACTGCGACTTCAACGCCCCAGACGGGAAGGACTCTCTTGATAAACACTGACAAGCCCTGCTGCAAGGACTGAGGGCAGAAGCCAGAAAACCAACCAACATGTCCAAGACAACAGAAGTGCACCAAAAGCCAGATGAATCACCCACGGAGTTCTATGAGAGACGATGTGAGGCGTTCCAGGTGTATACCCCTTTTGACCCTGAAGCACAGGAAAACCAACGCATGGTCAATGCAGCGTTCGCGGCCCAGTCTCATGCTGACATCCGCCGTAAGCTTCAGAAGCTTGAGGGCTTTGCTGGAATGAATGCCACCCAGCTGCTAGAAGTCACAAACAAGGTGTTTGTCAACCGCGACCAAGAAGCCCAAAAGGTAGCTGACAAGAGCATGAAGCAGAAGGTGTCCCTTCTGGTAACTGCACTGGGAAACCCAGGTCAGGTAAAGCAGACTGCTCCCCTGCGGAAAGGGGAAGCCAAGAGGAGACCACCACTACGTCATGACCAGTGCACCTATTGCAAAGAGACCAGACACTGGAAGAATGAATGTCCCCATCGTAGAGGGACAACTGAAGGGTCAAAGAAGTTCAGTCAACCCAGCAGAGGAAGGTGCCAGTCTGAGCCAGCCGTCCAAGACCTTATCGGCCTGGCCGAAGTAGATTCAGGATAGGGAGGACCAGGCTCCCTGATTCTGGGCCCCCAGGAGCCTGTGGTTGCAATGAAAGTAGGGGGCCAGTCAATGACTTTTATGGTGGATACTGGAGCTGAACACTCTGTGGTAACCACATCTGTGGCTCCCCTCACAGGTCAAACAGCAACTGTCGTTGGGGGCACAGGGGACAGGACGGCCCGCTCATTCTATAAGGCCTGCTCACATCAGCTAGGGGGCCACCTAGTGACCCATGAATTCCTGTACTTACCAGAGTGCCCCATTCCTTTGCTGGGCAGAGACTTGCTGACAAAGCTTGGGGCACAGATCACCTTTGTCCCTGGGAAGCCCGCAAGCCTCACCCTGGAGAGCCAACCAGCTCTGATAATGGCTGTGACCATGCCCAGGGAAGATGAATGGCGTCTCTATTCTTCAGAAAGAGAACAGACGAATCCAACTAGCCTGCTAGAAGAGTTCCCTGCTGTCTGGGCAGAAAAGGGGCCCCCTGGTTTGGCCAAAACCCATGCACCCATTGTGGTGGACCTGAGGCCAGGGGCCACTCCTGTCAGGCAAAGGCAATTCCAGTACCGCGAGAGGCACGTCTGGGAATTCAGGACCACATCCAACGCCTGCATGATGCCAGAATTCTGATCGAGTGTCAGTCTCCCTGGAACACTCTGCTCCCACCAGTCAAGAAGCCTGAAGCGAACAACTTTCGCCCCGTCCAGGACCTCCACGCCATCAGCAACGCAGTGATCACCATCCATCCAGTGGTCCCAAACCCTTACACCCTCCTGAGCCTCTTACCCGCCCAAGCGAACTGGTTCACCTGCCTCGATCTCAAGGACGCCTTCTTTTGCCTCCAGCTATCACCGGCCAGCCAGCCCTTGTTTGCCTTTGAATGGGAAGACCCACATACTGGGAGAAAGACACAGCTGACTTGGACCTGACTGCCACAAGGCTTCAAAAACTCACCTACCTTGTTTGGTGAAGCACTGGCTTCAGATCTTGCTGCCTTCCCCGGAGAAGCTTTGAACTGCACCCTACACCAGTACATAGATGACTTGTTGCTAGCCAGTCCCACCCAAGAGGACTGCTGGAAAGGCACCAAAGTCCTATTGGCCCTACTCTCCACCACGGGATACAAGGTGTCATGGAAAAAGGCGCAGATCTGCAGAAGGAGGTCAAGTACCTTGGGTTTGTCATATCTCGAGGGCATCGGGCACTCGGACATGAAAGGAAGCAAACCATCTGTTCGTTACCTCAGCCAAGCACAAAGAAAGAGGCCCGTGAGTTCCTCAGGGCTGCTGGATTCTGCCGGATCTGGATACCGGGTTTCTCTGAAACTGCCAAGCCATTGTACAAGGCCACGGCAGGGCCTGGAAAGGACCCCCTGGAGTGGGGGCCTAAACAAGAAAAAGCCTTCAAAGAGATAAAGAGACTCTTAACCAGTGCTCCAGCATTAGGGCTGCCAGATGTGACACAGGACTTTAACCTCTTCATGCATGAGAAAAATCATACTGCACTGGGGGTCCTCACACAAACAGTTGGGCCATGGCAGAGCCCAGTCACATATCTGTCCAAATGACTGGATCCTGTGGCCGCGTAATGGCCACCATGTCTCTGGGCAGTAGCTGCTACAGTGGTCCTGGTCAGAGAAGCAGACAAGCTTACACTGGGACAGAATATAAATGTAAAAGTCCCCCATGCTGTTACCACGCTGATGAACAGCCAGGGACATAAACGGCTGACCAACACCAGAATGACTCACTATCAAGGACTGCTCTGCGAAAACCCATGGGTCCGCCTCGAGACTATGCAGACGCTGAATCCTGCCACCTTCTTACCTATGGAGGCAGGAACCCCCGATCATGACTGTGAAGAGGTCATGGATGAAATCTACTCAAGTAGGCCAGACCTGATGGACACTCCCCTCCAGAACCCAGAACTGGAACTGTTCACTGACGGAAGCAGTTTCGTCCAGAAAGGACAACGCGAAGCAGGCTATGCAATAACAACAGATGAGATAATAAAGACTGAGGCCTTGCCACAGGGGTGGTCGGCACAACGGGCTGAGTTGTGGGCACTCATCCAGGCACTAAGGCATGCCGAAGGGAAGCAAGTCAACATCTACACAGACTCAAGGTATGCCTTTGCTACTTTACATGTACATGGAGCCATCTATAAAGAAAGGGGACTACTAACAGCAGGGAGAAAAGGGATCAAAAACAGAGAAATCCTTCAGCTGTTAGAGGTAATTTGGAAGCCTTCCCAGGTGGCGGTTATCCATTGCAAAGGCCACCAGAAAGGAACTGATCCAATTAGCAAAGGAAATCAGTTGGCTGACCAGGCAGCCAAGGAGGTGGCAACCCAACTGAGTCCCACATTGGGCCCTGAACCAATCTCTAAGGTCCTCTTGGCACCAGAATTGCCCCCATCCCTGAGATATACCAAAGAAGAAGATCAATGGGCTTTAGGTGAGGGAGGAACTAAAGGAAAAGAGGCCTGGTGGAAGCTTTCAGACCAAAGACTCTTTGTCCCCAGTACTATAGCAGTCCAGCTGGCACAGCAACACCATGAGACAACTCACTTAGGGAAAACTACACTAGAAAGTCTACTGAGCAGCTACTATTTCGTTCCTAAGCTCCCAACCCTGTGTGCCCAGATCAGTGCTAGGTGCGTGACTTGTGCACGAAACAATGCCAGCCAAAGACCAAGACCCAGCCCAGGGGTGCAGACAGTTGGGACATTGCCCTTTGAAGATTTAGAATTGGACTTTACTGAAGTCAAGCCTTACCGAGGCTATAAGTATTTGCTTGTGATAGTCTGCACCTACTCGGGATGGGTTGAGGCCTACCCCACGCACACTGAACAGGCACGAGAGGTGGCCAAGGCCCTACTAAGAGACATAATCCCCAGATATGGGCTACCTCTCTCCATAGGGTCTGACAATGGGCTGGCCTTTGTGTCTGAGATAGTTCAGATTTTGTCCAAGATGCTGGGAGTCAAATGGAAGCTCCACACCACTTACAGACCACAAAGCTCAGGGAAAGTCAAGTGCATGAATGGGACCCTCAAGACTACATTAGCTAAGCTCTGTCAGGAGACCCAATTACCTTGGGTCGACATGCTACCCCTAGCCTTACTTCGAGTCCGATGCACCACGAGGTCCTCAGGCAATTCTCCCTTTGAGATCTTTTACAGGAGACCTCCTCCAGTGATACGGAAGCTCAAGGGAGACCCCCAACAACTAGCAGAACTGGAGATGTCTCAACACCTCCAGGCCCTGGGAAAGGTCTTCCACCATATTACTCGAGAAACCTTAGAAAGGACTCCCATTCCCTTGGGCAATTGGGTTCATCCCTATCAGCCAGGAGATGAGGTATGGGTAAAAGATTGGAGGAAGGAACCACTTCAGCCAGTTTGGACTGGCCCTCATACGGTCATCTTGGTGACCCCTACTGCTGTTAAAGTTACAGGAGTCACCCTGTGGATCCACCACACCCAGGTGAAGAGAGCAGCACCTCTAGAAGGGCGGGGGACCTGGACTGCCAAAGCTCATCCGAACCAGCTGCTTCAGGTCTTCCTATGGAGACAACCGAGTCCCGTCTGAGATCTTCAGCCCTGCTCCAGTCACTCCAGGGCTGACTGTTCTATGCACGATGGAAGCTTGAGGAATTCGACGAGGGACATCTGAGGGTCAGGGTTACGATGACACCCTGCCTTGTAAGGATTGGTTGCACCACTGGCCTTGATGTTTTCTATAGGCTAAACACAAGGGGTCGTTTTGGCTATAATCTACCCAAAGGTAATGGAATTATTACGTGGGATCAAATGTTTTGTGTAGTAGCGATTTATATCCTACTGAGCTGTAATACACTGGAAAGCAAAATAGACCCCTCATGTACTCCATGCATCCACATGACTAGATCAGGTCAGGGGGTCACTTGGACCTTACTTTACCATACTCACTTCTCCTGCCAAGGGGAGGTCCAAGGAACCTGTATACATAACAAAACGACCTATTCTATTTGTCAACAAGCAGGCCAATATATCTGGTTTGACCCCCAATTCCCCCCTAGCGAGAACTGGCTAGAGGTTTGGCACCAAGAAGGAGGGCTTCTGATCAATCGGACACAAATTACAAATCTAGAAAGTCCGGTGTCGGTACACTTTGATGTGTGTGCTGCTATTAACAAGAACCCCCAGAAAACTATAAAATATGGGGGCTTGTTATGGGAACAAGAATATAGACTCAATGACAAATATATGTGTGAAGAGGCCCCAGCCCCATCCATCTGCTATGGTTGCCCTTACTGGAGTTGTGTCACATGGGCAACCTGGGAGAGTCAAAGCAAGATAGCTCTCCTTCAAAAAGAAACTGTTGACCCCAAATGCAAACTAGGGAGGTATAATCCTGTCAATTTCACTATTTTCAACCCTGGAGACTCAATGGAAAAAATGGTCTCAAAACTGGTATTTATATCAATGGATGGGGTATTGACCCAGGAGCTGTGTTGGGTTTCCGGAGTATTTCTGTTCCACTCCGGGCTTCTACACACAAGCTCTTCCATTCTTTTTATGAAGAGATAGAAAGTGGTCCTCTACCTATTTCAGTCAGAACTAAAAACCTATTCTCAGCCTTAGCAGAAACCATAGCCCAGACATTGATGATTACTTCTTGCTATGTGTGTGGAGGAACTAATATGGGAGACCAATGGCCCTGGGAAGCTAAAGAATTAGATCCCCAGAGACCCTTCAACAACTCAGGGATATTCAAGAAAACCAGGGTCGGGGTTTGGCATTTAAAGACCTCCATAATCGGCAGGAACTGCCTGGCGCAGTGGGGCCCATTATTCAATATTCCAGTAGGAAACCTCACTTGCCTAGGCCAAAAACACTATAATACAACTACTCATACTTCTGACTGGTGGGGAAGCCCAAACTATACAGAGCCTAATCCTCACCCTCTAGCAAGCTTCCCCAATTTAAAAACCAGATGGAATGACTTGTCCACCAAAGGCCAGTGGCCTGCTCCAGAAGGATTATATTGGATTTGTGGGGCTAACGCCCATTCAGTCTTGCCAGCCAATTGGTCAGGGGCATGCATATTGGGGACTATCCACCCCTCCTTTTTCCTACTTCCCTTAGCCCAAGGTGAATCATTAAGGGTCCCAGTTTATGAAGGCAGAGGCCTCACCAGGAAGCACAGGTCTCTACAGACTGGCAACTGGAAAGATGATGAGTGGCCTCCTGAATGCATAATCCAATATTATGGGCCAGCCACTTGGACAGAAGATGGATCCTGGGGCTACCGAACCCCAATTTACATGCTTAACAGAATTATCCGGCTCCAGGCAGTGGCTGAAATCATTACTAATGAAACGGCCAAGGCTCTTAATTTGTTGGCAGGACAACAAACCAAGATGCATAATGCTATTTATCACAATCACCTGGCCCTAGATTACTTACTGGCTGCAGAGGGGCGCATCTGTGGGAAGTTCAGTCTCAGTAACTGCTGCCTACAGATAGATGATGAGGGCAAGGTTATAGAAGAAACAACCGACAAGATGACTAAAATAGCTCATGTCCCAGTCCAGACTTAGAAAGGATGGAATCCCGGAGAGCTATTTGGGGGTTGTTTTCTTACCTAGGGGGATTCAAAGCGCTTGTGGGAATAGTCCTACTCCTCCTTGGGACCTGTCTCCTTTTACCTTGCCTCTTGCCATTATTCATGAGGGTAGTTTCCAGCCTAGCTGAGGCCACCACGGATAGGAGGGCCACTGCACGTCTCCTAGCCCTAAGAGGTTATCATCCCCTGGGCTTAGAAGATCAAGAGGTTGATGCCTTATAAGAGTTAAGGGGCATCAAGAGGGGGGATGGAAGAGGAAAGGTAGAAACTTGTACTCAGCTAAAAATAACTCCATGCTTTTTCTGCTTTTGTGAAATAAGCTTGCTGCACCGAGAAAAACAAAAAAACAGGATGACCTAGCAATCCAATGTAACTTTAAGATGTTTTGCTTAAAAAAATGGAACGTTCTGCACCTGCTCTTGTAAGTTTCTGTTTGGAAACTTCCATGCTCTGTAAACATGTGCACTATAAAAGTAAAGCTCACCCTGAGTTCGGGGCCCAGAACTTTGGAGCGTTAGCTAGTCTGGGGCCGCCGGCTTAATAAACCTGAGTTCTCCAACCCTCCGAGTGTGGTGCTTGGTTTCTCAATGGACTGATTTCTGCAACAGGGTTAGGGGCTCTGAATCAGCTCCACTTTTCACTACAGTCGAAGTGGCCTAGCCCTTAGCAAAACAACTGTGCAGAAGAGAATCCATCCCCATCTATGTTCCCACTCGAGAGGAACATCTCCCCAACAGCTACTCTGAGGTGAAATAGCTTTGTTACATACTCAGAATTGACTTCTAAAATCAGGAGTTCACCCTGCTCCACCCCAATTTCCAACCTTCCCTCCCTTGTAGAGAGAACTGTCTGGAATCTGCAGGGCTGCACAGCCCTGGGGCCTAGACCACCATTCTGGAAGGGAAGACTTTTCCACCATTATGACAGACACCAAGGGTAGAGTCCTCAGCCTGGATTCCAAGCTCCAGCCACAGCTGCCTTCCAGTCCACCCCTGCTCGCACTAACGAGTGCTCTGTGCTCCACTCAGATAGACCTCAGACTGCTCCTGAGCTGGTCTTGTGCTTTCCTACCAGTTCAACTTTGTTCATACAACCTGTCCAAAACCACCTCCCCCTACAGCCTCCCTTGATTCATCCCAGGACCAGATGTGAGCCCTCCCTCCTGGGAACAAGCTTAGCCCTAACTGGACTCTCTCTCTGCACTTCTCATGTTCTGCCATAAGTTGAGGTGTTGGTGTGCCTCTCCCACCCCCAGCCCTGCCCTTCTACACTGTAACCTGCCCACTGGCACAATGTGGTGTATTGTTTCCACATCCCTCACACTATCCCGCAGGGTGCTCAGTAAATATTTGCTAAGTGAAAGAATAAATCCTCAGATTTCTAAGTTCAAAATGTTCCCCTTAGGAGACTCAACCCCTCCGGGTTTCAGAACAGCTCTATTGACATTAGTGCTGGATAATTCCTTGTTGTAAGGGTGCTAGTCTGTGCTTTGTAACCTGTTTGGCGACATCCGCGTGGCCTTTACCTGCTAGAAGCCAATAGCAGCCTCCCCCACCTCCCCCACCCCGTTAATATAGCCAAAAATATCTCCAGACATTGCCAAATGAACCACTCCCCAGTGGAGCCACTGCTCTCTACCAACAATTCTCAAACGTGGCGACACGTTTAGACTCTCCTGAACCTTCAGACTCAGACTTGAATTCAGGGAAACCCAAATTCTGGCTCCGTCACTTTCTATAATCCTGGACAAGATGCTGAACATTTTTAAACCTCAATTTTATCATCTTAAAATGAATAAAATACAACTTAGTGTGTACAACTCTTGTGAAGACTAAACGATGCATAATGTGAACCTAGTAAGGGTTCAATAAATGGACTGAATAAAATTTCTAAAGTAGCTACTAAGGCACAAGGGAAGCAAGTTGGGAAAAGCTCACTGAGCCGCCAGGTGGTGCAATTACAAACCAGAGAGGATCGGTGGCAGCGGGGCTCAATCCTTGTTTCCCAGGCAAAGGTAGTCTGCAATGCTGGACGAAGTCTGGAGAGAAGAAATAACACTACACAATCCTCCTGCCCAAAAATTCTCCAAATAAAATCTGATCTTGCTTCACCACTTCATATAAACACATACATGAGTAATATGTTTTTCACAGGGAACAGGGTAAAAAAGAAACAGCTGAGAACTGATGACAATGTTAAGAAATAAATTACTTACAATAATATAATACTCATTCATTATAAGATTACTTATTAATTATAAAGTTGCTTATAAAAGCAGCTTCCATGTGTTAAACAATCCTATGTGGCAGGCTCCTCCTAAGCACTTTACGCATATTAACTCACTGTGTCCTCGCAGAAATCTAGTGTACTTTGCAGTTTTTATCTTTTCATTTTTCAGACTTAAAAAGTGTTGTAAAAATAATCAGAGTTCCAGTAGATCCAAAAACTCCGCCCAGTTTTTTCAAATAACACCATACCTAACCATAATATGATTATCAAAACCAGAAAATTAGCAATGATACAATACTATTAACTAATGTACCAATTTTCAGAAGTTGCTAATCATCCATTGATGTCCTTTTCCTGGTCAGAATCCAATCCCGGATCCTACACTGAAGAAAGTCTGGTCTCCTGGTCACTTCCAATCTAGGGCACTTTCTTGGCTTTCCTTGGCTTTCAGGACCTTGACATTTTTAAAGAGTACAGTCAGTTATTTTGGAGAATGTGCCTCAATTTGGGCTTATCTGATGTTTTCTCATGACTAAATCTGATTATGCATTTTGGGCATTAATACCACGGAAGTGATGTTTGCCTTCTCAGCACAGCACTTCGGAAGGCCCACAATAACGATCTCTCTTTTGATGGGTGGTGTGAAGTTTGAACACTAGTTAAGGTGGTGTCCATAAATGTACTATTTTCTCATTGTAGTTAATAGGTATCCTGTGGACAGATACTTTGAGACTATGCAAATAGCCTATTTCTTTTCATCATACTTTTTAAAAAATATTTATTTATTTATTTGGTTGCGCCCAGGCTTAGTTGCAGCAGGCAGGCTCCTTAGTTGCAACTCGCCAGCTCCTTTGTTGCGGCAGGTGGGATCCTTAGTTGTGTCGTGCGAACTCTCAGTTGCAGCATGCATGTGGGATCTAGTTCTCTGACCATGGATTGAACCCGGGCCTCCTGCATTGGGAGCATGGAGTCTCATCCACTGCACCACCCAGGAAGTCCCTCATCATAATTTTGCCCATTAATTTTTAAAATCCATTGATGATTCTTGCCCACAACAGGTATTACTGTGGTTGTAGCAAAACAGTGATTTTCTGTTTCCATCATTTCTTCTACATTTATTAATTAAGATTCTACTATATGAAAGAGCTGTTCCTTCTCTCCCATTCATTTAGGTATTCAATTATTTATTTATATAAGTAAAGACTCAGGGATATTTGTGGATTATAATCCATTACTATTCTGATTTACAACGTTGCTCACATTGTCCCAAAGCTGGCCACTGAGCTCCAGGTGACTTCAATATGTTTTTGACATGTCATTTCTTTAGCAGTTCCTGATTTTCTCACACCACAAGATGTTCCAGGCTCATCTTGTACTTCCTTTCTACAGCCCTGGAGTCAGCCATTTCTCCACAGAGCCCTGGTTCCTTTCATGGGAGAATGATATTCACAAAACTTGGGCACTAGGTATCACCCATGACTACTAGGGTTACTGCACCTAGGCCCTCTGGTGGACAGATGTATGTATGCACACACACCAATGTACTTTCTTCATCCTGTTTTACAAATTATGTAAATGAGGCACAGAAAAGTTAAATGACGTGTCCAAAATCACAATGCTAATAAGTAGTGGAAATGAGAAGTCAAAATAATAATAGATCTACCGTAAAACCTAACAAGTGGAAGTAACTTTTTTACACATACAAGTTAGCAAAAAGCAATCATCCTAACATTCTAGCATAGACACTCCCTTTGGGAAATAACTAGAGGTCTGCAATAATACCCACAATAATAATCCATCGTGTACTGAACACCTGCTTGGGCCCCAGGCCCACAGTAGCTTCTTTATTCCTAACAACACTGCAAGGTGGATACTAATGTCCACTCTTTACAAACCAGAGAATCAATGTTAAAGAAGCTAAGTGAGTTCTCCAAGACTACATAGCTAACTGACAGAGCAAGCAGTTGACCCCAGGGATGTCTAGATATAAAGTCCATGCTTATTACACCGTATCAATATTTTCTAAAACTGATTTTAGGTAAAACGTAAATAAGCTTTTAATAGTCATATGTTTATTTTTTTTAATTTATTTATTTCTTTATTTTCTTGGCTGTGTTGGGTCTTAGTTGCTGCACACGGGCTTTCTCTAGTTGTGGCGAGCAGGGGCTGCTCTTCGTTGTGATGTGCAGGCTTCTCATTGCAGTGGCTTCTCTTGTAGAGCGCGGGCTCTAGGCGCGTGGGCTTCAGTAGTTGCGGCACATGGGCTCAGTAGTTGTGGCTCACGGGCTCTAGAGCACAGACTCAATAGTTGTGACACACAGGCTTAGTTGCTCTGAGTCATGTGGGATCTTCCTGGTGCAGGGATCGAACCCATGTCCTCTGCATTGGCAGGTGGATTCTTAACCACCGCGCTACCTAGGAAGCCCCATATGTTTATTTTTAATGCATCTTAGAAAAAGATCTAAGCGTGTATCAAACCCATAATCTCACAGAAAAATACTGCATAGAATGAAGATGTTATGTAAACTGAATTTATTTAAAGAAAAAAGTATGAAATAAATAATAGGAGGTGGTATAAGCTATAGCAAAAATCACTAAGGTGGTCCAAAAATATCTGACCGTTGAAGGATGTAATGCTATAGTAACAGTTTCATTGTTAGTTATACCATGAAATTAGGGTCATGTAGGCTGCAGAAAGAACAACAGAGTAGGAGTCTTGGACCTGGTTTTTAACTTCAGATGAGTCACCATTACCTTTGTGAACTTGGGCATTTCATTTGCTCTCTCTGGGTCTGTTTCCTCACCTGAAAATAAAAGGGACAGTGACTTAGTTAATTAATTAGTACAACTCTTTTAAAAATAACTTGGTAAAGATATCAAGAAATATAAAACTGTTCTTAACCTTTGACCCAGTAATTCCACTTGGGAAATCTTCCCCAAGACAGAAATCCAACAATTGCAAAACAAAGAAATTTATCAATATCCAAAAATAAAACAAGGTAAATATTCAGCAATGAGAGAACAATTAGGTAATCTGGGGACTGCCCTGGTGGTCCAGTGGTTAAGACTCCTCTTTCCCAATGCAGGGGGCCGGGGTTCAACCCCTGGTCAGGGAACTAGATCCCACATGCTGCAACTAAAGATTGCACATGTGGCAACAAAGATCCCATGTGCCACAACTAAGACCCGTTGCAGCCAAATAAATAAATATTTTTTAAAGTAACCTGAAGTACATATACTTGGGAGTGTTATGTAGTCATTCAAAATGTCTGTTATTTAAAAAAAAAGGGGGGGGGGGACTTCCCTGGTGGCACAGTGGTTGGGAATTTGCCTGCCAATGCAAGGGACGTGGGTTCGATCCCTGGTCTGGGAAGATCCCACATGCCACGGAGCAACTAATCCCATGTGCCAGAAGTACTAAGCCTGTGCTCTAGAGCCTGCAAGCCACAACTACTGAGCCCATGTGCCACAACTACTGAAGCCTGCTTGCCTAGAGCCCATGCTCCGCAACAAGAGAAGCCACCACAATGAGAAGCCCACACATCGCAACAAAGAGTAGCCCCACTCGCTGCAACTAGAGAAAGCCCGCAGGCAGCAACAAAGGCCCAATGCAGCCAAAAATTAAAAAAAAAAAATCCTGTTATAAATGTTGGAAGACAACACAGGAACAAGTTTATAAAGTGAACAAAAAGAAATTTGTTCACATACTGTGGTTATCATATTTAAAAAATCATATGCACATGAAAACTCCAACAGTTGGTAAGAGAAAATATTTGGACTTTGCAAATTTTCTCTAATATAGTTATGTTGCATTAAAAATGAAGAAGAAAAAGTCATCAATGAAGGGGTTCCAAGATACTTCAACTCCAAGATACCTTTTGGCTCTAATATTCTGTGTCATTTCTCTAGAACCAGAAGTAGAAGTCAGGCGAGAGTAAAATATTAGAAAAGTTTAGACGGCAGGGGCTATGCCTGTTGAAATTCACACTATTCAAAACAGCACATGAGAACATTTGGAAACCAGAGCTTAGGGAAAATGATGCAACACCCTCCATCTGTGTGGCAGAAAGGGCACGAGTCTGGGAAATAGGGGAGTTGGACTAAAGCAGATGCTGCTCTAAGGGCTCTCTCTGGACAACTTGTCCGTCCACTTAAACAAACATTTACCACGTGCCTACCATGTGTCAGGAGCCATGTAGCTGAATGACTACTAAGCCATTAGTTCAGAGTCTAGTGAGGGAGAAAGATTTTTAGTTTGCTAGGACCACCATAACAAAATACCACAGACTGGGAGGCTTAGACAACGGCAACTTATTTTCTCACAATTCTGGAGGCTGGAAGTCCAAGATCAATGCGTCAGCAACTTTGGTTTCTTCTGAGGCCTCTCTCCTTGGCTTACAGATGGCCATCTCCTTGCTATTTCCTCACCTGGCCATTCCTCTGTGCATGTACATGCCTGGTGTCTCTGTGCGCCCAAATCTCTTCTCCTTATAAGGACTCCAGTCAGATTGGACTAGAGCCCACCATAGGGCCTCATTTTAACTTAATCATCTATTTAAAGAACCCTATCCTCAAATAAAGTAATTCTTAGTTATTAAGGGTTAGGGCTTCAGTGAGTTTTAGGGGGACACAATTCAGTCCACAACACATTTCAAACAACAAACTGTAAGTGTAATTGTGCGAGGAAAGAGCTACATTCAAATATAATAGGGAATCATGTGAAGGTATAATTAATTCTGGCAGGAAATATGAGCAACTCCTGTACAGAGGAAGCATTATTGGGCCCAGTTCTAGCTCCAGAATCTCTATAAAACATCACCCTTGACTATCATAAAAATATTTTACATATCACAAAATGAGAATAAGATAGCATCAGGTTATAAGACAGACTTGAACAGAGGTGAAAAGAGGAATGGATTTGTTCCAGAGGAACAAAGGTAAATACCATCCTCTTATAGCTGAAATGGGATTATGGATTCAAATACAACCAAACACGGAGGTCAGGTGAAGATCCTGACCGGTTAATGGAATAATCTACTCCTTGCTCTCACTCCTTAACTCTTGAGGATTTTAATGTACATAGTAGGGGATCTTAATGGGGGGAGGATGTAAGGTCTTGATTAACCCCTACCTTTTGTCCTCTTTTCCATCCAGAAGCCATTCTTTCTCCACTTACTTATTCTCGTTAAGCCAGATTTTAAACTTCAACTCCTTATGCATTTAAAATACCTCTCTCTTGGGTGTGGAGAAAAGAGAACTCTCCTACACTGTTGGTGGGAATGTAAATTGGTGTGGCCACTATGGAAAACTAAAAGTAGAGTTGCCATACAATCTGACAATCCCACTCCTGGGCATATGTCTGGACAAAACTATAATTTGAAAAAATACATGCACCCCAATGTTCATAGCAGCACTATTTCCAATAGCCAAGACATGGAAGCAACATAAATGTCCACTGACAGATGAATGGATAAAGAAGAGTTGTATATATACACAATGGAATATTACTCAGCCATAAAAAGAATGAAATAATGAAAATAATGCCATTTGCAGCAACACAGATGGGCCTAGAGATTATCATACTAAGTGAAGTAAGTCAGAAAGAGAAAGACGAATACCATATGATATTGCTTATATGTGAAATCTAAGATATGACACAAATGAATTTATTTACAAAACAAAAACAGGCTCACAGACATAGAAAATAAACTTACAGCTACCAAAGGGGAAAGGCAGTGGGAGAGGGATAAATTAGGAGTTCGGCATTAGCAGATATAAACCTTTATATATAAAACAGACAAAGAAAAAAGTCCTAGAGTATAGCACAGGGAATTATATTCAATATCCTGTAATACATCATAATGGAAAAGAATATGAAAAAGAATGTGTATGTGTGTATGTGTGTGGGTATAAAACAGAATCACTTTGCTGTACACCAGAAATTTACACAACATTATAAATGAACTATACAATTTTAAAAATATAATAGAGAATTCCCTGGCAGTCCAGTGGTTAGGACTCTGCACTTTCACTGCCGAGGGCCTGGGTTCAATCCTTGGTTGAGGAACAAAGATCCTACAAGCCACATGGTGTGGCCAAAATTAATTAATTAATTAATTAAATACATACAAAATACTCCTCTTTTGAAGTACCCTAGATTCCTGCATAAAAAAGGAAGAGCAATGGAACTGCACTGACCTAAATAGCACAATGATGGGGGACAAATTCCCTTGGCTCCTTCCCTTTCCAGTGACTGGAAGTGACCTGTTTCCTTCCTACAGGGGTCACCAGAGGCCATAGGGACCAATGCCAGACTTCTGGGAGGTGGCTCCAAGAAGGCGCCCAAGAATGTGAGTACAAAGGTCAGTAATTGAATATCAACAACAGTGATGCATCATCAAGATTCCAACTTGCTCCCTTGAATCCCTCTGAGACCAGAGCAGATGTTACCTGAGCTGACCTCACCCTCTCCCCTCTCCACAAGCCCTCACATGCAGCACCAACACATTGTTTTCCTGAGTCTCAGGCAAGAGCCGGACTCCTCCAAGATCCAAGGGAGAGCTGGCTGAATCTTTGGCTGCCCCCTCTTCCTTACCCTTTTCCCCAACAACACAGGGATGCCTTCCAACACCTTCCTGGACCCCACTCTCAACTTTATTTTACTCACAGGCAAGACTGAAATCAGAGAGGCAAAATGGCTTGCTTGAGGTAAAGTAAAGCAGCCACTAAAAGGCAGACACCTAGGTCTTATTCCTCATTTTTTCAGTCTCCCTAATGATACCCTGATGCCTCCCCCAAACCTGCCACCAAATTCTTGCTCATACAGGTCAGGCAGAACAACTTAGAGACACTGGTGCTCATATAAGTGGGTATCTCCACTGTACTGTTGACCCTTTCCCACACCCACTTCAGTACAAAACACAATCGAGAGGCAAGGAAGATAGCAAGCCCTAGCCCTCAAACATATTGACCCTCCTCAGCAGCAACCCCCTATTTCAGATTGATTCCTGAGAGCCCCAGAAAGAAAACTCATGATAGTGACTGGGCTGCCAAAGAAACCATGTCCCTGTGATCATTTCAAGGGTAGAATGAAGAAAACCAGTAATTTGCAAAAGAATGACCTTCCTTAAACCAGAGTCACTTTGTGGAATCAACTAGGGATGAAGCAGGGGTTGAGAAAAGATAAGAGAGATAAAATGAAGACCAGGATAAGCACACTTCTCAGCCCTTTCTACTCAATGTCAACCTGTGGGGAAATAGGAAGAGAAGAAAAACAGAATACAGTTCTCTTACAACTAGAGAGGTATAACCAAATTGTTTAATGATAGAATGCCACTGCTTATCAAAGTGGAGGGAGAGGGGGCTGTTGGGGACCTGGCCATTGATCTTTGAAGATGACACCAGTGTTGGTGTCAAACAGAATTTGATTCCTCCCTAGTCTAACTGTTATTAAATGTCATATAAAAAGCTTAAACTGATATTATGATATTATCAAGAATAAGATAAATCAGGAGGAGACAAGATGGTGGAATAGAAGGATGTGAGCTCACCCCTTCTTACAGAAACACCAAAATCACAACTAACTGCTGAACAACCACTGAAAAAAAAAATGCTAGTACCTATCAAAAAATATACCCTATATCCAAAGACAAAGAAGAAGCCACAATAACATGGTAGGAGGGGCACAACTGCAATAAAACCGAATCTCATACACTCCAGGTGGGCGACTCACAAACTGGAAAACAATTATACCACAGATGTTCTACCACAGGAGTGAAAGTTCTGTCAGGCTCCTCAGCCTGAGGGTCTGGCAATGTGAAGAGGAGCCCCCAGAGAATCTGGCTTTGAAGGCCAGTGGGGTTTGATTGCAGAAATTCCACAGGACTAAGGGAAACAGAAACTCAACTCTTGGAGGGTGCATACAGGGTCTCATACACACTAGGACCCAGGGAAAAAAGCAGTGACCTCATAAAAGACTGGGCCAGACTTACCCACTAGTATTGGAGGGTCTGCTGTGGAGGCAGACAGCGGCTGTAGCTCACTGCGGGGACAAGAACACTGATGGAGGCAGTTCTGGCAAGTGCTCACTGGCATGAGCCCTCTCAAAAAACCACCATTTTCTCACCAAGACCTGGCCCCACCCAATAGCCTGTAGGCTCCAATGCTGGTACACCTCAAGCCAAACAACCAACAGGGAAGGAACACAGCTCCACCCATCAACAGATGGGCTGCTTAAAGTCTTCCTGAATGAACAGCTGCCCAATAAAAACACCCACTGACCTGGCCCTGCCCACCAGAGGGACAAGAGGACAAGACCCAGCTCCACCCACCAGTGGGCAGGTACTGGTCCCCCGCACCAGGAAGCCGGGACAAGCCTCTTAGACAGCCTCGTCCACCAGGGGGCAGACAGTAGAAGCAAGAAGAACTACAACCCTGCAGCCTGTGGAACAGAAACCACAATCAAAGAAAGTTAGACAAAATGAGACAGCAGAGGAATACGTCCCAGATGAAAGAACAAGATAAAACCCCAGAAGAACAACTAAGTGAAGTGGAGAAGGCAACCTAACTGAAAAAGAATTCAGAGTGATGATAATAAAGATGATCCAAGATCTCAGAAAAAAGAATAGAGGCACAGATTGAGAATACACAAGAAATGTTTAACAATATCCAGAAGAATTAAAGAACAAACAAACAGAGATGGAAAATACAATAACTGAGAAATACACCAGAAGGAATCAATAGCAGAATAACTGAGGCAAAAGAACAGATAAGTGATCTGGAAGACAGAATGGTGGAAATCACTGCCACAGAACAGAATAAAAAAAAGAAAGAATAAAAAGCAATAAGGACAGTCTAAGAGACCTCTGGGACAACATTAAACACACCAATATGCACATTATAGGGGTCCCAGAAGGAGAAGGGGAAGAGAAAGGACCTGAGAAAATATTTAAAGAGATAATAGCTGAAAAATTCCCTAACGTGGGAAAGGAAAACAGTCACCCAGGAAATGCAGAGTCCCAAGCAGGATAAATCAAAGAGGAACACACTGAGACACATAGTAATCAAACTGACAAAAATTAAAGATAAAGAAAAATAGTAATAGCAACCAGGGAAAAGCAACAAATAACATACAAGGGATAAAGTTATCAGCTGTTTTCTCAGCAGAAACTCTGCAGGCCAGAAGGGAATGGCATGATATATTTAAAGTGATGAAAGGGAAGAATCTACAACCAAGAATACTCTACCCACCAAGGCTCTCATTCAGAGAGCCACTATGGAGAACAGTACGGAGGTTCCTTAAAAAACTAAAAATAGAGCTACCATATGATCCAGCAATCCCACTCCTGGGCATACATACAGAGAAAATCATGGTTCAATATTCACTGCAGCACTGTTTACAATAGCCAAGGCATGGAAGCAACCTAAATGTCCATCAACAGATGGGGATAAAGAAAACATGGTACATATATACAATGGAATATTACTCAACCATTAAAAAGAATGAAATAATGCCATTTGCAGCAACAAGGATGGACCTGGAGATTATCATACTAAGTGAAGTAAGTCAGACAGAGAAAGACAAATATATGATATCCCTTATAGGTGGAATCTTAAAAAAATGATACAAATGAACTTATTTACAAAACAGAAGCAGACTCACAGACTTAGTGAATGAACTTATGTTACCAGAGGGAAAGAGTTGGCGGGGGATAGATAGGGAGTTTGGGATTGACATGTACACACTGCTATATTTAAAATAGATAATTAGGGGACTTCCCTTGTGGCACAGTGGTCAAGAATCCGCCTGCCAATGCAGGGGATATGGGTTCAATCTCTGGTCCAGGAAGATCCCATGTGCTGCTGAGCAACTAAGCCTGTGCCCCACGACTACTGAGCCTGTGTTCTAGTGCCTGAGTGCCACAATTACTGAGCCTGTGCACCTAGAGCCCGTACTCCACAACAGCAGAAGCCACTGCAATGAGAAACCTGTACATCACAAGGAAGAGCAGCCCCCACTCACTGCAACTAGAGAAAGCCCGCACACAGCAACAAAGACTCAATGCAGCCAACAAATAAATAAATTGTAAAAATAAAATAGATAACCAACAAGAACCTACTGTATAGCACAGGGAGCTCTGCTCAATACTCTAATAACCTAAATGGGAAAAGAATTTGAAAAAGAATAGATACATTATATGTAAAACTGAATCACTCTGCTGTACACCTGAAACTAATACAACATTACTAATCAGCTATACTCCAATATAAAATATAAATTAAAAAAAAGAATAAGATAAATCAAGATCCTTATCACTGTTTTTTAACGTGTTTTTTTTTGTTTGTTTTAATTAATTTATTTATTTAATTGGCTGTGTTGGGTCTTTTTTTGCTGTGCGCGGGCTTTCTTTGGTTGCGGTGAGTGGGGACTCCTCCGCATTGTGGTGCGGGGGCTCCTCACTGCCATGGAGGACCTCTTGTTGCGGACCACGGGCTCTAGGCGCGTGGGCTTCAGTAGTTGCAGTACATGGGCTCAACAGATGTGGCTCACGGGCTCCAAAGCACAGGCTCAATAGTTGTGGCGCATGGGCTTAGCTGCTCCGTGCCACGTGGGATCTTCCTGGAGCAGGGATAGAACCCATGTCCCCTGCATTGGCAGGCGGATTCTTAACCACTGCGCCACCTAGGAAGCCCCCTTATCACTGTTGATGGAGGAAAGATACAATTTGGTAGTACCTATCAAAAACAGGAAATTCCCTGGCAGTCCAGTGGTTAGGACTCAGCGCTTTCACTGCCAGGCCTGGGTTCAACGCCTGGTTGGGGAACTAAGATCCCACAAGCTGCACGGCACAGCCAAACAAACAAACAAAAAACCTTAAATGTGTCTACCTTTTTTTTTAATTTTATTTTTTTATTGGCTGTTCATTCTGCACACAGGCTTTCTCTAGTTGCAGTGAGCGGGGGCTACTCATTGCAGTGGCTTCTCTTGTTGCAGAACATAGGCTCTAGGCACGTGGGCTTCAGTAGTTGTGGCACACGGGCTCAGTAGTTGTTGCACACAGGCTTAGTTGCTCTGTGGCATGTGGGATCTTCCCAGGCCAGGGCTTGAACCCATGTCCCCTGCATTGGCAGGCGGATTCTTAACCACCGCACCACCAGGGAAGACCTTAAATGTATGTACCTTTTAACCAGTAATCTCACTTCATAATCTCTAGTATAGAATATTAGCATGGATACTGAAAGATATATGTACAAGAATATCAATTATACCAGTATCTGTATTGACAAATAAATGAAACTTTAAATGTTCATCATTAACAGACTTATTCTGTGATCATTTCACCATGTATACAAACATCGAATCATTATGTTGTACACGTGAAACTAATATAATGTTGCATGTCAATTATACTTCAGTTTAAAAACTCATCAAAAGCAAATTGGGCACTTCTGCTGTTGTCAAAAATGTATTGACTGGACAGATATCCACAATATATTAGGTGAAATAAAAGTGCAGAGACCCCCCGATTTCAAACCCATCACAAAAATAAAATTCAGTGGATTAAAGATCTAAATTTGAAAGACAAATGTATAGGAGAATGTAGGAGAATATATTCATGACCTTGGGATAGGAAAGGATTTCTTAAACGAGATACAAACAACATGTCATATAGGAAAAGATTAATAAATCTGACTTCATTGAAATTAAGAATTTCGATCATCAAAAGAATAAAATGGGGAATTCCATGGCAGTCCAGTGGTTAGGACTCCACGCTCTCACTGCCAAGGGCCCAGGTTCGATCCCTGATCAGGGAACTAAATCTCACAAGCCACGTGGCGCAGACAAAACAAAACAAAACAAAACAAAAAAACAGAATAAAATGACAGTCTTCAGAGTAGGAGTAATGTCTGCAACATATATGATTGACAAAGGGTTACTATTCAGACTATATAAGGAATTCCTATATATCAATGGCAGGTAACACAACAAATAGGAAAACGACTTGAATAGGCACTTCAGAGACAAGAAATACAAATAGCTAATAAATATGTGAAATGGCACCCAACCTTTCTAGTAACTGGAAAAATATGAATTAAGCCCAAACAGAGATCATTATATATCATCAGACTGGCAGCAATTTTAATGTCTGACAATGCCAAGTGTTGGCAAAGAGTAGAACAGAGAAGCTCTCATCTCTTGCTAACAGGAGTATAAATTGTTAAATCATGTTGAAAAAATGCTGGTAGTTATTTACTAGAGTTTAAGTTTTGTGACCAAGCAATTCCACTCTCAGATGTATTCTCAAAAAGAATGCTTGCTTATGAACAGTGGGAGACATGAACAAGGATTTCATAGCAGCAGTTTGTAACTACCTCAAACTGAAAACTGGTCAATAGCAGCATTTTCGAATATTATATATCCATGCGAATGAAAAATATAAAAGCAACATAAATGAATATTACAACTCAAACATAACATTGAGTAAAAGAAAAAAACAAAAGAGAATAGTTATTGCCTGATTTCATATACACAAAGTTCAAAAAAAGGCAGAATTAAACCATTTAGGAATGTATACGTAGGTGGTAAAACTATAAAGAAAAAAAAAGTAAATGCTTACTGTAACAGTCAGGATTACACTGTGAGGGGGAGAGAGAGGATAGTTCATCAGAAAAGGAGGAGGGTTGTGGGCAATATTCTATTTCTAGGCCTGGGTAGTAGTTTCATGAATATCTTCTTTGTAACTCTTTATTGAAAAGCACACATAAGTTTTATGGACTTCTATAGATGTATAATATTGTGCAATAATAAAAGATTTGTTAAAGGTACAGAACAAAACAATATGCATAGTACAAGCTCATTTTTTTTAAAGTAAACTATTATGTTTACATACAAAAAGGTATGGAGAACAAACTATTATATATAAAATAAATAAACTTTTAATTTTTCCACTAGATGAGTTTTGCTTTTAACATTTTAAAAGCTCTCATAAAAATTAAATTTTAAAAACACATTAACAGGACTTCCTAGGTGGCACAGTGAGTAAGAATCCGCCTGCCAATGCAGGGGACATGGGTTCAATCCCTGCCCCAGGAAGATACCACATGCCACAGAACAACTAAGCCCATGCGCCACAACTATTGAGCCTGCACTCTAGAGCCCATGAGTCACAACTATTGAGCCCATGTGCCACAACTACTGAAGTCCACGCACCTAAAGCCCATGCTCTGCAACGAGAGGCCACCGCAATAAGAAGCCCACTCACCACAACGAAGAGTAGCTCCCCCTCACCGCAACTAGAGAAAGCCAGTGTGCAGCAACAAAGACCCAACACAGCCAATAAAATTAATTAATTAATTAATTATTTTAAAAATGCATTAACAGGGACTTTCCCAGTGGCACAGTGGTTGAGAATCCATCTCCCAATGCAGGGGACACAGGTTCGATCCCTGGTCTGGGAAGATCCCACATGCCACAGAGCAACTAAGCCTGTGTGCCACAACTACTGAGCCTGCGTGCCGCAACTACTAAAGCCCACGTGCCTAGAGCCCATGCTCTGCAACAAGAAGAGAAGAAAATGAGAAGCCCACACACCCCGACAAAGAGTAGCCCCTGCTCGCTGCAACTAGAGCAAGCCCTTGCGCAGCAACGAAGACCCAAAGCAGCCAATAAATTAATTAGCTAATTAATTAATTAATTTTAAAAATGCATTAACGGTAGTCTCCCCGTTTTGTTTTCAACCTAGGACACCAAAGACACTACAGGAATACAAATAAGCCTGCCAGAGCCGCCAGCAATTTCTCAGACAATGTCAGCTGGCAAGGTTTCCTCTGCGCTTATAGGAGCTCTGAGAGCCCACCACCCCGATGAAACATTCTCAGTCAACAAGGCAGTGAGCACACCTAGAAGATGCTCTTCTCCCACCTCAAGCTCCCCATCCCTGTCCCTACTACCTAAACCATTCTAGTGTTCTCAAAAAAAAAAAAAAAGGATTATCACCAAAATTATTCCTCCCTCTAATGCCTTCTCCTGAGTCTTTTCCTGTGCCCTCTACTTCCCCAGGCTTAAGCTTACTTACCTGAAAGAAACCAGGAAACCCAGGTTTCCTAGCTGGCACCACCTGCCTTTAAATACAACCAAGCAAGTAGCAAACATAAGTCAATTAATATTTTTAAATGTAATAGATAAAAATCATTTCTTTCAAAGGGGTCTGGAAATTCATGTTCAATCCAGTCAAACCATTTTACCCTGGTTCATCCCAAACTTAATCCAGATTCTACACACACGTCTCCTCAACACCACTCTCAATCTCTCTCCACTGCCCAACCTTTTATTCCTTTGCTCATTCGACAAACTCTTCTGAGGTAAGAGCTAGGTGGAGCAAAGAAAGAAATTAAAGCAATAAACCAGACACTGTCTTAGTAAAGATAATATAGATTTTTTTTTTAAATGGGCTTCCCTGGTGGCACAGTGGTTAGGAATCCACCTGCCAAGACAGGGGACATGGGTTCGATACCTGGTCTGGGAAGATCCCACATGCTGCAGAGCAACTAAGCCCATGCACCACAACTACTGAGCCTGAGGTCTGGAGCCCGTGAGCCACAACTGCTGAGCCCATGCTCCACAACTACTGAAGCCACGCGCCTAGAGCCTGTGCTCCGCAACAGGAGGGGCCACCATGATGAGAAGCCCACACACCGCAACAAAGAGTAGCCCCCGCTGGCCACAACTAGAGAAAGCCTGTGCGTGCAAAAACGAACACCCAACACAGGAATTAATTAATTAATTAATTATTTTAAAAAATTAAAAAACCTGGCATAGTTTCCTAGCAGGTAAAATGCCTCCAGTATTTACAATCGTCATTAATGGTCATCTGACTGTAAGTGTCCAATCTACTACAGAAGACATATATGCAGAAGCAGAGTTGAAGGCTAGAGAGATGGTGTGGAAGATCTCAAATGCCACTGAAAAGGGCCTCAAGTGAAAAAATGAGAGAGTGTCTTTAACATGAGAATAAAATGATCAGAATGATAATATAAGCAAATAAAATGGCAACCATTTGAAAGAATGAATAAAGAGGAAAACATTAAAACAGTGTGGATCCTGGCAATTCCCTGGCGGTCCAGTGGTTAGGACTTGGCGCTTTCACTGCTGTGGCCCCAGATTTAATCCCTGGTAGTGGAACTAAGATCCCACAAACCACCATAGCTCCCCCCCACCAAAAAAATGTGTAGATCCTGCCCCTCCACCACGACCCTTTCCTCAAACATCAGAAGGGGAGAAAAGAAAAGGAATACTCAACCAGAATTTGGCTTCTATCATCCAGGTGAAACAGAGAACTAAGTTGGAATGCTGGCCTTATGAAAAGAAGCATTTTAACCCAGTGGTGAGTTGGGCGGGGTCCTATTTATGACACAACAGGGCAAGCCCCTCCCCTCTGATAGGAGAGTGTGCTGGGCACACAGCCTCCTCCTGTTCCCAACCCCTCCTCTCAAAGCAGGAGGCACATAAGCACATCACTTGGCACAGAAGTAGGGCGCCACTTGCCAACTGCCTTAAAAAGGAAGAGCAGGGATGCCAGGATGAAGGAGTGGAAACCAAAGGGAGTTGCCATAATGAGCAATCAGTGAGGGATCTGTGACAAAGGAGGCCTGTGGGAGCCCAGAAGGATGAAGCCAGGGAGATCAACATCTCCCTTCAGGGAAATAAGAACAGTGGAGTCAGGTTCTAAGTTAGTTTCTAGGCCTGACTGTGAAACTGAGCCACAGCAGACGGCTATCACCCAACCAGAGTCTGGGCCAGAAAAGACACCCACAGCTCAGCCCGCATCTAAGGCTCAGCAGGGACGCAATACACAACAGAAGCGCACTGTACAGCAAAGTCCCCTTGCCCAACATGAAGCTGAATCCCAGCGGGAACCTGGAGCCCAACAAAAATCTGCTTTGCCGCAGGAATTTCCTGCCCCACAGAAGCCTGCACCACAACAGTCACCTCCCATCCAAAGGGTGCCCTTCAGGAAACAGGAAGCTGCCTCACAGCACAGACCTGGGCCAGGAAAAGAATCTAGAACTCAACAGGAGCCGGAATTGGGAGAGAGATCCAGAGCTCAGCCAGGACGTGAACCCCAAAATGGCCCACCTGCCCAGGCTGAACCGTTGTTCCAAGAGAGAAAGCAACAGTCAGACCCTGTAGCCCAGGATACAGCTCCAGCCCAGGGAGCCAAATCCCAAGAGGGATCTTTGGCAGAGTGGCAATTTCTATCAAAACCAAATGAACCATCCATATGGCAACTGACCTCAGAACAGAAGACATTTTTTGAATGGGTCACAGATTCAGAATCAGATTTGGGGTTCACATTAGAGACCAATTCGCCAGCCAAGAGGGGTGGAACAGTGTCCCAGGGAATGAAGCCAGCCTTCAAGGAGAAAGGTGGTTATGAAGTGATGTCAGGGTTTGGTGGGACGCCAGCACCCAGGAAGAAAACCAGCAGCCAGAACCCCAGACACTACCGGAACCCAGGTAAGTTGAACTTGGAGGAACGGGTGGGCCTCCCAGGGATGGTCATTCATTTGGTCAAGAAGAACTAAGACCTGCCAGAATGTCAGGTGAGCTCAGGTGATCCCTCAACAGTCCTGCCAGACACAGTTCAGCAGCCCCACTGGCTGCCTCCCCGCGGGGACCCGGGGGAAGTCAAACAGAAACTGAAAAAGGCTCTGGGCGAGGGCCCCCAACTCTCAGCACGGCTCTGGGCCGGGCTCCGTGCCGACCGCGGACTCTTACCCTCGGCGGGTGGCCACGCGGGCCAAGCCGGACACCGGGCAGGAGCGACCCCTGCGCTCTCGGGCTTGTCCGGGGGCAGGAAGGCACTCGTCCCCAGGGAGCCCCCGTCCCGCCAGGGCCCTGGCCTCGCGCGTGGGGATGGCAGGAAGGGGGGGCCCGCGAGAGGCGCCGGGGCCCCGCCGAGGCCCCACGCAAGGTGGGGAGCGGCCGGGCGGGCCGCGGGCACCAGCCTCCGCGGGCGGCAGCACCCCGCCCCTCCCCCGAAGCCGCGACGGGGCCCCCGGGGAGCGGCCCCGGCCCCGCGCTCCTTCCCTGGGCTCCGAAGGCCGGCCCTGCGCAGGGCGCGCCCGCACGTTCTCGCCAGGGACCGCGGGGGGACGCGGTGAACGAGCCAGAGGGGAAGGCAGTGCGGCCCCAACCCCGAAGCGGAGGGCGCCGTGAGGGCGGTTAGTCCGAGGGCTGGCGATGCGGGTCTCGGCCCAGAGGCCCGTGTCCCCCGGAAGGGCTGGGCCGTCTCTCTCAGGACTGAGGAGAAGAGGGTCATCGGTGTCTCTCGGTGCCAGGGCTGCGCCTGCGCTTTGGGAGCGGGGAGGAGGCGCGGGATGGTACTTCTGGTGCTAACGGTAAAGAGCGGTTTCCCTGGGCCTCCCGAACCCAGCCTCAAGGGACGCCCTCACCACAGCGCTGCCACAGCCAAAGCCACCTCATTCGGAGCGCCGGGAAGGCAGTCGAGTGTGTGCGCATGCGCGAGCCTCGAGCCTGTTCTGTTTCCCGCCTTTTCTCAGGTTCGCGCAGTTCCCGCGGCGGCCTCTTGTCCCTGAGGGCGGATGCGCGGCTTGGAGCTAGTGCGCAGGCGCCGAGCACCCTACAACCCTCCCCCCCCATTCTCGCGGGGAGGGACAGAGAAGGGAGGAGAACCCCAAGAAACGGAGCAATAGGAGAACTAGAAGACCAAGGGCAGTGGGGGAGAGGGGGGGCTTCCTCCTCCTCCAACGGCTCCCTGGCAGAGCCACGCCTCCTGCGCTGCAACCCCGCCTCCGCTTTGAATTGCCAGAGGAGCCGGCCCGCTCCCCGCCCGGAGGCGGAGGCTAAGTGGCACCCGGCTCACCTCTCAGCAGGCAGGCCCGGTGCGTTCTAGACGATCCCTATGTGGGAAGGTGAGTAGGGAGACAAGGATAACAGCCAACACGTGACAACATCGGGGCTTCCTTGCTGGGGTGACCTCCGCGGGACCCCGCGCTAGTTCTGCCGGAATATGCTTTTCACTGCCTCCAGGGCTGCATTTTTGTTTGTTGCGGGCCCTTTAATGCGTGCAAGAGGGCGGGGCCAGGTTGTAGGTCCTGGCGGTGGAGGGAGGGACCCAACTGTGGAGGGCGGCCCTCCTGGCTCAGGGGGCGGGACCCAGAGAGGAGCAAGTTCGGGATTGGGTGATGTGGGGGCCCGACGGTGGTACGTAGCGAGGATTGGCCCTTGGGGCGGTGACTGGCGGCTGGAATTGGCCCAAGCGGGTGGAATTGGCCTCGGGGCCGGGACCGCGGAAAATTGATGGAGTCGGCCAGGGAAATGAGACTCCCGGTGGGCGCTGGGGCTCCGGCCTCGAAGGTTCACGAGGGGTCCAAAAGCCAAAGACGCGGCCGGTGGCGAAAAGGCAAAGCCAAAGGTGAGTGGGTGGGGGCCGGCAGCAGCCCGGAAGGAACCTTAAACATCCTACGGGAAACTGGGGATCGGGTGGACTGACCTACTGCCACGAGAAGTGGGGGAGCCCGTGGACTGGCTCATTGCCGCCCTGCGGGGCGGGGGTGGGGGATAATCCATTGTGAGAAACTGCTGATGTGAGAGGGAAATATCACCTCCAGCATAGAGACTCTCAGACGCCCCAGTACCATCTTGGGAGGAGAGTCCAGCATGTTAGTGTCCGGCTCTGTATTCGCCATGTGACTGTGGCAGCTTTTGTCTTGTGATTTAAACATGGGAAATGGTTCAAGCGCCGATTTTTAGGTCCGTGACCTTTGAGACGGTAATGGGAAAGAGATTTAGAAGCTGTGGCCCCAAGAGGAAGTTTAGAGGTGAGTCAGGGAAAGGTAGGAGGAAGGGGTGCCCCATAGTGGGGAATGTCTGGAGGAGGGGGTGCCATACAGCTCCAAACAGTCCTGTCCCACCATCCTTCATTCAGTCTGCTCATCCATTTGTTGTCAGTGCAGCTGCTTCAGCCTGGCTGCCCTAAGACCTAACTTCCTGAGTCCTACTCCTAGGACTAAGGGGCCCTGGGTTGGCTTGGGACAGCCTAACCTTCACTTGGGAGAAGGGAGGGCTATTACCAGGGTTCCCTAGGATGTCACATTATTTACAGATCTCAGCAGGCTAGAGAAACACTGACAGATCAACAGAGATGCAGCAAGCCTCAGGCAGAGGCACACATTAAATCCTTGCTAGATTAGGAGTAGGTGTCAATCCAAGTGAGGACCTATGGAATTTCCTGTGCAGGAAAGACACTGACATAGCCCTCAGCCTCGGAGACCCCAAACTCATCGTCCTCCCTGTCATAGACATCATCATTAACCAAGGATAGAACTGGAGTTGGCTCCAGACGCACACAGAAGTCTCAGACAGGCTCAGAGCTCAGACTGGACCCCGAGGCCATTCCCTGTCACACCGCAAGACAGCCTCACAAACAGGACAGCGTGCCCAGACACAGTACAGACCATGGTCAAGAAATGGGCCTTGGAGACCTGGTTCCTCAGGCCATAGGAGTGGTACACTGGACAGCAGGCTTCCTCTTTCCCTGCCTCAACTTTCTGAGCTATAAAATGGGCATGATGATAGGCGTGCCTATCACTGGACTGTTGTGAGGTTTGGGTGAGTGTAGTAGTGTGTTTGGTGCTATCACACAGCAAGCCCTCAGGAGGGGTGGAGGTTATCCTTACTGTTACCCCCAGCTAGACAGTGAGTTCCCTGAAAGCAGGGCTGTGTCTTCCTTGTTTACCCCACAACTGCAGAGCCTGGTATGCCAGGCACATAGGCACTCAAACATTCAGTTAATAAGTGAAGGAATGCGTGAACTGTGACACGGAGATAATAATAATCGTGCTGCCCTTAGGGTTGTTGTGAGGAATCAGAATCCTTGTGCGCAGGGCCCCCTACCCAGGGCTGAGCCAGTCCCACTCACAAACCCATGGGCCCACCTACTCACAAAGGCTCATTCCCCCAAGCTCCTAGATTTCCCGGTCATTTCCTGAGGCCCTGCCCTGGTGCAGGCTCTGTAGAGTGAGTCAGACCCCTGCCCCAAGGGCATCCAGGCTGGCTGCAGCGCTCCTCCCCAGTGGTTGGATCTTGCCAGTGACAGATGACACTCGTGTCACCATGATCACCCTGTTTCCCAGATGAGGGAATGAGGGCATCTGGGCTTCCTTACCTGGCCAGTGAGGCCAGGGAGATAGCCACCCCCAGATACCTGAGGGCAGGGAGTGTGTGAGCTCAAAACTGCTGTGTCCCAACCTTGATTCTAGACCCAAAAGGCTCCAGTCACAAATTTTCGTTCAGCAGACATTCAACAAACCCTCACCTGTGCCAGGCCTGTGCCCTCAGTGGTGAGGACAGACTCATGTCTGAGCCAGGGACACAGACATTAATAAAGGATCCCACAAATCAGATATAATACCTGATTATCCCATTATCTCAGTATTCTCATGTGCCAAACTGAGGAATATAAGAAGGAAAATCCTGAGAACATAGAAGGGAGGCTTCCCAAGCAGGGGACATTGGACCCAAAGGTGAGCAAGTGTTGACTGCTGGGCAAGAGGGGCACAGAGGGTGGAAAGGACATCACGGGCAGAACCTTGAGGCCCAAGGAAGTGGCAGCTCACAGCATGCAGGGCGCTCAGCAAGGGAGGGGAGGAGGAGAGGGGCTAGGCACCCAGAGGGCCCAAATGGTACGTGGGCTGGGAGGCCGTGTCCAGGATTTGGGGCTTTATCCTGAGAGCAAGGGTGGGGTTATTGAACGGTGGGGCGTGTGTGACCAGATTGAAGTTTTAGAAAAACCCTGTGGCCGCTATGTGGAAAAGACATGGAGGGGGCAAAAATAGAGACACAGAGTTGTTACAGTCATCTAGAGAAGTGGGCAGTGGAGGTGGAAGAAGGGCCAGGTTCCAGTGCTTTCCAGGGGAGGCAGGGGGAACAGGACTTCATGATGGATTGAATGGGAGGTGGCCATGATGATGCCCTGAGTTCAAAGCAGAGCAAATGGGAATAGATGGGTACCATACACACACACACACACACACACACACACACAAATATACATCCCTACACATACAAACACGTGGCTGCACAATCTCACAGGCCAAGAGAAACAGAGACACAGAAACACTCACAGGCTGAGCAGCACAGGCCGCAACACGTGTACAAACATGCTTGCAGACAGACAGAGAAACAAAAACACACAGACTGAGAAAACATGTGGACACACTCACCCACAAACACAGGACGGAACCAACACTAGGCACGACAGGAAACTACATATGTACATACAGCCACGTGAACCTCAGAGACATACACACACCTGCCCACCTAGAAAGCACAGAGTTGAGACTTGAGAGAAGGAGCAACACGGATACACAGAGAAGCTGTGTCATCCCTGCTGGCTCGGTGACCCCGGGTGGCAGGTCGCCTCTCTGCCTCTCAGTTTTCTCATCTGCCAAAAGGGGTCTCGTGGGTTGTGGAGAGGATGAAACGAGTCACCTGACCTACAGCCCAGGAAGAGAGGGGTGCCCGGCACACAGCTGTCTTAGAGCAGTGTCTGCTCTTTTGTGCAGATGCACTAAGGGATCAGGCCACAGTCACTGCCCCCTCGCCGGCATCTGCCCCCAGGCCTCTCCCCTTCAGGAGGCCTTGCCCCTCCCAGGCCCCATACCTGGCCCTTGCTCCATCTTCCCCCCCACTTACTTCCTCACCGCCCTTCTCTCGCCTGCTCAGTCCCCAGGGACCAAAATCCAGGCCGGGTCCAGTTGTCCTGTGACCCTTTAGGGCAAAGGGCTGGTGCCCAGGCGGCAGGACCCTCACCCCTCCCTCTGCCCCAGTCCTCACCCAAGGCCCTAGTGGCCTGGCCCTGCCCCAGTGCCCTCTGCCTCAGATTCTTGGCAAGCCTCTGGCAACCTCAGCATCCCACTCTCCCTGCTCCACCCAGCCCAGCCCCCAGGGTGCCGCCTGGAACAGGGCGAAGGGCAGCGCCTGGGCTCCAGCCTCTGCCTCACTGCTTTGTGCAAGTCGCTTCTTCTGTCCCGGTCTCCTGTGCCCTCATGTTCGATAAGGAGCCCTAGCCCATAGCCAGGAAGTAAATGACAGCTGCTTTATAAAACAGGACGTCACAGCCGTGCATTAAATACCATGCTAGCCCTGTACCCAGCATGAGCAAGCGCTGGGGGTACAGCAGTGAACAAAACAATGTCCCTGCCCACAAGGTACCTATAATCTAGTGTCAGACACAGAAAGCAAACAGCACAAGCAGTAAATGGTACAGTATGTTAGATGGAAAAATGACCCCACACACATTTCAGTGAGGCCGAGTGAGAGCCACAAAGCAAACCAGGAGCAGAAATGCCGCCATGGGGTCCCACTTACAAAGATCATTTGAGGCAGGATGGCCAAGGGCAGTTTCCAGATGAGGAAACCAAGCTCATCTAGGATCACCTGGCCAGTGGCTTAGGCCGGTGTTCTGTTGTCCCAACCACCAAGCTTAGAGCTGCCTCTAGAAGCCTCTGTCTGTCCATCTGTTTGTTAGCCCAGGGGAGGGGTGGTCCTCTCCCAAACTCCCATCCAGTCCCTCCTGCCTCCACTCTGACTCCACTTTCCTTCCTCCTTCAAATATTTGCTGAGCACCTGCTGTGTGTTAGGCCTCATGATGGACCCTGGGGCCACCCCATGCCCCCATGGGGATGACATTCCAGGCAGAGGGACAGAGAAGGATTCACCTACAGCCAGGCACATGACACTGAGGCCTCTCATCTGCACAGGCCCCTTCCAAGGCCTTGTACCTAATATCGTACTTGTGATTTTCTGTTCTTTTTCCGAAAGAGCCCCACCTCCTCTTGTAAAAGTGTCACAGCTCCATGAAGCCTGGTTCTGCCCCTGGGGGGAGACAAACAACAAACATGTAAACAAGTAAATGGAAAACTCCAAATATGTAAAATTCGAGGAAGAACAACTTAAATATGATGGCAGAAGGCAGTGGCAGGGGCGCATCTTAGATGGGGAGGAGTGGTTAGGGAACGCCTCTTAGAGGGGATGAGAAGCTGAGGCCTGAACCAGGCAAGGAGCACGTGACATGATAAAGGTGAAGTGTCTCTGAGCTTCCGTTTCCCGTATGTGAGGTGGGAATGGCAGTCACAGCAGAATGGGCTGGAAGGCTCAGTGGCAGGCACAGGGTGCCCGGTGTGGGAACAGCACACAGTAGGACCTGTGGCTCGGGCCCCTAGCTCAGCCTGGCACTGCGCTTAATTGGCTTCTGTCCTCCTGGGAGGGACAGGCAAGGCTGGCTGCCCTCTGTCTCCCCACCAGCTGGGGCCAGCTGTGCTAGGGCCAGCTTGGGGGCAGGAGCGGTGATCCGTCACGATGCTTTTGCTCGCTGAAGCCACCCTGGGGGAGCAGGAGGGCAGCCAGGCTGGGCGAGAGGGCACACGTTGTTCAGGACTAGGGTGAGACTCCTGGGTCTAAGAGAGGAAGGGACGGGGGACCTGGATGCCTCAGTTTCTTTCTCTCTTTTTTTTTTTTAAGAACTTTTATTGAGATACAGTTAACATACAATAAACTGCATATATTTAGCGTGTAGAATTTGATATCCTAATCTCTCAATTCATTCCCCCCCAACCCTCCCCGCTTTCCCCACTTGGTGTCCATATGTTTGTTCTCTACATCTGTGTCTCTATTTCTGTCTTGCAAACCGGTTGATTTGTACCATTTTTCCATATTCCGCATATCTGTGTTAATATACGGTATTTGTTTTTCTTTCTGACTCACCTTCAGCTTCTAATTGCTGAGGGGACTAAGGGTCTGGACTCCTGGAACTGAGGGAGGAAGGCCCTAGGGGCCCAGACTCCAGGGTTCAGAGGCAGAGGAGGCTGGGATGATGACTGGGAGCAACGAGTTGGTCCCCAGGCTCTGTTTATAGCGCTGGGTTCACTGTCCTTTCTGGGCGGGAGGTGGAGCTGGTGGCCACACCCTGGGCAGGCTGGGCCCCTCCCCTGGATTATCACCCCAGGCTGCAACTGGCAGTAGCCACAGTTGGCAGTCCCGGTCCTGGGGAGCTTCGAAGAGGCCTAGGAGGGGGTGAGTTCACTGCCAGCTGACAGACAGGAATGGCCACTGCCAAACCCCAGGGCCTAGAAGGGAAAAGAGACACCTTTTCCTGGGGAGCAAGGGACCATCGACTTGGGAGCCAGGCAAGGTGCTGGATGGGCTTCAGGAGGGAAGAGTGTCCGAAGCAGCAGGCCGCATCCCCATCGAGGGGCGTGGCGGGGGGGGGGGGGGGAGGGCGGGTTGCAAGAACAGCTTGTCCAGGACCTGGGTGACAGGACAGGGGTTCCAAAGGGAAGATCAACCAGGGACCCTGAAGTGTGGGGAGTCAGGCCTAGTCCAGGGCAAGTTTTTGAGGGCCAGAGCTAGAGGCCCAGTCTCCAGAGCCCTGGGACAGAGACCCGCAAAAGGCACAGCTCTGGACCCAGAGATCTGGGTCTGACTTCTGCTCTGCTGCTCTCAATGCAACTTTCAGCTCCTTAACACCTCTGAGCCTTGGTTTCCTCTTTTGTAAGATGGGAATGCTCCTAATAACAGTTGAAACATGAACCGAGGGAGTCTGGGCCTCAGAGGGTTAGTAAGAACCTGAAGGAGAAAACAGAGAAAGCTCTTACCACAGAGTCTGGTGCAGAGTGAGTTCAAGGTTAACGGCAGGGGTGAATACCATCCCAGGCAGGGAGCGAGGCTGGCCGGTGCAAGCTAAGCCCAGTGAACAGGCCTAAAGGCCCAGCTGGGGGAGGAGTAGGACCAAGGTTTGTGGACCCCCCACAGAGGAACAGGGAGGGGATTGGAGGGGATTCCACAGCCAGACTGGAGGGACCAGGAGGGGGCAGGAATGACCCCTCAGTTGTAGGTAAGGCTAGAATTATGAACTCCTGGGTTCAGGAAGAGAATCGGCGTTGGGACCAGGGTCTTGGGACACCACCAGGTGGATGGGAATCAGTGCGTTGAGGGCTGAACTCTCCCAAATATTGCAAGAAGGCAAAGGCCTGTGGGTGACACCTGGGAGCTGAAAAGGAGGTGGGATGGGGGCTTGAACTCCTAGTCTTGAGAGAGGGGGCCTACTGGGGGTCCAGACTGCTCAGAACCTAGAAGGAATCCTGGGCCCTGGGAGAGTAAATGGAGACAGATGCCTGAGCTTGGGTCCCGAGGAGGGAGAAAGGGTTACACAGACTCCTGGGCTGTAGGACAAATGCTGGTGCTAAGGAATCAATCAGCGTCCCAAATAAGAGAGAACAAGGACTCCTGGGTCTTAGGAAGGTGGGGGCTGAGGAATCAGACTCAGCTCTTGAGGTGGGAGAAAGGGTCCGCGTACCTGGACTCATGGGTCCCAAGAAGGAACTGGAGCCCTAGACTCTGTCCTTCAGCCTGAAGGAGGAGGCTGTGGTCTGACATGAGTCTGTGGGAGGAGGGGGTCGAGCCTGGACTCCTGGACCCCAGGGCCCGGCTAAGCAAGGGATGATCCAGCCCCGCCTTAATGTGCCTCCCAACCTGCCCGCAGCCTCACAGCTCTCACACAGCATGGACCTGCGCACAATGACACAGTCGCTGGTGACCCTGGCCGAGGACAACATGGCCTTCTTCTCCAGCCAGGGTCCTGGGGAGACAGCACGGCGGCTGTCAGGCGTCTTTGCGGGTGTTCGGGAACAGGCACTGGGGCTGGAGCCGATCCTGGGCCGCCTGCTGAGCGTGGCACACCTCTTTGACCTGGACGCAGAAACGCCAGCCAACGGGTACCGCAGCCTGGTGCACACAGCCCGCTGCTGCCTGGCACACCTGCTGCACAAATCGCGCTACGTGGCCTCTAACCGCCGCAGCATCTTCTTCCGCACCAGCCACAACCTTGCCGAACTCGAGGCCTACCTGGCTGCTCTCACCCAGCTCCGGGCTCTGGCCTACTACGCCCAGCGCCTGCTGGCCACCAACCTGCCCGGGAGGCTCTTCTTCGAGGGCGATGAGAGGGTCATCGCCGACTTCCTGCGCGAGTATGTCACTCTGCACAAGGGCTGCTTCTACGGCCGCTGCCTGGGCTTCCAGGTGAGCCCCCTGCCCTGCCCCTCTGAGCCCATGGTGAAGGCACAGGGCGGGCCCCAGCCAGGCCCAGTAGCATAGCAGAGGAGCCACAATGGTCTGTGTTACTGGATTCAGCAAACAGCACATGCAGGAAGAGGAAGCTGCCTGGGGCTCAGACAGCATTGTACCGAGGGTTTCAAACTTGTGGCCCCTTGGCCGACTCTACCATGGAGGAAGAAATCTTTAACTTCCATAGCTTCTTGCACCAGGACCCCCACTGCTCCCTATCGTCCTACACTCAGGAGAGCCATTCACTCTTTAAGTGAGCTGTCTGGCCCCTGAATTCATTTGAGACCCCCTAGGAGAGTAGCCACTATTGCTCTCAAGGCCTGTTTGGAAGAGCACACCCCACTTAGTCATCCCCACTGGAGGCCTGGCAGGCAGGGAGGAAGGGGCCAGGCCCATTTTACAGAGGTTCAAGGGGAGGGGCCCCCAGCTGCTCAGCTGGACCCAGGTCAGCCTGGGCGTATCAACTTACCTAAAGCACAACCGAATCCAGATGTTCAGGCTTCAGGGAGAGCCAGGTGGCACATCCACATCAGTGACAGTGAGGAGGACCTGGTTGTGGGCCTCTCCTCCCTCAACCGGGGACCTGACCCCTCGCCACAGGCCTTCTCCTATCCTCTGCCCACCCCAAACCTCCCTCAGGGAGACACAGCTCATCCCAGTACTGAGGAGGAGGCAACCCTGAGGCCTTCAGACTCACAGGAAGAGTATTTTGGGGACTCAGAGAATGGGGAAGCCCTTGGGGCACCAGGCTTAGAGCCGAGGCCCAACTCGCCCCCGTCTGGGGTCAGTGCCGGGTCCACCCGTCCCCAGCCACATCTAGGAACCCTAGCAGGAGTATCTGGAGCTGTGTGACCTGGTACCCCTTCAGATTCTCTCTGGGCCACCCCCCGGCCTCAGTGTAGCCGAGCTTGGCAACTCTTTCAGCCTCCGTCCCGCCCCACCCCACCTTTCTCTGCTTCCATGCAGGGCAGCCTGTCCTCACTGACCTGGGTGTTCCTGGGAACTTCCCCTCGCCTAAACTGAACCCACAAATATTGATTAGCCCAGTTGGCTCAGCCTCCTCCTCCCTGTGAACCAGCCGTGCCCTCGAAGCTCAGGAGTGAGAACCTGGGGGGATCTAAGCCAGCATCCCAGCCCCAAGGGCCAGGCACTGCTGTGCTCTCTGGCCCACTGGGCCCCCGGCCAGGGGCAGGGCCATGCCTGACAGCTACTCTCTGAGGGCCCAGCTGCGCCGTGTTGCGGGACAGCCTCCCCCTGTGAGATGGCAGCCCCGGGGGCCACAGGCCCCCTCTGTCTAGGTCTCGTTCAGCCCCTGCTCCAGCCCAGTGCCTAGCACGCCATAGGACCCAGGCCAGTATTTGCTGAATGAACAGAAGAACCCTGCTGGCCCCTTGCCCAGCCTCCTGTGGCTTTTTTTCCCCTCTGATCTGGTCTCTCTATTGTCTTTTCTTAGCTGCCTGGCTCCTCTCTCAGATGCTGGGTCTTCACATTTGACTCTTTCCGCCTCAGGATGTCGGGCCCTGTCTCTGACCTCTCCTGTCTCTGTCTCCCTGCTGCTCCTTAACTGGTCCCCTCTGCCTGTCTCACCTCATCTCTGTCCTCGCTGAGTTTCAGGGATCCCTGCATTGTCCTCCTCCCAGCTCACAACCCTCTATGGCTCCATCCACATCCAGAACAAATCCAAATCCTCAGGCCCCAGGTGAGCCCCCTTTGCTTCTCTGATCTCACCCCCTGCCCCCTCCCCTGGCTCACTCTACTCCCGCCACACACGACATCCACGCCGAGCACGGAGCCACCTCAAGGCCTTTGCATGTGTCCTGCGCTCTGCAGGGAACAGCCTTCCCTCACTTCATTCCGATCCCTCCTCAAGTCCCCTCCTGCAGACCCGTAAAAGGAGGCGGACCCCTAAGTCATCACTCTGTCGCCTCCACCCACTGTCTTTTCAAACACTGATCATTACTTGACATTACATGGCACGGCTTTATTTGAGTATCGTCTGTCTTTTCAACAACATCAGCTCCCTGAAGGCGCCTAGAGCAGTGCCTGGCACGCAGCCGGAGTTCACTAAATGTCTGCTGAGTGACCACATCTACCCTCCCATGTCTCTGCCCCCCACTCCTGCCCGCCCCTGGTCCCTGACTTGGAGGCATCTCTCCACAGTTCACGCCCGCCATCCGGCCATTCCTGCAGACCATCTCCATCGGGCTGGTGTCCTTCGGGGAGCACTACAAACGCAACGAAACTGGCCTCAGTGAGTCCCTGCAGGCCCCTCCCCTCCTGTCCATCCTCCCCACCAAGGCTGCCAGGGGCTCCCTGACCCCTCTCTGGACCCCCAGGTGTGACAGCCAGCTCCCTCTTCACCGGCGGCCGCTTTGCCATCGACCCAGAGCTGCGTGGGGCCGAGTTTGAGCGGATCATACAGAACCTGGACGTGCGCTTCTGGAAAGCCTTCTGGAATATCACCGAGATCCAGGTGCTATCGGTGAGCAGGGGGCGCAGTGAGGGGCCCAACCTGGTACATGATGGGGACACTGCGGCCCAGAGACACGTCCCAGGCCTGCAGTGTTCCAGGCCCAGGGATAGCACAGGAGGGAAAAGACTGGAGGGCGGAGGGAGGTGTGAGGGGAGCCCCTGCCGGCAGCCCCTCCCAGTGCTCCTTTCTGTTCCCTCCCGCCAGTCTCTAGCAAACATGGCATCGGCCACCGTGAGGGTAAGCCGCCTGCTCAGCCTGCCCCCCACCGCCTTTGAAATGCCGCTGACTGCTGACCCCAAGGTCACGGTCACCATCTCACCCCCGCTGGCCCACACCGGCCCCGGGCCCGTCCTCGTCAGGCTCATCTCCTATGACCTGCGTGAAGGACAGGTAGGGCCCCTGCCTCAGCCAGAGCAGGTGCAGAGCTGAGGAGCACGGCAGCGCCTTCCCCCGATGTCCTCCCGCCTCTCACTGCTCACACCCGCCCCCACTCCTGTCTCTTTAAGCACAAACCCTTGGTGTGGGGTGAGGCCCAGGCAGGCCGCCCCCGCCTGACCCACCTCCTCCTTCCGCATCCCCAGGACAGTGAGGAGCTCAGCAGCCTGGTGAGGTCCGAGGGCCCCAGGAGCCTGGAGCTGCGGCCACGCCCCCAGCAGGCACCCCGCTCGAGGTCCCTGGTAGTGCACATCCACGGCGGCGGCTTCGTGGCTCAGACCTCCAAGTCCCACGAGCCTTACCTCAAGAGCTGGGCCCAGGAGCTGGGCGCCCCCATCCTCTCCATCGACTACTCCCTGGCCCCCGAGGCCCCCTTCCCCCGGGCGCTGGAGGAGTGCTTCTATGCCTACTGCTGGGCCGTCAAGCACTGTGCCCTCCTCGGTGAGCCCGAGCCCCTCACTGCCACCGGCTCCCGGGACCCCCCCGCCCCAGCCTGCTTCAGCCTCCACCCCGTATGCGGGGGAAATGGACCACTAGTTGCTCAAGCCTCAGTCTTGCACGCCCTGCCTCCCCTTCCATCTCCTCCCACCCAGCCCTCTGCCACCTGCTCACCAGCTCTGCCCCAGTGCTCCCACCTTCCATCTCAACCACTTCCTCCTTCTGCCTCCGTCTGCCTCCTGCTTCCCCCGACTCTAGCCCTGATACTCCGTCCCCCACCTCCCCATGTTCCTGACCTTTTCTTCCCTCCTTCTGTTTCTCTGCGCCCTGCTATCCCGTGCTGGCAGCCACCTGGCCTCGCTCCAGCCCATTCCCCCTGCTCCTCCAACCTCCCACATCCCACGGCTTGGGAGGCACAGAGCAGGATGAGGAGGTGCCTCGGGGCACAGGGCCCGTGGCCCTTGCGTGCAGTCAGCCTGAACCCTGGCTTTCATCTCCTGGCCTCGATGCCCCTCCCTCCTGAAATGGGCCCTTGGTCTCCCCTTTCCCACCATCCTTCCTCTTTGCTTCTGACCTCCAGCCTCCTAAGCTTCCCCAGAGCTTCCTGATCTCCAGGCCTCTCCGTGTCCTAAGCCTGCCTGATCCTCTGGCCACTATCCCCCGGCCACTATCCCCCAAATGGGTCCAAATCCCTGCCTTAGTTTACCAATCTGTGAAATTGCAGTTGGCTAGACCTTGGGGTTGGGCCCCCCACACCTGACCTCTGAGAGCCCAGTGCTCCTGGCCCAGAGCTCCAATTCCTCCCTGCCAGGCTTGACCAAGCCCCCTCCCAACCAGGCTCAACAGGCGAGCGGATATGCCTCGCAGGAGACAGCGCGGGTGGGAATCTCTGCTTCACCGTGTCCCTGCGCGCAGCAGCCTATGGCGTGCGGGTGCCAGATGGCATCATGGCAGCCTACCCTGCCACAATGCTGCAGTCTACAGCCTCTCCTTCCCGCCTCCTGAGCCTCATGGACCCCCTGCTGCCCCTCAGCGTGCTCTCCAAGTGTGTCAGTGCCTATGCTGGTTAGTCCCACACCCACACGATTGGGGTCCTGCGGGTGCTTGGATACCTGGGTCCTTCGGGGATGGAGACTGTTCGTTGGGTATGAAGGAGAGGAATCTGAGACTCCTTGTTCCTGCTGAAGCCATCAAATATTCTGGGTCCCTGGGAGCACAGATGCCTGAGGTTCCGGGTGTTGAGACCAGGCCCAGAAAGAGAAGAGACCAACTCAGCCCCCCACATACACTCACAGGTGGGGAGACTGAGGACCACTCCGACTCGGACCAGAAGGCGCTGGGCATGATGGGGCTGGTGCAGCGAGACACAGCCCTGCTCCTCCGAGACCTCCGCCTGGGCGCCTCCTCATGGCTCAACTCCTTCCTGGAGCTGAGTGGGCACAAGCCCCACCCAAACTCGGTGCCCATAGCAGGTGAGTGATGCCCTTGCCTCACACACCCATCCAGTGTGGCCAGGAGGAACAGCGTGGCACCCCAAAAATCCTGGGGGAGGCACAGGGCTATGCCCTGGTTCCTCAAGGAAGCAGAGATCACCTTCCTGGCTCCACCCCACATCTGTCCCAGGTCCCTACCATGAAGCCTTCATTTTCCACGACAGTCTATATCCTAGAAATTCCAGGATTTCTGGTCCCCCAGGTCATCTCATAGTCCTAGGGATTACAAGATTTAGCTTTCCAAACAGCCTCGTCTAGAAAGTCTCCCTGGGGAATGACTCAGAAGGCTTGCCACGTGTCCTGATTTTCAGTCCCAAGAATGCCACCCAGATTCCTTGGGCCCTCAGAGTCCAGCCCTCCTAGATTCTTTCCAGACTTTCAACAGAGGCATGTGGGGATGTACCCCCTCCAGGGGCTGGCCCAGGAGCCTGACGTGGGGAGATGAGAAGATTAGACAGATCTCAGGAAGGGGAGGAAATTCCTAGCCCTGGGTGGGTAGGAGGACCCTCAGACTGCCAAAAATCACTTCCATCCAGGGACCCATTTTTTTCCCACCATTTCCTAACATTTTAAGGATTTTAAAGCACAACCAACTCAAATCACTTTCTATCTCTAGCAAATCAGCAGTATTTTCTGGGTAATAGGAATTGCATGTTCAAAAGTAGATACATAAAAAAAATTTTTTTTAATAATTTTTTTTTAAAGTAGATACAGTTCCCAGAGGAGTCCCTGGTGGTCCAGTGGTTAGAACTCTGAGTTTCACAGCACAGGGCACAGGTTCAATCTCTGGTCGGGGAACTAGGATCCCACAAGCCGAGGCCAAAAAAAGAGTAGATACCGTTCCTGTTATTCAGAAAGTCATTCCAATTGAATGTGCTTTATTTTAAATTCAGTTTTTAATATTAGGATATGCCAATGGATGCAAATAAATACACCCAAAAACAATTAAAAGGAATTTGAATTTTAGGCACGTGGACCGTTGGGCATGGGGAGGGGGGGTTCCTTGTAGGAGAAAGATGACAAGAGTAGAGCCTAGAAGCATACACACCAGTCTAGCTCCCTACTGCACCAGGTACTGGCTGGCTGCTGGCTGACATGGGCAAGTCACAATATCTGTGAGCCTTGCTTTGCTCCTCTGTGAAATGGGTACAATAAGAATACCTGCCTCATTAAGTTGCTGTAAGGACTGCATACCTATTTGTGTCAAGTACCTGTACACAGTAGGTGCTATTTTGTGCCTAGTACCTGGCACACAGTAGGTGCTCTTAGATGATGCCAGCACCGTGATTGGCTGTGCCCTGTGACTCTAGTCAACAGTTCTGTTCCAGTGACTCTCTGGGGCACAGGGCACCTATGCAGTTATTCTCATATCACCTTGCATTTTGCCTTCATGAATTTATAAAGGCAAGTGGTGAAAAAAAAATTGAAAAATGTAAGGTCCTGGCCCGTGTGGTAAACAGCAGGGGTCTGATAAAATCAGGGGAGCTGAGGCCAAGGTGGGCACACCAGGCAGGCCTGAAGCGCCTTTAGCATCACCTGGGCACTTGTTTGTCTGGTCACTCAAAAGCAAGGGATGGCAAATTCCCTAGAGGTCCAGTGGTTAAGACTCCTCACTCCCAATGCAGGGGGCATGGGTTCGATCCCTGGTTAGGGAACTAAGATCCCGCACACTGCACAGTGTGGCCAAAAAACAAAGGGAAGGGATGAAGTGAAGAACAGGAAGGAACTTTTGGGAGCAGATCTACATGGCTAAAGGTGTGGGATCGCTGAGAATCTGAATGTCCTCAAGATTCTCTTTAGCTCCCTGTGAACAGAGCCTTTCAAGCCACGTGGACCTGGTCACTACTCCAGTCCTACCCTCTGTCTCAAGTGACCATAACAAGTTGACTGGGCCTCATGCTGGGGCCAGGGAGGCAGCTGGAACAGGGAGCCTGGTAGTAAAACATTAATATTAATATATTATGACCTCCTAGGTAATAATAATAAGACCTAATCCCAAGTCTTATTATCCCACTGAGTTCTCACCACCCCCTGTGAGGTAAGGGCTATTTTTATCCCCTCCATAGAGAGGAGGAAACAAGCTCTCAGAGGTAAACACTCCTCCATTAGGACACAGCTCCACCTGCAAGAAGTGTGACTCCTTCCACCTCCCCCTTGGAGTTGCAGCCTGGGGCACCCTGGAGTTCCCCACCCATCCTCAGGGAAGGAGTCTGGGGGATCACTCTAGGCCTCCACAGCCCTATGGTGCAACTCCTCCACCCGCCACGGCTCTTGCCGTGACTTTGCCTGCCAGCCAACCACACACCCAACCAACAGAGCCAGGCTTATCTGCGGCCCTGGCTGGCCCCCTGACCTTGCTCCTCTCGCAGAGCCAATGCGGCGCAGTGTGTCTGAAGCAGCACTGGCCCAGCCTGAGGGCCCACTGGGAACGGACTCCCTCAGGAGCCTGACGCTTCATGACCTGAGCCTCAGGGACAGCTCTGAGACATCGGACACCCCGGAGCTGTCACTGTCAGCGGAGACACTCGGCCCCTCCACACCCTCAGCCGTCAACTTCTTACTTCGGCCTGAGGATACATCTGAGGAATCGGAGGCCCCAGATGAGCTGAGCGCCAAGGACAAAGTTCGAGGTGTGAGTGCTGCCTTCCCTGAGGGTTTCCACCCAAGGCGCTCCAGCCAGGGTGCAATGCGGATGTCCCTCTACACGTCGCCCATCGTCAAGAATCCCTTCATGTCACCGCTGCTGGCACCTGACAGCATGCTGCAGACGCTGCCACCTGTGCACATCGTGGTGAGCGCCACACGGGGAGGGGGAGCCGGCCGGGAGCGGGGAGGGCGGGGCACTGGCCGCCGGGGGAGGGGAGCCCCCGGGGAGCGGAGCGGTGGGGAAAGGGAGGAAGTGGGGCTGACGGGAGAGGTGTGCCAGCTGGAGGGAAGGCCTGACAACGGGCGGACTAATGGAGTCAGAGCTGCCGTTTCCTTTTGCAATCGTGTTTAGTACCGAGGGGCTGGCACTGGCCTTGGAGAGTCCGGGAAGGGGAAGAGAGAGGGTGGGTCTCCGGGGGAAGGGAGAAGCTCGGCAGAGCCAGTGAAACGCATCCCCCGACTCTCCACCCGTCTCCCCGTGTCTCCTGCCTCTGTCCACCCCCACGTCCACGTCCTTCCTTCCCCGCGTCCACCGACCCTGTCCCTGTGCCCACCCCCGCCGTCCCGCAGGCGTGCGCGTTGGACCCCATGCTGGACGACTCGGTCATGTTCGCGCGGCGGCTGCGCAGCCTGGGCCGGCCCGTGACGCTGCGCGTGGTGGAGGACCTGCCGCACGGCTTCCTGAGCCTGGCGGCGCTGTGCCGGGAGACGCGGCAGGCTGCGGCGCTCTGCGTGGAGCGCATCCGCCACGTCCTCAATGCGCCGGGCCCGCCAGTCTGAGCCATGGGACCCAGCCGGGCCACGCGGGAGAGGGGGGCTGCGGGGGCGCGACACTAAAGTCCTCTCGTACCCGTCTGCGCAGGGCTCCGTGGTGAATGCGCCTCGGGGAGGGCGGCGGCGACCCCTGCAAGGGGCTGCTGGCCCATCCGGCCCCTCCCTCGGGCCGGACAGAAGGGGGCCGGCTGTGCCTTAAGTTGAGGGTGCGGCAAGGGAGGGAGCGGCGCGGGCCCCCCCCCCCCCCCAAAGCTAAGACCCTGGCCTGGGGGAGGGGGGCGCACACAAACCAGTCTCCGAGACAGCTGTACCTGCACTCCATCACTGCCTTCTACAGCTGCTGCGACCGCCGCAGGGGTGGGGCCTGACCCTACCTTGCAGGTTGGTTTGCTTTGTTTTTTGTAAATAAAAGTATTTAATTAGTTTGGCCTTTTGCAAATAGGGGGCGGTTGACCACCAGGGGGCAGCATCGGAAACCGGGAAATTTGGCACTGGAGAGCGGAAGGCTGGGGGCCCAACGTCTGGGTCCTGAAGAAAGGGTCTGCGGGCCTGGATTCTGAAGTGCAGAAGGACAGCCCCCACCTCCCACCCCGCACTAACACACTTAATCCAGGTGTAGTGCCAGAGGACTCTGGCTTCTCAGCTACTCTCTACAAACCCAGACCCAGCACCCACCAAGAAAAGAAAACCCAAGCTCCCTAGAGAACTGGAGCAAAGCTAACAGGAAACCAGAAACAAACTTGTCACCCAAAATACTGGAACCCAAGCTCTGCCAAGCTGTGACAGTCACTCAGTCCATCACCCTTTGTAGGCCCTAGGTTTGGAGCAGAGAATTCCATCCAGGGCCAGCCTTCAAGAAATTTCCAACCCTGGACTCAGGGAGGGTGTGGGGAGAGACCCAGACACAGGCTGTCACAGTCCCCACGGGCTCCATCTGTGGTAGTCAGGGCATCCTGCACAGAGGAGGTGATCCAAGGATGAGCAAAAGTTTGCGAAGAAGAAGAAACACACAAGGTTGTGAGAGCCAACAGGCAGTGGTCAAGGCTTCTGCCTGGCCAGAAGTTCAGGTGCAAAGTGGGGAGTGGTCTGAGGAGCCTGGAGTGGTCAGCAGCAGATCCTGAAGGGCCTGGAGTGCAACTTGGACTATCAATGAAGGGCACTGGGAGCCACAGAAGGGCTTTGAGCAGGGGAGGGGCAGGATCAGCTCAGGCACTGAAAGGGCCTAGTGGGAAACTGGGGAATGGACTGAAAAGGGCAAGACTAGAGCCCTGGATGCCAAAGAGGAGGCTGGGGACAGGGGAGACAAGCCCTGAGCTGCGGCAGAGGCCATGAAGGTAGGGAGTAGAAGTATGGGTAGGGGGAAGAAAAATAAAGTAGTAGGGGTGGAGCAAATCCCAGAGCCATTACTGAGTTTGGATAAATAGGACTTACTGAGGGTGGAGTAGAGGTTACAGAAAGGCAAGGGGATGAAGAGGTCACTCGGGTCTGGACAGGGGAGCAGGTGGACAGGGAGACTCTTTACTGGGAGGAGGCTCAGGTGTGTTCGAGGTGGGTGAGGTACTGAGGGTTGTTTTGCCCGCAGTTCAGAATGTCTTCATGAACAGAAACAGACACACGGACATAGAGAACTGACTTGTGGGTGCCAAGGGGGAGGAGGTTGGGGGAAAGATGGAGTGGGGGGTTGGGGTTAGCAGATATAAGCTATTACATATGGAATAGATAAAAAATAAGGTCTTACTGTATAGCACAGAGAACTATATTCAGTGTCCTATGATAAACCATAATGGAAACGAATATTAAAAAGAATATGTATATATATGTATGACTGAATCACTTTGCTGTACAGCAGAAATTAACACAACATTGTAAATCAACTATACTTCAATTTAAACAAAAAGTCTCCATGACACAATCCAGGGGTACATCTAGGAGGCAGGTGGAGGCAGGAAAGGGAGATTCCCTCCTCTGGGAACACTTTCCTAATCCACCAAACCCAAAATAGACTCTCTTGGACTCCCCCGCCTCTGCACACCCCTGCACATCAATATGTGGGTCTGTCCTCCCATCTGACCTGGGCTCCTTGAGGGCAGGGCTCAGGCCTGACTCATCTTGGTCACCACCATCGCCCAGTGCGAGGCTTAGTGCATTGGAAGCCTCAGGAAATGTTAATGGCTGATTGTGTGAATGAGCAAGTGTGAGTGAGTTGCTGTATGAGGAAAGCAGTGAGTGAAGTACTTAATGAGGGCAGGAAGGACTGAACGCATGGGCGAGCAGGACGGGCAGGGGCAGACGAGAATCAAGTTTAGGGTGGGAGGAAGGGAATGGATGGATGAATTTCTGAGATTGTGCGTCCAGCTTCCCGCTCCGCCTCAAGCCTCACCAAGGCTCACCATTTCCCGTCCGAGCTATGTCCACAATCCCAATACTGGGTGTGCTGTAAAGGGCTTACCAGGCCAGTCTCATAGAACCTGTCCACTCAAGAGCCGCTCCAGCGTCTACGAAGCAGACCCCGCACCAACCTCCAACGGCCTGGCCTATTAGCAGTCCGGCAGGACCAGCGGAGAACCGTCTACGGCTGTCCGGCTTGGGCTGTGGGCCCCGCCTACTAGGGAACGCGCCCTGCCCTGAGTGGCCCAGGGAGTTAGGAGGCGGAGTGTCTATTGGCTGGAAGATAGTGACTGACGTCGTGGGTAGCTTATCACAGCTCGATTCCAGAGTGCTCCCGTGTCAGACACGCCTCTAGGAAGACAGAAATGGGAGATAGCTGAGGGCGTGTTCGACTGCAGAAGGACCATGAATGAGGTTTCTGGCTGCACGTAGCTGCAGGCCTTTCACGGCCTGATGCTATCCTGAAGGAGGATGAGAGTCCGGACTCCTTGCTCCTGAGGGAGGAGGGACTGAGGAGCCTAGACTTCTGAGTCTGAGGGCGGCTGAGCGTCCTGACTCCTGCATCTTGAGGGTGGGAGGAGCTGGGAACCTGAAAGGTCATGCTCTAGGAACGGGGACTCCTGGATCCCAAGCGTCACTGGCCTGCCCAAGGATGACAGATTCGGGGTTCAGGATTTTCTGTGGCTAGGTATTGTATTGGAGCCAGACCTTGTCCCCAGGCCAGAGTTCTGGGTCCTGAGGTGGGGGCTTGGACTAGAGATGGAGAGGAAAAGGCTTAGGGGACGCTCTGGCCTCGAGAATGCCCTTTCCTCATCCCTGAACGGGAAGCCAGGGCCGGGTGCTGTATGCAAAAGGAACCCAGAGCAGGAGGACACTTAAGACTCCTGTGGAAACAAAGAGAAAAATATAGGTACCAACTGACAGTTTAAAATACTGAAAACAATAAAAGTAATAGAGCTCACGTGTATGGAATTTACTGTGGCCCAGGTTCCGTGCTAAGCATTTTACATGATTATCTCATATGTTCCTCTTAACAGCTCTAAGAGGTGGATTATTATTAATTATTCCCATTTTACAAGTGAGAAAATTGAGGCCCAGTGAGAGAGAATCAAGATACAGATGTAAAGAGACAGAAGAGACACAAAATACAGATAGAGGACTTCCTAGGCGGTGCAGTGGTTAAGAGTCTGCCTGCCAATGCAGGGGACATGGGTTTGATCCCTGCTGCAGAAAGATTCCATGTGCCGCAGAGCAACTAAGTCCGTGCACCGCAATTACTGAGCCTGCGCTCTAGAGCCCGTGAGCCACAACTATTGAGCCTGTGTGCCGCAACTGAAGCCCACGCACCTAGAGCCTGTGCTCCGCAAAAAGAGAAGTCACCGCAATGAGGAGCTTGTGCACCACAATGAAGAGTAGCCCTGGCTCCCCGCAACTAGAGGAAGCCAACATTGAAGACCCAACACAGCCAATAAATTAATTACTTTAAAAAATACAGGTGGAGATAAAAAGATAAAGACAGACAGGACCAGAGAGAGAAGAAAAAGTACACAGCACAAACAGAAGAGTGGCTAAGAGCTGGGACTCCTCAGGCTTGGGGCCGGGGTTGGGTCTGGGACTCCTGGGGCCGGGGGGAGGAAGGACCAGGGATAGGACTCCTAGATGTTTCCTCCTCGACTCCAAGATACCAAATTTGTTCAACCCTTCTCACTGTAGGTGTTGGGCATGATTAGGGTCAAAAATGGTGATTAGGAGGGTACGAGTGTGTCATTGTCCTATTAGGAGATGATAAGAAAATGATTCATAGGGGTGCCCCTAGCCTGAGAGGATCCTATCCCCCATGGCCTGTGTTCTTTGATCTGGACAGATCAGCCTCAGGGAGGATTGGAGAGGGGCAGGTCCCTCTCTGTCCCTCCCCATCGCTGCATTCCCATCACTCAGAACTGTCACTAAGGCCCATTGTGGACACAGGTGGGCCACCCTGGGGCAGCAAAAGCTTCCTGGTGGGTCTTCATCCCTCTGCATCTCTCTGCTTTCCCCCAGGCTTTGAACCAATGCCCGCCAGGGGTCCTGGCACATTGCAGGGACTCAGCAAATGCTTATGGAATGGCTGGACAAACACCCACATCTCTCTGTGCAGCTCTTCCTCTACCCCCATCCGCCATCTCTCTCTGTTTTCCCATCACATTCCTTCTCAACCTCACCCAGGCCTCACCTCTCTCCTCCCACCTTCCCTTTCACCCTGGTGTTACTCCTAAAGCCACGGGGCCCACCATCCCCATCAGAGAGAAACTGCAGCTCATTTTGGAATGAGCATGTCCTACAGGGCATGTAGAGGAGTGGCTGAGAAAGGAGTTCTCAAGACCCCAAATACGGGCACACCCCTGGCATCTCAGAGTCAGAAATGCAAGACCACAGCAAACATGTATCCTCACAACACCTGCTTGGTGTGATCTTGCATTTATACCCACACAAGCAGAGAACCCACACACAGCACATGCAATTAGCTGCTAACACACACATAGGCACACCATCGTGGAATCACTCGAACTGACAACACACAGAAATATCCCCTTCCACATGCAAAACAGACACCCCAGAGATGCAGTTATATGCCCAGCCACAGATGGGCCATTCATCCAATCCCTCCTAGGACCATGAGCAAAGGCTTGGTTTTATTCACTGTCGTATTCCCAGAAACTAGAGCATCGTCATCCTCCGCCTCCCCGCAAAACACAAGATGTTTCCTATGGGCGGGTGCAATCCTTTACCTGAATTAACTCATTTAATCCTCTCAGCAACTCTATTCACAACAACCCATTTTGTAGATGGAAAAATTGAGGTCCACAGGAAGTTTAGTGGTTTGCCGGAGGTTTCACAGCCATTCAGAGGCCATCAAGATTTTTTTTTTCTAATTTGGCTGCATTGGGTCTTAGCTGAGGCATGCAGGATCTTTTCGTTGTGGCACTCAGGTTCTCTAGTTGCAATGTGCAGGGCTTCCCTCTAGTTGTGGTACGCAGGCTCTAGAGAGCGCGGGCTCTGTAGTTGCAGCACGTGAGGACTTAGTTGCCCCGCGGCATGTGGGATCTTATTTCCCAGACCAAGGATCGAACCGGCATCCCCTGCACTGGAAGGCAGATTCTTAACCACTTAACCACTGGAAGTCCCGAAGCCATCAAGATTTGAACTAAGGTTTTCTGGCTCTGGAGTCCAGCATACAAAGCTATCCCTCAAAAGATAATTCTTGCCTTAATCTAGTCAGAATTACAGAATCTTGACAACTGAGACCACACCCAAACACAGATGCACAGGACGGAGACTCACAGGAGGGCAATACAGACACAAATAGAAAAGACCTCCTCACATGTCACACCCCAGAACATAGCAACACACAAAAAGAGACACATTGTGACAAGCCCCACACAGATGCATAGCACCCAGAAAAGCACACACACAGAGATACAACAGATACAACACACCCAGACCCGGACACGGTGACGCATCCAGAGCTCTCTGAGTCCCTCCTGTTCTGCTCTGGGCTAGCCCTGAAGGAAGCGGCAGGCTTAGGATAGAAAGGGGGCCACCTCACTTGTCTGCTCAGCTGGACCAGTTCTGCCAGGGCCACGGATGGCGCCACCCGCCTTGTGAAACTCATGTTGGGCAACTGGACCCTAACCTGATCTGGACACCTGAATTCCAGGGAGAAAGAGGCTGGGAGCCTGGACTCCTGGGTTCTGAGGGAGTAGGGGCTGGGTACCCCATTCATGGACTCTAAGGGACGAGAGGAGGGGGAGTGGGACCTGGACTCGGAGGAGGGATTCCTGGGTTCTAGGAAAAGAGGAACTGGGATTCCCCTCTTTGAAGGTAAGTTTCCAGATTCAGAAATAAAAATACTGGACACCAAGTTAATTGGCATTTCAGATAAACAGCAAATATTTTTTTCAGTATAGGTATGTTCCATCCAATATTTGGGACATACTTAGACTAAAAAAGTATTTGCTATTTACCTGAAATTCTAATTTAACTGCATGTCCTGTATTTTATTTGGTAACCCTATTTGAGAGGGATTCAGGCCAGATGCCTGGTGACTCTGCCATGGTCACTCCTCAGCCCCCAGCTCTCCTCTTCCTGCCCGGTGCCCTCCTCCTCACCCCTAAGCGGGCCACCTCACAGCTTCCCCAGTCCCGATTTCCTCATCTACATGAGTTACTGTATTTATTTAATTGGGGCCCCCAGGCTGTGTCAGAGTTGGGAAAGGAAACTTGAGGACAACTCAGGTTGTCATCTTGGGAGCCCTAGGCTCTGCCCCTCAGTCACCTGCAGCCCATGGTCTAGACAGCTGGGGGATGGGGCCCCGTGGCTACCTCCATGGGGCAGCCCTCAAGATGGGAGAGATGCTGAGATAGGAGGCAGAGACTCCAGGATAAGGACACTGAGACACAGGGCTTGGGAGGAGAGACTCAGAGATGAGGAGACAGAGAACCAAGGAGAAATTTAGAAACAAATCTGCAGGGACTTCCCTGGTGGCACAGTGGTTAAGCATCTGCTTGCCAATAGAGGGGACACAGGTGCGATCCCTGGTCTGGGATGCTGCGGAGCAACTAAGCCTGTGTGCCACAACTACTGAGCTCCTGAGCCACAACTACTGAAGCCTGTGCACTCTAGGGCCCTCGTGACACAACTACTGAGCCCATATGCTGCAACTACTGGAGCCCATGATCCGCAACCAAAGAAGCACCGCAAATGAGAAGCCTGCGCACCTCATGGAAGACCCAATGCAGCCAATAAATTAATTAATAAATAAATAAATAAATAAATAAATAAATAAATGAGCTACCAAAAAAAAATCTAAAAAAAAAAAGAGAGAGAGAGAGAGAAACAGATCTGCACAGATGAGGAAGGAAAGAAAGGAGAGATTCAGAGCCAGAGAGACAAAGATGCAGAGATGGGGGACAGGGACACTAGAACAGAAGCGGGGAGAAGATGTTTCCCACACATTGAGGCTCCCAGACCAAGCGATGAACACAGTCAGGCAAGATGCTGAGTGCTGCCCTTAGGTTTGGGGACAAGGACAGCAAGCCATCTGGGTAGTGCCAGGAGACCAAGGCTTGGGGGGAAGCTGGGATCCCAGACCAGCAGGGTGATCCACCTCATCACCCCGTACCCATACCCAGTGTGGTGACACCACCTTCTCTGCAGCTGACACCCCAATTTTCCAGTGCCTCCTACATTTTTGGAGTGACACCCGTGCTAGGAACCCCACCCGGCTCTAATTCTACTTCCTTCACTGAGTCACCTCCAACCCCGCCAGACCTGTTGAGGGGAGACTTTCGTGATTCAGGCATCCAGGCCCCTAGCTCTTTCATCTCCCAGGAAGCCAGCAGTCTCAGTATCCCAAGGGCCATACCCCACTCAGGGATGCAGCCTAGCTTAACTCTAAGAGTCTGGACTCCCAGCCCCTCCTCCCTCGGACCCAGGAGTCCGGGCCCCCTGTCCTCTGCTCTGTTAGGACTCAAGCATCCTAGACCACAACCACCTCCTTCAGGAATCAGAAGTTTCTCAGCCCCGAGCCTCCTCCTTTCCCAATTTGGAGTTGGGTGAGGTGTGTTTACTTTGGTTCCAGCATGGGTCACCCCCCCAAAACAAACTGCCACCATATGCCTGGTGGCCCTGAATGGGAGGACAAATCCCCCTCTCCCAGGGAAGTGGGGGCCTCACTAAGGATGGTGAGAGAAGGCCCCAATGGGGAGCCCACTCTTCACTCTCCTGCACCACTGGCCTTTCTCCTCTCCCCCTTTCCCTTCCCTCTGAGCCCAGGCGTGGCCAGTGGAGGGCACCTCCATTCACCTAACCCTCCACCTTTCCATCTTTGTGTATTTTTTCTGATTATCTGTCTCCCCCTTCTCCTTATTTCTCCCCAGATCTTTGTGCCTCTCTGTCTCAGCATCTCTTTCTCTATTTCTCTATGTCTTCTCATCTTATCTCTCTCTGTCTCTCTGAATCTCCTTTCTCTTTCTCCCCTCTGGGCCTCCCCTTCTTTCTCTGTGTCCCATTCCCTCCCCATCTCTCTGTCTCTCCCTCTCTTTTGGTCTCTGTACAGCTGTGCCCCTTGCACCTCCCCTCCACCTTCTCTCTCCATCTCTCTATCTCTCTGCCCACTTCCCTTTAGGTCTCTACTCCCGGTTCCTCATCCTTGGGCCCCCCTCCCCCACGATTTCCTTGGCCCTCTGAGACCAGGCAGAGGGGGAAGTGGGGAATGAGGGATGGAGAGAGAGGGAGGGGAAGTCCCAGTGGGGGGAAGAGGGTCAGCCAGACCGGCTTGGCTCCCTGGGCATCTTTGTCAGAGCCCCACCCAGGGCCACATGGCCCGCCCAGATATAAGCAACTCAGTGCCCAGCCGTCACCCACACCTCTGTCTCCATCATCGCCGTAGCAGTCCTGCAGGTAGGAGCATCTGCCCGCAGCCCTCTGCTCAGAGGTTGGTGCCCCTGCTCTGTTCTTCCCCCACCCAACTCCTCTCACATCTGTCTGTCTCCTTACATATCTCTGACTGTTTACCTCTCTGGACATCTCTGTCTTTCTCAAAGCTCCCTGGGATCCCCTCTTCTCAACCTGATGGCACTGGGTTGAATTTGAAAGTTCTAGGCCCAGTAGCTCCTCTACTAACCCTCTTGGCTGGGCCATCAGATGTGAGGCATTTCTCTTCAGCTTGTGGAGCCTCAGTGTTCTGTCTGTGAAATGGGCTTGCAGGGAAAAAGTACTGGGCAGGTGTACGTGTTACTGGAGGCATCTCTATAGGCACCTGGTTCTGATATCTTCCTCCCCTTGTCTCTGACTGTTCCTGTCTCTGTCTCTTGGTCTTTCTCTCCAGCTCTGCCTCTGGTATGAGGAGGGTCCTCTGGGGTCTGTCGGGCAGCTGTACAGAGATGGGCGAGTTTCTCGCCCCCAACCCCACACAACCCTATTCCGTGTCTCTCCTAGCGGGCAAGCTGGTTTGGCCTCTTTCTCCCCAGCATCCTTAACCCTGAGAACACAGCCCCCAGTGCCCCTGCCCCTTGCCCTGACCTCCCCCAGCATCCAGCATCCCTTGGACAGACTCTGACACTGTCGCCACCGCCACCTCTGCCATCCCCAACGCCACCACCTCAGGGCCAGCAAGATGCAGTTTGAGATGCACGACAACGTGAAAGGCAAAGGTGGGATCGCTGGATGGAACCCCAAACCTTCCAGTCCCCGGAACATGGCCACTTCCTTCCCCTGGGCACCCTGGCTTGGAAGACAGACGGCGCCTGCTTGCACCCCAGAAGCCCCGACATGCAGGAACCCAGCACCCTGGGGCCAGATGCGGAGGAAGCGGTTGCACGTCTCGGCCCCGCCCACCTGTGGCGTCAACCTTCCCTAGACTTGCAGGATCCCCACCCCACCCCCAGCCAAACCAGATGTGCGGGAGGCACCAACCACGGGGACAGACTGGGGTGTCGATGCCCAGATGTGGCAGGAGGGGCGGGGAGGAGCAGTGGTGTCTCCTCAGTGGGCGGCCTGGTGGCCTCGCCCTGACTGCCCGGCAGAGGGAGGGGCGGCAGAGGTGCGAGGGCCCAGGAGGTGCTGCGAGGCTGCCCGCTGACCCCCGCCTCCCCCCTCCGCAGCCATGTCCTACCCAGTGACCAGTCAGCCCCAGTGTGGCAGCAGCAGCTACCAGACCCAGCTCAGCGACTGGCACACCGGTCTCATGGACTGCTGCAACGACATGCCCGTCTGTGAGTGCCCGCCGCTGCCTCTCCAGGCCCGGAGAATGAGCGGGAGGGGAGGAAAGGTCACCCCCAGCCCCTCGCTCGCCCGACTAACCCCACTCCCCGTTCCCTTCCTTGGGCCCTGAATTCCCAGCCTCTAACCCTCACGCCTTCCTCGGCCGCCCGACGCTCCCTAGGATCCTGGCCTCCCACCTTGCAACTTCCACTGGGACCCTCAACGTCCCCTTTGCACCCTCAGCTGTCTTCCTTGTGGCCCCAATTCCCCCTTCAAACCCTATTTCCCAGTCTTGAAAACCCCACTCTTCGGACCCGTAATTCCCTCTGGGACCTTCCTCCAACACTCAGTTGCCCCCGGGCCCCTCACCCGCGCTCCGCGGACCCCGCCTCTCCCCTCCCCGAGGCGGGGCCGGCTGGAGGCACCCGTTGGGCCCCGCACTTAGCGCCCTGCGCCCGCTCCAGGTCTGTGCGGCACTTTCGTCCCTCTGTGCCTCGCCTGCCGCATCGCCGACGACTTCGGCGAGTGCTGCTGCGCGCCCTGCCTTCCCGGAGGCCTGAACTCCCTGCGCACCGGCATGCGCGAGCGCTACCGCATCCAGGTGCGCGCAGGGGCGGGAGGGACCCGCGGGAGCCGAGGGCTGGGGACTGGCCTCCTGGGATGCAAGTTAGGGCTGCTAACCTCTTCCTCCCACCCTCCAGGGCTCTGTGGGACACGACTGGGCGGCCCTCACCTTTTGTCTGCCCTGCTCGCTCTGTCAGATGGCGCGGGAACTGAAGATCCGAGAGTAAAGAGGTTCCCCCTACCACCCCTCCTTTCCCACCCATCACGCCTGCCCTCCTTTGCCCTCTCCTGGGAGGTCCTGCCCCTCCGCCCTACCCCACCACTGGAAATGCACCCACAATAAAAACCTGAAAACCAACTCCACCTACATCCTTTTTGTCCCAGGGAAGGAATCTGGGTGGAGAAGGAGGTTTGGTGAGGGAGGCAGGAACACAGAAAAGATGCCTGGGTTTGGAAGGAGTCCCAGAGTCAGACGCTTGACCTGGATCTGCTGTGTACGAGATTGGCAAGTCTCTTCCTTCATTAAGCCAGGGAGTCCTCACGAACAAAGTGAAACCACCAGCTCCTTAGCTGCCTGCCTGAAGCTCTGCCCAGAGCCAGAAAGGCTGTCTGGGGACAGTCCAGGCAATAACCATTCAAAGAAAAAATTTAGGAAAGCCCCCTGCTCATTCAATAGCTATGGACTCTTGGGCTACACACAGTCCTAACAGATGTGTAGGTACTTTGTCCTCCAAGCACAGAACTGTCAGGTTTAAAACGTTCTAGAGCCGAAAAGAATACTCAAGGATCATCCAATTCAATCCACCCTCTTTATCGCAAAAGCAACTAGCAGATTAGAAAATGTTTGGGTCTCAAAATTGCACAGACCTGGGATTCAACCTTGACACTTGCCACTTACTAGCTGTGTTATCTTAATAAATTAATAAACCTTTCTGGGGACTTCCCTGGTGGCGCAGCGATTAAGAATCCACCTGCCAGCAGGAGACACGGGTTCAAGCCCTGGTCTGGGAAGATCCCACATGCTGCGGAGCAACTAAGCCCATGCGCCACAACTACTGAGCCTGCACTCTAGAGCCTGAGAGCCACAACTATTGAGTCTGTGTGCCACAACTACTGAAGCCCGTGCACCTAGAGCCCATGCTCCACAAGAGAAGCCCGTGCACCGCAACGAAGAGTAGCCCCCGCTTGCCGCAACTACAGAAAGCCCTCGTGCAGCAACAAAGACCCAATACAGCCAAAAATAAATACATAAATAAATTTATAAATAAATAACCTTTCTGAGCCTGTTTCCCCCTCTGAGGGTAATCCCTCATATGTCCTACGGCTACTGTGAGAATGAGAAGTGGAATATTTCCTGCCATATCAATAAACAAAGGATGTGACACTCATCAGTGATTGCAGCCCTCAGGAACCTCAGGGCTGAAAAGAATACCCGCCATCTAGCAGCCATCAGACTGCAGCCACTCCCTGCAGTGAGTCCTGAGGAGACTCAGGATGTGAAAATACAAGATGCTGGTCCCAGATAGTGAGGTGCCTATCAAAGGAATGAGTTCAGTGAGCCCAGACTCTTGCATCTTCCCACACACAGAAAAGCGCTAAATTCCTTAAACTGAGATATCTGGTTTTCTTTAATTAGCAATAGTCTTTTGATGTTCCTGACTACCTGTCCTTTGTTGCAAAACTCCTATATATCCTGACTCTTCCCCTCACCTCCTCAGAGCAGTTTCTCAGAGCTATCTGAAATGCTGTCTCTTGGGAAGCAGTCCTCATTTTGCCCCAAATAAAACTTAACTCGCAGCTCTTACACTGTGCATTTTTTTAAGCCAACAAGAGATGGATCAGACGGAAAGCCCAGAGTGAACTTAAACTGTTGTTAATATTATTATTGTATTATACATACTAATTTACAACTATTCTAATATTAATATATTCTTTGTATTATCTGCTGTTCTCTCTCTGTGTGTATTCAACCATTCTTCACTTGGAATATCTAATAAACATCTTAAATTTAATGTGTCTAAGATCTAACTCCTGATTCCCACCCCCAAGTCTGCTCTTCCCACAGTCCTCCTCATCTCAAGAAATAGCAAACCCCATCCTTTCTGTTACCCCATCACTTTCTCTCTCAGCCAGTGTCCAAACAGTCAACAAATTCTGTTGGTTCTACTTTCAGAACATATCCAGAATCTCCCTTCTCCCCACTCAACTGCACCATCTTGTTCCAACCACCCTCCTCGTCCGCCTAAACAAATGCAGTAGCTCCTCACCAGGCTTCCTGCCCTAACTCCACCCTTTTAGTCTCTTCCCCACAGAGGAGCCCAGTGAACACCTGAAATAGGTCACATGCCTCCTGTGCTCAGAACCCTCTGATGGCTCCCCCTGCACAGAGTAAACGTCAGAGTCCTCACGGTGGCTCAAGGACCTGCACAGTCTGCCTCTTATTCCCTCTGTGACCTTACCTCTTTTTTTTTTTTTTTTTTTTTTTTTTTTTTTTGGCTACCTCGGGTCTTAGCTGCGACAGGCAGGAGCTTTGTTGTGGCATGTGGGATCTTTCGTTGAGGTGTACACGGGCCGGCTCTTCTTTGTGGCACACAGGCTTCTCTCTAGTTGTGGTGTGCAGGTTTTTCTCTCTAGTTGAGGCACATGGGTTCAGTAGTTGTGGCACATGGGCTTAGCGGCCCCACGGCATGTGGGATCTTAGTTTCCCCCGCCCAGAGACTGAACCCACGTCCCCTGCACTGGAGGGCGGATTCTTTACCACCGGACCACCAGGGAAGAGCCTTCCCTCCTCTTCATTCTCGCTACTCCACGTGAGTGTCTTTGCTGTTTCTGTAACATGTTAGCATGCTCCCACGTCAGGATCTTTGCACGGGCTGTTCCCTCACCTTGGAATTCTCTTTCCTCAGATGTCCCTGTAGCTCACTCTTTCACTTCTGCTCACATGTCATCTTAAGAGCAAGGCCCTCCCTCCCACCTTACATTAAATAGCAAGTACCAACCTCCCCATCCCCCTCCTTCACTACCTTGTTTTTCTGGTCATTTTCCAACATACTGAATCTTTCCTTATTAGTTGGCTCCCCACTGGCTTGTCAGTTCCGTAAGAGCAGGGACATCGTTCACAGCTATGTGTCCAGAACAGGGTGGGGCCCAGTGGAGGTGGAGACAATGTGTGATCGCAGGTGGGAGACATTGGCTTAGAAAAGGGAAGAAATTTTAGAGGGAATATGGGGGGTGGGGGGCTGAATGGAAAGTCAGACAGGCTTGTGTCAGCATCTGGACTCGTCTACTAATCTGCCCTAGGTTCTTAGGCAAGGGACTTAACTTCTGAATCTGCAGGATGGGGGGACAAGCCCATACCTCCCAGCAGTGATGTTGGGCAGATTAAGACTCATGCCAAGTACCTAGCACAGTGCTGGAGTCCTGTAGACCCTTTTGGTAAAATTTCTCCCCCTTTCCTGAAGTCCCTAGGATGTCAATGGCCACACATGGGCTAGAATCCAGGTCCCTAGCCTCCCGTGTCCAAGCTTTCTCTCACTTCACCACGAGCCTCTTGCATTCAGGTGTGTGGATACCAGGGAGAGGTGCCAGCTGAGAGGCTGACATGGAGGAAGGAGGGACACACGCTGTGGGGCATCTGTGTATCGCAGTGACAGGAGCTGGAGGGAGGGTGGCTCCAGGTCCCAGAGGAAAAGTAAAGTCAGGGTGCAAACACTCTGCTAAGGAAGGCAAAGTCACAGGGTGCCTGGTAGGAAGAGACTTTACCAAAGGGTCCACGCACAACAGGGAGGAGTCTCGAAGAACCACCTTAGCTCCTTTCTGGTTATGCAGGATGACCCCAGCGGCCTCGGGACTCCGAGGCAGCATGTCCCACGGCTGGTTAGCTCCCCAGTTGGGAAATTCTGCCTTATCCTGAGCAGAAATTGGCCATTTTGAACACATTCCTAGTGTCCGCTCTGTGCTGAGACAGCTGGGTCAACCTATGCTAAGTCAAGCAGTCCTTCCTCGGGAGCTGGAAGAGCCTGGTGGTCGGGAACATGGATGTGAGAGTCAGAGGGTCTGGGTTCAAATGGCAACCGTCACGCCACAGCTAGATAATGTCTAGGCGAACTTCTGTTTTCTCATCTGCAAGATGCGGATTACATTTCCATACAGTTGGTTGTTGGAAAGATCAAATGAAAATATCAAGCGGGCCAGCTAGCACCGGTACTCAGTAATGTGAGTTCACAGTTTTGGAGGTTAGGTACAACTAACAACTCATACAGGCAAGACGTGTGGGCAGAGTAATCCCTGAATATTCCTTAAACTGCCCATAAAGTCTGAAAATACCGTGATATTCACGGGCCACAATGGAGACCCACAGGCCCCCTAAATCCAACACATCGCTGTGTCCTGGGCCAAACCTCCGATGAAGCAGCCGGCCGGTGCCTGGTGGCTGCACTGTGCGGAAAGTACTCTGTTGAACACTCCCAGCAAGACTCCCACGCTGAGCGGGCCCACAGAGGGGACTCCCACTCCCGCCTTCCCTCGCAACAGGGCTCTCCCTTGCCCAGGGGACCAGTAGACAAAGGCTCCCATGATACTTTCAGTTTGGGTTGTGAGAATCTACTCGAATCAGAGAAAGCTCACCATGCTAGGGCCTTATTTCACTCTTAGTCTATTTTCCTTCCTGAGACGAGCAGGGGTCCCCTTGTGACAGGGATCTTGGCAAGGGTCAAAGGCCTCACTGCCCTCACGTCCCCTCAGTTCATCCCTTCTGGGGAACAAGAGCTTCTGTAGTGGCACCACCCCCACTGCAGCCAGGAGAGACAGCGAAGAGCCAGGCTCAGGCCACGTGGCTCGGAGGGGGCACCAAGATAAGGACATTCATCGGATCTAATCAGCTCTCAGGTGCTGGGTTAGGAGCCAGGTCAGCCCGTCTCCTGCATGCAGACAGCGCTTGGACACTGGGTCACCCCCACACTCTTTATTTGCTGCTTTACTTCCTCCCCCTTTCCGACGGCCTCTTCGACTGAGGGGAAGACGCAGGTTCCAGCTGCCCAGGGTCCAAAAAACAGCTGGGGGGTGGAACCTTGGGAAAGGAGGAGTCCCAAGTTCAAGATGGTTAGGATGGGAGCTGGGTCCTTCGAGGGGCAGAAGGGTTCAGAAGTTCAAGGTGGTGGCTGGGGTGAGGGTAGGCCCTGGGGAAAAGCCAGATGCTGCTTCAACGCAGCATCATCTGGGAATAGAGCTGTATGTTGAAAACTCTGCCATTTCTATTCCCAACCTTGGTACCCGCCCACCTCCACGACCCCACCCTGCCCAGGGAGGCATCTCGGGCAGGGGCTTTGTCTCCTTGTGCCCTCTCTGGGCACAGGGACCCTGGTCCTGGGGTCAGGTAACACCACGAGAGCCTCGTCCCTCCAGCTAGTGGCGGCAGCAGCCGCACTGCTCTGGCTCGCCCCTGGGTGACCTCACTGCCCCCTCTTCTCAGCAGCGCCCTTCACCCCTGCAGCCAATCCCTCCACTCGTCTCCCTTGGCTGAAACACCCAGGGTGGCTTCTGCTTCTCTGGTTAGAGAGGTCTCTAAAGGGCATCTTAGGTCTAAAACTGGACTCCTGGTCTTCCCCGACAGCGCCATTTTAATAAACAACCCCACCATGCATCTACAGTGTGGGCCACAAAGCTGGGGTCAGCCTCCTTCCCTCCCTCCCTCTGATGTCCACACCACCGTTACATCCTTCCACCCACAGCCTGCATCTGTCCCCGACTCCTCCTCTCACGGCCACTGCCCTGATCTGGCCCAGCTCTTGTCCCCCTGCTGCCTCCCTCGCCATCTCCAGCCCACTCCTCACACAGCTGAGCGACCTTTTAAATACAATACATCGGATCCTGTCATTCTCCCTCATAAAACTGTCCAATGGCTTCCCAATGCCCTGAGAATAAAACCCCAAACCCTGTGTGGGGCCTACAGACCCTGGGTGATCCGCCCCCTGCCTGACCCCAACCCCATCTCCTCCTCACACTTGGTCTGGGTCACGCTGGCCAGCTTTCCTTCCAGTCACAGAAGCTGGTTCCCGCCTCAGGGCCTTTGTCCTTGCAGTTCCCTCGGCCTGGATGCCACCTCCCACAGCTCTTCCCACAGCCAGCTTCCTTCTTCAAGGCTAGCTTCGCACACGGACCAGCTGACTACCCCGAGGTCTCTCACAGCACTCGTCCTGTTTGGAAATGGTCTTATTATCTACCTGTGTGTGTGCGTATGCACGCGTGTGTGCGTATGAGTGTGTGCGTATGCGTGTGTGTGCACGCACGCACACGCCGACCATCCCCCTTCACTAGAACCTTAAATCCCACAAGATCAGGGAAGCTTGGCTGCGTTCGTTCCCACTCTGCCCAGTGCCATCAACAGTGCCTGGCACATAGTAGGTATTCAATAAATAATTGTTGAATGCAGAACAAAGAAGGCCTTGTCTGGGGACCACCCCCAACCCCCAGCCACCCAGGGGGGGGAAAACCAGAGGTCTCTGAGGACACAGTGTCCCAGATGGAGGGGAAGTCCAGGGTGGCCCCCTCAGGGGACGTGCCTGCTGTGCACGAGGGGCCCGCCAGAGGTCAGAGGGACATGCTGGTGAGGTTGTCCTGGCTCAACAGCCCCTTCCGGCCTGCACCAGCCCCGTGCCCACTGCCCCCAGCACCCCCGCCACCCCCACAGTACTCGTGCAGCCTGTGCCGCAGCGTGACGAGGGCGGACCCCAGGCAGGCGCCGTTGGGTGCGTGGGGCCCGCCAGGCAGCTGGAGCAACAGCGTGGCCACACCGGCCATGCCATCTTCAGTGGGCTCGAGGGTGATAGGCCCAGCTCGCAGGCCGGCAGCGGCGGCGGGGAGGGCCGGTGGGCAGCAGCCCCCTCCCACGGGTCCCCAGGGCCCGCCGGCCCCCGTCAGCAGCAAGGGCGCCAAGAAGGGCTCCGAGCGGCGGAAGGTGGGTGGCGGGAGCCCGGCCGGCTTCCAGGCGGGGGCTGGGGCAGCAGGGTCGGGCGGGAAGCAGACGGTGACCTTGGCGAAGGGGCGGCTGGCCATCTTGGTCATTTCTTGCAGGTGCCGGCGCTGTTCCTGCCGCTGGTCCAGGGCCTGCTTGGCCTTCCAGAGCAGCACGCAGAGTGAGAGGAAGAGGAAGAAGCAGGAGAAGAAGACGGAGAAGAAGACAAACAGGTCGATGTGGGCCTGGTCCTGCCGGAAGAAGAGCAGGCCCTGAGAGTCAGCGGAGCCATTGGCACTGGGTCCACTCGGGTCTCCCACGCCCAGCAGGAGCAGGTAGAAGCGGCTGGACTTGAGGGTGTGGTGCTCGTGCGGGTAGGTGATGACCAGCCGGTCCCGCACGCCGCGGACCACCAGCACCGCCGATGGCTCTGTCACCGTCACGTAGGTGATCAGGCCCCGTGGCCATACCTCCCGCACTCGTGGCTCCGCTGGGGCGGCCGGCCCCGCGCCGGGCCCAGGTGCCCCCAGCTCCCCAGCTCCCCGGGGCCCACCGTCAGCAGGGGGTGGGGGGGGCGGGGGAGGCGGCGGTGGCTGGATGTGTACGGTGTGGACGCCAGTGTCGGGGGCCACACGGACCACAAAGGTGTCATAGGAGGTGGAGACGTAGAGGTCCACAGCACCGAAGGTCACGTCCAGTGTCAGGCGGATGTCTACGTTGGTGAACTTGGGCTGCACGCCAAAGAGGACGGTGCGGCCGGGGCCCAGAGCGCGGCGCTTGGGCTCGTGGAAACAGTTGGTCTGGGACGTGGGGTCCAGGCAGTACTCCTGCTCCACGGAGATGAGGCGGTAGCACTGCTGGCCACCCAGCGGGCTCCCGTGGAATGACTCCCGGCACTTGGCACACTGCGGGCAGGGTCGGGGATGGAGGTCGCCATCAGACCTGAGCTCAGTGTCCAGCCCTCCCCACCAGGAGGACTGATATTTTATACTTACTGGTAAGTAGCCCCTGCCCTGAGTTTCCACAGTGTCCCAGAAGCTTCCCTGTGACCCCCCTGGACTTCCCTGACACAGTGTGGACACGAACAGCATCCTACACTCCAGCACTGCTGCTCCTGGTGTCACCCCAGGACCACAGCACCCTGATGGCGAGGCCTCTGGAACTCTGAGGCATAGCAATGAAGAGCTCTGTTGAATCCTGGCTCTACCTCCTCATTAGCTGTGTGGCCTTGGACTAGTGACCTAACCTTCCCGAACTGGAGATTCTTCCTGTGTTCACAGGTAGTAAACCCTGCTGAGGTCACTTGCCTGAGAGCCTTGCTGTTTCTGAGCCGTATCAGGTAGGTCCTGCCTCCAGGCCTTTGCACTGGTTGAGCCTCTGCCTGCATCGCTCTCCTGCCCCCCCATGTTTGAATGTCCATTATCCTCACGTCCATCAGGTCTTTACTCAAGTGTCACCTTCTCATCGAGGCCTTCCTTGGCCACTGTATCTACCATTTCCACTCCCAACACGTCCAACCCTCCTTTCTCTTAATTTTCCTCCTAACGGCCCATCACTGACACACTGCACGTCTGACATTCATTTGTTGGTTGCTGGACTCCTCCATGAATCCCCTGAGGACAGAACATTTTGCCTGTTTTGCTCCCTACTGTGCCCCAGGGCCTTGCACAGTGCCTGGCATGTTAGGTGCTCAGTAAATATGTGTCGAATGAATGAGTGGATGGATAACAGCTATTTTGATTCCTGTAGTCCAGGGGAAACCACTCCATCTCTGGGATTGACCAGGGTCAGTCCAAGCTCCAAACCCAACCAGCTGTCTGACCTGAGACGGGTCTCTGAGCCTCATTTTCCTCTTATGCCCACAGCTCACCGAGGCCCTAGCACAGTCTTCATGAGCCTTCCATGTCTGTGCTGTCTCCGCTGTATCTGTGGCAGGCACTCCCCACATACTAACCACTCCTGCTATCATTAGAAGCTAAAGAAACTGCTGTTTCAGAGCTACCAACAGAGCTGCTGGAGGAGGTCTGAGTTAATCTCTGAAGCTGTCTGTTTTGACAAAGACCAATGGGCCTTTTGATTATGCATCAAGAAAGCAAAAATTCTGCGGACTTCCCTGGTGGTCCGGTGGTTAAGACTCTGAACTCCCAATGCAGGGGGCTTGGGTTTGATCCTTGGTTGGGGAACTAAGATCACACATGGGGCACGGCGCAGCCAAAAAAAAAAAAAAACTAATATTCTGGTCCTGGATGGAAATGTTAGGGGTCAGTGAGGCTTGCAAAGCTCTGTCACCATTTTGGGTGGAGTTGCATCTTTGCAAATATGTTTCTGTAGATGGGTAGGGGAGACTGAGGCAAGTAAGGGATGCTCTCTTCCTTCTAGAACTAGATAGAAGGTAGGTGGGTGGGATGGTAGGAGCTGTACTCCAAGAAAGGAACATGGAATATGCCCTCTGTGGGAGGTGAGCCTGCAACACAGTAACCAACCAGGCAGTCAGCACAGGGGCTCAGGAGCCCCCCAGCTGAAGAAGAAGAATATGGACGCAAGGGGAATTTGCATATGGGTATTAGTAATAATATGAGATCCCCTACTAGCCCCATGTGATCAAGTGGGGGCTGCCACTTGAGGGAAAATCTGCCTGAGAATGAAGCCAACACAGAGGAAAGCAGAGTCAAGAAAGAAAGACTTCTGACTGCACCTGGATCTGGCCATTCCTGAAGACAGACTCCAGACCTCAGTTTTGAGAGCCAACACATTTTCTTTTTTGCTTAACGCTACTATGAGAAGAGTTTTCTGGCGTTTGCAATGTTTAAGTTGTGACTGTCTCCTCAGCAGCCTGAAAGCCCCCCCAAGAGGCTCATTTCTGGGTTCTCAGCATCACCACCCAGGGCCTGACACTGACTAGGGCTCAGGAACAGCCTATCAAGCTGACCTTGATCCCCACGACCTCAGGTATCGGAACCATGCTGTCAGTCCTGCCTGGGCTGGGCTACTTCATCCCAGCTCTGACGTCTTCTGGGCATGGGGCCCTTGCCCCCCAACTTCCTTCTCCAGCCGCACCTGGTATTTGTAGCAGTCTCGGCGGTCACTGGGGGAGCTGCCCTGGCACGTGCCCGTCTCTGTGTTGTTCTGACATGGGCAGCCTGTCCCGTCCTGCTCGTTACATGTGTCTGCATGGCCATTACACTGACATCTGAAGAGGGAAGAAGACGGGGGTTATAGAGCTCCCACGACCTACCGGGGCCCAGGCCGGATGCTGCAAACATGAGCTCCAATCCACGAGGGCAGAAGAGGAAGCTGAGGCTCGCAGAGGCCAAGCCGTTTGCCCCAAGTTGAGAAGTGGCAGCGTCGGGATTAGAGCGCAGGTTCTAACAGGATTCCAGGGACTGGGGCGGGGAGGTCTCGAGGCCTCCGCCGCAGGGCCCTCTCTCTCTGCCCAACAGTCTCCGCCAGGGCTTCTCAGCAGCCTGCACTCCAGCACTGGCCTCTGAGGGAGAGGGTCTCCCACCTGAGTCGAGTTCACTGTCCCCAGCCCGTCTCAGGGGATCTCACCCTTTCCTGACTGAGGGCAGAGGACTGGGGCGAGGAGTCTGGCTCCCAGAGCTGTTTCCACTGAGCAGGGTAAGGGTCTCCGGCCCCGCTTCCGCTTACTTGGTGCACTTCCCATCGAGCAGAAAGTAGCCGTGGAGACAGCTCTCGCATCTGTCCCCGTAGCTATTATTCTGACAGTTCACACACACGGCCTCATCTTCACTAGGGCCCTCGGTCACCCAGTTTTCAATCTGGCCAAGGAAGGACAGGGTGATCACAAAAAGGCATGGACCAGCCTCCCTCAGAGCCAGGAGTCCAGACTCCAGCAGCCGCCTCCTCCCTCAGACTAGACGTCCAAGCCCCCGGCCCCGTCCTCCTTCAGACCCAGGAGTTCGGGACCCCAGCTCCTTTCACCTCGTCTGGATCCAGTAAGTACTTCTCCGGCTCCCTCCTGGCCATTTCGAGCTCCTTCCTGGAGACGCAGACGTGGCTGTTGCCGCGACAAAAGAGGTGGCAGGGCCGGCAGGTCCCGCCCCCCAAGGCTGAACCCACGAACAGTGGGAGGCACTGCTCACAGTGGCTGCCCTGGAAACCAGGAACAGGGCGTTCAGAGGGGATGAAGAGTCACAGTGGCGTGAGAGTGGGGGAAGGTTCTGAGAGCGCCGTGGGAGGGCGGTAATGGCTCAGACATGAGCCTTGGGCAGTCCCAGCCTATCTGCCATGTAGCCCTCTGCCTTCCCTTGCACACCTCCAGTGACGGGGGTTTCATGCCCCTTCAGCGCAAAGTGTTGAGCTTAGAGAGCCCTTCCCTACGTGATCCCCCTCCCCGGCCCCGTACTAACTCTGTCCCACTACTCAGGGCAGCCCCCCTGTGATACAAACCCAGACGGTGTCCCCAGAGTCCTCTCATACTCCCCTGGGACAGGGCTATGCCGCCTCCCCCCGGGTCTAGCTCACTGGGGCTTGGAACAAGGCTCAAGATGCTTGTGCGCAGGCTGAAGGCAGGGAGGGCCGGGGTCGGGGCTGGAGGTGCTGGGCGGACACCTTGGTGTGGTTGTGGCAGAGCAGGCAGTGGTCACGGGCGCCCACGCCGGCGCACTCGCTGTGGCGGTTGCAGCGACACTCCGTGGAGCAGTTGCGGCCGACGAAGCCGAAGTGGCAGCGGCAGTGGTCAGGCTCCACACATGAGCCATTCACGCAGCCCTGGGCGCACACGGGGCGGCACAGCCCCGTCACGCTGCAGGGACGGGGCGGGAGTCAGGGCAGGGCACCGGCCCGCCCCCTCCAAAAGGCAGACCCAGCCGCTGTCACGGTCGCATGGCTCCTCTGAGCCCACCACTCATGACACCACCCTCTTCTCAACTAGTCCCCGCCGCTGGTCTGTTCCATCACTCCCCTGCTCCCGGGGTCCAGCCCAGCACCTCCCCCAGGGGCGATGACCCCTTCCCGGGGTACCCCATTAAGCTAACTTACCAACCTTGCCCTCCACAACCGAGCCCCGCCCTCACACCGTCCTCCACACCTTGGACTCTGTTTTCTCGCGTTCTGCTTTGATCCACGCCCCATCCTTTACTGCTCCCCACAGACTCTCCCACCCCACGGGCTGTCTGGCCCCACTCCCCTCGACCCCACCCAAGCCCTGCGTCTGGCCTGTAGCCTCACTTGTCCATGGTGTAGCCTGTCTTGCAGCTGCACTCGTAACCATGGGGCCGGTCATGGCAGTTCTGTGTCTCGTTGCAGTCGTGGTGCCCGTTTGCACACTCGTCCTCAGGGGGGCAGGACAGGAAGGCCCAGGAGGCCCCCAGTCGCCCACATGTCAGCCCTGGCATGAGGATCCAGGACTTCACTGTGGGGGCCTCTGTACCACCCACCTAGCCACCTGGGCCCTTGCTCCCATTTCCCCTGAGCACCACCTGTGGGAGTCCCCAGCGCCCCTCCACGTTCTCTGCATCAAACCCCATGTCAGAACCCAGACGGGGCCAGCCTCCATCACCCCATCCCCAAACCCATCTCACCATCGCGGGGGCCGCTGAGTCCACCCTCCAGGCAGCGGCCACCCCCATCCTGGCCCCCCCAGGCACACCAGCCACAGTGGGGGCGGCGCAGGCACAGGGCACACTGGGTTGCCTGAGCACAGCCCAGGGAGCAGCTCTCTGGTCCGCGGAGCAGCCGCCCGCAGCCTCCAGCCATACATCGCAGGGGCAGGTAGGATGGGCTCAGACACTACAGGGGAGAGGAAAGGGCAGAGAAACAGGATCAAACAAACACATCCTGGCTATCTTCCTGGACTGCACCCTCTCATCCCTGCCGGCCACAACCAGGTGGACCAGAATGGACATCAGCTGGGGTCATCACATTCTCCCTTCTCGGCATTCGTCACTAGAAGTTCGGACCGGAAGTCAGGCTAGGGACATCCTTGACACTAGACTATATAGACTAGGGCTGGTTGGGCCGTTTGGATGAACAAATGACAGCACATGAAGAGAATAGAGAGAGGCAAGAAAAGAGCAGAGACAGAAGGAAGCAGAGATGAGAATCACGCTCCCCAAAGATGGGGGAGAGGCAGGTTTCCAGGCTCCGTCTCCAGTCCCTGGTAGGGCCTGACTGCTCCTTCCACCTGGGTTACAAGAGGTACTACTGTGTTGGTTTAATGAGCCCCTTTACCCACCTGGCTTGGGATACAGCTGTTTCTTACAAACCAAGAAGCTGGGATGTAGTGAGACAGAGTAGCATTGACATATATACACTACCAAATGTAAAATAGCTCGTGTGAAGCTGCTACAGAGCACAGGGAGGTCAGCTTGATGCTTTGTGAAGACCTAAAGGGGTGGGATAGAGAGGGTGGGAGGGAGGCTCCAGAGGGAGGGGATAGGAGGATATATGTATACATTTAGCTGACTTACTTTGTTGTACAGCAGAAACTAACACAACACTGTAAAGCAATTAAACTCCAATAAAGATTAAAAATAAATAAATAAATAAATAAATAAATAAATAAATAAAGGGTACAGGAAAACAAAAACAACAACAAAAAAGAAAAACAAAGGCAGTAATCTCAGGTGGGAAAAGAAACTAATATCAGGAGGGGGGCTGCCAGCCACAGTCTCTTAGAAAGAATGTGGATCCAGCTGCTGGGGCAACAGGATCCTCCCCACCTTGGCTGGGAAGTCGAGGAGTCCGTGGTCAGGGGCTGCACAACAGCTCACCTGCCATCACTTATCGTGTTCTGGAACCCAGACATGGTGCACAATGAGGTTCAGACTCCTGGAAACTTACCTCAGTGCACGAGAGCATTTTATTTACGACTCGGACCTTACGTAAAGTAGAAAAGGAAAGAGAGTAGCCTAAGCTGGCTGTCTGGATGCACTTAGGAAGAAACAAAGCAACCGTGCAATCCTGAAATAGAAAACCCTGATGGCTGTGGCTGGAGCTCTGAGCCCCTGTGGGTTGTGCCCGTGTTGAGCTGAGCCTGGCTGAACTGCCAGAGCCAAATTCTCCTCCAGTTAGCCTTCCAGATCTAAAGATAGCGTGCCCCCTGGCAGACAGCAGGGCAACCTGGAAGGGGGCCGAGAGAAGCCCGAGGCTCCGGGCTGCACAGCACTTTCTGGTGGGACCACCCTAGCAGCCAAATGTGATGCCACCCAACACCATAAACCACATTTCCTGTGTTCCTGGAAGAGATGCAGGATCCTGTCTCATCTGCTGACATATGCCCACAGTCTAGCAAAGTGCCCGGCACGAGGAAGGTGCTCAATGAAGAACCTGGTAAAAGGAGAAAGGGAAGGAGCCGGCCAGGGAAGAGAGCACGCTGTTGCCTGCCCCAGGCTCTGAAGCCAAAGTCACTCCGAAGAACAATGCCTGACGGTTAAAATATGGCCGAATCACACAATAGGTCTGGTCTTCACACCTGTTACATTTGATCTGTGTTTTTAAAACACCTGAAGCGAGACTTCCCTGGCAGTGCAGTGGTTAAGAATTCACCTGCCAATGCAGGGGACACGGATTTGTGGGAAGATCCCACATGCTGCAGAGCAACTAAGCCCGTGAGCCACAACTACTGAGCCCACATGCCACAACTACTGAAGCCTGTGTGCCTAGAGCCTGTGCTCCATAACAAAAGCAGCCCACACACCGCAAAGAAGAGCAGCCCCGCTCTTCGTGACTAGAGAAAGCCCACGCACAGCAACGAAGACCCAACGCAGCCCAAAAAAGTAAATTAAAAAAAAAATAAAAATAAAACACCTGAGCCAACACTTTAATTTTTAATTGATTTTCCCAGAAATCATAAGATCTGGCAGGGGCCCTCTGACATTCCCACGCAGAATCAGCTCTGTGCTCTCCATTCAGCCGCCCCAGCACTCCCTCCCGCCTCACACCTCCTGAGCTGCCTGCAGGCTCTCGGGAGTTGCCTTCCAGTCCCTGGGATCCCAATAAAGACAAATAATGAAAATCGCAATAATATCTAGGGAGAACTTACATCACCAGAAGGACGCCAGGCTTGAGGATGAGAAGTTTCTTGTAAGAGATGCCACCGCAGGGGGCCTCTGCCCTTGCAGCCACACTGAGAGCCCCCACGGGGAGCACCCCCACCCCGGCCGCTGCACTTACCCTCTTGGTGTGCCCCAGACAGCGGAGACTGGGGATTCTCCCAGTGGATGGAACATGGGGGCGTTACTGAATTTTTACTGAATAGCAGGCACCGCTCCATGCTCTAAATACATTCTCCCATCTAATCTGGACGACCTTCCTATGGTACAGTGTGGTATGACACAAAAATACACTTGGTCTTTGTCCCCGGTGCCTGTTACTGAGCTACTAAAATGTATGGGGGTTCCTGAGCGATGGGGATGTCTCTTGTTATTTACACCTGAGTTTACGCCAATGGGGTGACTCAGGGGAGTCACCAGAAAACCCAAGTGACTAGAGCCTCACCCAGCCACCTGCGGTCGAAGCAGGGTTTGAGCTCTACAAAAACACTGGAACAATGAGACTCAGGGGGCTTCCCTGGCGGTCCAGGGGTTAGGGTTCTGCACTTTCACTGCTGTGGGCTTGGGTTCGATCCGTGGTCAGGGAACTAAGATCCTGCAAGCCACGCGGTGCGGCCAAAACCAACAACAACAAGATTCAGAGAGCTTCCAGGTGATGAATGCATCCTCTGAGAGGGTGGCCCGGAAACTCCGCAGGCCCTGCCCTACTCATCTCTTCCATTCGGCTCTTCCTGAGTTGTATCCTTTATAATAAACCAGTATTAGTAAGTAAATGTTTCTCTGAGTTCTGGGAGCCATTCTAGCAAATTAGCAAACCTGCAGAGGGGGTGGTAGGAACCCCCAATTTATAGCCAGTTAGCCTGGATCTGTGACCGGCATCTGAAGTGGGAGCGGTTTGTGGAACTGAACATTCTAACCTGTGGGATCTGACGCTGATTCCAGGTAGAGAGTGTCAGAAATTAGTTGAATTGTTGAACACACAGTTGGTTTCCAGATAACAGGAGAACTGGCTGCTGGTGCTGGAAAGCACCCCAGACAGGGTCTCTGTTGATAGCACTCCTATTTTACCAAAGACGCGTGTAGGCTCTTGGGTTGTGAGATGGTTGAGTAATCACACCTCAATTGGATCTTGCACAATCCTGTACAATCAAGATGAATGCGGAGTGGACAGACTCACAACACTGACCCAGCGACACTGCTTCTAGATATGAAGCTTTCTTATCTCCTGCTGGCGTGGGGTTGGGGATGAATGCCTGTGTCTGCCACTGGGACAGCTAAATCACGCCAGGCGGAGACATCTTTGTTTTTATGTTTTGTTTTGGTTTTTTGGCAGTGCTGTGTGACTTGTGGGATCTTATTTCCCCAACCAGGGACTGAACTGCCCTCCGCAGTGGAAGTGCGGAGTCCTACCCACTGGATAGCCAGGGAAGTCCCCCCAGAGGCGTCTTGGAATGGACTTTATGAGACAGCATGCACTGGGTAGCCAAGGGGTGGACTGTACCTCCCCAGGCCACGCCCACATTCAAGAGTCATCTCTCCAGCCCACAGCCATAGATGAGGGGGGGGTCTGAATGGCCACGTCAGAACCAGTGCTCCTTCCCTTCCCTGGCCACATCTCACTGGACCATGGCTGGACATCTAACTTGTGAGCTGAGCTGAAGTCTTCCCAGAATGTGAACTAACCAAAAAACACAGAGGTGACTGTGGTCTCTGTAATTAGAAAGTCACATAGGGACTTCCCTGGCAGTCCAGTGGTTGAGAATCCACCTCCCAATGTAGGGGATGCGGGTTCGATCCCTGGTCAGGGAACTAAGATCCCACACATGCCACAGGGCAACTAAGCCTGCGAGCTCTAGAGCCCGAGTGCTGCAACTACTGAGCCCACATGCCACAACTAAGACCCTATGCAGCCAAATAAATAAGCAAATATAAAAGAAAGGAAGAAAGAGAGAAAGAAAGAAAGGAAGGAAGGAAGGAGGGAGGGAAGGAAGGAAGGAAGGAAGGAAGGAAGGAAGGAAAGGAAGAAAAAGAAAGAAAGAGAGAAAGAAAGAAGAAGGAAGGAAGGAAGGAAGGAAAGAAAGAAAGAAAGAAAGAAAAGAAAGGAAGGAAGGAAGGAAGGAAGGAAGGAAGGAAGAAAGAAAGAAAGAAAGAAAGAAAAAGAAAGAAAGAAAGAAAGAAAGAAAGAAAGAAAGAAAGAAAGAAAGAAAGAAAGAAAGAAAGAGAGAAAGAAAGTCACATAGACTGAGGGTCAAGAGCTGCCATTTGAGGCTACGTGTGTTGATCAAACCGAGAGGAACCACAGGATGGAGACGCGCAGAAAACAGCTGAGATCAGAAACCAGGTGGCCCGAGAAGGAGGCGGAGCAGCAGTACTTCCTACCTTCAGACTACGTCAAATACCCCTGCTTCCTTATAATAACACCAGCTCGAGTGGGCTTCTGTTTCTTACAACCAAAACTTCTAAACGCAGGGAGAGAAAGAGATGGAGGAGGGAAGTGGAAAGGTGTGGGAGGGAGAAGGGAGATGGTATTGAGTCATGGGGAGGACGGGGCGAGGAGAGCTTGATTGAGAGCTGCAGAGACACCAGGGCTGGGGAGTCCGGAAGGGAGCGCTGGGACATGACAGGGAGATTCACAAGGCAATGAGGGGGACTTCCCCGGCGGTCCAATGGTCAAGACTCCATGCTTCCACTGGGGGCATGGGCTCCATCCCTGGTTGGGGAACTAAGATCCCCCAAGCCGGGCAGTGCAGCCAAAACAACAACAAGGCAAGGAAGGAGAAAGAGATGTTGGAGAGAAGAGAAAGTGGGAAGAAAGAGAAAGCATGATGGTGGGACCAGCCCTAAGGAAACAGAGGTGGACACAGGACAGAGGTGGCGGGGGCGGAGACAGGGCAGCGTGGGGCCGGGAGGAGGCCACCGCACACCCTGCTGGGGGCTGTACCTGCTGGAGGCCGCTGCTCCAGACACAGTGCTGCCAGCCCCCGTCCGCACCCTTGGAGTCCAGGCAGGAGGTGCAGTTGGGCAGGAGGTGGCAGGGGGTGGGGCAGGGCAACGGGGGCGATGATTCCACCGGCATTGGGGACACGTTCAGCAGAGAGTGGCTGAAGCACGTCCAGTCATAGGTGGGCTGCACTGAGAGGATACGGCGGGTCTCCCCTGGGGGTTGGGGACACGGGGATTAGAAGCAGGTCCAGGCCCCAGCCCCCTCCCCCCCTCCTCCCTCACACCAGGCCCCCCACACGCTCCCCGCAGGGCCGGGGCCCCGGTGCTCACCGGTCCTCTTGAACTGCCGCGTCCACATGCACTTGCCTTCCCTCGTGCACTGCTCGCAGTCGGCCGCCCCACACACGGCCTCCGAGCAGTTCCCAGCCCAGAAGACCTCACGCTGGTTGATGCGACAGTCATTCTCCGAGGTGCAGGACCCATTGCGCCCAATGCAGGCACCCTCAGGGCAGTTGGTACACCACTTACAGCGGGGGGCGGATGCCTGGCGGGGGGCGCAGTGGGGGGGGATACGGGCTCACTGCGTCTGTCAAGGCCCCCAGCATCCCTGCAGTCTCAGCTCTTGCCACCCAACCCCAGCGGAAGGGCTCGATGGTGCCTGAGCAACGCCCCCTTCCCCCAGCCTCAGCCCCATCGGTCACCTCTGCATCTCCAGGCTGCAGGGTCCGGGGGTGGCGGGCCAGGCACTCGCTGCAGGTCCGCAGACGTCGACATTCCTCAGGGGAGTGGGGCATTGGGGAGCAGGGGGAGCCACCACAGCCCAACCTGGGAAGGCGTGAGGTCTGGCTTTTCACACTCAGCCAGGCCCCACCCTTCCTCCTCACCCTGGCCTCCTCCTGGTGCCTCCTGGACGCTGTCCTGCCGGCTCCACATGTGCAACCCAAACGGCTCTCAGCACAGGCCTCCCAAACCTGCTCCTCCCCAACCCACTTGGTGATGATCCCACGTCCACCTGTCACCCAGGCCAGAGACACTGGACGACACCCCATGTCCTCCTGGCCCTCCAGCCACCGAGGCCTCTGCCTCCCGAATTCTTCCCTGACCATCCCCTCCCCTCCTCCCCTGTAGCCCCCAACCCAGTTCAAGCCTCCCCCTCCCAGGCCTCCACCTGCAGCCTCCCCTCACCACCCCCTCCTTCACAAGCCTGCCCCTGCCCTCTCCTGCTCAAACCTTCCGTGGACCCCCCCATCGCCCACAGTGGAGGACCATAATCCCTTACTCAAACCCCTTGAAGGCACACCTGTTTCAGAACTTCCCAGTTTTAGAAAAGCAACGAGTGTACCCGGTGTTACATAATACTCCCAGCAGAGTCTGGGGGACCAGCCTAAAAATGAAACCCTTTAATATTCTATAGTAAACGTGGTGACACCTTTAATGGAACAAAATAAAGCCCTTTAGCAGCCTGACACCAGCACGGGATAAATGCACGGCCAAATTAATTTGTGCTAAACCTAGGCCAGCGCTTTCAGCCTCCTGAGATGCTTGGATTCCCAAACTTGGGATGAGGAGTCCCTGGAGCTGGACGGAGCCCAGTGCGGCCTGGCACTGGAAGCCCTTTCTGAGCTGAGCCACCTGCCTTTCCAGTCTCATTCTTCTCCAACTCAGATGGTTTCTAAAATACACCAGATTCAGCCCCACTTCTGAGCCTTGTGGTCTGAACTCAACTGGCCATTTAGGGCCCAGTCAGACTCAGCTAACCCCAGCCCACAGACAGGGCTCCCCAGTCGGGGAGGTCCCCGAGCCTGCCGCTGCCTGTGATAAGCAGCTGGTTTGCCCACGTGAGCTGGCATCCTGACCAGGCCACACCCCCACAAGCCTAGCCTAGCACAGAACCCACTTTGGAGGGCCCCAGTATTACCCATCCACCCATGCGCTGTCAGTCTCCATGGTTACCTATGGGCCTGGTCCCCAGACAGGCAAGCCCCGTGGCACCAGGTACAGGCCCCAGACTGGTTACAAGCTTCAGGTGAGGGCAGCAGGCGGCAGGGGTCAGGGGGCAGGGTTAGGGCCAGCAGGCGGCCCAGGGCCACTCCCCCAAAGCCTCCTGAGATATACAGGCAGCCCCCTACCGCCGCCACAGCGTGGGCCACAGACTCCTCCATCGGGGGTCCCACAGAGGCCGGGCCTGGGGAAAGAGAGAAAATTCAGAGACAGAGAGAGAGCAAGAGACTCAAGGAAGAGAGTCACACCAAGGTGCCAGTCAGAGAGGGATGCTGAGCGGAGAGACAGTCTAAGGAGAGCAGAGACAGACAAGCAAAGACAGAGAGAAGACAGATAAAGGCCCAACAAGACAAGAGACTCAGACACAGACAGCAAGACAAAAGAGAGGGAGAGGGACACATACACAGAAAAAAGGAAAAGAAAGAGTGGAATAAGAACAGACAAACGCTGTGGGACCCGGGGACTTCTCTGATGGTCCAGTGGTTAAGACTGTGCTTCCAATGCAGGGGGCACGGGTTCAATCCCTGGTTGGGGAACTATTGGGTTCAAACCTGAATGGACTTTCTGGCCAACCCAATAAGATCTCACATGCCACGTGGTGCAGCCAAAAAAAAAAATGTTGTGGAAGCAGACCAAGGTGGCAGTTGAACAACACTGTAAAGATACTAAATGTCGCTGAATTGTTCATTTTACAACGGCTAATCTTGTTATGTGAATTTCACCTAAATTTTTTTAAATTCGGAAAAAAAAAAAAAAAGGGTTACAGAGCTCCAGAGTAATGGAAAAGACAGATTAATTGCAAAAGAGAATTAGAGACAAAGGGTCAGAGAGAGAAACAAAAAGAAAAGGAGACAGGCCCAGAAACACATACACACAGTCAGCCACTTACAATGATGTCAGATGAAATAAAAAGGCAAGGTACAACCGCTTTCCAGCCGACAAACTGGAAGGAAGCACCCTCACATACCACAGTCGTTGTCTCTAGAGAAGGGGACTATTGGGGATGTTTTTCTTCCTATTTTACAAATTATCTGCAATGACTACCATTACTTCATAAACAGAATCAAAAACTTATCTAAGAAAAAAGAAGGAAGGAGGGTGTCTCCGTGGGTGCTTAGGTCACGGGGAGAGGACAGGAGCTCTGCCTGTGGGTCTGAAGGGGCCCAAATGACTCCTAACGAGCGAGGGTCGCAGGACAGGGCCAGGACTCCCCCTGGTTGTCCCGGCGCCTCCCAGGGAGAGCGGACTTACGGATGAGGTCTGGCAGGAGCCAGGTGTTGCAGTTGACCTGGTAGAGCAGAACATCACTGCTGAACTCCTCAGGGTCTGAGCGCCCCCCAAGGACCACCATGGTGTCCCCCAGCAAGGCTGAGGCGTGGAAAAGCCGGGGGCGGGGCTGTTGGGGAGACACATGGCAGGACGGCCTGTCAGAGCCCACAGCCCTCCCCTCTCTGTGCTCCCTCTCAGCTCACCCACCACCCCAAATCTCCCCACGCCCCGGTCCCCAGCAGATGCAGTTGTCTCTAATCGGAGTTTCACGTTCTCCCGTACACCGTCTCCTCTGGCCTTGAAGGCAGAAGCATAGGAGCCTCAGTGCCCCGTTTCATAGCTGGGGAGGCCAGGAAGGGGAGCGGCCTGTCAGGGCCACACCCAGAGTGTGGCAGAGCTATGGTGGAACCCAGACCTCTGACCTCCTGGTCTAGGAGTCTTATCTCCAAGTCAGAGGTAGAAGAAGGGGAGACTTTGGGTACCGTGGGGACTGGAAAGAAGGCAGAGTAGGAATCCAGGGTTGAGCTAGTCCCTGGGGCACTGGGAAAGGGTTTCCCCACCCCAGCCCCCTACACTCATCTGGGTGGATGAGGACCTCTTTTCCTGACCTTTGCCCCCTGAGAAGGGGCCAGCAGGCTCCAGGTGCGGTCAGGACAGTGCAGGGAGTAGAGCTCAGGGGATGGGGCCGCCAGCTCTACGTGGAAGCGGAAACCCCCAAACACGTAGAGGGCGTCCGTGGCCTCGTGATACACAGCGGAATGACCATAGAGACCTGGGGGTGGGGGACGAGCGAGCACCGAGGCTGGGGGAGGGGCTGGTGATCAGGAGCACTCCCCCACCTTCCTCCAGAGACCTGGGAGCCCTTCTCAACCCCTCCCCCTCCCTTCGGTTCTGAAGGACAGCCATCAGAGACTCTGGGAAAGAGAAGAGAGAGAAACGGGAACCAGAATGACCTTGGGGACAGTGATCAAAGAATACAGAAGGAGAGAGAAAGGAAAACACGTGAGGGGCAGTGATCTAGGACCTGGGAGATGGAAACAGCGACCCACTGCCACTGGGCAGGAGGTGGGCAGCTTCTCATGAAGTCTGGGAGGAGTAAGTAGAGAAGCTGAACGTCTCAAAAGGCGGGATCCTGGGAATGCGGGTAGACGATGAGGGCAGGCAGGGAGATAGCAGGCATGGGGGGCAGTGCCCACAGAGTACAGGAGCGGATGGAGAGGACGGCCGGGAGTCAAAGGCTCTGTGCCCCACCCCCATCCTCACCACACCCCATCCCCAGGCTCACCTGTGGGGGGTGTCCCGCTCTGGGCTCCAGACACCCAGGTGCCAGTCGCCAGCTGATACTCAAGCAGCTGCTGGTTGAAGCCATTTTCAGGGGAGTAACCACCCACCAGCAGCAGAGACAGGCCTCGGCGGGCAGTAAGGGTGTGACCAGCCACTGCTGGTAGCGCCACGGTCTGAGGGGTCTGGGGGATGAAGCGTGGAGTGGGGGGGACAGAGATCAGGGGTCATTTTGTGGGTAGAAGCAAGGCTCAGAGCTCCCCATACTCCCCTTGAACCACTAAGGAGCTGGTGAACTGCCAGGGGTTGGTCAGACCCTAGGCCTTCCCACCAGCCACGGTCCCAGCAGGTGAGCAGCAGACCCCTTGCTGTTTCTACCTGCGCAGTGTCACTTCTTCAGGAAGGAGCAGCCTGGGGTTCCTTTGGGAAGCCCTTGCCCCTCTGCTCTCACTCTGGCTCCACAGCGGGCTGTGTCCCAGCCTGGCAACCACGGCATCACATCCCCTTGCGAGGGACTGGCTCAGGAATTAAATGTGACCCCGGATGACCAATGAAATTCAATTATCTGGGACTTGTGCTGGAGCCCTGGGAGGAAGCCTCTTCCTCTGGGGGCAAAGCTGGCAGGAGATGCTTTGGTCATCTTTGCTAGAGCCTGGTTGTGGGGGCTAAGAGAGGGGAGAAATGCTCACCTTCTCCTGCCGCCACTGCAGGGTGGTTAGGTTGAGGACCCAGAAATCCCGGGCGACGCCCCCAGCCGTGAGCCCCCCCAGCAGGTACATGGCACCACGGCCAGCAGGCACGTAGGCAGCCGCGTGGAAGGAGCGAGGCGAGGGACCTGGGCCCCCATCCTCAGCTCCTGCCAACATCTGTGTCCACCGCCGTTCACTCACTGAGTACCTGCAGCCAAGATGCACCAAAAGCGGCCTCACTATACAGTCATCCCAGCATCCCCTGGGGTGACCCCCCACTTGGCAGGTATCCCAACACCCCTAAGGTGACCCTCCTATAACAATCACCTTACCACCCCCTGGGGTAGCACCACCCAAATAAGTATCCCAGTCCCTGAGGTAAGTCTCCTGTGACAAGTGTCCCAGCATCCTTTGGGGCATCCTTCACCTGTAGAGGTTTTTCTGCACCTCCCGAGGGGACTCTTATGTGACTGACATCCCAGCGTGCCCCGAGGTGACTTTTTCTCATTGAGATATCCCACCTCCCCAGGGCAGTCCTCACCTGTACAGGTTTCCCAGCAGCCCCTGGGGCAGACCCAGGCCCCCAAACATCCACAAGGTGCCATCAGGTCCCTCCACCATAGTGTGCCCCAGGCGGTGCAGGAAGCGGTTGGCGGTGTCCTGGGGGTGGGGCGGGACACGAGGGCTCAGGTAAGGTCATCACAGAGTGTCAGGCTAGGTCTAGGGTCTAGGGGGTAGTCTCGGGAGTGGAATGGGAAGAAGGATCCAGAAGGCGGGCTGTAAGGCACCTCCCTGGAGAGTGGCGTCCACAACTCACGGCCGAGAGGCGGCTGTCCATGAGGGTCTCCCAGACCAGCTGCCCACCGTCCAGCTTCGTGGCACAGTCCGGGCCCCCGAAGCCCTCGGCGCAGATGCACACGCCCAGGCTCTGGGGAACAGCAGACGGAAGCTGGGGAGGAGCCCCGATTACTCCCCTCCCCCACCGCCGTCCCACCCAGCCTGCCCTCCTTCACCCGCACCTGGTTACAAGTCCCTGCCCCATTGTGGGCGTTACAGTTCTCCGGACACAGAGCCATGCGGCAGTGTGGGCCAGCCCAGCCCTGGGGACATCGGCAGAGTCCAGCACCCGCGGCCTCGTCCTGGGGTACACACTCCTGGGGGACAGGGCAGCTCCCGGGGCCCCCTGACCCACAGCGGGCAGAGCCCACAGAGGCGTTGAAGCCCCAGGAAGAGGAGCCGTTGGCCTCCCAGTGCAGCACCAGCAGCCCTGTCGGAGGAGAGGGTCCAGAGGCTTGTCACAAGCCCTCAATAAAGTGATATTTAAAAGGAGAGGGGTGGCCTGCAGGCCCTCTGACCTCATCAGCTCCTACCCTGCCCGCCCTCTGCCCTCCAGCATCCTGACCTGCTTCCTGTTCTCAGAGCCTGGGCACCTGCTATTCCTCCACCTGGACTAGCTGCCCTTGCCCACACCGCCCCCTTCAGGCCTCAAGTGAAATTTCATTTCTGCAAAGACCCCCTCCCCAACTCCCCCGACAGGCCAAGCTCCCCACTCCTTCCCATTTCCTCCTGTCCCTTACCAGAAGTGTCACTATTCTGAGTGTAATTTGTTCGCTGCTATCTGCCACTCCCCACCTCTGCTGTGAGTCCATGAAGGGAGTGCCTGTGCCCCTTGTTCACTGCTACATGCCTGGCACCTAGCTCAGGCCCAGTTTCCTGCAGGTGCTCAGTAAACGTCTGCTGCGTGAAATGAAATCGAGGGAATCGAGGGCTCCTCAGCTCTAGTAGCTCACTGCGAGGGCTCTCGGCTTGCATGCAATCACCACCAGCAGGCCAACTACAACTCTGCTCTCTCTCTCCCAGCCTTGGAGCCACTCTGATTTACAGTATGAAGAGAAGCATTTCCAAAACCAGGCCCTTTAACGACCATAGGTAACAAATTATTTCTAGTGCATCTCCATCAGACTAAGCCGGGGTCCCAACATCTCAGCACAGTTGACATAATGGGGCCTGGTAATTCTTGGTTGAGGGGCTGGCCTGTGCATTGTAGAATGCACAGTAGCATTTCTGGCCTCCACCCATGAGATGCCAGGGGCACCCCCAGTCATGACAATCAGAATGTCTCCAGACACAGCCAAATGCCCCAAGGGGCAAAGCCACTCCTGGCTGAGAACCACCAAGCTGAGAAGACAGATGCCCAGGGGCCCTCGCACCAGCTACATTCTGTGTATCCCCAAAACTTGTCCCACTTGGGCCTTCTTTCCAGAGACACAACCCAGACAGTACAGTCCTCTCTATGTGCCTCTCAGCTGAAAAACTGAGACCCAGAGGTGGCAAGGAACTGCATCACCCAGCCAGTCAGTTGGCAGAGTCAGGCTGGGTCTTGAGCCTATCTCAGGTAGTAAGGTACAGGGACAAAGGACAGCCCAGGACAGAGGTCCCACTTCCCCCAGTCCCCATACCAGACAGGGCCTGCACAGTGAGGGGCCTGTCCCGTCGCTGGCCGCAGAAGGCAGCAATGAGGCTACGGTCCGACTGGACGACACCAGTGTCCAGGAAGCGTGGGAATCCATCAAAGGCCAGGACATAGCTCAGCTGGAGAGGTGGAGAGTCGAGGATCAGGGGATGATGAGGGTGAGAACGAGGGATGTTTGGGGTCTGGGAGGAGGTGGCGCTCAAGAGGAGAGGGCAATGTGAGACTGGGGAAAAGCCTGGTCGAACCACCTGGGCAGACTGTCGAACGGTGTCATGGAGCCCACCATTCCCGCTCCTGTGTTCACAGCTGACTTGGTTAATCAATCAGGCACTCCTGCATGGAGCCTCTTTCTCAATACACACATCCTGCAGCCACTACCAATCGATCAGAGTTGGCACACAAGGTACAAATATTTACCATACCTGGACTGGGGAATGGGAAACTGGAGTCCAGCAAACAGGAGGCAATCTGGGAAACTGGAGGGTCTGTGGGCTTAGGAGCAAAGGGGTGGGGGTCTGAGGGATAGAGGTGGGAGCTTGATGGATGAAAAAACAGGGCCGTGGGGGCCAGGGTCTGTCTGAAGATTCAGATTGGGTGGGAGAGACACGGGCCTCTAATCGGTGCCCTTGGTGCTCACCGTGCAGGGGGTGCTGCTGTCGGGAGAGAAGGTGAGGGTAAGTGGGGGACAGAGGGTCCCGGGGGCACAGGGCTGTAGCACCTCGGTGGCTGAGACCACCCACACACAATAGGACAGGCCTGGCCCGGCTCTCGCTGCCCCGCCACCAGGAGGCAGTAGCCCCCCAACCCGGCGTGAGCCCAGTGCCACGGAGGACACGTTGGTGAGGAGGGCACGACCCCCACACTCCCGGAAGCAGGAGCCGCCAGCCCTGGGGAGATGGAGGAGAGCCAGCGTCAGACCAGTCCTGCCCCATCCCACCACGTCTTGAACCCCACCCTGCCCCGCCTGGCTGGCCCCTGGCTCACCGGGGGTCTCCATAGTAGCCAGGGGAGCAGAGCTGGCAGTGGGCACCCTCCGTGTGGTCCTGGCAGAAGCAGAGCCCGCTGAGGTTGTCGCAGTGGCCTCGGCGTGGGTCCCCATGCCCGTTGCACTGGCAGGGCCGGCAGCCACCCGAGCCTGTGGCGTTACCGAAGCTGCCCGGCCGACACCGTTCGCAGTGTTCCCCCCACGTCCAGTCTGTGGAGGCCCCAGCAGGCAGGATGCAGAGTCAGGGGCAACGGTGGGAAGGAGCCCAACCCTCCCCGACCCCACCCCAGACTGGGGAGGAATCGCAAATCCTAAGAGGGAATACTGAGGCCCCGCCAGGGAGAAGGATGGCACTGAAACCTGATCGGGGTAAGAAGCAGGCAGTGGGGTGGGGGACGCAGAGCCGGGTGAGGGGACACACAGACAGAAGCAAACAGGGGCCCCGAGGAGGCTCCCTCAAGGCCACGCCCGAGGAGTTCAGGAAGAGGGTGCTCACCCTGGCACTCATCGCAGAAGCCAGGCCCCCGCTTGTGGCAGTGGCTGTGCAAGTTGCAGCCACAGTCCCGGGAACAGCGGGGGGCGGGGGGTCCTGGGGCAGGTGTGGGTGGGGGCGGGTCAGATGTCCAGCCCAGGTCACACACGCAGGTGAAGTCTGGGGGGCCACTGCACACACCATGGCCACAGTCCTCCAGGCACCTGATGGGGCGTGGCGGGGAGGCGGAAGGACTGGGCAGGCCTGGATTCCCCAAGGCATCCACCCCTCACGCCACCCCACCCCACCCCACCATCTCCATGGCAACACCATCATAAGCTGCTGCCTGTTTCACGATCCTGGACTCCGTGGGTGGCCCTGTCTCCAAGGTAACCCCATCACATGTAGTAACTCCTGTCTCTATAGTAACCAAATATCACCCCTGGTGATCTGTTCCCTGTGAAAATCCCTTTCAACTTGGTCCTGCTCCATCTCTATGGCAACGCTGAAGACGGTGGCCTGCTGTCCACAGGTGACCTGTCTCCACAGTAATTACTGTTACGTTGAGGACCCTACCACTCTAATGAGGGCCTGTTCTGCAAGGTAAAAACCCAAGGCTCACCGGGCAGGCTGGCTCCATGGGAGGCAGCCCAGCCCCAGGATCACCTCCTCCCAACATCTCCGCGTGCACCCGCCCTGGGGCCGCATGGAAACCCGTGTGCCACTCACGTGCGGTTGCAGTACGTGATGCCATCACCCTGGTAGCCCCTCTGGCAGTGACACTCATAGCTGAGGGGTGTGTTCAGGCAGGTGGCCCGCAGGTGACACCGCGCCAGGCCCAGGCGACACTCATCCACATCTGGACAGCGGGCATACGCCCAGCGGGCAGGGAGGGCCACAGACAGCCCCAGGCCCTCCCCGACCCACAGGGAGCAGTTACCCCCACCCAGAGGCCCTGAGAAGTCCCCCTGGAGGCAGCTGGGAGGAGGGAGGTTGAAGAAGGCGGTTGGGGTTGGTGGTGAGAGGAGGGAGGGAGGGGATGATAAAGAAACAGAGACAGAGACAGGGATACAGTGAAAGGGAGACAGAAGAAGAAACAGCAACAGAGAGACAAGAAGAAAGAAAACAGAAGGAAAGATGAGAGAAGACAAGTCAGACAGGGAAAGCGTTGGGAGGGAGAAAAGAGAGAAGCAGAGAGGAGGAGGGGGGAGATGATGGTAAGAAAAAGACAAAGGGGCAGAGAAACAAAGAGGCTGTTAGAATTAGGGCGGGCCCGGCCCACCCCACCCCCCAGGCCCCCAGCCCGCCTCACCGTCCCAGGGTGGGGTTGTCCTCATTGCCACACCAGCCACACGCGTGGCTCTGCAGGCACTCATGGCAGGTCAGGAAGCGGTCACAGCTCCGGCACCTTGGCTCTGAGTGCACGCTGCGGGGGGATGGGTGTGAGGCTGTCAGAGCCGCCCCCTACCCTGGTCTCCACCCTCCCCTCCCGGAACCCTGCCACCCGGACCGCACCTGTCGTCCCAGCCTCGGCAGCCCCCGTACGGGTACCGGGCCAGATAGGCAGCAAACATGAAGCAGGTGTGGGTGGACTGGCACCAGGCGCACTGGCTCGCGTTGGCCAGGCAGTCGTCACAGGTCAGGCGCCTGGGGGCCGGGAGCGGGGACAGGGTCATGCTACAGCCCAGCCCCCCCACACCCTCACACACCCTCTCCCTGGGCCCCGTGGGGCTCACTGGCTGCAGAGCGGGGGACACTCCTGGGGGCTCTTCAGGGCACCCCGACCCCGGCCCCGCCGGCTGCACGCTGCGTCCCCTTTGCGGCTGGTGCTCTGATGCCACTCACAGAAGGGGTCCTGGCAGGTTGGAGGAATAACAGCCCAGCTTAGCCTTCTCCCTGGGGCTGCCAGCGCCAGTCCGCCAGCACCGGTTCAACAAGCAGCTGCCTCCCTTGCCTGCCAGGGCCCACACACCCCTGTCCCCAGCCCGCCTCCTTCCTACAGCCAATGACACCCATGGGTTCTGCCTGACCAGCACCCACTCCCTTTTTCCGCAGTAGCACCACTCTGTGTGGTCCAGGTGCGGCTGATTCAATCCCTGGGATCCAGAGGTGGGCAGGGGGTCACCCTCCTTCCTCCCAGCCTCACTGACGGGTCCAGGAGCTTGCACAAGCCCCAGCTAGAGCAAATGAGAGGCGCTTCTGAGACTTCTGTTGAACTGAGGGGTGAGAGTGAGGTGAGATCAGAAAAGTGTTCTCCTTTCCCTTAGGATCTGAGTGGCTGAGCTGAGGGATAAACGTCTGGAGCCCTTGAGGCTCCCTTGCCACTCCCAAGGAATGAACCTCCAGGGAAAATGAGAACCTGGAATGCAGGGAAGTGAATGGCTGCCGTTCGAACCTTTGGAGCTAGCAGGCCTAAAGACCTACTCTTGGACTCTGGTGTCTAAGCAGATAAATGCCCCTCTGGTACAGAGGCGCTGCGTTGGGTTTTCTGATCCTTGCAACACGCAGTCATCACTGCTAGAAGCCCACCCTCCAGCCCCTCTCCAACGCTCCCTACCTGGCTCTCACCTGCAAACGACAAGGGCCCTGGTTGCCTACCCCCACCACCACCCAAAGGGCCCCTCGGCTGCCCATGCCAGCTCTGAGGGGCCCTCCCGCTTGCTCAGTCGCCTGCTTTGGCTGACTCCGTGCCGAGCCCTCCCCGCTGTGACTTGGTGGGCACCTGGGTGCAGGCATGGCAGTCGCGATGCTCCTCACAGAGTGGACAGAGGGCAGGCACCAGCACCAGCAGGGACCCGCCGGCCCCGCTGTCCCCGCAGTGGGCCCCGCTCTGGCGCAGGTGGCAGGTGGCGCTGGCCAGGCACCAGCCGCAGCCCTGGTCCGCCAAGCAGCCCAGGCAGGAGGAGTAGGAGGCGCAGGCCGATGAGCGGTAGGGCTCCAGGAAGAAGAAGGAGATCTCCTGGGGAAGGGGGTCATATGAAGGTCAGGGGTCCACGCGCCAAGTCAAGGCTGGGGATAGGGATTAGAGTTTGGAGCTAAAGACTTATTGTTTGGAAACAAGGTTGAGGACTCGGACCTGTAGAAAGTCAGGATTTAGGGCATCAGCAGATGAACGGGGATCAAGGTTTGAGAAAATCTAGAGATCAGAGGTCGAAGTACGGAGGGCAGAAGTCAGGGTCAGCATGATCAGGGTAGGAGGAGTCAGACCCGTGGGCAGGGGTCAGAATATGAGATCAGGTCAGACTCTGGGGGTCAGGTGTCGGGGTCTGGGGGATTCAAGGTAAGGCCCAAAGTTCGAGAGTCAAGGAGTGGGACTCCCCTGGTGGTCCAGTGGCTAAGACTCTGAGCTCCGAATGCAGGGGGCCCAAGTTCGATCCTGGGTCAGGGAACTAGATCCCACATGCCGCAACTAAGAGTTTACATGCTGCAACTAAAGATCCTGCATGCCACAACTAAGAAAAGATCCCTCATGCCGCACAAAGATCCTGCACATGGCAACAAAGATCCCACGTGCCACAACTAAGACCTGACACAGCCTAATTAATTAATTATGTTTAAAAAAAGAGTCAAGGAGTAAGAGCTCAGGGTCAAGGGAGCCAGTCTGTGGCCAGGGCCTGGGGGTAGGGCCAGAGGCGGGGGCCTGCGTACTCACGCTGCCACCCGGCACGCCAGTCCGGTCCCACAGCAGGGTGAGCTCGCTGTGCCCAGGGCCCGCCGAGCCGTTGAGCTGGCCCCGGATCTCTACCGCGTACTTGTGGCCCCGGCCGGGCAGCGGGAAGAGGCGAGCAGAGCCTGGGCGCTGCAGCCGCCTCGTCTCCTTCTCCTGCTGAGCCACCCAGCGCCCCACCTCCTCCTGGGACGAGGGGTGAGGGGCAGACAGGGGCCTGAGAACTTTCCACCCACACTCTGACCCCTGAAGCTCCCAAGAGCCCCAAACCCACCTAGCACCCACCCCGTCTTGGGAAGAGGAGGGCCTGGGAGTTTCTTAGACCCCCAAAACTCCCAAGCTCCCTCAAACCTCCTGGCAACTCACCTCCTCCTCAGGGGAGTCTGACTCAGTAACTCAGACCTTCCCCTTTCTTCAAAATCCCACCCCCTCACCCCAGTTCCATTCACAACTGAAAACCCCAGGGCCCTCCTTCAACTAAGGATATATCCCATGCCTCTGATTTCTCCCTGGCCCTCCTCCCCAGCACGCACCCAAGCCCCCATATTTACCATAAACAGCCCCCTGAATGTCCCAGGCACCCTCACCATGCTTTCTGTGTCAGGGCCACGGGCCATCCGGGCCAGTACATGCAGGCGCTGAGCCCGGGCCCACACGGCCACGTCCTCAGCCCCCGGCCCACCAGGTCCTCCTGGCAGCAGTGGATGGATGAAGCCACGGTAGACCAGGGACACGTCGGTCTCTGAGCTAGGTGTCAGGGTGATGGTCGTACTGCGGACAATCAAGACCTGTGCCAGCCAAGGAGGGAGGCGTGTATGAGGACCTCACTGCAAGGCCCCATGGTCCTCACACCTCTCCAGCCACATCACAGCTAGAAAAGACCAGGCAGGCCTTTCTTACCTTCTGAGATGGCCCACACTCTGTCCACGGAGTGCGTTTCTCTCTAAATAAATCTCTAAATAAACTTCTTACCTATCACTTTGTCTCTCACTGAATTCTTTCTGTGATGAGACATCAAGAACCTAAGCTTTAGGGGCTTCCCTGGTAGCACAGTGGTTGAGAATCCGCCTGCCAATGCAGAGGACGCAGATTCAATCCCTGGTCCAGAAAGATCCCACATGCAAAAGATTCCACATGCTGCGGAGCAACTAAGCCCGTGTGCCACAGTTACTGAGCCTGTGCTCTAGAGCCCATGAGCCACAACTGCTAAGCCCGTGCTCTGCTCTGCAACTACTGAAGCCCGCACGCCTAGAGCCTATGCTCCGCAACAAGAGAAGCCACTGCAGTGAGAAACCTGCACACCGCAATGAAGAGTAGCCCGTGCGCAGCAACAAAGACCCAATGAAGTCAATAAATAAATTTTTAAAAGAATTAAAAAAAAAAAGAAAAGAGCAGGAAACCCAATCTCCTTCCCTGTTTTACTAAAGGGGAGGCTGAGGGCAGGAGCTCGGGGGAGACACCTCACCCACAGTTACTCTGGGAGAAGAGCTGGGACTCCGACTCAGACAGCAGACAACAGGGTCCCAGCCCCTGCTCATCTCCTCTCATTAAACTCCAGGACCCTGGACCTTTCAGCATGTTCTTCCTCAACACAGCATCTTTTCACCTAAGCCTTTGATAGTCCAGATCCCTTAACGAGGGGGTTTGGAGAATTTCCGGGTAAGTGAACACATTCACGTGCCAGGAGGGTGTCACACCCCAACTCCATGGGAACAGAAGCTCAGGCCCCTTCTGGACCTCATCCTACATACCATGTTCTTTGTTATAATGAACCAGTATATAAGTTAAAAAAAAAAAGATTCCAGGGACTTCCCTGGTGGTGCAGTGGTTAAGAATCCACCTGCCAATCAGGGGACACAGGTTCAAGCCCTGGTCCAGGAAGATCCCACATGCCTCAGAGCAACTAAGCCCATGCGCCACAACTACTGAGCCTGTGCTCTAGAGCCCATGAGCCACAACTATTGAGCCCACGTGCCACAACTACTGAAGCCCAGGCGCCTAGAGCCCGTGCCCTGCAACAGGAGAAGCCACTGCAGTGAGAAGCCCGAGCACCGCGACAAAGAGTAGCCCCTGCTGGCCGCAACTAGAGAAAGCCCACGCACAGCAACGAAGACCCAACGCAGCCATAAATAATTAATTAAAAAAACAAAAACAAACAAACAAAAAAAAGAGTCCAGATCCAACATTCAGAGCAACGGACATGCTACATGATTTATTGCTAGTATGTGTTTTTATAATTGTAAAAGAATGGGACAACCCAAGTGTTTGTCACGGGAGACTATTTAAATAAACTTAACACTACGGCGTCGTCACAATGTCAATGGATTACGATGAAGCCGTTAAAAAAAAAAGGGTGTTTCCTAAGTTCTGTTATGGTTATGGGAAGCTTGCCAGGATACATTAAGAAAAAAGGGAGGACTTCCCAGGTGGCGCAATGGTAAAGAATCCACCTACCAATGCAAGGGACACGGGTTCGATCCCTGCCCTGGGAAGATTCCACATGCCATGGAGCAACTAAGCCTGTGCGCCACAACTATTGAGCCTGTGCTCTAGAGCCCGTGAGCCACAACTACTGAGCCCATGTGCCACAACTACTGAAGCCCACGCGCCTAGGGCCCGTGCTCCACAACAAGAGAAGCCACTACAATGATGAGCCTGCACACCACAATGAAGAGTAGCCCCCGCTCGCAACAACTAGAGAAAGCCATTTGCAGCAACGAAGACCCAATGCAGCCAATAAATAAATAAAATAAATAAATAAATAAATTTTTAAAAAAAGAAAAAAGGGAAGTGGTAGTACAGTATAGATAGTATATTACTTTTGGTGCAAGAAAAAAAATAATTAAATGTCACATTTACCTGTATATGAATAGGTAAACTGTGGAAGGATATATATGAAATCCATATAGATCTTCTGGGGACAGTTAGGGTGGTCTTGAGTTGGGGGGGATGCTGAGGCCAGCTTCCCACACTGAGGAGTGAGGAGTGGGGTAGATGGAAGAGACTTTTCACTCAACAACTTTTTACATTGTTGTGGTTTTTACTTTTTTTGTTTTATTTTGTTTTTTTAACCATCTAGGATTATTTTATTTTATTTTACTTTATTTTACTTCATTTTATTTATTTTTTGGCCACACTGCACAGCATGTGGGATCTTAGTTTCCAGACCAGGGGTCAAACCCATGTCCTCTGCACTGGAAGCTCGGAGTCTTAACCACTGGACCGCCAGGGAAGTTCCCATTGCTGTGGGTTTTGAACCATGTGATGATAATACCTAGTTTTTAAATTAATAAGGAACCACTGTAGAAAACACTTTGGTGATTCCTCAATAGGTTAAACATAAGATTACCCCAGCAATTCAGCTCATATATACCCAAAAGAATTGAAAATAGGTTTTCATTGCAATATACACAAATATCAAATCATTCTGTTGTACACATAACGTACACATATGTACCTAAACTAACATAAGGTTGTTTGTCAATTATACCTCAATTAAAAGAAAAATATCATCAAAAGGTGTAAACAACCCAAATGTTAATCAGCTGATGAATGGATGTGGCATGGCCATACAATGGAATATTATTCAGCCATAAAAAGGAATGAAGTTCTGGGACTTCCTAGGTGGCGCAGTGGTGAAGAATCTGCCTGCCAATGCAGGGGACACAGGTTCGAGCCCTGCCCTGGGAAGATTCCACATGCCACGGAGCAACTAAGCCCGTGAGCCACAACTATTGAGCCCATGTGCCACAACTATTGAAGCCCACGCGCCTAGGGCCCATGCTCCACAACAAGAGAAGCCACTACAACGAGGAGCCTGTGCACCACAATGAAGAGTAGCCCCCCGCACCCTGCAACTAGAGAAAGCCCGTGTGCAGCAACAAAGACCCAACGTAGCCAATAAATAAATAGAATAAACAAATAAATTAAAAAAAAAAAAAAAAAGGAATGAAGTTCTGGGACTTCCCTGGTGGTCCAGTGGCTAAGACTCTGCGCTCCCAATGCAGGGGGCCCGGGTTCAATGCCTGGTCATCGAACTAGATCCCACATGCCGCAACTAAGAGTTCACATGCCACAACTAAAGATCTCATGTGCCGCAACTAAGACCCAACACAGCCAAATAAATAAATAAAGGAACTAAGTTCTGACACATGCCACAATATGGATGAGCCTTGAAAACATTATGCTGAGTGAATGAAGCCACACACAAAAGGCCATGTATTATATGTTTCCATTTATATGACGTATCCAGAGTTAACAAATCCAGACACAGAAAACGGTTAGTGGTTGCCAGGTTGTGAAAATGTTCTGGGGGGGACTTCCTTGGTGGTCCAGTGGGTAAGACTCTGCACTCCCAATGCAGGGGGCCGGGGTTCAATCCCTGGTTGGGGAACTAGGTCCCACATGCATGCCACAACTAAGAAGTCTGCATACTGCAACTAAAGATCCCACGTGCCGCAACTAAGACCTGGCACAGCCTAAATAAATAAATATTAAAAAAAAAAAAAACAAGAAACAAAAAACCTGTTCTGGGGACTCCCCTGGTGGTTCAGTGGTTAGGGCTCCCTGTTTCCACCACAGGGGACACAGGTTCGATCCCTGATCCGGGAAGATCCCACATGCTGCAGAGCAACTAAGCCCGTGTGCCACACCTACTGAGCCTGCGCACCTAGAGCCCGTGCTCTGCAACAAGAGAAGCCACCGCACTGGGAAGCCCACGCACCACAAGGAATAGGCCCTGCTGGCCGCAACTAGACTAGAGAAAGCCTGGGTGCAGCAACGAAGACCCAACGCAGCCAATAAATTAATTAATTTTTTTTAAAAAAGGAAAATCAGACCCTTGAATATAAAGGCTTAAGGGGTAAACACAAGAGTGGTAAAGATCCATTTGAAAAATGAAAACTCTAAGACCAAGCCCTTCCACACTCCACGCCGGGCCCCACCCCCTGGCTCCCCACCTTGTCAGGCTGGGAAGCATTGGGTGGCTGTTGAAAGGTGAGCAGGTGCAGGCCAGGCAGGAAGCTCTGGGTGACACAGGCCTCCAGGGAGGTAACGAAGACAGGTGCGGGCCCCCACCAGCCCACGGTGCCCGAGATCTGCTCCCCTCGGCAGCGTGCCTGCTCTGTGAGGACAGGAGGGTCGGGAGATGGGAGTTGGCGTGGGGTGCTGGGCTGCCCCCTCCCACACCGCCCCTGGACACTCACCAGGCCGAGGAAGGCAGCTCTCATTGTGCACGCACCAGCCCAGGGCGCCGGGCCCCCGGGGAGGAGCTGCGGTGCTGCTGAATGCCAGGCAGGCCTGGCAGTCACCCAGGAGGCGGCCCAGGCCCAGGCAGCTGGCAGCTGGACACTGCAGAGAAGGGAAAGACAGGGGTCACTATCCACTGCGGCTTAAGGGACCTGGGAAAAGCTGTGGATTCAGGAGTCTTGGGGCAGAAAGGTCAGGAAGTTGGAGAAGGGAACTGAAAGCTGGTTGGAATGAGAAAGATCAAGAGGACGGCAGGGGGGGGCCGGGGGGGATCCAGGGACACAGTCATGAGTTCAAAAGGACCAGGAAGAGGGTCAAAGGTTTAAGGGTCAGTAGCCAGGAACGCCAATCTCAGGTGTGAAAACAAGTCTCCCAAGCGCGGGGAAGTCCTTCTTGACTTGGTTTAGGCAGAAGAAGACACGGAGGACCAGGTCTCCGTGCTAGGGGACAGAGCGCTAGGACAGTCACTCACAGCCCCCGAGGGAGTCCCAGGAGGCGGTGCAGCCTGGCAGGCCCCCTGACACCAACTGCATTCGGGGTCTCGGGAGCAGACGCTGTGGTCCGTGTACATGGAGCAGTAGTCCAAGTGGTACTGCAGAGAAATGGGCGGGGGGAGGGGGCGCCTCAGACCTGGGAACTGCTCCCACGTCCCCACTCACTTTGATGACCCCGGGGAACCCCAACTGCTCGGAGCCTTGAGGACCCCCACCCACTTCTCCCCCAGCCCCAGGGACCGCCGCCTCTCTGCCCTCAGCCCCAGGGACCACCATTCCTCTTCCTTTGGACCTGGGGACTCACGTCCCTCCTCTCATGGCCCTAGAGACCTCCCCTCCTTCTCCCAGGGACACATCCCCAACTTCCTCCTTTAACCGTGCTACCTCCTCCCCAGCCACCCTCTCCCCATCACCCCAGTGCTCACGTCTGGAGCAGGCGCCTGGAACACAAAGGGGGGCACCTTGTAGGCCATCAAGTCCCCACGGGGCCGGCCACTGTACCCCCCTGCCACCAACAGGACACTGCCACCAAGCACAGCTGCCACATGTGAGTACCGACCACTGGGAGGCGCTGCTCGGCCTAGGGGAATACAGAACCCCCACCAAGGACATGAGACCCCCCCATCCCCCTCCCACCTTCATGGTTCCCCACCTAGAGGACCACCCCTGACTCTCCTATGCCTCAACCCCACTTGCCCAAGGAAACCCTCCCGGTCTGCCTGGCCCTGCTCTAGCCTCAGTTCTCTTACCTCTTGGAACACCCACACTGCTGTCCAAGCCATCTTTCAGACACAGCATGATCTCTGGGTCAAATCCTGGATCTACTACCACTTCCTTGGTTTCAAATCATAGATCAACTACCGACTAGACGTGTGCCCTTGGGCAAGAGACTTGATTTCTCCGAGTCTTGGTTTCCTCCTCTGTAAACGGAACCTCACCCTCAGGGAGCTGAGGCAGGCTGCCTGGCTCTCACCTGTTGTGTGTCTGACACCAGCCTCCCTTCTAGCGACAGCTTCTGATTTTCCTCTGGAAAACCACCCCTCCCACTCACAGCCCACAAGGCTCAAGTTGAGCTGGCCCTGCCTCTGGCAGCAGCGGGGCTTGAGCCCAGGCCCATCAGAGTCCGTGACTAGTTCAGGGAGGGGACCCAATTCCTACAGTTCTCAGGAAAAAGGTACTGTCCTCCCTCTGGGCATTTGATAGGGGTAGGATATAATCCCAGAGCTGCCGGTGACCATCTACAAAAGGCAAAGCTGCTAGAGGCTGAAGCGAACCCAGCAGAGAACTGGGGAGAGAAACGGCCGATGCCATCATGTGAGCACCTGGATCCGGGCCAGCCTGCAGTCAGTTTTCACTCCAGTGAGTCAAGAAATTCTTTTTTGCTTAAGCGGGTTGGTTGGGATTTCTGTCACTTACAATCAAGAGTCCTGACTGATGGGTAAGTGGTCAGTGATTGGCGACTCCGTCACCCTCTTACTGACCTGTATGCTCTCTAAGTGCGTGGGACTTGGCCCAGGGGATCAAAATCTGCAGAGAAGGAGGAGGCCTCCAGAAATCTCACACTCTGGCCTACCCAGTAAAGAGGCCTAAAGGAGGGGCAGGAGAAGCAGTGGAGCCCTGGCTGCTAGGCCAAGGCTCTATTTCTGATGGTCAAACAGGGTTTCTTGGGGACCCCGCCGCCTGCCCACCACTTATATGTCACTGTCCCTTCTTTTATGGTTGAACTTTGTCCTCACACTTCTGTTCACAGGAGAGAACAGATGGGCCTCTGGGAAGTCCACATCCCCCTGAAAAGATACGCCCAGTCTGTGCACACAAGTGTCTTTTTGAAGAGAGGGCCTGTGACTTTCTTCCTATTCACAAAGCAGTCTCTGAACTGACGAGCCTGAAAGGCTTCTCCACACCCCTTCCAGGTGAGCCCTCTGGCCCTGCACTATTAGGACAATGTGTTGGGCCCTTCACTGGACTGTCTTCTTTCTTCACCTCATTTTACTCTGCTTATTCTCACAACAGCCCAGTGATTTAAGTGTTATTAAATTTTCCACAGGGGGGACGTTGAGGTACAGAGAAATTAAATGATGGTTTTTGTACAAAAAGTTGTTTAGGAATGGCCATCCTGGTTCTGCCAACTTGCCCACTGTGTGACCTCGAAAAAGTTGCTTCTTTGTAGGCAGTGCCCTGGGACAGCTGATAATTGGCAAAACCTGGATTGGAACCTAGATCTGATGCTGCTGCAAAGGTCTCCCATCTCCATAGCAACAGTGCTCCTATCTCCAGTGCAGGTGTGCCTCCTGAGGCCAGCTCCAACAGGATGCTGGGCTCACCCCAACGAGGACAGGGGTGGCTCCTGCCCAAAGCCCAGCATCACTGTGGGGGCAAGTGTGACCCTCAGGAGCCCCTCACAGAAACAGAGCGGCCACTCACCCTCAGGAGTTCCTGGAGGGGCGAGCTCAGCCCCCGACACCCATTGATGGCAGCCGAGGTGGTAGAAAAAGATGCCATCTTCATAGCACTTTTCCTCCTGGTAATGGGTGTGCACGTTGCCCCCTGGGAAAGGAGGAAAGGGGAACAGCTGGCAAGTCTGGGGGAGGTGAGGACATCCATGCAGGGAGCCTCAGCTCAGCCTTGGGCCCCTGGCAGGCAGGCAGGTGGGTGGGATCGGGGAGCCTCCTCACCATAGACCACCATGTAGTTGCCCAGGACACTGGCTGTGTGGAAGGCTCGCTCCCGTGGGCCCTGAAGCCCATCCCGGCCCTTCAGGGTGGTCCACACGCGCCGATCCACGTGGAAGAGCTCGGTGGAGTTCACCCGCACAGAAAACCTGTCAGGGAGGGGTAGAGGAGGGGCTCGGGGCAGGAAGGGCTTCTCTCCCTCCTCCGGGCTCTTAGGAGTTATATGATCACCCAGGGTTGAGACTGGATTCAAATCCCCTCAGAACGAGAAGCTCCTCATGGGCAGGACCCAGGTTTGGTTCATCTCTGGGTTCCCTGCATCATCTAGCCAGGGCTAGACACCAAGCAGTGGTTGCCTGAACGAATGGATGAGTGGGAGTGCGTGGGGAAGCAAGATATTGAATGAAAGATTAGAGAATGAGTGAATGGGGGAGTAAATGAGTGAATGAATGCAGGAAGGGGTGAGTGAATGAATGCAGGAAGGGGTGACTGAATGACCGCAGGAATCTATCGGTGGGCAAAGACCATTAAAGCCTAAAGGCCCACGGTTTTGGGCCAGGCCTGGCCCTGCAAGGCAGGAGTTGCGAGGCAGGCCACTCACCGGGCAGTGGAGGGCCGGTGTCCACCGTGAACCAGCAGGGCACGCGAGGGGGCGTGGAACACCATGGAATGGCCGGTGGCAGCAGGGGGCCGCCCGCCTGCCGGAATCACCTGCTCCCAGTAGCCCCCACTGGTGCTGTCGAGGCGGAAACGGAAGAGGCCAGAGGAGAAGAGGTCGTGCTGCGTGCGGCCACCAGACACATAGAGCCAGACGTTGTCCACTAGGGCCGCTGCATGACCTGCCAGGCCTGGCGGCCCCGAGGAACCAGAGGCAGGTGGTGCCAGAAGCTCCCAGTGGCCGCCGCCCAGCGGGCTAAAGGCCCAAACGTCACTGGTGAGGGAGCCATCAGCCAACTCACCACCCATCAGCACAAGGGAGCCGGCCCAAGCCACAGCCACGTGGGAGTGACGGGCAGCCTGTGAGGAAGAGACCAGGAGACGGAGATGCAGAGGGAAACAGATGGTGACCCAGAGAAAGACAGAGAAAGATGCAGAGACAGGGCAGGATGGAGAGACAGAGATACAGAGAGAGACAGAGAGAAGGTGAGATAAAGACAGACAGAGATACGCAAAGACAGAAAAAAAGAGAGACAGACCCAGAAAGACAGACACATACGAATAAAAAGAGAGGCATGACAGAGAAACACAACAAGAGAAGGAGGAGTCAGAGAGAAATGACAGAGACCAGTGGAGTCAGAGGTACAACCCAGAGAGGAGACTCAGAGACCAAGAGAGCGGACGACCAAGAATCAGAGTCAAAAACAGAAAGATGATCCAAGAGAGACAGGAGGCAGAGAAAGGTAAGAAGCAGAAAGGAAGATAAAGGAAGGAGAAAGAAAATCAAAGGAAGAAAAGCAGAAGCAGGAGGTGTAGGTGGTCATGTACCAAGCTGCAGGGGTGGGGGGCGTGCAGGGGGATGGGGTCGCTCTGGGGTGCCCTGACTGGGTCTGACAGAGTGGGCAGGCACCCCCAGGCGGGGCAGAGGTAGGGTCCATACCGGGGCAGGACTCAGATCCCAGCGCTCCCAGGTGTTGGCAGAGAAGTTGTACAGGACAAGGTCCCCCAGGGCGCTGTTGAGGTCCTGGCCTGCGGAGAGGTGGACAGTCTCAGGCCCTGGCCACAGGCTGCCAGGCCTCTAGACTCCAGACTCATATCCCATCTGCTCACCTCCGAAAACAGCCAGCAGCCCTGGTGGGGACAGGAAGGCACCAGCCGCGCCGATACGGGCGGAGAAGGCAGGGTCCCCGGCACTCACATTGTGCCACCAGCCAGCCCCCTGGTTCTCCCACAGGTGCAGGTCACAGGCGCGTCCCAGGAAACCGGGCTCACAGCGGCATGGTCCCAGGGGCTGGGGGGAAGGGGGCACAAAGGCAGAGACAGAGAAAGAGAAAGAGACAGACAGGGAGCAGAGACAGAGCCAGAGTGAGACAGATGGAGCAAAAGGGAGAAGGAGAGAGATGAGCAGGAAAGGAGAGGATGGAAAAATAAAGATAGAGAGGCAAAGAGAGAGACAGGAAGGAGACAGACCAACAGACAGAGGAAGGGATGGACACAGAGACACAACCAGAGGGAGGCAGAGAAACGGAGAAAAGAAGGCAGACCAACAGAAAAAGGGAAAGGAAAAAGAAAAAGACCCAGGAAGAAAAATGAGGACAGATAGAAAGATAGGTTGGAGAAAAAAGACAGTGGTCAAAGTTGGCCTGGGCTGGAAGAGCTCAGATCCGGGGAGGTCAAGGCAGGGAGGGCTCAAGGTGTGATCCAGTCCCAAAGCTGGACATGCATGGCTTAGGCCCAAGGTCAGTGGTCAAAAGTCAGAAGTCATGGCTGGGGGCCCAAGGCCAGACAGAGGGGCTGGGTGGGAGGGTGGAGTCGGGCCCGGCAAGAGGAAGGAAGGCGGGTTCACAGGTGACAGGTGGGTTACAGGTGAGGCTGGGAGTGAGCTCAGGCAGAGGAGGGACCCTCGGTGAAGGTGGAGTGGGACTGGAGTAACAGGTGGGGGGGTGGGATCTGGAAGGAGAGGGGAGAACTACAGGAGGGAGCAGGGTCCCTGGCGGGGTCAGTGCCGGGGACAGGATGGGCTGGCGGGGGTTATTCCAGGCAGGGGCAGAGTCCGATCTAGGAGATGGGTGTGATCACAGCTCAGGGCTCCAGGGCGACACAGCTGCGGACAGGCTCACCGAGGTGCAGGTGCCGTGGCTGCCACAGTAGGCTGGGCACTCCTGCAGGCCACAGTCAGGGCCCCCCCAGCCCGGCTCGCAGACACACCCCCCCGAGGGCTGGCACTGCCCGTGGCTGCGGCAGCCCCCCGGGCACAGGGAGAAGCGGAATGAGGCGTTGAAGCCCAGCAGGTTGTAGTTGGCATCGCTGAAGAGGTGCAGCAACATCTGCAGGCACAAGGTGGGCAGGGCTCTGGGGCTGGGCTGGGGGAGGGGTCCGCTCCTGCCCCCACCCCACCCTGGGGATCCCCATCTCCTTTCTCTGTCTCTCTCCACCTTTCTCTGTCCCTGTATCCTTCTGACGGATGTCAAGTCCCCCCGCCTTTTATTTCCCTCTGTGCCTCTACCCTGCTGTCCTGCACGCTCCACTTGGATCCTCCAGCCACAGCCCTGCAGCCCGGCGCCACCAACCTTGCCTGAGGAAGCCTCGATGGGCGGAGGCCGCGTGCTCCCGCTCAGACTGGCAAGCAGGGGCCCGCGGGGGGAGTCACCATCATACACGAACAGGTAGTCGTACGTGCATTCTGTGTCCAGGAAAAGGAAGTCCAGCAGGACCCGGTGCTGGGAGCTCGGGGCTGAGCAGTGAGAACGGAGGGGCCAGGCTCAGATGTGGCCCCTTTCCCCATGCCTCCATGCAGCCCACCCACAAACACCAAGGCCTGCTCCTCGTGACGCTGGGATGGGGGCCCAAAGATGAGTCAGACCTGGGCCTTACCTTCAAGGGGCTCCCAGGCTCATAGCCCAGGGAGGTCAGAGCTGTGACAGCAAGAGGGACAGAAGAAATTACAGTATCAGGGACTTCCCTGGTGGTGCAGTGGCTGGGAGTCCGCCTGCCAATGCAGGGGACACGGGTTTTAGCCCTGGTCCGGGAAGATCTCGCGTGCCACGGAGCAACTGAGCCCGTGTGCCACAACTGCTGAGCCTGTGCTCTAGAGCCCGTGCTCACAACAAGAGAAGCCACCGCAGTGAGAAGCCCGTGCACTGCAACAAAGAATAGCCTCTGCCTGCCATAACTAGAGAAAGCCCGCACACAGCAACGAAGACCCAACACAGCCCAAAAACAAACAAAAAAAAATTACAGTATCAGCCCTGGAAAGGACTCCTGAGATCAGGCCAAACACCCCCTACTAATCAGATGGGAAAACTGAAGTGCAGAGAGAGGAACCCCATCCCAGTGGTCACACAGAACTGTTCCCATTTATTCCTGAGCCTCAGACACACCCAAGCCTGAGGGTCCGGGTCCAGGCGCGAGGAGAGAGGCATACTCCCAGATGGAAAAGGGCCCCTGTGAGGGTCATCTGTTCCAGACTCAACAGAGCTCCTAGGGAAGAGGCCCGTTTCTTCCGCCTGGGCAAAGACTGAACCATGGAGCACCACAGCTCCCCTCTCTGCCCCCACCCAGGGTCTCTTCTGTTTATCATATTGAATAGTACCTAAGGGCACAGACTCTGCAGCCAGACTGCCTGGGCTCAAATCTTGGCTCTGCCACTTACTAGCCACTAGCTGTGTGACCTTGGGCAAGTCACCTAACCTCTCTGGATCTGCTTCTTCATCCATAAAATAGGGATATAATCACTGTGGTCGAGTCAAACTTCTTGGCCACTCCTCCCCATCAAGAGATGAGGGCTGACTCACTCCCAGCTGGGAAGAGCCTCAGAGACTAGCTTAGCCAATACAAAACAGCAGAAGTGATGCTCTGGGAATCCCAAGGCTAGTTCAGAGGAAGTCTGGAGCTTTTACCTGGGCCTCGTAGAATACTCCTTCTCAGAACCCAGCTGTCACGCTATGAAAAGCCAAAGTCACGTGGAGGGGCCATGCGTAGGTGTCCCAGCTGTCATCCCCAGCTGAGCTTCCAGCTGACAGCTGGCATCAACTGCCAGCCCTGTGAGGGAGCCTTCTTGGATGCCCGGCCCAGGTGAGTGTTCAGATGACTGCAGTCCCCAGTGGTCTGACTGTGACCACATGGGAGGCTCTAATGGATAATGCAACTAAAGTGCTTATGATGGGGCCTAGCACTTCATAATGCCACTACTCCTAGCACGTCACTCTTCTTGCTCTCTGCCAGGTCCCTCATTTCCCACTAGGGGCTCAAGGAAGTCTTGTGGGCTAGGAAAACTAGGAGACCTGGGTTCCAGCTCTGCTCTCGACCCGCTGGAGGACCCATGCTCCTCAGTACACCCAGCTGCATACTGAAGATGCTCGTCCACTATTCACGAGCTGTGTGATCTTGGGCCGGTTCCATGGGCTCTCTGGGCCTCAGTTTCCTTGATGTAAAATGGGGATAATTCTCCTCACCCACCAAGGTTAGTGTGAAGATCCCAGATAGTGACTCTAACATGCCAGCCCAGGCCTTGTCCTCCCTCACCGGGACCACTGATCCAGCCTTCTTCCTGGCTCCTGGCCTCCTGTCTTGCCCTGACATGGGTCCCTGAGGGATCTCCCCAGCTCAACATCTGGCCCTTACCCTCCCCTGTTCAAAAGCCCTCCGCAGCTCCACATCAACTCCAAGAGAAAGTCCAGCTCCCTAACCTGGTGTTTGGAGTCTCAACTTGTCTCACATCACCCCACGGCTTACAGCTCTATCAGGAGCTGGGCCTTTGCATAAGCTCCTCTCTCTGTCTAGAGCACATTCTCCCTTCCTGCCAGCAAACCTCCCCACCTTCTCCAGGAAGCCTTCCTTGATGCCCTCTGGCTGGATGAGGTGCCCCTATAGGTTCTCACTTTCCAATACAACCTTCGTTCCTCTGGTCCAGGACCATCTGTGGCCAGGTGCGTCTCCCCTGCAGCCTAGGAGGTCCCATAGTACAGGGCCTGGTGCTGAACAAGGGCTCAGGAAATACTGGATGAAGGAAGGGAGAAATGCACCAGACAGAATACTGAAGCTGGCAGCTCTCCCTCAGGCTCCGGCCAGAGCCCCCAAGAACATCACGCATAGACCCCAGGCTGTGGTCTGGAGAATGCAGGAGAACTGTTCAGCCAGACCTGGCAACCAGACCTCCTAGGATCTTACCAGCCTCAACCAAACTACAAAGCTCTGTTCCTAGAATCACAACAAGCACATCTTTGTCAAGTGCCTGCCAGGGGCCGGCTCACCATCTGCCTTCCCCAAGTTCTTCCCTAAGTTCAAGTCCTCCTGTTTCCACCCAACACGGGCCTAACCCCCAGGCCATCCTGGACAGTGATCTAATCCCAAATGCCCCTGCTTTTCAAAGGCATAATGCCTCTTATTCATGAGGATGCTATGAGGACTGGGCACAATGAAGTGTGAACAAGGTACAAAAGTAAGTGGGTCAATCACAACAAAGGAACTTGGAGCCGTCATGAGGTCACTGGGTCAGAACCCAGCAGAAGCCGAATTGCAGGATATGATCAACAAAGTGGACGCCGATGGTAATGGCACCATTGACTTCCCAGAATTTTTGACTGTGGTGGCTAGAAAAATGAGAGATACAGTGAAGAGGAAATGTGCGAGGCATTCCGAGTCTTTGACAAGGATGGCAACGGTTACATCAGTGCCGCAGAACTACGTCACGTCATGACAAACTTAGGAGAAAAGCTAACAGATGAAGTAGATGAAATGATCAGAGAAGCAGATATTGATGGAGACAGACAAGTCAACTACGAAGAATTCATACAGATGATGACTGCAAAATGAAGACCTACTTTCAGCTCCTTTTTCCCCCCTCTAGAAGAATCAGATTGAATCTTTTACTTACCTCTTGCAAAAAAAAAAAAAAAAAGTTAAAAAAAAAAAAAAAAGTAAGTGGGTCAGTTGCTTCTTTTTTAATAGATGGGGGAATATGTTGGTTCTTAGAGGTGATGGACATTGGGCAGGATGGGAGCTCAAGGGGGGTCCAGCAGTCTCCCGGACTCCTCCTTACCCAAACTCCAGCCAATTGGTCCCCAGGTCTCACTGGTGAAACGTCACAAATCTCTGTGTTCTCTGTGCCTCTCCACCCACTCAGTTCATGCCCCAGTTCAGAACTCATCCTCTCCCACAAGACTAGCACACCAAGTCTCCAGCCCGCCCCCCACCCAGCCTGAGAGAGGTGGCCCACTCCTGCTCAAAATCCCCCTGTGGCTCCCCATCAACCCCAAGAGAAAAAAACTGCTCAGCATGACACTCAAGGCCTTTCTTCCCCTGCTTCTGGTGCCCTCCGCTCCTCCCAGCCAACAGTTCAGCCAGACCAGACAAGCCTAGACATGGCTCCTGAGACCCACCCCTAGCCCCTCTATTTTTTATTTTATTTTATTTTATTTTATATTTTTTAGGCCGCGTGGCATGTGGAATCTTAGTTCCTTGACCAGGGATCGAACTTGCACCCCCTGCATTGGAAATACGGAGTTTTAACCACTGGACCACCAGAGAAGTCCCACCAGCCCCTCTTTTGTCTTCATGGAGGTTGTTCCCTTTTAGTACCTGGTAAACTCCTATGCATGTTTCAGAACCCCGCTCCAGGGGCTGCTCCCCTGTGACCCCCAGCAGAGTCTTCTCACTCCCCTAGGCCTGTCTACCCAACCCTGCACCTCCGTCTGTCTCAGCCCTAAGCACACTGGGGGCTGAATGTCTGTGTCCAGCCTTACCATCCCCAATAGGCTGTAGCTCTTCAAGACTGAAAAACAATTTATACCCCCAACACATACACATACTTCCCATTCTCTTCTCACCCCCTAGACAGGAGTGGCCCCCAAGCTGGGGACAGACACACTCATCCCCAAGAAACATGTTTCATCCATACCCCATACAACAGCCAGAGAGATCGTCTAAAACATAGATCATGTCCTTCCCCTGTTCAAAACTTTCCATAGATGCCCAGTGTCCCCAGATAAAGACCAAGCTCCAAAGCCTGAGAAAGGAGGTCCTGCATGATCCAGACCCTGGCACACCTCTGGCCTTTACCAGGACCTCCTCTGGGGGATTTCCACTTCTCCTTGAAGGTCACCTCCTTATGCGCCGCCAAGGGAGGCCTTCCTGGACTTCTCCAGACACTGCCTTGGATTTCTCTTCCACCTCCCTATTGCCCACGGGACACAGTTCAAAATCACAAGGTCCTACACCGCCTGGTTCCTCCCAACCCCCCAGCCTCTGGTTCATTGTCCGTCTTCTTGGATTCTGTGTCCTAGCACACAGATTCCTAGTTCCTCAAAAGCATCATATCCTCCTGTTTCCAGGCCTTTGCATGGGCTATTCGCCTTACCTGGAATGCCCTTCTGCTCTCTCCTACCCAAGCCTCTGATCTCAGGTATAGCCCAGGCTAAGTCAGATGTCGTCTCCGGGATTCCCACTCCCTGGGGGCAGGTTTGTTTCCCCCACTAGACTGGGAGCCCAGGAGGGTAGAGATGGGGCCTTTGCACAGGCTGTTCCCTCTTCCTGAAACACTTTTCTCCTCCTCCTGGCTGATTCCTATTGGTCCTTTAGTTTCAGTTCAGATACCTCCTCCTCCAGGAAGCCTTCTCTGCTCTCACCCACCCACCAGGTCAGGCACCTCCTCTGGGCTCCCCAGGCTCGAGGGGTTCCTCCATCACAGCCCCAACCACTCTGGACTGGAATGTTAACGTGTTTCTCTCCCCCACTGGATTCCAAGCCCCAGGTCATCAGGGATTGCTGGGGCTGTGTAGGTCTCTGCTATGCCCCAGGGGCAAAGACAATGTCTGGTACATGAACGTCTGAGAAAAATGCTTTTATTGAAGTACTTTAAAAAGGACAATTTTAATAATTCTAAGACCATTTATTGGACATTTACTGTGTGCCAGGCACAGTAAATACCTGTTCTCATTTAATTCCAACAGCCCAGGAAGTGAGTACTATAACTATCCCCACTTGCAGGAAGGCAAAGCCGAACCTCAGAGAAAGGAAGCCACCTGCCCAAATTCACAAAGCTAGTAAGAAGTGGAACTCAAATCTGAAGCCAGGTGGTTGGGCTCAGAGCCTGAGTTTCTAACAATTACTCAGAATACCTCTCACTGATGCTTCTAGCTTTGTAATTGTCCATCTGCGTCTGGGTCTTTAAGTGCCCCCCACCTGACTTCAAGGCCTTCCAAGGCAGGGCCCAGGTTGGCTGCATTTTAGAGCAAAGGGCCCGGACCAGAACCGGTTCTGGGAACGTGGTGAGTGGATGAACGAGTGCACAAATAAATGAATTAGCACACGAGCGGGTGTGTGACCCACGCGGCCCCACTCACCCTCGATGAGCCACTCGCAATTGCCATTGACGCTGTAGTTGCCCGCACCATCTGTCACGAAGCCTGGCGCCTCCCGCAGTACTCGCCGCTGCCCCTTGCAGTCCCCTGCCCGGGCCCCAGGGGACAGTGGCCCCAGCACGGCCAAAGATAGAGCCAGTGCCGCAGCCAGAGCCCGGCCCAGGGCCATCGCCGCCTCCCGCACTGACCCTTACAGACAGGACGGGTGAAAAAGACCCGGAGAGGCCCCTCCACCTGGTTTGAAGCCCTGCAAATGCGACTTCTATAGATGCGACATGGCCTTGTAGACCAGAAAGGTCCAGGAGTCGCTGTCCCCGAGAAGGGAACCGCCGCTGTTGACGGGCTCTGGAAACCAAGGGGTGGGCCCTATAGACCCATGGAAAACCCTGTAAATGGGGTCGTTATAGACGGGGCAGACCCCTAGGGGCCACGGGAGTCCCTTATAGATATGGGCCCCCATAGGCTGGCTGACCCCATAAACGGTGTCCTGCAGTTACACTCGCGGGCCGCTGCAGGCCGAAATGGACCTTTTAGGCCAGTGGGACCCCAGTGGGCCCCCCAGTGGGCGAAGGGCTCTACAGCCCGGCGGGGGCCTACATAAAGGATGCGGGCCGGGCCTGGCCCGGATGGTCCTCCGGGAGAGACCCCTCCAGCCAGGGGCGGGGCGCGAGCGGGTGCCCAGGGCAGAGGCAGTCTTCAGGGGCTCAGGCCTGGACCCCATAGACGAACTCCCTTGCTCACCCACCCGCGCCTCCCTTCCGAGCCGGATGAGCCAGATCAGAGAGACGAGGGGACGCTCGGGCCAGAGCGGCCCCGAGAAGACCCGCTAGGAGGGCGAGAGGGCGGGGGCCGAGCGGCCGCTGAGGGAGTGAGGACGGAGAGGAGGCGAGAAGTAGCGGAGACGCAGGTCAGAGCGGCCCTGGGAGGACTGCGGAGCACCGAACCCCACCCCTCCACAAAAGGAGACTTCCGGAAACTTCCCCGCCCATTTGTCCCTAGACGCATGCGCAGCAGTGACCTCCTTGGTTGGCCAAGTAAGAGTTACACATGCGCAGTGCTAAAGCCGTAACCCGAACTCCAGGTGCAGGTGGCTGTGCGAAGCGTCGGCCACTGGAGGGCGCCTCTACCTCTAACTGGGGAGGAGAAGGTAAAAATAAAGCCGTACAGTAAAAGGACTCTGCTAGATGATGATTCATATCTTCAGTGCTCTCAGATTCTGGGTCAACAAAAGGTCAGCTTTTGCAGGCCCCTCCCAAGATACCATTTCACAGTTGGGCACACTGAGATCCCGAGCCTGGAACGGTTCTTGCTCAGCCCCGTCTCTGAGCACTGTCAAGATGTAAAAAGAGCCCATCTTAAAGATAAAAACTCAACGAATCCTCTTTATTTTGGCAAGAAGGGGAAAAAGTCTTTCTGCCAAGGACCTGAGGCAGGGCCTCCGGGACGGAGATAGGGTGGACAGAATTCGGGTCCGAGGTCACAGAGATCCAAGGGAAGGTTTCAGAGTGGAGACTAGTTTCACAATATCCGTCCTGGGAGCAGTGGCTCGGGGTCGCGGAGTCCTGGAGAGTCACAGGCAGGGTCCCGGCTATCGTCACAGGTGTTCCGGGGTCCAGCGGGGTCAGAGGTCTCGGAGGGGGCCAGGGGGCCGGAGGTCACGGAACAGCGGGAGCCCAGAATCCGGAGCCGCTCGGGGCAGGGGCTGAGGGAGGGGACGGGGAGAGCGGCTCCCGCGGGACCGTTTGGCACTAGAGTCGGGGTGAGGGGCGGGAGCGGGACACTACGCACCCCTACCTGGGCGCGCGGGGTGGGGAGGTTTGGGAGGGCCGGGAATGGCAGAGCCCTGGGGCCGGGATAGAGCGGAGATCCGGAGCCCGGCCGGGGCCCGGCGCGCGGCCCATGGGGCAGGGGCGGGCAGGGGTGCTCAGACCGGGGGTGCGGTGCCCCCGGCCGTGTGCATGCTGAAGTATTCGGTGAAGCCGGTGTGCGGCGCCGCCGTCTGGGGCACGAGCGGCTGGTAGGGCGGCGTTGGGCCATCCCAGCTCGGGTCGGCCGCCTTGGGGAACCGAGAGGAAGGGGGCGGGGAGGCCGCGCCCGGCTCGGCCATGGTCACCACACGGCCCCTTGGGGCCACCGCCGCCGCCACCGCTGTCTCCTCCACCTGCTTCCCGGCCTGGGAGGGGGGTCAGGGTCAGAGGCCGTCCAGGACCCACGGGGGGCAGATGCGGCCCCGAAGACCCGTCCCCCTCCCCTCGATGAACCCCCCTCCCGAGGTGTGGGCGCAGGTGGCAGTCAGGGGCGCCTGGGCAGTGGGGCCAGGTACTCAAGGGGCGGCGTCGGGGTGCGCCGGGCGAACTCCGGCGGCGGCCGGGGAGGTGGGGGAGAACCGCGGAAGGCCGGCGGCGGCGGGGGCACCGCGCGGGGTGTCTGAGGGGGCGTGTGCAACAGCGCCAGGACCCAGTCCGGCAAGGTGGGTGCGGGCGCCGGGGGCCGGTCGCGGCGCGGCATTGGGGCGCGGGGGGTGCGAAAGGCAGGGGGTGGGCTCAGGCGCCCGGGCGTGGAGGGTGGTGGAGGGGCCGGGAGTGGGGTCAGGTACTCCAGGGGCGGCGCCAGCAGCTCCTCGGGCGCCGGGGTCGCGGGGCTTACGCAGGAGGTGGGCGGGGGGATGGAGAAGAGCTCCGTGAAGTTGGGCACCGAGTCGCTGATGAACGTCACGTTCCCGTAGACGTGCTGTGGGAAGCCCTTGTCTGCGGATTGGCTTCCTCCCGGGCCCGGGGCTCCGGCCGAGGCGATCTGCGACGTGCGCACGTGGTACGGGAAGTTCTTGTTGGCAGCCGAAGGGCGTGTCATGATCTGGGGCGAAAGGCAGGCGCAAGTCGGCGAAGGACTGTCCAGGCCTCAGGCTGCCTCCATAAACATGAGGCCCTAAGGACTCCCCTTCACTTGACCTCCCCTGCTTCCCCCGAAACCCTTCAACCGGATTAGGCTCCTCCTCTGGGCTCTCACCTTTCCTATCACAACTCATTCCTCTGCCCATGCCCCCTCCATCGGAACCCTGATCACCCAGTTACCACTGAATGATTAAGCTTCAGCGTCCTATGCCGTCTGGTATGATAGCTACTAGCCATATGTGGCTATTTAGATTTAAATTAATCAAAATTAAACTGAAAATTTCATTTCTCAGTCACACTAGCCACACTTACATGCTCAATAGCCACATGTGGTTAGTAGCTAGTGTATGAGACAGCACAGACTGTAGAATATTTTCATAAACACAGAAAGTTCAATTGGACAGCAACTGACAGACTCTAGAATGTTAGCTCCATGAGGGCAGGTACTTGACTGTTCTCTTCCCTGCTGAATCCCCAATACCTTCTAGAACAGTGCCTCACACATATAAGCTCTCAATAAATATTGGTTGAATGTAGAGATGTCTCCTGAATTAGCTGGCAGGCCATGAGCACAGGGACTGAGTGTCACCCTAACACTGCAACACGGGAGCCCTGCACAGTCCCTCTAAGGTGTTGCTGAATAAGTGAACAAGGAGCTGAAACCAAAGAGCAGTGGAATGCCAGAGGTGGATCTGCGCTGAGCTAACGTGAGCATTTTTAGGAAGGAAACTGGTTGAAGGTGAAGTATAGCAGAAAGGGCACTGTGTTTGGTGTTCTGAGCCTGCACCCCACCTCCTGGCCCCACAGCTCACTGTGGGATCTGGGGCACGTTGATTAAACTCCCAGAGCCTCACTGCAGAAAAGGGGTTGCAGTGCCTACTTGGAAAGATGAAGAGAGGGTGGAAATGAAAACCACTGGCACAGAACCTGGCACATGGTGGGTTCTCAGCATTTCTCTTCTCTGTCCCTTTGTGACTTCCTGCAGAGCCTTAAGAGGGACTATCCTGGGAAAGTGAGTCTGTACCTAAGTCAGATTCTAGGGTAGAACATGGGGGACATGGCCCCCTCCCTCAGTGGCTGAGTATATTCCCTACAAAGAATACATGACGGACCCCTCAAGTCAGGAGCTGGGGCCCTTGGTAATGCCTATTTCCTTGTCTGATTCCCTCTTATTCCAGACCTTATGGTCTGCTGGAGAAGGACTGGGTTCGAAGTCCCCCCACCCCCCACCCCACCAAAGGCCATGGAGCCTGGCAGGTCACCTCCCCTCTCTGGGCTTTAGCTTCCCCTCTCTGCAGAGTGGGTTCAATGACCGCTATCCATCCTGTCTGGGGGTTGCTCTGCCAATTAAACAAGAGATGAAATAAATGCACATGGGTGTTCCAGCATGAAACAGACACTGGTTCGAGACAGGTGCCCACTGAATGGTGGATGGATGGATGGATGAATAGAAGAACTGTCACCCAGAAGGCAGGACAGGATGTAAACCAAGTCAAAGAAGAGGTCTGGTGATCGTACCTCTTGCTGCCATTCAGATTTAGGCCCCCTGGAGCCCCAGCCTGACCCACCCCAGTTGCTTCTTCCTGCGATGGAACGGCAGAGATGGGAGAATGTGATGGGGGGGAGGGCGGAGTAGAGACCAAGGGGCTTAGGGAAGGCAGTGGTGATACAGAAGGGAAAAGTCACAGAGTCAGGATGGACATGGGTAGGGGAGCAGAGAAAGAGGGTGGGGTTGGAGGAAGAGGCCAGGACACAGAAGTGGGAGAGACAAATAGAAGAGGGTGGACTCTGGGGGATACAGTGGAATAGCCTGCAAGAACACAGCAGGCTCTCAATAAGTGTCTGTTCAATGACTAAAGGGATGAAGTGAAGGAAATGGAGGAGCTCAGAACAGAAGGTTCAGGCAGCTCAGGGGTAGAGGGCCTCACGCATCCTCCACGCATCGGTTTCCCACCCCCAACTGGATGCCCAGCCTCACCAGGAACACGCCATGGGCATACAAATGGATCCCCAGCTGGATGCCATTCACAATCTTCTCCCGGGCCCACTTGGGGATCCCGAAGTTGGCGATCAGGGCCATGACCGGAACTGCAAAGAACCTGAAGGGGAGGTATTGGGTCTGTAGAGACACTGTCCCTGCCTTCCACCCCACCCCATGGCCCCCAAATTCCCTGCTATACACACACACAGGTCCCAAGTGGGTCCCATACCAGAGGGAAGCCAGTGTGACCTTCAGAAGCCAGAGGTTAAAAGGAGACAGGAATCCCACTGGCCTGGGAAATTTGGGGGTGGGCAAGGAGTAGGTTGAATTTAATTCAGTTCTACCCCACCCCAAATCCTGGCACCTGATAGGAAATCAATAGCTGTTTGATGAATGAATTAACAGACAGTAATAACAATTAATACCAATATGCAGGCCAGACCTGTTTCTAAGCATTTCACATATATACACTTATCTAACTCTCACAGTAACTCTATGAGGCAGGTACAACGTCCAACCCCATTAAACAGGTGAGGAAACTAAGGCAGAGAGAATTTAATTGACTTGTATAAGGTCACACAGTTTACAAGCTTTAGCACTGGGATCTAAACCCAGGCAGTGTGACTTAGAATCCACCTACTTTACTGCTGTGTTACGGTGAATGAAAGAAAATCACAACTAGCTTTTATTGGACACTTACTGTGTGTCAGGCTCCAAGCCCTCCTCTGTTGCCCTATGCATGCTCCACATAACCCTTGGCAGGGAGATACCTTTGACAGCCTTTATGGGAAAGCAATCTGAGGCACTCTCTTTTTCACTTTGGGAAAGTAATTCTTTCCCGGTTACAAAGTGAGTAAGCGGCGCACTCTGGTGACAGCTGCCTAACTTGAAAGCCCATCTGCCTCCCTGTGGAGGGTCTGAGTTGGGGACAGCCATTTCTGGGAAGCCAGGAAAGGCAGAGACAGGTTGGGGACCCAGCACATCTCACCAGAGGGTGTAGGCAGCAAAGAAGGGCACGTAAAAGGGCTGCTTCTCCGGGAAGTGGCGCAAGGAGACGAGCACGGCATAGCAGAACCACACGTAAGCTGCCACCTGCAGCCCAATGAGCCCGTAGCCCGCTGGCGACTCATATGTGTACAGTACCTGGCCTGGGTCAAAGAACTGGACCCAAGGGAGAGGGCTGGTCATAGCCCTGGCCTCCAACCCTCCACACAGGAACCCCAGAACCCGCCCTCAGGTACCCAGGGGGCAGAGGTACTTGGTCACAACAGAAGCAGCAGGAGAATGACATGGAAAGAGAAAGCATATAGAGGTAGAGAGAAAGGGCAAAAAGATAGAGAATATGTCTGCTGCCATGGGACAATACAGGAGGCTAAACAGCCCCATGTGTGAGCTTTTCCGTGTGCATCGAGTTGATGAAGTAGATCTTATTTTCACCCCTCTTCACAGAAGGGGAAACTGAGGCTAAGCAGGAAGCCTTTCAGCCAAAGTCAAGGTGATATAAAGCCTTAGAAAAGTTCCCCGGGGTAGGTAAGACTCTCCTAATTTTACAGCAGAGGAAACAGGCCCAGAGAGGGGTCTATCAGCCAAGGTCAGCCAGCTGGGAAGTGAAAGAGCCAGAGTGGATTCCAGGTCTGTGTGACTCCTGAACTTAGTCACAACACTGAGCACGAAATGTGACAGACAGTGAGAGACAGAGGGAGGAGGAAGAGAGCTACTCAGAGATGGTGAAGAGGGGAGGAATGCCCTTAGAGAGACAGATGGGAAGGCGGAAAACCACAGAGTGGGAGAGAGAGAGCCAGGAAGAGCGCGATGTGGGGAAGGGCTAGCAGACAGGTTGAAGAAGCCACCAAAAGCTTTGGGGGGGGGGGGGAGGATGGGGCGGAGCCTGAGCAGTGGCAGGCGGGACTCACCTCGGCCTCGTAGATGAGCAGCACCACGTGGGTGAGAGTGTACAGGGTCATGTAGACAGACAACTTCACGGAGCCCGAGTGGCTGATGCGGCCCCTGGCGGCAGGCCATGAGGGGAGACAGCAGGGGTGGGGGTCGTCAGAGAGGAGGGGGCAGCCACCCCCCCCAACCCAATCTCGGTCCTGCTCCTTAGCCCAGCCACCCCCTCCCCCACCCAGTGCTCCCTCCCGCCCCAGCCTGGGCACCGTGTCACCGTGAATCCCTTCCCCAGAAGGATGAGCATCAGCAGGAAGATGAGGAAGCTGGAGGAGAAGAGCAGCTTGGCTAGTGGAAGGGAGGAGAGGGCAGCTCAGACACAGGGCTCGGCTTGGAGGGCAGCCCCAGCACCCTCGCGGGCCCACTTCATTCTCACCCAAGATCTTCAGACTCTCGTTGCCAATGCCATCAGTGGCATACTGGCCCCAGTAGATGCAGAAAAACAGGAGGCTCAGGACTAACAGGAGGGTGGGCAGAGAGAGGAAAGGACAGAAACCAGCTTTAGGGCATCACTGTTCCCTAACACTGTGATCCAGATGACCAGAACCCTTCCTTCGTCCCCCTCAGGATTCTAGACCCTTTACTCCCGCTGACCACCTAGGAAACCTGGAGTCCAGGCCCCAGACCCCTCCTCCCTCTGACCCAGGAGTCCAGGTCCCCAGCCCCTCCTCCCTCAGACCCAGAGTCCAGATCCCCAGCCCCTCCTTTCTTAGGCCCAGGTATTTGAGCCCTAGGTCCCTCCTCTCACAGAACTCAAAAGTTGGGACACTCTAAGCCTCACCCTCCACTCCTGCTGCAGCCATGAACATTTTATAAGTCGTGTGGAGCAACTGACGACCTTTCAGCAAATCTAGAAGGAGGGTAGGGGAAGGCTGTACACAGACAGGAAAGGAGAGCGGCTCATCTCTTCCAACCTTGTTTCCCCTCCCCCATCTCTCCTCCTCCCCCCTCCCCCCCCCCACCATGTGCTGGACTCACATCCAAAGTAACAGGAGAGGAAGAAGATGAGGATGAAGATGAGGAGGAAAGTCACGTCTGTCTCCAGGATCCCTGCCAATTTGGTAGAAGGAGGTAACCATGCAGTCAGGATGGGTGTCCCTTAACAGGCTCCCAGTTCTGGGCTCCCACAAAGATCCTGGGTCCCCATATGCTCACCAAACTCATCAGCAGAGAAATGCCGTGTCCAGAAGGACTTGCCATTGGTGAGGATCATCTCATATTCCAGTTGCAGCCCATCTCCCTGTGGAGTGGGGAGACCTAAGGGGGGCCCTGGGCAGGGAGGAGGCCGGCAGGAAGGCAAGAAAGAGAAGGCCCAGCCCCTTACCCCACACTTGCTGAGTGCAATGTACCACCACCTTTCACGCACTGAGCGGAAGCTGCGGCCGCTAGAGCAGCTCAGGTAGCGCATTCCCTCCTCCGACACCACCTGGGGAGGAGCAAGAAGGCTGAAGCCTGCCTGTGCCTCCCCCTGGCCCTTGACCTTCAGCATCTGCCCACTCCCCCAGGCTGGGCCCATACCTGACAGCCTGACCAGGCGTACTGGGTGGTGAGGTTGATGACCTGGTTGTTCTCTGGCCTGATCACTGACTCCTTGGCCAGGCAGTCCTAGGGGAGGCAGGGACACGGTCACTCCTTGACTAGCTTCAACCTTATCCCCCCTCCCCTACAGTCTCCTCACAGACTTCACCTTGTCCCCTGCCTTGTACACGGCTGGCCACTGGGATGGATCATCGAAATAGAGGAGGATGTTCTGACAGCACTTGGCCTGCAGACCCAGAGATTTGGGGGGTTGGGGGAGCATGGGGAGCTGGCGTAGCCCTTGCCTTGGGAAGCCAAGGGAGTATCCAGCCTCAGCATGGTGAGTGGTTGGGCAAGGCTCACCTCAGGGTATCGGAAACGGAAGTCCAATCGGCCGTAATCCGAGAGGAAGCAAAATCTTGTCAGGAACACCCAGTCCTGGAAAAAGGGCCCACTCAGACCCTCTTCCGAGTCTCTTGACAACTATCCTCAATTCCGCAGATCCCCCAACTTTTCTTCCCTACCCTGGAGTACCCGGTTTCCCAAAAAGCATAAGGGGACCAAGTCACCTCCAAAATTCTTCTGTGATCTTTTCACCTTGGTTCCAGGATTCCTGCTTCAGATGCACTCCCCCCCCCCCCCCCCCCGCCCTCCCCGCCGAGTTTCTCCCCCTCCTTTCAAACACTTCTCTCATTTCCCAGGCTCCTGGGAAAGAGCCTGGAGGGCCAAATCCAAATCCCCAACCTGAACACCTTTTGTCACGGACACCACCCCACCGGAATCCCCACAGTTATCCACACACGCCCCCACGGTGGTCCCAGAGACCATCAGGTGCCGGGGAGTATTCCAAACGGCCCTCTCCGGTCCTGAACAGGAGTGTGAACTCGGGCTCTCTGCGGAGTGAAAAGTGCTGTCCCTTCAGCACCACCTCGGCGTCCCCCACCCCCACCCCAAACTCCGACTCTCCCAACCCAGCCCCCTCCTCGCCCAACTCTGACCTCAATGTCCCTCCTACAATCCCCGAGTCTCCTCTCGACCCCATGGCCCCCTCAGCCTGAACCCAGACCTAGTCCCGCATCGCCCCTGGTCCCACCCCCCCGCGGCTCTCAGGGACCGCCCGGGAGTGGAGGCAGGGGGCGGGGCGGCACCTCCCGCCTCTCCTCCCTCTCGGCCCTCGGGGGCCCGGAGGGTGGCACGGGAGGGCCTGGCGCACTCACCTCCTTGGAGCTGAGGTTGCCCCGCACATACTTGGCCCTGGCGCGGGGGGGCAGTGGCAGCAGCAGGAGCAGCAGCGGCGGCAGCAGGCGGCGCAGAGCCGGCGCGCGCGGGGGCTCCATTCCACCCGCTCCGGCCCCGGCCCGGGCTCCGCTCCGGCTCCCGCTCCGGCCGGGCGACGGCGGCGAGAGCGCGCGGGCAGGCTGGCGCGCGCCCCCGATTAAAGGGGCCGCCGGGCGCCGCGCTCCCTGCCCCCTTCTCCAGGATGACCTGGCCTGTACCCTTTTCTAATCCCCGTGGGAGGGCACGCCCCTTTCCGATCCTCTCCACCCCTCCCCAGCCCCAGTCCGCCCCTCTGGGAGTCTCCTTGATACCTCCGGCTCCCCGTATCCTAAAATGAACTCACATTCCCCCAGTCCGAGCATCCTCCTCCAGACTGCCATCTCAGGATGGCCCACAACCCCCAGGCCCCAGCTCTGTCCTGACCGTCCCCCAGTTTAGTCCCCAAACTGCTCTTTGATTGCCCATCCCTGCCCCCATGAGAGCCATCACCAACTGTGACCACTCCAGATCCCATGCACTCTGTGAAGTGTCTACAGAGACACAGAGGCACAGAGTGGGCAAACCACTTGTTCTGGGTCACACAACTCCGAGGTGGCAGCGAGCCCTCAGCCACAACCACTACACCCTGCTGCCTGACCTTGTCCTGTCACTGCTTACCAGCGTGTGAAATCAGTTGCTGTGAGGCAGAAGAGGTGGTGTTGTGAGAAACCCACAAGCAGACTGAAATCAATTGCTTGGGTTCAAATCCCAGCATTGCCACTTCCTTCCCAGAAGACCTCAGCCAAGTCACAGCTGTGCAACCTCCCAGTCCAGTCCCCTACACACTGGTACTGACTTTATGGTTTCCCTGTGGGCAATGGGGAGCCCTGGAAAAGCTTTACAGAGTACAGTCCAAGCCCCTCAGCTTCATTGTCCTGATCAGATTCACACATTTTTAGCTTCATCCCTCCCCCTCCACTGCAGAAAATTTACTGCTCCCCAAAATATCATTTTAAAGAACTTTCTAAGTAAAGAGGCAAGGCAGGAAACATAAGTGTGTGAAATGCTTTCAAATGAAGAGTGTGGACCTCACAAAAAAGGGGCCTCTGCTACTTGGCTTCAGCCAGTTGTTGACAGGAGAGATAATAGGTCTGCTGCCAGGTTCGTTCATTCTTTCTCCCTTTCTCCCTTTCTCTCTTTCTCTCTCTCTCTTTCTTTCTTTCTTTCTTCATTTCTTCCTTCCTTCCTCTGTCTTTCTTTCTTTCTTTCTTTCTTTTCTTTCTTTCTTTCTTTCTTTCTCCCTCTCTTTCTTTCTCCCTCTCTTTCCTTCCTTCCTTCCTTCCTTCTCTCTTTGAAGCCACAATTTTTTTTAAACAAGAAAACTGGTTGTAACAGTAGATAATTGATTTCAAAATGTTAAATATGTTGTAGACCAAGAAAAAGGTCTGTCACCATATCCAGGCCTCATCTGCCATTCCTGCCCTGATCCTGCACACACACACACTGTTCCTGTGCCAACCAGACCAGAAGCCTCCATAGGCAGAGCCCAGATGTGACTCACTCTAGGTCCCAGCATGGCCTAGCGATATAGCTGAAGGAAAATGGTCCCACATCCCCTATTTGCCCTCCTCCAGGCCTTGCAAATGCTGTTCCATAGAAGAGCATTTCTAGATTGCCTGAAATATTCTTTTCCTCTCTACTAGGAAGTTTCTACTAGACTTAAAAAATACAAGGGTCTTATGCCAACTCCCTCATCAGCAGGGCAGAGTCATCACTCCCTCCTTGGACACCCCCAGCCCCTGCACCTCTCTCTCTCCCAGATGCAACCACTAGGGATAAAATTGTCTGGGTCCACCACTGTACTGGGAGTCCCCTGGTGACACAGCCTGAGTCTCACTCACTGAGGAGCCCCAGCATCGCCAGAGCTCAGAGTCAAGCACATAGTTGGCTTCAGTGGCTGGATGTGTTAAACTAACTGAAGGCCCCTGGGCCTAGAAAGACAATAAGTGACAGTACCCTCCTCTCCACTTTGGATCCAGAACTCAGAGCTAGGGAAAGCTGCTCTCCTGAGCCAGCCAGTCACTAAAAATCAAGAGGACCATGAAAAGGTACTTTATTGAGGCGATTAGAGTACTGGATTCCTGCCCCCAACCCATCTTCAGTCTGCTCAGTATAGTCTCATGGGTGGAAAAGACCAGGCCTCTGGGCTGCTCTGGGCCACCACCCAGGAGAGGCTGGGCAGTGGGGCAGGGGGGCTGGGGCTCCAATCCAGGGCAGAGGTTCGAGGCAACAAGGGTGATGGTGGCTGAGGCAGGGGTTGCGGTGCACCAAACCCCCGAGGCCGTGGAGGGGGTGGTGTGGCTACCAGCCAGATGCTTTTCAGCAGATCAAAGGCTGTTGGGGGACCCCAGGCTGCCCCAGATGGCAAAGGCACTGAGGACCTTGAGGCTGGCCAGGGACCTTTCGGTGGTGCCAGGTTCACCTGGTGCACAGTGGGAGTGCTGGAGGTATGAGGCACGGCAAAGGTGAGTTCCTTTGTCCCCTGTCGCCTCCTCTGCCTCCCCTCCCCTGGGGCCTGCTCAGGGCTGTTGATCCAGGAGGGTGTCATCCTTTGTCTCTCAGGGCCCCCAGGCTTGGTCCCTGGCACAGAGGAAAGAAGCATGGGGGACAGCTGAGCTACAGCAGACAAAGGAAAGGGGAGCTCAGGGGGCAGGAGGTAAACTCACCTGGCACGTGCAGCTGGCAGCCCTGGAGCACCAGGGTAAGGTCAGGCACGCAGCCATGGCAGGCCTGTAAGGTGCCCACGATGGCATCCCTGGCCTCTTGTACTAGGTTCCTCCTAGGGAAGGCCTGTGGCAGAATCAGTTGGCACTGCAGCTCCCCCAGCAGCTGCCCCAAGCCAGGAATCTGTGGGGGACTGGGTGGGCCTGGGCCCGAGCCTCCAGGCACCTGGTTTTCCTTGCCCCTTGATGGTGTGGCTGGTTCTTGGGCCCGACCTGAGCTTGGGGAGGACTTGGTGGGGAGTGCAGGGGTGCCTGACTCCAGGGACCCACTAAGCAGCCGTGCCACGTCCAGAGATTTCACCTCATGGTTGAAGAGCCCCCGGTGCTCCCGGCTCAGGCGGCCCTGGGTCATGACCACGAGCTTGGGGGCAGTAGGGGCCACAGAATTCCAGAGAACAGCATGTGGATCCCGACTGGCCACAGGAGGATCCTGATGGGCCAATGGCCGTCGACTGCCCACCAGGGCCTCGTTACGTTCCCGCCTGGTCTTCCGACGGCGGACTCGACCAGGTTTCTCAGGCCGCTGGAAAGGCCTGAGGGCTGGCCTCCTGGGGTCCATGGTGCCCTGGAAGATAAAGACAGGGTGATCATCAGCATGCAGATAAGTCAAAGACCTAGAAGGGAATAGGGAGAAGAGATGGTTTGGGGTGAGGTGGGAGTACTATTTAGAGAGAGAAGAGAGAAAGGGACTGGGTAGAGAGCAATTGGAAAAGGCTTGGTCACGGTAAGGTCAGGGAAAAGGCAGAGTCATAGGGGTAGGCTGGGGTCAAGGGAGTCATGGTGAATGGGAAGATTTATCAGGGCATAGAGAAAGGGTTAGAGGAAATAGGGACGTGAGGAAATAGCTAAGAAAAGGGGGATGGGAAAGGGATCATGATATTGGAGGGATCTGGTGAACCAGAAAGGGACTTTGGACAGAAGAGAAATCCAGGGGTAGAGGTACTAGAGAATGCAGGAAGCGGAGAGAAATGGTAGAGAGAGAAAGGCAGGAAAGAGAACACAAGCTGGAGGAACAGGGAATAATTCGGGAGGACAGAAAGGGCAACAAAGGAGCTCTCAGGGACTGGGGCCTGGTCATGGAAGAGGGGTAGGAAACAAGGCTGCGTGGGGCAGGTGAGGTAGGGAAGGGGGTACAGTTGGTGGGGGCAGGGCGGGGGAAGGGCACATCACCTCCTCCAGCCCCCAACGAACCCCGACCCCTGCCCCGCCCACTCCACGTGGCTGTGGGGTACAAGGGCTTCTTTCCGTAGGTGACCCCAGGTCTCGACGCGCCTGAAGCTCTTCAGACCCTCACACAGGGCCTCACGCGCGGACGAATGCGCGTGCCCCTCCCACACCCTTTGGCTTCCGCCAGCTCTGGAGAGGCACAGGCCCAGGGGCACGTGCCAGGGGCCCGGAGTGCCGGTTATAGCCCCGCCCCTCCCAGGCTCACTCTCCGAAACCTCTTTCAGTTGTCCTCAGGCACCTCCTATCCACCAATTGGCTGTGAGGTCCACTAGGCCCGCCCCCTTCCTCAATGCTGATTGGTTTAGACATCTATTCGCGGACATCCTCTCTCGAGCGCGAGAGAAGGCGAAGCCAAGGGGAAGAAGGGCCATGGTAGCGTCTATACACAGCCGTTCTCCACTCAGTCATAGGCTTTATCTCTAGAGAATCAGTATAGTGTCGTCATGAAGAGCTAGGCTCCAGAGCTACATTACCTAGGTTCAAGTGCCCAGACTGGCACATTTGAGCTCGGTGACCTTGGGAAAGTATGTAACTGCTCAGAGCTTCTGTTTCCTAATCTGTAAAATGGAGTTGGTATCTTCTTCTTTTAACTGCTGTAAGTATTAAATGAGCCAACATCCAATTTGAAAACAGCGCTTGGTGAATGGACGCCTCGAAACTTTGTTTCTTACTACACTTGTCCCCTCAGACTTTTTTTGGCCACATGGCTTGCGGGATCTCATTTCCCGGAACAGGGATTGGACCAGGGCCACGGTAGTGAAAGCCCGGAATCCTAATCATTAGGCCACCAGTGAACTCCCCCCCTAAGGCTTTCAAATCAAGCTATGCCAGGGTATTCCCCATACCCTAATAAGCTATATTGTATATTACCTGGTACTATTGCTTGCCCAACCTTCATTATCTTTCAAAGCCAAACACCTTAGATACTACTCCTTCTAGGAAATCCCTCACCCTCAGAGTCCTTCTCTTTCTCCTCCCACAGAGGTCCCCTGTACATTCCTTAATCACAACCTTGATCCTTCCCTCAACTGTGTGGATCTGCCTCCCCCAACAAGCTGGGACAAGGCCAGGATCTAACCCATTCATTTAATACTCATTCAGCAAGTACTTGTGAACAGCCATAGATAGTACTTGGTATTATACTATGAGTTAGGCCCTGTTGCAGGCAAGTGGATTGAGGCAAAACATAAACACAAGAAGTAAGATTCATCTCTGTATCTCTATGGACACCAAGTGGGGAAAGCAGGGAGGGTTGGGGGGAAACGAATTGGGAGATTGGGATACCAAATTGTACATTCTAAATATATGCAGTTTATTGTCTGTTAACTGTATCTCAGTAAAAGTTCTTAAAAAAAAAAAAAAAGATTCATCTCTATATCTCAGTATCAACCTACCTAGAAGGAATGAATAGATAGGAAGGTCACATCTGGTAGTGGAGCTACAGGAACATGACCAGGACTTTTAGGGTGGTGCGGGACCCCCACCTGGTCCCCAGAACAGGGAGATCTGGGAAGACTTGAGATCTGAGATTAATTTGGGGCAGGAGGTGGGAGGCAGCGACCTTAGGTGGCCTTGGCTGTGGATGTAGCTTTCAGAGCCCAGATACTTCCAACTGAAGTGGTTGGTCAGCCATAGGTTTAGGGAGGGGAGCAGAGGCTACAGATCTGTAAGATGAGCTGCGCGGGAGGGGCGCCAGGCTGGACTTGGGCCTTGCAGCATCTCTAATTTCCTTTATCTTTCTGCATCTTCTACTACTCTCTTTACAGGGTCAGTGATGTCTGTAATGCAAAGACACACGGTTTAGAAATTATGCCACAAAAACGGGCATAATTTGAGCAGGGGAGGCCCATGAAGCAGATAGGCTCACTAAAGTCTTGGAACTGTCTTACAGTGTTTCTTTACAGCTGAGCCTCTGACTTTCACATTTTGCCATCCTCCTTTTCTCTCCCCGACGTGAGAAGAAAATGGGAGCGTCCCTTCCTAGCCAGGTGCGTATGAGCCACCCCCTTAAGGGAATGGACTCGTCCACTCACTCCCCCACCACCACGTGAATGAGACACACACCCCACACACACACAGTAGGTGGTCTCTTCCCCACATTTCTCGGCCTGCAGCAAATGGTTTCTTCCCCGGAGGAAGGGCGCTAGATTTTCCCTGCCCACTCTCAGCCTTTCAGGTATTTCGTCCTTCCCCGTGACGCTGGTAGGGTGGTTTCTCCCTCCCCCCCCCCCCCGCCACGGGTGCTGGATGGTCTCGCCTCCCCTCCCACGCCCCCGGTGCCGGGGTGCGCCAGCCGCCGCCGCTGCCTGAGAGTGAGCGGCCCGGGCAGGAAGTGCCGGGCGAGCCCACTGCGCGGCTGCCGTGGGGGAAACTAGGGTTCCCAATTCCTCCTTCCCTCCTAAGTGAAGGTTTCCGCCCCGGGAGACGAGGCGGTGCCCGGGATCGGCTGCGCCCTGCGCTGGAGTGCGGGCTTCAGGACCGTCCATTGTTGCCTGAGGGGTAGGGGTGGGCGTGGCGGCGCCACCTCCTGCGAGAACACTCTCCGGCAGACCGCACTCGCTCGTCCCGCTGGAGCTGCGGCGCCAAGATGAGTGGAGAAGAGAACCCAGCCAGCAAGCCCACGCCGGTGCAGGACGTGCAGGGCGACGGGCGCTGGATGTCCCTGGTGAGCGACCTCGCCAGCTATACTCTGGAGTCCGGGTCTGGGGGCGGGGAGGCCGGGGAAGGCCATGGCAGAGTAGCTGGTTCGCGCCGCTCTCACTAAGGGATTGGGAAGCGGAGGGCAGTTGGGGTGGTGCTGCCTAAGGAAGCGGGGCGGGGCGGGTCCAGCAGCGCGCGTGCCATTGACTCCCCCTTTACATCCCCAAAGCACCATCGGTTCGTAGCCGACAGCAAAGATAAGGAACCCGAAGTCGTCTTCATCGGGGACTCCTTGGTCCAGCTAATGCACCAGTGCGAGGTGAGGCCCGTCCCCCTCCTCCTGCCCCACCCAGGCCTGTGCCCTCACTGACACACCTGGACGAGGACCCAGGCCAGGCCGTGTATGGGGTACCCGAAATAGCCTCAGGTAGCGCCGGGCACCCAGAATCTCAGTATAACGTGCCACATTCTACTGAGAAGGAAGTGTGTGTCTTAGCTTTGTCATATTGGGTTTGTTTGTAGTGAAACTTAAAATGAGGCTTCTTGCAAGAAGATTGCCTGAGATGAGGCTCTTTGTTTGCTTAAACTAGTGCACAGCCCTAATGGATTTCCACGAAGCTATGCTTATCTCCACAAAGTGGAGGTGAGGGTAATAGGTCTCCACTAAGGGGGTTCAATTATGATATCTTTCCACTAAGTGATGTTAAACCATGGCTTTCCTCAAAGTGAGGTTCAGCTGGAATGCTGTTGATTCATGCCTGGCTCACGCAGAATGGGTTTCCATAAAGGGAGTCTTGCTTCCATGGGGTCTGGTGAAAGTGAGACTATAATGGGTTTGCATAAAGTGAGGTTTGAACATATTGGGGTTTGCTCAAAGTGAGATTTAACCAGACTGCTTCTGTAAAGCAAGGCTCGTTCATGATGACATTTGGTTAACCTTTGGATAGAGAATGGTGGTCCATGCTGATGATGCCCCTGTGCCCACACCACTTCTTGCTCACAGATCTGGCGGGAGCTCTTTTCCCCTCTGCACGCACTTAACTTTGGCATTGGTGGTGACAGCACACAGCACGTGCTGTGGCGTCTGGAGAATGGGGAGTTGGAACACATCCGGCCGAAGGTGAGCAGGGCTTGGGTGGGCAGCTACAGCGCCCTAAGCCTGCCCCCTCACCACTGCTTCATGCCTCTCTTTCCACAGATTGTGGTGGTCTGGGTGGGTACTAACAACCACGGGCACACCGCAGAGCAGGTGGCGGGCGGCATCAAGGCCATCGTGCAACTGGTGAACCAGCGGCAGCCACAGGCCCGGGTCGTGGTGCTGGTGAGAGAGTGGGAGAGTGGGAAAGGAACAACGGCAGCGTTCTGGGACCCCTTCAGGTGCAGGCACAGCTGTACGGTTCTGGGCAGCTTGGCACAGAGCCGAGGCTTTCAGGCAGAGTCTCCTGTTGAAGTTTGCTACACCCATCAGAGGGGCTGTGGTTAAGGACATGTTCGGGGACCAATTAGCCCCTTTTGCCCAAGGGCCTGCTAGGAATTCTCCGTGTGTTGAAAAACTCAAAACACTTAAGTAGCCAAAAGTTGTCAGACATTGCCAGGGTGAATCTAGCCTCCATCTCTTCTAGAAGGTCTCATTTCCAGAATAAGGTCTCAGACCATAGTTTGCAAACTAAACCCCCATTTCCCCATCCCTAGTATATTCTGCAGCTGGCGACTTACTGGTGGGGAGTGGAGCACAGTTTGGCACAGGGAACAGGATACCCAGATGCTGGTAGGACGCCTCCTCACAACTATTCGTGCCTTCCTCAGGGCCTGCTTCCTCGGGGCCAGCACCCCAACCCACTTCGCGAGAAAAACCGACGGGTGAATGAGCTGGTCCGGGCAGCACTGGCTGGCCACCCACGGGCCCACTTCCTGGACACAGACGCTGGCTTTGTGCACTCAGATGGTACCATAAGCCACCACGACATGTATGATTACTTGCACCTGAGCCGTCTGGGGTACACACCTGTTTGCCGGGCCCTGCACTCCCTGCTTCTGCGTCTGCTGGCCCAAGACCAGGGACAGGGTGGTGCTTCCCTGCAGGAACCCACACCCTAAGCATCTGCCTTCCTGCAACATTAAAGTTTTATGCTTCAGCCTCCCATTTTCTGCTTTATGGCCAAGCCTTTCTGGGTACCTGAACCTCAACTCTGATGTCTGTGACCCTACAGCTCTGCCCAAGGCAGGCCTCACCAATCCATCAAGATACTCTGGTTCTTGTAGAGTCAGGCAGATCTCTAGCACCATAGTAGTGCCCCGGGCAGGCACTACCAATCAATTACAGTAGGTGAAACTGGTTTGCTAACGTGACCTTATAGGATCAAGGTCAAGCAAGAATGCTGGGTGACCCAACAGTCAAACCCCACCCAAAACTGCCCTCCAATCTGCACATGCTCTTCCCTCTGATGGGAACTTCTGGTGCTCTGGTCCTAGCTTAATGTGACTTCCTGTGGAAGCTTCCTGACCTTCCCACCCCTAGCAGTCATCCCCCCACACAGCGGATGGGTATTTGTCTCCCCAGAGGGGCACTGTCCATAGGCTGTGACAGAGATGTAAACCACGAGAGGTTCCTTCTGGCCTGGCTGCAGTGCTGGCTCAGGCCACAAAGGGGCAGCAGGGGTCTCTGGGCACAGCGTGGTACCCTGGGCCCAACTCACCTCCCCACCCAGTGCCATCCCTGGCTCAGACCTCTCACAGTCCACTGGACCGTCAAGAGTGAACTGCCCTTCTTGCAGCACAACGTCACAGGCCTTCCCCAACCCATGCATGCTGGATGGCTGTAGAGGCATCGTGACTTTCTGCCCACCAGGTCCCTCTGATGTCGGGAAGGATGGTCCTGGAGTTGCACCCCCCACCTCATGGTGCTTAGGGGAGAAGTCTGTAACCCCATGGCCATCTGGGGACCAGACTGGTACAACCAACACCCCTTCTCCCTTTAGAGCGGGCAGCCACACAGGTGTGTTAAACAGCTTTAATCTCGGTCATTGCGGCTTCTCAGCACAGTAAGAAATATTGCACATGATCAACATGTTTTGTTCAGGGAATGGGGACAAGGGTGGGGGGGAATCACCTTCTTAGAAAGTACAACCCAAGTTGGGAGGGCAGAGGGGGTGGGGAGAGAACCCTCCCCATGCCTGTGGCAAAGTGCAGGAGCCCCCACCCCCAAACTAACCTGAGTCCAGCCCCTCTGGGGAAAAAAGGGGTACATGAACTCCCCCTACTCCACAGGCACCTCCCTGTGGCCCAAGGCCCACACTACCCTCCAGCTTGCAGCCCTCACACGAGCCATTTTGCATAAAGTACAAGTGAAAAGGTCTGAAGGTAACACGCTCCAGGTTGTGTACAAGGGCTCGGTGGAGGGAGACTGTGCCCCCTGCTTCCCCTCAGCTGCCCCCCGTCACAGGGAGGGAGCTGTGGGGAGAGGGGGGATAGACAAGAGGAGCAGGCCTCATTCCGCCCCAAGCCGGAAAGGACGAAATGGCTTTATATTGGGGAGGAGGTAACCATCCTGCCCCGCCATTCCTGCCACCTACATACTGTCCATGTCCCGACGGGGGGTACGGTGGGTCTGGGGTCTTCTCAGGAGCCCCTCACCTGCCTGTGGCAGCTGTGGAGGGACCTGAGGGAGGCGGTGAGGGCTGGGGGGGCCCCTCCCAGCCAGGCTGTCCGGGCCCCGGCTCTGGGGGCGGAGGCAGCGGCGGGGCAGCCGGAGCCGTGCCAGAGTCCGAGCCAGGTGAGGTGGGATCAGGGCCCCCAGCAGGGCTGGGAGTGGGGACAGGGGCAGCAGCAGTGCCAGTGGGGGGCGGTCCAGGGAGTGGGGCCTCAGCTCCCGGGGGCTGCTCTGTGGGAGTGGCCGCCTGCATGATCTTCTGGCGCACCTCACGGATCTTCAGCTGCAGACAGACCTTAGAGGGGAAGATGTCTGCGTAGCGGGCCTGGAAGGCTGCCGTGGCCTGGGCTGTGGACAGAAGGGTGGGGGGCGGGGGGCGGGGTGGGAAGGGCAGGGTGAGATGAGTGGGTAGGCCCCCTACAAGTGCCCCCAAAGACTGCAAGACCTGCTCACCTGATGGGAAGAAGCCATGGTCCTGGAAGAGCTGCATGACCAGGGCCCGGCGCTGGTCCAGGGTGCGCCGCAGCGACGAGTACGGCACCTTCTCGTACTCCAGCTCCCCAAGCACGTCCTCCGCTTCTGCACCTGGGAGCAGCACAGGGGGCGGTCACGCCCTGGCCGCAGCCTGGCCCTCCACCGTGCGAGGGTCCACTCAGCCCGCAGTGAATGCCCCTTCACAGTGCGCTTTAGGAAGGGGACCCGCCCAAGGTCATGTGGCAGAGAAGGGGGCCTGCTGAACCCCAGAACCCACGCCTGACGGCTGTCCTTCCTCTCAGCGACAGCCACCCCACCCCTCCCGTCTTTAACCCTGTTCCTGAGACCCCCTACCCCTCTTGGAGGCCCTAGGACCCCCACAGCTCTGCCTGCCACCACACCGGCACCTGTACGGTCAAAGGTGAAGATGTCGCCCTCGCACTTGGCACTCTTGGGGGTGTTGGGCTCCGAGCTGCAACTGGAGCGTCTCCTCATCTTGCGCTTGGGCGAGGTGGGGTCCTCGGGGGCTGAGTCCAGGTCTGGTCAAACAGAAGCAGGCTCAGCAGAGATGGCCCCAATCTGTCCCCCACCTACCCTGGGTGCCTTGCGCGCGCCTACCAGTGGAGTTCTTCCTCTTCTTGCGGTAGGAGCCCAGGATGGCCCGGGGTGAGGTGGCCAGAGACTGCAGGGTAGGCGAGGGCAACACCTCCTCAGGCCGAAACTCAGGCAGCTCAGCAAAGCGCTCTTCGAAGTCCACCTCCGACAGGACCCTGCTGGAGAGCGGGCAGGGTCACCTCCTCTGCCCCAGCCTGCAGCTGCCCCCTCTGCCACCAACCCACACACTCCGAGCCCCCCAGCCCATGCTCACTTGTCCACAGAGTCAAAGGTCTTCTTCAGGGGCGGGGGCCGCACCTTCACCTTCTTGCCGGCACTAGCCGCCTCCTTGCGCTCAGGGGTGTCCCCGGCTGCCCTCCCACTGCTGCCCTCACTGCCGCCGCCGCCGCTGCCAGGGGCTGGGGCTGGAGCCGGGGCTGGGCTGGGAGGGGTGGGAGGCTCCCCTCGGCTTTCCAGGCCCATCCCGGGGACGCGCCAGTCTGAAGATGAGCTGGGGAATTTGCTGGCCTGGGATGAGGAGGGCAGGGAGATGGAGAACACTGGGTTCAGACTCACCGGGGCAAGACCCAGAAACACAAAAGATGAATACTGACCACTGAGACACAGAGCCGTGGGGAAGACCCAGTCATGCAGGCAGACAAGCAGCAGGACAGAGAAGGACCCACAAGGGCACGGCTCCGATAGGGGCGGAAGAGACGTGGGACCGAAGAGCAGACGGGGGCCGAGGGGCAGAGCCAGGCAGCAGGGAACCCCCAGGCCTGCTGAGCACTCACCATGGTCTCAGGGCCCTTGGCACTGGTCCGCTCCTCAGCAGGCGGGGGCGGCGGGGGACTGCTCCGGGCCGGGGGAGCCCAAGTCTCCGGGGGCAACAGAGGGGCTGGTGTCGTCGGCCGCCCCTCAAGCTCTGACTCAGATGCAGGGGGCTCACGGGCCGGGCCAGGCTCCAACGGCTGCCGGGGTGCAGGGCCTGGCCGCCCAGGGGCACTTGCCTCAAAGGAGCCCACGGGAATGCTGGCGATGGCCGCCTTCACTTTCTGGGGGGCCTTGGGTGTGGGCCGCTGGGCCTTGGGGGCCACTAAACTGTAAGTCATGGAGCCTGCTGGTAAAGAGAGTATTTGCTGAGCCAGCCCTGACTGGAGCCCATCCCCTGGGTCTCCCCACTCACCCCGCCCTCAGTTGGCCCAACACCCACCTGTGGCACTAGGGAAAGGGCTGGTAGGGGCTGGGGTGGCCGTAGCAGGGGCCGGTGGGCCCTTGGGCAGGATGGTGGCAGCAGGTTGGGTGGCGCTGGTGGCCACAGTGTAGACCAGGCCTGGGGGAGCCTGGGATGGCTGGGCCAGGGGTGCTGAGGAAGTGGGTACAGGGCTCCCAGGGTAAAACGCTGTGATGACAGGACCAGTGGGGGCTGCACAGGTGGGAGGCAGCTGGGGACTGGGCACGGGCGACACGCCCACCTGGCCAGGAGCCAGCAGTGGGGCTTGGCCTACAGAGAGAAAGACAGAGGAGAGGCAGAGAACCAAGTTAGGGCGGGAGCTGCCTCAGCCCCACCCTTGGTCCCCAGCTGCCTGCCAGGCCACCCCTCACCTGAAAGCAGGGGCTGCACAAAGGCGGGGCCGCTGGGCCCCAGCGAGGTGAAGCCTAGGGCTACTGAGCTCGTGGGTCCATACGACGTCACTGTCCCAGGCTGACTGGACGCAGGACTGGTGCCCAGGGGCAGCGCATGTCCTCCCGCTGACTGCACGTAGGTGATCCTGCAGCCAGGAGAGGAAAGGAGATGTAGGCAAACGGACCCCACCCAACCACTTCTCTGCCCTGACTTCCAGATGAGGGCTCAACTGCCCCTACCTGGTGGAGGAGGGCAGCAGGACCTTCTGAGGCTGTGAGGTGGGGCCGGGGAGCGGGGCCGGGCTCGGGGGCGGCACCAGGCCGCTGGGCGCACTCACAGGCACCGGCGTCAGCTGGATGACCTGTGGGCAAGGACACCACGGGCTGAGGGGAGCTGGGGGAGGACCAAGACCTCGGAGGCGGGGTCTCCGCAGAGACACAGAACACAGAAATCAGGATGGGGGTGGGAAGGGAGAAACAAAGGAGAAGATGACAGTGAGAGACAGGAGACACAGAGAGACAGGAGACACAGAGAAGGAACAAGATGCAAACACTGCGGGCAGAATCCAGATGCACAGAGACATCGAGCAAGACAGCAAGCAAGACAGAGGCCCAGGGACCAAAAGGGAGAGAAGAAGGAGACTGAAAGAAAGGCAGACACAGAAGCCATGGGACAAAGGGGCCAACACCCAGGAAGAGAAGAATGAGGGACAGGTGGGGCCACCACGGAGGTGCCCTTACCTTGCTGGGTGGCTGAGCACCGTTCTGCACAGGTACTGAGAAGGGTGGGCTCACCAGGGGCAGTGGCTGGCCGGCCCCTCCTCCCCGCACGGACATGCTAGGGGTGGCCAAGGGCACCAGTACCTTCCCAGGTAGCAGCTGGGCTGAGCCACCCGGGGGTGGGGCCTGCACAGGAGAAACTGACTGGGCTGCAAGTTGAGAGACAAGAGAGCAGGTGGTTACAAAGGAACTGAATAGGCCTGTGGCCCCTCTCCTTGAGCTGCCCAACCCAGGCCTCACCTTTGGGGGGTGGGGCGGAGGGTACGGACTGCAGGATGGGGATGCCAGGAGTGGGTGCGGTGGCAGCCAGGACTTTGCCGTTGGTGGAGGTGCCGGGCGGGAGGGTGAAGCGGATGCTGGTGGTGGGTGCAGGGCCGCCAGGAGCCGCTGCCTTGGTCCCAGGGGCTGGTGCTGGGGCAGGCGCCACTTGAAGTTGCTGGGGCAGCGTGGGCAGAATGTACTGCACCTGGGTGATTCCCCCAGCCTTGCCCAGGGGACCGGGCTGCAGGATGCCCAGGGGCATTGGCCCATTTGGGCCACTCCCAGCACCTGCTCCTGAGCCCGCAGCCGCCCCACTGCCAGGGCCCCCCTGAGCAATGAACTGGACAGCAGGGGGTGCTGGGGGCCCATAGCCTGGGGTGCCCACCAGCAGGTTGGTGACGGTGGCAGGCGCCTTCCCCACAGTGCCTAGCAGGGGCCCAGCCACCAGATGCGGGGCTGCTGACGTGGCTGCTCCCGACTTCTTGTCCGAATACACTAAGCTGACACCCAGCGGGGAGCCCCCAGGTGCCCGGGACCCAGTGACTGCCTCAGTCCTGACACAAGCTGTGTCACTTGGAGACGCTTCTGCCCGGCCAGAAGTGGGAAAAGGCTTAGAGGCGATGGGCACAGGAGTGCTGCTGACAGGCCGCACCACACTGGTGACCATGGTGGCGGCCGGGCGGGACAGGGGGGCTGCTGGGGCCCCATAGGCCAGCGATGGGGCTGGGGCCGAGGGCACGCGAGCGCCGCTGCCCTCCCGTTCCTCTTTGTTTGAGGGCGAGACCAGTGTCTGCAGGACACTTCCTCCCCCGCTGGGAGGTGCCGCAATGACTGAGGGGCCTGGTGGCTCCAGGCCCCCCACGCTTTCAGGTCTCTTGCGCCGGAAGGTGGCAGGATCCGTGGGGAGAAACCGGGTGGCCTTAGAAGGTGTTGCTGGGCCCCCAGTTCCAGGGGGTGGGGGCCGTAGGGGGCCTGTTGTGCTGCCCTGACCTGACTCCTGGGCCTTGAAGGTCCCTGAGCCCAGTGGGAAGGAGGTGGCTGCGGAGGCTGAGGAGGAGGCAGGCGAGGAGGAGGAGGAGGATGGGGTGGGCCCGTAGCCTTTGCCAAAGCCTGCAGGTGGATCTGGGGGCCCTGGGGGCTCAGGGTCTAGCGATGGTCGGCAGTGAGTAAAGGAGGAACGGATCACAGGTGAGAACACCTTCCGGCCAAAACCCTGAGTGGAAGGAGAAGGGAGACACGAGGGTGTCAGGGCAGCCTGGATATCCACACCCTGCCCACCCCCACTTCCCTGTCCCACCTGGCAACCAGGCCAGCTGAAGGCCTCCACTCATCTAGGCTGCAACCCGGTTCCCCATGGAGCAAGCAGCTCGCCCTCTCTGCACCTTAATCTCTCCCTCGGTCAATGTACAGAGAAGTAACACTCCCCTGTCCCAGGACACGCGGGACCGGACAGCAGCAAGCCCCAAGCCCTCACCTTGCTGCCCTCTGGGTCCTCCCCAGAGCTGTCTCCACTCTCACTGTCGGTCACCCGCTCCTTGCACTTGAGGTCAATGTCAGTGGTGCTGAAGCCATCGTCAGCTGGAGGAGCAGAGGAAACAGTGCTGGTAAAGGGGTGGGTGCAGGGCTGCCCAGGAGAGACAGTCTGGAGCCTGGCTCTGGCCTCAGCTCTGCCCCAAGTCGGCAGTCTAAGTGTTGCTCAGGAATGCTGGCCCTTAGCCCAGGTGTGCCCACCTGCCCGCCAGCAAACCCTAAGAGCACACTGGTAACAGCACCTAACACTGTGCACCAATGGCCCAGCCACGCCTGTGTCCTCCCAGCTTCCTGTCTGGCCTGGGGCTTCTTGAGGGCAGGGCTGGGCTTACTCAGTAGAGCCTGAACTGAACATGCCCGCAATCACAAACAAACGTGGAAGGGAAGAAAAAGCAGCTGCCTAAGGGCCCTGGACCAAATCTCCACCCACCCTCCAAACCTTAGCCTGCCACTCCCTGGATAGGATTCTGGGCCCTGCAACTGCTTACCAATGACATCATCATCCCCTTCCTCCTCACAGATGACCATGCGTTCCTCATCACTGGTCATGTCCTCGCTGGCTGCACGCTGGGCACGGGAGGCCCGGGGGGGCAGCAGTGGGGGCCGCCCACTGGCCGCCAGAGTGCCTCCCTCACCGGGGGCTGCAAAGGGGCCTGGGGTCCCATACTGGGTGGAAGGTTTGGGGCCAGAATAGGATGCAGGGCCAGACACCATCTGCAGGACAAGTGCAGGGAGAGTTCAGCGAGTGCCACCACCTTGGGTAGCCCTCCCTGCTCATCGCCACTACCCCCGTGGCCTGCACTCCAGACCTGAGTCAGTTCCTGAAGTGCCTGGCTGTCTACTTCCCCGCCATCCAGGCTGTGGACCCCGCTGTGGGAGAAGGCTCGGGGCCGGGCCGAGCCAGGTCCGCCGACTGTGTGCAGACGTTCAGCCCCACAGGAGCCACTCCCCGGAGCCTTGGTGTCTGAGCTCAAGAGCGTCTGGGCTGTGACAGACAGGAGCTCCGAGGACACTGTCAGGCAGAAGAGAAAAAGTGTTGCAGTCAAGAAGCCTCCTCCCAGCACCCAGGCCGACCAAACCATCCACAGATATTTCTAGAAATTCAGCAGAAGCAGGCTGGACTTCCTGGGCCACCTGGCAGCAAAGAGATGCCACCCACCAGCCCAGCATTTCCCTCTGGTTCCTGCCCTCTGGGGCTGCGAGGAGCAAGCCCATTGCTCCCTGAGAGGCAGCCTTTCTGAGAGCGTGAAAGCCTGGAGACAGGTACGTGAGGTGTTGCCTAGCTAATAACCACTGGACTGTCTGAGCCTCTATACCCTCATCTCAGAGACAAAGGAACATCTCCTCCCGCAAAGTTGTCAGCGCAAACACACAAGGTCACTCCAGAGGAGCACCTCAGAACAGTGCGGGGCACACTAAACACCCTCAGTCAGCAGAAGCGGCCACCGGGGAGCTTCCAACTGTGGTCCTGAGAGCCAGGCAAGCTGGGGTTTAAATTCAGGCTCTACTACTTGCTCGTTTTTTGTGACTTCGAGCAAGTGATTTTGCCTCTCTGAGCCTCGGTTTCCTCATCTGGAAAACCAAGCGTAGTTTTGAATACTAGAGATGATACTCTCCTCGGTGCCTGTCACATAGTAAATGCTCAGCATACGGCTCTTGATAATGAGAATTCTGTTCAGAAATTTGACCTATTTAGGCCTCCCTGACTCCTTCACACGAGATAAGTGCCGGTTCCTTTGTGAGTAAGGGTCCTCAAGTAAAAGAGAGAGAGCTGAGAGGAGCTTATTGGGAAGGGAGTGAGAAGCACAGGGGAGGCTGGCGGCGGGGCACAACAGCCACGGGGCCCACTAACCTCCGGGGGCAGCGGCGGTGCCTGTCTCCGACATGCTCCGCTCCCTCGGCTCCTTGTGCCCTCCTGCCAGCCCCAGGCTTGCAGGCTTGGCCTCTGAGCTGGACTTCTTCCGGTCCTTGTTGCACCACTTCCAGTCTGGGTGGGCCTTAAAGTGGGCCTCTTTCACCTGGCAGAAGAGGGCAGGAAGACCCTTCACTCACCTACCCTACCAGAGGAAGCCAAGGAGCCAAGAGGCGGTGGCGTTACCTGGAAAGCCAGGTCGTGGTACTTCTGCTTCTCCTTGGGCCCCAGGGCATACCACCACTCGCCCAGGATCTTACTGACGGTCCGGTTGTCCTGGTTGGGGTGACGCTGGTGGACCAGGGCCCGGTGCCGCTTGCTAAAGATCATGAAGGCATTCATGGGCCGCCGGATATGGTCCTTCTCTCTCTGCAGTAGACACAGGCCCAAGCAGGATGGTTAGGACTGGGGAGATGGGCTGGGGCGGCCACAAGGTGAGCTGGGGATGGGTGCAGATGAGGCACCTTGTTGGGGCTGCGTCCATCCTTCTCTGAAGATGAGTCTCGTTCCTTTGGCAGGGCACTGAGGGACTGGGTCCGGCGTTTCCCGGGCGGCAGGGGCAACTGGATCTCAGGAGACATGATGGAGAGGAAGCTGTGGAGGTTGCGGCAGGCACAGTGAGAGCCGTGTCTCTGGCCACACACCCTTCCTCCCCAGTACCAAGACGCAGGGCACTCACGCATCGTCGTGGTCACTCTCTGTCTCACTGTCCAGCCGGGGCTCTCCTGGAGGACCAGGGGCCTCCTCCTCCGTGCTGGGAGGGGGGCCCTTTCCAGGTTCCACCACCCCCAAAGTGTGGGGGGGTCCGGGCCCTGGGCTCTCAGGGCATGTGGCTCCAGGGGGCCGCCCAGGGTCAGCATTCCCTGTCCCGCCTGGTGGCTGCTCGTGAGCAACAGCTGCCGACTCAGCAGGTTCTGGGGGCAGAGCGGCAGGCAGATCAGAAGGTCCCTGGGCCATCTCGACCCCATCCCCATGCCCTCCCACAGCCTCCCACCCCTCACCTTTACTCTGGCTGGAGGCCACTTGGTGGCTGGCAGGTTGTTGGGCCTCACTTGGCTGCACAGAGGGGTCAGGCTGGCTGGGCGCCAGGAAGGGGACTAAGGAGTGCCAGGGGAACACGGCCACAGAGCGAGGTTCCACGTTCGTCCACACTGTGGGAAGGAATCAGTTGAGCTGTGTAGCAGGAGAGCTTGGCCTTGATCCCCAACTCAAACTCCTTTCCACCCTGGACAAGGTGGCGCCACCCCTTCTTTACAACCCCTTCCCCAATCCCAGAGCCCCCTAGGCTCATGCATGTGACAACACTCAGGAAAAACTCCTCCCTAAAAGATATCTAGATTTATAAGAAAGAAAAACAGAAGCAGAGAAATAGTCCTCACACCCCACTCGCTCCCCACCTCCACCAGCCTTGCCACCAGGGACCAGGCCAGAGGAACAACTGAAGCCTGTCGCAAACCAGGCCATGGTGGCTTGCCATCTCACTCTCTCAAGGCCCCAAGACCTGAGCAAGGCTGGAGACCCTCCCCCAGTCACGCCACATTCCTGTCACCACGTTGCCATCTGACAGAGCCCCTCACCTTGGCCGCACGCTCCCTTTCTCTTTTCCTGAGGCAGATGGCCCAATCCACCGCCCCCCTTCACTACCCACAGGGCATGGGGTCTCAGGCCTTTTCCCCTGCCTCCTTCCTCCTACCACAGACCCCAGGAAGCCAGCCCTGACCTTCTTGGGCTGGGCACAGGTGGCTCCAGCAACTCCTTCCTCCTCAAAGAGTCTACTGCCCATGTAGAGGCCTCCCAGCCTCCCTCATTCTAAACCCCTGAGCTTATCTCTGGTGTAGTGTCCAGCCCCCTTGCCCAGAAAGATGGGAGGACGTGGTAAACTCTTCAGGAGAAAAAGCACAGGCAATAGGACAGACAACAGAATTGTTATAAGACTGCCCAGGCAAGACAACAGTGCCAGGTGTTTCCTTGAGGATATGCACAGGAAGGTACTTCCCTCACCAGGGGGCTGATCCTAGAGGTTCAACCTTCTGCTCCAGGAGCTGGGTGGTAAGAGAACCAGCCCTAGGCTGCACTCCTGGGGCTGGTCCAGGCTGGGAGTGGGCTTCCCCCTCATTGCCAGCTCCCTGGGGGAAGTGCAACCAGCAGAGAAGGCCCCTGCTCGGGGAAGACCATGAAGAGAGGAGGGAAACGCCCTAGCCCTGATCCCTATCATTCCAGGCTGCCCCGGATCTAAATCAATCTGACCTGGGCTAACCCCCTCCCCCCACCATGCCTTCAGAAGGCTGGCCCAGGGGGGCCCCTATGTGAGGCACTGAGGTGCTGACAAAACAGAAAGTAGACATCAGGGCCACAAGAGAGGAACAAAGAAGCCAACACTGGAAAGGACTCAAGACACTATGAAGATCCCCTCCCCTACCACTGGGGCACTGGAGCCCCAAAAGCCTGCTGGGCCCTCCAAACCCATAACAGCCTTCAGAGACCCAGACCTGTCCCTCTCTTCACAAAGATCTTTCCCATCAAGGCCTCCTCCATCTTCTGCTGGGTGGGAAAGAAGGGGCCCAGCAGACAATGGGAGAACAGTCCTTTGGTCCGGTCCCCCCTGAACTCCTCCCCAGTGCACTACCCTCCAGGTTCTTGGGTCTCTCTCTCTGAAAAGCAAACCACAAACACCACTCTGTTCTGAGCAAACAGTGCCTCACTCACTTCCCAAGAACCTGTCCTTAGCCCCACTACTCAATCACAGCCCCCAATCCCTTCCCCTTCACTCTTACACACCTACGACCAGAAGGTCTCAAGCTGCTCCAATTCTAATCCATGCCCGAAGCCAGGTACTCTGCACCCCTCACCTCCCATGACAACATGTTCCACTACACACCTAAACACCACAGCTGTCCCCGGCTCCTCCCCACTCTGCACTCCCGTCACTCCGCTACACTCCCACCTGCCGTCACTAACCACTCGGCCCAGCCGAGCTCTGTAACTTTCCCCTCTACTCTGCCTCCACCTTTTTCTTACTATAACCCCATCACCATCACTCCGCACTCAGCACCCCGACACCTTGACCCCTGCAGTCTCGAGGCCCAGGTGCTACTGACCGAACATGCCGAGGCCACGGGAGGCCGCGCTGGACGCGGGCACCAGGGGCCTGTGGGCTGAGTACATGGTCCGGCGCGGGGGGGGCCCGGCCGGGGCTCGCGCCTCCTCAGCGGCCGCCGCCGTTCCGCCCGCCGCCGGCTCCTCGGCCGCCGCCGCTCGGGCCCGGGGGGAGCTGGAGGCCGTCGCCGCATGCCCCCCCCCCCGCCGCCCCCCCTCCGGCCGCCCCACGCGGGGGTCTCCGCCGGACGCGCCTGCGCACAGCGCCGCCTGCCTCCCGCCGCCCGGGGGGCGGGGGGAGGTCAGAGCGCGCCGGCCCCGCCCCGCCCCCCGGCGCGCGCGGGGGCCGTCACGGGGCGCGCGGCACTGGGGCCATCGGCGCCGCCCCCTCCTTCTCCCTCCTCCCGCGCGGAGCCGGGCGGGCGGGGCAGGTGGGGCGGGGCGCGGCGCGCGTGCGCGGGGGCGGCCCCCTCCCTTCCCCGTTCGCTGGCTCGCTCCCTCCCTCCCTCGCAGCTCCGGCGGGTAACGGCTCTGGCCCCGCGCGCCCCGGCTGCCGGCGCCGCGCCCCGCCTTTCCGGGCCTGGGGCCCGCGGCTCAGCGCCGGGTCGGCCTCCGGCCCCGGGCGGGCAGACGGACGAGCGTGCGTGCGTCCGTGCGCTCCGAGCGAGCCCCGCGCCGAACCACCGCCGCCTCCCCGCCCCACCACTACTACGCGTTCCCCTCCCCCCGCCGCACCTCCTCCCGCCCCTTCCCCGCTTCCCCCGCGGCCTTCCGCGCAAGCCCGGCCCACCGCGCGCGAGCCCATTGGCTGTCGCCGCCGCGCGCGGGTCAGGCCCCGCCGCGCCCGCCCCCATTGGCCGCCCCGGGGGAACGTCAGTCATATGCAAATAAGAACAGGGCGGGGCGGGCTCCGGTTGGACCCAAGCCGGCCCGGGGCGGGACCGCGGGAGGAGGGCGGCAGGGAGGGCGCACTGCAGTAAAGGCACCGAGCCAGGGGGGCGGTTCGGGGCGCCGCGCTGCAGAGGCCCGGGGCGGTGGGTGGTGCTTGTGTGTGTCCAGTCCGCGCGAGGAACACGCTCACGCGCGGCTCGGCCCACCTCCCTCACTCCCACTTGGGCACGCACGGCCCCTCAGGGCAGATGAACTGCGTGTAGGGTTGGGCAAGCCACGCCTGAGCCCTTTCCAACTCTCACAACAGCAGTCACAAACTCGCACACACACTCCTCATAGCAGACTTTCCTACCACACCCATTATCTCATACACATCTCAGTCACATGTACCCTCGGTCTTACACTTACACACGAAGTCAAACACCTGGAACACCTGCTCACATAAATGTACTACCTCCCACACTAACCGTCCATTACTCTCACCCACCATCACACACACTCATTTCTCACCCATCCTCTTCACGTCATCCATTTCATACATGACCTGTCATACATGCTTCATCAAAGCATATCCTCATCACACATCCACCAGCCCATGTGAATCATCATACACACAACGTATCAAACAGGCAGAATTATCTCATACACATCCAGCTACTGCTTGCCCACTGCACACATCCTACATCCCTCCAACACAACCACATACTCATATGGCCTTCCTGACACCCCCCCCCCCACCCCCAACACAGGTAGCTCTCACAAATGCCATCATACTGACCACACACACTATATAAACTTACCCTGGTGGGCACTAACTTCAGTACCCTAGCGCATCAGGTATACAAAGTGCCATGGGCCATTCACCATCATTCAGCTACCCTGCCTGACACTTAGCAGCCACCTGGCACCCTCCACCTCACAGTGTAAGGCAGGGGGTCACCACTCTAGGCTGGGAGCCACCGTTTCCAGAAGAAGACCAAGAGGAAGAAGGGAAACTAACACTGGGGCTACTATGTGCTGGGAGCTTGTATATATAACCCTGCGCATTGAATCCTCACAGCCACTAGGGAAGTGAACTTTATTATGCCTGTTGTTCAGATGAGAAAATGAGGGTCAGAGAAACTGAATAAATTGTGCAAGATCATGCAGCCAGGACATAACAGCCCAGCACTCCAACTCAAGTGATCTTTCGCTACTGAAAATTTAACGTCAGAGTAGACACAGGCAGAGACTCCCAACAGAGGTCTAGGAATATGTTCAGACAATGATACCAGATAGACTGGTGAACCAATGTCTCCGTCTGGTCTCTGACTGGTGAAAGGTCAGAGGGATACAGACAGAGACTCAGTCAAGGTCTGAGGCCCACCAGGCAGAGAGGCAGAGGCCTTGGATCACCCAAGAGGAGCCCTGAGGCCACATCCAGTAAAGACAGAGGCCTGTCATACCAGGGCAGGTAAGGATTGCACAGGCTCAGACTGACCAAGACTGGGCTCCTACACAGGTGGCGTCTGTGATAGGCACAGACAAACCCTCTTCCCAGCCTTCTGCACCTACAGGCAGAGATGAAGGCATGAAGAGGGGGCAAAAACCCGGTAACCTGAGCCCAAAGGGAAAGGGGAGGTCTGTAGCCCTCTGACCTCCAGAGGCTGCAGGGCCAGACACTTGGCTGTGAGCCTGGAGAGACCAACAGAGGGACTATTAGGTGACTGCCCCCTCCTCCCTATGCAGCCCCAGACTCAGACCCTCCATTACCTCACTGCCCCAGGGACTGCAATATGAAGCAGAAATCAAGGCTGAAATCAATGTGGCCTGCTCTATCTCCCCACCACTGCCCCCTCCTCTCCCCACCGGTGAGTCACCTACTGGCAAGTTAACCCCTTCCCCACTGAAATGCAGCCCAGGGACTGAGCTCAGAGGAATCCTACCCCCAGCTCCCCCACTTCTGTTGGGTGAGAAAAAGAGCTAAGCCTGGCACAGTAGGGAAAGAGGGCCCCAGACATCTGGGAGGGCTGCACATCTGGTAGAAGACAGTGCCCACATAGGAGGGATGGGAAGAGGCCCCTTACAGGGTAGGGTACAGCCAAGTGGGGGCCCAGCCTAGCAGGGAGGGGCTGAAATCCGGGCGGGAAGGGCCCCCCTGCCCCGGGCACTGGGCCAGCCCTATACTTAGCTTCCATTGTTCAGAATGGAGGAACCCTGGGTGGGGGTGACTAGGAGTGGAGAAGAGGGAGCAGGTCCTGTCCCCAGGCAGCTCCATCTCTCCAGCCATCCCCAACCCTAAGTGGGGCCTCCCTAGTTGGAAAAGTCTGGGGAGGTTCCCCAAACCAGGGTCCCAGGCCCCATCTGAGAGCGGGTGCATCGCCATCCTTCTCTCAAAGCAGGTACTAGGCCGAAATCTGATGCGGCCACCCCCTGCACCACCCCATAACCAACTCCACAAAAGGTTTGGCCTCAAACAGTCCCCACAGCACCACCCCACCCCAGCCTGGGGACAGGGAGCCCAGAGAGAGACAGCAACTGCCACCCAGGGTGGCACAGGCTGAGGCCTGCCCAGAGGCCTGGGGCGCACAGCCAGGGATGCTGACAGACTGAGGGACAGGCAGACATGCTCTGAACTCACGGGCCCCCGTTTATTGAGCCCGAGAGGCACCGCGCCCTGCCGCCTGCGGCTCCCCACCCTGCTCTGCAGGCCCGGGTCCCCGCCTCGGCTCACCACCCCAGTGTCCCCAGCTCCCCTCACCCGCTCTCCACATACACACCCACCCACCCACCCACCCCGGGCGGCGTCGGCGACTGCCAGGGTTGCCTGGGGAACGAGCCGAGGATTGGGCTGGTGCTGCTCGGGAGGGATGGGGGCCTAAAAATAGCGCCAGGGTGAGTCAGTGTGAGTGGGGCTGGGGTAGGCACGGGGACCAGAAGGGAAAGAGAGGCAAGCGAGAGGTGTGGGGGAGGCTCCCCAGGGATTGGGAGATGGGCGCGATAGGATGGAGAGCGGGATGTAGATTTGGGGGTAGAAAAGGGGGTTGAGGGGGAGTGTGCAGGCGCCGGGGCTGGAAGGGCTGGTGCGCGCGGGCTGAGGGAGGCGCCACTGTCTGGGCGGAGGAGGGGGCGCCGCCCTGCGTTCTCCTCCCCAACCCCGCGCTCACGAGATTTTCCACTCGCCGCCTGGGCCGCAGCCAGCCCCCGGCGGGCCCCACAAAGCTGCTTTGTCCCGGGAGGGCGGGCGGGCACCCGGCCGGCCTGACACCCACGCGGGCCGCGGCGGGGCGCGGGCCAGCTGGCACGCGAACTGTCTGCTGGGGGAGGGTCCCCCCCCCCAGTCCGAGGCCGCGGCCGCGGCCGCGCAAGGGTTAATGGTGCAGGGACGGGGGGAGCAGGTCTCGGCCAATCGGCAGTGGCGGGCGCGACAGCGGCCAATGGGAAGGCTGGAGGCCCGACGCCCCGGGCCTACCCCCTGGGGCGCGGGAATGGGCGCGGCCCTCGCTAGGTGCAGGTCGGGATCCACAAAGCCCCCGGTGCACCCTGTTTCTCTGGCTGCTTCGCAAGAAACAGGCTCAGGAGGGGGTAGGACCTTGCAGTCAGCAGGCGGTACAGTCAAGATTTGAGCCCGGGTCGGCCTGGCTTCATAATCAGCTTTTCCACCGAAATGGGGAGACAGGGGTTCCCTGGCCCAAGCCCCCAAGCGGAGCGGGAACAGGGGACCGGGTGCGGGCGGAGGCAGCGGCGCGACAGGCTAGGGTCCAGCCGCCTGCGGTGCAGCCGCTGCCGCCGGTGGTAATGGGAGCCAGACGCCGTCGTCGCCGCTAATGCGCCTCCCTCCCGGCCACTAATGGAGCCATTAATGCCGGGGCGCCGGGGGCTGCGGGCCACACACACCACCACGCCGCGACGCATGCGTGCGCCAGCAGCCCCGCCACCCGCCGCCGCCAGGAGGCAGCCTGACCCCTTGCAGTGCCTGGCGCTGGGGGCTCTTCCAGGAAGTCTCCAAGACTCACTCCCGCTACCTCAAAGAAACCTCTTCTCTCCTCTCTCCGGCAAATCATCCTCTTCTTCCCAGCCTAGGTCTCCTTCCTTTCCAGGGATCTTTGACACCCTGATCCAACCCTTTCCCTCTAGTCTAAACTCTCTTGGCTCTTCACGGGCTGACATTCAAGCGTGGCCTGGCTGGACCTGTCCTCCTGGGCACCCTTCTGCCAAGCCTAGGCTCGTGTCACTCCAACCTCAACTGGCCACTCAGAGGTCATGCACTTTCACCCCTCCTGGCCTTTGCTCCTGTGGCTGCCTAAGCCTAGATGGCCCTTCCCTTTCTTTCACTACCCTGAAATCCACTCATTCCTGCTTCAGCTCAAATGTCAACTCCCATGAGAAGCCTACCTGAACCCCCCTCACTGCCTCACATTAAGTCACAGAGTTGCCTCTCTCTCTGGCCTCCCCAGGCTCTGTACCTCCTTCCTCTCATCCTTGCCTGTGCCTGCATCATCTGCCTTAACCCGCCTGCTTACCCCAGGGCTGCTCAGCCTGGACCTGGTAGAGGGATGAGAGTGACTTCTGGAGGAAGAGAAGGGGTTCACTGTTTAAGACAAAATGGAAATCCTCGTGGGAAGAATCTGGATCTGGGGAGTCAGTGGACCCTCAGCTCCTCTTTGGGCCTCATTTTCCTAGACGTACCCAAGCATAGTTGATGGAAGCTGCCTGGTCTCTGAGGTCCTACCAGTTGGGGTGGACTACACGTGGGACTCAGTTAAATGGAGCTGGTACCGAAGTGTCTGCTGAAACGCGATGGGGGTGGTGGTGATACGAGTGATCTAGGTCATGCCCTCGAGCAGGTGGGTGGGCACAGGAACTGCTTTCCTGCTGCTCCCCTACAGCCGGATCTCCTAGCTTGGCCCCAAAGCCCCCGCCTTGCTGCCTGTCTTGGGAACAGGTGCTTGGATGTTGATGGGTCTGCAGGATGGCTCCCGACACCCCTCAGCAGGTTTCAGGGACAGCAGTGGGCATTTAATTTGTCAAGGAACAAAAGGGGGCTCCCAGGCCTAGACATTCTCCCAACACTCCCCAAGAAGGCAGCAGGAGACCTGGTGCTTAGCAACTATCCACTGACTTAAAGGCACAGAGTTCCTGATGTACACAGAGTTGGGGTGGGGGCTAAGATAGGGGAAGCATGTGTCTAAAGAATGGGAGAAGGAGGGCCAGAGGAGAGGCCAAGGATGGACCAGAGACAGGATTCCAAGATGGGGGCACCAAACCAGAAAGAGGGTGGAATGAAAGCTCAGACAAGGACTAATGTCTAAGGAGGTACAAACCAGGAAAGGCAAAGAGAGCAAGACTCAGAAAGACAGAAGTCCAGAGAGAGAGAGACTCAGGCCCAGAAATAGAGACCTAGACAGAGACAGATATAGGAACCCAAGGGAGGGACAGATAGACATACAGTGGCTCAAATAGGCAGACAGGCCCAGGAGGAGGGGCACTGCCTGTCAAAATGGGGAAACCAGGCAGAAGCTGGGAGCTGGAAGAGAGGCCATGCCAGGAGCAGGGCTGAGACATCTGGCCTCCTGGGCCGGGGCTGCAGGCCCTGGGGCGGCTTCCTCTCCTGGGGAGCAGGAGGGAAGAGTCAGAGGGAGGTGGCAATGGCAGCTGGCTGGCCTGGCCATGCACAGAATGTGGAGAATGCCGGCCCGCCTGCTCCGGCAAGTCCCCCAGCGGAAGCAAATGCCTGGCGGGGGGCAGAAGCAGGCAGGCTGCCCTGGGCCACCCCCTCACACCTGCTGCCCTGACGGAGGGTCAGGCCCTGGCATGGGCGGGCAGAAGGGGCCAGGACTATAGCCTCCCTGTGCCGCTGGGCACAGTCTGCCCTATCTGGGCCTCAGAAGGAGAAGGCCCCAAGGTACCTACCTCCCAAGGGTTTATGGAGGCCTCTGAGAGAAGAACAAAAGGGCCTGCTGGCTGGGAACCTGAGGGCAGCCTGGATATCTCAGCATGGGTGTAGTCAGGGAGGCGCTGCTCAGAACGGCCAGGACAAGCACCGGACAAGTTCTGACGACCAGGTGGCTGCCAGCAAGGGGCCTCCCCTCCCTGAACCTCAGTGCCCCCCCTCCCCTCGACAACAAGGCTGGTAATCCCTATCTCAGAGTATCAGGAGGTTTCAATGAGATGGCCCTATGCCTGAGGCTGGGTACATGGTAAACATCCAATAAAGAGGACTACTGTCATTGTTCTTATAATTGTGAGTGACTAAGAGCCTGGGCTCTGGAGCCAGACAGCCTGGGTTCAAGTCCTGGCTCTCCCTCTTCCTAGCTGGGGGACCTCAGGCAAGTCACTGCCTCTGGGGCTGCAGTTTCCTCTTCTGTCTACTGGAACTGATAATCCTGCTGACCTCCGGGGTGGCTGTGAGGATTCAGTGAGTAAAGGCTCAGTCAGTGCTTACTGAGCAGTGTACCAGGCACATGCATGGATGGTACTCAATACTTTATTATTACTGTTACTTCTAGTAGGAAGAGTCCTGTGAGCTAGAGATCGATCGAGGCCCAGTCCTGCCCCTCCCTGGCTGGGTGACCTTAATCAGGACTCTTTTTCTGTCAGGGCCTCAATTTTCCTCCTCTGGAAAACGGTGGCAGGAACCCCTGCTGGACCACCCTGGTAGGTCTCAGGTCACCTGCATAAATGCCATCCCTCCCCACACGGCAGCAGTGAGGGTCATGACTGACCGATGCTATGTACGAGGGCGATGTTGGGGGCTGTAGGCATGCAGGGGGTGGGGGCTGAGGGGGATGCTTGGAGTCCTTCAGCTTCAGCTTCTTCATCTGCCTGAGGATAGAAATCCCTGCTGTGCTCACTCTGTGGAATTTTGCTCATATCAACTACAATAACAAATGTAAAAAATGTCGGGGGCAGGGCAAAAAACAGTTCACAACCTCAGTATATGAGCTTGAGGGGCAAGCATAGTCCTTGGGTCCCTCTGCCCTGGGTATGGGCTGGAGCTCAGTGAGGGCTGGGCCTGGGCCCCTTCCTACCTGGGTCTTTGCCCCAGCCCAAGACACAGAGGCTCCTACCCAGATCCACAGCCCAGCCTCCTTCCTCCCTGGTCTCCCTGCCTCTGGTCTCAGGGGCTGGAACTCACCCTCTGTGGTACAGCGGTGGTTGGATTGGCTCAAAACCTTCCATGGCTCCCTCAGTACCCTCTATGCTCTGACCCTTGATGTACTGCTCACCAATACAGCTACACATCCCGACACTCACCCACTGTCCAGAGCCCTTGACTTTATAGATTCAACTTCCTTCAAATTCTTGCTTTCGCCTCAAGGTCTTTGCACAAACTCTTCCCTCTGCCTGAAGGTCCTCCTGCTGGCCTTGCCAGGCTCCCTCCTGCACACTCTTCAGGTCTCACTGGCCCCTTCTCCAAGAAGCCCTCCTTGACTTCCCATGGCCTCCTGGGCTTCCTCCATCGCAGCAGCCCTGACCACTCTGGACAGCTACTATCTGGGGACAAGTCTGTCTACTCCAAGGACCTTGAGCCCTGTGAGGACAGGGCTGTATCCTTAGCATCAGCCAGCACAGGGCCAGGCACAGAGGGGGGCCCTCAGTCAACAGTGAATTATTAAGTAAATAAGAAAAAGATGCTAGGGAAGGGGCTGGTGACGGGTCTGTCACCCTCCGGGAAAGTTGCTCTGACAAGGCCCAGGCCAGCTGGCTCTCCAGCACCAACTCAGAAATGCCACTGCCCCCACCCCTGGCCTCAGCCCTCTAGCCACACTGGCTGTCCTTAGCTGTGCTCCTCCTGGCCTCAGAGCCTTTCCATCAGCCTCCTAGGAGGTTCTTCTGTTCCATGGTTGCCGGTTCGGACTCATCCTTCCACTCTTGGCTTACACGCCCTGTCCTGAGGGCAGCCAGACTAGGTTCACACCTGGAAGCCTGCCCACCACACTCCCAGCTCCCCGCCATGGCACTGACCACACCTATTTACCAGGTGCAGCGCTGCTATTTACCAGGTGCGGCAGTGAAGATGAAGGCTCCAGTTCTGGTCCTGCCACCACCTGGCAGAAGGACCCGATAGAGCCTCAGTCTTCCCATCTGTAACCCAGGACTATGGCCAAGTGGTCACGAGCCAGCCCACCTGGGTTTGAAGGCTGGCTCCAGGATTTACTAGCCATGTGACCCTGGCCAAGTTACTAACCTGACCTCAGCTTCCTCCAGTTTTTTTTTTTTTTTTTGGCTGCACCATGTGGCTTGTGGGATCTCAGTTCCCCGGTCGGGGATCAAACCGGGATCCCTGCAGTAGAAGCACAGAGTCCCCACCACTGACCATTGGACCACCAGGAAATTCCCAGTTTCCTCTAAATGAGCATAATCAAGGCAGGGTCCAGTATGTCGTGAGTGCCACGTTAAGGGGTGGATGTGAAGGTTGGGTAAGATAACCCCCTCCCAGTGCTTATCACGGTGATGCCCCTGCCAGTCCTCCAGACATGGGAGTTGTCATCACAATTATCATCTCTGTCACCCCATCAGCTCCCTGGGGGCCTGGCTTTGAGCCTGCACTCAGGGAAGGTTTGCTAACTGATGGGTCCTTTGAGAGTGCATTCCCAGCAGGAGGTCTCTGGAAACACTGCACTGAACCTTCAAAGTCCACTCCTGGGAATTTTGGCGGTCCTGTGGTTAAGAACCACGCTTCCACTGCAGGGGACACGGGTTTGATCAGGGAACTAAGATCCCGCATGCCGCATGGTGCGGCCAAAAAAAAAAAAGAAAATCCACACCCTTACCTGACACGTGAATTCCCAGCAGAACATCTGTGCAGACAGGAGGCCAGCCTCCCCTTGAATCCCTCCCGAGGTGAGGAGCTCACCTCTCTTGTCACAAGTGGCCCTATGCAAAATGAGCCCTCACCCAGCCCATCCACCTGAACCTCTTACCTGTCCCAGGCCGGCCCATGATGACTTCTTTTTTGGGGGCAGGATGGCTGGTGTAGCTGCTGGGCACCAGGACGGGCAACAGGGCAGCGGGTGAGGGGTGGAAGGCCACTGGCTGGAAGGGCGAGGAAGCCAGGCCAAAGGTGGGCATCGGCTGGGCCACAGCAGTCGGCGCGGCTGGAGGCACAGTGATGGGCACAGGGGCCGGCAGAGGTGGGGGCAGGCCAGGCTTCCCACTGGCCACCCCGGGGGGCACTGGGGTCTCTCGGCAGCCCCGCCCAGGTCCCCCGGCCCGTGCCTCACTGCCAGTGCCCACCTCCCCAGGGAATTTGGAGGGCAGCGGCACGTCGGGGTTGCGGACAATGACGGGTGAGTCCCGCTGCACAGCGGGCACCCTGCGCACGGAGGGCCCAGGATCCGAGGTCAGGCCGGCAGGTGGGGGCAACAGCAGCAACGGCGAGGGCTGGCGGGAGCGGGAGAAGGGCACGGCGGGCGACACAGCACGGAAGCCAGCCGGCGTGGAGGGTGTAGGTGTGTGGGACACTGAATCCACACCAGAGTCTAAGCTGTCGCTCTTGGGGAAGTCTGGGGCGGTTCCTCCCCCTGCTGCACCAGGGGCCCCCAATGCCCCTGGGTGCGGCAGCAGCTCTGTCTTCCGTCGCCCAGGGCTGATGGGCACAGTAAAGGTCAGGTTGGTCTGGAAGGTGGGTAGGATGCCAGAGGAATGGCGCTCTCGGGGGGCAGGTGGCGGTGGGTGGGGGCCCAGGTCGGGTGGTGTCAGCACGCCTGCCTTAGGGGTGCTGGCACTCAGGTGGCGACTGCGAACGGCAGTGCGTTGGATGACCGGCGAGGCATTGATGGGGCTGAAGTTGGCAGGGCGGAAGCCGAAGAGCGGTGAGGGTGAGGGTGACGGGGCTGGTGAGAAAGGTGACTGCGTAGAGACGGGGGAGAAGGAGGGTGTGCCGGAGCGAGAGCTGCCCAGTGACACCAGCATCACAGCTGCTTCACACTCATCGAACTCAAAGCGTGACAGGTCAGCAGGGGCCACTAGGCGTGGACGTGAGTCTCCGCGGGCTGCCACGCTGCTGGCCTCACTGTCCCGAGACGTCTCATCACCCCAGTCGAACTCGGTGCTGCCCTCACGGGCCGCCACGCCAGCCGGCCGCCCAGCCCCACCTGGGCCACTGTCCGCCAGGCCCTCCATCTCCTTGGTTCGCATGGACAGGTGGCGGGAGCAGTAGCCCCGCCGCTGCGACTCCTTCATGCAGCCATCTCTCGAGCACAGCCGTCGCCACTGCTTGCCGTTGAATTTCTTTCGAATTCCATTGGGTGTGCACACCACGTCGCCCTTCTTGTATTTCTGCTGGGCTGCTGTCAGCGGCGTGCGGGCCCGGGCAGCTGGCGCAGCCCCCTTCTCCAGAGAGGCCACGCTGCTGCTCCGGCTGCCACCCTGGCTCCCCTCCTGGCAGGGTGAGGGCTGCTCGCCAGGGCGGCCTGGGCCTGCGAAGGCTGGGGACTTGGGTGGCGGTGACAGGAGCTGGGGCGGGGGCAGTGGGAGCAGGGCCGGGGTGCCCAGGGCTGGCGGGTGCTTCTCCTCGCCCTCCTCACAAGCCCCCAGGGTGCCACCAAAGCTGATCTTGGAGACCTCAGCATCCTCAGGCTGCTTGGGGTCCAGGGCAGCAGGGCAGTGGGGAAGGGAGGCCCCCGGCTCGACCTGCTCCTCCTCAGGGCCCGCTGGGGGCTTCCTCAGCAGGGCTTCGGGCTCCCAGGGGGGCCGCAGCAGGCGCAGGCTGGAGCGGGCCACCCACACCGCCTCCTCGGGGTCTCGGTGTGCTGGCTGCGGTGGCTGCGGTAGGGTGGCTGCTGGGCCCAGCTGGGAGCTTGGGCCTGGACTGAAGCGGACCTTGTAGGCAGCTGGCTTGGTGGCCACCTCTACCACCACACCCTCACGGTAGGCGGCCACACCGGGCTCTACACAGGTACAGACCGCTGTGCCCACCACCAGCGCGCCTGGCGGTGGTGTGGCATCCAAAACCACATCCACGCCACCACCAGGTGCCCCTTCGTAGAAAGTCAGGGCCCGGTCCCCAGGGAACTGCACACCCAGGTCCTGGCTTCGGCGCACCTGGCGCACCACAGCCGGCAGGAAGAGCCCGTCCCCACGCCGAGCCAGCACTCGCTGGGACCGCAGCTGCCGCAAGTCATAGCCACCACTGGTGCTGCCAGGGGGCCAGGGGCCTAAACCACAAGCTTCGGCTGGCTCATCTTCCAGGTCGGCTGAGTGCTCGCTGGCTGTGTCGGTGGAGGAGGAGCGGGTGGAGGTGGGTGGCCGTGGAGGCCCCCCCAGGGCTCCCGCCTCCTCGGGGGTCCGTGCCCGCTCTTCAGGGGCACCAGCCACCCCACTGCCGCCACTGCCAGCCCCATGCTCCTCCACATACTTCTTCTTGGGCGCTCGTGACTTGAACGTGGCCGTCTTTCGGCTGAGGGAGGGCTCCCAGCGGCCTGCCTCCCCCTCCACTTTGGGTTCCTCGGCTGGGCCTGGGGCCGGGTCGTCGGGGTGCAGCTCTGGGGGCAGCCCTTCAGCCCCAGGGCCCTGCTCAGCCTCCTCCTCCTCACCCTCCTCAGCCTCTTCTGGCCCCGGCTGCTGCTGCTGCGCCTCATCGTCTTCCTCCTCTGGCTTGTCCCCCTCCCCAGCCCCTCGCCGCCTCAGGGCCTTGGCCCTGGTGGCTGGTGGGGACCTACCACCGCCGCCAGAACCTGGGAGGCCGGCACACGCCTTCTTCATTGGTTTCATCTTGTGTCCACCTGCAGGGTGAGAGGACAGACAGGGATCGTTGGAAGCAACTCAGGAACACCCCAAGACCCAGTGTGCCCCAAGACTTCCTACTTGCTAAGGCCACTGCCTCAACTCCATGGTCCCCAAGGTCTCCTTCCTGGCTGTCTTCAACTCATGTGGGCCCCTGGCCAGCACCCAGACACAGACGGGCACCCATGTCCCCTGAGCTATACACCCTGCTTCCTTGGGGACCCTCACATAGTCTGCTTCCTCTGCAGAGGACAGTAGGTGCGTGCACGCACTCTGACTGCCCCAAGGGGACACGAGAAGCAGGAACAGCTCCTGCCTGTGGAGCACTCACTTTGGGCCGAGCCCTGGGCTGAACTTGCCTTTATTAACCCGTCTCATCCTCACAACAGCCCTAAGAGCCAGATGCTACTATCAGCCCCATTTACACTTGAGGAAACTGGAACACAGAGAGATCAAGCAACTTGTCCAAATTCATGCAGCTAGGAAATGGCAGAGTTAAGATCTGAACCCAGGCAACCTGGCTCCAGAGTCTGTGCTCCTAACCATTTCAGTGTGCCGCCTGTCACATGATCCAGAGGGCACGCTTCCTTGCACGGTCACTGTCCAGAGAGCACACGCACTCACTCACACACACAGGCACAGGCACAGAAAGGGAGGTGACTGGGCTGCGATGTGAGCCTCCCTCTACACTCCCCCCCCCCCACCCCGCCCCGGGCAGCCTGGCATGGCCAGGCACTGTGGGAAGGAGTGGGCAGCTGGGCGTCCCGAGGGACAGCTGCCCACTCTGCTCCGCACCCCAGGCCTGCCAGGTATAGCCATCTCCCCAGATCCCGGCAGGGAACAGGCAGGGGCACGTCTGGGGCAAGAGCTCATACCCAGTGCTACCACAGGGCCGTGCATAAGCGCGCACACACACACACGCACGCGCACACACACACACACGGCACACACACGTCATCACACAGTGGGACACAAAGCTACACCCCAGGGTTTCACTGTCCCACTGTATGGGAGCCTGCCCCTCCCCCCACAGCACCCAGCATGATAACCGAAAGCCCAGCCACCCTCCCTCTGGCCTGCTTGCATCCCGGCCCTGACTGGGCTGGCTCTGGCACGGTGGCTGAGCCGACTGGACCCCCCAGCCCCCATATATGCCCTCGGACTCCAGGTGGGGGTAAGTGGGAAAAGGTCAAAGAAAGCAGGACAAGCCCAGCAGGCCAACCTCACCCACTTCCTGAACAGTCATTACTGCCCGCCCCCTTTCAAGCTGCCCTGAGAAAAGAGAAGGGAAAAAACTTTACTCTGAAGTGACTAAGAGAACCTGAGAGGCCAAAAAGGGGGCCTCTGGGAGGGTTGGGGGATCCAGGACCATAAGCCAAACACAATCAAAGGCACCCCTGACTCAGTCTGCAGGCTCCCACAGCAGCCCTGACCTCATGCTCTCCCACCTGGGGCCTGCTGCTCCTTAGGATCCTGCAGTCCCAGGCTGTCCCTTCTCTGAGCCAATCCTGGGGTCCTCGGAGGCAGAGACTGGAGGGCCTGGGGCTTCTCATAGTCCCCAAGTACCCGGGAGTTGGGCAGCCACCACCACCTTCTCCCCACTGACCCGCTGGGCCACCATCCTGGGCACTGAGACCGGGCCCAACACAAACCTTTGCATACCCCACCCAGGGCCTACAACCACACTGCCTGGCACCCCTGGACCCTGCTGCCTGACCCAGCCTCTCCACACCAGAAGCCAAGCCTCTTTCTTTCCCCTGGGGCCTACTCTCTTCCTGTCCACTCCTCTCTGGATAACTCCCACCCAAGGCCCTGTGGGCCCTCACCTCCCTCAGAATCTGAGCAGCAACTCCTGAAGCCCATGCTGGCCCAGGCTGGTCCAGGCTTTTCAGGGTCTCATGTCCTCTGTTTCCTATCAGGCCTCCTGGCACCAGCTTCTCTGCCACTCTCTCTCCCATCCTGTCACCATCTCTATGTCTCTCTTCACAGGCCCTAGGCCCCCTCCTCAGGCACCCCCTCCTTGTCACCCTCATCTGTCTCTGTCACCACCTCCTCCCAGTCACTCTCATGTCAGCCATCTCTGGACCTGTCACCTTCTCTCCCCATCACCTCTCCTTGTCACCCGCTCCAACTCTGTCCCCTCCCTCTCCCTGTCACCCTGATCTAGTCCTGTCACCCCTCCATTCCTGTTACCCATTCTCTGCCCACCACCCCCTCCTTGTCACCCTTTTTCTCTCACTCCTCCTCCCCACCACTTCCTCCACTCTGTCCCCCCTTCCCACCACCCCACTCACCCCTTTTCCCCTGTACCCCCTCCCCGTCCCTGCCACCTGTCCCCTCTCGGCCCCCAGCACCCCAAATCTCCCCTGCCCGTGTCAACCCTAGCCCCGCCCCTCACCTCGGGAGCAGCGGGGTTTCGGGGCGGGGGGCCGTGGCCCCGACTCGGTCCGGTCCGGTCCCTCCCCGCCCCCCCTCCGGCTCTCCCTCTCGATTCTCCCTTTTTTTTTTACTCCAACACACAAAATGGTGAATGGACCTGCAACAGCTGGAGCAGCCAGCCAATCAGCGGCCACAACCCCGCTGACCGGCGCCATCCTAGACCAATAGATATTCGGAGTCTGGTCGGCTCCGCCTCTCAACGACGAGCGACGCTTACCACAACCAATCGCGCCCACCCGGCAGCGCTAGGGGGAGGGGCCAAAGTCCAAGATCGGCCTCCCTCTGGGACCGACACCAACCTGAGCCTACGACCGCCTGATCAGCCTAGGGTCCTGCCCTACAACAAGTGATGGACACCAGCGTTGACCAATCGTAGTCCGTCTTAGAGCAGAATGACGAATACAGTACCCAGTCGTCTTGCACTCTAGGCCGGAACCCAGCCTCTGTAAGGGACAGTAGCCAATGAAATGCAAGAAGGCGGGGCTAAGTGACAGACTCTCCAATGAGCAGGCTTAGAAGGCGTGGCCTGAACGTTTGTTGACCGGCTAGTCGCAATTCCTGCTGGGAATGGTAGTCTTCTTACGTGTCCGGCCCATAGTCGACAGTACATGGCAGACTACAACTCCCATGTGACAGAGTGCCTGGAGCTCTGAAGAACCCGTGCTAGGAGAAAAAGTCGAAAGGGCAGTTCCTCGTGAGTCTCACTTGACGCCAGGAGCATCTTAGACCCAGGGCCCCGACTCACCCGGATTCCCGGCTCTGGCGTCGCTGCTGGCTCCTCTCAGTGGCGGCGGTAGCGGCACAAGGGGGAGGTGCGAGGAGCAGCCAACCGCCACCCGCGAGCCCCGCAGCCAATCAGCAGCGGTCGGGGCGGTGCAATGACCTCACCGGGTTCTACTCTCTTACCCCTCCCCCACGTGGTTGTTGCTGCCGGTAGCCGGGAGTAGGGAAGTTTGAGGGGGGAGGGGGGGAGAATAAGTGATGTCACCTTTCCCCCGCTTGATTGGCTGCCGGTGGCCGGGACAACAACCAATCAACAGTCTCGGAAAGTCTGGCGCGGCCCCGCGGAAAGCCCTGTTGCCATCGGGAGGGGAGAGAACGAGCGCTTGAGGGGTGGCGCGCGCCGCAGAGTAGTCTACGCGCGTGGCCTGGGGCTTGGTGGCCCTGGGACAGGCCACCTCCTGCAAGACTTTGACATTTAGAGCGCCGCAGTTTTCTGACAGCCCCCCCAGCCAAGGGGTGGGGGCGGAGGCACGAGATGGAGAAATACAGCACTTCATGGAGCGTCACACTGCGTTCCGTGAAGAGCTGTACTTCGTAGGTGTTCACACCTGGCGGGAGCAAGATTTTTCTTTTAAGGTGGGGTGATCACACGGGGGGTGGGGAGGAGAGGAATATGCCTGTCAGTAGTAGATTCCTGCTGTCCGGATACGGGGTTCACACCTGGTGTGAACCTCTTAGCAGTGCATCCACACTCTCCACATTGCATTTGCCCTGGATAGCAGGTAAGGGGTCGCAGAGGAGTCACCTGCTGCGTCTGATGGGTTCGCAGTATCCACATGGGAGTCACATCAGGTGTGAAGAAAATGCAGCCAGCCTATTGCAGGTCCTTAATACCTGTAACATTCGCACTACCGGTGAGACAGGATACTGTGACATCGCCAGTTCACACTGGGCTAGAAGGAAATATCAGTTGTCCAATGGGATTGACTGAGTGTGAAAGGAGATTCACATTATCCATGAGATTCACATGATCCACTGTCTACAGAAGGTGTGCCTTGAGAGTGAGAAATATCATTGTCTACAAGGAGTTCACACTGGGAAGGAATCTTACACTATTATGCTATTATATTATGACATACTATCTTATACTGTCATATTATTACTACTATTTTAATTCATCTCATTCTAAAAGAGAGTTTGCACTTCCATACTGTGTGGGCCCTGAGTTGAGGGAGATTTCACAGGGCTGTGTATACTATGCCCATTGGGTAGATGCTGGGTGTGAGCAAAGTTTATATTCGTCAGATATTTCCCACAGCCCACTTAGGTGGACCCTTGGGGAATGGTTCATGCTGTCCCACAAGGGGTTCACAGCAGCCACAGAAAGTTCCTCGTGCGTGGGGATGTTCACTGTCCATGTTAATTTTGTCACAGATGTGAAAGAGATTAAGTATACTTGTCCATGGCAAGGATCATACTGCGGGAAAGTTCACATTGTCCATGGGAGCTTACATTGTGTGTGTGTGTGGGGGGGGGTTCCATTGATTGGGAAGGTGTTTCATGCTCCACAGTCAGTTCACATCAAGTGTGAGGGAGAATTAGACTCAATGGGGAGATCTGTACTCTCCAGGAAGGAATTCAGCCTGCCTGGGGAGCACAATGCTATAAAAGAGGGTCCCTACTGTCTGTTCAGGACTATCTCTGACTGCAGTGTGTTTTTAATGTCCACAGAGGAATCCCCACTGCTTATTTGAGTGACACCATGCATAAAGGAGACCCGTCTGTGGGAGTTCACAGTGTCCAAGGTCTATTTCACCTGTCCCTGGAAGAATTACATAAAATGTAGTTAAGTTAGGTACACAGTTCATTGAAATTACACTGTCATGTGTAGTGGGGGGTGATGTTGCAGGAAACAGGATAACACAGGCTCAGCCAGGTTGCTCAGGGTCAAACCAAGCTGGGCTTCTTCCCAGTTGTATGACCTTGGGCAAGTCATTTAATTCCTCTGTGCCTCAATTTCTACATCTGTAATGGGATAATTTGTTTTCAGTCCTATAGCATAGGGTCGTTATGAAGATGTAATGAATTAAGATGTGCAAAGCATTTAGGTCCGTGTTTCTAGCAGGGTAAATCCTCAAAAATGTTAACTATTGTTGTGATTATTATTATTCAGAAGGAATTTATCACTACCCGAAGTGTTTATGGTGTCACAGCCTTACTGGTTACCTTGTCCATAGTTTGTATGTGTTGTAGTGGTACCAGTGGTGGTGCTTTTTGAAAGGATTCCAGGGTTCAGCATATCTGTGGGGCATTTATCAATCCATCAGGAGGCATTATGGTCTACTGCTTGATGTCCCAGCTGTAACAATTTTTAGCTGTGTAGCCTTGAGCCCGTAACTTCTCTCAGTCTCACTCTCCTCATCTGAAAAATGCTTATCATTGGAATATCTATCTCATAAAGTTGAGGTGAGGATGAAGTGAGATGCTGAGTCTAGGGTCTTGCATATGGTAAGTGCTCAGTAAATGGGAGCAGTGATTTCTGTGTGCCCCATCCTGCAGTGGACTCTGGGAAATTCCTGCCACTCAAGAATTCACCATTTCTTGGCCTTTATTTGGGGCCTATGGTCGATGTTGGGTTACACCACCCTTCAGGGAGTCATACTGTCCTTATAAGTGTGTGTGTTGAAGGGGAATTGGGTAACTTTTCATTGGAGAGTTAAGACTTTCAGACTTGGGGGGATTAGTATAATTAGTAAAATTACAAAAGCCTAGAAGGTTTTTTTTTTTTAATGTTAATAGTCTTTCAACTTTATTGAAAATTTTTTATAATTATTATCAGTTAGGTTTAAATTTAGACACAAGTCATAGAAATCCAAACAACAGTGGCTTAAAATAGAGATGTATTTTTCTCTTACCTCTGAAGAGATTGAATCACCTTTTGGTCTTTTCAGTCATACTTAGTTCTTCTACCTCCGTGGCTGCTGGAGCTCTTGCCATTGGCTCCAAGTTCCAAGCAGGGATATGGGATGTAGGGGTTTGACACTTTGAATCTTTTACCTTTTAGAAGATTTGTGGAAGCCCCACTCAATCCATATGTCTTACATCTTATTTGCCAGGTGTGTTATTTGGCCGCCTCTATTTGAACCCAGAGGGTTTAACTGGAACAGGGAGCTTCTTCCTGTCTTTGGGAAAGGACCACATTATCCATGACTTAATAAAACTGACAGTGACATTGGGGGTTATTGCACCCATTGGTTGAGTCTACGCTATTCACAGAGTACCAGGCAGGTGGCACTGTCCATGTGGGGACACAATGTCCATAGGTTACACTGCATGAGGCCATGCTGACTATGGGGCTACATTGTTCACAGGAAGACTCACACCGCTTTTTTTTTTTTTAAATAAATGTATGTGTGTATGTATGTATGTATGTATGTATGTATGTATGTATGTATTGGCTGCACTGGGTCTTTATTGCTGCACACAGGCTTTCTCTAGCTACAGCAAGCAGGGGGCTACTCTTCATTGTGGTGCGTGGGCTCCTCACTGCAGTGGCTTCTCTTGTTGGCAAGCACGGGCTCTAGGTGTGTGGGCTTCAGTAGTTGTGGCACACGGGCTCAGTAGTTGTGACTCATGGGCTCTAGAGCGCAGGCTCAATAGTTGTGGCGCACAGGTTTAGCTGCTCCACGGCATGTGGGCTCTTCCTGGAGCAGGGATTGAACCCGGGTCCCCTGCATTGGCAGGCAGATTCTTATCTACTGTGTCACCTCAGAAGGCCTTCACACTGCTTATTGAGGTGACACTGTTTATATGCTTATGTACACCGTGCATATGAGGTCTGCCCCGGTTGTAGGAATTGACCCTACTGTAGAGGAAATCACACAACGTTAAACAAGGTATGCTGCCCCTGTGGTAACTCACATGAAGAAGAGGACAAGCCATTAGTATGGGGGTGCACACCGTTTATGTGCTTTCTCAGCATCTATATGGAGCTCACACTTTATGAGGGTTACGCTGCCTATGTGGGGTTTACACCGTTTATGTGGGTTGCCCTGTGATGTGGGTCTGCATGGTTTATGAAGTACTTTTGCATGGGGCTCTGATCTTTTATGAGGGTTAGCCTGTCTGGACCAGGTTTATGAGGGTCATGCTGCCTATTTTGGGGTTCACACTGTTTTTGAGCTTTACACTGTCTGTTGCAGGTTTACACTGTCCGTGTGGGAGTCACACTGTATGTGGATTTTACATCAGTTACAGATACTGTCGGCATGGAATCTGACTGTGGGGTTATACCTGCTGTATGCAGACTCAGTTCACTTCAGCAAATACGTATTACCAGCCTCCTCTGTGACAGACCCTGGTCTAGGCACTGGTGATAGAGCTGTGGAGAATGTGAAGAATATGGATTGAGTCCCTGTCTTTGTGGAACTGACATTCACTAGGACAAGTTCACCTTTTATGGAGGTTTCCCTGTTCATGGGATTCACATCGGGCTTCATACTCTTTAGGGGATTGCGCAGGCGTTGATTATCCAGGAGGGTTTCTCTGTGTGTGTGGGGCTACATTTATTGGTATTACACTGGGCATGAGGGGGTTCACTGTCCAAAGATGAGCTTATCCATTCATTATTTTTAAAAATATTTATTTATTTATTGGCTGCAATGGGTCTTCGTTGCTGTCCTCAGGCTTTCTCTAGTTGGGGTGAGCGAGGGCTACTGTTCTTTGCGGTGCACAGGCTTCTCATTGTAGTGGCTTCTCTCGTTGTGGAGCACAGGCTCTGGGCGCCTGGGCTTCAGTAGTTGTGGCTCCGGGACTCTAGAGCACACGCTCAGTACTTGTGGCACACGGGCTTAGTTGCTCCGCAGCATGTGGGATCTTCCTGGACCAGGGATCGAACCCATGTCCTGTGCATTGGCAGGCGGATTCTTAACCACTGTGCCACTAGGGAAGTTCCTCCATTTGCTATTTATTTATTTGTTTATTTTTATTTATTGGCTGCATTGGGTCTTCATTGCTGCACAGGGGCTCTAGAGCGCAGGCTCAGTATTTGTGGTGCACGGGCTTAGTTGCTCCGCGGCATGTGTGATCTTCCCGGACCAGGGCTCAAACCCGTGTCCCCTCCATTAGCAGGCAGATTCGTAACCACCGTGCCACCAGGGAAGCTCCCTCCATTCGTTATTGATTGCCATGCTCTCGGGATACTATAGGCAACAAAATAAACAAAAATTCCTGCCCTCGTAGGGCTGATATTATGGAGGAGGGATTCAGATGACAAGCAAATACATTATGGAAATACTTGTCAGATGATGATAAGTGCTGTGGAGGAAAATAGTGCATAGAAGGGATGCAGGGATCTAAGAGGGGGCTCCAATTTGAAACACAGTGGTCAGGGACTTCCCTGGCGGTCTAGTGGTTGAGACTCCATGCTTCCACTGCAGGGGGCATGGGTTCAATCCCTTGTCAGGGAACTGAGATCCCACATGCCACATGGTGTGACAAAACAACAGCAACAACAACAACAGTATATATAGTGGTCAGGGGGCTTCCTAGGTAGCGCAGTGGTTGAGAATCCGCCTGCCAGTGCAGGGGACATGGGTTCGATCCCTGCTCTAGGAAGATTCCACATGCTGCAGAGCAACTAAGCCCGTGTGCCACAACTACTGAGCCTGCGCTTTAGAGCCCATGAGCCACAACTACTGAGCCCATGTGCTGCAACTACTGAAGCCCACACACCTAGAGCCCGTGTTCCGCAACAAGAGAAGCCATGGCAATGAGGAGCCCACGCACCACAACAAAGAGTAGCCCCCGCTCACCACAACTAAAAAGAAAGCCTGTGCACAGCAAAAAAGACCCAATACAGCCAATAAAATAAATAAATAAATAAATTTATTAAAAAAAACCCCAGTATATATGGTGGTCAGGCATAGTCATATTGGGAAGGTTGTTTTTTTTTTTTTTTAATTTAATTTAATTTTTTTTTTTATTTTTGGCCGCATTGTGTGACTCACAAGATCTTAGTTCCCCAACCTGCCCTCACCAGTGAAAGTGCAGAGTCCTAACCACTGGACCACCAGGGAATTCCTGGGAAGGTGGCTTTGTTTTGTTTTTTTATAAATTTATTTATTTTATTGGCTGTGTTGGGTCTTTGTTGCTGCACACGGGCTTTCTCTAGTTGCGGCAATCAGGGGCTGCTCTTCATTGTGGTGCGTGGGCTCCTCATTGCGGTGGCCTCTCTTGCTGTGGAGCACGGGCTCTAGGCGCATGAGCTTCAGTAGTAGTGGCACATAGGCTCAACAGCTGTGGCTCACAGGCTCTAGAACACAGGCTCAATAGTTGTGGCGCATGGGCTTAGTTGCTCTGCAGCATGTGGTATCTTCCTGGGGCAGCGATCGAACCCGTGTCCCCTGCATTGGCAGGTGGATTCTTAACCACTGGGCCACCTAGGAAGTTTGGGAAGGTGGTTTTTGAGTAAAAACCTGAAGGGGATGAAGGACAGAGCTATGCAGACCTCTGGGGGAAAAGTCTTCAAGGCAAATGGAATAGCGTGGGCAAAATCCCTGAGGGAGGAATATGCCTGGCATATTCATGACATAGCAAAGAGGCTGGAGTGTAGTTGGAGAAGAAATGAAGGGGACAGGTGGGAAGTGAGGTCAGGAGGGAAGGGCCTTGCAGACAATGAATTGTAAAAGCAAGGAATTAGCCTTTACTCCCAGTGAGCAGAGGGGCTGTTGGAGGGTTTGGGGCAGCAAAGGGATGTCATTTGGTTGACTAGCGCCCTTCTGGCTGCTGGTAGAGCAGATTATAGGGACCAGTAGCAGTAGGGAGACCAGTGAGAAGACCCCAGACCAGCATGGTGGGGCGGAGGGTGGTTGATTAAATTTTCTTTTTTGGCTGCGTTGGGTCTTAGTTACAGTGCGTGGGCTTCTCAGTGCAGTGGCATCTCTTGTTGTGGAGCACAGGCTCTAGGCACATGGGCTTCAGTAGTTGTGGCACGCAGGCTCAGTAGTTGTGGTTCGAGGGCTCTAGAGAGCAGGTTCAGTAGTTGTGGCGCACGGGATTAGTTGCTTTGTGGCCCATGGGATCTTCCCAGACCAGGGATCGAACCCGTGTCCCCTGCACTGGCAGGTGGATTCTTAACCACTGTGAGGGTGGCTGATTCTGAAATAGCTGAAGGATGAGAGAAAGTTAGAGATGACTCCAAAGTATTCAGCCTGAGCAACCAGCAAAATGGAGTTGCAGTTTCCTGAGATGAGGAAGATTGGGGGTGGGGGACAGTTTGAGGGAACTCCAGAAGGCCATTTTGACTTGGCAAACTCGAGAAATCCAAATGGAGACACTGATGAGGTGGTTCAACCTTTGAAGATGGAGTTCTGTGTACAGTCCTGAGATGGAGAGAGAAATTTGGGTGTAATCTGCACAGAGATGGTAGATGAAACCATGGGCCTGGTGGAGACTGTCACAGGAAGGCGTATAGATGGAGAAGAGAAGAGGACCTGGGACTGAGCTCTGGGGCCCCCTTCAGCACTTCAAGTCAAGGAGGCAAGGAATGGTGAAAGTATAAGAAGGTTACATTTTCTGTTTGGCAATGGTTACATTGTTTAGGTGGCTCTGCCCTCTAAACAGTGTGGGTGGGTCCTACTCTTTCTAAGGGAACATTGATGTTCATGGAGTGGTAGTGGTTCATTATCGCTCATATGGGTGATGGGTGGGTTGCAATTATGATTTTTTTTTTTTATTGGCTGTGTTGGGTCTTTTTTTTGCTGTGCGCGGGCTTTCTTCTTAGTTGCAGTGAGTGGGGGCTACTCTTTGTTGCGGTGCGTGGGCTCATCATTGCCGCGGCTTCTCTTGTTGCACAGCATGGGCTCTAGGCGTGTGGGCTTCAGTAGTTGCAGCACATGGGCTCAATAGTTGTGGCTCATGGGCTCTAAAGCGCAGGCTCAGTAGTTGTGGCGCACGGGCTTTGTTGCTCCGCGGCATGTGGGATCTTCCTGTAGCAAGGATTGAACCCGTGTCCCCTGCATTGGCAGGCGGATTCTCAACCACTGCGCCACCTAGGAAGCCCCTGCAATTATGATTTTTAACGTCCACATAGTTTCCTTTCTAGGCGTGAAGTTTGTGAAGCACTGTGACTTCTTCGGGGATAGGTTCTGTCCATGCCTTTGTCTGACAGCCACAGGATAAATGTTATCTGTGTCGGGACAGTAAACTGGAACAAGAACTACAAGGTCCACGGGAGTGGGGGTGTCCTCACTGTCCAGACAGAGTTTTCTCTGAGGAGCGTTACCCTGTTCATCGCAGGCACATCTTAGGTCTGTGAAAGGCTGTGCTTTTTACTAGCCCCAAGGGCATTTGTGGAGGCTTTCCATAGTGAACTGGGGAAAGGTGGGGGCTCCTTGCTCATTGGAGTTCACATGGCCTTGGTTGGATGGTATGTCTTCAAAGAAGGACCAGTAGTGATGAATACTTTCCATCACAAGTTCACAACATCTGGGTGTTTCACATAGTAAAGGCGGGGTTCACCATCCCTGGGGGTGGTTTTCCATGTTCACAAGGCAACTGAACTATCCAAGACAGTCCACACTTCTATGGTGGAGTCACACAGACCCCTGAGGAGTTGTAATATCCGTGGACACAATTTTCACCAGGGACTCCCGTTCTCTGTAGATGGCTGAGTCTCCCATGAGGCAAGCCCACCATCCATGATTGTGTTTCACAGAAACGGTGGGATTGAGTTATCCAGCTGGGTCCGGGTAGGATTATGCCATTAACAGGCAATTTCACTGTCAATGCTGTGTGTTTATTGCCCACAGTTGGAGTCTATATGGTGAGGGGTGCTTCCATTGTTCACAGGGTATATTGTTCACTCTGCTAATAATTATTACCAGTATTTATTGTGTACTTACCTAAAATCTCTGATTTCTCACAACAACCTAATCATGTAGGGCCTATTAATATTCCCATTTTACAGATGAATCTGAGGCTCAAAGAGATACATTCATTTGCTCTATGTCGCATACAGGAAATAGCAGAGTTTGGGTTGCCACCCCAGTCTCTGTCTTGCCGGTGGGAGTTTGGAGGTCACTGAGGCTGTTATAAATCTATATCTTTTCAACTTTGCATCATCTTTTTCGGGGGGGGGCAGTAAAAGAGGGTAGTGAAATATAGTGGTTAAGGCTGGTGATTTTGAATTGGGTAGATTGAGTTTGAAATCTGGCTCCAACACTTCCTGAGCTTCATTTTCTGAATCTGTAAATGGGGCTAACAATAGTAATTCCCTTCTTTGGGGGTTTGTGAGGATTGAATGAGAAGATGCCCCGACAATGCTTGGCCCAGTGCCTGGCACATCATGAGCGTTAGCAAATTGGGAGCTGTTATAATAACAATGATGACGATTATTGCTGGACCACACTGCTCCCAGAGGGTTACAATATCCGTGGGGGAGCTGCACTGTCCGTAGGCAAGGTTACATAATTCCCCGGGGGGGTTATGCTTCCTGGGAGGCTTTTGGTCTCCCTGAGGAAGAGGCCTCAGACTTCTGAGGCACTGGTGAGGGACTGCTCTAACACCGCTAAGAACCCAGCAACAGAGGCTGGGCTTGAAGCCCTAAGCACCCAGAGCCTTACCCTTCAGGCCTTCCCTCCCTGTGACCTGTTCATCTTTCCCTATCTTCTTGGTTTCACTCTCTCTGAGCATCTCCCCCCTTCATCTCCCTTGGTACCTCAGAGTCTTTTCTGAGATTCTGTTTCCAAGATCAGCCTGTGAATATAGCTTCTATTTGCCCTCTACTGTTGGCCATCTGATCATTGCTGATTTCCTGTTTCCAGAAGCCTCAAGCTCCATCCATTCCTCCCAGCTGCAGAGAACAGACTTAACACTGCCCTACGTGCTGGCCTTCATCCTTAAGCCCTGCCTTCCTCTCTCCTGGTGACCCCCCAGTGCCCCTTGGGAGCACATTTGTTCAGACTTTGGTCACCCCCTCGCATCCTGGCACCACCCCCGGAACCTCCTGCCCTGGAGGTGGACGTGGGGGTACCTCCGGCGCCAGCCGTGTTCCCAGGACAGCTGCAGTCTGGGGATGGGGGGCGGGTTCCTGCGTGGATTCTCTCTGGTCACTTCCTCCCCAGTTGGGACTGGGGCTATCTAGAAGGCTAAGACCCCATCCCTGGAGGAGCGGAGGGCACAGCCGCCTCCTCATTTCCGATGCTGGGACATGCTTCCCACCCATTCCACCCCACCCCTGGACAGCTGCCCCCATTCAGGCTCAGGGTTGGAGGGGGCATGGTAAGGCCAGCCTGGGAAATGCTGTGGTCTTGATCATCCTCCAAGGTCCTGACCCGGCCTCCCTGCAGAGAAGATTCTGCCTCCTCCCAAAAGGTCCATACTCCTCGTCACAAAAGTTTCTGACACTCATCAGACGGTACCCCCCCCAATCCCTCTTACAGGCTTCCAAAGAAAATCTGGACCCCGCAGTGGGCAGGAGAGGAGGAGGGGCGGCAGGTCGCGAATCCTGAGGACTTAAGTTATCTTCAGACTTGGAGCCTCAGAGAAGGGTCATGACCCCCGGGACCCCATCCCACCCCAGCCCCCTCCTTCCGTCCTCCCCCGTCGCGCGGCCCCTTTAAGCCTAGAGCCGGCCGGTCCTCAGTGGCTGCGAGCCGGCGAGTGTGTGTGTGTGTGTGTGTGTGTGTGTGTGTGTGTGTGAGAGAGAGAGTGTGTGTGTGAGTGCGCGGGGAGGGGGCGGGCGCAGTGTCTCCATGGCGACGCGGCGGTGACGTCGCCGGCCGGGGGGCGTGGGCGTCCCGGCCCCGGAGTGCGATATTAACCCGGGAGGCGGCGGCGGGGAGGGGAGAGGCTCTGAGAGGCGAGGCCGGGTGAATCGGCGAGGGCGGTCCGACGGGCTCGGGACGGGACGGGGCAGCGCGGGCGCCGGGAGCTGCGGCCCGGAGTCGGGGCGCCTCGCCCCGGGCCCCCCAGCATGAAGACCCCGGCGGACACAGGTGGGGGCGGGGGCAGCACGTGTGGGGGAGACTTGTTGCCCCGGGAAACCAGGCGGAGAAACTTTGGGGGGGCTTAAGGGTTCTGGGGGAGCCCGAGTGATCCCCAGTTCCCGGGGACCCCCAAGCACTCGAGACCTGTTGCTTCTTGCGGCACGAGCGGGGGTGTGCACCGGACCCCCAATTCCTGGCTCTGGGCGCAGTGGTGTGGGTGCTGCGAGTCCTGATTCTCTCCTTGCCTGGACCCCGAAAGCTGGGCTCTCCCTCACTCCCGGGATCACGGGGGTGGCTGGGTTCCTCCCCGCCGCTCTGTCACGTTGCACTCTGGGGGCCGGGACGTGTGCGGGGTGTGTGTGTGGTGGGGGCTGTCCACAGGGCCCGCTATTCCCGGTTCCGCGCTGCGCGGTCCGGCCCGTGACCTTCACCGCGATGCGTGCCCCGCACCGGCTTAGAGGGGGATACAGGATGGCCTCTAGGAGGAGGGCGTGAGTGGGGAACCCGGGACTCGGGGTCCGGGCTGCACCGCCCCTCCCCCGCCCGTCTCTGCCGGCTCCTCGCTCCCCCGCCCGCGCCGAGTCGCAAAGTTCCAAAGCGCAGCCCGAACGTTCGAAAAAGGAACTTTTTGTTTCCGACCTTAGAACGCGCGGCTTTAAGGTCGCTCTGGAGAGACCTAGGAATCATCCTCCCTCGCCTCCGGGGACCCGGGGTGAGGAGGGTGGGGAAGGTGGGGGGGGACGGGGACGCGGAGGCTCCCCCCCGCCCCCCTCCCTCATCCAGCTCTTCTCTTTCAACCGGCCGTCTCTTTCCTCCACCCCCCTCTTCCCCGCCAACTTGCTCCTCCTTAAGGGGCCAAGGTTCCCCTCCCCCCCTCGGTCGGCGGGCGGGGGGGCAGCAGGATTAACCCCCCCCCACACTCGGACTTTCCCCCTTCCCCTCCCCCGCCGCCCCCGGGCTCTCGTAGGCTGGACTTTGCGCTGGAGCGCGCTGGGGGAGGGGTCCCAGCCGCCCCCTGCCCGTCTACCCCGTCGGAATCCGGCCCGGGGCGGGGACGGGGGAGGGGGAAGGGGGCCGGGCGCCGCTGTTCAAACTTGTTTCCTTCCCCCGGCGGCGGCCGCGGCTAGGGCTCCTGTGTGCGGGTGTGTGCCCCGACCGGCCCACCCACCCCGCCCCCCCCCCGCTCGGCGGGTGGGGGCGGCTCTTAAAGGGCTCGGAGCCGGGCTCCAGCGCCTGGGGATTGGGGCCGAGGAGGGGGCTGGGTGTGGGGCAGGGGTTCGGAGTGCAGTAGGGTCAGTCACGTGCGTCCCACATACTCTCTGGCTCCCAAAGCCTCCAGGGCCGCTGGGCCTTGGGGGCAGCAGGAGCCTCCCCTCGCCGGAGGAGGGGGCCGAGGCACCCAGACAACCCCGCCTCGTCTCTCCTCCCTGCTACGGGCCTTCGCCTGGTGGGACCGGCTGGGCCGCTCCCCCAACCCAGTCTTGGGGCCGCGCGTGTGTGGGTTCTTTGGCTGGGGGAAGGGGCGGGGGCCTGTTCTGGCCTCCCAGTCGGTCCATAGGTCCATCTGCCTCCTGGCTGGCCGCTGCGCGCCCCTCCATCCGATCCTCCATCCCGGCCCCTCTCTCCTCTGCCGCGGCTGTTTCCCACTTCCTGTTTTCTTCCCGGCTCTGGCGCCACCGAGGGCTGCCTGGAGTGGGGGAGGTGGTGGGGCCCCCCAGGAGGCCGGCGTGTTCTTCCTCTACCACTACCCCTCCCTTCCGACCCCCATAGTCCTTTTAAAAAAAGTTTGGGCAGTTATGTGAATTTGAGGGGTGCCCAAGAATTCTGCACCCCCCGTCCCAGGTTTCCACAGTCTGTCTGGGAGATTCCCTACCCCGCCTCTGTGGGACCCAGGTGTGCCTTCTGGGACCCCGCCATCCCAGCCCTTCCTGTCTGCTGCCTCTTCTCCACCCTGTCTGGCAATGTCCTCAGCTCTTCTCTCAGTGTCAGCTGCTGTATCTCTGCCTCACTGTCCCCCCATGCTCCAGAGGTCCTGCACCCCCAAGCTTTCTTGGTGCAGGCTGGGTGGTTCCCTGTTTTAAGCACGTGGACCGATACACAACACACACTCACACATGCTCCCCTTGCCCGTGCCTGGCTCCTGGCTCCAAAGCCTGGGGAACAGAGCCCCATTGAGACACCCTGACGTCACCCCCCCATCTTCCTTCTCCCCCCAAAGCTGGGAACAGGCCCTCATGTATGCCTTGTCCGATGAGGAAAGCTGGCTTTGGGGTGGGCCTGGAAATGGGGAGGGTCCTTGCCAGGAGTGGGAGCCAGGGTCTTGGCCCAGGAAGGGGGTTGTTCAGGGAGGGGGCTTAACTAGCGGGCCTGGGTCAGCCCCCAGAATGCAGCTTGAGGCCTTTCCAGCGCCCCCCACCTCTCTTCTGAGTTCCCTTTGTGTTGCATGTAGTCTCTCTCACTCCTTCTCTTCTGCAAAGTTTATTTTTAGCCTCCTGCTCCCCCGCTCCCAGGACTGTCGCTGCACACACGTTGCCTGGTTACCGGGACAAGGAGGCTGGGGCGGGTGGGCTGGGAAGGGTGGCTTTAAATTTTGGGGGGAGGGTGGAAATCAGTACACCCCCCAACCCTAGACTGATGTCTCAGGGGCTTCAGCCCCCCACCCCGAGTGGGAGAGCCAGATTGGGGCTTAGATGGGGGGGAGGGTGAAGCCTGATGCCCTGAAGGGAGACAGGAGTTTTTTGGAGGAGGTTGGAGGGTACATGGAGCAGGCGGTCTCTTGGGCTCCCAAGGGCCTCTGGGCCCTGAACAAGACCCTTGGACCTGGGTTCTCTAGCAGGGTGAGGATAAAGGGGTGAACACGTGGATTCCCAAGAGAGGGATGGGGCTATGGTTGCTGGGCTCCATGGAAGGTGTTGTCAGGCTCTGTCACTTCTGAATGGAGCAGGGGTTGCTGGTACAGGACCCTCGGTCTGTGACCAGCTGGTGGTCATATGGTCATATCCCTGGAGCCCTGAGGGGCTGGTTTGAGGCTGGAATTTCTGAATGAGGCAGGGACCAGGTGGGGAATGCTGGCCATCACAGTCTACCCAAGGCCAGGGGTCAGGGAGCAGGGTCCCAGTGCGGGTTAGTCAGCTCTGATTTAGAGGGAGTGGCCCCTGTGGGAATAGCAACTGCTGGTCCCCTATGTCCCCAATGGGAAGGATCCCCTGTTGGATTCCAGACTTGGGTGGAGTCTTTGGGGGAGGTTCCTTGTTGCCCCAGGCCTGGTTGGTACCTGTTTGAGCCAGGGCCAGGGGAGGGAGGCTGACCCTTGCAGCCTGATTGGGACTTGGGACCCCGCCCATCCTTGGCCTTCTCCCTCTAGTGGCACCAGGGCTCCTGTCCTGCCTCCCCCCTTCTTCTCTTCCTCCCTTTCCCTCCTCCCACCCCTCCATTACCGGCTGCCTAGTGCTGAATTATTGATGGCCCCTGATTACCCGGGGGTTTGGGAAATGACAACAACCGCAGCCCCCCCAGCGCCGCCCCCCCCAGGCTGCCCACCCCCTCTAGGGACCAGCCAGCCCACCACCAACCTCTACCCAAGGTTAATGCTGGGGGCGGGTAGGTAGGTGGGCAGGGCAGAAGCTGAGGATAAGGCAGAAGGGGGAACAGGCTGTAGCGAGCCATTTAGTCTTGAGGCCCTCCAGCCAGGTTGGGTCCCTGTGCCTGGGTCTGGGTAGGGCAGTGCAGCACAGAGGGTCCAGGGCTTGATGGGGGGGGCTCTCTCAGACAGTCTGGGTTTCACTCTCCAGGGAAGACAGAAGCCTCTGTGTGTGCAAGCGCTGACCTCATCGTCAACCAGCCACCCCACCCCTCCTGGTCCTTTTAAGAAAAAAAAAAAAAAAAATCCTTCTCTCGGGGCCTAGGGTGGGAGTAAGGGCTCCTGTAGGTCTTGGGAGGGACAGTGTATCTTGCTAGGAGGGGAACCGAGAAGGTGGGGGGGGGGGTGTGGTAATGACTGACCCTGAATGGGAGTGAGGGTGGGCTGGGGGGGCTAGCCCCAACCCGTCTGGCCACGTGTGCCCCTTCCTGCCCCTCCCCCACTGGCAGCCCTGCCCGCCGGCCTGGCTTGGTGCCTGGCCCCCTGGCACTGGCCCCGGGACCCGCCGCCGACGGTTTCCTGTTTCTCCCGGTGTCGCTGGAGCAGGCTCCAGCTTCCCCACCCCCCAGCTCCTGTCTAGCCCCCCTCACACACAGACAGACACACACTGTCTCCCTCTAACCAGGTCCTGACTTGGCAGAGGGGAGACGGATTTCCCCCTGTTAAGGGTGGGGTAGGAGGTGGACCCTGGGATGGGCCCCAGGGCCCCAGACTTGGCGCCCTGACCCAGGGCCTCTCCCCTGCCTCCTGTCCCCAGGATTTGCCTTCCCGGATTGGGCCTACAAGCCGGAGTCGTCCCCTGGCTCGAGGCAGATCCAGCTGTGGCACTTTATCCTGGAGCTGCTGCGGAAGGAGGAGTACCAGGGTGTCATCGCCTGGCAGGGGGACTACGGGGAATTCGTCATCAAGGACCCTGACGAGGTGGCTCGGCTCTGGGGCGTCCGCAAGTGCAAGCCCCAGATGAATTATGACAAGCTGAGCCGGGCGCTGCGGTGAGGAGGGCAGAGGCCCCTGGACAGATGTGGACAGCCCCCCGCTAGTTGGGAGCTTGGCCCGTGGGAATAGGCTTTGGGTTTGACTTCCGGCTCTGCCAAATGGCAGCTGTGTGACTTTGGGCAAGTCCTAACCCCTCTCTGAGCCCATTGGTCACACTGAGGTGTCCTGAGGAAAGAACACAGTCATGGATTTGGCCTCCAGTCTGGCCCCAGAACTGAGGGGAGAGCTGCTCTCCAGCTTCTGCACCTTGATTACTCTCGTGTGGCCCATGTTTCTCGGTCACCCTTTGTGCGCACCACTGACGTGTCAAGGTATGGGGTCTAGACTTGGTTTCTGTGTGACTGACCATCCAATGGTGTTTCTATACCCACAGCTATTATTACAACAAACGCATTCTGCACAAGACCAAGGGGAAACGGTTCACCTACAAGTTCAACTTCAATAAACTGGTGCTGGTTAATTACCCTTTCATTGATGTGGGGTTGGCCGGTGAGTACCAGGGCTGATGGGCATGGCCTCAGAGGGAGGACAGGGTCTGTCTGAATGTCCAGGCGAGGCCGGGGGCCTTGACATCATGTCTCCCCTCTCCTGCCAGGGGGTGCGGTGCCCCAGAGCGCCCCGCCAGTGCCAACAGGTGGCAGCCACTTCCGCTTCCCTCCCTCCACGCCCTCCGAGGTGCTGTCTCCCACCGAGGACCCCCGCTCACCGCCTGCCTGCTCTTCGTCCTCATCCTCCCTCTTCTCGGCTGTGGTGGCCCGACGCCTGGGCCGAGGCTCTGTCAGTGACTGTAGCGATGGCACTTCAGAGCTGGAAGAGCCACTGGGAGAGGACCCCCGGGCCCGACCGCCTGGCCCCCCGGAGCTGGGTGCCTTCCGCGGGCCCCCGCTGGCCCGCCTGCCCCATGACCCTGGTGTCTTCCGTGTCTACCCCCGGCCCCGGGGTGGCCCTGAGCCCCTCAGCCCTTTCCCCGTGTCGCCTCTAGCCGGGCCTGGCTCCCTGCTGCCCCCTCAGCTTTCACCAGCTCTGCCCATGACACCCACCCACCTGGCCTACACTCCCTCACCCACGCTGAGCCCTATGTACCCCAGTGGTGGCGGGGGCCCCAGCGGCTCAGGGGGAGGCTCCCACTTCTCCTTCAGCCCTGAGGACATGAAACGGTACCTGCAGGCCCACGCCCAGAGCGTCTACAACTACCACCTGAGCCCCCGCGCCTTCCTGCACTACCCCGCGCTGGTGGTGCCGCAGCCCCAGCGCCCCGACAAGTGCTCGCTGCCGCCCGTGGCGCCGGAGACCCCGCCGGCCCCCTCCTCAGCCTCGTCCTCCTCCTCCTCCTCCTCCTCTCCATTCAAGTTTAAGCTCCAGCCACCCCCACTGGGACGCCGGCAGCGGGCAGCGGGGGAGAAGGCTCCAGCGGGCGCTGACACGGGCAGTGGTGTTGCCCTAGGCGGCGGTGGCAGCACAGGTGGGCTGGCGGAGGGGGCTGGGGCGCTGGCCCCCCCCCCACCACCACCGCAGATCAAGGTGGAGCCTATCTCGGAAGGCGAGTCGGAGGAGGTGGAGGTGACTGACATCAGCGATGAGGATGAGGAAGACGGGGACGTGTTCAAGACGCCTCGCGCCCCACCTGCACCCGCAAAGCCCGACCCCGGCGAGGCACCCGGGGCAGCCCAATGCATGCCTCTCAAGCTGCGCTTTAAACGGCGCTGGAGTGAAGACTGTCGCCTAGAGGGGGGTGGGGGCCCCGCTGGGGGCCTCGAGGATGAGGGTGAGGACAAGAAGGTGCGTGGGGAGGGGCCTGGGGAGGCTGGGGGGCCCCTCACCCCAAGGCGGGTGAGCTCTGACCTCCAGCACGCTACAGCCCAGCTCTCTCTGGAGCACCGAGATTCCTGAGGGCTGCGGGCAGGGGACCCCCGTGCCCCCCACCCCCCATGCCTCTTTTGCTGCCTTAACCGCCCCATTCCCCGGAGGTGAGGGCAGCTTTCTAGTCTCTTCCCTGCCTCCTCCCTTTCCCCTCTCCCATGTTTTGTATAAAACTTTTAATTTCTTTTTTTTTAATGGTGAGGGTGGGTGGGTACCCAGGGTTGGGGGCTGTCCCCTGTGTCTGTGGGTTTCTAAGCTCCGGGCAAAGTGGTGGGGGGGGGGGCGGTGGGAGGGGGGAGTTAAGGGGGCCACCTCCATTCTGGGGAATTTATATTTGAACGAGGCTCTGGCCTCAAAGCCCAGGAACTTTTTTTATTACAATCGCTTAGGAAGTAAAGCCTTGTCTCCCTCCCTGTTTTCTGCCTCCTGTACCGCTCCCTTTCCACCCCTGGCCGTCCTCAGCCCCAATCCTGCCTTCCCTGCCCCTCCAGGGGCCATGAGTGCCTGGGTTTCTCATACCCCCACAGGGTTGCAGCAGAGGAGGGAGGGACATTTTATGATGAACCAAAAATTCCGTGGGGGGGGGGTGTTGGGGGCGGAGGATGGTGAGGGGTGCCGCCCATAGGCCACAAATCTCTACAAGTGCCTGTTATCCCTCTCCTCCCCACCCCAGCGCCAGTCCAACTCCTTCACCCCCAGCTGCTCCTAGGACTAGCCTGTAGGCAGGCAGGTGGGAAGGGGGTGCCCTAAAACCAAACTGGAAGCCCCCTCTGCCTCCCAGCTGGGGCCCCTGGGGTGGGGGTCTGTGGTCAAGCCTTATTCTGTATTGGGGATGGAGGGTGGGGGGTAGGGAAGTTGGGGGCTGCTGGAGAATGTATTCAAAACAATAAAACTTTGGACCTTTGGATGCAGTGATCTGTCCTGGGTGCTGGGTGCAGCCACTGCAGGACCACAGCCTTGGCTTGGTTCTTAAGTACGGGGACCTCGCCTGGGCCCCCACGTGGATCTAACCCCATCTGAATGGGTCAAATGCAGGCCTGGGAAATGAACTCCTGACCTTGGGGGGCACTTAACCCTCAGGCCTGGTGAGGAAGGTCTCAGGCATGCTCTGGTCTTCTGCTCCCCTCTCTCATGGGGGATCTGCTCATCCTTGGGAGCCCCATAGGCTCTTCAACTTCACACCATGGCCCTTGCTCCTCTGCCTGAAATGCCTTTCCTCTCTGCGAATTCCTAGCCATGCCTCCATGGAGGCTCCTTTTGTACTATCACTGGTGTCCTCCCACACATCACTCTCCTTAGAGACACTTATGAGTTAATCTGGGAGTCCTTTGGCAACAGGTTTGCAGTGGCTTCTGAAATGTAGACCTTGCAAGGTACCTTTGTGATCTCATCAAACCATGGAAACACTCTCTGCCAGCAAGTTAAGAAGGGACTGGCTTAATCAGAGTTGCTATTGATTAACCTACTGTGTGCCAGGTACCTAGTCAGGAGCTGCAGTGCTATATCTCCAACATCCAGCATGATGGGCAAGTGGCTCACTTAAATCACTTGCCCAAGGCCTTAAGCTCAGCTAGGACTTTAAATGAAGTCTGTCTCTGAAGCCCATTTCTTTCAACAACTCTTGAGTTCTCCTAAAGCCAGGATGGTTGGATCTAGACCAGGATCTCAAGATCATAGGATCTGAGAGGTGAGCTCATAAAGCTAGAAGCCGAAGTTGGAGAGCTTGAATCAAAGATGAGAGAATCAGGAGGAGGAATCCAAGCTGGAGGTGCCCTTAAAGACAGTGCAACCTGTTCAGTGCAGGTGAGGTGCCTGAGGCCAAGAGAGGGGAAGGAGTTTCCTCAAGGCCACACAGCTGCTAAGAGTGAGAATTTAGGGCTCAGGGCCTGTTGGACTGGCTTCACTGTGAAACCCCACCCTGTGCAACTCAGAGGGGGAAGGAACTAGAAACCCCTATCCACTTTCGTCATCCCCATTTCATGCCAGCCCAGGGTGGGTGGTCCCAAATGATGCCCGTTGGCAGTGAAAAGAGGATCCAGGGCTGGGGTACTGGCAGGAAACTGAGGCTACTGTGGCGGCCTGCAGGCAACTGCTCTCTCTCCTGGGTGATGTAAGTCACTCCCTTGGGGTGGGGGCCACTGGGCTATTTCTGGAAGTTGGGATGAGGCATGTCTCCTGGCAACATAGATGCAGCTGAGGTGGTGGTGGTGGTGTGATGGAGAAAGGGGGTTGTCATCATTGAAAGGAGGAGGGAGGACCCTGACTAGTAGTCTCAGTACCTGATTCTAGTGCCTTCAAATCACCTCTAAACCGGGTCCAACATGGATTCAAAAGCGCTCAGCTCCAGAACTGCTCTTCAGGTCAGACCACAGCCCAACCAGACTTCTTGCCCCAAATTCTGGCTGAGTGGGATGTCACAGGTGCCATCTGGTCTTGAAAACTGCAGCGGCTCCTCTAATTTTTAACGATCCACCTAAATCTATTCAGTTTCTCCAAGACCATACCCTTGCTCCCTTCCACATCCTCCGGGATCTCTGATACCAAGTATAAAGCCCTTTATAGAGCTCCATCCATCAATTCATCCCATCGGAGACCCTCTTCTTACCTATAATCCCCAGCACTCCCACAAGTCCCCCAAAGCTCCTTCCTTATGCTTCTCATCTATCCCTCAGAAATCCCCTCAGTCACCAGTAGTTTCCCATATATCTTTTACAGACACCCCAAGTCCTCTCTGACTTCACTGGTCTTCAGGAAAACCATTTCAGTCTCTCCACAGACTCCCTGAGCACTTCCAGACACCCATAGGCCCCTCACAGCCACTTACAACTCGCTCTAGCACCCCTCAATAAACGTTCTCAGCTTGTACAGACATTCGGGTAAGATTCACTCAGACTGACGCCCTCTGACTCCCACCGACCCCAATCGCCTCCGGCGGTTGCCCACGCGCGGCCCACTGCGCATGTCTCACGGGTTCTGGCCCGTTAAGTAACCGCCGCTATTCCGCTCTGCTCTCTCTCCTGCCCTTGTAGGCATTCTTGGTCCAGTTTAGGATTTCCCAGGCTTTGGGGCTTGACTTAGATGTTTGCTTTTGGACTCCGAGCCGCCGTCAGAGGGCAGCAGACACTGTTTCACTGAGAAACTACAATTCCCAGAAGTACGCGCTCTGGGCTGTGCGTGATGCAGCCTCATTCATTGAGAAGAGAGCGGAAGTGTGCCTGCGCTTTGCCTTCTGGTTAATGCAGTTCGAAAAGGCGTTAGCGCTACCGCCCGTCCTGCCCCCAGGGGTTTGCGTCTGCTGGGAATTGTGGTCAGCTGCACACCGAGTGGACGAGACTTTTTTCGGGCTTCAGAAAGGGCAGGACAATTACTGTGATCATAGGATCTGATTAAAATGAAGCCTAGAGACTCCATTCCCCATCATTCCACAAGGCAGGAGGGGCGGACGGTGATTTTTATTCCAGTTCCAGTTCCAAGTACTTCCGGGAGACACACACACACACACACACACACACACACACACACACACACACACACACACACACACACACACACACACACACACACACACACACACACACACACACACACACACACACACTCTCTCTCTCTCTCTCTCTCTCTCTCTCTCTCCCTCCCTCCCTCCCTCCCTCCCTCCCTCTCCCTCCCTCCCTCCCTCCCTCCCTCCCTCCCTCCCTCTCTCTCTCTCTCTCTCTCTCTCTCTCTCACACTCACACAAACTCTGTTTCCCAGCGCGCTTTGGGGCTAGTGTCCGTATTAATCGATAAGTGGGGCGACATAATACATGCACAAAACCTGGGGCTACTTCTAGCAGCCGGCTTCCTTCTTTTGGGCCTTCCAGGATCCTGTAATTTAGGAAGCGTGAGGACGCAAAAAGTTTAATGGGCGTTCGGGACACATTCTATTTTAATTTCTTTCAAACTTCGGCTCAGCCTCCTGCCTGCAACCTACATTGCTAGAAAAAGCTAGACAGTATCCGAAGACTGTATTGTCCTAAGTGACCACCGGAAACTTTGTTTCCTAAATCGTTTGCGGGGAGGGTTTTCCTTCCGGATTTGTGGAAACTTGGAATTTGGAGTGTATGCACTCCATTTTCCAGCAGCCCCTGATCGACTTCGGCTCTCTCTTAGGACCTGGCGGCGGGGCAGAAGGCGTTGAAACTTTCTTCAGTCTCCCTTAGGCGACTACTCACGCTCTCCTGAAGGTACCTATTAGACTACACTTTCGCTCACGCTCTCCTGAAGGTACCTATTAGACTACACTTTCCGGCAAACCTCTGCAGTCTCGTCTCACGAAGAGTCGGGATCCGGTCTGGACTCTTCCCCAACATGCTTCAGGATCACAGTAGCTCCCTCCCCTCTCAGTCAATGGGAAGGCTGCCTTGAACTCCATTTCCCAGAAGACACAAGGGCTCGCTGTAGCAACTACTCTGAAGCCTTGGTGTTGACTACATTTCCCAGCAGGGACTGCGGCCTACCGAAGGAGGGAGGAGGAAATCTGTACCTACTCAATTTCTTAGCCTATCTCCGGAACTACAGTATCCACTTGGGGCTTGGGGATCACATGGGACTCCATTTCCCGGCGTGCTTTGGAAGTAGCTTTACACCTGCAATGCGGTGAGGGCGTGGCGATGACTCCATTTCCCGGCTTGCCTCGCGGCCCGATAGTGGCGGGTCCACCGGCTCCGACTCAATTTCCCAGAGTGCACTTGGCGCCGGTCGGCGCACAGCCAATAATAAACTAAGTGAGCGACTGGACTCCGTTTCCCGGAGTGCATCAGGCCTGCACAGCTCACTGATAGAATGGCTGCGACTACATTTCTGAGGCACACCCAGGGACGCGCGGTTGCCGCAATGGAGTGAGTGTGCGACTCTGATCCTACTTCCGAAAGTGCTTCAGATTCCGCTGAGGGCACAGTCGGCCAACTTATTGACCAGGACTCTATTTCCCGAGGTGCAGCGCGACCCATCGTCCCCGCGGGCCACTCTGAGGCCTTTGCGGACTCCATTTCCCGGCGTGCCACGCGGCTTTCTGTGAGGGCCGAGAGCGGCGACGGCGGCGCGCAGGGCCCGCGGACTGCATCTCCCGGCGTGCCCCGCGGCGGGCGCTGGGCCGGAGCCGGAGCCCGAGCGGCGCGGCCTGGAAGAGGCCGGAGCCCGGGGGAGGCGGCGGCAGCGGCAGCGGCGGGGGCAGCCCGGGCAGCCCGAGCCCCGCGGCCTGAGCCTGCGCCCGGCGCCATGAGCGGTGGCGCGCCTTCAGGGGGCGGCCCTGGGGGCTCGGGCCGGGCGCGGACCAGCTCGTTCGCGGAGCCAGGCGGCGGCGGCGGCGGCGGCGGTGGCGGCCCCGGGGGTTCGGCCTCTGGCCCAGGCGGCAGCGGCGGCGGGAAGACGTCAGTCGGAGCCATGGGCGGGGGCGTGGGGGCCTCGAGCTCCGGGGGTGGCCCCAGCGGCAGCGGCGGAGGAGGCAGCGGCGGCCCCGGCGCAGGCACCAGCTTCCCGCCGCCCGGAGTGAAGCTGGGCCGTGAGTACTAGCGGCGCCCGTGGCGGGTGGAGATCGGATCCCTGAAGCCACTCAGACATCGATCAGGTTCTTCTTTATGCTCAGAGAGGAGCTCGAGGTCACTGTGCCGCCCCAAACTGGGATCTGAGCTCTCCCCCTCCCAGAGGCAGGGATTTTGGCGGGGGGGTTACCATCACTTGGAGTTTAGGATTAGAATTAGTAATTTTCTAAGAGACAGGGGTCACAGGTTCCTGTTCTTCCAGTACCAAAGTCTTGGGTCCGTGAGACTTAAAAACAGGGATCTGATGTTGCCATCCATTCGAGAACAGGATCGGGGGTCACTGTCGCTTGCAAATGGGGCTCAAGGATTATTGTTTCCCAAGAGAACAAGAATAAGACCACCACCACCTAGAAGGAGGGATCTGAATTTGCTCCTCTTTAGAGCATGGAGATTTGGAGTGAATATCACTTGAGAAGCAGGGATTTGGGCTTGCTGTTTCCCAAAGAACTGTGCTAGCGCTTTCCAAACCTGGTATCTAGTCATCTTCCCTTTTAAAACGCTAGGCCTAGTATCATTATCTGTCCATAGTATGTAGAACTGTACCCCCAATGGTGGAAATTAATGATTGCTGCTTCTTGAGGATAGACTGGAAGTCAGCATACCTTTCAGTCAGCCTGCCTTTCAGTATTATTCAAAAAAGACGGCTCAGTGGGTCTCCTTTGACAAAAAATGGAATGGGGGCAGGGGAGGGTCACAGTCCCTCCCCATAGAATAGGGATGTAAAGTTATACCTATTTCATTATTCTGCGGAATGATGTCATTGGCTCTGGAAAAATAGCTATGCAGGATTATCTCCTTCCAAAAGATGGTGTCACTAGCCCCTCAGAATGGATTTGATTAATCATTGATCCCTTTTCTTTGGGGAATCTTTCTCATCAGTTAGCCAAAGAAGAAGGATCACTGTCCTCCAAGAATGTCAGTAAATTTTGTTGCCATTTACAGAATGGAATTGGGAATTATAGCTTTCCTTTAACAGACTGAGGCTGGGATAGCTCCCTGATGGTAGAGATCAGGTTCACCATTCTCACTATATAGGACCAGTTACATACAGGATGGGGTCTGGGGCCCTGGACCTCACAGATGAGGTCAGGTCAGTGCCTTTTTCTAGCCCCAGAGTATTTGGGTAAGAGCTAATTGTCCCCCAAAAGTGAGAGTTAGGGCACTAGCACTCATTACTGGAGGAGTCATTGATTTCTGTCACCAGAAACCAGTGGTGAAGTTACCAGCTCCACTTAGGGAGGACTTAGAGATCACTATCCCCTGAGGTGTGAAAAAGGTTAGTACTTTCCTAGAGTAGAACTACCTCAGGGTTACTGCTCTCAAGTGGAGGAGGTTAGGTCAGGCTTTCCCCAGTGAGGAGGGACCAGAGGGCAGTTAGCTCACAGTGGATGGATTCAACATCTGAGAGTGTTCATGCCTTCTCAGATCAGGAGGGACCAGTGGTTTGCTGCTTACTAGAAGTGGAAATTAGGGGTTACCAACCTTTGAACACCATGAGGTTTTCTCTGTCAGTATCCTCTCCTATGGGAGGAGTAAGGATTTGGGGTTCCATGAAGCGAAGAGGGGAAAGGGCACTAGGAGGCATCCAGTAGCCATCTTTGAAGGGGAAGGGACAAAGAACCACTCCCCCCCACCCCCCAACCCTGCCTGCCAGTGAGCTTCCTGTAGAGACTCTCCTCCCTCTCACAGTCACAGGACGGGGTGGTGGCCAGAGGGGAAAGGTTAGTAGATCGTGTGTTCCCTTTGCTCCCCAGGTGACAGTGGGAAGGTGACCACAGTGGTAGCCACTCTAGGCCAAGGCCCGGAGCGCTCCCAGGAGGTGGCTTACACAGACATCAAAGTGATTGGCAGTGGCTCATTTGGGGTCGTGTACCAGGCACGGCTGGCAGACACCAGGGAATTGGTGGCCATCAAGAAGGTTCTCCAGGACAAGAGGTTCAAGGTAGCTTGGGGGGAATGGGGACAAGGAGGTTTGACTGCACATGACTGGTGAGAGAACCCCAGCAAGAGTGCTGGACTTGGGCTTCCACAGAGGATTTGCGCATGGGTCAGAGGAGAAGGGAGTGAGTTGTGGAAGATGGGAATGTGGATTCTAGGAGAGCCCAGAGCTGACTTTTATTGGGCTTTTGTTCTCTGTACGTGCTTTGTAGGCAAGTTTAACTTATGCAGAGATTCTCCAAGGGTAGGTACTGTTGTTATTCCCATTCTAAGTAAGCAGAAACTGGAAACTGAGACTCAGATAAGAGAATTGCCCAAGGTCAAGACTAGAATCTGATTCCCAAGCCCTTCACCTTAACCACTAAGTTGCACCCCTGCCCAGAGGAGAGAGGAAGCTGGTGGGGCTGATGAGTGTGTTTGGGGAAGGTCAAGCTCTGACCCAAGGGCTTGGCAAGTGCAGGGAAACATCCTGCCTGTGCTTCACTTGCCCTGGTGTGGGGCTCTGTCACTTCTGAGAAAGGAGTACCCTTTCCTCATTCATACAGAAGTGCCCTATGAGCTTGTAGAGGCCGTTTGGATCCTAGGCTAGTCTGGATATAGGAGAATTGAGCCTAGGCTGAAGGGACCAGGTCAAAGCCTCAGTCTTGGGCAGTGAAGACTCTGGGGGCAGGAGGAGCTCCAGGGTGCTGGTGAGAATTTGATTATAGTTGAGTCCCAGAAGTGAGACACATCAGAGGATAGGGAGCTCTGAGGCCCCAAGAGGAACAGAAAATAGGGAATAATGCTGAGAGTGGGTCTTCTGGGAAGAGGTTGAGGTTGGATCCCCATTGGGAAGATAAAGATTGGAAGCCTGGAGTCTGGGACTCTGGAACTGTGGATCTAAGCTGGGGCTCAAGGGCTCAGATGCCTCCAGTGAAAGCAGTGGGGAGGAGTGGGGATTGGGGTGAACTGCATGGCCACTACCTGTGTGTTGTTGCTTGTGTTATCACCTTGATTTTTCAAGAGAAGCTGGAAATCTTAGATTTACATGGGGAGTCATTTGATTTGTAAATCTCAGCAAAAAATCAAACATCTTTAAAACGTAGGCTGTAGAAAGCGCATGTAAGTGGTCTGAGTTTAGCACGTAGGCCTCCAGCTTGTGTGTGAGGGGAGTGGGTTGAGGGTGAGGAATTAGAGGCTGCCCCATGGGGCCTTGGAGCTAGGACACAGGGAGTAGCTGCTTGGCTCTGTTGGCAGGCATGGGGAAGCAGCACTGTAGTGAGGGGTGCCAGGGAGGGAGGCAGGGAGAGTTGGTTGTTTTCTGAGGCGCTCTTCCTCTGCCCCCAAGAACCGAGAGCTGCAGATTATGCGTAAGCTGGACCACTGCAATATCGTGAGGCTGAGATACTTTTTCTACTCCAGTGGGGAGAAGGTGAGACCTCGGTGTGTGGAGGAGTCCTCCACTTTGACTCTATTCGTTTGCCTGCCTGCCTTTCTCATGACTGCTGGTCCCTTCCCACATGATTCGCCACAAACCTTCCTTCCCCTCCTTCCTTGCTCTTTTCTCACAGTGCCTCACACTTCTCCTTTGCTCTCTGCAGAAAGACGAGCTTTACCTAAATCTGGTGCTGGAATATGTGCCCGAGACAGTGTACCGGGTGGCCCGCCATTTTACCAAGGCCAAGTTGACCATCCCTATCATCTATGTCAAGGTAGGCAGGCAGGCAGGCTGCTGGGGCCCAGACCCACAAAACCAGGGGCTCTAGACAGATGCTCCTGCCTCTGGGGGTTCCCTCATCTCCAAGTTTACGTTGGTCTGTAGAGGCCTCATGTTCCCTGCCCTTGTCCCTATACCCTTAGAGGTGGAGCTGGCCAAAGACAGGGCAGCCCAACCCAAGGCTTGACTCAATCAGGCAGGCAGGCTGACTGGGGCTGGGGAGGTAGCTGCTTGGGTCCATGTTGGGAGCCCACTGGGAGCCCAGTTAGTGCTGGTGGAGTTAGCTCAGAATCAAGGTGATGATGAGGTCAGAGTCCTGGCCTTTGCGGCCTTAGCAGAGGCGGGATGGGAAGGAGGCAGGGCTGGAGAAAGGTTAGTATCCACAGAGCTGGGGATGTGTGCATCTTTATTCGTCACCTGTGCAGGCTTGTTTCCCAGTGCTTGGTTCTCTGCCTTGTATGGTACTATCCCTGAGGAGGTGTCTGGATGAATGGATGAGTGAACGGGCCTAGGGATGCTGTGGAGAACAAGGCTGGAGCAGCCAGCTGCACTGGGAGGAGGAGGGTGTGTTCAAGTTTGCTGGAGGTTGTATGGGGCCCGATTTTTCCTCCCACAGGCTTTAAGTACCTCAGGCCTAGGTGAGCCATGGGGCTCTACCAGTGGTTGGTGCTGTGGGACCTCACCTCCTGGGAGGGAGTGGTCTGGTTGTTGAATGTGTCCTGTGGCTGCCTGTATACTGGGCCCGGCACCGAGCAGTTCTAGAGGCCCAGTTGACTGAGACCCAGGCCTTGCTCCTGAAGAGCTCTCAGTTTAACAGTGTAGACAGGTATGATCACAGAGAAGTATAAAACTACTAGCACCTGCCATGCTGGAAGGAGCACAGGGGATTCTGGAAACAGAGGAGGCCCCCAGCCCTGCCTGCTTTGGGAGTAAGAAAGATCAAGGAAGTCTTCTGGGAGGAGACCAGGCACAGGGCAAGATAGTGGCATGTCTGGCCAAGGGCACCGGGAACAGAGGAGGGGGTGCCCAGGAAGCGTGCCTGAGCAGATGCGCCAGGCACTGGTCTAGGCCCTGGGGGATGCAGCAGTGATGGAAACACAAAGATCGCTGCTCTTTTGGCACTTAATCCTAGTCAGTAGGAAAGAGAGTGGCAGGAAAATCCAGCTGGAGAAGGGCTGACTTGTGGGTGGTTTTGACTGGCAGGCAAAGGAGGCTGAGCCCTTCCTATAGCCAGTGGTTTTGGTGAGATTCCCCAGCCTGCTTTGAAACAAGGCCTTCCTGATGTATCTGTCTTATTCATCAGGCTTCTGCTGAAGTGTGTGCTTGAAGCAATGGTTTCCAAAGTATGGACCAGCACCAGCGCTAGGGGGCTTGTTGCAAATGCCTCATCCTGAACTACTGAATCAGAAAGTCTGGGAGTGGGGCCCAGCAGTCCGCAGTCCCTGTTTTAACAAGGCCTCCGAGTGATGCTAGTGCTCACTAACACTTGAGAACCAAGGGGCAGCGGAGAGTTTGCAAGTCAGGGAGACTGGGCCTGGCAGGGCTCTCCAGGCCGAGACAGTGGAGCAGGGGCATGCTCTGCGGGGAGAGCTGGGCTGGACTTCTGCTGTCCCCTGCCTGCCCCAGGTGTACATGTACCAGCTCTTCCGGAGCTTGGCCTACATCCACTCCCAGGGTGTGTGTCACCGCGACATCAAGCCCCAGAATCTGCTGGTGGACCCCGACACCGCTGTCCTCAAGCTCTGCGATTTTGGCAGGTGGGCCTGACCGGGGGTGTGCTGGGTGGCTGAAGGGGCGAGGAGGGATCCCGACCCTCGGCTTGTGTTGATGTCGCCCGTATCTCTTCACAGTGCAAAGCAGCTGGTCCGAGGGGAGCCCAACGTCTCCTACATCTGTTCTCGCTACTACCGGGCCCCAGAGCTGATCTTCGGAGCCACTGATTACACCTCATCCATTGGTCAGACTTGAGGGAGGGTGGGGGTGGGAATAGCAGCCATGGCAGTTTTTGAGTTTTTTCCAAGTGTGTGCCAGGCTCGGTGATAAAAGTTTAACATCTGTTCTTTTAGCCAGTCCTCACAAATTTAGGAAGGCGATGCTGTCGTACGTGCATTTTACAGTCGAGCAGTCTAAAGCTTAGAGTGGTGAGGCCACCTGCCCGCAGTCACACTGCTGGGACTGGGCAGGGTTGGGCTCTGAAAGCTGACCTGGCTCCAGAGTCCATACCAACTCTGGAACCTCCCAATCGGTCCTTTCTTCTCAGTCAGGGGGAGGGGCTGACAGTGACCTTGTGGGAATCGGGAGGTGGGGCTTTGCCACCATGAGGGTGTGACCTGCTCCCAGGGCCTCCATGTCCTTCCCTGTTGCTGGGGATGACAGTGCCAGCTTCCAGGCATGAGGAGAGAGTGTGAAAGTGTTTGGAAGAGAACATTCATCAGCAGTGTGAGGAAACTTCATGGTCCCTAGGTGTGAACTTGTGCTGTGGGGGTCAAGATACAGACCAGGGAGGAGTGACTACCCGTTACAGCTATTCCCAAGGGCAGGATAGAGGCCAGAAGTGAGTAAGGCAGCCCACTGAATGCTTTACCTTCCTGAGGCCCAAAGAACATGGGTGCCTGTTCTAGGCCTGTTGATCTGTTCTCTGAGGCTAGAGGCAGAGAAAAGGCTTATTGGGGTCACAGAGTGGAGAGAAGCAATGGAAACATCTAGACTGGAGAGTACAGCGCAGTCAGGCAGACTTGGAGGTTTGAAGTCAGGCTTCTATGTTCCTAAGCCATGTGTGACCTTGAGCAAGGCACTTCCTCTCTGAGCCAAGAAAAGGGGGTCCCTGGCATCTCTCAGAATGACCATGAAGGATAGAAATGTTTGCCAGGGGATGGGCACGGTAGCTCTGACCCTGCCCCATTCCTCTTCAGATGTGTGGTCAGCTGGCTGCGTACTGGCCGAGCTCCTCCTGGGCCAGCCCATCTTCCCTGGAGACAGTGGGGTAGACCAGCTGGTGGAGATCATCAAGGTGAGGACAGGGCCAGGGTGGGCAGGGATTGGGCTGAGGGCTAAGGGCCTTGGCTCATACCCCTCCCTTTCTCTACAGGTGCTGGGAACACCAACCCGGGAACAGATTCGAGAGATGAACCCCAACTACACGGAGTTCAAGTTCCCCCAGATTAAAGCTCACCCCTGGACAAAGGTGCGGCAGGGCTAGGGGCTCAGGCAGCATGGCTGAGGTCCCCGTTGGAGGCCAACTGGTCTGGGGACCTGGCTACAGAGTCATGGCTCAGTAGTGGGTCAGTAACTTTCATCACATTTCAACATTTATGGAATTTCCCATACTCTAAAAGTTGACGGCCCACAGTAAATTCAAGAGTTCTTTTCTTCTGGTGGGGTAACAGGCTCACAGCAGGGCCCATAGAGTTGCTCATCTGATACAAACTGACCTCCCCTCAGACGTTGTGCCTCAGTTTCCTCATTTGGAAAATGGGCTTGTGGGAGGCGGGCAGGAGTATACTAGTGCCCAGGGCTTCTCACCCTTGTCACCTCTGCCCCCTCCACCCCCCAAGGTGTTCAAATCTCGAACGCCGCCTGAGGCCATCGCGCTCTGCTCTAGCCTGCTGGAGTACACACCGTCCTCGAGGCTCTCCCCGCTGGAAGCCTGTGCCCACAGCTTCTTTGATGAACTGCGATGTCCTGGAACCCAGCTCCCCAACAACCGCCCGCTTCCCCCTCTCTTCAATTTCAGTCCTGGTGGTGAGGGCACAGCCTGGGATCTGGGGTGCTGGAGGGGCAGCCAAAGATTGTGAAGAGCTTGGTGTTGAAGACAGGCGTGGGGAGCTGAGGGTGGGCTGTAAGGCAGTCCTGGGGCTCAGAAAACGCCCCCTGATTCAGGGAGACCCAAACCGACTTCATCTGCGCTCTGCAGTCTTCTGTGTTAGGCGCCTTCCAGTTTTTTATGTAAAGCATGCAGTGGCCACATGTGTCCACAAGCAGCTGGCCTTGCCCAGAGCTGGGTCCCTGTTTGGTGCCTCTTTCTAATCCCTGCTGGGTCTCCAGGTGCCCTGTCCCCTGACTAGGCATGTCCATTCCTGTCTCTAGAACTCACCATCCAGCCATCTCTCAACGCCATTCTCATCCCTCCTCACTTGAGGTCCCCAGCGGGCACTGCCTCCCTCACCCCATCCTCACAAGGTAAGTTGGGGGCCATCTTCTGCGTGTTAAAACTGCATTTCTCAGCCTTGTGGGGGGGCTGTGCGGGTCGGTTCTCACAGCCCCTGAGTTTCCTGCAGGTATGTGAAAATTGTTGACATTCTGACAGAAAGCATATTTTACATGTGAACGGCCACCTTTGTAAGGCATTATTGCCTGTATTTGTGTTTAAATGCAAACTGGAAAACCAAAGACGTAAGTTTGGCCTACACAAACAAAAAGTTAAATTTGTTGCTCACATTAAAAAATTGGGGCCATTTTATGTACAAATCCAGATTTCCTATTTCTCTTGGGGAAGAAAATCAGACTGGGCAGCAGTGGGCCTGCCTCTGCTCAGGGCAGTACTGTCGGCTGGAGCCGAGTTCCAGCTGCCCCCTGTTCTGTGGGGCCTGGCTCTGTGGTGAGTCGCTCAGTGACCAACCTGGCCCTTTGGTGTTTGAGTTTGCAGCCCTAGACCTAAAGTGACAGCTTTCAATTTCTAATGTAGCATCTCACACCAGCTTCCTGCTCTTGGGGGTGGGGGCGCTAAAAGGCAAAGGCTAACTGTCGGCTCCTTCCTCCCCCCTCAGCTTTAAGTGAGGCTCAGACCGGCCCGGACTGGCAGTCGACTGATGCCACAGCTCCCCTCACTAACTCTTCCTGAGGGCGCCACCAACTACCCTTCCATCTGGGAGCCCCAAGTGGGGCTGGGAAGGGGGGGCCATTGCCCATCGAGCTCCTGCCCTGACTGGGCCCCTAGACGAGAGGGCAGAGGTAAATGAGTCCCTGTCCCCACCTCCAGTCCCTCCCTCACCAGCCTCACTCCTGTGGTGGGCTTTTTAAGAGGATTTTAACTGGTTGTGGGGAGGGAAGAGAAGGAAGGACAGGGGATGGGGGGGCATGAGGACCTCCTTACCCCCTCAGCCCCCTCCCCTCCCCCAGGTCTCCACCTCCTCCAACCCCCCCCCCCCCCCCCCCCCCGGTCCTGTGTCCCTTGTAAATAGAACCAGACCAGCCCCTCTCCTCCTCTTCCCTTCCCTGGCCCCCGGGTGTAAATAGATTGTTATAATTTTTTTCTTAAAGAAAATGTCGATTCGCACCGTCCATCCTGGCCCCTTCCCCTCCTACAGCTGTGTTCCCCCCTCCTGTCCTCTGCCCCTAAGGCCTCCTCCCTCCTCTCCCCACCCTGGAGGGCAGGGGCAGTGGGGGAGCTCCTGATGTCTTAGTTTTCACAGTAAGGTTTGCCTGTGTACAGACCTCCGTTCAATAAATTATTGGCATGAAAACCTGCTTCCTGTCTGGACACCTGTTTTCACAGAGGTGAGGGAGGTGCCTGGGGGTGCTGTCCTGGGACAGGAGGGGGCTGCATCTCAGGCAGGGGAACAGGGTGGAGTGAACCCAGGCTGGCCCTGGCTCAGGGGCCCAAGCTTGCTGCCCCTCAGCTCTCCTCTGCACACATGATGAGCTAGGTCTGGCTTATCCACTGTAGCACAAATCATCTTCCACTCACGGAGGGAAGCACTGTCATTCCCAGGTGACTGGTGAGAGAACTGGCCATCACATAGGTCAAGGCCAGAGTGTAAGTGGCAAAGTCATGGTTTGAATAAAGGGCTCCCTATCTCATAGCCTGAGCTACCTGCCACTTCAGGGGGACACAGGATGACGAAGAGGGGGTCACTCAGGCCAAAATAACCTTGGTATAAACTCTTAGTGGACATGGATGGGGGCAGAGGAGCTGTCGCCTTCACTTCTGTCTTAAACAGGGCCCCACGTGGCCCACCTCTTTAGGGATGCTGGCTGACAACCCTGGGAAGGCTGTTGCAATGTGGCTCTTCCCCCTGCTTTGAAAACATGCTGGGGCCAGATGGTGGGGCCATGGGCAGAGGGCAATGGCATCTCCCCCACATGGTGCCAATGGCAGGTGGCGCAGGAGGCCCTAGAAGTAAAAGGGGGCCTGGACAGAAGCAACTGACATGTCCTCCACTGGACTCCATTTGTGAAGGAAGAGGGAGAGGAGTTTTGAACATATTCCAGAGGGTGTTCGGGGACTGTCCTGTGGCATCTAGCCTCTGCTGTCTGCACAGGCGAGCCCCAGGGGCATCTGTATACTGCCCAGAGCAAACCCTGGCCCTCCCTGCTCAATACCATCCAGACGTCACCTTGCTGGTACGATGAACACACAGAGCAAGTGGATTGGACAAGGGAAGGAGGGCTGGTCTGGACAAGGGGCTGACCTCAGGCTCCTGGGGACCCCTTCCTGCTGCTCACACCCAGTGGGCAGTGAGGTCACTGAGGGTGTCCTACACCCTCCTCCCACCCCCATGGCCTCTGCCCAGGTCTGGCCCCATCCTCTCCTTCCTGGACCATCTCCAGCTTCCCCCTTGCCCCACCCCGATGCCAGGGCGCCCTAACCCCACAAATGACCCTCACCCCGTCCCATCCTCCACACTACCCCAACTTCTTAGCCTGGCTTTCAAGGTCTTCCCAGGTCTAGGCTTCCCCCATTCCCTGCCTTGTCACCCCTCCTCCCTCCAGGACAACTCCGCTGCAGCCACGTCCTGCTGCACCTGAGTACCTTGATCTGCAGAGGCCTGAGAGGAGCCTGCCCAACAGACCTGCCATAAATCATCTGCTTTCATTTGGAGAGGGAAGGACTGTCACCCCAGATAACCTGTGAAAGGCTGGGGATTCCTTCCTGTTCCCAAGACCTTTTATCTTTTGAGGCCCCTTAAACCCCAACTACTCTGTGACAATGGCTCACTTTTCCTCCAGTTACAATCACTCCGAGCCCCCGTCCCCTGCACTGGTTTCAGGCCACAATCAGTCAACAGCACCGGTTACAGATATGGGCTGAAAGGACCACCTGCATTCAAACCTTGGCTGACGCCTCTGCCCAGCTGAGACCTCAGGCGAGTCTCTGTCCCTGTTTTCTTATTTGGGAGAATACTGAGATCACCGCACAGGCCTGCTGGGATCATAACACACGTACAGTGCTAACTGCAGTGCTTGCCATGGCTGGGCAGTCAAATGTTTGATGTTATTGTAGTTGTCAATAACTGGACAACCTCCAAGGATACCAAGAACTCACCCTCCTTGCAGTGCTGTCTACCTGGAATGTTTTCTTCCTCTTCCACTAACAGATTTCTACTTTTTCTTCAAGGATTACCTCCTCTAGGAAATCTCTGACTCCTGATCCACCATGGAGGTTTGTTCCCTGCTCTAGGATCCTAGTGTCCCTGCACATCCCCACGGCAGCCCTGAGGATCCTGGGGCTGAGATCTGTCTGCCCCCACCTAGGGTAGGGCAGAGGCCTGATTCGTCTCTGGCCCCCAGCACATGAGAGGGTGGCCTTAGGACACGCAGGCTGAATAAATCAACAAGACACTCAGAGAGCAAGGTCATCTGTACTTGTGTGTGTTCCTCCAACCACAGTGCGTGGCTCCTGAGGCAGAGCCCATATCTGACTCATTCCTGGGTCTCCAGTATCACCCGTCTGCAGCTGTATACCGGGGTACCTACAGATTTCCCTCCACGTTGTCGAAAGTGAGATTAAGGAAGCTCAGAGAAGTCAAGTGCCTTCTTCCACCAGGCAGAGCCAAATCCTGGGGGCTCAGGGTCCAGGGAAGGCTAGGGCCTGGGGGGACAAGCAGAGGACCTGAAGAGGTATGTGACAATGCCCAGCGCAGACCCAGCACACAGTCAGGGCTCGGGAAAGGTTACCTGATGTTGCTGGGCACCAAGGTGATGCAAAGAGCCTTGGAGAACCCTGCTTTGCAATGCAGTGGGGTGACCTGGGACAGATCATATCGTGTCTCAGAGCTTCAGTGTCCCCTCAGGCAGAGAAAGGTGACACCTGGTGGGGTCGTTCTGAGGAGTCAGTAGGTAAGAGGCCAGGTGAATCCTGGCACCCAGTGGGTGCCAGAGTGGCTTGCCAGGGGGTGGTCCCCTTTCTCCCCAGAGGTGCCCACATTCGCTTTTGCAACCAAACTCTTTTACTGTTGCTCTTCAGCCATGTCACACGAAGGCTGTGTCCAACTGCAACAGCCCACTTGCTTCAGTGGCCCCCAGTGCCGCCTGGCACAGCTGTAGCGTGTCCACAAGCGCCAATGGCTGGGACGTCTCGATGATGGCAATGGTCTCCCCGAGCTCGGTGCACATGATAGTCTGCTGAGGCTCGGGGGGCGGGGGCGGGGCGGGAGGGGGTGACCCGGGCGGCTGCAGCGTCACTGTCCGTGCTTGGGCATGGACCCGCTGGTGCAGCCGCAGCCCCGCCATGGCGCGGAACCAGCGGCCGCAAGTCCCGCAGTAGTAGGGGCTCTTGTTGTAGAGACCGGTGATGGGGAGGCGGGGCGCGCGGGCAAAGGCGACTGGCCGCAGGTGCAGCCTCCGGTGCTGCTGCAGGTTGGAGCTCTGCGTGAAGCGCTTGCCACAGTCCAGGCACTGGTAGGGTCGCACGCCCGTGTGGGTCAGCTGGTGGCGGCTGAGGTTGGCCAGGGAAGCAAAAGTCTTGCCACAGGAGTGGCACTGGAAGGGCCTCTCGCCTGTGTGCGTCCGCAGGTGGTTGCGCACGTGGACCAGCTTCTTGAAGCCCTTGCCACAGACACCGCAGCGGTGCCGCCGCTCTGGGGGCCCATGGACTGCGCGCCGGTGCCGGGAGAGCCGGGAGGCCGAGGCAAAGGACTTGGAACACTGTGGGCAGGGCAGCTGGGCGGGTGGGGCGGGGGGTGGTGGGGGGGGCGCGGGCTCGGCAGGAGCCGGGGAGGCAGCTGCCGCCACTGCTGCCGCCACCGCTGCCGTGGGGGGTGCCCCGCTCTTGCCGGCATGAGTGCGCCGGTGGTAGAGGAACTTGGTCATGTTGCTGAATGTTTTGCCGCAGCGGCAGCGATGCAGTGGGTTGGCAGTGTGGGCCCGCCGGTGGGCCACCAACGTGAGTTCTGTGCCAAAGCCGCGGCCGCAGTCCACACAGAGGTAGCGGGCTTCGCCGCGGTGCAGCCGCAGGTGCTGCTCTAGGGAGGCTGCTTTCTTGAAGACCTTGGAGCAGGTCGTACACTCGTGTGTGCCACCAACATGGGCCCGCCCGTGAGCCAGCAGCCGGTTCGCCGAGCTGAAGCTGCGCTGGCACTGGCTGCAGTAGAAGGGGTGAGCCGCTGACGCTGAGCCACGCGATGCCCGCCGGTGTCGCCGGCGCGCCCCTGCTGAGGTGCAGTGCTGGGGACAATCCCCACAGCCTGAGGCCTGGCCGGCTGTGGACTTGTCACCTCCCTTAGCATCGTCACCAACCTCTGCTGCTGCCTCTTCCTCGTCCTCTGTCTCATCGTCCTCATCTTCTTCCTCCTCTTCTTCCTCCTCCTCCTCTAGCCCGTTTCGCTCTTCTTTCTCTAGGGAGTCAAAGTGGGTGCCTTGATGCTCCAAGAACTCCTCAGGGGTGGTACAGAGGGTAGAGCACTCGGGACACTCATAGGGCTCCATCTTGACTTCGGGTGGAGCAGGGGGCGGAGGTGGTGGCGTGAGGGGAGGCAGAGGAGGCGGCCCCGGAGGTTTAGCTGCTACAGCAGAAAGATGCTGGGCCTTGCGATGAGCCACCCACAGCTCAGGTGAGGGAAACAGCTCCTGGCAGTCTCCACATTGGTACTGGATCTGGCTTGCAGACTCCCGCAGGTGGGCGTCCTGGTGGGCCAGGAGCTCACTGGGGGAGAGGATGAGCTGGCTGCACTCACCGCACTGGAAAGGCCCATCCTCAGTGCCTGGCACCAGCTCTGGCTCCAGGCCAGCGTCCTGGGTGGTCAGCGCCTCCTCCTCTGTGACAGTGGGCACATGCTGCTCCTGGTGTGAGAGGACTTCTTCCAGGGTGTTGTAGAGGCTGCCACACTCAGAGCACATGAACTGGAAGAAGAGAGACGAGGCAAGGGCCTCCCCAGGTGTCATCTCAGTTACCTCTGCTGCTATCTCCATTTTCTCCCCTAACATTGGTGTTGACATCTCCACTGCCCCTGGTGACATCTGTGTCGGCATTTCGGCCACCTCCGCCACCACCTCTGCCATTGCGCGGAAGGCAGTGCCTGGAGAAAGAAGGGGGGCCTAGTGAGACACGAGGAACTCAAGGGGAGGGGGGATGTCTCAGGAGTTCCCTTGCCCGTCCCCTCACTCACCAGCCTCTATCAATCAGCAAGTCTGGATCCAATGTTTATACCTCAGTCTTCAGTAAACCTGCGACTCTGCTGCTGAACTGCACCCCATGGCGGCCAGGCATCTGCAGGAGAGAGACAGCCCTCCTCATTCTGGTCTCTGATGCCACCCTCCTTAACGAGAGGGCTGGTCACACTCTTTCCAACAACATAACATGTCTTTTGGGGCCTCTTGGCCTTTGCCTGTGCAGTTTCCTCTCTGTGCAATCTCTTCTTTCCAACGACTTGTACACAGAGATGTAGCAAAGTGTTTAAGAGCACAGGCTCTGGAACCAGACTGCCTTTGGCTTGAATCTGAGTTCCAGCACTTACTTCATCTCTCTGATACTGCCGTTTTCTCACCTGTGAAATGGACTAAAGTAGTACCGACTACAAAGTCCCTGGTACTTGATAAAGGTTAGACAGAACCATTACTTGTGATTCTCCGGAAATGTTGTTTTTGGCCCCTAAGTCTTTGATGCTGCTACTCTTTCTGCCAAGAAAGTTCTCTCTTCTTGTCTAGCAAACTCCTAGCCAGCATTTCCTTTTGTGAAGTTTTTTTAAATAACAATATCTACACCCACAGGGTGGTGGCCACTCCCTCCTCGGGGTTCTTATGGTGTCCTGTGCCACCTCCATCACAGCAAATGCCATGAACTTGGGATAGAGTCTCTGTGCTCCTTACTAGACTGAGCTTGCTGGCAGGGCAGGTCTGATTTGTTGTAGGGGCGGCTGTCAACAACAAAACCACTGACCAAGGACAACGATTTTAACTTGAACTTCCCTCTATGTGCCCCATCTCTCCCTCTACAGGTGTGGGCTCAACCCAACTCACGCCCCTTCACACAACAGGGGCTCAGAGTCCCTACAGAAAATGACTGCCCCCCATGCAGGCCTAAGCAGTAATTTTCCAAATATAACCCCCGCCATCTCCATTTCTTCTTCAATTAATTGGTTAGTGCCAGAGGGCAGGTGGAGTTCAGCTTACAGCTCTGTACACAAAAGCTGCTCATGTTAAGCTCCCAGAGGTCTCACCACAATAGGCACTTGAGTAGATTTGGTGAATGAATAATGTTCCTTCCAGGAAGTGTGGCCTGGAGAGTTTAACTGTCCTGGTGCACATTCCACTTTTCCCACTAGACCAGCCCTCCTGTTAGACTGTGAATTCCCACAATAACAAGGCCCAGCCCAGGGCCCTGCTATCAGCTGGTTTGCAATAAATGCTTCTTAAGTAAATGATTCACTAAAAGCCCAAGACCTACACTTTCCAACTCCCTCACTAATTTTTGAGTTGCCTGGGCCCTGGCACGCAAAAGCCATTAAATAATGGAAACAGTCGACCAGGGGCCTGAGAGTTCAACTTTTCACTGTTTACGGCCCCACTCCTAACAGAGAACTCCCCTTCTGTGAGGCCCAGTGCCTGGTGCAAGGCTTACCCAAAGCAGGCACCCAGTAAATGTCTAGAAGATGGCCCGAGAGACCTCAAATTTGGACTTTCCTAGTTTACCTTCCCCAGTTCCCAATCCTGGATTGTGAATTCTTGAGGGGAAGAACGGCTTTCTGTTATACAGTAGATCAATAAAAGTCCTTCCAGGAAAGAGGCCACTAGGGGCCTGGAAGTTCAACTTTCCTGAGACACATCCCTTTTCTCTGACGAGACATCAACTCCTCAGCCTGAGAGTTCCCTGAAAACGGTGGGGGGCCCGCGAGCTCAAGGGTAGGGTCCGGCACCCCTCAGGGGCTCAATCAACGCTCCGGGGCACAGAAGACGGCGCGCTCTCTTTCCACTCCGCGTCGCTCCCGCCCTAGCGCAGGCCCCAAGGCTCCTCGACCCCCGGTGTCCCCCTCGTTCTTCCTCCGCCCTCTCCGTACGCCCAGCGCTCTCTTCCCCGGCCCGCCCCGCGGCGCCCTCACCCGTCTCTCTCGCCTCCTGCAGCCCCCGCCGCTCTTGACACAGACCCTCTGCTCCAGGCGTGCGGGACCCCTCACTATCCACGCCTCCCATTGGGCGGCGCCCTTACCCATGGCGGCCAATCAGAGCCGAAAACGGAGGGCACGCGCTCTTGCGCCTGCGTGTGGACGCTTGGGCGGGGCTCGACGAGTTTCTCCACGCACACAACTGTGCCCTGTGGGCGGGGCTCCGGGCTAGGCGAAGCGCCTGCGCAGTTCTCCCCGCCCGCTCCTCTGTCAAGTCTTGAAAGTTAAGTGGAGAGAAGTGGGTATCACTGGAAAACAAGGAACCATGGAGTGGACTGGGTGGCGGGAGACCATGACAGAACTGTCATTTCATAGCTGAAGAGACTGAGCATCTCCGAGCGCACAGCTTTGGAGTCAAATACACTTGGGGTACTTCCCCTCTCTGGGCCTCACTTTTACTCCTATGTAAAATGGGCTTGAATCACATCCACCTCAAAGGCTGTTGGGGGGATTGGATGAAATCAAACAGGTAAAAGCACTCAGCACAGGGCCTAATACACCGTGGATGCTCACTATAACCCATCTAACGTGGACATAGACAGTCCTTCCCAGTTTGTAAAGTTTCTTTTCCTTCCCTCCCCCTCTTCGGTTGATTTAATGATATTCACTTATTGGGTGCCTACTGTGTGTCCTGCCCAGGACTGGGTTTCAGTAGGTGACAACTGCCATTAGAGAGAGGGGAAGGGACTCTTCCGAGGTCGCTGCTGCAGCCCAAGCAGAGCTAGTGCTGAGCCAGTGACAGGCAGGACCCAGACCTTCCGCCTCCCAAGGGGTGATAATTCCGGGGGTGGGAACCGGTCCGGGGAGGAGCCATGTCTCAAGACACGACCTTGAGTCACCTAAGTAGGGGGCAGGGTGGCCACCATGCCCAGGGCCCTGCCGCGGGTTTCGGGGGGCGATGCTCAGACATGCAGCCTTGAAGCCAACTCTCTTGATAGAGACATGCTCTTGCCAGAGTAAAACTGGTAGGTGCAGGTTAAAGAGGGGGTATCGGGAGTCCCCTTGACCTTGGAGGGCAGAGATTGAAAGGAGTTTGGGGGGGGCATTAGAGTTCCTTGGGGGGGAGTCTGACTAATGCGGGAGTCATGATGGATGTCATCAGGAGGTACACAGTGGAGATGGAGGAGCCTATTGCAATCAGGAAGGAGGTATTGGTTCCTAAGATGAGATGAGGGAGTCCTGACCTTAATCGGGGAAGGAACTTATAGATGGGGGATTTCTGTTCGATGAGAGGGAATTCCAGTTAGGATCATGAGATGGCACAGATGGGAGGTAGGTTACCAACAGAAGTAAGAGGCAGTCTAATGGAGGGGAGTCCAAGTCCCGATCATAGGGGGCCTGGGCGCTCCTAGGAGCTAGCACGGTTGTGATTGAGGTCCTTTGCCATGGGCAACTGGGAGCAGCGGTAATGTGGGCGTCTAGGTCGTGATTAGGAGAGGGTGTAGCCCGTGACATGAGTAGTTTCAAAAGGTGGTGAGGGCAACACGGACGCTGTAGCTTCTGTCACCTGCAAAGCGATCCGGCAAAGCGATCCAGATCCAGCCCAGACGCGGACCCGCTCTCACTCTGCGCAGGCGCAGTACAGGCCAGCAAGACGTTACGGTTGGGGGCGGGCCCCGGGGAGGGGCTTGGACGCCTCGCTCTGCGCTTGCGCCTAAGGGGCGTGGCGGTCGCACCTGCGCGAGTTGGAAGAAGGAGGAGGGGCGAGGTGACGCAGGCGTAATAATAGAGAAGGTGCCAGAAAGATCCAAAACAAGTGGCTGCGGCCGTCGCCCAGGAATCGCGAGACGTCGGAATTCGGTGAGGATTTAGAGAGGCCTACAAGCGACTGATGGCGGGTAGACCGGACCACCTGGGTGCTGGGGAGAGGGCAGTACAGCCCTTATGGGGCGAGGGGGTCGGATTCGGACAGCGCCGCCTGTGTGGAGCGAAGGGCTGCTTTGGTCGGTCCCATTGTAGGGGGCAGAGGGTCAATTTCAGACGGTACCACTTAGGTGGAGCTGTGGGACTGGCTGATCGGACAGGAGCTCTGGACGCAGCCAAGGAATATGTCTGGACGGTACTGCCCAGAGTCAAAGGGCAATTGGCGGGGTGCCCCGCGTTGGGCCCCCAGGCTTGTTAGGACTGAATCACTTGGTCGGGTGGGAGGCTTGTTCGGAACGTACCACCTGGGGAGGGGCATCCGGGCTAGGGCAGCCCAACTGATCCGAGGACGAGCTGGGTCTGGCGTCTGGACCTGTTACTAGGGGATCTCGGGCGATACCATTCTCTTGCGCGAGAAGGGGGAGGCTAAACGGCTGGGGGCGGGGGGTGAGGGTGGCCCTCCCCAACGGGATGCGGAAGGGGAGAAGCACTGGCGGAGGTGAGGTCCGGGTCCCTGCGTCGCTGACCACTGCCCCCTCCCCGCTATGTGGGTTCTAGGCCCTGGTTCTGAGCTTGTTCCGCCCCCCTTCCCCGGGTATGGCGCTGTCCGGGTCGACCCCGGCCCTGAGCTGGGAGGAGGATGAGTGCCTGGACTACTACGGGATGCTGTCGCTTCACCGTGTGTTCGAGGTGGTGGGCGGGCAACTGACCGAGTGCGAGCTGGAGCTGCTAGCCTTCCTGCTGGACGAGGTCCCCGGCGCCGCCGGCGGCCTGGCCCGCGCCCGCAGCGGCCTGGAGCTGCTGCTGGAGCTGGAGCGCCGCGGGCAGTGCGACGAGAGCAACTTGCGGCTGCTGGGACAGCTCCTGCGCGTGCTGTCTCGTCACGACTTGCTGCCGCACCTGGCGCGCAAGCGGCGCCGGCCAGGTATGGTGGAATGAGAGGGTGACAGACTTCCCGTGGGGAGAGGGCCTTGCTTTTGCTGAGCGTTCACGGTGCCTGATATGGAGGGTGCCATATCAGGCGGTAGGTGCCCCACTGCACTTTTTCCTTCTCCCAGGGTATCAATGAGAAACACAAGAGGGAGGAGGCATGGCATTGGGAGGGGTGAGCTTGTGGAATTTGCCCACATCAATAGTGAAGTTTGCGGCCTCTGTTTACGGGGGTGGGGGGGGGGGGCTTATTTCATGCCGGGCACAGCAGTAAGCCCTTTTTCACATGTACTGTTATCTTACATCCTCCCAGTAATCCTAAGAGGAAGTCCTGTCACTGTCCCCACTGTCCAGGGAAGACAGTAAGTTCAGAGAAGCTAAGCAGCTTGCCCACATACAACAGCTGAATCCTGTGTGCCTGGGGAATAAGGAACAGGAGATACAGCTTTATGGAACTGACGAGGTGTTTTTCCCATGAGGCCTACATTTGGAGGGGGGGGGAGTATCAAACTGTAAGACAGATGAACGGTTTACTTTTTTTTTTTTCCCCCGTATATGAAGATGAGTTTATTTGAACGATTTAGTTTTGGATGTGGTTATGGAAAGACTGAAACAGTAATGGAGCAGAGAGAGAAAGTAGGGAGTGGAGTGCTTCAGAGTGAAAAGTTGCCCTCTTAAGAGTCCATAATCAGTCGAGACCTTCTGAGAAGGTGACATTTGAACTGAGGCTATTACTGCCACCCTGGTGCATAGATGTCAGAGGAGCAAATTTCAGGCAGAGGGAAAGAAAAGTTTTCAAGTCCTGAGGTAGGGCTGAGTTTGGCTCAATCAGAGGTCAGCGTGGCAGGAGCAGAGAGGTCCGTGAGAAGCCATGTCACACAGGAGCTTCCAGATAACACAGCTAGAAAGTGGGAGCTGGGATTCAAACCTTGCTGGTTCGTCTCCAGCGTTGATGTCCTTAATCCCTGTAAGGGAAGCGCTCCTATAGAACAGCAATCCTGAGAAGGTGAGGAGCCGCTTGTGTGCATAGGCTTTGAGCTGTTGAGCCCTTGGCTGGGTTACTAGAGGTGCTATGGCTAGTTTAGGGAGGGGTTTTGTGAGCGTCCTTGCCCAGGGTAAGCCCGTGGGATTTGGATAAGTAGATGAAAGGGATTCCTACTGCAGAACTGACAGCATTTTTGGAAAAATACGTCTGGAGGTCAGACTCTGGAAGAGAAGATTTGGGGAGCCTGCAGAGGCCTGCTTGGGGTCCCAGGGAGAGCCAGGGGCAGCTGATGGGTGGAGGCCGGCAGCACTGCAGGAATCCTGACCATAACTCAGCTTACAGAATAACCCTGACAGTTGGAGCTGCTGTAGACGTGGTTTGGGTGGCCTCAGGGGGTGATGAGTTTCTCACCTCGGGAGGCACCGAGCAATTACTGGGCTGGAGGTGTTTTGAGAAGGAGTGGGTATCTGGGCTTTGAGTTCCGGGGAACTCAGGTAACCTGTGGGGCAGGCTTTTGTCTTCAGAGTTCTGGGTAGAGGGTGGGCTTGGGGGGCTGTGGGGGGGAATTAGAGGCTGGGCCTGGGAGAGGTCAGAGGCTTTGAATACTTCTTTCGATTCTTCTCTCCCCCCCAGTGTCGCCAGAACGTTACAGCTATGGCATGTCCAGCTCTTCTTCAAAGAGGACGGAGGGCAGCTGCCGTCGCCGTCGGCAGTCAAGCAGTTCTTCAAATGCTGAGCAGGGTCAGTGGGAGACAGGTGAGCCCAGCCCTGTGGATGTGACAGCAGTGTCCCTTTCTTCCTTCCGCACTCTGACGAACCTACCCCATCCTCACCCATTAAGGAAGGAGCCTGTGGGGTGATTTCTGTCTCATTTTTGCTTTGTGTGTGTGTGTGTGTGTGTATTTACTGCTGCAAAAGCATGTGTCCAGAAGCAACCTATGGAATTGTTTCTTGTGGTTTGATATGTCATTTAAGTGGCATCACATCATGGGTGTCATTCCTCACATGGCTGTCTTTGTTGGACATGCTTCTGAGATTTATTCACGTTGGTTTTCTGACTGGTTTTGTTTAATTGCCGTGGCAATTAATTTATCCACTCTCCTTCCCTGCCTCAAGTTTTTAATCATTGAAATGTATTTTCAACATACAGAGAAGTTGAAAAATTAGTACAGTGAATGTGTTTGCATCTTCCCCCTAGATTCAGTAATCTTAAAATTTTACCAGTTTTGCTTTATGTGTGTGTATATGCAATTCAGGGGTCTTTGTTCAACTCTTTGAAAGTAAATTATAAACATTAGGACACTTTATCCGTAATTTAGCAGGCATTTCCTGAGAATCAGAAGATTGTTACCATTTCAAGACCATTGTCATACCTGAGAAAGGACATAAATACTAATTCTCTGATATGCTAATGGTCCATTTTCAGATCTTCTCAGTATTGTCTGCATTTTCAGGATCCACTCATAGTTGTGTTGTGGATTCAGTTATTAGTCTCCTTAATTTCTTACTATAGTCCCTCCCTCCCCTGCATACCTTTTTCTTTTTTTTCCCCATGACATTGACCAGACCATTTGTTCTGCTCAGTGTCCTGATTGTTTCCAGCTATGTCTGATAATTTCCTGTTGGTATCATTTAGCTTATCCCTCTGTCCCCTGTAGTTTGGGAATTGGGTTTGGAGAGTTAGTTAGATTCAGATTACATGTTTTTGGCTGAAATGCTCCTTGGTTGATGCCCTAGGCTTCACATTGGAGCACATCAGGAGGCCTGGTTTTCCTGTTGTGAGTAAGCAGGTTTGATCATCTGGTTAAGGTGGTGTCTGCGGTATTTGTCCTTGTATAGAGGTGTTTTTCCCTTTGTGGGTAGTAAATAATCTATGGGATGACACTTTGGCACATCCTGTTCCCCAGTAGCATCCCCAGTGGGTTTAGCAGCCATTGGTGATCTCTGCCTGAACCAGTTATTATATTGGTGTTCACAAAATGGTGGTTTACTAATTCTTTTCTATATCTGTTAGCTGGCATTTTCTCAAGAGGAGTTTTGCTTTTGTCTTTCCCTCTACCCCTCCTTTTCTCTGTTCTTATTTAGTGAGGGGTGTCACCGTGGACTCATGTATTCTTATTTATTTACTGTGTTGTAATCAATTGGTTATTCTTCCTGACGTTCAAATTGGCAAGGTCTTTTGTCTTTTTGATGTGTTTCCATCATTCTTTGGGTGCTTCCTGCTTTGTAGGACTGCAAGATGAACTGCAGGATGTCCTGGGTTCACTTGTATTTTCCCTTTCCAGCTCTGAGCAGCCTGCTTTCTCTCAGAGGCAGAGCTATTTGGAGTCCGAGATCTGGGTGCTGAGTATGTGTCTTGTTTCTAGGCTCTTACAGTGAACAGAACTAGAAATTGTGCTTTTAAATAAAAGTTCACTTTAGCATTTTCATTTCAAAATTAACATTATAAGAGGTTTGGGTGTTTTCGTTGTCGTTGTTGTTTGTTTTTTTTTTTGGCTGCGTGGCTTGTGGGGGTGTTAGTTCCCCGACCAGAGATTGAACCTGCGCCCTAAGCAGTGGAATCTCGGGATCCTGACCACTGGACTGCCAGGGAGTTCCCTACAAGGACTTTTTTATCTTACACTGAAAATCTTGGTTCTTGGTAACGTTAAGACATAGACTTATTTGTTTTATTTTTCAAAATAATAAAATAACAAAATTACAATGTCAGCACCACTGCTGACTGTCTGCTGAACAAAACATAAGATATTTTTGTGGTTCTAATTGTTTTCAGAGTATATCCTACTGAGAGCTTACAGTCAGAATGTTCTTCCTAGTTACTTGAAATACTTTTTTTTTCCTGCTGTTTGTTTCTGATTATATACAGTTAGATTTATTTGTTTCTGCTTGTGTTTAGTTTTATGGTTTGTTTCTTTTGTGTCTTGTTAATTTTTTTTGAGTACATTTGTAAAAGTTACATGATTCCAAAGACAAAATAAAGTATGTAAAAAACACGTTCTTAGAAGTATTTCCATTGTTGTCTCTCTCCCTGGCAACCTGTAAAAATATATTCTTGTTTCCCCTCCTTTTTTATATAAAATGTAGCAAACTGTAGATACTAGTTTTTCACTTGCTTTATTTCATTCAGCAGTTTATGGTGGAAATTACTCTGTATACTTTTTGCCAGACATTTACATTGTTTTCAGGTTTACATGGTTATAAACTGTAAACAGGGCTGCAGCTGCTGTGGTCCTGCCTGTTTCCTGGTGTGAATAGTTAGCGTTTCTCTAGGGCACACCTGAGAGTGGGACTGCCAGGGTGTGCTCATCTGTCCTTCTGGATGATGCCAGCTTGTAGTTATTCTCTATCTTATGGCCCAGGAAGCAGAGGGGCTTACCCAGGGTCTCAGCATGGAGTCCAGCCTTGAGCACTTCCTTGAGCACCCACCTTGGTGCTCCACCCATCATCTGGTCCTCAACTTACCCCATCTTTCCTCAGGTTCTCCTCCAACTAAGCGGCAGCGGCGGAGTCGGGGCCGTCCCAGTGGTGGCGCCAGACGGCGGCGGAGAGGGGTTCCAGCCGCCCCCCAGCAGCAGCAGCAGGAGCCCGCCCGGCCCACCTCAGATGGCAAAGTGACCTGTGGTAGGTGTCTGTGTGTGCCCTGGGGAGTGCGTGTGCAGTGCCTGCGGCGGGCTGTAGAGCTGGAGCGTGGGAGAAGCGGGCCCTCGTCTGGGGCGTGACACCCAATGGGTGGCAGTGGCTCCTGCCTCTGTTGAGCACAGTGGAACCATTGTCCTTTTTGTTGCCATCTTGCTTGTTTACAGCCTGCCCATAGTTGAAGGATTGTGTTGTGTGCTGCCTCCTCCAGGAAGCCTTTCCTGACAACCCCCTGCCCTCAATTTCATTTTTTTTTTTGGAGGAGCCAGGCAGGAGCTGAGCAGCTGGGCCTGCAGGCCTCAGAGCAGATGGGAGTTAGATTTTATTCCATGAGTCGAGTGCTTTCCAAGGTTTTTTAGCAGGGGAGTGAAGTGAACTGAAACCAGTTTTTAAAAGAACTCTGATTCCATCTGGAAAGTCAGTTGGTAGTGAGTTGTAATCTGTGAAGTGCTCAGAGCAGTGCTGGACATGTAGCGCATGCTCTGTCAGGTGCAGGTGCAGTAAATCCAACAAAGTGGAAGCAGGGAAATGAGTGGAGAGGCTTCACAGTCCAACAGGGATGGCGCAGAGGTCTGGCCTGGGGTAGTGATTTTGGAGAGGGCAAGAAGGAGGTGAACTTAAGAAAATAAAGAAACATTTTGGATGTAGGGTGACTGGACCTGCAGACAGGTTGGGTTGGGTGCGTTAGGGGACTCTGCTGTGGAGACCCATGCAGACCTTGCCCTTGAGAAATTCTCACTAGTCCTGAGGGGAGGGTGCAGGCATGGGTGGGCGTCTTCTCTCTCACACACTCCCACACACCCCTCTGATACCCCCTCCTTTCCGTTGGGCAAGGCTCGGCTCTCAGGGTATCAGCTAGTGAGAGGCTGAGGCTGGGGGAGGTGGGGGGTGGAATTATGGGCGGGAAGATTGAGGGGGAGGTGGTGGCAGCTCTGCATTCCCCAGGAGACCTTGGCCTGGGGGGCGCTTCCTCTTGCCATCTGCAGAGCCTCCAGCCCACAGAGCACAGGGGCCTGCCTCCTCCCAGCGCCCAGGGGGCCCCCCAGGCCCTGGGCGTCACAGCCACTCCGTGGGTGGGGTGGTAGATGCCTGTGCTGCGTGCTGTCAGGAAGAACAGACCCGTGGAGCTGGCCTGTGTCCTCAGATGGCCCCCACTTGAGGGGGTGGCTGTTTGGTCATGACTCTCCCGGGAGTCAGGCGGTAATTACCAGAGCCACCCACTGGTTGGGTGGCCCAGAGAGTTACTGCCTCCCTAGAGAGTAGGCCAAGCTGAGGCCGGGGAGGGGTCCTGCTGCTGCCGGCTTCAGTCTGTTCTCTGAGGGTGGGGATGTTGTTCACCTGGGTGTGGCTGCCTCTAGGTGTGGGGGATGGGTGAGCAGGTCTGACTGCTGACTCACCAGGCCGGGTGGGGCTGGAGTGAGGCTCTCCCCAGTGGGGCAGAACCCTGAAAACGGAGATGGCGTAGTCCCAGAGGTGCAGGAAGGCCCCTCCAGAGCTGAGTGAGGAAGGGGCCTGCCATTCTTGCCTCCTCCTCACCTGTGACCGCTGCGGGGGTTGACCCCCAGTCAGCAGCCCTCCACTGAGGGTTAGAACCAGACTGAACTCCCGAGGGCCCAGGAGTGTGAGGAAGGGGCTGTGGGGGATCCTGGGCTCAGACACAGGACCTCTGAGTTTCCGCATCCATCTCAGGGCTGTCCACTGCGCTCTGTGCCGAGTGTGCTCCTCACCTGACCTTGAATTCTCCAGATGGCCCTTGAGGTAGGGATGCCGTCCCCCAGTGTGCGGAGTGGCAGGGCTGGGCTCACGCTTGGGTTTGTTCATTTGGTTGTTCCACATGTGTTTTATTGGAGCAGTGACTGTGTTTACACCCCACAGCAGGGACAGAGGCCCCTGCCCTCATGGAGCTTGTGTTCTGGTGGGAGGAGAAAGCTAAGAGAAGGAAGAGAAACTTCAGATGTCACCTGTGAAGAGAAACAAGTGGGGGGTGGGGGTGGGTGGGTGGAGGTAGAGAATGATGGAAAATGCAGTTCTAGATGGATTTTCAAGGTAAGGTGGTCTAGGAAGGCCTCTCAGAAGACGGGAAGAGAGGTAGGAATGTGGATGGCTGAGGACGGGTGTTTCAGATTGAGGGGACAGCAGGAGCCAAGGCCTGTGTGGGGACCTGCCAGTGGTGGTGCTGGGACTGAGAGGAAGCTGCCAGGGCTGGAGCAGAGGGAGTGCGGGAGAGGCTGCCAGGAGGTGAGGGCAGGGCAGGTGACCAGGGGCCCATCTTGCAGAGCCTGTGAGCCACAGGCCAAGCTTTGCATTTTTTTAAATGATGGAAAGCAGTTGGAGGACTTGAATGACAGTCTAAGCTTTGCTTTGTTTCCCCTCAGTGTTTTCTGTGGAGAAGAAATAGAAACAGACAGATGAGCGAACGGAACCCTGGCTCCCCAGCACCTAACCTCTGCAGTTCTCACATCGTGGCTGATCTTATTTCATTAGCCATGTTGTTTTGGGGTCAGTTCCAGGGGTGCTGTTATTTCATTGGTAGATTTTTCACTGTGTATCACTAGAAGATAAGAATTGAGGAGTTCCCTGGGGGTCCAGTGGTTAGGACTTGGCGCTTTCACTGCCATGTCCCGGATTCAGTGCCTGGTCAGGAAACTAAGACCCTGCAACCATGCAGCACAGCCAAAAAAAAAAAAAAAAGAATTCATAGAAAAAAATCACACCAAAAACATTAACAATAATTTCTTACTCTCAAATGTGCTTAAGTTTCTAATTCGTATGAATATTGGTTCTCTTAAGTCTCTCCTAACCTATAGGATTCCCCCACCACCTCTGATTTCTCCCCCACCCCGCCTCGCAATATATTTGTTGAAAGTAGTTGTTCCGTAATGTTTCCCAAAGACTGGATTTTGCTGATTACATTCTGTGGTTGGGTTGACTGAACATGTTCCCCGGTCGTCTGTATTTCCTGAAAATTAGTAGTTGGGCCTGGAGAGGCTTGATCAGATTCTGGTTTGATGCTTTTGTTTTTTTGTTTTCTTATTCTGGCCACGTTTCGCGGCTTGCAGGATCTTAGTTCCCTGACCAGGGATCGAATCCCCACCCTCAGCAGTGAAAGCGCAGGGTCCTAACCACTGGACCGCCAGGGAAGTCCCTTTTGGTTTTTTTTTCAAGCTCACTTCCTAGGTGGTGGTGTGCTCGCCCTTCAGGAAGCTGGCGGAGGCTGCTTATCTTTTGCTGCCCTTGGTGGCAGCTTCTTCTCTCTGCCTCCATCCATTAGTTCAGGGAAGGTTGAAGAACTTTACTTTGACACCATGACACAGGCTGTGCCTTGGGGAAGAGACTGGAGCAGGAGAGGGGGCCGGCTCGGCTGTTGTCTAGAGGAGGTGCTGGTCTGGGGGTGGCGTTGGAGGGCAGGGTCTGTCCCTTAGAGCTTGCTGCCTGCTTCTCTCCGCTGGGCACAGGTCCTGAGTCCCCAGACTTTCCTGTTCGTAACTCCGGGGTGGGAGACCTGAATGAGATTCACCCCTGGCCTCCAGCCGCACCCAGCACAGGGTCTGGCACGCAAGGCTGCTTACCTGGGCCTGTCCCTCATATCGTCCCTGATCCCCCGTAGGAAAGCCCCTCCCATTTCCCTCTGCGGCCCATTCTGCCCCAGAAGAGAGACTGCTGAGGTGTGAGGGGGACAGAAGGTGTTGGGGCCCAGCTGAGCGCAGGAAGCAGGAGCCGCCCTCCTCTCTAGGAAGACACGGCCCCACCCTCCACCCTGGGGGCAGGGAGCATTCCGCTACCATTGGAGTGGGACTGTTGGCAAATGCTTGGTGTTCCTGGCCGGAGGAAACTATTCAGCCACCTTCCGCCTTCCCTGAGTGCTGCCCTGGCTCTGTTCCTGACCACCCTGCTGCTTCTGCAGAGCAGCCAGAGTTGTCACGGTGTTGTGAGGCCACTTCCTTCCTGCTGCACTCAGAGGACTCATTACGTGCCAGGTACTGGCCTCAGCCCTTTACCTGCATCCAGCCATGTAATTCCCACAGTGGCCCCATGAAAACAGGTACTGGGGTGAGGTGGTTTACGGGGGAGACCACCGAGGTACAGAGAGATGTGATTAGCTCGGGAGGCCCCAGACTCCCTGCCCTGGCCTGCCAGGGCGTGGTCAGCCCCGCCCCTCCAGTGGTCGCCTCGTACCCTTTCCCACCATGGTCTGGCCACGCTGGCCCCCAGCCTGTGAGTGCCCCAAGTTCATTTTTTGCCTCTGGACTTTCACACACACTTTCTGTCTCTTCTGGGAAAGTCGCTCTTTCACTGCTTTCCTGTCTCGACCTGCTTGTCCTCCTTCACGTTTCACTTCCAATATCTTTTCCTGGAGAGGTCCTCTCTGATCATTTTTTTTTAATCATTTTGATCTAAATTACAACTCCCTCTCTATAATTTTCTTTCCTGATCCTTGGAGTGTCTTTTAATTATAGACTTCTGTGTATGGTCATATGAGAGGCAGCAAACAGGATAGGAATAGTTAAGAGCTTGGGCTTTGGAGCCAGGCATCTTGGTTGGAATCCCAACCCTGCCATTTCCTGCCGGTGTGACTTGGGCAGGTGACTCATCCTCTGTGCCTTAGTTTCCTCACCTACAGAAAGGGGACGATAGCACTGCCTCATAAGGTTGCAAGCATGATCAAAAAGGCCAATAGATGTGAAATGTGTGAAGGTAGTGCAGTGAGTACTATGTAAGTGTCACCTGTGGTTAAGTTATTTTGGGAGGAATGAGGAGAGATTGTGCCTGATGCCTGTGACTCAGGGCCAGGGATGGAGCCGTGGCTCAGGTAATGCACATCTCTCCTTTTCCCCATTGGAACTTCCCTGTCCGCCCCTTCTGTGTGCCAGCCCCTTTTTTCCAGACCAGAGGGTGGACCATTTCCTCAGCTATAGATGGGATACTGAAAGTGCTATGAGGAGTCAGGGGTTAAGACAGGAATAGCACCTGGGTAGGGCCTGGCCCACACAGAGTGCTCCTTGGCTAGGGCTTACATGTCTTCCAGTCCTACTTGTGGCGGGCGCTCGTGTCTCCCCAGCATTCCTGGCACTTAGTAAATATCTGTCGAATGGAGAATGAATGGGACACATGTGGGTCCCCTCTGATCCTGTCCTCCTTCCACCCCCACCATGCCTGTTGGGCTCTGGGTGAATAGACAGTCTCCACAGGTCTAGTAGTGGTCTGTGCTGAGGAGAAAGGCCATTTAGGAGGGGATTCACCTGGGAGGGGATTCACCTGGGCGGGCTGCAGATCCCATGAGGTGGGCCTTGGTGGGTGATGGGCATTCTGGGCAGAGGAGGTGGACAGATCATTTTGTGAGTAAGGCTTGTACTGGGACCGCTTCCCTTGTGACTGGAGGGCAGGGTATGGGAGGATGTAGCTGGGATTGAAGGAAGAGATGAGGGAGGAGGTTGGCTCAGGGGCCCAGGTGTGAGAGGGCAAGGCCTAGGCAGGGGCTGTGAGGGTAGAGAAGTGAGTGTTGAAATCACAGTTCCTGTTTTGGGTGCCTTCTGCGTCTAGGCCCTGGGTCAAATGTCTCCTGAGTTGCCTAATTTAATCCTCATGACCCCATCGTGCAGCAGGGACCTCTTGTTTGTCTGTTTATGTTTTTCAGATGGGGAAACTGAGGCTCAGAGAGGTGAGGTCACATGCCCAAGGCCCCACAGCTAGAGAGTGGCAGAGCCGGGACTCGCCTCAAGGTCTGTCATTCTCCGCCACAGGCTCTGTGCCTCTGCCACTGAGCAGCCCCGTGTGGCCTTGGACAGGTGCTGCTCCTCCCAGTCCCCCGCTTCCCAGCTCACGCTTGTCGAGGGCCTGGTTAGACGCTCATGGGAGTCAAGCATGTGGGCCCGGAGGTCTTAGCTGATCCTTAAGATGGAGGGAGTCAGGCCTCAGTGTTGTGGGAAGTCCTGGGGGCAAAGGCCGGGCAGGTTTTCCTGGGCCTCGAGCAGAGAGGGTGAGCTTCCTCTCAAGGCAGAAAGAGGAAGCGTTTGGGGTTTGGGGTGGGAGGAGGAAGTGGGTGGTGCTGAGAAGTCGCCTGGGGAAGCAGGGACCTGCCTTCTACTTTCTGCTCTGCGGCTGACACAGTCTTTGAAAGGTGAAAGGAGTCAGGGGCATGACACTTCCCCTCTCAGAGCTTCAGTTACCTCATCTGTTAAATGGGTTGAATGTGGCCCCTGCCCTACAGGGCTGATCTGGCTGAATCTCCAAGGGTAAAGCATTTAGCACATCAGAGCTGCTGGTGGCTGCCATTCTGCAGCACACATTGGTGGACCATCCTCTGAACAGGCTTCCCAGTGGGGACTGTCCCCTGGTTTAGGCAGGAACCTGGGCTCAGAGAGGTGGTGACGTGTCCCAGGTCACGTAGTTAGTGCCTGAAGGCTCCTGGGTTGGAATCAGCTCCACTGACCTGAGGCTGCTCTCTGGGGCATGGGAGGGTCAGTGCCCTCTGTCACGTACTGCCACTGCCTGGCCGTGCGACCTTGGGCAGATCATTTCTCCTTGCCTCCATTTCCTCATCTGTAAGTTGGGGTGATAATAGGACCTGCCTCACAGGGTCGTTTGTGGATTAAATGAGTTCATGTGACTCTACTGCTTGTCATTTTTAGCTTATAGCTGATGCTCAGGACAGCCTGTGTTGTGAATGGAGAGGAAGTTCTGTTAGTAGCCCGATTCACAGGTGGAAATGGAGTAATCCCACAGCGAGGTGATGTCTGAGGTCACATTTACAGGGATAGCCTTGGAAGTCCCATGTCCTATTCCCTGCAGAGCTGCCACCTCATTTGGGTGGATGTAGCCAGGGTTATAAATGACAAACACAACTCAGACTGGTTTAAGCAAGAAGGAACTTGATTATAGCTGAAAATCCAGGTGCTCCAGGCACACATGATGAACCCGGGAGTCTTTTCCTTTCTGTCCTTGGCCTTGTGTAGGTTTCATTCTCTCCCCTCCTGGTGGCAAAATGGCCCCCAGCAGCTCTGGGCTTACAGCCCACCTTCTTGACAGCCTCTGTGGAAAAGAGAGCTCCTCCTTCCAGTCGTGCCATCCCAGTTCCAGCCCTGAGTGCTTGCTTGGTGGGGTGAGAGGCCGAGGGTATGGCTGGCCCCACGTGAATCTGACTGTTTGAGGGCTCAAGAGGGGTAAGGCTGGTTACCTAAAAGCAGGTCCATTCATGCATGCATTGGTTCTTTCACAAATGTGTATTGAGCACCTACTGTGTGCCACGGGGCCGTACACGTGAACAAGATGGACAAAAATCCCTTCCTTCAGGGAGCTCACACTGGGTGGGGACAGGTGATAAGCTTGACAGTAAGGGAATGCTTGGAGCAGGTTAGAAGGTGATAAGTGCCTTGGGAAGAAATGGAGCAAGGAATGAGGAACTGGGAGTTCCAGGGGCCACGGGGTGGTGGTGGTAAATAGGGTGGTCGGGCTAGGCTGACTGGGAGGGTGGCATCTGAGCAAAGACCTGAAGGAAGTGAGGGAGCAAGTCTTGTGGACACTGAGGAGAGGGCATCCCTGGCTGCAGGAGAGGTAGGGCCAGGCGGAACTTGTCTGGCAGTGCGGGGAGCAGCAAGGAGGTGGTGAGGCTGGAGTGGGGCACGTGAGGGGAAGAGCAAGGCCACCAGGTCAGGAGGTAACAGGTCAGACCACAAGAGAGAAGCCGAGTGAGGGTGTCACCCATACTTGGGTGTGGTTGCCAGAAGGGGGAAGGATGTGGGGCTGGTGCCGTGCAGCCCACAGTGAGGGGCAGCGGGAGGAGGCTGGAGGGAGCGAGGGAGGGTGGCGGTCCCCCTCTTCCCCCTGGCCTCCCTGTGCACCGTGTGTCGGCCCCTCCCTGACCAGTCCTTCCTTCTCTGCAGACATCCGGCTCAGGGTGCGAGCAGAGTACTGCGAGCATGGGCCAGCCTTGGAGCAGGGCGTGGCATCCCGGCGGCCCCAGGCGCTGGCGCGGCAGCTGGACGTGTTTGGGCAGGCCACAGCCGTGCTGCGCTCACGGGACCTGGGCTCTGTGGTCTGTGACATCAAGTTCTCAGAGCTCTCTTATCTGGACGCCTTCTGGGGTGACTACCTGAGTGGTGCCCTGCTGCAGGCCCTGCGGGGCGTGTTCCTGACTGAGGCTCTGCGCGAGGCAGTGGGCCGGGAGGCTGTCCGCCTGCTGGTCAGCGTGGACGAGGCGGATTACGAGGCTGGCCGGCGCCGCCTGCTGCTGATGGAGGAGGAGGGGGGGCGACGCTCACCTGAGACCTCCTGATCCTGGATCTGGCAGGACCGACCTGACTTCCTAGCCTCTGGGCCAGCTTCTCCCCTGGAGGATGTCGGCCGCCTCTACCCCTAGAGGACTATCACTCCAGTAGCTCTGAGGACTGCGACAGACAGCCAGGCCCCTTGATAGACTCTCCCACAGGATGTGGGCACTGAGGCCTAAACCACTTCCAGCAGAGTTTCCTTCCCCACCTCCTCCCCACCCCCCACCCCCTTAGGTGTGTTCCCTCAGCCTTAGGAGGCCAGGGGCTCCGGCGCGCAGATCCCGAAGGAAGGGAGGCATAGCCACACACTCACCAAAGGCCCCTTGCACATCGTTTCCCTGACCCTGGGCTGTGTGTGCACACACTGTCCCCTCTGAAGTCTCCCCTGGGCTCCTGCCCTGGCCTGCTCCACTTCCTTGTTTGGCCTAAGGGCTTCTCTCTCAGGATCTCGGATTATACCGCCCCCTAACCCTGAGCTTCAGCCACACCAGTGGGCACTGGAGCTGGGGTGCACCTGGGGCCTGCTCACCTTGCCCACACGTCTTTATAGTCAGTGAGGGCTCTGCCCAGCTTCCACACACAGACTGGCTCTGCACCTTCTGCTCCCTGGAGCTGGATACAGATTTGCACGTACATCTGCACCAAGCGTCCCATGTGTGTTGTAGTGGCATCAGACCAAGTGTGCTGTTTCCCAGGAGGCCAAGACCAGGAACCAACTTCCTTCTCAGAAAGGGAAGGCAAAAGTTTGGGGCTGGTGGGAAAGGCCTTTTACACATGGCACCAATAAAACTGCCCTGGATGGGGCATTGGTGGGCATCAAGGCTGTACTCTTTTCTTTTTTTTTTTTTCTTTTTATAAATTTATTTACTTATTTTTGGCTGCATTGAGTCTTAGTTGATGCACCCGGGCTTTCTCTAGTTGTGGTGAGCAGGGGCTACTCTTTGTTGTGGTGCGCAGGCTTCTCAGTGTGGTGGCTTCGCTTGTTGCAGAGCACGGGTGCGAGGCATGCGGGCTCAGTAGCTGTGGCTTGTGGGCTCTAGAACGCAGGCTCAGTAGTTGTGGCACACGGGCTTCGTTGCTCCGTGGCATGTGGGATTTTTCTGGACCAGCGATTGAACCCGGGTCCCCTACATTGGTAGGTGGATTCTTAAGTACAGTGCTACCAGAGACGTCCCTGTGCTCTTTCTTTGTGGGCCAGAGAAAGGAGTGGATGAGAGCCTGGGCCCAGTACCGATCCCAGAATTCCTGGCCTGGTATCGGGCTGGAGGGGGTCAGGATGCTGGGCCATCACGTGCTGGCTGCTGCCACAGGCTTGCCCTCCTTTTGGCTCCGGTTTCCTCAACTGTCGAAGGAGGAAATACTGCCTTCGAGTCATAAACTCGCTCAACCTCATTCGCACCCGCCTTGCTCCTCTCTGTCTGTGTCCTTGGGAGTGCTGGAATTGTTAACTAGTTCCTTGGGGTGGGCCAGCTAACTGTCTCCGAGGCTGGCAGAGCCTGAGGGTTTGGAAACCAAATGGGTCCGCAGCCCGTGCTCTCTGCCTAGAAACCCTCTCCAGGTGGCTCTCCACCCCTCACACCTGCTGGACAGTGACTTAGCTTACATCTGGGTTTCCGTTGTTCTGAGGCGAAACACTCCTTCCTGCTGCCCTGTGGCTACAGCTGAGGTTGTGGCCTCTTGCTCTTTCCCCACCCCTTGTTTAAGAGCGTAGGAACTCACGTTTCTTACACAATACTGGAGCTTTTCCTTCCTTGGGGAGAAGGGGACCTGGGCTAGGGAGTTGGGAATGGGGTGGGCAGGGATTCCCAACTGTTGGCTTTTCCTGGGGAAAGAATGTGCCTACCCACACCTGGTTACCTGTCCTGGACCCCTGACCTGTGTGGGCATACAGCGATACAGTGGCAAGTGTAGGAGCTGAATCCTGTCCAGGAGTCAAGACCTGGTCCATCTAGTTGCTGTGTGATCCCAGACTGCCTCCGTTTACCTTTTCTGGGAGGGAGGTAAGGTCTGCGGGGCACCTAGATAAGATCTATTTAATTACTTAGACACCCTGCGTTAAGTAGGGATTTTACCCGCATTTGAAGTGACTTGCCTGAGGAGTAGAGAAGCACTGAGATGGAAAACAGCTCCCCCCTTGTGGATGCAGTCAGGTTGGGAGGTAGGTGGGGACTTCCACGTGCTTTCTCCTTTCCTCAGCTAGGGGACTCTCCTTGGCTGGGGTGGGAATAGGCTTTCTTTTCAACGAGCTTTCAAGATGTGGGGCCCACCTCTACTTGGGGCTTCCCCTGCTTGGGGGGTGAGCGCTGCTGCTGTCTTCGCCTCCCTTGAGCTAAATGTTAGCACCCGCCTCTCCCTCAGGCCCTGGGGTGTCTCTCCCCCCCACCCCCGATTTACAAATGGTGGGCCCCGCCCCTTTACTGGATAAAATTCAGGCTCTGGCCCTGCTCCCACCCCCACTCCCACTCCCACCCTGGCTTCAGTTCCTTGCGGAACCCCGCCCCCGGCCTCAGCCCCGCCCCATTCCTTAGGCTAGCCCTCCGAAGGCCCCGCCCCATTCTTTAGTCCCCGCCCGCTCCACCTTTTTCGGCCGGGGTAGGGGTTGCGTGCCTTAAGTAAGGGAGCCAAACCTTGAGGTCGCGGGAGCCTAGCAGGCGCAGTGCGTGCCAGGAGTCCGCGGTGGCGGGAACGTCGAGGCAGTGTCTCGCGCTTCCAGAACCTCCCTGAGCGCATGCGCCAGGGAGCTCGGCTGGGCTTGCCAGAGCCCGCGTTGGATGTTTTGACAGAGTCCTGAGGAGGCCCAGACGTAGGTCAGACCCAGGCTAAGAGGACAACCCAGGGATATTAGCTTCAGAAGTTGAAAAAGATTCCATGGGGCAGGACATGGACAGGCTGCAGCCAAGGGAAATAGGGACCTGTGGGAGCTCAGAGGAAGGTGGGCCATGGTTTCACAGAGGAGAGGAGCCTGGAGCTGGCTCTTGAAGGATGAGTAGGAGTTCAACAGGATGACAGAGAGGGGCCATTCCAGGCAGAGAACATCCCTCGAGGAGGCCTTAGGGAATATTCCTGAATGGGCTGTAGAGAGACATGGACAGAGCCAAAGGTAAGTGGCATTGCAGAGTCAGCCATGCCCTCTTTCGGTCAGCAGTCATCTGCTACCACATTGCTGGCAGACACACAGGGGCCCTGACAACGACAGCGTGAGGAGGTAAGAGAAGCAGGCCCTGTGTGCCTGGGGCACGGCAGCACGTGTTCCATGAGGCCTCCTGGTTGCCTGGCCCTGGGCTAGCTGGCCCCTGCTGAGGACCCTGAGAGGACGGCGGCCTGGGCGCTGATTCTGGACAGCTCCTATTCCGGTGGGTGAGCCAGACTGGAATCGCGGGTCACAGCCCAGAGTGCCCAGTGACTGAACAAGCAGCAGAGGCTGGAGGAGCTCAGATGACCCTGGATGGAGGGACCCAGGAAAGCTTCATGGATTGGGAAGCTCCCTGTTCATTTTATTAAAAATTACCACCACCACCGCCAAGATGCTTTTTTTTTTGCCATGTGGAATCTCAGTTCCCTGACCAGGGATGGAAACGGCACCCCCTGTAGTGGAAGCACAGAGTCTTAACCACTGGACAGCCAGGGACGTCCTGCCAAGATACTTTTTAATGGTGAAATATAACATTCAGAAAAGTGATAAAACATCAATGCACAGTTAATAAGCTGCTGTAAAATACCCGCGCCTCCCATGATAAGAGGTACATTGACAGCACCCCAGAAGTCCCCCCGCCCCCTCTCTGTCATGTGCTCCCTCCTGATCGCAGCCCCCCCCCCTTCCCCTAGCTAGGAACACTATCCTGACTTTCACAGTAATAATTCCTTGTTTTTCTTTAACTTTCTAGTTTCACGTCGCTCAATGAAACCGTTAATTTTAACTCTTTTTGAACTTGATATAAATGGAATCATACAGTATATTTTCTGCTGCGCCTGGTTCCTTCTGCTCAACATTGTGTTTGTGAGATTCCTGCACGTTGTACTTGTGGGTGACTCATTTTTATTGCTGTGTAGCATTCATTGTGTGACTCTCCCACAGGTAGTTCACGCATTGCGCCGTTGATGGACGCTGGGTTGTTAGCAGTTTGGAGCTGTAATGAATAATGGTGCTGTGAACATTCTCAGACTTTTTTTGGGGGTGGGGGTAAACAAATGCTTACCTTTCTGTTGGGATATACCTAGAAGGAGAGTTGGAGAATTCCTGGACACAGGTAAGAGTATGTTCAGGTTTGGTCAATACTGCCTAATTAGTTTCCTATGACTGCTGTAACACATTACCACAAAACTAGTGGATTAGCACAACAGAAATGTATTCTCTCACAGTTCTGGAGACCAGAAGTCTAAAATTAGTTTCACTGGGCCGAAGTCAAGGTGTTGGCAGGCCCTTATTCCCTCTGGAGGCTCTAGGTGAGAATTTGTTCCTTACCTCCTCCAGCTTCTCGTGGCTGCCAGCATCCCTTGGTTTGCAGCTGCATGACTCCAGTTTCTGCCTCTGTAGTTACAGTGCCTCCTCTTCTGTCAGTGTCAGATCTCCCTTTGCCTCTCTTATAAGGATACATGTGATTGCATTTAGGGCTCACGTGAATAAACCAGAATAATCTCCTCATCTCAGAATCTTTAATCACATCTGCAAAGTTCTTTTTGCCACATAAAATAACATTCACAGACTCCAGGGATTAAGCCATGGACTTTTATTTTTTTTGGCTGTGCCCTGCCAGTTTGCAGGATCTTAATTCCCCGACCAGGGATTGAACCCATGCCCCCTGCAGTGAAAGGGCAGAGTCCTAACCACTGGACCGCTAGGGAAGTCCCTGGGGGACGTTTTTCAGCCTACTACACTGACAAACTTCTTTTCTAAAGTGTTTATACCGATTACTATGCCACCAGCACTGACTGGGAGTTCTCTTTGCCTCACGTCCTTGCCTGGTATTGTCAGACACTTGTAATTTTGCCAGTCTGATAGACACGTGGTAGTATGTAATTGTGGTTTATCTTTCTTCTCCCTGATGATTAATTTCTGCTCATTCTTTTATTAAAAAAATTATTTTTATTTATTGGCTGCATTGGGTCTTCGTTGCTGCGTGCAGGCTTTCTGTAGTTGCAGAGAGTGGGAGGGCTACCCTTCGTTGCAGTGCGCAGGCTTCTCATTGTGGTGGCTTCTCTTGTTGCGGAGCACAGTCTCCAGGCATGCGAGCCTCAGTAGTTGCGGAGCGTGGGCTCATTAGTTGTGGCTTGCGGGCTCTGGAGCACAGATTCAGCAATTGTGGCGCACGGGCTCAGCTTCTCCGTGGCATGTGGGATCCTCCCAGCCCAGGGATCGAATCCGTGTCCCCTGCAGGCAGATTCCCAACCATTGTGGTACCAGGGAAGCCCCTCTGCTCATTCTTGAATGAGGAGCAGGAGATCTTTGGGTGGAGAATGGGCAGGGATTTTCCGGACAAGTGGAATAGTATGTATGCAGGTCTCAGGAAACATTTGTTTAAATTGAGTAATAGGGGAGATCAGCTTGGTGATTTGTGATGACCTAGAGGGTGGAATAGGGAGGGTGGGAGGGAGGCTCAAGAGGGATGGGATATGGGGATATATGTACACATATAGCTGATTCACTTTGTTGTACAGCAGAAACTAACACAACATTGTAAAGCAATTATACTCCAATAAAGATGTATAAAAATAAATAAGTTGAGTAAGAGGTTGCTTTTTTTTTTTTTTAAAGCATTAAGTTTTTAAAAGTAAAGAGTATGCATAGAGATAAATGGAACAAAGTCAAGGGTAAATAAGATGGTCCAATATCAGGCTCTGGCTGGGCAGGGAAGGGAGAGGAGCCAGGAGGGGGTCTGACCAATTGCCAGAAAACAGAGGGATCAGGGAGTGGAGCTCTCTTCTACCAGTTGATGCTGCAGGTGTGATGGGAGTGGAGCCCTGCCAGGCCTGGAAGGCAGGTGCTGGGATCAGAGCGCAAGATACTGGATTTTGAACATGGAAGACAGTAGTGGGCTGTGGTTAAAACCAGGGATTTTGAAATTTTTAATTTATTTTTTAGTTGACATATAGTTGATTTACAATGTTGTGTTAACTTCTGCTGTACAGCAAAGTGATTCAGTTATACATATATATACATTCTTTTTTATATTCTTTTCCATTATACTTTATCACAGGATATTAAATATAGATCTCTATACAGTAGGACCTTGTGGTTTATCCATTCTATATATAATAGTTTGCATCTGCTAACCCCAAACTCCAAATCCATCCTTCCCCCACCCTCTCGCCCTTGCCAAACATAAGTCTGTTCTCTATGTCTGAGTCTGTTTCTGTAAAACCAGGGATTTAAAGTTTGGGACCCAGAGAGTCCTGTGTTACAATCCTGGCTCTGCCTTTTTTTTTTTTTTTTTTTTTACTTTTTTGGCCACAGCATGCGTGCAGGATCTTAGGTCCCTGACCAGGGATCGAATCTGTGCCCCCTGCAGTGAAAGCACAGAGTCTTAACCACTGGACTGCCAGGGAAGTCCCCTGGCTCTGCCTTTTTACTAAATATCACCCATGACTGTTCTCCTTCCCTCACCCTCCAAGTCAATCAACAATCATTTACCAATGTTTACTTCTGTTCCAGCTACTACAGGATGGGTCAGATCCAATCCCTCTGTTGACATGCTGTGGCTCTGTGGGGGATGTGACCACTGAGGGCATCTCAAAGGGACACGCAAGGGGCTGTGGGAACTCGGATGAGGCAGACACCGACTCTAATCTGGCTTCACAGAACCCAGGCTTCCTTGAGTCTGTGTTCTCGGGTTCTACCACCCTCTGTTCCACCTCCTCATTGACATCTGTTGACTCCTTGCTTACTTCCCCTCATTCCTGAAGACTCTAGTGCATCCTCACAGATTTCCTCTCCACCCCAGCCCAGCCCCTGCCATTCCGCTGGGATACTTAACCTCTGTGTGATGACCCATCCTTCTAATTATCTAGCCTCTTGGTCTCTTTCCACCTCATCCTTGATGACCTTCATCCCACGCCAGCCATCCACTCCCATGACCACACCTTGGACTTAGTCATTACCCGGAAGTGCAGTGCGTGTAGTGAACATTTACCAAGCACTTATACTGCATGCCAAGCACTGTGCCAAATGGTTTATATGTTTACTCCTCACAAAAACCTGTAGGGTTGGTATTTTAAAGATGAGGATATACACTCAGGAAGGTGAAGTCACTTCCCTGGGTGACACATTTAGTAAAGTGGCAGAGCCAAGATTGTAACACAGGACTCTTTGGGTCCCAAACTAGAAATCCCTGGTTTTAACCACAACCCAGTACTGTGTTCCATGTTCAAAATCCAGTATCTTGTGCTCTTATCCCAGCATCTGCCTTCTAGGCCTGGCAGGCCTCCACTCCCATCACCCCTGCAGCATGAACAGGTAGAAGAGAGCTCCACTCCCTGATCCCTCTGTTTTCTGCCAGTTGGCCAGACCCCTCCTGGCTCCTCTCCCTTCTCTGCCCAGCCAAAGTCTCATGTTGGACCATCTGATCTTTCTGGCTAGCTCTCTAATAGTCAGGGTCCCAGCGGGAAACAGAGGGCACCACAGCTGGGATTTTGAAGATAATTTAATGAAGGGACTTTTTGCAGAAAGTGTGGGTCAGATTGAGAGAATTCGGACTACTCTGAGGTCTGCAGGGGTCAGGAGAGGAAATGGTATTACTGGAGCCTGGTGAGACCATGGAACATACCTGAGCGGTGTCGGCGTTGTGGAGGGTACAGCCACTCTCAGAACCACGGTACTCGGAATTCCCTGGTGGTCCAGTGGTTAAGACTCTGCTCTTCTAATGCAGGGAGCGTGGGTTCTATCCCTGGTCAGGGAACTAAGATCCCATATACCACATGGTGCAGCCAAAAAAAAAAAAACAAAAAAAACAAAACACAGTACTGATCCAGAGCTGGGAGTAGGAGACGAAATACTCAGAATGACCCAGTTAGAAGTCAGAGGACAAGGGCGCCCGGATGATGCTGTCCATATGGGCAGAGAAGGGTGGAGGTGGACCTGGAGGGGCAAATGGAAAATGACCAGCACCCTCGTGATTCCCATACACCCTGGCCTCTGCCTCATCTGTCAGCACATCCCTGTCCCTGGTTCAGGTGGTTGAGATTGGCTCAGAGAAGAGTGGTGGCAAAGTGGTACATGTAGGTGCCACTCTGACTTCTTTGTCAGCCCTCTCTCAGTCACCACTCTCCCACGAGCGTCCCCCAACCCTACCCTTTCAGTCTCAACAAATAAAAGTGCAGCTAATCAGTCATTCATTTCCTTCAGCTTCCTATACACACCTACGGGAATTCACACCCACATTTACTTTGCTTCTCCAGGGTCTATTCTAGTCCAGCCTCTCCACCCACGCACCACCTATCATCACGAATCCCAGAATATTACTCCATCGTTCTTCCCTTCTCTGTTTCAACAGTCTTTCCTTCTCCCTCCTCCTTCTTAACCTATAAATATATGCAAAGTTCTACCACTTTAAAAACTAACAGGGGACCTCCTAGGTGGTGCAGTGGTAAAGAATCCGCCTGCCAATGCAGGGGACACGGGTTCGAGCCCTACCCTGGGAAGATTCCACATGCCGTGGAGCAACAAAGCCCGTGTGCCACAGCTATTGAGCCTGTGCTCTAGAGCCAGTGAGCCACAACTACTGAGCCCATGTGCTGCAACTATTGAAGCCCACGCGCCTGGGGCCCGTGCTCCACAAGAGAGGCCACTACAATGAGGAGCCTGCACACCACAACGAAGAGTAGCCCCCGCACTCAGCAACTAGAGAAAGCCCGTGTGCAGCAATGAAGACCCAACACAGCCAATAAATAAATAAATTAAATAAACAAATAAATTTATTAAAAAAAAAAAACTAACAGGGACTTCCCTGGTGGTCCAGTGCATAAGGCTTCACGTTCCCAGTGCAGGGGGCCGGGGTTCAATCTGTGGTTGGGGAACTAGATCTCACATGCATGCCACAATTAAAGAGTCCACATGCTGCAACTAAGGATCCCTCATGCGGCAACTGAAGATCCTGCATGCTGCAACTAAGACCTGGCGCAGCCTAGAAAAATAAAAAAACAAAAACAAAAACAACAACAAAAAACCCTAACAAAAAACCTCTGCTTCCCTTTTCTCTGTGCTCCCTCTGGTGCCTGTCCTTTGTCTTTCTCATCCCACCCAAAATCCTTGAAAGAACAAGTATGTGTTAGGGTTCTTCGGCCGCAAGCAACAGAGACTGACTTGCTCACTTAAGCAAGCAAGGAATTTATTAGAAGGAAATGAAGGTGGCACACACAGTGGAAGGAAAGACCGAAGAACCAGGCTTCAAAAAAGACTGGAGCCAGGGCAGGGGCAGAATCGAGAGAGCAGGAGGGAATGGTGGTTTCCTCAGGGCCCTGGCAGCTGCATGAATCAGCTCCAACCAGGTTCGGGCGTCCTGTCACGTAAGCTCACAATTCCAATTCCAGGGAGAGCTTCTGATTGGTGCAGTTGGAGTCATGTGGCCTCCCTTTGGCCTGTGGATGGCTGGGCACCCTCATGGACACAGTCTCGTGGAATCGTATCCGGTAGGCCATGGGTGGTTACGCAGAGAAAAATCAGGGAGCTGTCATAGACAAGGGAAAATGGATGCTGGGCAGGCAGAAACAACAGATGTCCACGCACCCCAGCCTTCATCTCCCATTTGAGTCTCAACTCACTGAAACCATTTGCACTGAGCTTGTTAATGACCTCTTGCCAAATCCAAGGACATTTTTCAGTCTTTATCTGCAGTTTTTAACTCCATTGACCAGCACCTCTCTTTTGAAAATCTTTCCTCCCTCGGCTTCTGCATAACAAATCAACTCAAAACTTAGCATATCAAAATAACAAACATTTATTATCTCATAGTTTCTGCGAGTCAGAAAGCCATGAACGGCGTAGCTGAGGGGTTGTGGTCTCTCACGAAGGATTGGGTTGTGTGTGTGTGGATGGGTAGCATGACCTAGTTTCCCACAAGCGCATGAGTATCGAGAGGCAGGGATCACCAGGGGCTTCAGCCTACTACAGGTGAGTGATCCAGTGTAGGGGGAGAGAAAGAGACGAAGGAGAGAGACAGGAGAGAAGGGGAGAAAGACATGCACACAGGCAAGGAAGCTGTGGTCTTTTTTTTTTTTTTTTTTGGCTTGTGGGATCTTAGTCCCCCAAGCAGAGATTGAGCCTGGGCCCTCGGCAGTAAGAGCATGGAGTCCTGACCACTGGACCGCCAGAAATTCCAGTGTGGTCTTTCCTATAGCCTAATCTTAGATGTGACACCCCATCACTTCCGCCATATTCTCTTTATCAGAAGTGAGTCACTAGGTCCAGCCCACACTCATGGGGAAGGGATCACAGAAGCGCATGAGTATCTGGAGGCAGGGATCCCTGGGGGCCTCAGGCTACCACAGCTTCCATAACATAGCACATTTATGGTTCTTCCTCCCTGATGGCTTCTCTGGTCCATGTAGAGCCTCCTCTTACTCTGCACCTTTGAAATGTGGCTCTTCCCTTGGGCTCCTTCCTTGGCCCATAGCTCTCTCATTGAACATATTCTTCCTGAGAGATGTCATCCACCCTCATGATTTTAGCTATCACCTGTACGCTGATGATGCCCACATCTTCAGTGCAGACCTGTCTCCATGATACTGCACATAAATATATCCAAATATTGACTGCAGAGCCAATATAGACTCTTGGATGCAGGGCATGTCCCATGAACACCACAGACATAAGTTCCATAAAGAACTTCATTGGGGAACTCCCTGGTGGTCCAGCAGTTAGGACTCGACACTGTCACTGCTGAGGGCTGGGGCTCAGTTCCTGGTCTGGGAGCTAGGATCCCACAAGCCATGTGGCCAAAACCAACCAACCAACCAACCAAACAACAAAAAAAGAACTTAATTGAATAAGTTCTGTGCCACTTTCTATTTTCTCCCACCTCAGCGATTGAGACCTCCACCTGCCCAGGCATCCAACTGAGGCGCATGCCCTCAACACCACTCTCTCCTTCATCCTCATATCCAAACATAAAGCCTTGCTGACTTGATTTACCTCAAGATTTTTCCAACCTGTGCCCTCCTCTGTGTCCCTGATAGCAATGTTGTAATACTAGCTTTTACCACCTCTTGCTTAGGCTATTGCAACAACTTCCTGATTTTTCTGACCTCTTCCTGATTATTCTCACCCTCTCTCAAAAGTGCAAAGCTGCCCTTGATGAAATTCCCATGGCCTCTGAAATCAAAAGATGCTTAATGACCAGGCCCCATCCAGCCCCTCCAGCAGCATCTCTCTCTCACAGCTGTGCTTTTAGCAAACCCCTCCCGCCTGCACACACCCTGCTCTGCCTCATGTGCCCGTTGTTTTGGGTCATACTGTCCTCTTTGAGATTAGTGCCCCCTCCAATTTTGGGAGAACGATTTCCCCTTGAAAACTCAAGAGAATTTGAGCTCTTTAAAAACAAAATTTTTTAAAATTATTTATTTTTGTCTGTGTTGGGTCTTTGCTGCTGTGCGTGGGCTTTCTCTAGTTGTGGCGAGTGGGGGCTACTCTTCGTTGCAGTGCGCCAGCTTCTCATTGCAGTGGCTTCTCTTGTGGGGCACAGGCTCTAGGCGCACGGGCTCAGTAGTTGTGGCGCAGGGGCTTAGTTGCTCTGTAGCATGTGGGATCTTCCTGGACCAGGGATTGAACCCGTGTCCCCTGCATTGGCAGGCAAATTCTTAACCACTGCACCACCAGGGAAGGCCAGAGAATTTGAGCTCTTGACAGCAGGAATTATATCCTCTCCTGCTTTGCATCCCTAGCACCTTCCATGGGAGTCACACTTACACGGGTACCTCAGCTTGTGTATGGAATGGATGAATGTATAAACTGGAGATTTACAGTAACATAGGATATGGGAGCTGGTTCTTGAAGTCTAATAGGTTAGCCATGGGGAGAAGAGTGAGAAGGACATTCTAGTTACAGGGGACTGCATGTACCAGGGCCAGGAGGTAAGAGGAGGCAGATTCAAGGAAGTAGGGGTGGTCTGGTATGGTTGGAGGCTAGGATGCCTGATGGGCAGGGACTGGATGGGGAGGGAGCCAGATATTGCAAAGGGCCTGAAAACCTGGCTAAGGGATTTGGCTTTTGTCCTGTTGGCGATGGAGATCCCTGAAAGAGTCTGAAGCAGGGAGTGATTTCATCAGAGCCATGTTGTAGAAAGGTCACCCCAGTGGCTGGACTGGAAACTGGGAGGCTAGGTGGGGAGCAGGTGCATCGGGCTGAGCAGGAAGCGTGGAGGACTGAAGCAGCACCCTGGGGGCAGGGAAGAGAAGAGGAGATTGATTTGAGAAATATCAGGTTGAATTCGATGAAACTGCTCTTTTGTAAGAAAAATCTGATGGATGATTGGTAATGTTCATATGGTTCATCTTTTTTCAAAAACAATTTTGTTTTTTTTCCAGTTGGTATCTACATTTAATTTATTTATTTTTAAATTTTTGTTTTATATCAGAGTATAGTTGATTAACCATGTTGTGTTAGTTTCATGTGAACGGCAAAGTGATTCAGTTATACATGTACGTGTATCTATTTTTTTCAAATTCTTTTTCCATTTATGTTATTACAGAATATTGAGCAGAATTCTCTGTGCTTTACAGTAGGTACATGTTGGTTATCTATTTTATATATAGTAGTGTCATTGTACATGTCAATCTCAAACTCCCAATCTATCCCTCCCCCTGGGTTCATCTTGATATTAAGGAGGTAAATGAACTGACTTGGATTTCAAGCCTGATTTGGATGTGAACATGAGGAAGAGGCTGTTAGGCTGGGGGCCATTTTTCTTGATCTGATTGCCAGATCAGATGGAGGTGCTACTATGGGGAGAGGGAACCCAGGAGAGAGAGTGTGTGTGTGTGTGTGTGTGTGTGTGTGTGTGTGTGTGTTGGGGGGGCATGATAGGGAAGAGGCCTTTCAGGTTGGACTTGTTGATTTTGAGGTGCCTTTGAGACCTCCAGGAGGTGGCTGGATATCTGGTCTGAAGCTTAGGAGACAGGGATGAGCTGGAGACAGATGTGGGGTTACCAGCAGAGAGACAACAGTTTCGGGTGGGGATGATTCACTCTGAGAGAGTAGCCGAGACAGCAGGAAAACCAAAGGAGAGAACTTTCGTAGATGTAAAGAGCATTTTTAAAAGATGGCTGTGGCCGTGTGCTGCAGAGAAGGCAAGTCCCGTAGAGTTGAAAAGTGCCTGGATTTAGCAAGGAGGAGGCTGTCTTCGATGAGGGACACTGATGGGAGTGGCCTGGACTGGGCTCTGGAGAGGCAGAGACTAGGCCCTGGCCTGGGCACGGTCCCTTCATCCTCAGTAATGCATGGCTCCAGCCACCAGGGGGCAGTGGTCACACAGAATCCAGGCCGGAGGGATCCACTGGGGCCAGCAAGCTTGCTGACAGATGTGGGCTGTGGACAGGGACTGGGGGGGGTTGGCCCACTGCAGAGGCTATTGCCTGGTGGGGAGGGACTTCCCACATGAAAGGAGCAGGGAAGAACTTCCGGAGGGCAGGGGAAGGAACCCCTTTCCAAGGGATGGCGGCAGGCAGATGAGCAATTTCCAGTCCTGTCCTGCTTGCAGTTTCCCTCTTGTGGGCCTTTGGGGGTGCGGGTGGGGTTTATTCAACCTGGTGCTTCCAATGGTCATGGGGTTTGTATTCTGGACCTTGACTTTCTCTACTCTCGTTACTTGCTGGTCCTGCGTTGCATTCTGTGTTTGAGACATACTGAACTTTGTTCAGTCCTCACCTGCTTCCCTGTGAGAGTCCTTCTTCCATGAAAACGCCTTACCCACCCCATCCCCATCCTTAAGGTCTTGTCGCGGACATCACCTCCTCCCCAAAGCCCTCCCTTCCTGCTCCCTCCACCTCCTCTTGGTTCCTACAGAGCACAGTTTCCCCTATCTTGAGCCTTAACGTACTGGCGCCTAATTTTTTGTTTATTTATATATATTTTGGTCAGCTTTATTGCAGTATAATTGAAATACAATAACATTCACCACTTTTAAGTGTACAGTGTGATGGGTCTTCACACACACAGGGTCGTGTAACTACCACCTCAGTCATGATGCAAAACATTCCCATTACACCCCAGAGTTCCCTCCTGTCCCTATGCTACAATCCCTTCTCCCAGTCCCAGCTCCTTCCACCACTGAGCTGCTTTTCTGTCACTAGAGTTTCGCTCTGTCTAGAATTCTGTGTAAATGGAATCCTACCATAAGGAGTCTCCTGTGACAAGCCTTGTTCACTTTGCTTTTTGGGTTCATCAGTGTTGCTGTGTGTATCAGTAACTGCATATTTACTGTCTGTTTCTGTCCCACACCAGGGTCTCTGTGAGGGTCACCATTGTGTTTTCAGCTCATAGCATGGTCCTAGCACATACTAGCACTCAGTGAATGTTTCTTTTCTCTTTACATTTACTTTTTTTTTTTTTTTTGGCTGCATTGGGTCTTCATTGCTGCGCATGGGCTTTCTCTAGTTGTGGCGAGCGGGGGCTACTCTTTGTTGCAGTGCACCGGTTTCTCAGTGCAGTGGCTTCTCTTGTTGCGGAACCCAGGCTCTAGGCGTGCAGGCTTCAGTAGTTGCAGCACGTGGGCTCAGTAGTTGTGGTCAGGGGCTCTAGGGCATGCCAGCTTCAGTAGTTGTGGCGCACGGCTTAGTTGCTCCACAGCATGGATCTTCCCAGACCAGGGATCAAACCTGTGTCCCCTGCACTGGCAGGCAGATTCTTAACCACTGTGCTACCAGGGAAGTCCCAGTGAATGTTTCTTAAATGGGACTGAATCATATGCTCTGGGAGAGTCAACCTAGGAGAGCTTCTTGATCCTAGGAAGTGCATAATGCTGGGCCCATCTGCATGATGCCTGGTGGCCTTCATGTTGCCCTCCAGCTGCTCTTCCATTTACCCTCTAGCCAGCGGGCTTTTGCTCCTCTGCTTCTTTTTAAGCTTCTTCCCTCCACCTGGTCCTTGGTTCCCCACTCCTGCTCTCCCTTCTGGCCTTTGGAAACCTCTGTACCACTGACCCCTCCCCTCCTTGAGTCTGCCAGCTCCCTCCAGGACCCTCCCCCTACAGCTGCCTCCACACCTCGGGCTGGCTCTGGGTACCATTCTCTGTGCCCCAGGTGCCCTTCTCTCTGAGCTCCTTTTAGGATGCTGGAGGCATCTGGTTGCCCCATCCCGGGGTGCTGCATTATAATTTCTCTTCCTCTCTTCTGTTTCCTGCCATTCCCTTTCATGCTCCACTCGAACACCTTCCCATGGGGGGAACTTGGGGAAATCTCTAAATTTTGTACTGACCAGAAAAACCTCTATCTCTCTGATTTCTTTCCCTTTCCTCCTTGCCTCCATCTCCCATCTTCTTTATCCTTTCGCCTGTCCAGGTCCCTCTTCTTGACACCCTCAACCTGCTCTCTTCTCACCAGTCTCCTGTCCGTCCCACTTCCTTTCTCCTCCAGCCTCTCCTCCGTTCTCTCCATCCATTTACCTGCTGTCCTTGTGCTTCTTGCTTCCTCATCCACCATCTCCCATCTGCTTCTGTCCCCAGGGCCTCTTTCCTTCCCTAGGTCCCATTCCACTTCCACCTCTCCTTTTCCCCTCTTCTTCTTGTACCACTTCCCTCCTTCTCCCAGTTTCCTTCCTCCTCCCCTCCACACCCCTGCCATGTGCCTCCATTTCCCATGTCTTACCCCCTTTACCCTCAGAGGTGTAAGGGAGACCCAAGACTTGTGACCCAGACACAAAGATACACACACACACACACACACACACACACACACACACACACACAGGTGGCCACAGATGCGTGAACAGACACATCGTATTAGCAAGCATGTGCCTCTATCTAGAGGTACGTTCAGATATGCAGACACAATTACAAATGTCTATAGCTTACAGTGTATTGCATTTCAAATACACCAGGTACCGTTATTTTTACACAACTTTCTGAAATGTGAACGGGCAGAATGAGGATGGGTGAGAGCTAAGCACACATGTTCACTCACACAGGAAGAGCCGTGTGCATGCACACCTATACCCAGACATGGCCCTCACTCAGACCCAGATGCGCACACACTCCTCAGAGGAATCCAAACTTCTGCAACTGGGGCCCTTTCAGAAGCAGGGAGAGCGCGCACATTTTCCCAGCGTTGTGTGCTGTGCCCTGCGTATATCTTCGCATGTGCCTAGTGGCTGCCTCAACCCTCCCGGTGTTATGACTCGGGGCTGGGTGGAGCCCTCAAGAGCCTTTAGGACCCCCTGCACCCAGCGCGCTCCTCCTGGATCTGCTTTTGGTACGTACATACGTACGTGAAGCTTCTGCTTCATTTGGTTATTCGGAATGATTAGGGGATACCTATCACACTCAACATCCTGTCCAGTGAGCATCTGGAGTGGACTTCCCACGTAGCAAATCAATGTTTTTGGATCCTTAACATTGGTACTCGTGTCCTTAGTGTGTATTCATCACACACACATAAGTATCACATCCTTGGTCATTCTTAGAAGGGATGAGCCCCTACCACGTGATGGCCTGTCAGGTGCTGGGAGCAAGGCAGAGCACAGGCCATCTTTGTCCTTGGCCCCAGCCCTGCCCCGGAACCTCCCTTCCAGCAGGCATCCTGTCTGTTATGCTCACATGCATACCAGGGTCTATTGGCTACATTCTTGCAGGGTCCGTGTTCCTTTCTGCTCCTTCCAGGGTGGGCCATTGCTGTGCTGTCATGACACACACACTTTTTTGGGTTTCCTTCTTAACTAGTGGGACCCATGTGCCTTTGTATGCAAATGGAGCAGGAGTTTCTTATAGTAACTTGTGTTATACTCATGTTGTGGGTCTCCAGAACCTGCTCTGGGCATCTATCACGTTGACACTAGGGAGGCCCATTTGCTCATGACCTGCTTTATAGGCATGGGCCATATGGTACTCCGTGCTTTCATTTGTGTTGGGCACACACAGTGTGGGTTCTGCCAAGCTGCTTAATATGCGGTTCCGTGTCCCTTACGTCCATGCCCTATAGATCCTGTGTGCCTAGTTTTTGTGCAGGTGGGGCAGGCCTTTCCTGTATTTATTTGTGTCCTGCACAGTCAGTGTGGGGCCTAGGGGCCTGCGCTGGGTAGGAGGTATTAAGTTGCTCCCTGTCTCTTATGCACGGGCTGTGAAAGTCCCTGTACCTACTTTGTATGCATACGGGTGGGTATTTCTTGCATTTATTTGTGTTGTGCACACAGTGTGGGTCCCAAGAGGCTGCTGCGCACAGGGGGTAGTAGGTAGTTCCGTGTCTGTGAAGCACGCTGCACGGTCCCGTGTACTTTGTACGCCCGCGGGGTAGGTGTTTCCTGTATTTATTTCTGTTACACACTTGCAGCGTAGGTCCCGGGAGCCCTCTAGGTACACGTGGGCAGTTGGTGATTCTCATGTTTCTCTCACGCACCCAACGCGAGGGTCCTGCGTGCCCATTCAGTCCGCACGGGGCAGCTGGACGGGTAACAAAGCGACGGGCGGCTGCTGAGCCCAGACCGCGCGGCGCGCGCCCGCGCCCTCCTCCCCTAAACCCCCTCCCGGTCCGGGTACCACTCGCAGCCCCATCCTACTCCTCGCACCGCAGCGCCCCCACCGGCAGGGGTCGGCAGCCACGTGTCCTCCTCAGACCCGGAGCCGACTTTACCCCGGGCCCAGCATCCATTCCCCCTCCCTTTCCTTCCTCTTCCTCCGAAGCCTTCCTGTGTCGGGCACAGGGGAGGGGTTCAGTGTCTGGGTCCTGCCCTCCTTGCTCCCCTCCCTTGCCTGCTGTTCTTGTCTCCCGCCACCTGTTCTCTCCCTCTCGATGCTCCCCTAGACCCACTTGTCACTCTCCTAGTCTCTGATCTCACCCCAGCCTGCACCTTTCTGCTTTCCCTAGCTCTGTCTTGTTGTCCCTCCCCCATCCCCTATCCCCCCCCCCCCCCCACACACACACACCTTCTCCAGTCTCATTCTCTATTTCGGACTCTCCATTTATCTCTTGGTGTCTCTGTCTTGTATCTCCCTGTGGATCTCTGTCCACCAGGGTGCCTCTTCCAGTGTCTGTCTGTCTCCATCCACCACATCTCTCTCTGTCTCTTTAGATGTCTCCTTCTCTGTCTCTTGCAGTCTCTCTCCATGTCTCTCTCTGTGTCTCTGTGTTTCTCTGTGTCATAACTTTGACTCTCTACATCTCTGTCTTTGCTTTCTGTCTCTCACTGTATTTCTTTTTGTCTCTGTTTCCGTCTTGGCCTCTGTGTCTCTCTTTGCACATTTCTTTCTGTCTCTTAGGTTCCCTCTCAGAATCCCTATGTCTATTTCTTTGTGTTTCCGTCTACATCTCACTAATCATCTATCTCCTTGTCTGCCTCTGCCCCTGGATCTCTGTGTCTCTTTCTCTTTCTCTGTCTCAGTCTCTGTATCTTTTGGTCTCTGTCAGTGTCTTTCTGGCTTTGCCTCTCTCTGGCTCTTTCTTCATATCTCTGTGACTCTGCATGTCTCTCTTATCTCTGTGTGTATCTCTCCATGCCTGTCTCTGTCTCTGTGTCTTCCTATCTCTGTAGCTCTCCAACTCTGTCTTGCCTCTTCCTCCCTCTTTCTCTGAGTGTGGCTCTTTCTCCTATCTCTGATTCTTGCATGTCTCTCTCTCTCTTATCTGTGTCTCTGTCTCTGTCTCTCTCTCTCTATGACTATTCCTATCTGCTGTCTGTGTGTCTGCTTCTCTGTGGCTGTTTTTCTGGCTCTTCATCTCTCTTTCTCTCTGCATAGATCTCTTCTCCTTATCTCTTTGTCTCTGAGTGTCTCTGGTTCTTAGTGCCTCTCTCTGCTTTCATGTCCCCATCTGCTCTCCCCACCTCTCTTCTTACCCGCTCCATGCCTGTGTCTACATGTTTCTGTGTGTCTCTGGCATCTCTCTGCCTCTGTTAGTCTCTCCCTGCCTCCATATCTCCTATACTCCCGCCCTCTCCACTCTGCCTTTCCTTCCTGTATTCTGTGTCTCTGTTGTCTCTTTGGGTCTCTGGGTCTTAGGGCCTCTCCCTGCCTTTGAGTCCCCCTCTGCTCCCCACTGCCCCCCTCTCTGTCTCTGTGTTTATGTTTCTGTGTCTCTCTGTGTCTCTCTGACTGTGTCTCTGTCTCTGGGCATCTCTTTGTCTCTATGAGTGTTTCCCTGCCTCTGAGTCCTCTGTGCTCTCTGTCCTATTCCCTCTCCCTTTCTCCCCCCATCTCTGTCTCTGGATGTCTCGGTGTCTCTGTGAGTCTCTGGGCCTCAGGGTGTCTCCCTGCTTTTGAGTCCTCCCCCTGCTCCCCGCCCTTCCCTTTCCCCTCTGTCTCTTTCTGTGGGTCACTGTGTATCTTTGTGTATCTCTGTGTGTCTCTGTAGGTCTCTGTGCTTTTCCTTGTCTCTGTGTCCCCCTCTATTCCCCACCCCTCTCCCCTCTCTCTGTTATTGCATCTCTATCTGTTTCAGCCTATCTCTGCGTGTCTCTGCATCTGTCTCTGTGTATCTCTGTGTCTCTGTGAGTCTCGGGCCTCTCCCTGCCTCCGTGTACCCTGCGCTCCCCGCCCTCTCCCTCTCCCTCTCTCCCCCCTCGCTCTCTCGCTCGCGCTCTCTCTCTGAGCATCCTTGGGCCCGGGGTTGCCATGGGGACAAGGTGGGAGCCGGGGATGGCGCGCGCCTGGGCTCGCGCCGGCAGCTCAGGCGAGGAGCAGCGGCCAGAGCAGCGCCAGCAGCAGGCAGCGAGCGGGCGCGGGAGCGGGAGCGGGAGCGGGGGTAGCGTTGGCGGCGGCGGCTCCTCCTCGGCCATCCCCTCGGAGCCGTGCAGCTGACGCGCATGGCGAAGACAGCGGCGCCTACCGATGGGAGCAGCGGTAAGGCAAGGCGGCGCGGCGCAGCCGGGCGGGCGGGCGGGCGGCGGGCAGCCTCCTCCTCTCCCCAGCTCGCCTGCGCGCCGCCCGCCCGCCCTCCCTTCTTCCCTCTCCCCTCGCAGCCCCTGCCTGCCCGCCCGCGCCGCGCTCGCCCTTCCATTTAAAAATCTTTAAAACTTTGCATATTAATATCTGCGCTTTGCATAATCTGACCCGCGCTTTATTGATTGCAAGAAGCTTAATGCAGCCGGCTCGGCCTATTGCAGAGAGCTCTCCGGGCGGGAGCCGGGCGGGCGCCGCTCGCTCCGCACCGCGCTCGGGCTGCCCGCCGCCGCTGCGGCCCCGGCCCTCTCGCCTCCTTCCCGGCGCCCGGCGTCCGGGCTTTGCCCCTTGGCTGGGTATTTTTATTATTTGGGGGCGAGGTGGGGGGGTCGGCTTACTGTCGTTGGCAGCGAGGGAACCAAAGGAGAGATGTGCGTGGTGGGGGGGTGGGGAGGAATGGGAAGAAATGGGGACGGAGAGGAGGTGAAGAGGGAGAGAAAAAGGGGAGAAGGGGCAAGAAGGAAAGGGAAAGGAGAGGCGTGGAGGAGGAGGCAGTAGAGAGAGGAGAGAGCAGTCGACTGAGGACGGAGCTGAAAGGACGGAGGAGCAGAGCGGAGACAGAGAAGAGAAAGGAGGGAGGCCGAGGAGCGCAGACTAGAGAAAGAGCGGCCGGCCGGGAGCCGGCGGAGGAGACCGGGCGGTGGGCGCTTTCATCGCTGCCGCCCCCAGGCCAAAAAATAAAGAAAAAGAGGGGGGAAAAAAAAACACCAATAAAAAGACGAAAAAAAAAAAAAAAAACCCACATCGCGGCTGGGGCCATCATATACAAAAAGGAGCGAGCGAAGAGAGGAGAGACGAGGTGGCATCTGTGCCCGGCTGGCTTGGCGCTTTGGAGGGGCTCCCGGGCTGGGCGGGATCCCCATTTTGGACCTTGCATTTGCGGAAGGGGCGACTGTGGAGAAAATGAGGCGAGAGGGGGGTCAGGGCTGGTGGCGGTGCTGCCTGTTTTTTTTTTTTTCTCCCTTTCCTGGGGGTGTGGGGGCCGGTGTAGTGTGATGGTGGTGAGGATATTGGTTGGTGTTGCTGTCTGAAGCTCCGAGGCAAGCAGGGTGCATGGGGGGGAGAGGTAAGAGGGCGCGGGGAACAAGAGAGGGCTGTGGGGTAGGAATGAGGCGCAAGAGAAAGAAACGGGGTGCCTCGGACTGCTAGAAGGGTGGAAGCCAGGATGGGGAGCAGCTGGGATGGGGCTCTGAGAGGCGGCGGCTGTCTCTGGCCGGAGAGGTGGGCAGCGGAGCTCCAGGGCCCGGGAGTGATGTTGGGGAGCCTGGGTGCACCCCTCAGCTCTCTGGGCAAAGTCTGTAACTTGGGGAACCCCCTCAGCTGCCTCCTCCTGTCTCTTTGCTCTCTCCTCTTTTCTTCCTCTCCTGTCATTCCTCGGGCTCCTTTTCCCCCATCTCCTTGGCTGATTTCTCTTTCTCCCTGTTTTCCAGTTTCTCTGTCTCTTCCTCCTCTCCACAAAAACTACCCCCCCACCCCCTCAGGTTTTCTTTTTTTCCCACCTTCCTTTTCTCCACCCCTCCCTTTCTGTTTTTCTGTTTCCCCCTTCCTCATTTCCCCTTTTCTCTCATTCTCCCTCCCTGCCACTCATTTTCCCTGTCGCCCCATCCTTTCTACCCCCTCCCTCAGTGTCATTTATTCATCACTTTTGTAGCATTAGCCAGGGAGAGGGCTCTGTGCAGAGACAGGACTCCCCCAAGTTCCCACCGGAGCCTCACCTTTATTCCTCAGCCCCGTGTATTTCTACCCTCTTCTTTCCCTGCTGGGGGGCTCTAGCACCACCTCCCTATTTCCTCTGGCCTCCAGGAGAAGTCCAGCTTGATGCTTACTGGGGCCATGGGAGGGGGAGGGGAAGACTTTACGTGAGGGCTCATGGCTCTGGACTCAGCCCCACTGAGAGAGAAGGGTGTGGACAGAGAAGAAAATGACACAGATCACAGTGGGGAGTGAAAAGGGGAGGCAATTGGGGCAGGGGCCCATCTCAGAGGGTCCTCAGAGCTTTTGCGCCCCAGGTAAAAGATCCAAAGAGAAAGCCTCTGGCCTCTTGACCACTCCCCGCTTTCTCCCTCCATCCTAGGGCCCGCAGAGTTGGGGAGCAGGTCCTGGGTTTGGAGAAAGACCCAATGAGATGCTTAACTCAGTAGCTTTTAGTCTCTTACCATCATGTGGGGGGCGGGGGGGAGGAATTTGCCCCCTCCCCCAGGGCAGGAAGGAAGAGCATGGCGTCAGTGCGCAGTGAGGGCTAGTGTGTACAGTTAGACCATGGCGGCCATGTACATGTGTACATGGCCTGGGTGCGTTGCAAGAGGCGTGCAGGACAGACTGACTGTGTGCAGGGCTTGGGGGCTTTGGCAGAGTGAAGAACCAAAGGTGTAGAATCATGACATGTGTGTCCAGCGGGGGGGCTAGGTACCGGGGGTTCCCATTGTGGGTGATGCGTGTGCAGGAGGGAGTCCGCGCGAGTATTTATCCTGTAAGGTCCTTCCCTTGTCTCGATGTTCACGGAGCCCTCGCTACGTGTGCACTCGGGAGGCGCTCTCTGGCTCTGTGCGTGACGGCCGTCGGTGCGTGTGCAGGTCTGTGTGCCAAGTCTGGCATCGGTGGTGGGTGCGTCAATCTGTACGTGCAGCGTGGTTGGCGTAGAGGCTCTGCGTGCAAGTACTAGGTCTGACCGTGGTGTGTGCCCCGAGTGTATACATGAAATAAAGTCACATATGTGAAAGTATAATACCATTTCGACATAGAGCTATTATCACTGTTGTTGTTGTTATTCTTGCTAGGGTCCGGGTGCAGTGATGAGAAATGTGCACACAGAGGTCGCCGGCGTAGGGGTGGGCTTGACAGCATGCTTGCACAGCAACCTTGAAGCTAGGTTCAAGAAAACAAAACAAGAAAAGATCCCCCCTCCCCGAAGTCTGCCAGCCCACAGACCCCTTCCCTGGCTCCTATGTAGTAACAAAGTGTCCCGTGTCTGGGGGTGGCAGACAGGCCAGGAGGGAAGCGGATCAAGGCCACAAGCAGCATCCCCAGTTGCTGATAATGTGATTCCGCGTTTACTTTCTGATTTCTGGGTATTGCTGGACAGAGGCCCATCCGTGTCCATTGGAAAGGTCCAGATCCTCATTTCCCTTAGGCTGCTGGCCAACCCTCTGGCCAGTTGCAATGCCATCCTTGGGGGCCTTAGTTGCCCTCACTTCTCTCTGTCAGTCTTTGCAGGGAAAATGGAGGGTGTCTGTTTCAGGGACTCTGGTATGGAAAGAACTCAGCCACAGTGTGTGTGTTTGTGTGTGTGTGTGTGTGTGTGTGCCCACACCCATGCTGTGTGTGTGATGGAGGTTAGCCCATACATCCTAAACAGCATGCTAGCCAGATTTTTTTTCCAGCGGATCCATCAGTGGTCACCCCATGCCACCTGCATTCTGGTTCATACACACTCGCTCCTTGCATGCAGGGGCCATAGGCCGGAAGCTTTTCCCCACCAATGTGACAGCCAAGCTAGGGGCTCCAACCTCAGCACCCCCCTGGGTAGAGCTTGTCAGAACTCTGGTGCATATTCATAGTGTGTGGGGACGTGGCCCTGGGTGGGGGGACAGATGGCCATGCCAGGGGTTACTTGGACTTTGATGGGGGCAAGGAAGTAGTTTCCCTGTCTGGCACGTGCTGGTTAATTTCCAGTATTTTTTTCAGGATTGAAATGGTTGAGAAACCCGGTGTGGAGAATTGTTGGAGGAGAGAGTGGATGTGGGGGGTCTCCTCAGACTGGGATCTGTTCTTTCTTCTAAATATATATCACTCATTGTTTTTCCCTTGGGCCCAACTCCTCCTGATCTAAAGATAATAATAATGATGATGACACCCCTTACATCCACCCAGCTCTTACCGCAGCCCTGATGGTGCCCCGTTCACAGATGAGGGTTTGAAGTCCACGTGATTCTCACAGCCTATAAGCAAGCAAGCAGCGCTAGGACCGAGGTCTTGGACTCCTGGAATCAAGCCTGGCCTGTCTTTGGAGGTCTGCCCCTCTCCCCTTAGCTGTCCCAGCACCACTTCCTTTCTCTGGCTTGGCCCCTTCCCCCACTTTCTCCCTGCCCCCTGAGACGTCCATCCGCAGGCCTCTCTCCCAGGACCTGTCAGGTGGATGGATGCCTTACATGGCTCAGCAGGGGCTTTGAGGACCTGGGTTTCACTTTGTATCCTGAAGGGAAAGCCAGCAAATGAGTGAGGTCGAGAGCACACTCTGTGGATGACAGTTAGGGGCTGGCCCTCTTCAAAGACAGGATTACTGATGAGGTTACATTTCCCCCCTCGCCAATCCCCTGCTGGTGAGCCCCGTGCTGCACTGCACGGCCACCTTCCCAGATGCAGGTGGTGGCCTTGTGAGGCAGGTACCCCTTCCCTCACTCACCCACAGCCCCACCTTCTTTAGATCCTTGGGGCAGGCAGCTTTCCCAGCTCTGACACAGTTGGAAGGAGGCTGGAGGTGGTGGCCCTACATCCTAGGTCTCTGAATTCAATAGGTATTTATTGACTGGTGTGAGTCACGGAGAGAATGAAGTACAGTTAGTTCCTTGAGGTAGTCAGGTGATGGTAGCGTGATCACTCCTTAAGTGAAAACGATTGTCAGGCCCCAACCATGGGCTCTGAAGTGGACCCAGCCTTAGACAAGATTCTGGGTGCCCGGAGCACAAAGGGAGCTTCCAGGTCACCGGGAATCTGGAGGAGGAAGGTGTGGATTCCAATAGGGAAGTGGGTCTTTGAGGATGCTCAGGCACTGAGGAAGGGGGCGCAGGGGGAGGGTGGAAAGATGTCTGAGGGAAGCGGGAAGCAGGGAGGAAGCAGCCCAGGCTGGGGGCGCGGCCCTAAGAGCTGAGATTGGCGTGGTGTCACAGGGCCTGTCTATGAAAGTTCTGAGAAGTTTGGACTTGGTCTGTGGTCCTGGGGAGCTATCACGTGTGTGATCTCGAGCGCATATGTGCCTCTCATGACAATGTGCCTTGCACAACATGGACTAATGTGTGAGCGTGAGTGAGCGCCCATGTATCCACACAGGGCCCTTCACTTTGGCGTCCATTCGGACGCGCTCTCCTTCAAAGAAACTGACAAGGGGATACTTTAGCCATCATCCCCAAGACGCGATCCCGTTCAAGGCTGTGGCCCACACACGTGAGTGTGAGAGCAGGCTAGGGACCCTCCCCCACCGGGGTGCGGACTCATGTGGCATTCACAGACGTAATCCGCCGCAGTGAGGCCGGGGAGGCAGCATCTGTCACTTTCACAAACACAGGCAACGGAGTCTGGGAGAGACACACTCCACTTCCTCACAACCGCTTGCAAAGCAGACGCCTGTACCATGCGGACCCCCATGTCCGAGACAGAAACAGCCCCTCACGGCCTCCTGCACCAAGGCCAGACCTGTGTACCTCGTCACTCCGTGCATTCAAGCACGCACACGTGCACTTGCACATACACACGCGTGAAGCTTGCCCCTGACATCCTAACTCCCCATATGCACCACCACACACTCAGATACTCCTTGACTTTAAGCACAGCTGCTGACATACTAACCCCTTATTCTCACACACACACATACACACATTCATGCACGCACATACACACACTCCTTTTGACTTAAAGCACAGCTGTAGCCACCCCACCAGCCATACACATATGCCTACGAGCGGACTCACACACACACACACTCAGACACACAGCCTTGAGATCCACCAGAACCACCGTGGCCAGCGGTCATTGAAGAATGACTGCCTGAGCGGTGCGCCGAGGGGAGGGGGTCGCCCTGAGGCCTGGGCTGAGGGTCACACGACAGGGGACCTTGGAATCCCTTGGGGAAGGGGTCAGGCAGACCCTGAAAGGGCTCCGTTGGTCTGGACGGTTCTGCCAGGTAAGGGAGACTCAACAAACACAGGCCAGAGGCGGGAGCCGGCTAATGGCCGAGGCCGCTGATGGTCGAGATGGCTGGTCAGCGAGGAGGGAGGCTCGACAATTGATGTGACTCGGGGCTGGACAAATGATGGCGCATTTGGCTGGAGCCGGCTGGGGGGCCATGGACCAGAGACCTGGCGGCCTTTCTCGCCTCCGTGGGGACAGGGCCAGCGCCCGCTGTGTTGCGGCGGGGTGGGTTTCCCAGCCTGGCTCGGCCGGCATCCTGCCTGGTGTGTGTCTTGAGATCTTTGTGTGTGTGAGTGTGTGTGCGCACGTATGCGTGTGTACATACCTCAGCATGCACCTGCCTCCGTAGAACTTTGTGCTCTGGGGACTCTTGCGGTGCATCTGTGTGCATCTTTGTGAATGTGTGTGTGTGTACATGTCCACCCACACCGTGTTCAGGGACCTTTCTTGTTGCACCTCGTGTACCTTTGTGCTCACATGTGCATGTGTGTATTGAGTGCAGGGACCTTTCTTTTCGTGAGATGCTGTGCCCTCTTGTGCGCTTGCATTTTTTTTTCGGCTTTGGGTGAAGGTTGGGGTGAGGGAGAAGGAATGGCCTGGACTCCAGCTGTCCGTGCATCTGGTGGCCCACAAGACCGTCTTTGTGCATCCGTCAGAGCCTCTGTCTGGGCATCCGCGGGTGTGGGCTCGTGGGCTCGCCTGCTCCAGAGTCTGAATATCTGTGCATCCACCACAGCACCTCCCTCTGAACACGGCTGTGGGTGGGGTGGCCAGACCGGATGAGGGGGACGGCTCCCCGAATCTGTGCGTCATCCCTCCGGAGGGGGCCACACAACCCAGGCTGGGCCTGGCTGGGACCCCGCAGCACTGAACAGTGCAGACCACCCCTCCTCCTCCTTCTCCCCCCATGACCTTTGAGCACAGCAGCCCCAAATACATATTTATCAGAGGGGCTGTGGGGACCAGCCCCTCCCCCACCACTCCCCTCAGGGCCCAGCCTGCCTGGCTGCGGAGAAATTAACCTTGTGACACAGGAGCTCGCGGACACCCCGGCCCCCTCCCCATCTGCATGGCCCATATGAGCATGGGTGGGTGTGTGTGAGAGAGAGACAGAGAATAGGTACTCGTCCAGGCTGGAAAGGCAGCAGCAGCCAGGGGAAGCGAGACACACAGGTGTCCGCATGTCCATGTCACTCCTGACACACGTGCATACATGCACAGAGACACACACACACACACACGCACGCTCCAAACTACGGACTATAGCTGGAGACTTTGAAACTGTGAAATAGACAGACATGCAGACACATGCAGTGGTTCTAAAATAGACACACATGCACAGATTCTCAACTACACGATAGATGCATGCATCTGTGGGCCCTGAGACCCAGATACACATTAGCCTTGGTCAGAGATTCTCTTAGAAAATGCGTAGGTACTAAAGCCTACAGATTCACACAGACGTTTGTGCACACATCTCCGGAGATGTTGAAATGAACATACCAGATATAAAAACAAGGATAAGCACGCATTCGCATACAGGTATGAAAGCCCAGACGTCCACGCATGCACGTAGGTACCGAGACATCACACGGCAAGACAGATAGTAAACCACCAGGGTGCTCCTCACGTGGAGAGTTGTTTCAGCACGAAAGGTACAAACGCAGAAACTAAATATGGTGGCATCCCAGCCCACATGCTCATGGGTGCACACAGGCAACCTTCAGTGGCCCCACGGGGAAGCCACACACACGGTGACCTGAAGGGACGTGTCCTGAGATACAGCACACAGACATTCCCCACTTTAGACTTCTCCCCTTAGAGCAAAACGAAAATGGGTAGATGCTCAGGTCTGAAAATGTTCACGGAAAGAATTCATTCATCACACAGGAACTGGGCCCTACTTGAGCCAGGCCCTGTCTTAGAAGCTGGGAAACAGTGCTTTACAAGACAGACCTGGGCCTTGCTCTCCAAGAGCTCAGAGCCAACAGGATGGGCACTGATTGGACCTCCGTGTGTAGTTAGTTATAAACAGTGATAACATCTGGGAAGGAAAGGAACAAGGGGCCAGGGGAAGGGATCGTGGGAGAACCTGGTTTAGATTGGTGGGTCGGGTGTAACACCTCTGTGGACGTGACGTTTAAGCTGAGCCTTAGACACACAACACACCGATTCTAAATGTGCACACGTCTGCCTCCCAAAACTTACTGAGGCTGCACAGGCATAAATAATGCAGGACACAGCTGTCCCCACCTCCACCCCTCTGTGCTTCAAGGACCCTCTAGAAAACTCCTCTGGTGGAAAATGGGGTCCCCCTGGCTAAGGTCCAGATGTCTGGGCTCTGACGGGTGCACAGAGTGTACCAGGGCCATGCTGCCTGGGACGGTCCAGGGGGCTTCACTGAGGAGGTGACACGGAGAATGGTGGGCAGCATCCAGAGGAAAAGGGGAGGCAGAGGGCTGCCCAGATAGAGGCGCCCCCGGGAGTTCTCTGGCGGTCCAGTGGTTAGGATGCCACACTTCCACTGCAGTGGTCTCGGGTTCGATCCCTGGTCAGGGAACTAAGATCCCGCAAGTCTCGCAGTGCAGCCAAAATTAAAAAAAATAATAAAAAAAATAAAGGAATAGAGGCACTCCCTGTGCATAGGAATGAAGGTGTGAGCAAGTGTGGACACCACTGGACCTGCAGGTGTGTGCAGGTGGGGGCAAGTGATGAGGCTTGACATCACTGGGGAGGGCTGGGAGGCTCGGATTTATTCCAGACGCACCGAGTAGACAGGAGGGTTTTGAGGGGGGACTTGACAGGATGTGAGCCAGGTATTAAGTCAGGGATCTCAGAGTTTGGTGTGGAGGAGGGACAGGAGGAGGACGGGGAGACCCCAGGGGAAGGGGCCGCCTGCACTGCCCTGGACGAGGCCTGGCCAGGGTGGTGACACAGCTGCCTTCCCCCTGCTCCAGCCCCTTCTCTCTGCCATTGGGCCGAGTTGAACAAGCTACAACTTGCTCCAACAGGGACATTTGCTGGGGGGTGGAGGTCAAGGGTTACAGTCCCTCTTAGTGACCGTTGACACTCTACTGTTTTCTGAAGCCTCCTGTGGCTAGGCCTGAGCTGGGTGCCAGGGTGCACGGATGAGCCAGCCCTTCCCTGCCCCAGAGGAGTCCCCAGGATGGGAGGGTCAATCCTGAAAGAGCCTTGTCTAGGACTCCAAGGGCTTATTAAAGGTGTCTGGGCCTGCTCTTAGCGAATGAATGGGTCAGAAGGCCCCACGTGGTGTGTGGGGAAGCAGTGAGGATGGAGCTTGGTTTTTGAAGGTGCTACCAACTTTCATCTGCCACAGTGAGAAGGCCTGTTCTTTCCCCATCACACTTAGGGCATCTTCTTTAGCCTGGAAGCCCTGCATGAACTGGTACCCGGCTGCCTGTTCAACTTCTACTCTGTTCCTCCTGCCTCCAGAGGCTCAGGCCACTCTGGCCTTCTTGCTGTTCCTCAAACACATCGACCTTGTTCCTGTCTCAGGGCCTTTGCACCTGTTGTTCCTTTTGCCAGGGAAGCTCTTACCCCCAACACTACTCAAAACCCATCTTCCCCAACAGGCTTTTCCTGACCTCTCAGTCTAAAGTAACATCATCTTGTAACCTACCCCTTCACCTGCTTTATTTTCCTTCTTAGCTCTGAGGTATGTATTCTTTATATATATATATATATTCTTATCTATTGTATCTCTTCCTCCACTAGAAGGTCAACACTGTAGGGCAGGGACTTTGTCTTGTTCACAGCTGTGTCCCTACTGCCTAGAACGATGAGCCGCACACAGTAAGTGCTCAGTGGATGTTTGTCAGATGAACAGGAGCTGGGTCCCTTGTCATCCTAGTTGCCCACTATAATGGTGGAGCTGGATGTCAGCAGTGCTGAACAAGAGTGGAGGGAGATCACCTTCCAGGGGAGAAAGGGGGCTGCACCTACTGGTGCTGTATGAGCTTCGGCAAGTCCGGCCACCTCCTGCCTGCGTCTTGAAGCGGCCAGACTCCACACCCATCATCCTGGGCCTGTACACTCCACTCTGTCTTCCTGACAATGCTCCCCTCACCCCAGCCAGTGCATTCTTGCCACTCCCCCCATCATCACGTCTGCTTACCCCCCCACGGTTGCCCTTCCCCCACTCCCTGACCCTGACACCCCACCCCCACGACAAGGCAGACCCCAGATTGTGGGGTCACACACACCCTGCTTTGAGTCCCAGCCACAGCCGTGGGCAAATCACATCACTCCTTTTAAACCTCAACTTTCCTTGTCGGCAAAGTAAGGTTTTTGTGGGGATCAAGAGTGATCTGGTGTGTGATGCTGATGCTGATAATAGCTGCTATTTATTGAGGACCTGCCAGGTGTTAGGCATTGTGCTAGGCGCTTTGAACATTTTTTTTTTTCATTAAAAAAAAAAAAAAAACAGAGGAAATAAAATCGAGCACGGTGTGTCCCCAGAGTGTCAGACCTGGTGTGTGGGGCTGTGAATCACAAAGGTGAACACAGCCCGTCTGCACAGAGCTTACTCTTCCTCCGTGTGCTCGCACACGTACCTGAAGTACCGCACTGGGCAGGCGGCGGGCGCGCCTGCTCGGCCCCTTTCAGCAGAAGCCTCAAGGGATAGTTTGGAAGCCACTGAGGCAAGCGACTCTCACAGATGAGAGAGCAGCGCGGCCATCTCCAGTTCCTCTTTACTCGGTGGGAACTCCCATTGTTCATATGCGGATGGCAAGGCTTGGCGCAGGGCCTGACCTAGAATTGGCTTCAGGAAATGCTTCTTGGATGAATGAATGGATGAATGAATGAACGAGTGAACAAAGGAACACATAAATATATATTTTTGGCTGTGCCACGTGCCATGTGGGATCTTTAGTTCCCTGACCAGGGACCGAACCCGTGCCCCCTGCAGTGGAAGCTCAGCGTCTTAACCACTGGGCCGCCAGGGAAGTCCCCGAAGCAATATATTGAGCCAGGTGTCTTCACTGCATTTGTTCACCCCAAGACAGAGTACCAGGACACACCTTCCTCCTCCTGCCACCCCCCCCCCACTGCATTCCCTCCCTCACCCTGCACATCCTCCTTGCATACATCATTTATGGCAGATAATCCTAACATCATTTCTCCCACTCACTTGCCCCTTTCTGTGTCAGGCCCTCTCCTAAGTTGGTTGTAAGCATGGTCTTGTTGACTCCTCACAGCAGCACGGTGAGGCAGGTGTTCTCCCCATTTTACGCTTGAGCAAACTGAGGCTCAGAGAGATGAAGTGACTTGCCCAGGGTCACACAGCTTTTGGACCACCATGCTCTTCTGCTCATAGAATCGTGTGCCCTTCTCACTAGTCCTCTGGCCTGCAAGTAAACTTGATCTTGCAGGTTTTTCTCCTCTCAGCAGTGGGATGGCATGACCCGGGAGCCAGCTTTGGTCCCAGCTCTGTTACAATCAGCTGTGTAATGTTGGGAAAGTCCCTTCCCTCCCTCCGGGCCTTGGCTTCCCCTCCAGCTGTCCCTCCTGCTTGTAAGCCCTCAGCCACTTTCCTGAAGCGAAGACAGGGCACAGAATTCGGCTTGGTCTACCCTGTCCTCTCTAACAGAGAAGAAACCAGAGGAGCAAGCATTTCTCCACTCAGTAGATTTCAGGTTCATTCACATTCCTGGGGGCGCTGGGCTCGGCCAGGCTTGGACACAGGGGAAACGTAAGACAAGCCTGGCTGGGAAAGGGAAGGGGTCAGAGAGACACCCCTCACTGTGTGTCTGCCGAGCGTCTCGCCACAGTCCTGCATCAGCCCCGCCTTTTGCAGTTACGAACAGATGTCAACTCATGTGACACATGTTCACTGTAAAAAAAAAAAAAGGTAGAAAATGCAGGTATTCAAAGAGATGAAAAAAAAAAACCACCATGATCATCTAGTTACATGAAAAAAAAATTAACTTCTTGATGCCTGTCCTTCTAGACAGCTTTTTTCTCAAATGGAAGTATGCCTACGAGTTTACCCAAAGAACGTATGAAAATTCAGATGCCTGGGACCAAACGCAGCATTCTGACTTCTGGGAATTCCCTGGCGGTCCAGTGGTTAAGATTCTGAGCTTCCACTGCCCAGGGGTGGGGCCCAGGTTCGATGCGGGGTCAGGGAACGAAGATCCTGCCAGCCATGTGGTGCTGCTAAAAAAGAAATTATATACAAAAAAAGAATTCTGACTTCCGCTCTAAACCTTTTGCTTTAGGAAAGAAAAAAGTACGTGTGTGTGTGTGCACATGTGTTTCATAAAAATGGAACGATAAGCTACATACCAGTTTATAACCTGTCTCTTCTTCCTTCTTATTTCAAGCATATTTGCTACAACTCCCCAGTCCTCCTTTATGTGGCTGCCACACCGTCATGCATTGTATCTGTCCCCAGTCGCCGGACATCTAGGTTGTTCCCTGGCATTTCCTATTGTAATTCTCCCCAGTTTACAGAAAAGGACATTGAGGCTCGGAGGAGAAGTCCCTCACATGTGTGAGACGCTAAGGCACCATCCAAGGGGATCTGGGGGTGGCTTGGGTGCTGGGGACGGTTCCCAGCTTCAATCAGGGTGGGGCTGAGAGGCCCTGACCAGAGGGAGAGGCTTGGTAGAAGCCCCCACATAGAAGACACATGACTTCTCTGGTGGTTCGGTGGTTAAGACTCCATGCTCCCAACGCAGGGGATGCAGATTCGAGTTGGGGAACTAAGATGCCACATGCTGTGGGCTTGCCAAAAAAAATAAAAAAGAAGAAGTAGGAGACACATGACCTATCAGAGGCGAGGAGGGTTGGGGTGCTTGAGGGGGAGACCATCCTCTCCTAGGCTCCCCCCAGACCCAGGCACACTGTGGGCCTGAGCACCGCCCATCAGGCTCCCCCAGCCCCCTCTCTGCCTTCCTTCCTGAGCCCCCTCGCCGCCTGCTCCATCCTTGCCAGCTTGTCAATAGGTTAAGTGGTCAGGTCAGCGATATTGACCATTTGATTAGGACCTTGTCAGATCAATCCCTGGCTCATCTCACGGGCCTGCTCCCCTGCCTACACCCCCGCCCTGCCTCTGCCCAGCCAGGGAGCAGGAGGCTGTGGAAGCCTCCACCCTCCCCACACAGCACCCCAGAACCTGGAGCCCTTTGGCAAGTTCAGAGAAGGTGAGAGCCAGCCTTGGCCTCACCATCTCCCCATCCTGGTCCTGCCAGGTCAGGAGCTCTGAGTGCTGTTTTCAGTTTTGCTCCACCCCTTGCTTGCCCCACCCCTGCCTCTGGGGCCTCTGTGGGCCCCTCCTGGTCCTCTATCTAGGCGCCGGGTTCCTGCACCCCATCCTTGCATCCACTCTCTTGCTTGCCGTCATCAGATCTTGTTTGCTTTGTGTCCTGTTCCCCTCAGAGTTCAGTCAGACTGAGCTGCCCCTTCTTGGCTGTGTGACTTTGAGCAAGTGACTTCACCTCTCTGAGCCTCCATTTCCTCATCTGTATCGTGAGAATGATACTCAGCAAACGGTTGTGAGGATTCTTCAAAATCACACCCACAGAGCAACTAACCACACCTGACACATAGCTAGCACCCAGGAAACTCCAGCTGCTCTCACTGTGGGCTACTCTGCTGAACTTAGCTGAGCTGATGGGTTTGTGGGGGACATTTGCTCCATCCATCTGTTCCTCAATGAAAGTGTATGTGGGTCGTCTGTGTGTGGGGCAAGCTCCACTTCAGGGCCATACGCTGTACTGGGTGGTGCTGGGGACCCCCACTGGAGCCAGACCTGAACCTACCCTCAAGAAGCCGTTACAGTGGCTTCAAGGAGAGCTGAGGGACCAGGACTTTCTTTTCTTCTCCAGGAAACATCGGAATCTTCCCCTTCTCTGTGGTGCAGCTGCAAGGAACAGAGACTTCGGAGTCAGAGAAATCAGGGTTCCAGTCCTGGCTCCTCTGCTTCCTGTGCCAGGTCACTCTGGGCCACCTGTTTTCCCTCTCTGTTCCCCAGAGTTCCCATCTGTGAAATGGGGAGAAGGCATCTTCTAAAACGCTCCCTATCCCATCTTCCAGTCTCAAGGCCGTGCTGGGACTATGGCTCCCAGCTCCCTCAAGGCTGCCTCTCCCGTGGGGAGGTGTTATCTACTTGGGAGAGGGGTCTGTCAGGGGAATATGGGGGTTTGGGGCCCTGGGAGATGGCATGAAGAGGAGAATTGGAGGCAGATGGGCCAGGGGTGGTTCTGCCCATGGGCAGCGCCGCTGAGGGTGGCAGAGGACAGAGGGCAGAGACCGGGGCGGGAGGGGGGCACTGCCCGGAGAGAAGACCCCAGCCCGAAGGCTCTGTCTGACTCTGGGCCCCTGAGAGGCCTGGGGATTCCCGCGCCCGCCCCGCCATCACTTACACCAATATTGACGGTTAATGCCGTGTCGCCACCGTGTTCAACACTCAGCGCGGCTAATTGTTTTGACTGGGAATCGGCAAGGCGATTAAACGCCATCGATTTTGCCCTGCGCGCTGCATCGATTTTTAAATTTCCTATTGATCCCGGCCCTAAATCTCCTTAACCAAGACCTCACCGTGGAGATGACAGCTGCTGATTAGCTCCGGGGGAGGGGTTGGGGGTGGGGAGCAGCCCCCGAGGTGGGGAGAGACCCCAGCTCCTCCCTTCCCACAGGGGCCAGGGGTCTGGGTCATCTCAGCCCCTGAAGATGGAGGCCCAGGTAGAGAGAGGGGAGAGGGGGAAGGGGGAAGAGTTGGGTGGACCCCTTGCTCCCTTTACACCCCTTTATTTTTCTTTCCCATTTGGGCTTCATTCTGGTCTCTCTTCCTGCGCTCCCTCCACACCTCCTCTCTGTCGGTCTGTGTCTCCCCATTTCTCTTCTCTTTCCTTTCTTTCTTCCTATCTATCTATCTATCTATCTATCTATCTATCTATCTATCTATCTATCTATCATCTATCTATCTATCTATCATCGCTCTCTCCACTGTCTCAGTCCACCTTTTTCTCTTTTCTCCTCCTGAACTCCAGTCCTGCCTCCGCCAATTCCTTGTGTCCTTGGTGTGTCTTGGGCCTCAGTTTCCCCTCCATGCTGGCAGATTGGCCGTGAGATAGAAAAGCAGCCTGCCAAACGTGAAGGTCCGCGGCCATCCTGCCCATCCCCCTGGGGTCTCCCCCCTGGAGAGCGCACCCACAGGGACACCCAGATGTCAGGCAGGTGTGGGCTTCCTGGCTTCGTGACCCCACCCACAGGGCTCTCCGCCTCTGAGCTGCGGCTTCTGATGCTGCCCGCTGTCCGCTCATCAGGACCCACCTGGTGGGAAGGTCTCCCTGAAGTCCTGTCTCCTCTGGGAAGTCTCTCCCCACCCGCTAGTCCCTGCCCCTTCTCTGAATGCTCACAGCAAGGGTGGTCTTTGTGTGGGTTGAAGCAGCTTTTCCAAGAAGACCACGTTCCCAGAAGGCAGGAAACCGGGTTTCAGTAGGAGGTACGCAGGCCTGAGCTCTCTAACCAGCTCCGACCCTCACCGAGCTGTACAGGACTCTGGGGAAGTCCGTCTCCTCGTAGCCTCGCCTGCTGCATCTGTAAAGTGGGGGTGACACCAGCCATCACTCTGCCTCCCTGCAGGGCTGCAGGGAGGCTCAGCAGACACTCTTTGGAGAGGGTCTCCCCATTTCCTGTAGACCTCTCTGTCCTCCCCCTCTTCTACACAGCATGCCATGGGGCCTTTCTGAAGACAAACTGTATTGTCTCCCTCCCCGCAGCTGCTGGGACCGGGCCCTGCAGGGTGCAGCCCCTGCCCTCTCTGCAGCCTCATCTTTTCTCACTTCTCTCTCTGAACCCTGGGTAACCAAAGTCCTGACATTCTCTTTTCCTCCCACCCGGCCCTCCACTTGACTAAAGTGGATTTGTCTGCCAGGCTTGGCTTGGGGGTCACATCCTCCCAGGGTCTTCCCTGACCTCCCCTGGGCTTCCCACTGCATCCTCTGCTTACCCCAGAGTGTAGGCATGGGCTCTTTATGTGGGCTCCCCAGCTTGCCTCCGAGCCCCGGATAGGCCAGGCAGAGACCTTGTCTAATGCATCTCCGCACCTCCCACACTTGGTCCGGAGCCCAGCTCAGACGGGCCTCAATATTTGCTGCTTAACCAGGTGACTAAATGAGTGAACAAATATACCAGCAGAAACATCATCACGACTTTTATGCTCAGCTCTCCACACTGCACAGGCACCTCATAATGAGTAACCCTTTCACATTTCTTTCTCATTTGACCCTCCCCACAGTCCTTTGAGATACACAGCTTGTCAGTTAATTAATCCCTCCCTCCATCCATCCATCCGTCCATTCACTCAATCACCCATCATGTACTTAATGAGCATCCCACATTTGCCAGGCCTCCTGTCAAAGGCTGAAGGTGTAAGACAGTCCCTGCCCTTTAAGGAGCTCCCAGTCTGATGGGAAAAACAGATGTTCAACAAGGGAAGGCATCAGTGTGCCCATTCACGAGATGGGGACACTGAGGCTTAGCGCCTGGAAATGAAGGTAACCTTTAATGTCAGGACCCGAGTCTACATTCACCAACTTGTGACTCCTGATGGTGTGACAGGAGCAGGGTCCCTTGGCCCCAGGAGTGCCTCATCCTGCTTCACGATTTCCCCAGGATGCTGACTCGCTTCTCCTCTCTCTCTAGGTTCTCTACTGGACCGGGTTGGTGGCCTGAATGTATTAGCTTCGCTGCTTCTGCCCAAGAGGTAAGGGCCACAGCCCCAGAGCTTTGCTTGTTGCTGTGCTCTGGGTCCTGTCTCCTCTTGGAAGCCCCGGCTTCCTCATCCCCGTCCCCACCCCGGGGGGTGCTGCCCTTCCTCGTTTGGCCTCTGTCTTCTGAGAGGTTAGTCTGATTTGTGTTTTCATCCTCTGTGTATCCTGTGGCTTTCTGGCCAAACCTGTGGTTCTGGATGTTGGGGACCGTGCGGATGTCTGCTGATGAGTGGTAGGGAGGCTCAGTAGGAGAGAAATGGAGGTAACTTGGTGGCTCAGATCATAGCTTGGGATCAGGCCCTCCTGTGTCAGAATCTCTTTTCTGTAACTGTGAGTGACTTGGGACAGTCAGAGTCTCCATTTCCTCGTCTATAAAAAGGCATAATAACAGAACCCACTTTATACACTGTCCTGAGGACGGAAGCCTAGTGAGGCCATTCAGATTCCAGCTACGGAGCCAGACAGCACGAGCTCTGCCCGCTGCCAGCTGTGCGATCCTCAGTTTCCCCATCTGTCAAAGGCGGGTAATAATAGCACCCCCCTCCACACACACACAGGATGTGAGGATGAAAGGAGTTACTCTGTGAAAGCAGGGAGCATCAGGAAGCAGGAGCTTGAAATGCAGCCGGAAGCTCCCCTGAACAAGTGAGGATCTGGGAGGTCCACTGAGACTCCCAGACGGAAGCAGGAGCCCTCCAGCTGCTCAGCTCTGCAGGAAGCAGAAGCTCTGGGCATCTGCTCTGGGGTTTGCTCCACTCAGCTTGGTAAGGCCCTGGCAGTGAGCATCTGGGGAGGGGTAGGGACAGGGCCTCCGGGTTGGGACCCAGCCCCGTGCTGGCCCAACCAGAGCAGTTTAACCCACAGGCTGCTGGACCCCAGGGAGGCCGCTGCTTGCCCTCAGAGGCTCGTTGCTCTAGGGGGATCACAGCCTCACTTTAAAAGCTGACGGATTGTAGCCTAGAATTTGTGACCTGGTGTGGTAGGGACCGTGGTAGCCTGGAAGATGCACTGGCGAGGGTGGGGGAGCTGCTTTTCAGCGCCACTGACTGTCCCCCGGCAGAGATGTGCCGCCTGCCCCCACTTGCCAGATGTTCCGATTTCTCAAGAGAAGCTAGAAGTCCGGATGTTTATGTGAAATCTCTCGATTTTTAAATATTGGCAACTAACCCCAAATTTCAAAAATCCCCTTGTGGTCCAAACCACATGTTTCAGGCAACCTCTGGCCCATGGACTTCCAGTTTTACAACATTTAGTGTAGACTTTCCCCCAGGAAAATGCATCCCTAAGTCTACCCAATTGTGCTCCAACCTCAGGATGTTCACAGACCCCCTGGAAGCTCATCCACGGGCCCTGTTCTAGCCAGTAAAGAACATAGGAGTCTGAACTACACGACATATGCTTTCTCTGGGGAAGCAGACGTGTACCTTTCCCAGGAACCATCATATCCTCTGATGCTCTTGACGTTGAAAACAAGGTCAAGGAGCTTCCAGGCTGCAGAATTTATTTGGGGGCTCGAGGCTGGCTTTGAGGACTGCCTGAACGTTGGGCAAAAGTAACAGAGGCATTTCAAAAGAATTATGTGTCAGAGTCAGTGGAGACTGCAGTCAGGGCTGTGATTTTAGTTCTCCGTGTTCAGATAGATGGTTGTGAAGTATGCAGGTTTTCACAGACATACGCATGACAGGTTGGGTGGCACATGCCAGAGAGCTGTTACATCCTAATGAGGAAAGTGATGTTTATTAGGGGCCATGTGTATGCCAGGGCCTGTTCTGGGCACTCCCTGCCTCCCTGTGAAGTAGATGTGAGTCACCTGTTGCAGGAGAAGGACACGGAGCCACAGAGGGAAGCAGCTGGCCCAAAGTTACCTAAGATTACCATGGTAACCCAAAGTGATAGAATCAGAATTTGGACTCAGATCTGTCTGAACGTCAAGCTCTCATTTTTCCATTTCACCAAAACCCACTCCAGGTTTTGATTTGTGGGGTGGGGTGGAGATGGGAACACCTGACGTCTTATTTGGAGCCAACTCGGATAAATTTAGCAGAGCTAGTATTACGAATGGATAATACTGGGGCTCCTTGTTGGTATTTTGATAGAAACCAGGGACAATTCTACAATAGAGATATCTTGTTGATGGAGTCCGTAAACTAAACTGGACTTGAAGGCTGTAGCCAAAACCTCTGAGTGGCTGGAGGAAAAGTTCAACCCCCCAGGGAGATGAGTTTGAAGGGAGCCACACCCTGATAGGTATCTAATTTTGTTGCAAAACAGTTACAGCAAATGTTGCCCCATCTGCCCCTGTCTTTGTGTTAAAACCATACTTAGAAGGTGAGCAATTCCCCAGACGTGTCCAGAGGTCTCCTCAATGTCCCGGAAGGAGCTGGAGTTCAGAGCCCAGGGCGAGCGAGACCGCCTGCAGCCCTGGAGGTGCTGGGTCAGCCTCTGGTGCCCACGAGGCTCCCCTCCTTCACCTGCTCTGGCCCTTCCTCTGACTTTCCTCCCACCCCTGCCAGGGCCCTCTCTCCCCTCTTGGTTGGACTCACCCTTCCACCTCTCTCAGATCTCCTTCTAGGGCTCCCTGACCCCCCTGCCCTGGCCTGGCCCCCACACCCTGTTCTTCTTTCTTGTCTGTTGTCACTATATCTGATCACATGTTCTCCGTGTAGGGTTTCCCCACCCTAAGCTTCATGGTGGGGGCGGGGAGAGACGTCTCTATCTGGCCAACATGTCCACACCCAGTCCCTGGCACAGTGTAAATGCTCACTTAAGTATCTGTTGAATGGGGACTTCCCTGGCAGTCCAGTGGTTGGGACTCCACGCCTCCACTACGGGGGGCACAGGTTCGATCCCTGGTCAGGGAACGAAGATCCCTCATGCCGTGTAGCGCGGCCAAAAAAAAACCAAAAAAATGTTTGTTGAATGAATAGATAAGTGAGCACATAGACACATAAACCCACATGCATCCATTTATTCCATCAGTCACCATTTCCTGGGAGTTCTTGTGTGCCACGCCCTGTGCCTCGGTCTGGGGACCATGCAGAGGGGAGGCAGCCCTGTGCAGCCTCTGAGGTGCTTCCAGGCTGGGGGCAGGTGCGGGGGGAGACAGGCCCAAACACGACTAACCTGAACCTGCGGGTCAGGGAGGTGCTGGATCCAGAGAGAGGGATGAGATTCACCCGCCTGGGGGGGTCTCAGGGAGTCTTTGGGAGGAGGAGGTGGGAAGGCATCTCCTGAGGGTTAGGAGAAGCCAAGGAGGAAGTTACAGCTTGGGTTGTGGGGGTGGGGGGGGTCTCTCCTGGGTACCGTGGATGCTGGCCTGGCCTGAGTCCCCATGGCCATCCGAGGCAGGAGCAGGGGTGTGTCCCCACCTGGTCTCCCTCCCTTCTGTCCTTCCATCCTTCCACAAAATGACACGGTGGCCTTCGGTGTGGACTGGGCCCTGGGGTCCCAGAGGTGACTCTGGAACAAGCGCCAGGGCCCACCTAGAATGCCTGCACCCCCCAAGGGGGCCCGGGATGCCTCAGAAGCAGGAGCTTAGCGCTGGGCGAAAGGCTTCCATTGCCGGGTCTGGTGAGGTGACTTGGACAGAACCCAGGGCTGCATAAGGAGGAAGACGTTGAGCTGCAAGGTGGGCACATCCTCTCCGGAGGGTGCGGGTGTGGCCCTGGGATGCTCCAGGATCAGGAGCGCAGGCCTGCGTGGCAGCACACGTGTCCTGCAGACCAGCGCCCAGAAGCCCATCGGTGGGGCCAGGGATTTGCTCTGATCTCCCAGGCCCAGTTAGCCACCTCTCACTCCACCTCACCTGGAGTGGCGGCTCTGGCTCCAGGAATAGGGTGTGTGCTGTTGCAGATGTGGCCTGGGGCGGGGGGCAGCTGGAGCTTCAGTGTGGGGGGTGGCTCTTTGGGTGCTGCTGCTGGGCGGCCCCGGGGTGGGGGTGGGGTGGTCCATAGGGCGTGGCTGTGTGAGGCCCAGGGCCGGGCTGTGCTGCTCCAGGCAGGCTGGCCGGGCCACAGGCGGTGGCGCGCCTCGCTGGGTGTGGCGTTGGGACACAAGGGGCTGTTTGTCATTGTGGGATGCGGCAAGAGATCCCTTTGGCTGCCTTTGCTGTCCTGGAGCAGGTGGAGACAGCTGCCACCCACCCAGGACTGGGAGTGTCTGTCAGCCGCAGGATGGGGCTTTACAGATGCGGAAGAGGTGAAAGTGGCTGGCATCTCTCAGCAGCTTCGGGGACCGAGGCGTCCCTGGCATCCCTGACAGTCCCAGAGCAAACGAGGGCCGAAGTGCCTATCATCCTGGCAAGTATGGAGCCCCAGGGGCCAAGGGCCGGCACGTGACCCTGATTCCACATAGAGGGCCCCGGTGAGGGCCTGGTGGCGGCGGGCAGGTCGCAGAGTCTGACCCCGGATGTTCAGCAGTGCCCCACCCCCACCCCTGGCAGTGGCGTCCCGCTTGCGTTGCCCCGCCACCCATCTCTGCAGGTCTCTGTTTTCCCTCCTCTCCTCTGCCTCCACCTCCGTCGTCCTCTTCTTTTCCCCTTGCCTTGGTCTTCATCCGTGTCTGGCCTCTCCATGCCACCCTGGTTGCCTCCATTTGCTCTGAGCCTGGGTCCGTTTCCAGTCTTGCGTGCAGGGTGTGTGTGGGTCCGTGTCTAGCTTTCTGTCTCCACAGAGAGCCATGGGAGATGTGGACCTGCTGCGGGTGGGGCGGGGGGTGAGGAAGAGAGACGGAAAAAAGGTACTTGAAGGGAAAGCCAGGATGGAGGTATCCCACCCCCAACTCCAGGACGGCTGCTGAGGCCCCTGCACGGCCATCGGCCCTCCTCCTCTCGGGGTCATCTGAGAAAGGGGGGGGGGGTCCAGGAATACGCCGGAGAGGAGTAGAGAGGTAGAGAGAGATCTGGGGAGACCCAGCGTGCACCCCATGACAGAGAAATGCCTGGAGAGAAGGCAACACGGAGAAGAGCGGGTGAAGAGCCACGGAGAGAGCAAAAAAAGTCAGCCGGGAAGCAGAGTCAGAGACAGCGAGCGAGAACGCAGAGCGTGCTGCTGAGGCCACCAGGCTCGGGGGCGTGGGGGGCGGAGGGCGGCCAGCTGAAGGTGGGCAAGGCTGTGGGGCAGGGGGGACTCCCTCCGTGCCTGCTGTCTGGGGGCCCCACCCCGACCCGCCGCTGGAGGACCGGCCCGAGGCCCCTGGTGTGGGGTGGGGGTGGGGAGGCGGTGACAGGGCGTGGGCAGGAGGGGGGCCCTGCTGCCACCTGCCCTCGTGGTCCCGAGCCCAGCCTGCCTGTCCCCTCCCTGCGACTGCCCCGGCCCCTCCCTGGCCGTCCTGCCGGTCCCCTCCCGTGTGGCTCCATTCCTGGGCTTTTGGTTCTGTGGTGTTCAGGCTCACAGGAGCCCAGAGGGCCATGGGGGGGCGCTTGGGCACCCCTGATTTCTGGCCTGGGGGAGGGGGGAAGCCGTGTGTGCATGTGCGCGTGTGTGTGAGACAGTGAGAGAGAGCGTGTGCGCGCGAGCGCACGCGAGGTCACTCTGGACTTGGTCTCCCTTCAGCCCCGCTCCAGCTTGGCTGTCTGTCTCAACTGCATCATCAACTTCCCTCCACCTCTAGCTGCATGTCTCTCCCGGTCCCTCTCGCCGGCTGTCTCTCACTTTCTCTGTCTCCTCTGCCTGTCCCTCTCTGTCTTTTTTCTCTCTGTGTCTCGACCTCATCCCATTCTCTCACTGTCTTTCTCTTCCTCTGTGTATCGCTCCCATTCTCTCTCTCTCTCTGTTTTCTAGCTCTCCCTGTGTCTGGCCCCGTCCTCTCTTTATCTGCGCCTCTTCTCAGCGCGGCTCCGTCGCTGGGTGTTCGGTTCTGTTGTGTTCTGGCGCTCTCCGTTTCTCTCTCTCCCTGTTTCTGTCTGTCTGTCTCTCCGGTCTCTGTTTCTGCGTGTCTCTCTATCGGGTCCCTGCGTTTGCCCTTCCTCTGCTCTTTTCCTCTGCCTTTGCCTCCTGTGTCTGTGTCTGTGTCTCTTCTGGTCCCTTTCATCTTCTGTCTCTCCCAGTCTGTGTCTCACACTCTCTGTGGGTCTCTCTCGTCCCTTGTCTCTGCGGGTCTCCGGCCGTCCATCCCTGCCTCTGTGTGTGTGTGTGCCTCTCGCTCCCCTTCCCTTCCCCCCTTTTTTTCTGTTTCTAACACCCACACTCACATCCTACCTCAGGAGTAATTGCTTTTGTCTGGGTTGGACTGGACTTGTGGTGGGGGGAGGGTGGGGGGGAGCGGGGGGTGCTGGGGGGGTTGGGAGGGACGGAGGTCGCTTGGTGGAGTTGAGGTGGCCTCCGCCAGAGCTGGGGGTGCTGAGGGGCAGAGGTCCGGCTGCCCAAGGGCGTTGGGGGAGGGGCCCTGGACCCATGCTGGCAGGGGTCTGGGGCCTCCGGCAGGGAAGCGAAGAAGGCAGACAGGCCCTCATGTTCGGATTTGGAGACGATGTAGTGATAAAACGGGCTAGCCGTCATCACGGTGGCAGTCTCGGCCTCAAACCCTCCCCCATTCAGATACACCCCCCACCCCCCAAAACACCATTGTGTGCACTGAGTCACCATGACACACACGGGGACACACCCAGAGCCTCCATCCCACTCGTGGAAACACACGCGGCCATCGGCATACAGGGACACTCGAAGTCACGCAGACACACGGAAAGCACCCGGGATCTCTGACACTGACAAAAAGAAAGAGCCTCCAATACCAGAGACAAACACACCTATAACCACCCACTGACACAGGCGCAGAATCCACACACCTGGACACGTGGGGACGTGTGTCATGGTTCCCAGACACTCACAGAACCGTCTGTGCTCAGACACACTCGGGGGGGTGGTGCGGCTCGAGCACACACGCCCACGCGGCCGATTTCCTGGGACACGGGAACACGCGGCCACCACACCACCTGGGCACCAGGGGCCACGGAGGTGCCCCCAGGGGTGCACCCCCACTTCCTCGAGGGACAGGCAGACTGCACACACGCATTTAGACACCCAGGTAGAGAAGACACTCGTGGAAGCACACACAGACCCGGAGCCACCGAGTCCCCTGGGACACACCCACAGACGCGTGGTCACACAGACGTGACTGGGTAGCTGAGACACGCGGGGACACGCAGTCCCGGAGTCCCACGGCAGGGCGGAAGGACTCAGAGACACGGCCGCCCGGGCACACCAGGGACACACGCGCAGCCGACACGTGTGGCCCCTCAGACGCCACAGCCCACCCCTGGAACCTCCTGTCCGGTGCCTCACGAGCAGCCCCCCCGCCCCCAACGCACACCGTGCAGGCCGCGCCCTGGGGCGAGGCCCAGGTGGAGCTGCCCACGGAGACCCAAGGAGAGGCCAGCGCTCCGTGGGTGGGCAACAGGCTGCCTGGGGGTGGCCCCGCTGTTCCCGGCATCCACTCACCCGAGCTTACCCCAGTGCCCCCCAGGCCTTCCCCCACCCCACAGGCTCCAGACGGTGTCTCCCCAGCCCCCAGGTACCCCGTGCCCACCTCCCAGAGGTCCATCCCTCTCATCCCTTCAAAGGGCCCCATCTCCCTGAGCTGCCGCCAACGGAGGGGATGCCTGCTTTCTCCCGGGGGGCCTGTCCCTCCATTTCTCCCGGCCCCCTCACCTGCCAGCCTGACCCTGTCCCCATCTGCTTCCCTGCCCGCCCTCGTACTCACCCCCTCTCCTGGCTGTCCAACCTCTCAGCTTTCCTAAGCGCTCCCGCTGTCGGGGGCTGGTGCTGCGGGGCCCTGGCCCCTCAGGGGCGTGGGTGAGGGGTACACGGGCGTGGGGGGGCCTGGGTGCGGCTCCGGGAAAGGGAAGCAAGGCAAGCGGGGGAGAGAGAGAGAGAGGCGGAGGCAGGCAGGCAGCCAGCCGGCTTTATATCCCTGCCGTATTGATCTACCATGTCACAGACCCGGTCGATAGCCAGCCGAGAAAGAGAGGGAGAGAAGGGAGGGGAGGTTTGGGGGAGGGCAGTGGGACCCCTATAGTCCTCGGCCCATCTGGGGCCTGCTTGGCAGGCTGTGGGGGCCTGTTCCAGCCAGCCCACCACCCCCCTCCGAAAGAGGCCCGTTGTATCCTCCCCCTCTTCCTCTTGGCTACAGCCCTCTCCCTGAGAGCCACCTTGGTAGAAGAATTTAAGCACAGAAGATCTGCACGTTCCTTTCTATCTCTGGTGGCTCGTGGGCCTGGGGAGGCGGGGATTGGGAGTGGGAGGCTCACAGCTGTTCACTGCCTCGGCCACCCTCGGCCCTAAGTTAGGCTGGGCACGTGGGAGGCCCAGAGGCAGTGTCGGGTTAGCTCGAGGACTGACCGGAGTACGAATCTTCCTCCTTTGCTGTGTGACCTTGGGCAAGCCAGAGAACCTCTCTGAACGAACCTCTCGGAACACCCTCTTCTGAAGCCACTGGTAGCACGGGAGGACTCTGTCCATGTTGGTTTTCTACCCTTTTTGGCTTGAAGTTCCACCTCAAAGCTGCACCAGGCCAGTGCTAGAGACATTCAGAATTTCTTTCTCCTGGTCCCCCTACCCCGGTCGCCTGAGAGAGGAGAAAACAGCCTCTCCCTCTCCTCAGCCTCCTCTTCCCTCTCTGAAGAACTTTCTACCACCTGGCCCCCCCCCCCATCTAGGGCTCCCCAGACTGGGCGGGAGGGGAGGGGTGTCTCCCTAGGCAGGAAGGGGAGCAAAAGGAGAGGCTCCGGGACAGCGCTGAGGACCCTGGGGCTGTGCCTCCATCCTGGATCCAACCCTGCCTCAGTTTCTCCCCGACCCCTAAGCACCAACCCTGCGCAAGCTCCAAGGTTGTGTCTGGCTCTGGGATCCACAGGGACTGGTACCAAGGGGAGGCAGGGCCATCCGGAGGGTGAGGCCAAAGCCAGAGGGGTGCCCGCTGCCCCTCCCTCAGCCAGGACGGCTGGGGTCCCAGGTGCGTCCCCCCAGCCTCCAGCTCCCCGGGGCTCCTCTGGTTCTTTGTCTGTCCGGATCCTCCATCCCTCCCAGCCCAGCCTCCCAGAGAGGTTGAGGAATCACCTTAGCCTTGACCCGAGGGGGAGGGCAGAGGAGGGGCAGGCAGGCCCCACCCCCGCCTCCTGCCCATGGCCGTCCCCACAGCCTCTCTCCTCCCTGCTTCCCTGAGTACCAGGCCGCCCCCCCCCCCACCCCCCAGCGTCGGGCTGCTGCTCCCTTTGTTAGGACGGGGGAGGGGAAAGAACTGAGCTGAGGGGACGTGGCCTGACCCTCGACCTCTCCCCTCCCCTCCTCCCATCCGGGTCCCCAGGGGCTCAGAGCCCCCTTGACGGACAGTTCTGACCATCCGCCAAATGGCTCTGGGAGTGAGCAGGGGGCCAGGTGGGGGGGCGGGGGGGAAGGCCTGGCCGGGGCCCTGAGCCCGCCAGAGGGGAGCGTCCCTTCATGGGCGGGCGAGGGCCCTTCGGACGCGGGGCAGGGGAAGATGGACCCCCGCGGCTCGGGGGAGCCTGCTTTGACTGGCGGATGTGGAAGCAGAGCGGGGCTCCGCTCGGAGCCAGCAGCTCGGGACGCCCTGTGAGTAAGGGGCCTGGCCTGGGCAGGTGCCCCCACCCCATCCCCACCTGGCCTGCGGCTCTGGGAGTGCAGCGAGGTTTTTAAAAAATTAAAAGGAAAAAAAAAATAACAGGAGCAGGAGAAGCTGGGGGAAAAAATATATAAGAAAAAATATAATAAGAACTAAGCGGTGGCTGCAGGAGAGAGAAAGGGCAGGAGGCGGGGAGGGGGGCGCAGGGGGGAGGGCGGCGCGGGCCCTGGTCGCTGCGGAGGCCCGGCCGCCGGCCTCTGCGCTGAGCCCTCCGCGTCCCCCCTGCCGGCCCCCTCCAGCCCCGATCGATCCAGTTTCTTGGCAATAAAGCATTTTTATTGTCAGCTGCCCTGAATGCCAAATGTGAGCCTGGTCCTGCTCCCCCCTCAACCCGCTTCCTCACCACCCCTCCCCCAGCCCTCCTCCACCCCCTCTCCGCCGCCCCCCACCGCAGAATCAGCATCGTCCATCACCAAGACCCCCTCCTCTTCCTCCTGGTCCATGTCAGCTGCAGTCCTGTACATCCTCCATAATCCACCAAGCCCCCTCCCCAGCCTGGCCCCCGGGCACCCCTCCCTAACCCCAAACCTGCAGGGGAGCAGAGAGGTGGGCTCTGGATGAGTGGTCTGGGGGCACAGGGATGGACAGGAGGGTGTCGGGGTGGGCAGGCAGGGAGATGTCGGCCACAGGTTGAGGGAAATGTGGGCAGAAGTCGGGGACCAGGAGGCAGGGGACAGGAACAGGTGGGGGAGGCAGGCCTGGCCCCTCTGGCCCCTTCCCCCGGGGCCACCCCGTCATGGTCCTCTAGGGTCTGCCCTGCCCCTTCCACCTTGAACTTGGGCTTCTGCCTCAGTGAGGCAGCTGGGGGCAGGGGAAAGAGACAGACTGGGGTTGGACACCCCTCCCTCATACCCGCCTCAGCCCCTTCAGGTCTGGGGACAATGCCACACCCCCCACAGGACCACGGGTGTGAGGGCCGGAGGAGAGGGTGTCAGGGAAGCAATTTACAGCAGGCCCTGGCGGCCCCACCTCGCCTGCGCTTCCTCCTCCCTCCTTCTGTTCTCTTTTTCTCTTTGTCTCTCTTCCCACTTTTCCCGTCTCTGTCTCTCTTTCTTCACATCTTTCTGTCTCTGTCTCTCCCTGTGTGACTCTCCTTTATCCCTGCCTCTCCCTCCAGGGATTTAAGCATCTCCACATCCTCTCTGTTCTACCTGCACAGTCCGGGTCATTCGTCCTGCACCCCTTTTCCTCTGCCTGGCTACATGCTTCTCCCTTGACCTTTCTTGTCCCTGCCTGCCCCCCACATGTCCCCCTCATCTCAGTCTCTCTTGAGTTACCTCCCCTCCCACAGCGGGGAAGATAAACAGAGGCCCGGGTCCTGGGAGAGGCAGCAGAAGGCGCAGAGAACAGGGCTCAATGGCTCTTCTCTCTTTCTCTCTCTTGGGGGTGCCAGGGTCGGGAGGAGGGTGGCAGCGTCTACACCTGCAGAGATGGAACTGGAGACCTGGGGCTGGGTCCTGCCTGTCTGCCACACATGTGCTGTGTGGCTGTGCTTCAGTCACTCGCCTGCTCTGAACCTCGGTTTGACCCTGAAAAATGCGCTGCTCAGAGGTCATTTGTGGCTCCTCCTGTGGAAAACCTATGCCTCGAGGGCCCAGAGTTCTCTGGGGAGGAAGTGGGGGGCAGGATCCTTCCTCCGGGGAGCGTGGTCGCCCCTCCATCCAGATTCCCCTAGGATGGCATCTCGAGGTTGCAGACCTGCCCTCTCCCCTTCTCCTGGCGGCCGGGGGAGGTGAAGCTGGAACGAGCCTAGGATGCCAAGCTTTTCCCTCTCCGTCTGGGCAGGGGAGGGACCCCACCAGGGTGGTGCTTTAGGGAGCCGTGCGGGGCGTGGATTCAAGACCCCAGGGCCACCTCCACTGTCACCTCTGGAGGGCAGGGGCTGCGTCACTTGTCTCCAGATCAGCGTCTGCCACATGGAAGGGGTTCAGGAGATACGTGTGTGGAGCCAGTGAGGAAGGACCTGGCTATGTACAGGCCAGAGGAGACAGAGAGAGAAGGAGAGACAGAGAGAGAGAGAGAGAGAAAAGGTCCAGGAGATGGGGCAGAGCTCGGGGCCAGCGTGTGGGTGGCAGGGGAAGGAGCAGAGGGATTCAGACGTCTGTGGGTTGAATCCATGGGACACTGGGGAAGAGGAGGACACTGAGACGACCCCAGGTCTCCTTGCCAAGCCGCCACCCTTCACCGAAGACTCAGTGACCCGCCCTTCGACAAATCCCTGCATTCGGGCAGCACCCACATCCCCCCACCTCCTGGGCCTCTCAGCGACCCCATTTGTCAAGGAGGGGAGGAGCTCGGTGTCAGAGCCCTCTGGCACGTGGGGAGAGGCAGTTTGGTTTAAAAGGTGATGTGTTTAAAACAAACAAACAAACAAACAAACAAACAAAAAAAGGTGATGCGTGTACACAGGTACCTACTCACATGTCATGTGTTTGCTTACGCCTAAAACAGTTCTTATTTTTCACCTTTATGAATTATTTGGTATTATCTTCAGATTATAGTTTTCCAACTAGTAAAGGGCCTTCCTAACGGAAGAGAGAAAGATGCCTGTGGACTGTGTAGGGAAGGCTGGGCCCCCTGAGCTGGAGCTGGCCTGGGCCCTGGGATGGAGACAAGGTTAGCAGGTGACTGAGGTGTAAGGGATTCTGGCCAAGGCCTAGGAAATGTGGAAGGAGGTGAGGGGTCTGGGGGCAGAGTGTGGAGAGGGGCAGGAGGTCAGGAGACCCCTCCACAGCTCCCCACTTCCTGCCTTGACAGCCAGGCGCCGACTTGGCAGTCCCTTCCCGTCTGGTTCCAGATGCCCCTCCTCTGAGAGGTCCTTTCCGATGACCCTCTCTCCACCGGCCTCTCATCACCTCCCAGATCTGCCCCAAGCCTTTGCTCACGCTGTTCCCTCGTGTGGAGGAGTAACAAGGTAACAGCTGCCCATGGACCGCTCGCTGTTCGCTAAGCACTCAACCTTCAGGCTCTTGCCGAATCCCCCGGCCCACCCTAGGTGGTAGGCATGATCATTAATCCCATTTTGCAGATGGGGACACTGAGGCTCGGGGAAGGGAAGGGGCTCGCCCAAGATCACCAGCCAATGAGTGGCAGAGCCAGGACTGGCATGCAGGGCCTCTTCATTGGTCTAACCCACAAACGTGTGTCAAGAACCCACTGCGAGGACTTCCCCGGGTGGTCCAGTGGTTAAGACGGCGATTCCCCTGTGGGGGGGGCTGGGTTTGAGCCATGGTCGGGGAACTAAGATCCCACATGCTGTGTGGTGCGGGGGGGAGGGGGGGACCCACTGCAAAGGGTCACGTTTTGTTGGAGGTGTGTGCGAAACGTGACTGCCTCAGTGTGAGGGTTCAGATCCAGGCTCTGCCACGGACTTGCCGTGACACTGTGGGAAGGTGGTTTCTCCCCTCTGGACTTTGATTTCCTCCTCTGGGTCAGAGCCCCCATCTCATAGGAGTCAGTGAACAAGGAGACGTACAATGTCTGGCAGATAAGCTTACTTGACGAATGGCCACGCCCTCCTCTCCTGTTCTTCTCTGATTCTGGCCCATCCTCTAGGTTCCAGCTCTTTTGAGCTTTCATATTTGAAGGACATTTTCCCCAAAGCTTCATCAGTATTCATCATCTCTTGGGATCCTCACCACTACCCTGTAAGGGAGGCATTATTATCTTTATTTTTAAAAAATATTTATTTATTTATTTGGTTGCGCTGGGTGTTAGTTGCGGCAGGCGGGCTCCTTAGTTGCAGCACACAGGCTCCTTGGTTGTGGCAGGTGAACTCTTAGTTGTGGCGTGAGTGGAGGATCTTATTCCCTGACCAGGGATCAAACCTGGGCCCCCCTGCATTGGGAGCGTGGAGTCTTATCCTCTGCACCACCAGGGAAGTCCTGAGGCATTATCTTGACTTGACAGAATTGGAAACTGAGGCTCAGAAGACTGAAGTCCTCTGCCTCAGGTCCTTGTCCCCATAAATGATCCACTTGTCTGAGCACTTGCTTCGTGCCAGGCCCTGTATTGGGCACTGGTGATAAAGAAGTGAACAAAACTGGCACAGCCAATGTCCACAGAGTTGACAAATGAAGAAGGGATGTGGATCTCTAAGTGTAAATATCCATTAAAAGCAAAAACAGAAATTGTGATCAAGTCCCCTAAAGGAGAGACAAGAATAGGGAGCCAACACAGAGAGGGAAAGACATTTAAGCTGAGCCTTGAAAGATGAGTAGGATGTAACCAGGCAGAGAGCATTTGAAGCAGAGAGACCAGCATATGCAAAGGGCCTGGGGTTGGAAAGAGCTTGGTTTGAGGAACAGAGAGGAGGCGGTGAGGCTTAGAGCAGGGTTGGTGAAGGGGAGAGAGGTGGAGGGGAAGAGAGCAGAGCTGTCAGCAGAGGCCAGATCACACAGGACTCCATAGGCTGGATTAAGGATTTTTTTTTGTTTGTTTGATTTGTGTTTTTAATTTTTGGCCACATCACACGCCTTTTGGAATCCTAGTTCACTGACCAGGGATTGAACCCGCACCCTCAGCAGTGAAAGCGTGGAGTCCTAACCATTGGACCACCAGGGAATTCCTCGATTAAGGGGTCTGGATTTCATTCCGCAAAGCAGTGAGGTCCCTGAAAAGCCTGAAGCAAGGGAGCGACACAGCCTGATTAAGTTTCAGAAAGACCCTCTCTGGGTTTGGGGGCAAACAAGACTACTAGGGTCAGGTGTGGAAGCACAGAGACACCTCTGCAGGGAGTAGACCGCTGACGTCACTAGGGCCAGAGACGGTGGTGGCCTGGGCAAGTGGAGGGATTGGGTAGAACCTTTGGAATTGTGCCGATATCAAGGCTCAGAGAAGTGTGGTTGCCGACCCAAGGTCTTGCAACTGGTCAGGTAGAGCGCGGGTCTGACCCTGCACACACCTGAGATTTCCTCTCACCAAACAGGTGCTGCTTTTCCTCTGGGGAAGCCTCTGGGAGGCAGAGACCTGGGTTCTATCTATTTGGTGTTCTCCACACAAACCTCAAAGTGCCAGGTGTTTTTGGCACTGAGGAGAAGCCACTGTCAGAAAGAGATCCTGCGTGGAGGTGAGGGAGAGGCCTTTCCTGGGGAGACTCCATGAAGGAGGTGAGCAGGGAGTGAGTGGGTCTGAAATTATGGGAGCTTAGAGAATGGACCAGGGCCCCGGGGACACTGTTCAGCGTGCAGTCCAGACTTGCTGTGACTCAAGGTGGGCCAGCAATTGAAAGCTTTTAGGGAATGGCTCATATTGGCAGGAGGCCATCCTGGGTCAGGGATGGGAGGCACGTGGATGTCTCAGGCAGCCAGCCCAGGTTGAAGTCCAGTGTTTCCTGCTGAGCCAAAGGGAAGGGGCCCACAGGGGTCTGGGGTTGAAGTGGAGTCCACCTGCCTGGATGCTAATCCAGGTTGCATCTGTGGGACCCCAGGCAAATGATCCAGCCTTGCAGAGCATCAGTTTGTTCATCTGTAACATGGGCATGGTGACAATGGTTCTCTTGTGAGTGTGGAAGAAAGTCAGTGAAAAGATGCATGCAACGTGTTTCTAACTGTGCGTAGTTCAGGGTTTCTCCTTTAATTGTCTAAAGCAGAACTCCTAATTCCCTGTCCCTGAGCTCTTCCAGGAGCTTGTCTCCACCTCAGTAAATGGTTATCACACCAAAAACCTACCCTTCTCCCAAGATCTCTCACTTCCTTTCAAGTGTCCAGAGCTCAGAGTTTGCTTCCATGATGGCAGGGACTGTGTCTCATATAGTCTGGGTCAACCTGATTCCGTTAAGTTAAACTCTGCTGAATAAATGTTTGTGGAGCAGGGCCCTTTAAGGATGCTGCCCAGAGACTGCACAATTCCAGAAGAGGCACAGAGAGGTTGAGTGGCTTGCTTGAAGTCACACAGCAAGGACTCAGCAGGCTCCACAGAGGCTGAGAGAGGCCAGGCCACTTCTCTTTTTTGAGCCTCCCAGTATGCTAAGAATGAAAGGCCAAGATGGAGTTACAGACTGTGCTCAAAGCAATGACAACAACAAAATGCCACATTGACTGATATTTACAAGGTCATTTCAGGATTTCTTAAAACAAAATTCAGAGCATCCTATAGCCGATGTGTTCTGGCAGTGGCACCCAACTCTAAAATCAAAGATGCACGTCTCGTTTAAGGAGGCCCTTCATGAATATAATACCCGGGCCAAGTGACACCCCTGCACCGCCCCCCCATACCTCACTGAGCCCTGCAGCTGAGACCTAACCACCTGTTATGTGACTTCAAAGTTGACACCTTTTCCATCGTCCTCAGTTGCTTTTGCAGAGATGCAGGAGGCCTAGGACCTCTTGGATTTTTTTGCGGGGAGAAGCATGCACATGATCAGGGTAACACAGGCAGCGTGCCTGCAAGTAAGGAGAGCTGGGCTCCGGAAGTGACCTGCCGGCTCTGACCCACCTCAGGGTGCTCCTCTGAAAAGCAGGGGGATGACAACAGCACCTGCTTTATTGGGTCGTTGGGAAGATGCCAAGACATGATGCGCGGAGCACAGGGCTGCACAGAGCAGAAGCCCGGTAGCTGCTCTTATAACTTATGATAATCGTGGGACCATCAAGGAGCTGGGGAGGGGGAGCGCATAGAGATTTGAGAATCCTCCAGGGCATGGCCAAGACTGATTTGCCCGGTGTCCCCAGCTCTGGGCACAGGGTCTGGCGCAGCCGGCCGTCCATGAAGGTGCAGGATTGAATTGTCTTGAAGGGGCTTTGGCCAGGCTGAGCACGGGGTGGGAGCACCGGGGAGGACAGGGGAGCTTAGCGGAGGGCTTCGTCTTTGATTTCTTCTCCACCTGCTTGTGAGGCCAGGTAGGCGCTCCGGTGAGCTTCCTTTTTGCATGGTGACCCTTAATTTCTCCTTTAGCAAACAGGTTCCCCTAGGTGGCGGGTACAGGGGACTCAGCGGTGCACACGTCAGACACGAGTCAGGGTGACTACTGTCACAGTTCTAATCTGGATGTTGAGTGGTGGCTTCACATAAACACGTTATTAAAAATAAATAAAATAAATAAGCAAATAAATAATGGAAGAGGGCTCTGCCCAGCCCAGGGATGGGAGTATGCCAGGAACCAGGAATGATGATTAACGCAATTTTGTGCACCTGAGGCCCTTTTAAAAAGGAGGATAAAACCGAACAGGACAGACATGCTCCCTGTCCTCCCAGCGTGAACATTCAAGTGGGGGAAGATAGATGGGAAACAAGCATGTGGAAACTTGAATGTTCGTGACAAGTGCTGGAAGAAAACGCTACCTGGTAAAGGATGGAGAGTGATGAGGAGGGGAAAGCCTGTGTGAGGTGGGATGATCAAAAGACTTCCCTGCGGAGAGGATGTGACAGTGGACGCCTGGAATAAGTGAGGGAACGCACCACGGGCATATCTGGGGAAAGATGGCACCAGGCCAGCGGGAAGAACAAGAGCAAAGGTCCTGAGGCTCATCGGAGGAGGAACAGAAAGCCAGCCTGGAGGAAGTGAGCGAGTGGTGGGGAGTGTTGGGAGGTGGCGTATTAGAGGCGGGCAGTGGCCGATGAGGATAAGGGGTCTTGAAGCTGTCTTACTTGGCCGGCCTCCCTGAGGCTTCCCAGGCTTTGGCCGTTAGTACCCTGGACAGCGGCCTCGGCCCCTCGGAGCTCTTGCAGCCGTGGGGCGCACCCTACCGAACCTGGCCTTTTAATAACATCTGCTTCTGGGCAGTGAATTGGGGTTGGGGAGAAGATGATACCACAACGCCTGCGAATTGGCCCCTGCCTGCAGGAAGTGCAGTCGTAAAGGAAAGAGTCATAAGTGTACAGATTAATCAATCTTTATCAAGCGAACATCTGTGAGATCACCACCTACGTCCGTATAAAGGAGGCAGCCAGAGCCCCGGATCCCCCACCCCTGTGTGTCCCTTTTCAAACCTTCCCCATCCCTCCCTCCCTGCTGGAGGTAACCACTGTCCTCACTTTGAGGGCTAACTATTCCTTTGCTTTTCTTTGTAGTTAGCTACTTGTGATTTATTTAACATATCCTAATTTTAATTCAAAAATGAATACAATCTCATTATAAAAACCAAAACCGTAACAGAGAAGGTTAAAATCCCATTTGAGTCCCTTCTGCTTTCCCAGGCCTGGTCCCCTCACCAAAGGTAGCTGTCATTAGTTACTTAGTTACCCTCTGGACCTTTTCCTCTGCATTTGCCAATACCTGCGCACTGATAGACAATACATAGTGGTTTTGGTATATGTTTTACACAAATGATATTAATCTGTATGAATCCTTCTGCAACTTGCCTTTTCATTCAGCAGTGTCTTGGAGAACTTTCCACGTCCTTATCCACAGATCAGTTCCATTATCTTTCATGATTACATACTGTTCCTATGAATATGCTCTAATTTATTTAGCCACTGTCCTATTGGGGGCATCTATGTTGTTTCTGATTTTCTCTATTTCAAACCTTGCTGTGGTAAACACTGTATGAACTTGTTGAACTCCTTGTGCATAACGGTCAGTATTATATTTAAGATTCATGACAACAAGGTTCTCCTGTATAGCCCAGGGGAGCATTTAAAAAAAAAAAGATTAATGAAGTTCCTATCAGCCCATGTTACTGCTCCCATTTCACAGATGAAGAGCCTGAGCCTCGGAGAGGTGAGGTCACTTGCCCAGGGTCACACAGCAAGTGAACGGAGGAACCAGTTTCCAAACTCTCAGAGGCTTGACTCCCAGACCAGTGCTTGTATACACCTACACAGGTACCACGGCCTGTGGGGCAGATACCGTCATTCAGCTGGGCCTATATGCAGACCAGTGCTGGGCTCCACTCTGCAAAACGAAACAAACTCCACCTAGCCCTCCAGCCCTGCCCTGTGGGGGCAGCCTCACTGGGAAGTAATTTCAACGCAGTACGATTAGTGCTAAGCCCAGGAGGTTGCCTGAGCTGTGGGAAGACTGGGGCCATTACTATTCATTGAGCCTCTGGTGGAGTCAGAGAAGGCTTCCAGAGACAGGAGATTTGAGCAGAGGTGGTGGAGGCGAGTAGAATTTGCGCAGCAAACACAGGAAGCACGGAGGATGGGTCGTAGGGGCACCCGAGCTGTTGAACAGAGAAAGAAGGTGAGCTGTGAAGGCGATATGCCTTTGGAGGGTGCAGAGGCCCATATCCACTTGAGTTTGGAAAGCCAGCCTTGGATTTCATTCTGTGGGCTGGGGGAGCCTGGAAGGATCTCTACATTCAACAAATAGGATTTAAGCACCTGGTATGTCCCTTTCAGAAGGGAATACCACAGGAAACAGGACAAAAAAGGACACCTGTTTTCAGAGAGCTTATATTTCAGAGAGGGAAACAGACAGTAAAGCAAGTCGACAGTAACTGAGTTCCAGAGAAGGCTAAGAAGAAAATAAAACTGGGTACTGCAGTGGAGAGTGGCTAGGGGAGAGCCTCTCGGAGGAGGAGGCCTTTGAGCTAAGTCCTGAAGGATCAGAGGAAAGGGAAGAGATGGGGAACAGCGTTCTAGGGGAGGTGTTGGCAAGGTCAAAGGCCCCTAAGTGGGGACAGAGTTGGCTTTCTCCAGTGTGGCTGGCACGCAGTGCTCTCGTGGGGAGAGGTGAGGTCCTGCAGGGGCCTCGAGGCCATGGTGAGGGGGCTGGGCTTTCGTGGAGGCAGCAGGGGAGTCACTGGAGGGCTTCTAGAGCACACATGAAGGCCCTTGCATTTCAGCCTCTGGACAGCTCCCGGAGCTGGGAGGACGGAAGTGGCCGTGAGCTTGCAGAGTCAGGGCTGGGTTAGTAGCAGGGCCGGGGTGAAGTGGAGTGTGCAGCCTGGGGCTGGGTGAGGACTCCTGCGCCGAGGGGCAGAACCTCATCAGGGGAAGGCCCAGGGCCAGGCACGTGCTTCTTTGGCCTCCTTGGAAGCTCTGGTGGGTACGTGGTGATGAGGCCGAGGACCCTGTTCTTGGACGACTTACAGTCTGAGAAACATATAAGCCAAGGCGAGGAGCAGCCAGCCCAGCCCAGCAGTTTGGGCACAGACTCGGGGGTCAGAGGGACTCTGGGTCCACCCCAGTCTAGCTGAGGCCTTCAGTGGATCCATCAGTCCATCTTGCCTGTTCTTGTTTCTTTCAAACCACAGAATGTTAGAGCTGGAACACGTCTCAGAGTGCTCCTCCAAGCCTACCTCCCACTTGTAGATGGGAAAACTGAGGCCCAGACAGTGCAGGGGTTGGGGGGCTGGCCCTAGGTCACCAAATAGCCAGTATCAGAATGGGGACCTGGTTGGTCTCCTGACTTTTACCTTCTTTGAGCCATACCATGAGGCTTCTTGATTTCTTCTTGCTTGAGGTGAATTCCTGGGATTTCTGATGGGTCTGGGAAACTGGTGGTGGGTGGGAGATACACGAGACGTGTTTGTGTTAATTGAATGTATTCAGCATCTGCTGGCTTCCTAGTCCATAGACCTTGCTGATCCTCCCCCCAGCACTGACCTAAGCATTTTCCCTAATCTGCTCCCCTCCTGCTGTTCAATAGTGGTGGCCTGAGTGCCCACCACGCCAGCCTGCTCAGCTGCCCACTTTAAAGTCATCTAGACACTCACTTGCATTTGTACTCTCATCAGTATCCTCAAGGCCCCATTCTCTCTTGTTTTCTGGACCACCATCCCAGCCTCCTCTCTGGTCATCCTGCCTCCAGCGTCTACCCACCAGCCTGGTCTCACACCAGTCCCTGGTGGATCTCCCTTACACAGACTCTTCCTGCTCAAAAATCTTCCACCTGTAGCATCAAATCCAGCCTCAAGTCAGCTGTATGGCACCCTGCCTGGATCCTTCTCATCTGCGCGTGAGCCCTCCCAATCTTTCTATGGCAGGAAAGGCCCTTCTGTGCCTTGGGCTTCATCCTTGACTAGCGTTTATCTGATGCTTTCTGAGCCAGTGATGGAATCTCAGAAAACTTCCATCAACTCCAGTCTTCCCCTTGGACTGTGAGCTCCTTGAGGGCAGGTGTCAGACCCAGCTCATCTCTAGGTCCTCAGCCCCCAGCCCACTGCTTGGTACTAAGGGACACATAGGAAATGTCTGAATTGAAAGAAATGGGCAAGGGTTGGCCCACTTTCAGCCAGGAGCTGATGGATCAGGGGTCCAACACATTGCTGATTACTAAGAACAGGCTGTAGGGGCTGTGGAAGTCAGGCTGTGGGCTGTGGGGAGATTCCAGTGTTCCCGAGTGAGCAGGGAGTGGCTGCCTGCTGTCCACTGGAGGATGGGGAGCGTTCGAGGCTCTAAGGAGGCCTGTGGCAGAGCACAGAAAGAGCAAGCTATGGGGAAAACAGGTCTGAGTTTGAATCCTAACTCCTCCACTCATGTGGGGCAAATGACTTCACCTCTCTGAGCTCTCATTCATCAGTAAAATGGGAATGATAACAGACCTTGCCTCTTCAGATTGTCGTGAAGATTAGATGTAATGTTTTGGCCCAACTAGCACAGAATAGACAGTGCTGCTGCTGCTTTTGGTGATGATGGAGAAGAAGAAATATTTTAAGTCCCTGGATGCTGGGTGTTCCTAAGCAGAACATGAGGTGGTTATAGCTTGGTCTTGACTTAGGGCCACCGGAGAAGCAGTTCTGAGGGCAGGGCTGAGGAGGAAGCAGGTGTGTAAACAGGAAATGAAGGCTCGAGCCCAGAAGTCAGGAAGAGGTGGACAAGCAGTGCCAGAGCAGGCCAGGCTGAGTTTGATTCCAGAGTATTGGAGGCCTTGTTGGAGGATCACAGAGCCCTGCAGCAGGACCAACCACATATACTTTTGTCTACATGCCTGTCTGCCACCCCTCATCCTGCTTTCCTATGTGTTCGGGTCCCTAAGCCCACTGTCCCTGACCCGCATCCACCCCAGAGGCTGCCCTCACCTGAGCTCTGCTGGAGGCTGAATGCTGAGAGGCAAAGGGAGGTTGCTGTCCACGAATCTCAGGCCCGAGTTCATCTTCTGGCCCAGCCGACGACTCACAGGCAGCCCAGTCTCCTTAGCTCCTGCCAAGCTGGGGGTCTGAGGGGCCTCTCTGAGCGCCCACATGCTACAGCCCTATAGATGGCGCGGTACTTTGGGGAAACACTGCTTGGGTCCCCATGCAGAGTGGGGACGCGGCCGGGGGCTGAGTGGAGAGGTCACCAGACACAGCAGGATGCAGAAAGAGGCTGGGGATCCAAGCCACAGAGAGGGTCCCCGGGGGCGGCCGAGAGGAAGAGGCCATGGCTGGGGGCCCTGAGGGGTGAAGAATCCCGCTCTGCTGTCCCTGGTGGGCTGGCTGCTCCCCCCCACCACTCCCCGCCGGGCCCCCAGGGGACCTCGCTCTAATAATGTATTTGATCGACTCGCCGGCCGCGTACAAGCGATTATTGTCTTGTCGGGAGTCAAACGTATCGATCCGGTGAGAAATATGAGCGGAGCAATGGGGCCCGCGTGTCAGTTACCAGCCCCGCTGGCCCTGGGGAGCCCCCTACGTCTCCTTTAATTACCGCTCAGCCCTGAGCCCAGCCTGGCCTCCCCTGCGCCGCCTCCCTCCCAGGCTCCCTGCACCCCCAGTAGCCCCCGCTGCTCCCCAGCTCCCAGGCCCTACCTGCCTTGCTCAACATGGCCTGAGGCCTCTTCTCCAGCTGAGAGGCTACCATCTCTTTTGCCTGGGCCTCCCCATTCCTGGCTGCCAGGCCCTACACACCCAGGGTGCCCCCAAACTCTGCCCCTCTGTCCTCTCTTGGGCAGGTGGAAGTCTCAGGTCCATTCTTCTACAAGAGGCCCTGACTCCAGCTCAGGGTCTCGGTCTGGCCTGCCGGAGGCGATCATAGTGAAGCCAGCATGAGAGGCAAGAGGGGTGGGGCGATTTCACCCCAAGGAGGGAGGTGGGTGGGAAGCGTGGCAGGCTTTCCCCAGCTCTGCCACTCAGCGGCAGACCCGGCAGGGCAGCTCCGGAAATGGGTGGTGCTTCTCTCCTTGCTTCGGGTTATGTCCCAGAGCTCGCTCCTGACACGGGTGACGCTGGCGCTGTCCAGGGTGGAGCATGGGGGTGTTGTGGTGGGTTTTTGCCCCCCCCATAATGTCCTTATTACCCTCATTTCCAAGTCCCCAAAACATAAATCCTAGATCAAAACAGAGCTTACTGGGCACTGCAGCTTCAAGACAAGGCTCCAGTACCACTGCCACCAGACTGCTGTCCGGGAGACCCTCCTGTATAAAAATCCTGCATCTGAGAGAGAGAGGGAAAGAGGTGGACCAGGAGGCAGGAGGTCTGGGTGGGAGCCCAGCGGATGCCGTATGGTCTCTGGATCTCCTCAGTGAAATGGCCTTTACAATATGGAATGCTGTGGAGTGTACGGGGAAGTGTCCCCTCTGTGTGCAGATACAAGGACCGCAGTCATTCCCGTGGAGCGGGCCTGCCTGCCTGGGCGTGCCGGGGAGCGTCAGGCCCGTGTACAGGCAGAAAGGCACTGACGAAGGTCTGCCTGTGTGTTATATCGTGCATGAGTGTGGGTGGGTGTGAATGTGGGCACACGTGGCCAGGAGGTATGCCTGGGCACCCTTGGGTAGATGTGCCCGTGTGTCTGCGTGAGGGAGCAGAAGGGGGTCTGTACACGGGAGTGTTGGTAGGGAGCGTAGGTGTGCACAGAGGAGTGTTGCCCTGTGTCTGGATACGCACACGTGTGTGTGAAGTGCTGAGATCCATGTGTAGAAATACTTGAGCGTGTGTATGTGAGTCCAGGCGTCCGTGTGCGCGCGCGTGGTTTGGGGGGTCCCCCAGCGTGGGGCGCAGCGAGTCCTGCAGGGCCCGGAGCGGGCAGGTGGGCTGTTTGGAGGCTCCCGGCGGCCCGGCAGCCCCGGACCCGGCGCGGGGAGGAGGAAGAGGGCAGCGGGCTCGGCCGCGCCTTTGTCTGCGCCGCCGTGCGCCGGGCGTCCTGTGCCTTTGTGTGACCCTCGCAGGTGTGCGCGCGGGGGCGGGGGGTGGGGGTGGGAGACAGGGAGGGGAGCGGAGGGAGGGGCTCCCTCCTCCGCAGCCGGCCCCGCCCTCTGGCCCATTGGCTGGGCGCTGCCGCCCCCTGGCGGGCGCGGAGGGAAGCGCTGGGCTGGGAGCGCCGCAGCGCGAAGGGCCAGCCAGCAGCCCCGGGACCCGGTACTTCCCTCCAACCCCAGCCACCTCTGGCGCCCGCATTTGCCCCCTGGCAGACCTGTTGCCTCTCCAGGGCAAGGCCCGGACCTGCCGCCGGTCCTGCCACTGCCCAAGGGTACCGATTCTCTCAGTGGTGGCCCCAGACGCCTCACCTTCGGGCAAATGCGCGGCTGGGTTCCCCACTCCCCACAACCTGCGGAAATCATATCGCGAACCCCTCCTCCTGCCTTGCTTCTTGGCTTCAACGTTTCTTGGCTCTGGGCCCTTGGGGAGGCCACCTTACTTCCCTGGTCCTCAGTGTTTTTGTCTGTAAAATGGGGCAAATAATGATCGCCTCCAGAGATGATGCCTGTCAATTGCGAGGTGCAGGACTTAGCATTGGGAAAGCCGCCCCTCCTCCCCGAAACTTCTAGCCAGTGTTTAGTGTTGTTATGAATCCACCTTCTCTTCCAGACCCACATGCCCCGTTCCAGACGTGTTCGCCGGGTGGAGGTGGCGCAAGGGCTAGGGGCACCTCCCGGGGCACAACTGTAGGAGTCAGCTCTTCCAGCCAGCTTGCGCTCTACCCCACTACCCCCACTTCCCCTACACACACACGATTTGGGGTCCGCTGCCTGCCGGGGTGGGACTGCGGGCCATGGGTATTTTCCCTTCCGAAGGGGGCGGACCCTGTGGTTTCCTCCCTGGTGACTTCCGGCAGAGAGGGCTTGGCCCCCAGAGAGGGCGGGGAGATGACACAGTTGTTCCCCCAGCCCTGCGGGGCGGGCAGCATGGTTCACTCCAGCATGGGGGCTCCAGGTAAGGGGCCGGGGCGCACAGACAACACCTTGGGGTTCGTCCTGCTGGGCCGGTTGCTAGCCCGCCCTGACCTCCCTCTTTGGCTGTCTCCTCTGCCCTTTCACTCTGTACCTCAGCAGCTGCCCCTCTTCCTATCCTGGGTCCTCACCTCCAGCTCCTCTTTCCCCTCCCCTTTCACATCAGCACCTGGGGCTTCTCCGACCTCTCCTCCTCTTCTCTGCTGCCCCGTTCTGAGGGGTCGGGGGGAAGGGGATGGAGCCCTGGTGTTGGTAGCAGGCTCTGATGCAGAGGCCCAGTGGGGGGGCGACATGAGTGATCCCGGGGAGGGGACTGCACAGGGGCTGGAAAGCTGAGTTGTTGGACCTTTGAGTGTGTGCGTCTGTGTATGTGCGTGTCAGCGGTAGTTCGGAGTCTTCCGTGTGTGACTGTCAGGTGTCCCGTGTGTGAGGGACTGTTGTGTGTGGCATTGTGGGGGTAGCCTTAGCAATGCTCTCTTGGTTCACTTCCTCACTCTGTTCTTTGCCTGAGATGTCCCCTCCTCGGGGTGGCCTTCCCTGCCCTCCCCATCTAAACTGGGAACCAATCCCGCTGCTCTGGGGCCCCTCACGCTGCTCTGTCCTTTCTTTGTGGCACTTATCACCGCTTGAAAATTTATTATATGTTTGTGTGCTTATGAACTGCCTCCCCCACCAAATGTCAGTCGACTGAGTGGACATTGTACGCCGAGGACCATACAAGGCGATTTGTATTTGTTGGCTCATTTGGCATAATGTGTCTATCTCTGCATAATGGTAGTTATCTCTTGGCTGTGCTGCTGGGAGAGCTCAGTGAGGTGATACAGTAAATGCTTAACACGGCAGGCGTCCATACTTCAAGGTTGTTTCGTTTGCGGCCCTATAGGTCTGACTGTGGGGATGTGTGAGGATGTGTCCCATTTGTGGGTGTCTGTGGGGCTAAGACTTGGCTTGGTGTGTGTCTGTGTGCATCGGTGTGAGCGGGCATCCCTGTGATCCATCAACATGAGCAGTTCTGTGCGGGATGTTGGAAATACAGCCGAAAAAGGCAGCTTTGGCTGTGTCCTCCTGGAGTCCCCAGTCCAGTGGGTAAGACAGACCTGTCACCAAACGGGAGGGGGCACAGGCAGAGGGGTCAGGGCTGGAACGCAGGAGGCACCAGGGACGGGGGAGCCTAGAAGACTTGCCCAGTTTAGCTGATGGGGATATCAGGGAGGGCTTCCTGGAGGAGGGCATGTCTGGTCTGCGATGTGAAGGATGAGTGGGTATGAGTAAGGCAACGGAGGCCAGGAGGCCACTTGCAGGACGCTGTGTGATTATTTAGTGAGGTGACCGTATGTGCAGCTATGGGTACGTGTGTGTGTGCATGTGTGCGCACGTACAGTGTAGACACAGGGACCCAGGGCATCTGCACACGCATGCCCTCTCTTCCCTGTCTGGGGTTGAATGGGGCCTTTGTACATGTCAGGCACTGGGTAAGACCCTTTACTTGGGGTTCCTCAAAGAATTGCCCTGCCTGCGAGGCCTGTCCTGGGTTCCCCAGCCTGGACGTGAATGAATACATGTGCGGCCTTGGGCAGATCACTGCTTGGTCTTGGGCTCTACATCTGTGGACTGGGTTCAGGGGTCTACCCTGGCCATCTCCCAGGAGGAGGTGACTCTGGGAGTGTGAGTACGTACACATCTTTGTATGTGTCTATCTGAGTAACCTGGGTGTATGTGTGTGTGCGCTCAAGCGTACACATCTGTGTCTGTCTGTCTGTCTGAGTGACTCTGGGTGTGTGAGTGTGTACCTGTGTGTCTGAGTGATTCTGGGTGTGTGTGTGTGTGTTGATGCACAGCTCGTGTGTGTACATGTTGTGTGTGTCTATCTGAGTGACCTGGCGTGTGTGTGTGTGTGTGTGTGTGTATGCGCATCTGTGTCTATCTGTATGTCTGTGTGTGAGTGACTCTGGGGCGCGAGTGTGTACGTGTCTGGGGGTGACTCGGTGTGTGAGCGTGTGTACATGCAGGTGTGCCCACACACGTCTGGGGGTGTGTTTTGCATATCTGCCTGTGTCATTGTGTCTGGGCTTGTGTCTTCATCTGCAGACATTCCTGTCTGGGATCTGTGCACACCTGTCCCTGTGTGTGTTTGCATGGTCTCTGTTCGTGTCTGGGGCCCTGCCTGGCTGTGGCTGTGGTGCGTGTGCTCTGTGGCAGCTCTTGTCAGCGCAGCTGGGGGGCCACCTCTCTTGTTGTGTCTGCTGTCCGTATCTCCATCCCTCCCTCCTGACATGCAGAAGGGTTCACTCCCTGGAGGCCGCCCAGGGACAGCTGTGGGGTGTGGGGGTGTGAAATGCTACTCCCGGGGAGGCCGGGCTGGGCCAGTGGGCGAGCAGAGGTTCCCGGCAGCGCAGACCCTGCCCACAGGGGCTCCCAGGCCACAGCCTTGATTGAGGCGGGCTTTGGAGGCAGGGGACCCAGGGGACAGGCCAAGCGGGGCCAGGAGGGGTGAGGGGCAGCCCTTGGGCCCTCTATATTTAGCCCCATTTTCGGTAAGTGCTAACGAGAAGCTGGCCCAAGTCTGCTAAAACCGGCTGGGGGAAATGCAGAGGAGAAGTGAAAGTCCGGGGAGGGAGGGGCGCGGGAGGGTGGAGGGGACCCAGGGTCCCAGGCCTGGGGCATTCGGGCAAGTGAGTGTGAGCCCAGGGGCGTGGCCGCCCTGGGTGGGTCTGACCTAAGGATGGTGGGATTTGAGGGGCCCAGTCGGTTCTGCATTGCTTTTCCCTGCCTCTTCCTCTAAAAAGTGGCCCGCTGCCTGTGATGGGGGGAGGGAGGAGGGGGCCCCGACCAGCCTCTCTGTATGAATGAATGAGGCTTTGAGCAGGGCTTCTGAAGGCTCCAGTGTGGCTGGAGTATGTTAGGGTCACCTGGAGGGGACCTGGATCTCACCCTGTCCCAGTGAAATCGGAGTGTCGGGGGTAGGATTAGGCATCAGTATTTCTCTAGAGTCGAAAGAGAGAGAGAGAGAGGGCCCTGCCTGGGCTCCTGCAGGGTGGGTGGCCTCAGCAGGCCTCTTGCCAGGGTCACTGTGCCCTCGAGTCCCCACTAAGACATCACTTAGCTTTGGGTCCCTGGCGGAAGTGAAGTTCCCTGTTCATCCCTGGTGGGGATGATTTGATAAGACCCTTTTCTTGGATCAGGCTCTGATGGAGGAGGAGGAGAGGGGAGCAAAAGAGGCCTGGGTGAAGGGCAGCTCTGGCCATTTTGCTGTCGACCTAGCCGAGCTCTGCAGGGGTGCACAGGCTGTGCGGGAACTGGGGGTGCTGGGGGCAGGACTGGGGAGAATAAGTTGAAACAGAATGGTGGAAACTTCCCCTCAAACCGCTTTTTCCTCTCCAGCCACTATCCCTGCAGAGGGGATGTTACCTTAAAGGTTTAGGTTAGAGCTGCCTGGGGATCGGGGCTGGGGGTGGATGTGTCAAGAGACAGCAGGGAGAGGGGATTCTTTAATGCATTCATTCATTCCAAAGACACAGTCCTAGACGTGCAGTGCTGACTCCAGCCTGGGCCATAGGAGCCCAGGGGTTGGGGGTCTCTTCCCAGGCTGTTGAGGTGTGTTAGGGGGCAGGGGGACCCCAGATGAGAGAGACACTGACTGCCTGGGCAGTCAGGGAGGACCTCACAGAGGAGGTGACATGGAGCTGGCGCCTTAGAGAAGAGCAGGAGTTTGCTCGTCGAGAAGGAAAGGGTTGCCCCAGGTGGGAGAAGAGCAGAGGCAAAGGCCTGGAGGAGGGAGAGCATGGCCACCCCTGTTCAATCAACCCACGCATCCTGTTGGGGACCCCAGATGAGTCAGACCTGCCCCTGAGGGGTTCCTGGCCTGAAGGAGGAGACATTCTGGGGCCCAGATGGCTACAGCCTTTTGGGACAGTGACAGGGGAGATGGAGCCAGGGCGGAGGGAACAGGGCAGAGACCCTCCACCTGGAGTTGTCGGGTGGTGACTTCATGGAGGACAGAGCCTGTGTTGGGTCCTGAAGGATGAGTAGGAGGTCGCCAGGCAGATAGAGTGGGGAATAGTGTTCCCGGCAGAGAGAACAGTCATACCAAGGCCTCAGGAAACATTTGTTAAATGGCAGAGAGACAGCAGGACAGAGGCAGGAACAAGTAAAAGACAGAGAGAGCGGCAGGGAGGGATGTTCAGCACACATTTATAACCTGTTCTTCTGAGCTGGGTGACGCTGGGGACCCAGCGATGAGTCAGACCAGGCCTGCCCGCTCGTCTGGTGGGAAAGGACTGGGACACAGGTGACCACAGCCCTGTAGGCTCGGGGCTAGGACAGCAAGAAGCCATGACCAGAGGAGGCTGCTTTAGTTTGCTAGAGCTGCCATAACAAAATACCCCAGACTGGGTGGCTTAAACAACAGAAATTTATTTTCTGAAAATTCTGGAAGCGAGAAGTCCAAGGTCAAGGTGTCAGCAGGGTTGGTTTCTTCTGAGGCCTCTCTCGTTGGCTGGGGATGGCCATGTGCTCCCTGTGTCTTCACCGGGTCTTCCCTTTGTGCATGTCTGTGTCCCAGTCTCCTTCTTGTGAAGACACCAGTCATATTGGATCAGAACCCACCCTCAGGGTCTCATTTTAACTTCATTACCTCTTTAAGAAAGATGCTATCTCCAAAGACAGTCATATTCTGAGAGACCGGGGGTTAGGACTTCAACTAGGAATGTTGGGGGACAGCTCACCACGTAATAGAGGCCAAGGATGAACACGGACTCTCTGGGGTGGAGGTGAGGTCAGAGGCCACCCTGGTCCGTGAGCGGGAGGGGCGTTCGCTAACTAGGTGGGGAGTAAAGAACCTGTAAGGTCTGGACTCCCCATGGAGCAGAGGGAGATGCCTGGCATGGTTGAAGAGAAAGTTGCATGAGTTGCAAGAGAGGGGCAGCAGAGGGTGACAGGGGCCCCACCCTAAAGGCCAGGATGAGGAGCCTGGGCCTTTCTTAGGAGAGGGGGAGCCACGGAAGGCTTCAGGGCCAGGGAAGGAGCTCCCCGTGGCAATGTGGACAGTGGCTGAAGGGAGGGGCCGCCCGGGAGGGGGCCGAGACGCAGCTTTCAGGGATGCTGGGAGGGGTGGGATTTAGGGCCACATTAGGGTTTGCGGTTGCCTGGAGCAGGGCCCAGTTCTGAGAGATTTAGCGCTGGGATCTGGCAGGACTCCTGCATCTGATGCCCCAGAGTCAGGAGTGGGGGCCTCATCCCCTGGTTCCCTTTGTGACCTCCTGTGTCTCTCAGGATCTTAACTATACTCCACGCCCCTTCCCGGGTGCCCGGAAACAGGGCCTGAGCTCCTGTAGCATCTGGGCACCTGCTCCCCACCGCCACCCTCATAAGCTTATGCCTTAAAAGAACTCTATGCTGTCTTATTATTGTTATTATTATTAGCTTAAAATTCTTTTCTTTTTTTGGGAAAACATAACAAGCATAGAGTAAAGAAAGTGCTCAAATTTTAAGTGTACGGTTTGATGAATTTTTACGTATGTATAGATCCACATAACCACCAAACACATTACCCTACAGAATATTTCCAACCCCATGCAGGCTTCCTCACACCCTCTCCCGGTCAGCAGCCCCCAAAAGGTGCCCGCTAATATGACCTTTATCATTTGATGTCGTCCTGCCTGTTTCTGAGTTCCGCACAATTGGAGTCCTGCTGTTTGTTCACTTTTGTGTCTCCCGTCTTTCCCTCGGCATCCTGTTTGTGAGATTCAGCGTGTGTGATACGGAAGTCGGTTCTTTTCCAGGCTGTGGAGTATTTCATCGTATGGATGTACCAGTGTTGTTGACCCATTCCCGTTAACGGGGCCCTTGAGCTATTTCCAGTTGCGGGGAGTGGTTATAAAAGGGCTGCCGGGAACATGTGTGCCCGGGGGTGGTGGTGGGCAGGACGCTTCTTTCTCTTGGGTGGACGCCCAGGTGTGGATGTGCTGGGCCACGGGGAAGGGGCACCTCCCCGGCTTCCCTGAACTGCGCTTGTGTCGATTTACACCCCCACCAGCAGTGTGTGACTTGGCTTTTTCACCAGGAATTTTAAATCTGAGTGGTGTTCTGTGTCGAGTAATCCTCAATTTAAAAATTTCTGTCCCCCTTCTTTTTTTTTTTCCATTTGCTGAGGCAGCCCCAGCTCTCTCTCTAGCTGGCCTTCTTTACATATCTTGGATGCAGAGCACACTAGAGTTGGATAGTTCCTTTGATAGGGCAGGGTCTTGCTGGGGACTTGGAGTGAGTTGTAGGGGAGACTTTAGTGTCAGGGTCAGGGTCAGCAGTAAGGTCTGAGCCCGGAGTTGGGAGTCGAGGTCAGATGACGGACTCGCGCCTTCTGGACAGGAGTTGGGAATCAGGGTGTGTAGAGGGATTGAGAAAGGGTCAGGCAGAAACCCAGATTTGTGTGGGGGTCCAGGACCAGGAAGGGCTGGGTTCGAGTCAGTGTCAGGGTGAAGTTGGGTTGGGGTGACAGTGGGAGATGAGGTGGCGGGGGTCACGACCGGTCCATTGGACCGTAGCGATACTGATTAGGAGTGGGAGCCCCGGAGTCATGAAGACCCGAGTCCGATCAGGGCACCTCTGCGGTCTCACAGGTGACACCTCCCCAGAAGCCTCGGTTTCCTCCTCTGTAAAATGGGGGTAATATTAGCCCCAACTGCCAGCGTGAGCTCTGATTCATCCTTGGCACAGAGCTTGGCCCCCGTAGCACTCACCTTCCCGTGACCAGCATCAGAGAGCTGTGAGGGCCGCGGGGGGCGGGGCGGGGTGGGGGGGTGGTCTCCATTGCTCCGTGTTCCCCGCGCGCCACTCCCCTCGGCCACCTCCTTTCATTTCCTCTGCCTGCGGAGCTATAGGGTGGGATTTCGGGGGCGGGGGGCCGTAGGTCGGATTGGGGCCTGCGGCTGCGATTCAAGGCTGACGTCCCAGGTAAGGTCGAGGGTTAGATTTTTGAGGACAAGGTCGGGGCAGAAGCGGATGGGGTTGGAGTCACAGAGATCAGAGTGGGGCCGCCTGTGTGCTGAGTACCTGAAAGGGAGGCCGGTGGGAGTGGGGTGTGGACGGGAAAGTGGTGGGCCGGGGAGGGAGCCAGAGGGCGGCTGAATCACACCCGGAGATCTGAGGACGCGCTCCTTTGGGGATGCTGCAGTCCCCTCACACCTCCCAGGCCCTACTCAGAGTGGAAAACATGCCTCACCGAAACCTGGTGAGGCAGGACGGGCGCCTGGGCGGCAGCCTGAGAAGAGGCCCGAGGCTGACTCGCTCCTTTGGAACATCACCAGCCTCCCCTGAGCGGCCAGTGCCCTGTCAGGACCAACGGCCAACCTCCACCTCCCACTCTGCCCCAGCATCTCATGGTGGGGGGTGGGGGGGGCCTGGCGGGTGGGTGACCCTTCTGGAGGGGTAAAGGGGATCCCCAGGGCCCGAAGACCCCTCTCCTGTCCTGCTGGAGGAGGGCAGAGGCCCAGAGCAGAGGGCCTGTCTCCTGGAAAGACACACTTGCAAGGCGGCAGGCGGTGTGGGGGTATTTGGGGAGAGGCTGTGGTGGTGCTGGAGGAGGGGCCCCAGAGTCCTTCGGGCTTCTGCACCCTTACCCCACTGGCATCCCTCCTCTCTCCCCAGAAATAAGAATGTCTAAGCCCCTGGAGGCCGAGAAGCAGGGTCTGGACTCCCCATCAGAGCACACAGGTGAGTGGGGAAGGGAGCAGGGAGGGCAGAGGTCACCATGGGCGGAGGGCAGGTATGCTGGGGAGTTTGGGGGGTGGCTGGTGACGACTCGCCCTGTTGCTCTCCTCGCAGACACTGAAAGAAATGGACCAGACACTAACCATCAGGTCAGGAGGGAGTGGATGAGCAGGAGGGGTGGGGAGGGGGAGGGGAAGACGGGAGCAGATGGGAGCTCTATGGGGGAGGGGCAGGGTGTCAGAAGCTGCTTCATCTCACTGTTCGCATCTCCTACCCCAACGTGCTCTTTGCAGAACCCCCAGAATAAGACCTCCCCGTTCTCTGTGTCCCCGACGGGCCCCAGCACCAAGGTAAGCACCTGTCAGAGCCGGGGCAGGGGGAGGGGTGTCCTATAACGGGCTGGGTTTGACATTTGGGAGAGGGTCCCTGGATGCCTGCCTAGGGCCCAGGGCCTGGTACCTTGGTGATGGGACTCCTCCTGCCCCTTCTCACCCTCGGGTTCCCGCCCCAGGCCTGTGACTCACCAGGGCTCCTTCCCCTTCCCTGGGGGGGTGGGGGTGGCCAGGGAAATCCCCCCCAGAGCCCCAGGGCGATGAACAACAGGAAGCTGAGGGCCCCGCCCCCATCCCAACTTCCCTGACCGAGCAGGGGCCGGCCCCACCCCCACCCCCCCAACGCACACACTCGGGGGCCAGCCAAGGAGTGGGGAGCAGATGGGGGAGGGCAGACCCAGGGAGGATGCCGTAGGAGAGGACGATGGGGAGGCCGGAAGTGACCACATAGAGCAAATGCCAGATTCAGATGGGGCCCTGCTGCTGGGCACTGCTGGGCTTCCTGGGGTGTCTGGGGCCCGGGTCTCCACTCTCCAGTCTGGTGGGGGCAGCTGGCAGGTCCAGAGGCCTGAAGATGGCTCAGAGGGCAGGGGCGGAGAAGACATGGGCAGGGCTTCCGACCCTGACCAAAGGTGGCGGAAGGCTGGGGCAAGGGCACCAGGGCACCAGGAACTGCTCTGTAACCATGGGAAAATCACTCCCCCCGGGCTTCTCAGTTTCCTCTTCTCTAGCATGGGAGTGAGGCGGGGGAAGTGGGGCATCTCTGAGGTCCCTTCTGTGGCTAGTGTGCCTTTATGCTGCTTGGTGGGCAGGTGTCTCATTCTGAGAGGGCTGGACAGGACTCAGGGAGAAGGACTCTCTGACGGACCGCCTTTCCTCTGACCTCAGGCTGGGCTCTGGCCTCAGCCCTTGGAGCCAAGGGCGTCCATCGCCCCCCACTGCCAGCACCAGCCCCCCCCTCAGCTGAATGTTTGCAGCCTCTCCTTGCCCCACAGCAGCCCTGCTTCTCCCCTAGGAGACCAGTGGGACCCAGGGAAGAAAGGGTCCTTGCTCCCCTTCCCGAGCCTGGGCCTGCTTCCTGGGGAAAGCTCGAGGCAGAGATCAGCAGTGGCCTCTGACTCCGGGTCTCCATCCACACCTGGTCTCCGCTGCTGGCCTCTGCCATTCCACCTCCCTGCATCTTTTCTGTGTCAGTGTTTCCCTAACTGCAGTGATTCGTGTGCTTCCAGCGTGATTTCAGGCAAATGCACACACCACCGTGTACGGGTTGACATCATAATTTTGTTAAATTAGCACAACCAAAAAGAAACAAAACATTTTATTACGGAAAATGTGAAGCAAATTCAAAAGTAGAAGGAAGACCATAGCAAAAACGAACCTCCAGGTACCTGTCAGTCAGCTTCAACAATCAGCAACTCACGAGCTGGCTTGCTTTTTCGACAGCTGAAATACAATGTTTTTTTAAATGGAAATTTCATGAATGGAAAAACCAGAATCACTTGCCATGGAAATAAATACAAAGATTATTAAAACGCACCCAGAGACTCTTGCCTGCTGTGAAGTCTAAGGCTGAGACCAGTTCTCTGTTTGTTAAAAGGGGAGATTAGCCAGGGCTGGAAGGTGTTAGAGACATCCTAGCACCTGATGGAGACTTCAAAGACCCCGAGGGGAGGAAAGAGCCCTGAGAGAGAGAGTGTTCTCACCATGGCATGCAGTGTCGGTTTTTTAAAAACTTTTAATTAAAATATGGCACACAGATCCTCAGTGTACAGCTCTGTGGACTTTCACAAACTGAACACCCATGTCGCCAGCACTAGATCAAGAAACAGAACACGAGCAGACTTCCAGGAGGACCTTCATTTCCCCACCAGCATGGCCACTGCCCTGGCTTCTGGTACCCAGTTTCACGCTGCATCCCAGCACCCCTTAGACTTTCTGACACTTGTATCCCGTCCTTGGGGCATGCCACTCACCCTCTGTTATTTAGTCCTTCTCGGGGGCAGTCTGCCTGTGTGTCTCGGTGTGCATTGCAAATCCCACGCTCGCTCCTGCCAGGTCACTTTCCTTCTCTGGGTCTCCTTTTGCAAAACGTTGGGCTGAAGGATGATCCCTAATGTCTCCTCTGGGCTTGAGAGTGTGCGACTCATCAAGCCACAGCTCCCACCCCACGTGTCTTTCACCAACAGACCTCTCAGGCGGCCCGCCATCATCTGCTTTTTAGGTAGGAGAGGAGGAAGGCCAGGGCCCCTCTAAGCTGGTCTGGCCTGTGTGGTGGATGCGAGGTGCATCTGTATCCTCCGCAGAGAGAGGAGGAGCGGCTCAGCAGACTCTGGGGTGGAGGCAGAAAGTGGGCAGCAGCTGGGCCACATCTGGCCTGCACACACCCTTTGCTGGTCCTGCAGCGTTTTTGCTTTGGATTTTTGCCGGCAGGAGCAGAGTGGGGGCTGGGCAGGCCTCCCCTTCAGGCAGCCCACTCCATCCACACCTGCCCAAATCACCCATTTGTGCTATCGGCCCGCTTCCTTAGGCTTTGAATTCATGACCCATATTCTAAGGTGGTGATTTTTATTTAATATCCTAAGACTCTTTCTTCCAATGAAGTCTTACTCCACTGGACAGATAAGAGGTGCACCTCTGGCTGAAGCACATGAGGGCTGTGGTACCCAGAATCCCCTTCTCTGATGTCCCAGGGCCCCCACTGGCATCCTTTCCCATTTTACAGATGGGGACCTGACCTCCAAGAGGGTAAAAGCGCTCTCCGAAGATGACCCTCTCCCTTTGGGTTCGGGTGCAGAGGGTGCATTAGCCTTTTCTGACTGGTGTGGAAACTGAGGCCAGGGCCACGCTGGCCACTGCAGGCCTGGCCTCCACACCCCAGTCTGCTCCTCTTGTACCGGCTGCGGGGCTGCCGTTGCCACACGTGTGCCCTCTCTTTGGTTCGCAGGTGGGCATTCTCTCTGGCCTCCACTTAACATTCTGGGGTCCCGGACCCTGCCTCTCTCCCCCCCAGATCAAGGCTGAAGACCCCAGTGGTGACTCAGCCCCAGCGGCACCCCCACCCCCGCAGCCGGCTCAGCCGCATCTGCCCCAGGCCCAACTCATGTTGACGGGCAGCCAGCTAGCCGGGGTAAGTACTCGGGGTGCACGGGGTGGGGTGGGGGTGGCAGGGACCGGCCAGCTGCCTCCCATCTGTTACAGGACCGGTGGTGGCCTAGGATGTCCCGCCAGGGCCACGGCCACTCTCTCAATGCCTGCCTCTGACCCTCCTCTGTCCTCCTGGAAGACCTGCCCCCTAACCCGCTTGGCTCAGGCACTAACCCCTGTCTGCTTTCTCTGCTCCCCCCGTGCCCTGCCTCCGGCCCCCGCTGCCCCCACCCGGCCCACAGCTCACGGCGCTGATGCCAGCTCAGCAGCAACTCCTCCTGCAGCAAGCGCAGGCCCAGCTCCTGGCCGCCGCCGTGCAGCAGTCCAGTGCCGCCGCCGCCGCCGCCGCCGCCGCCTCCTCCACCTCCTCCTCCTCTTCCTCCTCCTCCTCCTCTGCCTCCTCCTCGACCTCGCAGCCCCCGGCCTCCTCCGGGGGAGGCGACCTGCCACCACCACAGCCTGCCAGCCAGCCCCCCGGGACCCCCCAGCTCACCCTATCCCAACCCATCCAGCTCACAGCACAGGTAAGGGCAGCCCCAGGGAGCACACTCCCTCCAGCCGAGGACCTGAGGAAGCCGAGACTGTGCAGGAGGCTGGCAGGTCCACGGGGACCGTTGTGACCACCAGCCACGGGCCAGGCAGTCCCCAGCAACCTTAGGAAGCCTGGGGAGATGCTGCCACCCATCTCTCAGAGGGGTCAAGCGAGGCTCAGGGAGAGGACACCCTCCACGTGATGGGAGTGCCTGGCTATCCACTTTCTGTGCATCTGGCTGAGGGTTCACAGCCACCTGGGAGGCTGACACATTATCCTCAGTTTACAGTGGAGGAAACCAGGGGTCACTTTCACGCACAAGACCTGTGTGGGTGCAAAACGAAAGGCTGAGAATCAGAATTAGTGCCCCCACATCGCGTCCCCTGTCTCGTCCAGCGAGATGCTCTATCAGAAAGGGGCCTGTGGTCTGTGAGTTAGGAAATGCTGCCTTCTCTCCCCCCATTCTGGAGACTTCTGGTCTGCGTGAAATCATGCATGAGTGGCTGTATTAGCTTCTAGGGCTGCCATAACAAAGTATCACAAACTGGGTGGCTTAAAACAACAGAAATGTATCATCTCAGGCTAGAAGTCGAAAATCAAGGTGTCAGCAGAGCTGGGCTCTCTCACAAGGCTCTAGGGGAGAATCCCTCTTTGCCTCTTCTCGCTTCTGCTGGTGCAGGAAATTGCTGGCTTTCTCATAGATCGATGACTCCAGTCTCTGCCTCCATCGTCACTTGGCCATCTTCTCTCTGTGTGTCTGTCTCTGCATCCAAATTTCCGCTTCTTATAAGGACACCAGTCATTGGATTAGGGTCCATCCTAATGACCTCCTTTTAACCATCTGCAAGGACCTCGTTTCCAAACAAGATCATATTTACAGGCACCAGGGGTTAGAACTTGTACCATTTTTTTTTTAATGGCCGTGCCACACGGCATGTGGGATCCTAGTTCCCCAACCAGGGATCGAACCTGCACAACCCCTGATTGGAAGGGCAGAGTCTTAACCACTGGACCACCAGGGAAGTGCCCTACCATATCTTTTTAGGGGATACAATTCAACCATGACAGTGGCCATTAAGGTTGGTGGGAGCAGAGTAGAAGCTGGGCAGGCCTGCTCTTCCGACAGGCTGCTCTCTCCAGCCCACGCCGTCCTTCCACCCTGCTTGTGTCACCCGTTTGAGCTGTTAACCTGGTTTCCATAAAGCATTTGAGTCTGTGGCCCGTGTTCCAGGGCAGTGAAGGGCCTGGGATGTCCTACAGCGAGGGATCCTGTTTAACTTCCCTTGGCCCCACATTTCTCACAGTGACAGCTCCCAGGATCCTCCTCCTCCCTCTCTCTCCACCCGCCAGGGGCCTCGGAATCCCCGGCTGCCTGCACTGTCTCCACCAGGGAGCTGTCCAGCACCTGCGAGGCTGTCCCCTCGACAGCGGTCAGGCTCGGATGGGCCTGTTCCACTGCTGATCAGCACTCCCATTCGGGTCTGTCCTTAACACTGAGCGCGTCTCTGCCTCCTTAGAGCTTCCTGCCGCTGGGCCCGGCTCTGCAGAAACACAGAGCAAGCTGGCCTCACTACTCAGTAGCGACTCTTCCAAAGGGATCCTCCCAAGGCCCGGCTCGCCACTATATGTAGCCTGTCGGGTGCTGCCTTTGTACCAGGCACTGTGCTAACGTGACCTCCTTGAATCCACAAATGCTTCTCCTGGCCGAGGCTCGGGGGTGTGGGTGGGGCGAAGGGAGAAGTGACTTGCCTGCCCCAGGTCACACTGTGAGCTCAAGTGGCAGAGCCAGCCTGGGAGCCAGGCCTGGGAGTCCAGGGCTCTAACTACAGGATCTGGGGCTGCCGCCTCTAGCTGGCACCCCTCCCACCCCAGCAGCCGGTGATCTGTTTCCCTCGTAGCACACACGGCTCTGCACGGAGCAAGGCCGAGGCTCAGGGCTCCTCACTAGGCCTCCAATCTCAGTGCCCCTGCTTCTGTTCTTCTTTCTGCCTGGAAATCAGCCCCTCTCTTTACCTGCACAGCTCCTCCTCATCCTTTAAGCCCCAGCTCGGGAGCCCTCCCCTCCAGAAAGTCTTCCATGACTTGCCTTCCTCCAGGTGGTTTGTTTTCCTGCCTCCTGCCTCCTCAGGGGGCTGCCAGCCCATCCTCTCCTTCTGCCACAGCCCTGATCACCCGGGGCTGTTTCCAGATTTGCCCTTGGAAATGTCTGTTGAAGGAACACAGACTACAGGGAGGGAGGAGGGACCGAGAGCCTAGTGCAGACCCAGCCAGGCCATCAGCCCCTGTGAGCAGTGGAAAACACTTCTGTTTAACCACCTCCTCCAGGCTCCCCACACCCCCCTGCCACACACTATCCCCCCCAGGCTCTGATCCTCAAGGTCTCCTCCAACCTCTGCTGCCCAGCCCTTTCCTCTCGCTTCTCTCGCCCCAGCTTCCCTCAGCTCTGATTTTCTCCATCTGTCTCCTGCAAGGGCAAAGCTGGGCTGAGGGTGTTCCCTAGGAGTTCTGTCACTCCGCAGTCTCACTTCCCCAACAGACCAATGTTTATCCCATGAGCCGGGCACCATGCTGCACCCAGGCCACAGCGGAGACCACCGTCCTCCTGCCCTCGCTGCCCATGGCAGCCACAGCCAGCCCCGGCCCTCGGCTCGACTCTCTCCCCCGCCTGTGTCTCATGTCTGCCGGTGCCACTTCCCGTGCCTGCTCAGCTCTGTCCTGCCCTTGTTTCGCAGATACTTCCCGCCTTCTGGGTCAGGCCCTGGTGGGAAGCAGGGGTGACTCAGACCCAGCCTTTCCCACGGAGGGAATCCCAGCCATGAAGCGAAACAGACACACCAACGAGCCACTAAGAAATGCTTTACTTGAAAAATACTAAGAAAAAAAAAATACGAAGAAAGTAAAAAAGCATCCGTAGCCCTGTCACTTTAAAATTACATTAAGTATGAAGGGAAAGTCCGCCTTCTGTCCCTCTAATGCCAGCTTCCAAAGTAATGTGGGTCAGTTTGGCAGGAAACCCCCCTGCGTTTCTCTAGCCTGGACGGAAGGGACAGTTATAATACAATTTTACCACTGACTTTTTTTTTTTTTGGACCACGCCGCGCGGCTTGTGGGATCTTATTTCCCTGACTAGGGATTGAACCCAGGCCCTCGGTAGTGAAAGCACAGAATCCTAACCACTGGACCGCCAGGGAATTCCCTATAACACAGTTTTACAATTTGTGTGTCCAGCGCTTGACACGATGCTGTCTACAGAGGGGGCCACACAGATGTTTACTGAATCGAGGAGGGATGTTTTGTTGCAGCTTTTCAATCAAGGGTAGGAAAGACATCTCTCCAGGGGAGTAATTCAGAATGTCTAAGGTAGGGTAGGCATTGATTGCAAATTTACATTAACAGTTAAAACATCATTTTGTATTTGAAGAGCAGGAGAGGAAAAGTCCCTATTTTTGTAATACGACCACAGCAAATAAAGCTTGAGAAGATTTTTTTAGGTGGGTAGGACCAAGTGAAGAAAGGTTTCCCAGAGACCTGCTGGATGTGGTGGGGATGCGGGAAAAGAAATGTGACTGTGTCTGAGGGAGTCAGGGAAGGCTTCCTGGAGGAGGTGATATCTGAACCAAGGCAGGACAAGTAGGAGTTAACCAGATGGATGACCTGGGGAAAGGGTTCCAGGCATGGGAATGGCAAATGCAAAGTGAGAGAGCAGGACAGGCTTGCGGAGGTGGGGGGTGGGAGCCAGCAAAGGATGAGCTGGGAGGGGGTGTCAGCAGGGCCGCAGCCCCACTCTACGCAGCTGAAAGGGAAAAGGGAATATTTGCATCAGATCACAGAAAAGGCCCAGCCGGGAACATCAGGCCCGGCCCCAGGGATCTGTCTCCTTTTTCATTCTGGGGCAGGCATAATGGGTACCAGCAGTTCTAGACTTGCAGCCACCCTGCCCAGGGAGATAAAACACACCCACCTGCCAGGTTTGCGTCGTTGCCTCCTGACCTCTGAGAAGGTGGGGTCAGCCCCACCTGGACTGCATGACCTGAGAGTGGGGGAGGGCAGGTCCCCCAGAGGTGGAGATGGGTCCTGCTGCTGGAGAAGGAGGGGGTGGGGTGCCAGGTCAGCCCAGCCACCCACCTGGCACCACAGGCACCAGAGTCCAGGAGCTGGGCCGAGATGTGCTGGTCACTCCAGGACTCCTGGGTTGGGATCGCTGTTGCTTGTCTATCCTGGCATTTTACCATGAGGTAGCATGGGATGTAATGTGCAATTGGCATGTAGGTGTTTTTTTCTCCCTGTTGAATGGTTCTCTGTTCCACGGTGTTCTACCCCAGCTGCCTCCCCAGGGCCAACCTCTGGGGCATGGGCGTATGTAGAAGATCCTACGCTATAGACAGGCCACCTCTGTCCACCACCCACCCCAATCTTCAGAGCTTCCTGTAGTAGAGGGACTGGAAAAATCATAGTCGTTTATTCATTCAACTAACACTTATTGAGCACCTTGTGTATGCCAGGCACTCATTCATGGCCCCGAGGGGACAGCTGTGAAGAAGGCAGAAGTGGTTGCCCTTGAGGATGTTATGTTCTAGTGGGAAGACAGTAAACAAGTAAACAAATGAGCAAAACAAGATGGTTTTGGCGTGTAATGAAGAAAATGAAACAGGGTGCTGTCCTAGAGGGAGGAAGCCTTTTTTTTTTTTTAATGCCACACTGCATGGCAGGCAGGATCGGGGATTGAACCCGCAGTGGACGTGCGGAGTCTTAACCACTGGACCACCAGGGAAGTCTCAAGGGAGGAAGCGAATTTTAATGGGGTGGTCAGGAAAAGTTTCACTGAGAAGGTGGCCTTTGAGAACCGAGGCCTGAATGAGTCAGGCATGAAGAAGGCAGTGGGAGAGCTTAGGAAGAGGCAACAGCAAGTGCAAAGGTCCTGAGATGGAAGCCAGCTTGACTTGTTCAGGGCACAGAGGAAGGTGGAATGGCTGGAACAGAGTGAGCAGGAGACAAGCAAGAGGTGAGCAGGGGAGGCAGGCAACACTGGCTTTTGTAGGGCCTTGTAGGCAAGATCAAGGAGCTTGGAATGAGCACTGGGTATGATGGGAGGTTCTAAGCAGGTGAGGAGCATGCCCTGACTGTTTTGTTTTTTTCTGTTTTCTTTTGGCTGTGTCGGGTCTTCATTGCTGCACTCGGGCTTTCTCTAGCTGCAGCAAGTAGGGGCTACTCTTTGTTGCAGTGTGTGGGCTTCTCATTGCAGTGGCTTCTTATGGCACAGCACGGGCTCTAGGTGCATGGGCTTCCGTAGTTGCGGTGTGTGGGCTCAGTAGTTGTGGCTCACGGGCTCTAGAGCACAGGCTTAGTTGCCCCGTGGCATGTGGGATCTTCCCGGACCAGGGATCAAACCTGTGTCCCCTGCCTTGGCAGGCGGATTCTTAACAACTGCGCCACCAGGGAAGTCCCTGACTGACCCTTTACAAAGCTCCCTCCAGCTGCTGTGGGGAGAATGGACTAGAAGTGAGGAGAGGGAAGTCCTTGCAGGCACTGCGGGTGGGCGATGAGGGTGAAGGTGGGGTCCAGGATGCTATTTTGTATGGATCCGATAGGTCAAGGGTGACTCCTGGGATTTTGGCTTCAGCGGTTGGGTGGTGGTGAGGTGGTTTCCTGAGCTGAGGAAGGCAGGGGAGGAACAGGGTGTTTTGGAGGGTGGGGCTGAGGAACCAGGAGTTTCACTTTGGACATGATAGGGTTCGAAGAGTCTATTAATCACCCAAGTGGAAACATCAAATAAGCAGATGGATATTTGAGGTTGAAGCTCAGTGGAGGGTCTTGGCAGAAGCAGGAAGTTGTAAGTTTTCAGGAAGAGGATGGACTGGTGGGGCTTCCACCCTCTAGAGCTCACGGGGTGACATCAGGCAGGAGACTTGAGGGTGCGGTGCTAGCAAATGCTTGTGTTGGAGGAGTATGTTGTGACTTCCAAGATGCTTTGTGAATAACAATATTACACAGCCCAGTGAAGAGTTAGATATTATTACTCCTATTTGATAGATGAAAAAACTGAGGCTATGAGAGATGACTCAGTGAAAATGACTGCTGTTTAACAGAGGACCATTTCAGTGAAACAGGGATCAGGCTAAATGTTCTACACCTGTTGTCTCCTTTAATTCTTTAATAGCCCCATGAGGTAAGAATTATTGAGGTGTCACCTGAGGAAATTGAGGCTTAAAGAGGCTAAGGAACTGCCCATGGTCTCATGGAGTGTAAGGGACAGAGTCAGATGTCTGGCCGTCTCCAGAACACAGGTTGTTCCAGGACACTGTGCATTGTCACCCTATACAGTAAGGCCCGGAGAGACAGCTGGCTTCCCCCAAGTCACACAGCAGAAGCGGGCACGGGAATTCCCTGGCGGTCCAGTGGTTAAGACTATGTGCTCTCACTGCCAAGGGCCCGGGTACAGTTCCTGGTGGGGGAACTAAGATCCCACAAGCCGCGCAGTGCGGGCAGTGGGGTGGGGGAGGGACAGGCACGATGGCCAAGAGTTGAACCCCCACGGTTCTCAGCTGGAAGGGACCCTTGCACCCCCCAGGTGACCTTCTCACCCAGTGTGGGACCTCCCTCCGCACGGTTCTGGGCAGGTGGCAGTGCAATTTCAGCCAGGTGGCCCCCAGGACAAGTGCTCACTGTCTCCCCAGGTGGCTCCTTCCACAATTGGTTGCAAATAATTTACATGGTCCCCAGACCCCGTCCCTTCCCATCCTCCCCACCCTGGACTTCACTCTAGGCTGTCCAGTCTTGGCAGCACAAAGGGTCAAGAGCTGGTCATAATTTTCCGTATTAGGGATGGCAAGTGAGTGTCGACGTAGGTGTGGACAGCGTCCCGGTTGGGGTGGCTGCGGGAGCGTGTGGAGGCCAGTCACGGGGGAGAGGGGGGTCGGCCCTGTGCGCTGGAGTGAGGCACCGCACCTGCGCGGCTCTGGGGCCCCAGCCTCCTCTAGTTCCTTCTCGAGGCCGCCTCCTCCCCACCAGGTGGAACGAAGCCCAGAGGGCGATTACACTGCAGTTCACCCATGTGTCATATGAACCGTGTGCCTCAGTCTTTCGGCCCCCAGTCTGCGGCCAAGATCCCACCTGTGGCAGAGCACAGCCAGTCTGCCCCCCATACACCACCAGTCCTAAGTTTCACCTTATGCGCTCGCTGAAAATTCGCGGATCACCTGTTTCGCAGAGTACAGCGGTGCGCAAGAATTTGTCTCCTCCCTTCTCGGCTTTAATGGGCCTTGCTAGCCCCTCTGTGCTGGTTTTTCTCACAGGTTACGGACAGAGCAGATGAGCCACTAAATATCCCGGCGGGCGGTCCTGCCGGCCGCTGGCGTCCCTCCACCTACTCTAACTTCTCCAGCACCTGTCTCGGTCCTAACACGCCCCCAGGTGGCTTCGGATGGTTTCCCGGTTCAGATGGCTCTAGGTTATGGAGAAATGGCGCCGCCTACTGGCCAACCCCCAGGCTTGAGACCGGTCACTGTTCACCCAGAATCATCTTCTCTCTCTCTCCTTGAATTCCTTTGGTCAGCCAGCCTTTGGGTATCGTCCACCACACCCGGACACCTTTCTTTTTCTTTCTTTCTTTCTTTCTTTCTTTCTTTCTTTCTTTCTTTCTTTCTTTCTTTCTTTCTTTCTTTCTTTCTTTCTTTCTTTCTTTCTTTCTTTCTCTCTCTCTCTCTCTCTCTCTCTCTCTCTCTCTCTCTCTCTCTCCCCCCCCTCCCTCCCTCCCTCCCTCCCTCCCTTCCTTCCTTCCTTCCTTCCTTCCTTCCTTCCTTCCTCCCTCCCTCCCTCCCTTTCTTTCTTGGCTGCATTGGGTGTTCGTTGTTTTCTCTCTAGTTGCGGCGAGCAGGGCTACTCTTCGTTCTCGTATGCAGGCTTCTCATTCTGGTGGCTTCCCTTGTTGCGGAGCATGGGCTGTAGGCTCACAGGCTCAGTAGCTGTGGCTTGAGAGCTCCAGAGTGCGGGCTCAGTAGTTGTGGCACTCGGGCTTAGTTACTCTGCAGCACGTGGGATCTTCCTGGACCAGGGATTGAACCCGTGTCCCCTGCATTGGCAGGTGGATTCTTTTTTTTTTTTAAGAAATTTATTTTATTTACTTATTTATTGGCTGCATTGGGTCTTTGTTGCTGCACGAGGGCTTTCTCTAGTTGTGGCGAGTGGAGGCTGCTCTTCGTTGTGGTGTGTGGGCTCCTCATTTCCGTGGCTTCTTTTGTTGCAGAGCATGGGCTCTAGGTGTGTGGGCTTCAGTAGTTGTGGCACATGGGCTCAATAGTTGTGGTGCACGGGCTTAGTTGCTCTGTGGCATGTGGGATCTTCCTGGAACAGGGATCAAACACGTGTCCCCTGTATTGGCAGGCAGATTCTTAACCACTGCACCACCTAGGAAGTCCCTGGCAGGCAGATTCTTAACCACTGCATTGGACACCTTTCTGCATGGGGGATACAGTGAGGAAGAAGGCAGACAAGTCTGTGCCTTCATGGTGCTGGCATCTACCCTGCTTGAGGAGACAGACAGGAAGCTGTAATTGCTATGAAGAAAGAAAAAGAGTATAATGTAAGAGAGCGACTAGGGAAAAGAAATCTCTGTGTCAGAGCAAGTGGCCAGGGGAAGCCTCTCTGAGGAGGGGGCATTTGATAAAGGCTTGAATGATGAGTAGGGTCCAGTCATGTGCAGGTCAAGAAGGGGTGGGTACAGCACATGCAAAGGCCCTCAGGTGGGGACTTCTTTCTGAGTTCAGTGGCAGGAAGGAGACCAATGTGGCCGGATGAGTTAGGGAGTGACTGAGTCGTGGGAGGTGAGGAAGGCCAGGTCATGCAGGACCATGGCAAGGAGCTGGATTATATTACAAATTCGATGAAAACCAGTGGAGGCTTTATGATTCTATAATTTTTTTTTTCTTTCAGCCGTGCAATGCAGCTTGCAGGATCTTAGTTCCTTGACCAGGGATTGAACCCGCTTCCTCAGCAGTGAAGGCACAGAGACCTACACACTGGACCTCCAGGGAATTCCCTCTATTAGTATTTTAGAACAAGAACCTGGATTCCACAGACTGCCCCCAGAGGGGTCTGTGGATAGAATTCAGGGGTGAGGGTCCCTGAACTTGGATGGGAAAAAAATTATGCTTCAATTTTTACTATCTTCTAACTGAAGACTTAACATTTCCTTCTGGTATGAATATAGGCAGCAGAGCACAGTAGTATTAGCAGTGCTTGGACTTTGTCACCAATGGAATGCACAGATATTTCCATATTCTATTACAGTTGTTGCAGGTCTTTTATTTATTTTTAAAAGATTTATTTATTTGGTTGTGCTGGATCTTAGTTGTGGCAGGCGGGCTCCTTAGTTGCAGCTTGCAACTCTTTAGTTGTGGCATGTGAACACTTAGTTGCAGCATGCATGTGGGATCTAGTTCCCTGACCAGGGATTGAACCCGGGCCCCCTGCACTGGGAGCAGAGGGAGTCATCCACTGTGCCACCAGGAAAATGACCTCCCCCTTTTTTTATGTAGATCTTTTAAAATATAGTTTTCAATCATTGCTTTGAAATTACAGTGGTCATCAGGTCTATTGCTTGCTCTTATTATTTAATGGGTTAACAAAGAAGCCCATTGATTACTATTTATCACAATCCAAAATATGTTTCATGCCTGTATTTTAATATAATTGATTTCATTTGAAGTTTTATATATTTTATGTTATGCATTTTTTTCTTTTAATTCTGAGAAGGGGGGAGTAGGTTTTGTCAGACACAAAAGAATTCAGAGCACAAAAAACTGTAGAAAAAATTTTGGTAGGGGACTTCCCTGGCAGTCCAGGGGTTACAACTCCGCCCTTCTGCGGCTGGGGGCCTGGGTTTGATCCCTGGTCAGGGAATTAATATCCCACAAGCTACATGGTGTGGCTAAAAAAAAAAAGATATGGAAAAAAATTTTGGTAGGACTTGTGGATAGATTGGATGGATGAGGGAGAGGGAGGGAAGGAGGGAATCAGGGCTGAGTCCCCAGTTTCTGGTCTGAGTCACGGTGGCTGGGAGCAGTGGTTAAGGTTTTCATGTGGACTCCTCACTGTGAGATCCATTTCATATTGGGATGCATTTTCCCCATCCTTTCCCTCTCCCTGCTGATTCAGAAAGAAATCTGCAGACCCCTCTTTCAGGCTTCTGGAGAGAAGGGGGAATTTTCACTGAGAGTCACATTCCCAGAGAGACAGGAGTTAACAAAGATTTTAATCAACAAGCTAAGTGTTATAGGAAATCAGGAAAATACTAGTAACAAGCCTATTTCTGGCCTTACTTATTTGATTCAATTCAGTGGGCACTTAATGGGGGCTTTCCAGGCTCTGCTAAAAGTTAGGGATACAAGAAGAATAAGACATGGCCTCTACCTTTTAGAGTTTCAGTCTAGCAGAGGCAATGTGTTTGTAAGCAAATGCATTGCATTCTGAGAAGTGCAGCGTAGAGGAAGGTGGGAACAGTTTCAGGGCCTTTTAAAGAAAAAGAAGACGGAGTTCCCTGGTGGTCCGGTGGTTAGGATTGGCGCTTTCACTGCTGTGGCGCCAGATTCAGTCCCTGGTGGAGGAACTGGGATCCCACAAGCCGTGAGGCGTGGCTGAAAAAAAAAAGAAGAAGAAGAAGACAAAATTATAAAACGAAGATTAGATATTGGGGGGTTCTTAGAAGGGTCTCAACAGCGATGTACAAGAATTTTTGTTTCCCCCCACACCCCAACATTGTGTGTCATGCACTGTGGTTAGGTAAAAATAGTATCTCAGGGCAGTTGTAGTTGTGTTTACCTTATTGTGAGTTAATCTGAATTTTTTTTTTATTTAGAGCTGTTTGTATTTCTTTTGCTGGACAGTTGCCAGACCTATCTGTTGGCCAGATTACTATTGGGTCATTATTTTGGTTTTTTTCTTATTGATTTGTAATTGCTCTTTATATGTGAGAGAAATGAACACTTTGTGTCAAGTTGCTTATATTTCCGCCTAGTTTTTTCACTTCCTGGGACATTAAATTGGTCTTTGGAATAATAACAGCATTGAGAGCAATTGAGGGGCATGTGTAATTCCCCCCAATTTGCCAGTAGGAAAAATATTGTACCTGTAAGTAACATAACTTTCAACTACTGTACATAAAGTTGTTAAGTAAATTATGAAGTATCAGTCTTCATTCACTCAACATATATATGTGGAGCACCCACTGAGTACCAGATGCTGTTCTAGGTGCTAAGATTGCAGTGGTAACCAAAACCATCAAGATCACACGCTCATGGGGCTGACATACCACTCACTGAGGGAGATGCACCATGAAAGAGTAAACAGAAAGAGAGATACATTAAGATAGTGATAAGTCTTATGAAGGGGGTGAAATGGAGGTGAAAAAGGGAGGTGTGGCGGTCGACCTAAGCAGGAGTGTAAGAACTAGAACTGCCTGGCAGAGGGAAGAGCAAGTGTAAAGGCCCTGAGGCAGGAGTTGAGGTTAGAAAGACTATCACAGGCCTCAGTATAAAGGGCCTTAGCAGCTGGGTAAGGAGTTTTGATTGTATTATTATGGGCTACAAGAAGCCATTGGAGTGTGTGTCGGGGAGGTGCTTTTTCTTCCGGAAACATCCAAGCCTAAAAGCAGAGAGAATGATATACCTTCACCCAGCCCAATAGATATCAACATTTTGCCAATCCTATTTCATCTATATTCCTCACTTTTTTGGTGAAGGGGCTGGGTTTTGCTTCTTTCTTTTTTTCCTGCCTCATTCCCCTTAATTTTTTTTTCACTAAAGTATAAAAAATACTGAAAAGTACACAGATCATAAATATACAGCTCAACGAGACTCACAAACTGAGCATATCCATGTAACAGGTACCCAGATCAAGAAACTGAATATGGTAGGCTCCCCAGAAGCCCCCGGGATCGCTTCTGGTCTATACCTCCCAGACTTCTAACATGCAAATGGAACTTAAAAATCAAGGGGTAGGCAGGGTTGGTTCCTCCTGAGGGCTGGAGAGAAGGATTTGTTCCAGGCCTCTCTCCTTGGCTTGTAGATGACTGTCTTCTCCCTGCATCTCTTCACGTTGTCTGTTGTCCATGTTTGTCTGTCTCTAAATTTCATATGGGATTAGGGCCCACTCTAATGACCTCATGTTAACGTGATCATCTGCAGAGACTCTATCTCCAAATAAGGTCACACTCTGGGATTCCGGGGGGTTAGGATTCCAACATATGTTTTTGGGGGGAGGGGATGAGGAGGGGACACAGTTCAACTCATAACAGTGCCAAAGAGTTTCCCAAAGTGATTGTACCAATTTAATCAGCCGCCAGGGGCTGGAGCGTTTTAAAGCTAATTCCAGACATGATATCATTTGCCTTGGAAGTGTTTGAAAAGGAAGGAAGACTTGGTCTGATTTACATTTTTAAACGACTCTATTTGTTCTGTGGGAATATAAGACAAGGCAAATATTTCATCAAGAAAGAAAAGATAAATAAAGAGCGAGCCCTCCTGTGATGACTCATGTAGGATGCTCCAGCTTCCTGGGTGCCTTTAGCTCAGGGCCGTGTCCAGAGACCCGTGCTCCGTCCCTTGACAGCTGTGCCAGCCTGCCCCATGGAGCACTCCTCGGGGCTCAGGCGATGCAGGGGGAGGAGCCGGGCCAGCACTCAGGCTGGGTTTCTGTCCACCCCTCTCCCTTCCAGGACATCCAGCAGCTCCTCCAGCTCCAGCAGCTGGTGCTTGTGCCGGGTCACCACCTCCAGCCACCTGCTCAGTTCCTGCTGCCGCAGGCCCAGCAGAGTCAGCCAGGTAAGGCCTCCACCCTGCATAGCCTCCCAGATGCCTCCACAGAACTACTCCCTCTGCCCCCGTCACCCTGTGCTTTCCCTCTTGTCTCCCCAGGCCTGCTACCGACGCCAAATCTATTCCAGCTACCTCAGCAAACCCAGGGAGCTCTTCTGACCTCCCAGCCCCGGGCAGGGCTGCCCACACAGGTGAGTGGTCCACTGAGTGTGTTAGGCTGTGGGTGAACGGCGTGGAGTGCAGGGGAGCGAGGGTCCCCTCTCCATTTGGCCCACCCCACAGCCAAAGGGGCCAAAACAGGAGTCAAGAGCCCTGGGGCCCAGCACTGCTGTGCCACTAATTTGCTATGGGACCCTAGGCAAGCCCCTCTCCCTGTCTGAGTCAGCTTCTTCCTCTGCAGAAAGAGGGGAGTCAACCAGACCAGTGGCTCCTTTTATTTGTTTATGTATCCACTTATTTATTTATTTATTGGCTGCATTGGGTCTTCATTGCTGCACATGGGCTTTCTCTAGTTGCGACAAACAGGGGCTACTCTTCATTGTGGTGCATGGGCTTCTCTTGTTGTGGCTCACGGGCTCTAGACCTCAGGTTCAGTAGTTGTGGCTCTCAGGCTTAGCTGCTCCGAGGGGCATGTGGGATCTTCCCAGCCCAGGGCTCGAACCGTGTCCCCTGCATTGGCAGGCGGATTCTTGACTACTTTGCCAACAGGGAAGCCCCTAGACCAGTGGCTCTTAACCCTTTCTGGCACATGGATTCCTTTGAGAGTCTGATGGAAGATTTGAATCTGACCCCCGTTGCACATGTGCACAAACAAAATTTCAAGGGGTTCCAAGGCTTTGTGTCACGAATGCTTCAGATCTCTTCCAGCACTCCAAATGGGGGGTTTCCCTGAGGAAGGCGTCTGTTGGGTACTAGTTCACGTCCCCTTCCCAGACCAGAGACTGCAAACAAGGGCTCACACTCATTTAAAAACTGAGTTAGTTGTCAACAAAATTCCCAGAAAACGCCAGGTTCCTAGCTTTTTTGGACAAACCAGAAGCTGTGGGAAGGCTGGATCTGCGTCCACAGGTGTGCGCTCAGGCCCCCTCCTGCAAGGCATGAGCTCTCCAGGCTGTCTTGGCGTCCTCCTGCCTGGCCCCCATGGCCTTTCAGGTTGCTGCCTGGGTTCTAAACTTTTTTTCTTTTTTGTCCTTCCTGGCCATGCCGCACAGCTTGCAGGGTCTTAGTTCCCTGACCAGGGATCAAACTTGTGCCCCTGCAGTAGAAGCACAGAGTCCTAACCACTGCACCACCAGGGAATTCCCATGGGTTCTAAACTTCAATAATCATCTTTCATGCTTATGGATTTCAAAGTTCCCTCCTACCTATTTTTCACAACGGCCCTTTAAAAAATATATATGAACTATTTCAGAAAACCTGAAAAGTTTAGATAGTAATACAGGGCTGAGCTGCAATTCTGGAATCCAAAATGCTCAGAAAATCAAGTTGTTCTTGTAATGTGGGCACGAGAAATCATTTGGCTGCAAAACCTGTCTTGACCTGATGCGAGGCAGTGTGTGACTTTTCTTTATCCTTCTTGTGTGATACTGGTGCTTTGCCCTCAGCTGTTGATACGTCCAGATATGGGGTGATGCCTTGACCCTGATGGGGGAGGGTCACATTGTCTATGATATATGCCCCATATAGGCTTTCGAAAATCTGAAAAGTTTTTGAATTCCAAAACACATCTGGCCCCACGGTTTTGGATAGTCAATCAAGGACCTATGTGTCCAACATCCCTGCACCTACCACCTGCTTAGATGTTTTATTTTTAGGGAAATGAAGCATTCCAGAGAGAACTGTTGCTTCCTTGTAAATTCCTCTCGTCGCTCTCCCTGTCTGTTTTTAAAAATACTTTTACTTTCTTTGTCGACTATTCATTTTTTAACCCAGTTCTCTCAACAGCTCCATAGGGTAGGTAGAGTAGCTATGATTGTTCCCATTCTGCAGAGGGGGAAACGGAGGCCCAGGGAGATTAAGAAATTTGCCTGAGTTACCCAGGAATCCGGTAGCAGAGCCAGGCTTTGATTCCCTACCTGAGAGGAGGCTAAAAACCATCACCCCCAGCGCCACCGAAAGAGTGTTTGGTGAAAGGAGATGGCTGCTCCTTATGGAAGTCTGCAGGCTGGGAGGAATGTGCAGAGAATTTCAGGCAGTGAGAGGGCCCTTGTGGGGCGGCAGAGTGTCACCTTGATTGGCAGTGAGTGTGGAGGGGCCACCTGGGGGCAGGTGGAGGGGAGTCTTCAGGAAGAGGCTGGACTGCGGGGAGGGAGGGGGAGGGACTGCGCAGCCAATGCCGAGCCCCATCCTGGTCCTCGGGCCTGCATCCCACCCACCTGCCCACCCCACCAGGCCGTGACCCGCCCCACGCTGCCCGACCCGCACCTCTCGCACCCGCAGCCCCCCAAATGCTTGGAGCCACCATCCCATCCCGAGGAGCCTAGTGACCTGGAGGAGCTGGAGCAGTTCGCTCGCACCTTCAAGCAACGCCGCATCAAGCTGGGCTTCACGCAGGTCTGGGGCCACTCGGCAGGCTAGGCGGTGGGCATGGGGTGACAGGGCGGTGTGACTAGCTGGTGGTCGGGGTGATGGGGTCTAGCCACCCAGTGGACGGAGTGGAGGGCGTAGCCATGTGGTGGGCGGGGTGAGGGGCGTGACCGGCTGGTGAGCCGGGGGAGGAGCGTAGCTCCCTAGTGGGTGGGGTGAAGGGCATAGTCATCTAGGGGGCGGGCGGGGGCGGGGCCAGATGGTGGGCGGGGCTGAGCCTTTTGCCCGGCCCTGACCGCAGCCCCATCCCCAACCCACTGGCTCAGGGTGACGTGGGCCTGGCCATGGGCAAGCTGTACGGCAACGACTTCAGCCAGACGACCATCTCCCGCTTCGAGGCCCTCAACCTGAGCTTCAAGAACATGTGCAAACTCAAGCCCCTCCTGGAGAAATGGCTCAACGACGCAGGTGGGACTTGGGCTGGGGGCTCCCGGGCGGGCGGCAGGCCGGGGAAGGCGCCCTCTCATGCCCCCGTCTCCTCCCGGACACAGAGACTATGTCTGTGGACTCAAGCCTGCCCAGCCCCAACCAGCTGAGCAGCCCCAGCCTGGGTTTCGACGGGCTCCCCGGCCGGAGACGCAAGAAGAGGACCAGCATCGAGACAAACGTCCGCTTCGCCTTAGAAAAGAGTTTTCTAGCGGTGAGGCCCCACCCTTCTGGGCGGCCCTGAGGGCTGGCGGGAGGATGGGCCCGGGGCTAACGAGCCCTCTGCCCGCAGAACCAGAAGCCTACCTCAGAGGAGATCCTGCTGATCGCAGAGCAACTGCACATGGAGAAGGAAGTGATCCGCGTCTGGTTCTGCAACCGGCGCCAGAAGGAGAAACGCATCAACCCCTGCAGCGCGGCCCCCATGCTGCCCAGCCCGGGCAAGCCGGCCAGCTACAGCCCCCACCTGGTACCAAGAGCCCCTCGAGGGGTGGGGCCACAAAGTTCTGGCACACCCTCGCCCCTTGGCAGGCACCTTGTGTGCAGCACAACCTACCTGGTTGTCCACAATTCCTAGAATGGAGGCAGGGAGAGTCACCCTTGGGGACAGACAAGCTGTCACATGGGTGAAGCACAGTCACACAGAGAAACATCATTTCCAGGGAACGGTGGTCTTATGTGGGGGATACAAACACCCACCAACACACAGGGGCACAGCCAAATACAGAGTTATCACAGGATGTAGCCACATGGGGATGGGTACCAGATAGGGGATATAGGCATCCCCCCTCACACAGGCTCCCAACCACACAGACACTGGCAGGGACACCATCGCACCCCTGGGTGCGCACTCAGGCTCACAGCCTGCTCGGGATCAGACACACTGGGACATCCCTTCATCCCACCTAGTGTGGAAAGGGTTGTGACACGACGGAGAGGAGCAAGGGGGCCCGAGGAGCACCCCCCCCCAGCCCAGTGATGCGAGGGAAGGAGGGACCATCTGAGCTGAGTCATAAGGACAAGAGAGAGTTAGCCAGCCAGTGAAGAGCAGGCAAAGGCATCTCTGTGTGCAAAGGCCTAGATGCTAGAGTGTGCGGATCCTGATATGAGGAGCCCAGTGCGGTTTAGTGTGGTTGCAGCTGGAATATTTAAAAATGAGTGTGGGGGGGGGTGGGGGTGGGGGATGGGCAGGGCCCAGACACCAATGCAAATGCTGAAGGAGCTTCAACGTGAACCATAGACAGTGAGGCGCTAAAGATGAGTTTTGACCCTGGGGGGGACTGGGGTTGAGTGAGGCTTCTGGTGTTGATGGAAAGATGAGACTGGAGGCAGGGAGGCTCAGAAGGAGACTAGTGGATGGTCCCAGAAAATCAAGCAATATAACATCTCAATACTGGGATGCAGAGACACACCTTATCCTCATAACCCACCCCACCCCCTAGCCTCACAAGCACGTGTGCTTGCATGCTTGCACATATACACACCTACATACTTCAGACCTGCAACTGGATAGTGTCAGAGGAGAGGCAGGGAATGACTGCCTCCTGTCTGTGGCCCAGGGTCACCTAGGGCGAATGTGACAAAAGCTGATGGAAAGCACCTGGCACGATACAAACATAGACTTGCACCCAGAGCCCCCTTTCCCTGTCTCGGAGGCAGAGGCGCAGGGGTGGTACCCACAGGGAGCACCATGGGAGCTGCTGGAAGACAGTGGCCTAACCATGTCTCTTTCCTCTCTCCCCAGGTCACACCCCAAGGGGGCGCCGGGACCCTGCCATTGTCCCAAGCTTCCAGCAGTCTGAGCACAACAGGTCAGAGAGGGCAGAGGATGGGGCGGGGGGAGGTACTGGGAGAACACAGTGCAGGCGGCAGCCCGAGGTGCTCAAGCGGCTCAGGGCATCCCTGGGCCTCAAGGTTGAGCCTGGGGGGCGGGGGCATGGGGAGTGGGCAGCCTTGCCCCTCCCTGGCAGAGCAGCTCAGGCTTCATCTGCTCCATAATCTTATGTGAGAAAAGCATGGGGCTGATAAAGGCGATGTACTTTGGTTCTGTTTCTGGCATTTATAAACTGTGCGAACTCCAGAAGTGACCTCACCTCTCTGAGCCTCAGCTATAAAATTATTGGGAATGTATCATACATACAGAAGCTATATCCATGACTATATACATACAAAAGTGTATATGTGCACTTTTGTACCCAAAGCCCTCCTTTTCCCCTTCCTGGGGTAGGGCATGTTTAACACCATGTATAAGAATAACATAAAAACAAACACCACGCTGTCCTTCCCCAGGTTAGGAAATAATAACTGGAAGTTTATAAAGTAGTAGGGGTGTGCCTGGCCCTGGTCTAAACTCTTTATAAAGAATATTGACTCACTTAATCTTCACACCCATTTTATAAGATGGGTACTATTATCGTCCCCATTTTTCAGATGAGGGAACTGAAGGCCAGAGAGAGGTGAAGGTGGGCGCCCAAGGGCACCGCTGGGACGTGACAGAACCAGGAGCTGCTGTCCTGCGCCTCTGGCCTGAGCCGGCTGCCCTCGGAGCCCTCTCAGCCTCAGCGCGCACAGCTGCACCTTCCGGCCTGGCCGCTAGAGGGAGCCATAGGGCTCTGTCTTCTGGGCACCCCCAGTTCTTTGTTAATGTAAAGGGGCCCAGAGCGGAGATTCAGGGCTGGATAAGTGCACAGCGCACAGGCTCAGTGGGTGGCAGGTGCTCTTACTGCGATTACCGTCACCGTGGCAGAGGCACAAAGAAATGGCTGTGGGAAGAAAGGGCAGGAGGCCCAAGTGTGTTCTGACTGAGGAGATGCTGTGGGGACCGGGCAGGGAAGACGAGCGGGAATCGACCTCGGTGGAGGACGAGTGGAAGCTGAAGTCACTATCTCTCTGTCTCTCTCTGGCAGTTACTACCTTATCCTCAGCTGTGGGGACCCTCCACCCCAGCCGGACAGCTGGAGGGGGTGGGGCCGGGGGCGGGGCCGCGCCCCCCCTCAATTCCATCCCCTCTGTCACTCCCCCACCCCCGGCCACCACCAACAGCACAAATCCCAGCCCTCAAGGCAGCCACTCGGCTATCGGCTTGTCGGGCCTGAACCCCAGCACGGGGTAAGTGGGCAGCTGCAGGTAGGCGGCTGTGGGGAGAGGCAGGGTCGCTGCTGCTTCCAGGGTAGGAAGCTGTGCCCCCAGTTCTGTGGGAGGGTCTCTGCCCCTGCTAATGCCTCTGCTTTGCCTCTTGCAGAAGCACAATGGTGGGGTTGAGCTCCGGGCTGAGTCCAGCCCTCATGAGCAACAACCCTTTGGCCACTATCCAAGGTGCGTGCTGCCTCATGTCACTCCCATCGTCACCAGCCCTGTCCCCTGGGGCCTCGAGCCCCCCCCTCCCCGCCCCTCCATTGCTGCTCCAGCCACGCCATCCTGCCCCTGCTCACTGCATCGCTTGCCTCTTCATCCCCATCTCACCTTTGGGGAAGGTGTGAGGGGCGCTGATGGGGGTCTGTGGGTCAGATGGGAAGACAGGGGGCACTGCGGGTGGGACACTGGAAGACACCCCCAGCCCAGCCTCTCTCTCTCCCTGCCAGCGCTGGCCTCTGGTGGAACCCTGCCCCTTACCAGCCTTGACAGCAGCGGGAACCTGGTGCTGGGGGCGGCTGGCGCGGCCCCAGGGAGCCCGGGCCTGGTGACCTCGCCGCTCTTCTTGAACCACGCTGGGCTGCCCCTGCTCAGCGCCCCGCCTGGCGTGGGCCTGGTCTCGGCAGCCGCTGCGGCTGTGGCCGCCTCCATCTCCAGCAAGTCTCCTGGACTCTCCTCGTCCTCGTCCTCCTCCTCCACTTGCAGTGAGGCGGCAGCACAGACCCCTGGAGGCCCAGGGGGGCCCGAGGTAGGGTCCAAGCCCGAGTGAGGGCCCGCCACGCCTCCCCTCCTCCTCCTCTGACCCCTGCCTCTGTCCCCTGCCTGGGAAGAGGGCGAGGAGGACAGTGGTGGGGGCGCAGAGGGTCTGCGGAACAGGAGTAACAAGGGAGGAAAGACCAAAAACAAAAAACAAAAAACAACCAAGCAACCAAAAAGAAAGAAAGAAAGAAAGAAAAGAAACCAACAGAAAAAAGAAAACCAAAAATAATCACAAAGAAACCAGCTGCCCCAAAGGAACCAGAGGTGAAAAACAAACATTAAAAAAAAAAACAAACCAAAAACCCAAAAACAAACAAAAAAATCCCTCACCAAACCGAACAAACCAAAAACCAGTCTCGAGCCAGACCTCAGTGTGCTCACCCTCACTGCTACGACACCAAATAAGAACCCCAGCCAGGGGCGGAGAAGCCTCAGCAGGGCGGACCTTCTGCGGGCCCCTGGCTGTGGGGCCCAGCCTCCCCACTGTGCGGGGTGGGGACCAGAGAAGGAAGATGAGGATGTGCCAGCCTCCCAGCCCCAGCCCCCAGCCCTGGGCCAGCCAAGACAGGGCACAGCCTGGGGCCGATGGGGGGGCTCAGAACCGCTCGCCAAATATTCTTTTCCAGAAGGTGAAAGAGAAAGGGCCTGAACAACCTTACACCAAATATTCAGTAGCTTCATCCAAAGGATGTACAGAATTTTTAGTGTTGTGCTCAACAGAATGTGTCCTTGTCATGTATCCCTGTCTCCCCTGGCCCCCAGCTCTCCCCGCCTGGGCAGGGGGGGAGTCTCACTTTAACCTCCTCCCTCCCCCAGCCAGGGGAGTGTTCAGGAGAAGGCCTGGGATGACTTTTCACCCCTTGTACCTGCCCCTTTTTCCCTTTGAAGGGTGGGCTAGGCCGTTTTGCCAAGTTCTAGCTCTCACATGTCCCCCCTCAACCCTGTCACCCTCCTCTGCTCTGGAATCTCCCCCGATCCCTAGTCTGAGGGAAGGTGGAAGTTTCAGGCAAGAGGGGATGAGGTGAGGGCATTCAAGTTGTCTTTTTTTCCATCCTCGTCTGTCAGTTTCCCTGAAAAAAAAAAAAAAATTCATATTCCAGTGCCTATCCGTGGGATCCTTCACGTTCTTTGACATTGACCAGAAACCAAAAAGAGAACTCACCTCGCTCTTCCCACCCTGTGCCCCTCCGATACTGGCAGATGCCTCTTCCTCTCCCCCCTCACACACGCACACACGCACGCACCCCAGAGGTGGGGTTCCTCGAGATGGCGTCCCCATCAGGGTTCGTGTGGCGGGGACAGTGCCATGGCCCGTGGTCCCCATCCGAGAGGGCGCTGCGGTGGCCACCACTCCCACAAGACCTTCCTCGAGTCTTGGCTGGACCCTGTGTTTGCCCAGCCCTGGACGCATCTTAACGGACAGAGGAGAGACGCTGCTGGGAGCCACGTTGCCCTCCTGCTATTGTGGAGGCCAACAAAGTTTTGAACCAAAAACAAAAACAAAAAACCAAACAAACAATAAATTAAAACTAGAAAAAAAAAGAATTTATAGATATATATATATTTAAGGGAAAGAAGACGAGGACTCTTCAAAGAATAAGAAGGAGCCGCGAGGTGGAGCCAAGCCCCTGCACCAGTGGTCCAGGCCCTTGGTCCCCGAGGCGGATGGAAGGACGGATGCTTCTTTCTCTTCACAAATACCTCATGGACGTCGTCTTCGGGAAAGCCGGAGGGAGGCGGCTGGGGCAGGGCCTGTCCCTCAGCCAGGGCAGATGGAAGTGGGTGGGCAGGGCTGAGAGAGGGTGTCAGGGACAGGGGTGAAGAGCCCAGAGCTCCCCGCCCCCCCCCCCCCAATCAACTGAAAAAGCTTTAAAGAAAAACAAAACAGGAAAAAAGGAATAAGAAAGCAAAAAAGAATGGACTAAGGAAAGCTAACAAACTTTCGGGTGGTTTGATTCCTCCTTTGAGTTCTTCTTCTGTTCTCTTCAGTCTGTCCTCTCCCCTCTGTCTCCTCCTTTTTCTCGGTCTGTCTCTTCCTCTTCCTTCCCTCCTCTCTCACCTCTCTCAATCTCCTTCTTTCTGTGTCTCTCCTCAAACCAAAGTGTTGCTGTGAAGGACGTGAGCCATTGAAATCAGAGTGGCCCCCGCCCTTCGCTGGGCAGGAGCAGAGGGAGGGGAGAGCCCGGGGAGATGGGCAGTACTGCTGGACACTCCGAGGAGAGGCAGACAGAGCCTTGGACGCCACCCTGGGCCCTGAGGTCTCAGCGTTCTCTTTCTTTCTTGTCTCCCTTCTCCCACCCGGGAAATGAAACTGTTGGGCTGGGCCACGGAGGCAGCAGAGACTCGGCTGTTTCGGGGGTCTCGGGGTGCCTTGTTTGGGCAGCGGTGGAGTGGCTGCCCCTCCCACCCTGGCACCGATGGGGCCTGGCATGCCGTCGACCCATCCTCGCCAGAATGTAAGCATCTCCGCTGAACCGACTCCCTGCCCTTACCCTACCTCTGAGTTTGTCCATTTTTATTTCCTGAAGAGAAGGGACTGGCTAGAGGGCCTGGGCCCCAGCCCAAGGGTGGAGAGGGGGCCAAGGGCTCCTGAACAGATAGGAGGGACATGTGAGCAGAGCCAAGTGAAAGGAATTACAACCAAAAACCCCTCCAAGAAGACAGGCAGCATGGAAGGCATGGTGGAGATGACTCAAACAAAAACTATGATTCTAGACCAAAAAAAAAAAAAAAAAGAAAAAAAGAAAAAAAAGAAAAAAAAAAAAAAGAGAGAGGAAAAAAAAGGAAAAAAGAAAAAGGAAGGAAAATCCAGGACTCACCACCACCCACTTCATCCTGCTTCCTCCCCATCAAGTCCTGCCACCTGGGACCTCTCCTCCACCCCAAGTGTGGGAGGAGTGGGGCAGAGGGGAGAGGAGGAAGCAGGGGGCAGGGATGGGGCTGATGCCCTGACATTGGTGGAGGAACCCCCGTGCAGCCGGGGTGGTGGGGACCCTCCCCATCCAACCCCCATAACTGGGAAAAGAAAAACAAGAGAAAAAAGAAAATTCCTGGGAGGGGGAAAAATAACCAAATCCCAAGCTTTAACTACAGCTGTGAAACCAAATATTGGGAAGGGGGTGGGAGGGAGGGAGGGGCACGTGTGCCCCAGGTCTCCCCCCTGGGCCCCCCTCCCCCGAGGACTCGAGATAAGGCACCAAATACCTCATAGAACTTTAATGTTAGAAAATGGAAACCAAATATCGTTGGCTGGGGGCCAGCCAGGGCAAGGGGCTGGGGGGCTGAGGGAGCCAGGGTTGGGAAGGTGATGGGGGATCATGCCCCCCACCCCCTCTGCCCCTTCCACTCCAGTCCCCCCGTCTCGACTCCGGGAAACAAAACTATCTCATCGTTTTTATTTTGTGGTCTGTACAGAGCCTGTGTCCGTGTGTCTGTGTGCGAGCGAGAGAGTTGGGGGACTGGGGAACTTTATGTGGGGTTGGGGAAGGAGACCCCAGGCCAGGTTCTGGGCTAGGTGAGATGTCTGAGGTGGGGGGCCAGGGGCCTGGGCTAGGAAGGATGATGAGTGGATTGGAGAAAGTGGGAAACCTCTGAATTTCTCCTCCCCAACCCTGACCTCCTACTTGAAGGAGGGACAGAGAATGGGCCTACCTAATGGTGGGGCCTTTTAATTGTGCCAAAAAAAAAAAAAATGCCAGTAACTGAAACACCTCTCTCTGTTCTCTTCTGGGAGGGTGGGGGCTGGAAGTGGGAGGGAGGACTGGGGGAGGGTAACTGGGGGTCGGTGAAGATGAGGAACCCAAGCCCCTGTATGAATTGGGGCTAAGATCAGTAGGAGGGGTAAGGCTGTGAGCTCCCCCCACATCTCCTCCCTAGGGAAGGCCAAGAGAGGGTCTCCAAGCCCTGCACCCTGGGACGATGGGGTAAGGGACTAGCCACGTGGGCAGGGGGAACCTCTTGACCTGGCTAGATTCCCTCCCCTACCCAAATCGCAGGGTGTCTCTCTCTCCCTTTAGCCCAGGGTAGGGGGAACTGAGTGAGAGAGAGAGAATGAGACAGACTGAGCAAGACTGAGACACGCGGGCCCCACTGGCCTCTGAGTGGGAAAGGCAAGTGCGAGAGATAAAGGCCTCCAAGAGAAAAAAGAAACAAACCAAAGATTTAACCATTAAAAAAAAAAAAAAACCCACAGACAACTCCGCTACCTTTTTATACGTTGGAAAAAAAAGTGAAAAAAATTAAAAAATAAAAATTTAAAAAAATACACAAAAACTCCAAGCCGCAGTTCCTTCATGCGGTTTGAACTTTGACCTCAGCAGTCTCCAAAGCAAGATGACGATGAGAAAGAACAAAAGAAAAAAGAAAAAAGAAAAAATAATGTATATTTTTAAGTATTTGTCCTTGAGATGTTAGCTCCTTGTTAAACACAAAAAAGGAGAGAAAAATCCAGAGAGAAGTGTTGCTGGGACGGAGACAACTATTTACTATGTCTGTGACCCCTCCCCTCTGCCTCCCCTTCCTCTCCTCTTCCCTTTCCTCTATCCCTGCTGCCCCTTCCCCAGCCTATCCCCCAAGCCCAGGGGCTCAGTATTTATTTATTTATATAACTGCAGGGTGACTGGGGCCTCTCTCCACAACTTGTAGAGAGGTCCTTTGGATCATGGTAGGGTGGAGAAGGGGCAAGGAATCTTTGGGGAAGAGCAGGGGCCTGATCTTTGGTCAATTCCCCTCTACTAGCTGCTTTCTGGCTTCTTATCCCACTGCTGCCACCATCACCTCCCAGATCCAAGGCTGCACTAGGGCAAGGTGACCATCCCACCTTGTAAAGGTCCAATTGGCTCGGCCCTTTCTGGGGTGGGTGTCTCTCACCTACTCATTTGAAAGACCAGGTTGGAATGCGGATGGGAAGAGGTGGCAAGTAGTGGGCATGAGAGACCAAGAAGTGGCACCTGGAAATCAAGTAGGCCCTGGAGGAGACCTGCCTCTCCTCCATTCTCACCGTTAGCCCCCTTTTCAGTTCTGTTTGACCCCTGTGTTGGTAGCCCCTCCCTTCCCATCCTGTACCCACTCCCTGTCTCTTCTCGTGGTAGCGGGTTAGCGTTTCAGTGTTCTTAACTCCAATCTGCTTGTTCATTGTACAATGTGCTTCTTTTAAGGCCCCATTTTTGTAACTTGAGTGTGTCATTCATCTGAACAACATCAAAAAAATAAAAAGTTAAAAACTGTACAGAGAGAAATGCTGCCTGCTCTCCCTTGGTCTCCTCTCTGTCTTGGGAAAGGTGGCAGGGAAATTGGTACAGGGTGGGTGTGTGTGTGTGCTGGGGAGGGGAGGGCTTTAATTCTGTTCTGTGAATGTTCAAAAGTAAGGTCTGAGCAATTTTTTTTCACCAATTAAAAAAACAAGTCTCGGAACTTAGAATGAATTCAAATTCCTGAATTTAAATCTCAGTTCTGCCATTTTATAGGTATGTGACCTTCAATATGTGAGCTTCAGCGTCCACATCTATAATACAGGAACAATATGTAGCCTGTAGGGTTCCAAGAATTAAATGAGATCATGTAGGTGCTTAGGACAGATGTCCAGCACACTGACTTCAATAAATGAGAACTATGAGAAAGGAAGCTAGTGATTAATTCCCTACTTCCATCCCCAGAGGACCAACAAGACCCTTTAAAAACAGAGTTGACTTTGAAGTTGTCTGGTGGTACAAGATACACACCTGACTTTTTCAGAATGACATCAGCTCTCTCATTCACTCAAATGTTTATGTCCATCTTGACTAAGTCATTTGACAGGAACAAGTATTTCACAGGCCAGACCATGGGCTGATCCCCAGGACCTCACTGCTGAAAATCATTAATGATGTCAGTAACTGGGTTTTCTCACTGTCATCAGGTCATCTTGTCACTGTTCTACCCTCTGATGTATGCCTGGTACACAGGTCCTGGGATTCTTTAAGTTCAATAGCGAGGGATAAGGGAACGGGAGGAAGGAAAAGAGTAGAAGAGGGTTTGATCATTTCGAAAGATAAAAAGTATTAGCACTTTGGGAATTCCCTGAAGGTCCCAGTGGTTAGGACTCTGCACTTCCACTGCAAGGGGGCATAGGTTCAATCCCTGGTCAGGGAACTAAGATCCTGTAAGCCGTGTGTGGTGCTGCCAAAAAAAGAAAGAAAAAGTTTTGGCAAGACAGAAAAAAGTGCTTCTTCAACTCTCAAGCCAAGTCAGTAGGGATGGGGGAGTGGGATGTTGGGTGTGGAGGTTCAGAATAGTACCCTGAGGAAGGTCATTTGTTCCAGGCCCCTGCCTGTAGGGGGTGTGGTCAGAATCATATAGAACCAAAAGGTCTTTGTTTCCCAGACCAGCCTGTGACAAGCACAGATGCCACACCTGAGAGCACTCTGGAGCTGAACCAGGCATCCACTTGTAGCCCTGTAAATGTGCTCAGCGACTCCACACGGCCCCTCCTGTAGTCATACTTGGGCCTCATATTGTCAAGAACATATTGTCACTAGAGGACCACTGTTCTGTCCCCTTGACAGTTCTGCTTAAGTAGCTTCAACATCCAACTAAAACCAAGCGATGCAAGCTTCTTCTTAGTGGGGTCTGCAAGCCACCTGCAACAGAATTGATGTGTTCAAAATGCAGATCCTAGGTCTCATCAAGACATGCTTGCGGGATCCAAATCTCTGGGGAAATTGCCTGGGGAATTCCCTGGTGGTGCAGTGGTTAAGAATCCACCTGCCAATCAGGGGACACAGGTTCGATCCCTGGTCCGGGAAGATCCCACATGCCGAGGAGCAACTAAATCTGTGCACCACAACTACTGAGCCCACATGCCACAACTACTGAAGGCATGCACCGAGAGCCCGTGCTCCACAACAAGAGAAGCCACCGCAGTGAGAAGCCCTTGCACTGCAATGAAGAGTAGCCCCCACTTGCCGTAACTAGAGAAAAGCCCGCTCACAGCATTGAAAACCCAATACAGCCAATAAATATTTTAAATGTTGAATGAAAAAATAAAATATTGAATGGGTAACGTATAAGATTTACTTCCCCTATAGATCTAATCACAGGACGATTTATAAAATAAAAACAAAAAAAACTTTTGCCTGTCCAACTCAAACCCCTGCACCCAACAAGAGTTTGATTAGTGCCATCTTTTTCAGGACAGTGGTCCAACTGATGACCATGGAAGTTTCAGTGGGGTGACGGTGAAGGACTCTTGTTCATAAACACGTTTGCACACATAAACTTTTCTCAGAGTGGGAGTGTAAAGTTCTCATTAGAGGCTCTAAAAAGGAGCCACAGTAGAGGAAGAGTGATCCCCCCACTGTCACAGAGCTGCTTCTCTGCTGAAAGCATCTTTCTCCTGGGGTCAACCACAACCCTCAGCGTTTCTTTCCTCCATCCCTGTCCCTTGATTCAGCCTGATGTTTATCTGGTTTTGCAAAGATAAATCCTCCAATTGTTCTAAGCATTTATTTGATATGACTTTCTGGATGTTACAGCTCTTCTTGAGAGGAGGCAGTTTGAGAATGAATCTTTACCTGTGGGTTAAGGGGCTCTGGCATGCTGGGATAAGATGGCTCGAGTCCTTTCTGCAGGGTATGAGGTTACTGAAAGATGGTGCCCACGATGAACACACTGGTTGAAAACAACTACTTAACAGAAAAGTGCTCTTCTTCATCAGGAGCTGTCAAGACATCAAAAGGCTGAGTGCTTTACCTTTTTAAAAATGAAGAAAATAACCATAAGCCCCAGTGCCCACAGAGGGCTACAGGATTGCTGAAGGGAGTCGAGAGTAATGGAGAGGCTCAGTGGGCAGCTCTCAGGCCTCCCTCTCCTCGTTTCAATGCAAACAGCTTCCCTTTACCTCTCATTTACTAGGGCTCCATTAAGAATTCTAACAAAAAGACTACAGTAAGCTTGGGGTGGGGTTACTTTTCTTGAGGTGTGGCCCTTAGAGACGGGACTAGCATAGGAGCTGAGCATTTCCACCAGTCACGCACTCACCATCTCCTTTCTCCACCACCCTCCCCCAAGTATGCAGAAGGCAGAAGTGTAAAGGAATGTGTATAGGTGATTAAACCAAAGCAAACTACACTGAAATTCAAGCTCTGCCCTATCTGGGTTGAATGACCTTAGGCAAATCACTTCACCGCTTCTGACTTCAGTTTCCTTTCCTACAAAATGTTCTCTTCCCAGGATCAGCGTGAAGATTATTCCAAAAAATGTAAGAAAATATGAGACAAATTAGGCATTCAAACATCAGTCAGCCACCCCACCCACCCCTCTCCCAACAAACATCTGTTGGCTGAGCCAGAGTCCACATCCAGGTGGGTGTCAGAGCATCTCCCCTTGTGAGACTTCCTACCCCCAGAAACTGTTACTCAGAATCTTCTCCAACCCCACAGCTGGATCTTGTCCCAGAAACCACCTCTTCTACTGCCCTGGAGAGCATACCTTTCCAAGACTTGCATCTGCCTTCAGGGATCCAAAGTGAGAAAACCAGATGGCCTTAGAGGAGACGGCACACATCAGGCCAGAGAGTAGGGGGAGAGGGGTGGTGAGAACAACCTGAAGATTTTCCTAACTGTTCCTGCCACAGCAGAAACAGCTTCAAGCTTTTCTATGGAGCTGTGGGGACCTCTAGTGGCAAGAGAACCATGCTGCCCCCATCTACCACCAGAGTGAAGTCCCTGCTCCGCGAGAGCCACGCCCATGGACTCCAGGTCCTCCTCTTTAATTCCCATTTACTGTGCTCCACTACTTGCCAGGCCCTGTTCTAGGCACTGGAAATGCTGCCATGAAAAGTCAGACCCGAGAACCAGGGGCTCACAGCTCCCAAATTCCACCACCCCACATAGCCGGGCAGGACAAAAGCACATAAATGTCCAACTCAGTCTTTATTGACCGTTTCACCTTGGGGCCACCAGTGCTAACAGGTGGGGGGGCGTGAGGGGGGGGTCAAGGACCCTTTATGCATGTCAAGGACCCTAGAGCTCCCCCCTCAAAAGAGAGAATAAATCCAGTTACAGAACTTACATGGCAGTTGGGAGGGGTGGAAAAGGGACAGAGTATGTACAGAGACTTAAGGGGATGGTGGAGAAGGTTCTTCAGCAACAGGGCACAGTGGTGCTGAAGAGGGAAATGAGCCAGGGTCAGCCACTGATCTGGACCCCCTCAGCCTCAGCCAGAGGGTAGATCTCAATGGCCTCCACCAGAGGCAGAGCCTCCACTGCAGTCTCCATCACAGCCAGGCCAACGGCGGCCTCTGCCTCTGCCAGCTGCTGCCGCACAGCTGCCTGGTGCTGCTGCTGGTGGGTCTTGCGGTGCTTCCATAGGTTGGAGAAGGAGCGGTAGCTCTTGCCACAGTCAGGGCAGGAGTAGGGCCGCTCGCCAGTGTGAATGCGGCGATGTTCTGCCAGGCGCATGGAGATGGCAAAGGCTTTGCCACACACTTCACAAGCGAATGGCCGCTCACCTGTGTGCAGGCGGCGGTGGTCCTTCAGGTGGGTGCTCTGACGGAAGGCTTTACCGCAGTCAGGGCACGGGTAGGGCCGCTCACCTGTGTGGATGCGCCGGTGTACCTGCAGTGACGTTTCCGTGCTGAACAGCTTCTTGCACTCACTGCACTCCAGGCCACGGCGTCGGGCAGGGGCTGCAGGGGCTGCAGGGGCAGCACCTCCAAGGGTCGCTGGGGAGGCAACTGGTGTGCGAGCAGCCCGTGGGGCCCGAGGGGCTGGAGGCTCCTTAGCCAGGACCTCCCCAGGCCCAGCAGCTGCATGGGCTGCCTCGTGTGCCTGCAGCCGAGCAGCTGAACCCACTTTCTTGCCACAGGTGCCACACTCGAAGCGCCGCGGGGCCTGGGCAGCGGCAGCTGCACAGCGGTGCTCACGCAGCCTCAGCGAGGAAGGGAAGGCAGCACCGCAGGATGAGCAGCGGTGGGGCTGGCGCCCTGCGTGGGCCACAAGCTGGTGCACCTCCAGCAGCCGGCGCAGCAAGAAGGAGCGGGGGCACTCACGACACTTGTAGGGGTACTCGCCCGTGTGGTGGTAGCGGTGCATGAGCAGGCGGTAGGGGCGGTGGAAACGTACTCCGCACTCCTGGCAGCGGTAGGGGAAGTGCTGGGCGTGCACCAGTCGGTGCTGCCTCAACGTGGAGCTCTGTGTGAAAGCCTTGCCGCAGTCCCCACACCGGTAGGGCCGCTCCCCTGTGTGTGTGAGCCGGTGGCGGGCCAGGTTGGCGGGTGAGTTGAAGGGCTTGGAGCAGTCTGGGCAGGGGAAGGGCCGTTCGCCTGTGTGTGTGCGCAGGTGGTTACGCACGTGAGACTTCTTCTTGAACATCTTGCCACAGATGCTACACTTATGGCGCCGTTCCAGCCGATGCACAAAACGCTGGTGCCGGGTCAGCTGCAACGCTTTGCCAAATTCACGGCTGCACAGGAGGCAGCGGTAGGTGCCTGGGGCAGCAGGCCCTGCTGAGCTCTCCTCAGCAGCTGGGGGCTCCGGGGCCTCTGGCTCTCCAGTCTCTGCTGGGGCTGGCTCAGGGAAGCCAATGACAGGCTCCTCTGGTGGGACTGGTGTTGTGGGCAGAGGGACACCCCCAACCCCATGGGTACGCCGGTGATAAAGGAACTTGGTGAGGTTGACAAAGGTCTTTCCACATGGACACGAGTGCAGAGGATTAGGGGTGTGGGCTCGTCGGTGGGCCAGGAGGAGGGCCTCTGTGCCAAAGGCCAGGCCACAGTCCACACACAGGAAATGAGACTCGCTGCTGTGGTCTCCAAGGTGCTGGTCCAGACTAGAAGGGCTGGGGAAGACACGACTGCACAGGGGGCACTTAAAGACACCCTCCCGGTGACTCCGCAGGTGCTGCTGTAGCTGGTGAGGTGAGAGAAAGAGCTGGTCACAGGCTGAGCAGAAGAGCTCCTGGGTGGCTGCTCCGCCTGGCTCTCCACTGTTGTTCCTACGTGCCCTGCGCCCCCGGCGATCGCGCCCAATGGCTTCACCATTGCGCAGCTCATAACTGTGGTCAGAGGATGGCAGGGGCTCAGGCTGAGGCACAGGCACTTCTGCAGGTGATGGGGTCAGAGTCTCCTGCTGCAAGGCAGGCTCCTCAGACTCTGGGGCAGGAGCAGGGAAGTGGGTGGCCTGATGCTCCAGGAAGTCAGCTGGCAGCTGGAAGAGCTGCGAGCACTCAGAACACTTGTAGAGGAGCAGCTCCACCTCAGTCACCACCTCAGTGGTGGTGGCAGCGGCTGAGGGGACAGCTGCCCCTTCCCCACCCTCTTCTGCCTTGCGGTATGAGTGCTCCACAGCCACGCGGGCCTGGCCTACAGGGGACCCCAGGACAACTGGGGACCCCAGGACAACTGGAGCTGGAGGCTTAGTGGGGGTGGCCCGGAGGTGCGTCTGACGGTGGTTCAGCCAGAGCTCCTGGCTGGCGAAGAGAGCCTTGCAATCCACACACTCATAGTGGATGGTGCTGGAGCTCAGGGGAGGTGCCTTGGGTGGCGGCTCAGCTGGCACTGCCTCCTGAGGCGCCATCATCTTCAGGTGTAGCTCCTGGTGCTCCAGGAGCTGGCTGGGTGACATCAGCAGCTGCCCACACTCCAGGCACTGGTACTGGCTCTCCTGCACTAGGGTCTGATACAGGCCCGTGCCAGAAGCTGCCTCTGTGGCCACAGTGACTCCAGGGTCGGCCATACCCACCAGCTCAAAGTGCTGCTGGGGCACGTGGGAGTTCTGATGCATGAGCACCTCCTCCAGGGATCCATAGAGCTGGTTGCACTCGGAGCAGACATAGCGGTGCTCAATGTACAGGACTGTTTCCTCTGACTCCTCAGTCATGACGGCGGCAAGACCCTGAGCTGGGAGAAATGGGGACAATTCATATCTGAGCTACTGCTTCCTCAGTTCTTCCCAGGGACAATTCTTTAGCACTCTCCTACCAAAACCCTGGATCAATTCCCCCCTCTAACTTTCTGCTTCCATATTTTCACTCCCACCCCACTTCCTAACAATCCTTCTTCTCCTGAACAACAGCACCAAGCACAAAACCTTCCCCGCAGTCCCTTCCCAGTGACTCTACCCAAACCTCACCTCTGAATCAACTGGCATGAAACTCCACCCACCAGATCCTTGAAACCTGTCCAATCTCTCATTGTCATGCCTCACAGCTGGCCCAAAGCCCTAACCCATCACACAGAAACCTCTCCAGTCAGACTTCCTTCCACTGACTCCTCTCCTTACCAACACACTACCCATCCCTACCTCTACGTGCCCAAGAGAGCCCTCACACAGGCCCAAACCACCCATTTCTCACAGCCTCACTCCTCCTCTGCTTCCACCCCCAGGTTCTCTATCTCTTTTTACACCCCAACCACTCAAACTGCCCCAACACCTCACCACTTTCAGCACCCTCTCACAGTGCAAACCCCCTCCTTTACACACAACCCGTCACCCACTTTCTCCCTTTGGTGCCCAGGTTCCTCACATCAATAAACTTTTCTCACATTGGCCTGACCCATCTCCACACCCAGACCTTTCCACCTTAACCACTTCCCCATGATCCCCAGATCTGCCTCTTCAAATTATTTAACTCCCTCTACAAATCAAGGCCCTCTCCCACAACCCTAACAGCCTATCCAGACCCATCTTCACCAAAACTTAATCCTTTCTTCACACTTAGACCCTTCCCACCACCCTAACTCATGTCTCCAGTGCACCCAGACACCCTTCATATTAATCACCTACCTCTTCTGTGCACTGAGACCTCATCTACAATTCTAATTCCCTCTGGGGTACCCAGACCCCTTCTTCATACTGACTTAAACCCTCCTTCTTCATAGACAACAACACTAGACCATTCAGGGAATCCCAGAACCCCTCTTCACATATTCTTCTTTGCAAAAAGACTCTCCCACCCTAACCCATTCTTGGGATACCCAGACCCCTCTTCTTTACAAAAAGACCCTCCCTCACCCCAACCCATTCCAGGGACAGACCCCTCCCCCTTCACATTATTAACCTAACCTTTTCTTCTCTGCAAAAAGACCCCCTTCCTCCCACCCTCACCCATTCTAGGATGCCTGGACACCCTTCTTCAGATCAACCTAAGCCCCTCTTATTTGCAAAAAGACCCAACCCCACCCTAACCCACTCCAGGGATGCTCAGACCCCCTCTTCATATCAAAATTTCTCTTTTTCACAAAAAGATCCTACACATACTCTATTCCAATACAAAGACAAACTCCTTTCCCACATACTCCTCCCACTGTCCAAATCTCATTAAGAATAGACACCCTCTCTTATGCAGAACCCCTCCCTCCACCACCCTAACCCTGACAGATAGCCAGATCCTTCTTCCCCACACCCAAGCCCCTCTCCACCAGTCTATTACCCTGGGGCTACCCAGACCTCCCCCACTTAACACACAGATCTCTTTCGCCAGGCCAACCCCCTCCAGGGATCCCCAATTCCTACTCTTCACCTTGACCTAATTCCTAGTACTTTTCAGAAGACTATTTCCCCTCAAGCTACTCTAGGGACACCTAGACGCCAGTTTCACATAACACAAGCCTTCTTTGCACAGAGACCCCTCTCAACCCATTCCAAGGGTAGCCCCCCCACTTTGGTTTAACCCCTCTTCACACTGATGTAACTCCATTCTTCACACCGGGACCTCTCTCTCTTCCTCAGCTCTAAGTCTCCCCTCTAGGCACATCCACTTCCGGATATCTTTTCACACCAAGACCCCTCCCGTTGGCCTAACTCTCCAGGCATAACTAGAATTTCTCCTTGCGTTGACTTAACCACCTCTGTTCTCACGGCCTAGACCCCTCCCTGGGCACCCAACTGCCCTCGAACCGTCTACCCTCCTTCGGTCCTGGGCTGTCCCAGCGCCAAGCCCTCTGCCGCCTACTCCCTGGAGCCTTGGAGACCCTCCCAGGAGCAGCTCTAACGCCTCCCTTCCCACCCAGGTCCCTGCCAGCCCCCAGCCCGAGCCCCGTCCCTCCTCACTCAGCCCTGCCGACGACGCTAGCCCCCTTCCCACCCGCCGCCCCGGCCCGGCCCGGCCCCCGCCCGGCCTCCCGCGCGCCCCGAGGGCCGTTGGTACCGCTCCGCCCTCACCTCCCGGCGCGCGCCCCCCCTCCGGCCCTCAGTGCGCAGGCGAAGTGACGAGAGGAGGCCGCGGGGGGAGGGTGGGGAGCCGGGCCGGCCCTTCACGCGCCCGCCCGCACTTACCCGCCTCCGCCGTCTCGCACGCCCCGGGCCCAGGCCCGGGCCGCCGCTCCCCTCGCGCTGCCACCCTAGCGCGGCGCCCTCTCTAGCTCCCGCCGTCGCCTCTCGCCTGCTCCGCAGCCTCGCTCTCGCCCCCAATCGCCCTCAGCAACGCCCCTCCCACCTTCCTCCTCGGCCGCCGCGCGGACGGCCGAATGAGCCCAATCATCGCCCGTCTGGCCCCGGCCGTTTGGCCAATCGACGCTCACGTCTCCGAGCCCTGGGCCAATAGTATGGGACGTCGGGAACCCCCGCAGCACCCAACCAATCCTCCAGCGACGTTCTCTCGCCGGCCGGCCCCCGGGTTAATAGTGCCCGCCCCCTTACGCCCCCTGAAGGATGTTCCTCTTCCACCTCCTCAGCGACTCGGCTTGACGGCTCTGGAGGGGAGGACAGCGCGATGACGTCAGACGGCGGAGCTTACTTCGGGCGCCATGTTGGAGGCGACGGGCGGGAGGGGCGTCGGGGTCCGAGGAGAAAGTGGGGGAAATTGAGGCAGCCGACACCCGGAGGGCGGAGGCCGGGGAATTGAGCCGCAGGAATCCCAGAAGAGCGAAGGGAGGGACTGACGCACCAGTCAGCGCGGAGGGGAGAGGGGAAACTATAGCACCAATTCCATGGAGAGAGGAAAAGGGGAAATCAAGGCTCCAGACTCACTTCATTAGAAAGAGAGGAATAAAGGCAGCAAGAAGGAAGGGAAGAAAAACCGAGGGACTCTTGAGGGAGGCGGGAGAAGAAATGTTGGAAGAAAAGCAAGGCGAGAGGGAATCTGAGGGAAAAAGGAAAACCTGAAGGATAAGGGAAAAAATGGAGGGAGAAAGAAAATAAAATCGGGGACACGCAGTTTTTTCATTCTTTTTGTTTTCTTTTTTTTCTATTCGTGAATATTTAGTAAGTAGCTGTGATATGCCAGGTCAAGGTTAATCTTCTTTGTAGGGATAGAGAAGGAACAAAAAAAGTCTGTGCCCTGGTGGAGTTTACATTTTAGTGAGGGTAGAAAATATCAGGTAGACAGCCAGTGACACTATTGTAAAGATGTGGAATGACCTCTCTGTGAGGTCGCTGAGGAATGACAGGAAGGAGCCAGCCAGTAAACTACTGGGGGAAAGTATCCAGATGGATCATCCTCCTCCCCAAGCTCCCCTCAACCCAGGCCCTGGTCCAAGAGAATCTCAAAGGAAAGCAAGTCCAGGACAGTGTCTCTCCTGCCTTTATTATCAAGGCTTTTAGAGCCAGGACAGACAGGACAGAGGAGATTGCAATGGGGATCTGGGGGCAGGGGTGGGGGGGCTTCTCTCCCTGCCATGGTACCCACAGGCTTCCTCTAGCCAAGGGCAGAGGTCTAAATCCCTGCTTTTGGGAAACCTGGCTCTGCTCCACCTTCCTTACTCAAGTGTCACTAAAGTCTCAGGCCAAGCCTCATCCCAGGGCCGAGCCAGCAGGAGTGACAATGCCCAGTCTTCAGACAGCTCAGGCAATTTCATTTGAAGAAGCAGGAAGCGTAGGGGGTAGATGACCAGAGGACAACCAGGGTGAGAACCTGAAGGAAGTGACCCTGTAATGTATGGCCTATATTCTGCTTTCTTCTAAGGTGCCCTCCTTCCAGGCTGACGCCCCCAAAGCGCAGGGAAGCTGGAGTCCCTGTATTTTCAAGGAGCTTTGGCCGTTCCTACTCACCGTCTCTTTCTGGCCCTCAGGGCTTTGGGAGCAAGTTGCCCCAGCACTGTTGTGTTTCCAGAGCTGCTTCCCAAGGACAGGGGAGCTGCAAGAGATTCATTTGTTTTGACTGTCCACCCCCGCCCTCATTTTTCAGGAGAGTAAACTGAGTCTAGGGGAATTGGTCATTTACTTTCCTAGTGGTGAGAAGCTACTAGGGGACCCCAAACACTGAGTCAGACCTAGGTCTGACTCTTCAGCAGTTTCATTTGCTATGTCCTTTGGTTGGATTCTAACTCGGTGTCCTAACTTTACGCTAGATTAAACTCTTAATTCCAGGCCCATGCACTTAAACCAGGCTACCTGGATTGGAATCCTGGCCCTGCCACTTAACTGTTGTCGTGGGAAGGTGGGAAGTCAGTTCCCCTGTGCCTCAGTTTCCTCATCTGTAGGATAACAGCCCCTGTTTCATGTGGTTGTGAGGCACAGGGTAAAAGCTATGTAAGAGTTAAATGCTGGAGGGGGTGTGGAGAAAAGGGAACCCTCTTACACTGTTGGTGGGAATGTAAATTGGTGCAGCCACTATGGAAAACAGTATGGAGGTTCCTCAAAAAAACTAAAAATAAGAATTGATTTATGACCCAGCAATCCCACTCATGGGCATATATCCAGACAAAACTATTAATTCGAAAATATACATGCCCTCCACCCTGCCCTGTTCATAGCAGCACTATGTACAGTAGCCAAGCTATAGAAGCAACCTAAATGGCCCTTGACAGGTGGATGGATAAAGAAGTTGTGGTATATATACACAATGGAATATTACTTAGCCATAAGCAAGAATGAAATAATGCCATTTGTAGCAACATGGATGGACCTAGAGATTATCATACTAAGTGAAGTAAGCCGGAAAGAGAAAGCCAAATAGCATATGATATCACTCGTGTGGAATATAGACTACAATACAAATGAAGGGATCTATGAAACAGAAACAGACTCACAGATGTAGAGAACAGACTTGTGGCTGCCAAGGAGGTAGGGTGGGGGAGGGAAGGATTGAGAGTTTGGGATTAGCAGATGCAAACTATTACATTTATGATGGATAAACAACAAGGTGCTACTGTATAGCACAGGGTACTATTATTCAATGTCCTGTGATAAACCACAATGGAAAAGAATATGAAAAAGGATGTATGCGTATGTATAACTGAATCACTTCGCTGTATAGCAGGAATTAACACAGCATTGTAAATCAACTATACTTCAATAAAAAATTTTTTTAATTAAAAAAAACTTTTTAAATATATATATATATATATATTTTTTTTTTTTTGGGCACACGGGCTTAGTTGCTCCGTGGCATGTGGGATCTTCCTGGAGCAGGGGATCGAACCTGTGTCCCCTGCATTGGCAGGCGGATTCTTAACCACTGCACCACCTAGGAAGACTAAAAAAAAACTTTTTAAAAAGCTACATAACAGTTATTTTTATTAGGATCTCAAGGAGCCTAGTAATAATAGCTAATGTGTCTTGAGTGTGTTATGACTTGCTAAGTACCATGCTCAGTGTTTTCCATGCATTATCCAGTTTTTTTTTTTTTTTTAGTGGGATCTTCCTGGAGCAGGGATTGAACCCATGTCCCCTGCATTGGCAGGCAGATTCTTAACCACTGCACCAGATGGAAAATCCTCATTACCCCGTTTAATCCTCTTAATAACTCTAGGAGGGAGGAACTATTGCTCTCCCTTTGCAAAGAAACTGAGGCTCAGAGAAATTAAATAACTTGTCCATCATTAGGAAGAGGCAGAGCCAGGATTCTAACCCAGGAGTTGACTCCAAGGTCTATACGCTTGGCTCCCAGGCTCTACTGCCTGGCAGGTGGGATGTCCATGGTGGCATGCTAAGTGAAGGAATGCAGGAAGTAGAGGCAAGACGCTGGTGGTGATCAGTGAGCTCTGAAGCTAGTAATCTGGGTTTGCCCTCAGGGTGAAATCACCAGGGGCAGGAACCAGATAACCTGGAAGCTAGGCTCAGCCTTAGCAGGCTCCATGCCCTTGGGCGGATTCTCACTCCTGTCGAGGCCTCCTTTCCCCACTTGAAAATAGGAGGGTCCAGCTTGACTTATCAGGCCCCCTTCTGCTGCAGTCTCCTGCTTGGACTTCCCAATTTATCTGGATTGACTAGGCCCCTTCCCTTCAGATGATACAGGAGCCAGCTGAGGCCTGCATCAGCTTTTCTGGAGGTGGTGGCAGAGGGCTAGGACTTTTGGGGCAGGTTCAACTTAGGACAGGCATTCTACGCTTAAGCCAAGGCCTAGAGGCCAGAGTGGGTCTGGGCTTTCAGACCTAGCTGGAGCTGAGGCTGGGTGTTGGGGACCCCTTAAGTAGGGTAAGGAGGCTGTATGTAAAGTCGGTGGTCCTTGAGGGTCAGATGTATGTCTCAGAAGTACGTTGGGGATGCCCTTCGTGCCAGCTGCAGAGGGCCTCCCATTCCAGGCCAATGTGAGAGTTGCCACGTGCCCGGTGTATGCGTGCGAGGCATGTGGTCACGTGTGCTGGGGGCTGCACGTGAGTGTCTCAGTGTCTCCTCCCCATCACGAGCGTTGGGGGTGGTGGTGAGTCATGGACTCAGCCTTCAGCGCCAACTGTCATGTTCCTTCCCCCCAAATTTCACCCCCCACCCAGCCGTGCACCACCCACCCCCACTCCAAGATCTGTGTCTCTACTTCTCTCTTCCATCCCCCCGCCCTGCTCAGCTCGCTCCCAGAGGGCGGGAGTCTCCCACTTCTGCTGCTCTGCCCTCCAGCTCCCTGCCTCTATGCTTGGGTAACTCTTCTTCCCACCCACTCAGGTCCCCAGGATTTCTTTCTGCATTATGGAGAATTCCCATACTCACCACCCATCCCTTCACCTCCATGGGGGCTATTTCTCTTTCTGGGGGCTTCTCCCTTTCCTCCATGGGCCAGCTGCTCCTGCCTCAGTGGGCTTTCGTGTCCACATTCTGCCTTTGTGGGTTTTCTGGTGTCGGTGGGCATCCCTCCATTTCTTTGACCCTCTTCCGCTTTCCTTGGCCTTCCCCCCCCGTCTCTGTGTCCTGATCCAGTTTCTGTGGGCCTCTCTTCCTGTCCATGGTCTTCTTCTGTCACCATGGACCACTCCCCATGCTTGAGGGGTGCTTGCTGTTCCCACAGGCCTCCCTCCATCTTCCAGGGGAGCTCTCTGTGTCCATGAGCTGCCCTTGTCTCCGAGGTCCTTAGCTTGTCTCTGTGGTCTGCTCCTTGGTCTCGACGGCCCTTGCTTTACTCTGGGCTTTTCCCTGTCCTTGTCCTTGTGGGGTTTGTGGACCTTGGTCCACCTCTGTGGCTCTTGGTGGCTGTCTTGCTCTTTCTCTGCATTTTTCTTCACCTCTGTAGCCCTGTCCCCCAGCTCCATGGCCTTCTCCCCAGGTCTCCCTGACTCTCCCTGTCTCCGTGGATTCCTGCGCCCAAGGGCTGCCTGGGCAGGGCGGTGGCATGGTGTGGTGGAGGCGGTGGCCCGGGGGTGGGCCCTCTGTCCAATGCAGCGACTTCCCCTCATCAGCATTCCCCTCGCAGGGGGCCCCCCCAGTTCAGACCAATACGAGCTCCCCCTCCCCTGGCTCCCATCCTTCCAAACCCTCTCTCTCTCCCTCTCTCTCTCTCTCTCTCTCTCTGCCTGCCTCCCTCCCTTCCTCCTGCCCGCCCTCCTCCTTGTCTCCCTCCCTCCCTCATCTCTCTCCCCCCCGCCCCCCTGCGCTCCAGGACCCAGCGCGGGCGGCAGGCGGGCAGGCAGGCGGCGGCCTCAGAGGGGAGAAGGAGAAGTGGCCGTGGCGGCGGCGGCGGTGGCAGCCAGCAGCAGGGAGGCAGGCCCAGCTGGGAACTCGGGGCCGGCGGCTGCTCCTCGCAGGGGACCAGGAGTCCGTGGCCAGGCCCTCCCGCCGAGGCCCTGCACTGGGCGCCCCCGGGATACCCCACCCTCCTCTGCCTTTTTCCTCCACCTGCTCCTCTCCATCCTCTCCTCCCTCCTCCTCTCCCTCCTCCCCATCTCTCCACCTCTCCAGCCCCCTCGCCTCTCTGGGTCTCCAGGCACCCCATCCTCCCCCGCCCCCAGCATGCTTTCCCGAGGGGGCTGAGGGCTTGAGGACTCCAGGCCCTAGCCTCATCCAGGGCAGGGCCGGGGCTCCAGGGGGGAGGGGGGAAGGGGTGGCCCCCTCCCCCCCCACCAAGCCCTCCCCTCCCCCACTTCTCCTGATGGCCGGCTTCCTTGTCTCCACCCAGTCCTCGCCCCCCGTGGCCCCCCCAGGCCGGCCCGGCTAGGGGAGGGGGCGGGGGCCCTGGCCTGGGCCGGCTTCCCCCTCCCCCGGCTCTGCCTGTGCCCCCTCCCTTGCGTTTTCACCTTCCTCCCTCTTTTCCTCCCTCCTTCCCCTCCATTTGCTCCTTCCCCCTCTCCTCTCTCCCCTTCCCTCCTCCATTTTCTCCTTCCCCCTTCCTCCCCTCCCCGGCCCTCCCTCTCCTCTTCCACCTGTCCTTCTTCCCTGCTCCTGGGGAGCACCCCCGTTTTGGATTAGCTGGGGGCCACCGCCGGAGGCGGGGGAGGGGGCCCTGTGGACTGCCCTCTCCCCCCGCCCCAGCCACACCGCCCAGCGCCAGAGCTTCTCCCCCTTGTCGTTCCTCGGGCCTCGAGGGAGCCCAGCCCTCCATCCCACCAGGATCCGTGAGTGTCTGCAGGGTGGGGGTTGGGCCGGGGCCGGGCCGGGTCCTGGCGGCACTCAGTGCCGCCTCGTGGGGGGCCCCACATTCCCCGGCTCCCCAGACCGGCAAATACCCTCCCCCACCAGGGGCCTGCCCTGTGCCCTCCATCTCCCAGCCTCCTTTCCCCTCGGCCTTTCCTCACCCCTTCTTCTGGGTACCCAGCTCAGCTTGCCCCCCAGCCCCCAGGTGCTGGGCCCCTGAGGGGCTGTCTGGCTCTTACTTGCGGTCTCACTCCTTCTCCGGGACTCCTGGCTGGTCTCCGCCCCTGCTTGCTCCAGCCTCGGTCCCGGGATGACCGGCTCTGCTCTCTCTCTCTCTCTTCTTTGCTCTCAGCCTCATCCTCTCTGCCTGCCATGGGCCCCATCCCAGCTGGTCTCTATCTCCTGGAAATGTCTTTCTGTGTCTGAATCTCCATTGCATGTGTCTCTTGGACCTGTCTCTGACTCTGTCCAACTTCTTTCTCGTTGCCGTTAGCTCAGCCCTTTCTTGGTGTGTCTCTGTTGATCTCTCTGTCTCCCTCTCCTCCCTCTGTCTCTCCTCTCGCTCTTTGGGAGGAGGCCATGCTTGGTCTAGCCCTCTCTCCACTGCCCTCTGTCCCCTGTTTGCTTTGCCTGTGCCTCTGCTCACCTGTCTGCCTCCCTCTCCAACTCTGGGCTTGGGGGCTGTCTTCCTTCTCTTACTTTTCTGCTTTCTTGCCCCGGATCCACTCCTCTTCCTGTCTCCTCCATCCCTCACTCCTTAGCCACCGGCCCCCTCCCTGGTCCACTTTGTCTTTTCCGTGGTGACCCCCCCACCATTCTCTCTTCCCACTTCTTCATTCCCCAACCTTGCCTTTGGTTCCCATTCCTCCCCTCCCCTCGGGGCTTGCGGCCTCTGGGACCGACCCCCGCTTTCAAGGCACTCTGAGTGGGTGCAGCTCTATGTGGACTTGCCCCCCTTGTGTGGGAGCTTGTTCTGTCCCCTGCCTGTGCCCCTGCAGGTCACTCACTCTTCCTCCTTCCTCCCACCTTTTCCCTCCTTTCCTCTCACTTCTCCTCTCTCCTAGTTCGGGAGTCTGCCTCTCGATCACGTGTCTGTCCCACTTGTCCCTTTTTCTTCCCTACAGAAGCTGTGTGGCTCTCGTAGCCCTCCCCGTCTCTTTCATTCTGCCCAGCCCTCCTTTCCGGAGCTTTGCGGTTCCTGGCCTGGGCACAGTTCTTGTGCCTGTGCACCGCTTTGCCCTCCCTCTCACCCCACGTGCCCCCTGGCCCTTGTGATATCCCTCCCTTGCCCACTTGTCCGCCTGCCTCCCCTGGCAGGGCCCTTGCTGCTCACTCAGCTGCTGTGTTTCCATCTTTATCTGGCTTTGCCTGAGTCTCTGGGCCTGTGGGGCTCGGGTCGAATTCCCTGCCCCTCCTCTCTCACTCTCACGCTCTCTGTCTTGTCTCTGCCCCTTTTTGGTGTCTCACTTCTAGGTGATGTCTGTCCTTCTTTCTCATTTAGCCCCAGTTACTTCCTTTTGGTTTGTCTGTCTTTGTATCTGTGCCTTCCTGCACCTCTGTGTCCATCTGCTGCCCCTAGCCCTGTCCCTGGACTGTCTCTTTCGGCTCCCACCAGTGTCTGCCACCTGCGGGTCCCTGCCCTTCTGGCCCTTGTCTCTTGGTCTGTCTTTCTATCCTCTAGACTCTGCTTCCTGATTTGCCCCCAGAAGCCCCTGGCGTCTCAGGATGACCCCCTCACTCCTGCCTCTCGCCTGGCCCCGCCCTCCACATCCCTCCCCCTGTGAGTTCTCCATCTGGTTCTCCCTGCTTCCCTTGCTCCTCCACCCTTGGCAGGCCTTCATCATAGATGCAGATTCCTGTCCACAGGCCCCAGGCTGTCCAGCAGGCCTTCCCACCCCCAGCCTGTCTCTCCCAGAGGTCCTGAGAGAGAGGGATCTGCTCAAGGTCACCTGGGAGTTGGCGGCAGAGCAGGGACCGATGGGGTCTCCTGTGGCCCTGGCCTAGGTTTCTCTGGCTACAAGGGACAATCTGAAGTGTTGCATTGTGCCTCTGCCTCCATTAGTAGGTTTCATTCTCCCATCTCACCAGCTTAAGCCCTCCTTCCATGGAGTGAGAGCGGTGTGGGGAGCCCCCCAGGCTCACCTCAGAGCACTCCAGACCTCTCAGTAACACTCTCCCATGGAAACCCAAGTGTCCCTTCCCTTGGGGACACGGCCCTTGGCCAGGGGGCACCGTGCATCGGGCCAAAGTCATCCCTGCTCAGTAGTCACCCTGTAGAAGGCCGGGGCACCTGGAGCAATTGTGGGGAGCAAAGAGTGATTGTCTCCCCCTAGTCTTCAGCTCCCTAGAGTAGGGTGGGGGGCACAGTTTGGCCCCCGCTTAGGCAGACAGCGCACCCCCTGCTTTATTCACCCTTCCCATCCCGCTCTCTGGCAGCATCTCAAGTGGGTTTGTGTCCTCTCTCCATTCTGTCTTTCTGGTCTCTTCTGGGTCCCTCTTGTGTCTTGATTTCCCTCTCTTCTGCCTGCCTGCTCTCTTCCTCCTCCTGCCCTTTCTTTCTCCATCTCCGAGTCTCCCTGTCTTCCTGTCTCTTCCCTCTTTCTCTTTCCTAGTCCTGTCCTCATCTCCCTGTAACTCTCCTCTGTTTCTCCCCATTGCTGTCCCCATTCTCTTGTCTTCATATCATCTTTCTCTTCTCTTATATTTTGGCCTATTTTCCCTTTCTCCTTTCCTGAGCCTCTTCGTATTTCTCCCATCTCCAGCCTCTCTTCCTTTTTCTGTCTCTCTGCTTCCCCCCTTCTCTCTCTTTATTCTTTTTTAGGCCCTTAGGTGCTTTGGACCTGTCCATCTGTCTCCATCTGTGTGTCTCCATGTGTCTTTCTCTTCCCAAGTTTCCTAACTCCCGGATACTCTCCCCTCCAGACCCCGGATGTCCAGGCCTCTCCCTGTGGGATTGTGGGAACCAGGGATGGCAGGAAGGTGGCAAGTGAGGCCTGGGATGGGGTTGCCTAGCAACCACTGCATCCTCTCCAGCCGGTTTCTGTTGCCTAGTAACGGCTGCCTGCCCAGAGACAGGGGTGGAACTGGGTGGGGGGTGGCACTTCCTGGTTTCCTATTGGGGTGGAGATGGCCCCTGGAATTCGCTCTTACCTGAGATCCTTTTCATGCCTCCCTCCCATTTTGGTAGCTCTAGCAGTGCCTCTCCCACTCAGTGCCTGAGTGCTGTGAGCTTCTCCCCACTAGTGCTTCTCTGAGTCTCAGCTCCCCGCCCAGCCATGCCTTCAGTATTGTCAGCTCTAATGAGGGCAGGGCCCTTCAGAGCTCAGCAACAGCGTCTCAGGCTCTGTGGCCACCCCCCCACGCAGCAGTCCGCAGAGGGGCGCCGAGGCCCCCATCTCGGCCATCTTCCCATGGTCTCCCTGCAGGTGGCGAGTGGGGGCCGCGGCAGCTGCGTCCCCATGAGGAGGGGAGGAAGATGCCGGCTGAGCTGCTGCTGCTGCTGATTGTTGCCCTCGCCAGCCCCAGCTGCCAGGTGCTCTCATCACTGCGCATGGGTGAGGCCCTGCAGCCCCCGCCCCTGCCTCCTCACAGACCCTCCCACTGGGCTCTGGGGCCCTTCTCCGGGCATGCTCGTCCCCCAGGACCCAGGGATCCGGGCCTCAGCCCCGCAGCCCCCAGCGCATTCCTCCCCCGGACCCAGGGGTCTGGATCCCAGCTCTCTCCAACCTCAGATCCAGGAGTCTGGACCCCTGACCCCATCTCCAGCCCTACCTCAGAGCCAAGGAGTCCAGGAGCCCAGCCCTTCCTCCCGCTGGACCCAGGAGTGTGGTCCCCAACTCCTGTGTCCCCTCAGCTGCCATCCTGGACGACCAGACAGTGTGTGGCCGTGGTGAACGTCTGGCCCTGGCCCTGGCCCGGGAGCAGATCAATGGGATCATCGAGGTCCCAGCCAAGGCCCGCGTGGAAGTAGACATCTTCGAGCTGCAGCGGGACAGCCAGTACGAGACCACGGACACCAGTGAGCAGGGCCACGGGGGGCGTGGGGTGAGGCGGGGCAGGCTGGTGGCCCCCAATTCATTCCGCGGCCCTGGCCGCCTCAGCGTCCCATGTTCTCTTCTAGCTCCATCTGCCCCTTCCTTCATGTCTGCGCTGCCTTCTCCTTCCCAGAGATGGTGCTGCTGGGCGTGGGGTGGTGGGGAGAGCGCCAGTGCCGGTGCTGCCCTGGAGGAGCTGAGGGCCTCGTCTGAAAGATAAGCTTCACGGCTGGCTGGGGACACTTAGCCCCCAGAGCTAAGTAATGAGGGGCCCAGGCAGTGAGGGCAGGGGGCCTCAGGGGCAGGGACAGAGAAGGTGCTCTGGAGAAGACTAAACTGAAGCTGAGCTCTGAACTATGAGCAGGATATAGAGAGGTGTTGCTCAAGGTATACCCCGTGGAACACAACCAGCCCTAATAGTAGGGGAGCATAATTCTGCTGAATACTCACAGACTGAATGAATGTCCCTTGAACAGACATGCTGGGGACATGCTGCCTTCAAACGTGTTTTAGGCAGATTTCTTTCCTGCAGACCTTATCAGAGCCTTTGTTATGTTCATGTGTGTTTCAGATCACTGAGTGGGAGAATGGAGTCCGATATTTCCTGGACTTTTTTTTGACTAGTGTGGCACAGAACGTAAATGGAGAGATTGGGTTGGAGGATGTGGAGGCAGATGGTGTTCCAGGCATGTGCTTGTAGTCTGGAGCTGGGGCGGAGGGGAGGGCTGAGTATTTGGAACTAAGGAACACGATGTGGCGTTGTACCCATCCTGAGCACCTGGACTCAGGACACGTTTGGGGGGATCGTGAGAGACTTCTGGACCGGAGTGTGACTGGGCAGTGGGAGGTGAGGCTGGGCAGATTGACAGGCCAGCTCGAGGAGGCCTCTAGTTCAGGCTGAAAGATGCCACCTTCACCGGCAAGCAGTGGGGAGTCATTGATGGGTTTGGAGCAGGGAGCTGGTGAAAGTGGAATCTGGAAGCTAGATTTGGTGGCTGGAGAGGAGGCTGGTGCATGCCCGAGTTGACAGCCCTAAAGTAGGACAGGAGAGAAGGGGTCGAAGAGAAGGGGACAGATATGAGAAAATTTGGGGACAAAAAAGAGACAGGATTTGGTGACTAATTGGCCATTAGGAGGAAGATTGAAGAGAAGAGCCATTTCCAGGCATTTAGTGTGTGTAGATGCTGGGACCCTTCCCAACATGGAAGGCATGGAAGGAGTAAGTTTGGAGGAAGATGAGACGTTTAGCTACGATGCTTTTAGTTGGATGGCAGAAACCCAACTCGGGCTGCCTTAAGGAAAAAAGAGAACTTATCCGCTCTTGTTACTAAAAGGTCTAAAGATTAATATCAGGCTTGGCTGGATCCAGGTACTCAAATGATATCCCAGGATTGTTTCAGGCATGGCTTAATACAGGTGCTCAAATGATGTTCCAGGAACCTTTGTGTCTTCATATCTGGGTCCTGCTTTCCTCTAAATTGGTTTCATTTTCGGGAATGCCCTCCCCAGCCAGTAGCAAGATGGCCTCAACTGCTCAAAACTTTACATCTCACCAGTTTAGCAAACCCAGTGATAATTTTAGCAGAGGACCTGGGGAAGGCTCTCAATGGCCTAGTTTGAGTCTGTCCCCATCTCTGAACTGATCCCTGTGGCCAGGACGATGTGGTCCTTTGATCCTGGGTCAGGTATCAGTCAATTCTGGGAACCGTGTGGTTCCCTGAGGAAAAGTTAGAGTTCTGCCATGGGGGTGGGTGCTGGACAGATGAAAACAAAGGCTCCCATCCACCTCCCAGTCTTGAGACACACACATGTTTAGGGGGAAAGAAAATGAAAGAAAGAGGAGCAAGTAAATGCAACAGAGGAATGGTGTTTGGGGTGTAGAGTATAGAGGGGACCTTGGCAGTGGGTTCAGGGTAGAGGAGGTGATGGACGGCACCTTAGGTTGTGCGTGGTTAAAACGGTTGAGAAAGACAAAGGCTGAGAAACCAGGCACTGGATTTGTACCCAGAGGGAGGTCCTTGGTGTTTCTTTTTCTTTTCTTTCTTTTGTTTTTGGTGTCTAGTTCTAAGATGAACCAATCAGGTGATCTCAGTGTATTTATTTGTTTATTTATTTATTTATTTAAAATTTTTATTTATTTTTGGCTGGGTTGGGTCTTCATTGCTGCATGTGGGCTTTCTCTAGCTGTGGCAAGGGGGGTGTGTTACTCTTTGTTGCAGTGCACGGGCTTCTCATTGTGATGTCTTCTTTTGCTGCAGAGCAGAGGCTCTAGGCACATGGGCTTCCGTAGTTGTGGCATGTAGGCTCAATAGTTGTGGCTCATGGACTCTAGAGCGCAGGCTCTGTAGTTGTGGCGCACGGGCTTAGTTGCTCCACGGCAAATAGGATCTTCCCGGACCAGGGATTGAACCTGTGTCCCCTGCATTGGCAGGCGGATTCTTAATCACTGCGCCACCAGGGAAGTCCTCCTTGGTGTTTCCTCTTCGTCTCTTCCTTTGCTTCTCTCTTGGTCTGACCCGGTCCTCTGTTACCATGTCTCCCTGTCCACCTCTGTCTTATGTCCCCCTCCTCTTGTCCCCTGCGGGGGGCCGGGTCAGGGATTAGGCCCCTGGGTCCCCAGGTGGTGGAGGAGGATCAGGCAGCTCCCCACGGAGTGTCGGGTTTCCTCCTGGGCCAGGGCAGTTCCCTGAGGGTGGGGACAGAGAGGAGGAAGAGGGTCCCTGAATCTGCGGTCTCTTCCCACCCCTTCCAGTGTGTCAGATCCTGCCCAAGGGGGTCGTGTCTGTCCTGGGGCCCTCCTCCAGCCCTGCGTCTGCTTCCACCGTGAGCCATATCTGTGGGGAGAAGGAGGTGAGGCGGGAGCACGGGCTGGGATGGAGGGGCGGGTCCCTGGAGGCGAGGGCTGGGGAGGGCGGAGAGGATGGAAGCAAAGGTCCTTCTCTGTTCAGATCCCCCACATCAAGGTGGGTCCCGAAGAGACGCCCCGCCTTCAGTACCTTCGCTTCGCGTCTGTCAGCCTGTACCCCAGTAACGAGGACGTCAGCCTGGCAGTCTCACGGATCCTCAAGTCCTTCAACTACCCCTCGGCCAGCCTCATCTGTGCCAAGGCCGAGTGTGAGGGAGGAGAACTGTTTTTTATTTAATTTTGTTTTTTTGGCCACACCGCGCGGCTTGTGGGATCCTACTTCCCCTACCAGGGATTGAACCTGGGCGCTCAGCAGTGAGCGCGTGGAGTCCTAACCACTGGCCCACCAGGGAATTCCCATGAGGGAGGAGAGCTGGATGCTTTGTCTTCTATTCCCGCGAACTCCCCTTCCCAAGAGATCTAGTTTCCCTCAGTCATGATGACCCCCTGGTTGTAAGGCCTGGGGAATCCAGACACAGGCTGTGCTAGTCCCCACCATCCCTTCCCCTGTAGGAACCCAGACCTCTGGTTCTACAGACCGCCCCTCTCCCCCTAAAAGAGACCATAGATAGTGACTAAGCACGTGCTCAGAGCAGGGCCCCTGCTGAGTCCCGGTGGTCCAGCAGTGAACAGCACTAGGCGTGGTCCCTGGCTTCCCGGAGCTCTGGGGCCACTGGGCGACACGGCGGTTGTGATGCAGAGTGATGCAAGCTCTCAGGAGTTGAGCGGGGTGATCCTACCTGAGTCTGGGAGGTTCAGAGCCTGCCTCCTAGAGAAAGGGAACTCTAAGTTGGACCTGAAGGGTGGGGAGGAGTTGAGGTGGGTGAGTAGAGAGGGAGCATGTACCGAGCAGAGGGCAGGGCACAGGCGAGGCCCAGGGAGGCTCAGAGATGCTCCCAGTGTGGCAGCAGGGAAGCGGGAGCCGGGGACGGGATACGATCACTCAGGGCCTTGTGTTTTATCCTGAAGACAATGGGGGCCCTGGAAAGTACCCACACTGGGCAGGGGAATGTGTTGCAGGAAGAGCTCTTTGGGCTCTTTGGCTGCAGCGTAGAGAGTGGATTTGGAGACTCCGTACCACAAGATGTGGCAGGGAGAGCAGCTAGAGGCGGGAGGGGTGGTCCTGGTTAGGGCTCAGGGGGAGGCAGGGGGACGGAGGGGCCAGAATGGATTTGAGGAGGGTTGTGAGAGAAGGGAGAGGGTGGGGTCATGGATGATGACCAGGTCCTGCCCGAGGAAGAAGGGACAGTCAGTTCAGGGCCACATGTTGGGTTTGAGGTGTCTTTGAGACATTCAAGTGGCGATGTCTGGGAGGCTGGTGGGCTTGTGGGTGTGCACTTGGAGAGAGCGAGGTGCGGGCTCAGTCACCTCCAGGAGAAATTCCTATTCCGTGCACACCTGCTGTGGTCCAGACATTGTTTTTGGTATTAGGGACATGGCAGTACATGAGCCAGGCCCTTGTCAAACCTAATGAGAGGACCCAGGCAATGGGCGTAGATAAGATGTTTTATAGTCAGGAGTATTGAGTCTTGTGGACAAATAGAGGAGGAAAACGGGAATCAGGAGAGCTGGAGTAAGGGGGTGCAATTTGAAACGGAATGGTGGGCGTGGGCCTCATTGAGGAGGTGGCATTTGAGTAAAGATCTGAAGGTGGTGAGGGAGGGAGCCATGTGGGGATCTGGAGAGGAGCGTTCCAGGCAGAGGGAACAGCCAGCACAGAGGCCACAGGGTGTGTGTGTGTGTGACAGCAAGGAGGCCAGCGTGACCAGAGCCGAGTGAGGGAGAGAGGAGGAGATGAGGTCAGGGACGTAAGGAGGCGAGTGGGTAGATGGAGTGGGGCCTGGGAGGCTGTGAGGACTTTGGCCTTCACTCTGAACCAACGAGAAGCCGTTGGAGGGTTTGGAGCAGAGCAGGACACATCTGCTTTATAGCAGCAGTTCTGGCTGCTGTGTAGGGAACAGACTCTCCGGGGGCAGGCATGGCTGTTGTCACAGGCAGGAGATGGCAGTGGCTCCGGCCAGGGCCGTGATGGGGGCACGGTGCCACAGGGTGTGTTTTGAAAGTAGAACCTAAGTGGATTGGTCGTGATTGTGAGAGACGGACAGGAGGCCAGGCTGCCATCAAGGGTTTTGGCCTGAGCACCTGGCCGGCTGGAGTCTGTTCACTGACCTGGCGAGACGTGGTGGTTTGGCGAGGAGAGCAGATTGCAGCTCTGCACGTATGAGGTGTGTGACACCTGCCCAGTAAGGGCAGAAAGGTGGCAGGAGACAGGCGTCTGGAGGTCAGGGGAGGTCTTGGTTGAGATTTCAATTGGAGAGGACCCGAGCATCAGGCCCCTGGGCCCAGCACCCCAAGAGAGCCAGCTGCACTCCGGACAGCCACCCCACATCCTGAGTGAGCCCTCGTCCTCTCCCCAGCTACCCCGTGCCAGGGAGCGGGGAGCGGCTGCCCTGAGTCCAGGCACGTGGAAGGGCTGTAACCCAGGGCCTCACCCCTCCCTCAGGCCTGCTGCGATTGGAGGAACTGGTGCGCAGCTTCCTCATCTCCAAGGAGACGCTGTCGGTGAGGATGCTGGACGACAGCCAGGACCCCACGCCGCTGCTCAAGGAGATCCGCGATGACAAAGTGTCCACCATCATCATCGACGCCAACGCATCCATCTCCCACCTCATTCTCCGTAAGGTGGGCCCCCCGCCCCGTCTCTGATTTCCCTACGGGGTCAGGAGCAGAAACACGGGGCGACAGAGCAAGTCAGCCAAGGCCCATGGGCCTCAGGGGTCACGTGGTGGTCCGGAGCCCCGCTTCCTACGTGCAAACACTGACCAGGAAGTTTTGTCTCTCAGCTCAGCTGCTTCCCGCCTGCAGCCCTGGCTGGACCCTGGACAGTCGCCTCCCCTCTCTGTGAATACTTGCTACCTCAGTGGGGTGCGTGAGGGTTAGCAAGTGGGGAAGCACACGGACAGCCCCTGGCCCAGAGTAAATGCAAGCGTAGTGGGAGCAGCCTGTCATCTTTCCTGAGTGCCTGTCCTGCTCTGTGTTGGCGCGTTTGCATGTCTTCTTTAATTTGGCTCTTGAGACTTCCCTGGCGGTCCGGTGGTTAGGACTCCGAGCAGGGGGCCCAGGTTTGATCCCTGGTCGGGGAACTAGGATCCCACAAGCCTCACGGCGTGGCCAAAAAAAAAAAGAAGATAATTTGGCTCTCACCCCACCCTGCAGAGCAGGTGTGATACCATTTTGTGGATGAAGAAGCAGGGGTTCTGGGGGGAATGAACTGACTCAAGGGCACCCAGGAGGGACCAGCACAGGACCTTCCCCCATGGGTCCTCCACATGCCATCCACTGGTGACCCACATTCACTAATCCCTCATTGTTTCTTGCTCTTAATTTTTCCTCATAATCTAATCTGTGTTATTTATTGTTCTCCAGTTTTTAAAAATTAAAACCGTATGTCATTGCTGATGATAGCTTACAGGAAAACGTGTGGACAGAATCCACGGGGCTCTTGAGGCTTAGAGAAAAGATTTCGGGCTCTGGAGGCAGACAAGGCAGGCCTGGGCTGGGGTCCCAGCCCCTCCTGTGTGAGCCAGGTGACCAGTGGTCACTTTCCTCTCGAGCCTGCACTATTCTGTCCTTGAATGGGCTGTAGCCTACGTGATGACAGCTCCTGCCATGCAGCTGGTGCGAGCTGGTGCCGCTTCAGGTTCTACTGATCATAGCAGGACAGAACTGGGCACTTCTGGCATGGAGACATCTTCTAGCTTTGTTCTCTTCTAGGACAAAGAAGGGGGACTTGAAACATGAATCTTGGGATTTATTTTTATTTATTTATTTTTGGCCACATTGCATGGCATGCAGGATCTTAGTTCCCTGACCAGGGATTGAACCCGTGCCCCCTACAGTGGACACATGGAGTTCTAACCACTGGACCACCAAGGAAGTCCCAAACCTTGAGATTTAAATTGACTTCCTTTCATGGCAAAGTGCTTTTAAAGATTGCAGGGGGTAGTTTTTCTGACCTGTGGCCAGGCTGAGCCCTACATATTAGCAGCCCAAACTTGGCTCTAGGGCAACCTGGGGGTTAAGGTTAATGTTACCCTCCCCCTGCCCTGTTTCTGAGGTGTCCCTTTGCCTAACTGTCTCCAGAAGGTAGTCTTCTAAGTGGCCTAAAGAGGGAGGTGAGCACTTGTGGGTGTCATCCTCTCCTCTAGCAAAATCTTCATCCCACCTGCGGCACCTGTCACCCTGCGGGACATGAGTGACCAAGGTCTCCCCCTGCCCCCACACATCTCCTTTTCCCAGTCTCTCTGTCTCTGGATGTCTCTTACTGTTTCTCATGGGGTGTCTCCTCCTCGCAAGGCCTGTCTCTAAATCTCTCTTGCTCTCTTGGCTTCTCCCCATTTCTGCCTCCTGTGTTCTCCAGGCCTCGGAGCTGGGAATGACCTCAGCGTTTTACAAGTACATCCTTACCACCATGGTGCGTACACCCCCTCGCAGCCCCCACCTGCCTCTGCAACATCTGCCCCACTTTGGCCCAGCCCCAGCCTCACCCCCTCTTCTCGGTCCCAGGACTTCCCCATCCTGCACCTGGACGGGATCGTGGAGGACTCCTCCAACATCCTGGGCTTCTCCATGTTCAACACCTCACACCCCTTCTATCCTGAGTTTGTGCGCAGCCTCAACATGTCCTGGAGGGAGAACTGTGAAGCCAGCACCTACCCCGGCCCCGCGGTGAGCTCGCGCCCTCGCCCCCAGCACACAGGCACCCTGCACACAGACATTTCTGAGACCCCTTCTGGCCGGTCGTGCTCAGAAGCCTCTGGTGCCCCACTCACTTTCTGAGTACATCCACGAGGCCTCACAGCGTGGCCCTGAGCTAAGCCTGACCTGTTTCTTCCTCTCCACCTCCCAAGCCACTGCAGCCACATGGGTCTCCTCCAGGCGCTGCCCCAGCACATGTGCACCTCAGGGCCTTTGCACTTGCTCTTCCTGCTGCTTTGCATGCACTTCCCCAGGGAACTAGCAATTTGCTCCCTCCTCTCCAAGTTACGGCTCAAATGTCCCTGTATTTAAAAAATGGCACTATTTAGCCTCCTTCCTTGCCAGATTTTTCTCTATAGCATCTGTCTTTGCTTGTCTGATCACCAAGTGGCTTGCTCTGTGTTTTGCTTAGATGTATGTACAGATATGTAGGTTGTAAGTGCTATGAGGGCAGGGGTTTCTGTGTGTTTTGTTCACCATTGTATCCCCAGCACTTAAAACCACCTGGCCCAGAGTAGGTATCCAATAATATGTGTTGAATAAATGCAAACATACAAAAGACGCATATTTATGTGTATTTGTTCACAAACATCTAGCCAAGATACCGAGACACTCCTACGTGTTCAGAAACTCACAACAGACACTGAGCCCTGCAGTCAGGCGTGTGCGTGCAGGGCCATCACACACATACACAGATAGAAGCACATTCATCCGCACCCCGCACCTACCTACACAACACGGATATTCAGACCTTCACCCCACCCCTCTGAGACACGCTGTCCCAGACGCGTGCCCCGCGTTGGCAGTCACAGCTTGGTGGCCAGTGTGTGTCGAGCCCTCACTGTGTGCCAGGTGCTATTTTGAGCTCTTTACATGCAGCATCTCGCTTGAGCCCCACATAAGCACTGGGAGGCAGAGATAACAATGACCCCTGCTTTACAAGGGCGGGAACTGAGATTCCGAGACGAGTGTGGACTTGGCTCTCTACAGGAGATAGTAGATCCGGGCCTCCAGCTCAGAGCCTCCCAAGCCCTGAATTCACGACGGTGATGCTCTCCTGCTTCCTGCACATCAGGCCCACCCTGTGTGTAGACAAATAGGCACGTTTGTCCAGCCCCACCCACATCAGTGTGTCCCCAGGCACACGGATTCCTGTGCCCGCCAACATCCCTCTGTGGGGGTGACAGCTGGCTGTGCAGGCAAACCCTCTCAGACGTGCCCTGCCCCATGCAGACCCGTGCCACACACAGGAAGAGTTGCCCCCACAGGGCACGGCAGCACGCACGCCTTTCCCCTTGTCATCTCCCATCCCTGAGAAGCCCTTCCTTGCTCCTGACCCGCCTGCTTTTACATTGCTGGAGAGAAGAGTCGTCTGAGGGCTTGGGGGTAGCACCACGGGGCTTCGGGGCTCCCTTGGCTGAACTGCATCTTTCCCATCCCTCCCTATCTCTGCCTCCCATACCCCACACCCCAGCTGTCGGCTGCCCTGATGTTTGACGCCGTGCACGTGGTGGTGAGCGCCGTCCGGGAGCTGAACCGCAGCCAGGAGATCGGCGTGAAGCCGCTGGCCTGTACGTCGGCCAACATTTGGCCCCACGGGACCAGCCTCATGAACTACCTGCGCATGGTGAGCCGGGAGCGGGGAGGGCCGAGGGGCCGCGGCAGCCTGTCTTTGGCGGCGGCGCTCACTGTGTCCACCCTGTGGCCCCCCTGCCCTCTCCCCCCACCTCCGACCCCACGCCCTGCTCTCTACGGGCCTCATTCTCCTGTCCGTCTCTCCTCTCCTGGCCTTCCTCTGCCTGTCTGCTGTTCTTGCCCTGTTTCTTTACTCCATCTCCTCTTGTTTGCTGGCGTGTTGGCTTGCCTGTTTAATTGTGGTCCTTCCCGGTCCCTCTCCCTCTCTCTTGTCTTCTCCATCTCTCTCTCTTCCCCTCTGGGCCCCTGCCACCCCTCCCTCTGCCCTCCTCCCGCCCTGCTAGGTAGAGTATGATGGGCTGACCGGGCGGGTCGAGTTTAACAGCAAAGGGCAGAGGACCAACTACACCCTGCGCATCCTGGAGAAGTCTCGGCAGGGCCACCGTGAAGTGAGCATCCCCAGGGCGATGCCAGAGCCTGGATGGGGGTGGGTGGCGGGGCGGAGCCCAGAGGGCCAAGGCATCCTCAGGTGGGGCCTGTGCTGACAGCGCCCTCTCTGCCTCAGATCGGGGTGTGGTACTCTAACCGGACCCTGGCCATGAACGCCACCACCCTGGACATCAACCTGTCGCAGACACTGGCCAACAAGACGCTGGTGGTTACGACGATCCTGGTGAGTGGCCCCTGTGGGGGTGGGCGGTAGGTGAAGGGAACCTTTCCTGAGCGGTGCTCCAGGCCAGTCCTGGTGAGGAGGCTGGCTCAGTGCACAGACCGTTGGGGATGTGACCCAGGCACCTAACAACTCCTGACTGTGGCCAAGAGGTCACCCACCTAACTGCTGTGGGAGCAGCGGTGGGTGCAGACTCTGCCACCAGAGCCAGGCCCAGCCCCCAGCTCTGCTGGCCTGCGGATACACATCAGAGGTGGAACGACTGGCCTCACGGGGATTTCACGAGGTGGCACAGGCGGGGCGCCTCGCACAGCGCCTGTCCCAAGGTAGACCCCTGTAAATTGCCATCGCTAGAGCCATTGTTTTGTCACATTTGCCCGCCGAGTGGGTGGACACATGCCAACTTACTTAATATCCATCTTGAAGAGGCTCAGAGAGGTGAAGCTACTTGCCCAGGTCACACAGCAAATATAAGGCATAGCCAGGACAGATGCCGCATCTCTGAGTCTCCAGAGCCTGCGTCTTAACCACTGTGCTGTGAAGGTCCAGTCCGTTCCTTCCTGAGCACCAGCCATGGACATTATCCTGTAGCCCCTGCAGTGCCACTTCTGCATTTTCCACGTCAGAAACCGAGGTGCCTTTGTGTGTCAGCGAGGATTTATGGAGCACTTGTTCTGTACCAGGCACCGTGCTAGGCCCTCGCAGGTGTCACTCTTTAAACCTCTCAGCTACCCGGTGAGGTCTGTCCTATCTTCCTCCTCTCAAAGGTAAGGAAACAGGCCACAGGGCGAGTCGCTGCTGGAGCTGAGTGACGGGCTTGGAGCGCCTGCCCTCTCCCCTGCACCCTGCTGCCCCTTGCCAGGAGGTCAGGGAGGAGAGAGGTATAGGCCCTGGGAAGCCCCGGGCAGCTGGGCTTCGTAGCATTCGGGGCCCTCGCCCGCTGGCATCCATTTCCTGGGGGAGCCCCTCGGTCACTGTGAGCTGGGCCGGCTGATGGCTGGGGACGCTGAGGTTGAGAGGATTACACAGGTTCCACAGGACGTCAGGGGCCCCCTACAGCAGCACGTTACAGAGCCATTCCCTCAGTCCCTAGGGAACTCCTGACCTAATGTGGACCTCGCGTCCCTCTGGAGAAGGGCCACTGAGCCTGTGGGGGAGGGACAGATGGCTTACAGATGGGAAACCAGACACTTCGTACGAGCCTCACTGAAGGGCCCTGAGGGCCAGGCCAGGCTGGCTGGGAGAAGGAGCCCCTCTGCGTGCGTGGGAATGGAGTCCACCCCAGAGGCTTCCTGGAGTTCTTGGTGGGGAGCAAGGGCAGAGGTCAGGGAGGGGATGTCAGGAGAGCAGAGCCATGACCCCGGGGGGCTACCAGTCTCTTCCCACACTTGTTTCCCCTTCTCTCCAAGGCCCCCGAGCCAATGTTGTCCTCTTCCCGACCTTTATTCTCTTAATGGAGTCATTAATTCACTCATTCATTCCACAAATATTTACTGAAGCCGCTGTGCGCCGGACCTCACACAGATTCTGGAGGTGCAGGAATGAGTCACAGGTGGTCTCACGGCCTCCCTGTCTGTGAGTGGCTCTGGGGGGGGATCCCAGTCTGATGAAGGAGACAGATGTGGACACAGTCATTCCCACACAGGGTAGTAAGGGACCCCCACAGAAAGGAGGGGCTGCCTCAGCTTTCAAAGGTCTGCCAAGGCTTCACAGAGGAGGTGGTGTCAGATGGGGCTTTAGAAGCTGTATAGGAGTTGGTACACAGAGAATGAAGGGCCTGGCCTCCCAGGCAGCAGGAACCACAGGAGCAAGGGCCTCAGGAAGTGTTTGCCAGAGTGGATGCGAAGGCGGCTGCCTCACTGTGCACAGCCGGACCCGCCCATTCGTTCCCTAACATTTTCAGACTTGTGTTTCTGGGCAGGGCCTGTGCCAGGCACTTGGGGATTCAGACGTGAGTCAACCTGGGTACTGGGGGCAAGCAGGTGTCAGGACTTGTCTTATTCCCTGCTCTGTTCCTCAGGCCTGGGACCGGGCCTGGCACCTAACAAACTAGAGGGGTGGTGAGTGCTGTGCCAAAGGTGGGTCTCTGGAGAACTTAGTTATGCTTATCCTGTACATGGAGACTGTTAAGCAGGAAGGGGCAGGGCCAGAGCTGGGTGTCGGAAAAGCTGGTCCTGGAGGGAGGCTGCAGGAGAGAGAGATGCCCCCGGTGGGGAGAGGATGGTGCCTGAGCTGGGCTGGGGCTGTGAGGAGGGAGGGAATCTGCTGTGGGATGTTGATGGGCTGGGCTGAGGGAGGGAGCAGGAGGAGGCTCTCGGTGGGTGGAGGCTGGGGCTGTCCCTGGGTGGGACCCACACACCTAGAGCCGAGAGATGGCGGGCCGGTGCCAAAGCTGAGAGAGTCCCACAGGGAAGCCGGGGGTGCAGGAGAGGCCCCCCGGGATGAGGCTGTGCAAGGCCCTTCCCCCAGCCCCAGGCCCTGCCCCCTCCCGGAGAGGTTTCTTCCTTCATGGCCCTCCCTTCATCAAGCGGTGACATCTCATCCTGCTATTTGGTGCCTCTGGGGTCAGACAAACCGCACGTGCATTCCTGTCTTCCCCTGGACGTCAGGTCCTCCAACTCTCCAGGTTCCATACCTTCATCTATAAAATGGGTCTTAATAGTCCCACCTTGAAGGGCTGTGGGAGGATTGCATGAGATAAGAAGGCCCCCCTCTCCCCACCAGCAGTGTCCTGCTGGGAAGGTGTGCTGAGCACACGTGAATCCCTTTTCTCTCCCCACCTGGCAGGACGTCCCTTGTGGTCCAGTAGTTAGGACTCAGTGCTTCCATTGCGGGGGGCATGGTTTCGATCCCCGGTCAGGAACTAAGATCCCACAAGCCGAGTGGCCAAAAAAAAGGAATAGTCATCATCACGGCCAGAGTCTTTGAGCTGTGTGCTGAGCTCTTCGCGGGTGTTACTCAGTGTTCACAGCGGCCCTGAGGCTGGAACTGTTGTGACCCCCGATTTTCAGGCAAGATGAAGGCACAGGAGGGTGAGGTGATGTGAATCACACAACTAGAAGATGGTTGGCAGAGCCCACGTGCCTCTCCTTTGAGCCACACAATGTCAATGTTGGCTTTTTCCCAAGCCCTCGCTGCTGCGTCCTAGGCCTGGCCCTGCCGTCCGCACACTTTGTGACCTGGGTGGGTCTCTTCTCTCTGTCCTCAGCGTCCTCTTGTAAAATGAGGGAACTAAAATATGCATAATAGACTGAGGGGGGTGGACGAGATCGGGGGTGCTTTAAACGGTGCTCCAGGAAGTCTTGGATATGGAATTGGGTCCTGGCTTCATGAAAGGGGCCAGGAAGGCAGCTTGTGAGGAATGTTCTAGAACCCACCCTACTTTAACATTTTCTAGTGTCAAGGGATTTTTACGGAAGTGTAACATGCATACCGAAATTTGCACACATCATAAGTGTACAGATCGCTGAATTTTCAATAACTGAACACACCTGTGGGACCAGCCCTCCCACCCCCAGCCCTCCATATGCCCCTTCCGGTCTCTAACCACCCCCACAGGTTAGCTTTGCCTGCTTTGAACTTCATGTAAATGGCATCTTACTCTATGTTCTCTCATTTGTCTGGCTTCTGGTGCATGACACGTGTTTGTGAGATTCACCCATGTTGCTGCAAATAGTTTGGTGTCATCATATGTCCTGTTACGTGAACGAACTACGATTTACTTACCCACCAAACTGATGTGCATTGGAGTTGTTTCTTGTTCTTTTGCTATTGTGAATAGTCCTGCTGTGAACACTACCTCACGCCTTGCGGTGAACACGTACAGGCATTTCTGTCGAGTGTAGATGCAGGAGTGGAGTTGCTGGGGTTTTGCAGCTGCAGTAGATACAGTGGTAACGCGCTCCATTCCCGCCAGCAGTGTGTGAAGGAGAATTCCAGTTGCTCCTCCCTTTTCCTGGAGCTGAATATACAAAGGTGCCAACCCTATTGCAGTTTTCACTTATATTTCCCTAATGACCAGGAAAGGTGACCACTTTTTCATTTATTGCCTATTTGGAACCTTCTTTTGGGAAGTTCCTGCTCAAATCTTTCTCTATTTTTAGAAATTTGGAATATCTGACCTTTTTATTGATTTGTAATCTGTTTGTATATTCTAGATATAAGTTCTTTGTCAGAATATTCATTGCAGAGACTTTCTCCCACTTTGTGGCTTGACTTTTCACTCTCAGTGGTTTTTTTTTTTTTTGGCTGCGCTACACGGCTTGTTGAATCTTAGTTCCCTGACCAGAGATTGCATCTGGGCCCTTGGCAGTGAAAGTGCGGAGTGTTAACCACAGGACCACCAGAGAATTCCCCTCAGTGGTATCTTTTTTTTTTTTTTTTTGGTTGCACTGGGTTTTGGTTGTGGCATGTGAGATCTTTGTTGCCGCTGCGTGCGGGATCTTTAGTTGTGGCATGAGAACTCTTAGTTGCAGCACGTGGGATCTAACTCCCTGACCAGAGATCAGACCTGGGCCCCCTGCATGGGGAGTGCAGAGTCTTAGCCACTGGACCACCAGGGAAGTCCCCCCAGTGGTATCTTTTGATGAAAAGATTTTTAATTTTTCTAAAGTCTATCTTAACCATTTTCTCTGCTTTACGGTTAATGCTTTTAGAATTTAAGAATTCTCAGGACTTCCCTGGTGATCCAGTGGTTAAGATCCTGCTTCCATGGGTTCAATCCCTGGTTGGGGAACTAAGATCCCACATGCCACGCAGCACAGCCAAAAAAAAAAAAAGAATTCTCTACCTACCCGAGGTCGTAAAGCCAGTCTCCCATATGTTTCTTTTCTTTTTTTTAATACAGTAATTCTTTTTTTTAGTTAATTAATTAATTAATTTTTGGCTGCACACAGGCTTTTTCTAGTTGCAGTGAGCAGGGGATACTCTTCATTGCAGTGCGTGGGCTTCTCATTGCGGTGGCTTCTCTTGTTGTGGAGCCCGGGCTCTAGGCACGCGGGCTTTAGAAGTTGCAGCACTCTGGCTTCAGTAGTTGTGGCACGTAGGCTCCATAGTTGTGGCTTGTGGACTCTAGAGCTCAGGCTCAGTAGTTACGGCACACGGGCTTAGTTGCTCCGCAACATGTGGGATCTTCTCAGAGCAGGGATCGAACCCGTGTCCCCTGCATTGGCAGGTGGATTCTTGACCACTGCACCACCAGGGAAGTCCTCCTATATGTTTCTTGAAAATGTAATAATTTTGCCCTTTACATTTAGATCTACAATCTACCTAGAATTGATTTTTATGTATTATGTGAGGTGGGGGGGTCAGAATACATTTTTTTCCACATGGGTGTTTTGTTGAACAGTACCATTTATTAAAATGTTCATTCTTTCCCCCTTCACCACAGTCTTCCTCTGTCATAAATCAAATATCCATTTGTGTGTGGCTTTCCAAACTCTCTTCTATTGTCTGTTTGTCTGTCTTTGCTCTAATACCACATTATCTTAAACACCACAGCTTTAAATTGTCTTCATACCCAGTAGGGTAAATTCCTCCAGTTTTCATGTTCTTCTTTAGGATGGCTTTGGTTCTTTTGATATTTTGCATTTCCATATACATTTAAATAGCATCTTTAAAATTTTTAAAATATTTTAATGTTAAAGATTTAAACTGGGGGCGGGACAGAAGTTAATTAAATAGAATTAAATAGCGTTCAATCTAATTCTACATTAAATAGAATTCAAAGCATGCAGAGGGGGTAAGGAGTGAAAAAATCAGTCCCCTTCCCTCTCCAGGCCCCCATTTTTTTCCCCATCCTCCCAGAAATGTATGAGCAGGTACGGGCACATCCCCACTCTTTCCTTCACAAAGAATAGCGTATAGTACACGTTGTTCTGTAGCTTGTTTTTTTCCTCTTAATATATCTTATAGAACTTGTTATTTTAGTAGTTGCCTGGGATTCTTTGATGACATCAATAATCTTTTTAACCTGTTCCAAAATAGGCTGTCTCAGTCTTTGTTCCTGCTACAAGAAATGCTGCCGTGACTCTCCTGGACCTACATTTTTGTGTACAGGTGCATGGCCATTCATAGGATGAATTCTTAGAATCAGACTTAGCAACATCCCACTGTCTGTCTGCAGTGCTGGGCTTCTGCAAAAGATTCTTTTTGAAGAAGTCTGAAAACCCTTGGATCTGATGGTCTGGGGCTGCAGGTTGAGTGCTAGATCATTGTTTTCTGACCTTGAATTCTGTTCACAGGCCTCAGTTCCTGTTTTTGGCTCTGTCAGCTCCCACCCAATCCTGAGGCCTTGAACCCAAATCCGCAACCCAAGTGCCTTAGCCTTGAATTTGGAGATCAGCTTGGCCTGGTAGAAGGAACAAGGGCATTGGAGAGCACAGCAACTGGGTTTTGAATCCCAGCTCTGTCCAATCTCCCCTTCCTACCGCCCTGCTTCAGCTGTGTGACCCTTGGCAAGACACTTGACCTCTCTGAACTTTTCTGTACGTCAAGAGGACTTATGAGAGCCTTCCAGCTCTAACACTGCATGTTTGTCTAGAGAATTCCTGGTTTTTGGTTCTCTAGATTTGATACCTGGCCCAGGCCCCCCCATCTCTGTGTCCAGCTTCTCCCAGGTCCGCTCTCTGATTCTGTCCGCTTGAGTTTAGTCTGGCACAGGGCTTAAGAGCAGAGCTTTGGACCCAGCCCGACCTGTCTTTCTCAGCCACTCACTACTTCACTTCTCGGGACCTGTGTCCTCATCTCTCAAATAGAGGTAATAATACCGACCTCCTACGCGGACAGAATAGCTGTCACACAGCAAGCCCACGAGAAACGCTAGCTGCTGCTATTATTAGTATTGTCTCATTCCTACTCCCAGTTCCACGATTTTGGATTTGGAAATGTGGCTTGAGAGAGAGAGAAAAGCGCTGACTTCCCTCCACCTGGTCTCCCCTCAGCTCTGCGAATATTTTGGGGTCCTGGAATCCAGTCTATAGGTACCTTATAGTACCTGTCACTGTATAACAAACCGCCCCCAAACCTGGAAGCTTCCAACAACGATTATTATTTCTCACAATTCTGTGGGTCAACTGAGCAGTTCTGCTGAGCTCACTGTGGTTGCATGTCCAGTTGGTGTCTAGGCTGGGCTGTTGGCCAGCACATCTCGATTCACTCATTCTCCCTCATCCTTCAGCAGGCTGGCCTGGGCTTCCTTATACTGGGGTCCCAAGAGGTCTCTGAGGGCCCAGGCTCTGGAATTCACACAGCACTACTTCCACCACATTCTGTTGGCCAAAGCAAGTCTCGGGGTCCACTCGGACCCAAGGATTGGGGAAGTCCGCTCTGTCTCTTGATGAGAGGAGCTACAGAATACCGTGCGTCTACCTCAGGGCTCAGTAATTATGTGTGTGTGTTTTTAATATTTATTTATTTTATTTTACTTATTTATTTTTAAAAATATGTATTTATCTGGTTGCACTGGGTCTTAGTGATGGCTCTTGGGCTGCTTAGTTGCAGCTCTCCAGCTCCTTAGTTGTGGCATGTGAACTCTTTGTTGCAGCATGCATGTGGGATCTAGTTCCCTGACCAGGGATTGAACCCTGGCCCCCTGCATTGGGAGTGCGCAGTCTTAACCACTGGACCACCAGGGAAGTCTCAGTAATTATGTTTTGAATGAATGAGAGGTGGCAGAGGTCGCTTGGCCTCTGTGAGCCTCAGTTTCCACATGTGTAAAGTAAGTCTAAGGGTACCTCCCGTGTAAGGTCACTGTGAGGAATTTTTTTTTTTTTGGCCGCACTATGCAGCTTGAGGGATCTTAGTTCCCCGACCAGGGACTGAAGCTGCACCCTCGGCAGTGAAAGCACCAAGTCCTAACCACTGGACCATCAGGGAATTCCCACTGTGAGGAATTAAAGTGATAAAATCAAGAGAACAGACACAGCGCAGGGACTGGTACTCAGCAGGGGTTCAATCCACATGGTAACCATTGTGGATAGTATTGTCTAAGCTCTTCTGGCTGGTTCCTAAGTCCTCACTCCTAATCCTAAATTCAAAGTGACACTGTACAAACAACCATTTAGACAATAACTGTGTCAAGATAACATTCCCTTTTGTTACCATCATCTTCACATGCTTCGTCTTACTAGCACTTGTAATGTTCTGTCTGCTTTTGTCCTTTTTTGGCACAAAAAGGGGTCAGTAAAGTATGCTCGAACTCCTCAGAAATAAGCCTCAAGGTAGCAAAACAGCTGTAAGCCAGAGATTGCAAACTGTCAGGTAACTGTTTAGCCTGCAAAGCATTAAAAAAAAATTGGTATTAGAATTTGAACTGTGGCTAACCTTTCTAATCAGGAGATTTTTACAAAACAACTTGGCTTTCCAAATTCTCTTAACATTGGACCCTCTGGCATCTCAGTCCTGCATCTCTCGTGGCAGTGCTGGGCTGGAGCTCAATCCTGGTGGGGCAGATCCTCTTTGGTCCCTTGCTGGCTCATGAAGTCAGTTTAATGGGTCGCTATTGGTTGTGTAGAAAAACGAAGCAGAGAAGGACAGAAAATATCACGACATTTTGCCATAGTCGTAGAGGAAAGGACTGCTTTGTAGAACTGAGCCCAGTTACATGAGTGCAAGTGTGAGCACGCGGGCATATATGCGTATGACTTGGATTATAAGTAAGATATATCTCTCACTGTGGGTCTTAGCCAAAAAGATGAAAGTTTGGCATGGTCTTCATCCAGTCTCGTTCACTCAGATGCTCTGCCTCCCTCAAAGCCATTTGAGCTTGAGATGATGTTGGCTGGTGGAGATCAAACCAGCTCCCTGTGATCTGCTAGGGGCTGGCAGGGTCCCTGTGCTTTTTTCCTGGCTCTGAGTATTTTCGTTTGTTTTGGGGGGTTTTTTTGGTTGTTATTTTTATTATAATTGAAGTATAGTTGATGTACAATGCTGTTAGTTTCAGGTGTACAGCACAGTGATTCAGTTATACATACATATATATATATTATTTTTCAGATTCTTTTCCCTTTTAGGTTATTACAAAATATGCATATAGTTCCCTGCACTATACAGTAGGCCCTTATTGGTTATCTATTTTATATATAGCAGTGTGTATATGTTAATCCCAACCTCCTAATTTACCATCCCCCAGCACCCCCACAGCCCCAGCTCTGAGCATTTGTAAGCAGGGGATGTAGGCAAGGACTCTATCATCTCTGCTCTGCGAGCAGGTTCCTGATCTGGCTGTCCGGCCTGGGCCCTAGGACCCACGACCCAGCCCCCAGATGCCCATTCTCTGACCCCCCTTCTCTCCCGCTTCCCCAGGAGAACCCGTACGTCATGCGCCGGCCCAACTTCCAGGCCCTGTCGGGGAACGAGCGCTTCGAGGGCTTCTGCGTGGACATGCTGCGGGAGCTGGCCGAGCTGCTGCGCTTCCGCTACCGCCTGCGGTTGGTGGAGGACGGGCTGTACGGGGCGCCCGAGCCCAACGGCTCCTGGACAGGCATGGTCGGCGAGCTCATCAACCGGGTACGGCGGGGCTGGGGCAGGGAAGGGGCCGTGGGCCGGTGAGCAAGGGTGGGAGGGCAGGCGGGCAGCCGGTGGTGCCTCAGAACCAGCCTGGTACATGCAAGAGGCAGGAGCTGATGATGTGCTGAGGCCCCGTGGCTGGTGAGCACTGTGGGGCGCGCATCGCGGGGAAGAGGGGCGATGCGTCACTTCCCGTGTCCTGCTTTCCCATGCTTCCGTCACGCCACCTTGGCTTAATTGGTGCTCGAAGGAGGGAGTGAAAGAGACGTGGAGTGGGAATTGGACAGACGTGGAGGAGGTGGAGAAGGCTTCTGGTGGGAGGCAGGGCCCCAGCACCTGCCAGGAGGTGGACATCGAGGCTGCCTATTGCGCTCACAAGTCCACTCATTCAGTGGGTGTTTATTGAGCACCTAGTGTGTGCACCTTACACCTTGCTGGGCACGGGATATAGTAAGCACAGGGTACCTGGGTCCTGCTTCTAAGAGCTTAGGGCTCTGTTGAGATACAGAAAAGCAAATGACCACAAGACAGAGCCATCGGGGCTGTGAGGGGGGAAGCTCAGAGGAAGGACCCAGAGGCACCTGACCCAGCCAGGCATCCTGGGAGGGCTTCCCAGGAGAGGTGACACCCAAGCAGATTCCCAAAGAGTGTGAAGGAGTCAGCAGGGTGAAGGGGGTTTGGGAGGAGGGGAACGTGTTCAAAGGCATTTACAAACAGCTGGGGGTGGGGTGGGAACACGAGTAAGGAAGAGTTGGGTGTGGGGCATGTTAGAAGAGCAACCGGGTCCTGAGTGTGGGCAGGATTTGAATGTAGGTGAGGAGGGCAAGAGGCAGGGGGATGGGAGGTGGTAGGTGAGGGTACAGTGGAAAGAGTATTTTGGAGTCAGAGTTTGGGTCTGAGTGCCGGGGTGAGTCATTTCTCTCCTTGGAACCTCAGTTTCCCCTCCCTGGGATGGGGATGATACCTGACAGCTCTGTAGTGAGGGTTACAGACACACAGCACATGCTGCTTGCCATAGGTAGTTCCTCCTTTTTTTTTTTTTTTTTGGCTGCACTGCATGGCTTGCAGGATCTTAGTTCCCCCACCAGGGACTGAACCCACATCTCAGCAGTGAACACGCCGAGTCCTAACCACTGGACCGCCAGGGAATTCCCTGTACTCCCTCCTTTTATTCCAGGCATGAGAAGCCGTGTGGGCAAATGCCCAGAAAAGACATACAGAGCCCCAGCTTACGGCACACCCAGGGCAGGTGTGTGGAGCAGGGACCTGTGGCCGCAAACAGTCAGGGTTGCCTTGACATTGGATTTGGCTGAGGGCGCTGGAGACTCTTACCTTCCTGTCTCTCCCATCCCAGAATTCACTGCATCCAAGCCCCTGAATGTCACCAGGGTAGACTCAAAAAGGCCAGTGTGCTTGACAAGGACGTTTATCCCTTAGGGCACTGATTTTCACAAGTTGTTTTGACTGCAGAACCTTTTTTCCAATTGAAAGTGCCCTCAGAACTCTGGACATAGCAGAGCTGCTGTGGTGGAGACGGAGGTGGAGGTGTCCCCTGGGCTTCTGGTGGCTCAGTCTTCCCTACCCCACCCCGCCGGCAGGCCCGAGGCACTGCCTTGTAGGCAGCCCGCCAGCTGAAAGCGTCTGCCCTGGGTGGGTTCAAGAGTCGGAAGCCAGGACCTGAGGAGACAGGAGGCAGGAGCTGGTGGCCTGACGCCCAGCTCACTGGCAGGCTTCCCTGTGACCTCACTGCCGTAGCCTGGTGCCCAGGCTTGTACGCGCAGAACTGTTGTTCATCAGGACCCCCAGAAATAAGACTCCGGGAGAGTAGCACCCTCCAACCAAAGTCACCGTCAACTGGACACCTGTTTATTCATCAACAAAGAAGTCCTATTTACAGCTGGGTGACCCTGGGCAAGAGTCTTAATAATTCCCTGTGCCTTAGGCCTTCCCTTAGGACTTGGTGTGAAGGTGCCTGGGGTGAGCATAGCAGGGCTGTGAGCTTTTCTCATTGTTTCCTGCTGTCGTGGTCCTGGATCCTGTTTGAATCTCTGCTGAACATTTGCTGTGTGACCTTGGATGAGTTACTTAACCTCCCTGAAAAACTGGGAAAGTAACAGATGCCAGCACAGAGGGCTGTTGTGAGCATGAAATGAGTTAATCCACGTAGGGGCTTAGAACAGGGCCTGGCAGGTAGTGGCTGCCGTGTGCCTGTGCTTTCTTCCTATTGTGTTAGTGTTATTCCTGCCAGCACGAACATACATTCATGCGTTTGTCCGTCTTCCAGCCAGCTAGCATTTATTGAATGCCTACTATATACCTGGCCCTGTGGTACACCCTGGGGATTCAGTGACCTGGCCTCAGGGTTAGAGTTTGGCCCTCAGCCGCAGGTCCATGGGATGCACCCTTTGCATACAAAGGGTTGAGTGAGCTCCAGTGAGGAAATAGAATCATCGGGGCTGCTGGATGGCCTGCGGGGAGGTAAGGGGAGGCTGGAGAGGGCCAGGGCTTGGTGACCACCTGGGGTGGGGGACGGAGGAGAGAGGATGTGAGCGTTCCTCCCGTTTCTGTCTTGGGCAGCTGGGCGATGGCGATGACATTTAGGGAGAGAACACTGGAGGAGGAGCAGGCTGAGAGTGCAAAGGATGGGCGGGGCTTGGCCTCGCTGAGGCTCAGCTGCCTGCCGCAGGGACGGCCAAGTACACTGAGCTTCACACAGATACTGCCGTCCTCACGACAACAGCAGCTGACGTTTGTGGACTTCGCGCCATGTGCCAGGAACTTTTCAAGTGTTACTTAATTCTCCTAATAATCCTTCCTGGCCCGGAGGATCCCTGCCCTCCTGTGGATGCTAGATCAAGGACTCAGTAGTGAGAGCACTTGCCCTCAACACGCAGGGCTGCAGCCAGACGTGTCTGACCCAAGGCCTGTGTCCTTTCCAGACACCCGCCAGCTGCTTGGGAAGCCTGGAACGGTCAAGGTGACGCTCACGCCGTGCCAGGCCCTTGTCCGAACTTTATGAACTTCTGTTAACTCCTTGACTCCTCGCGGCCACCCCCTGAGGAGGGCCTGGTATTAGCCCAGTTTTCGCTAATGGACAGAGCGAGGCACCAAGATACCATGTCCAGGCCACGTGGCTAGTGACAGGCAGAGCCAGGGCTGGCACCCCAGCAGGCTGACCCAGAGCTGACGAGTGACTTCCAGATGGAAGACAGCCCGGGGCACCGGCATTCCCCCAGCTGCTCCCGGGCCAGGCGCAGGGCTTGTAGGTCAGTCTCGAATTATGGTCCATTCATTCTACCCGGTGGCCACTGTCGGAATTGGCTTTCTCCCTGCAGTTACTGCCATGCTGTGAATCCAGGTCCCACCCCTCTCACCAGCCTCCTCACGGGCCTCCTGGCCTCCCATCTCTCTCCATTTCAGTTTGTCCTCCAGTAGGATCTTTCTAAGATGCAGGTCCAACCTATCAGTCAACAGGCATTAGCTGTCACCCCCACCCAAGGCCCTCAGGTTAAAGTCTGCACCCTCCAGTCTGGCCCTTAAGGGCAGAGCAGGGCTTCCAGGAAGCAGATTCCGAGATGGAGATTAGCAGGCGGGAGGTGTGTGGGGTGCCCTTGGAAACCAGCCCTGTGAGGGAGTGGAGGAACAGGCTTGGGTAGAGGGAGGAGTTGAGCTGTGATGCAGTCATGACTGGGCCTCAGCCGTTCCACAGGCAGCTCTGGAGCTGGGAGGGCCGTCACAGACATCCCCCTGAGGTAAGAGGGCAGGCTTTTATGCCCCCCACTCTTCGGGGAGGGCCAGGACCCTGGGCAATGGGAGTTCTTCTACCTACAGAGCAATCAGCCATGAGTGCCCAATCCTGAAGGAGGGATCTGGGCAGCCACCATGCTGTCCACTACACTGTGAGCTGTTAGACGCCAGACAGAGCCAGCTTCAGGTTGCCCGTGTGCCCACATGATCCCTGGCGAGCCACTTGTCTCTCTGAACTCTGTTTCCCCTCTTGAAATGGGAATGATGTTCCCTCCTTCACAGAGTTTTGAGGGGAGTGGGTGAGGGGGAGTGTGAGGTCCCAGAACAGAGCCCGGATCATCGGGGTCTTGTGGTTAAGAGGTTTGGATGTTTTTGTTTATTGTTTTTGGTTTTTTTTTTTTTGCTGCACCACGTGGCTTTCAGGATCCTAGTTCCCCGACCAGGGATCAAACCCCGGGCCCCAGCATTGAAAGTGCAGAGTCCCAACCACTGGACTGCCAGGAAATTACCCCCCCCCCCCTTTTTTTTTTCTTTTTTGGATACTATTTTTGTTGTGTTGCAAAGTCACTGGAAGGTTTTAAGCAGGGAACATGCCATGATCTAATTTGTTTATTCTTTTTTTTTTATTGAGGTGAAATTTATGTAACATAAAATTAACCAAAGGGTACAATTTAGTGGCATTTCATATACACACAGTATTGTGCAACCATCACCTCTGTCTAGTTCCAAGACGTTTTCATGATCCTCACAGAAAACCCAAACCTGTTAAGCAGTCACTCCCAATTCCCCCTTTCCTCAGCTCCTGGCAACCCATCACTCTGCTCTCTGTCTCCATGGATTCACTTACTCTAGACATTTCATGTAAATGGAATCAGCCAATATGTGGCCTTTTGTGTCTGGCTTCTCACACAGCATCGTGTGCTCGAGGTGCATCCATGTTGTAACACAGTGAGTACTGCCTGCCTTTTTAGGGCTGAATAATATTCCATTGTATGGATAGAGGACCTTGATTTAATTTGAAAATCATTTAAAAAATGATTACTCTGACTGCTGAGAAATAACTGTAGTGGACCAAGAGTAGAGACAGGATGGTCCATGTCAGAGGCCATTGGAAGGTGTGGAAGAGAGGAGATGTGGGCTTGCCCTTGAGTGGTAGCTGTGTCAGGTGTACCATCAGGTGGGATGTGTGCCAGAGGGTGAGAGGAATCGAGGGACTGCAGGGTTTGGCTAAGCAGCTGGGCAAATGGCCAGGCCAGTGTCCACCACTGAGAATATAGGAGGAGCAGTTTGGTGGGGTCAAGGAGGCGGGAGTGGAGGTGGGGAGATAAGAGCTGTCTCTGGGCGTGGATCATTTGAGATGCCTGTTTGAAATTCAAGGGGAGACAAAAAGATTTCCTCGTGAGACTGAGCGTGAATAATTTAAGTCGTCCACTACTGATGGGTATTTGGGTGGTTTCCAGTTTTTGCAAGCATAGACAATGCTACCATCAACTGGGCCTGTGGATTAGTGGGGGGTGTTCCTGAGGGATAAATTCCAAGCCGTAGAAGCACTGGGTCAAAGGGGATGAATTTTTTTAAGTATATACGGCCAAATGGCCCTTCAAAAAGGTTCCACCAATTTATATTCCTACCAAAAGCGCACAAGAATGTCAAATTTCCCACACTCTTGCCAGCAATGGGTATTATCAATCTTTTAAAAAAAACCTTTGCCAATCTGAAAGCCTAAAAATAATAGCTTATTGTTTTAACCTAAACAGAATGTCACATGGCTGCATATTAACCCCCATGTGGATGTACTATAATTTATTGAAACATTTTTATATTCGGTTGTTTCCAGGTATTTTTACTTGTTTGTGCTGTTATAAACAATTATAAGCAAGCATCTTTATGCAGAATAGCTTGGCTCGCATTGTAGCTGATTAGGATTGAATCGCAATAGAATTACCAGGTGAAAGAGGAAAACCCTTTATATGGCTCTTGTTATATATTGTTGAACTGTTTTCTAGAAAGATTATGCCAGTTTCTTTTTTCTTTTCTTTTTAAACACCAGTTTCTATACAGGCTCCTTCTCAGCACTGAGGCTGTTGATGGATTTTTAGATATTCAGACAACCTCCTGTCATTTTCATAGATGGCAAGTCATTCTGATTTTTCCTGCTCTGACTGGTGGACCAGAGTAGGGCTTATGTGGCCAAGTGACAGATGGAGTTGGAGCCCAAGTTCCACTCAGAATGGGCCTGGTACGTCTGTTGACTCACTCTGTGTTTTCCCAGGCCCTGGTTGTATAATTGAGATAGGCTGTCTGACCTGTGGAGTCAGGGTCATTATGGTAGCAAGAGCCAGCGGAAGCCCCTAGAACTCCCCATGTTTCCCGGGATAGTAATCCAAAAGCAATTCTACATCCTCTGAGATTACTGCCGCCATTAATGACTCGAAAAAAGCAGGGGTAGTCATCTCATCCCCGTTCAACTGGCCTGTTTGGCCTGTGCAGCAGGCAGATGGATCTTGGAGAATGACTGTGGATTACTGTAAATGCAATCAGGTGGTGACTCCAGTCGCAGTTGCTGGTCCAAATGAGGTATCTTTACTGGAGCAAGTCAACACAGCCCTTGGCAGCTGGTGTGAGAAACTAACTGACCTGGTAAATGCTTTTTGCTCCATATCGCTTTCCAAGGATCACCGGAAGCCAGCCTCAGGCTGACATCAACTCTCTTGCTTTCTGCCATCATGTAGACCACCGAGAATTTGATCGCTCTCTCTCTCTTTTTTTTAAATGTATTTATTTATTATTTAGGTCACACCACACAGCATGTCGGATCTGAGTTCCCCGACCAGAGATAAAACCCGCACCCCCTGCATTGGAAGGGTGGTGTCTTAACCACTGGACCACCAGGGAAGTCCCAAGAACTTGATCTCTTGATGTAGTGTCACGCAGGTCCATCACGTTGGCAACATTTTGCTGATCAGATCTTATGAGCAGGAAACAGCATTTAGTAAGGCGGTTGGCAGTAACCCACTGCTGACATCAGTCAGTCAGGGTCCAATCTGGAGACAAAACAGCAGCAGTTTCTTCAGCAGAATCATATCAGCTGTTTTTTGTTTGGTAGTTTTGCTTTGGGGGGTTTTTTGGCCATGCCGCATGGCATGTGGGATCTTAGTTCCCTGACCAGGGATTGAACCTGTGCCCCTTGCAGTGGTGGAAGCTTGGTGTCTTAACCACTGGACCGCCAGGGATTTCCCTTCATATCAGCTATTTGAACAGAGAGAATTTAATATAAAGAATTGTTGACTAGGCAATTCCCTGGTGGTCCAGTGGTTAGGACTCTGCGCTTTCACTGCTGAGAGCCCGGGTTCTCTCCCTCATAGGGGAACTAAGATTTTGCAAGCTGCAGAGTGCAACCAAAAAAAAAAAACTGTTAACTGGATGTAAAGTTGTTAAACTGCTAACTGAAAGAGTGAAAAGAAAACCAAGGGATCGTGAAGGTAGCAGCTGCAAGAAGCAGCCACCACCCCGAGGGCAAAGGGGACCGGGGAAGAAGCTGGAAAAATTAAAACCTAGAAACTCAGACCAGGAGCCCAGTAGAGCCGAAACTCAGACCTTTGAGGTGGGGGTGCTGTTTGTCTGGTATTGCAGACATTAGGTGGGTGTTTTGGAATTGAGCAGTACTTATACCTGGGTCTAATTTGTGTGTGCTGCTTCAATCCATTTACCAAACAACCTGTAAGGCTTTTCATTTTGAGGGAGCCCCGGAGCTCGCCAAGGCTCTGCAGCAGGTCCTGGCTCCAGCAAGCTGATCTGCAAGCTGGGCCTGATGACCCGGCAGATCCAGGGATGTGCAGAGTGCTGGTGGCAAATAGGGACACAGGCACCAAGAGGTGACTCGCAGTGCAGACCGCTAGGGTTTTGAAGCAAATAATGCTCTTTTCTGCAGATACTATTATCCTTTTGAGAAACTCCTCGTTACTGGCCCCCCTAGAGACGGAACACCTGCCCGTGGACAGTGAAGGACCATGTGACCCGAGCGCTCTTGTGACCTAGGTATTGTCATTTTCGCATCCTGCAGGGATGCAAGGTCCTGTCAGGAAAAAACTCACTCCAGAGATTTGAATGAAGAGAATGATTACTAGAAATAAAGTTGCTAGCTAGGTAACTGAGAGGATAAAAGTTGAAGTCCAAGGCAGGAATCAGCCAACTTTTTCTACAAGGGGCCAGATGTAAATATTTCCAGTTTTCAGGTCATCTTGTCACTACTCAACTCTTCCATTGTATGGAAAGCAGTTGTAGACGATACCTAAACAAGTGGGCCTGGCTGTGTTCCAATAAAGCTTTACTTACGAAATTGGGCAGATGGGCTAGACTTGGCCTGAGGGCCATAGTTTGCACACCCTTGCTCTCTCAGGCATCATGGATGTAGCAAGGCAGGAAGTGGCTCTGTCTCAAGTTTTGAAGGAACAGAATAGCTGAAACTGTTGGAAACTTAGAGGAAGGGCTCTGTGGGGTGAAAACTCAGACCCCGAGGAGGGGGCACTTGCCAGCTGATGCCGGTGCCCCAAGAAAGGCCCGGGGAGGCTGGTTCTGCAAGTGCTGGGAAGCTGCAAACTGGTTTTGTCTGCTGCACCGCCCCCCCCAGAAGAACTGCCTTTGGTGCAGAAAGCAGGCTGGGGACCCGAGATTAGACTGAAAGCAGCAGATAACGCTCCTTCCTCCAGCCTTGCAGCCTTCCTCTAGCGCCCCCTATTGTCAGAGCCTGACAGGGAACCGAGGGCACAGCGCGGGTGGTTTGCACAGAGCTGGTATACAGGGCGGGTTGGGGGCAGAGGGACAGTCACAAGTGCTTTGGTTGGTTTTTAGGCGTTTAGACAGTCTCCCTGTCATTTCTACAGGTGGCTTATCATTTGGATTTTTCCTGATTTCATCCCAGAGGTTAAACTGTCTGGGTCCCCTTGGGGAGGGAAATCTTCTCTAAGGAGTAGGTGTCTCTTGCGAAATGGAGGGGGAGGAGGAGGTGGAAAGCGGGTGGAGGTTCCAAAAACTCTGAGAGGAGTCTAGAAGGAACTTGCAGCATTTAAGGATCTGTCTGTCCTCCCTTCAGAATGAAACCCAAATTGGACCACCTCTCACTTAGCTCTGTCCCCAGCATCTCCGTGGACATTTGTAGTCAGCTTCCTCCCAACCGCCCAGCCCTCCACCCCCCCACCCCCACCCCACCCCCACCAACCAGCTCCCACTCTTGCCCCTGTGGTCTGTTCTCAGGGCGGCCAGATCATATCACCCTCCTCGTATCATACTCTCTGATGTGATGTCCTCTGTTGCCCTTGGAGTAGAATCTGGCCCCCTTACCATGGCCTGCAAGGCCCTGCAGGGCTCTGGTCCCCACTCTGCTGCATCTCCCACCCCTCCCTTTCTGCTCCAGCCACCCTGGACAGTGTCTTAGGTGCAGTGGGGAAGAAACCCATGGGTTTTAAACAGGTGACTATCATTTTGGATTGGAGGTGTTATGAGCAGAGGTTGAGGGGGCCTGGGAGGAGGCTGATAGGCTATCATGGAGGGCTTTGCCAGGACAGACCTCCTGTGGGTGCATAAAAATAAAGATCCCTGTATTAGCTGACGTTGTTCCCGACGATTCACATACTCGTCGTAAGAGTGGCAAGTGCGCAAGAAAGGGGAAAACCAGGAATTCCCTGGTGGTCCAGTGGTTAGGACGCCACACTTTCACTGCCGAGGGCACAGGGTCCATCCCTGGTTGAAGAACTAAGATCCTGCAAGCTGTGGGGCAAGGCCAAAAGAAAAAAAAAAATGGGGGGGGAAGACCACACCTTACTCTTAACACCCAGGAGTTCCCAGGGGTATGTGCTCTGAATCCAGCATGTTCTGGGCCCTTGCCACACGTGGCCACCTCTGGATTCTGCCTCGGGGTCCTGCCGTCTCTCTGCTCCCGCGTCATACTGGGGCCGTGCCCTCTCTCCCTCACCCTGTGGCAGGTGTTTCACCTGTGCCATATCTCTCTACTTTTTTTTTTTTTTTCATAAATTTATTTTATTTATTGGCTGCATTGGGTCTTCGCTGCTGCACGTGGGCTTTCTCTAGTTGATGAGAGTGGGGGCTATTCTTCATTGCAGTGTGCAGGCTCCTCATTGTAGTGGCTTCTCTTGTTGCGGAGCACAGGCTCTAGGTGCGTGGGCTTCAATAGTTGCGGCACATGGGCTCAATAGTTGTGGCTCATGGGCTCTAGAGCACAAGCTTAATCGTTGTGGCGCACGGGCTTAGTTGCTCCATGGCATGTGGAATCTTCCCAGAGCAGGGCTTGAACCCGTGTCCCCTGCATTGGCAGGTGGATTCTTAACCACTGCACCACCTAGGAAGTCCCATCTCTCTCTACTCGTGGTATATCTTCTGGGTCTGCCCTCTTTCCCTGACATCAAATTGTCTTTCAGGTCTGCCTCTTCTCTCCCTCACTCTGGATTTCATTTTGGGCCCATGTGATGTTTCCTGACTTTGGTTTTGTTTTCAGCCTGTGCCACCTCTCTTCACGGTCTCTTTGGGGCCTGTGCCCTCTCTCCCCACCCCAGCTCTGTCCCAGCCTGTATTACCTCGTGTACTCTCAGTCTCAGCCCCTTGGGAATGAGTGTGTCCCTCCTCCCGGGCCAGTGATCCAGGACTTTGATTCTTTTATTTCAGCCTCAGGGGAAGGTCTGTGCTTCAATGTGGAGTCAATGCTGGGGCCTGGTTGAGGCCTGGGGGGTAGAGTCAGTATGCCTGGTCCCAACCGCAGGAGACATCTTGACAACCCTCCCCCCGCCCCACCCCATTTTACAGAGAAGCAGACTGAGGCCCAGAGACATGGAAGCCCCTGCCCTTGGTCACCTAGTGAGCTTGGGGCAGAGCAGGGCTCCCTACTCCCGCTCCCAGCCTTCCCCAGTGCCCTGCCTCCTCTGTCATGTATGTGCACATGTGAGGCCATGTGTTCGAGTGCGTGCATTGTGCCTCTAGGGAATGCCCCCCAACTCCCTGTCGCCGGTCCTCCCTACACTCATGTGCAGGGCATGTGTCTGCCTGCCTGAGTCCACATGGGCAGTACATCACTGGGTTAGCCTGTGTCTGGGCACACGTGTGGATATGGTGTGGTGTGCACATGTTGGTGGTGTAGACCTGACCAGGTACAGTGCTCACGTGTGCAGGGTATGTGTGTGTATGTGTGTGTGAAGTGCCAGGTTTTTCCCAGCCTGTATCCTGCCCACAGCTAACAACTGGCTGATGTCCACTTGGGCAAGAGCGAGATGGCCGCATTGGATCCGGCATTCCGGTGTGCCAGCCAGACCCCATCCCTGCCCCTTTCTCTGTCCCACCCTACCCACTACCCATCCTTCACCGCTTCAGACCTGGACCCCAGCCACCCCTCCCTGACTCAAGACCACGTGCAGCTTCCCCTAAGGTCAGTAGCTCAACTGAGCTGGGTGTGGTCCTGTGTGTCAGGGGTGGCTTCAGGCACACATCTAGGTCACTGGTACCTGCCAGGGGCAGGAGGGTGGAGGTCACCCCTCTGCTTTATGGTCCCCAGCTCCTGCCTTTTCTCCCCAGTGCCTTTGACTCTCTGAGCCTCAGTTTCCCCTTCTATAGAATGGGGCTAGTAGTGACCCTCAGGGAATTATTGAGAGGATTATACAAGGTAATCTATATAAAGTGTCATCTAGAGACTTCCCCGGTGGTCCAATGGTAAAGAATCCACCTTCCAATGCAGGGATGCAGGTTCAATCCCTGGTCAGGGAACTAAGGTCCCACATGCTGCAGGGCAACTAAGCTCATGCCACAACTACTGAGCCCGCACACCTCAACTAGAGAGCCTTCATGCTGCAAACTACAGAGCTCATGAGTCCTGGAGCCTGCATGCCACAACTAGAGAGAAGCCCGCGCACCGCAACAAAAGATCCCACATGCCTCAATGAAGATCCCACGTGCCGCAACTAACACCTGTTGCAGCCAAAAATAAATTAAAAAAAAAAAAATGGCGTCTAGCATGGAGCTTGGCACATAGTAAACGCTTGATAAATGTTACCTGTTAATTGTTCACACAGAAGAGAAAACCAAGGCTCCGGGAGGGTCCTGAGTGTTTAGCGTCCAGGCATCTCGACTCCAATCTCAGGCTCTCTCTCCAGGACCCTGGCGTGGTGGGAGTGGTGGGGGTCAGCGGTAAGCTTTATAAAGCAGGGTCTTAATGATGAACTTGACGGGGGAGTGGGAGAGCTTGGCTGAGGCAGGGCAGCTGGGCAGGAAGGAAGCCGCGGGAGCCGCTTACAGCAGACGTGAGATGACAAGGGTCCAGTTGGGGGCTAGAGGTGCACGCATGGAGCCAATGCAGTCTCCCGGCTCCCTCTGCCATCCTCCTCTCTCTTTGCCTCTCTCTCAGCTGCTGATATTCTAAAGTCACTCCCTGGGTGCGTTTTCTCTAACTGCCCGTCTGTCTCCCTGGCCCACCCCCTGCCCCTGCCCCACTTCCCCTCCAGCAGAAGGCAGACCTGGCTGTGGCTGCGTTCACCATCACGGCTGAGCGGGAGAAGGTCATCGACTTCTCCAAACCCTTCATGACCCTGGGGATCAGCATCCTGTACCGAGTGCACATGGTACGGTTCCCATGGAGACACAGAGGCAGTGGGGGGTGGGGCTGGACCTCAGATGGACTGGTGGGCCTTGTGGGCCCTGAGGATGGGGGAGGGGCTGGGGATGCAGCTCAGGTCTGTGCGGCTCTGGCTGTCACTCCCTCTTCCACCAGGGCCGCAAGCCTGGCTACTTCTCCTTCCTGGACCCCTTCTCCCCTGCTGTGTGGCTCTTCATGCTTCTTGCCTACCTGGCCGTCAGCTGCGTCCTGTTCCTGGCCGCCAGGTGAGTCCACTACCTGCTTCCCAGGAAGGAGTGGGCGGGGAGGAGACAAAAGCCGGGGTCTTTCTGTCATCTGTCCGGACCATCCTCAGCCTCCACTCAGGGCCTTGGGTTCCCTGTACCCTCCCTTCTCCCTTTCTGGCCCTGTCTCTGTGTTTCCTCCTTCTGGCTCTGACTTTTGCTCTGTGGTTCTTTCTGGGCCTCTCCCCTTCCCATTCTTTCTGTCCCCCTCCACTTTTGCCCCACTGTCTTTGTTTCTCTGTGTGTGTGTGTCTCTGTTCATCTGTCTCTCTTCCTCTCCATTTTTGTCCCCCCATCTCTTCTGATCACGGTGCCTTCCCCCCTCCTCTGTTTCTCTCCTTTTTCTTCTCACTCCCCATGTCTCTCCACAGGCTGAGCCCCTATGAGTGGTATAACCCGCACCCATGCCTGCGGGCGCGCCCCCACATCCTGGAGAATCAGTACACGCTGGGCAACAGCCTCTGGTTCCCCGTGGGGGGCTTCATGCAGCAGGGCTCGGAGATCATGCCCCGGGCGCTGTCCACGCGCTGCGTCAGCGGAGTCTGGTGAGAGCCTGTCTGTCTGCCCCAACTGGGGTTGGTGGGGGGGTGCCCTCCTGAGGCCTGGGCCTATTCCCGTTCCCCTCGCCAGCTGTGTGACAGGGAATGGGATGAAGGGAGCCAAGCCCCAGCTCTGCCGCTCACTGGCTGTGTGACCTTGGGTCTCCATGCCTCAGTCTCCTCATCTGAAAAATGGGGATAAAAATGCCCACATCTCAGGTTGTAAGCATTCAGTGAGGCTGTGGTGGGAAAGTGCTTCTGCTGACCTGAGGGGTTATAATCAGGACAGTATTGGTGTGGTTATTGCTTTCTCGGACATTGCCCGGGCAGTCGCAGAGACTTAGAATCCTTAGGCCAGGACAGCTTTCACTGTCCAGAGGCCGAGGCTGAGGCCCAAACAGGGACGCTTGCTCCCTCAAAGTCTCACTCGGACCCAGTAACTTTTTTTTTTTTTTTTTTTGGCTTTACCACATGTCTTGCAGGGTCTTAGTTCTCTGACCAGGGTCAAACCTGGGCCCTCGGCGTTGAAAGTGCTGAGTCCTAACCACTGGACCACCAGGGAATTACCCAGACCCAGTAACTTGAACTGAACTTATTTTCCCCCAAGACAGGCTCCAAGAAGCTACGTGTCAGAGAGTAGACACTGACAACTGGTGGTGTCTGGCCCATAGTTTTACATTTTTTGAATTAGTTGGCATTTAAAACTTGGGCAAATTCACTTACAAATTCAGATTTCTTTGCTGTTGGTGTTGTTTTGTTTTGTTTTGTTTTTTATTTTGGCCGCACTGTGCCGCTTGCAGGATCTCCGTTCCTGGACCAGGGATTGAACCCGGGCCACGGCAGTGAAAGCCCGGAATCCTAACCACTAGGCAACCAGGGAATTCCCCAAATTCAGATTTCTCACTTTTCCTGAAGATTTGGGAGATGTGGTAGCGCTCGGCCGGTGTTCCCACCCTGTGTTGATGTCTGTTCCACAGGCCTCAGTCCTCTCTACCTCCTTCAGTCACTTTCTGGTCCAGCTTCCATAAGCACTCACATCTGCCACCCTTTCTTTCTTTATTTATTTTAAATTTTTTAATTTTATTTTTAAAAATATTTATTGATTTTATTTATTTGGGGGGGACTGTGTCTGGTCTGTGTTGCGGCGCATGGGCTTCTCTCTAGTTGCAGCGCTCAGGCTTTTCATTGTGGCGCGGGTTCCAGAGCGTGTGGGCTCTGTAGTTTGTGGCACACGGGCTCTCTTGTTGAGGTGCGTGAGCTCAGTAGCTGTGGCTCGCAGGCTGAGTTGCCCCGCGGCATGTGGGATCTTAGTACCTCCACCAGGGATCGAACTGTCTCCCCTGCATCCGAAGGCGGATTCTTTACCACTGGACTGCCAGGGAAGTCCCCACCCTGTCTTAAATAGCTGGGCTTGCTCGCAGTTTGTATAACTTCTCAGCTCCTTTTCCTCATTAGAACCACAGAAAGCCTAGGAACATGCTTAGGACAATGACTGTTCTCCCAATTTTATGGATTAGAAGACGGAGAGCCAGAGAGAGGAAGGGGTTTACTAAAGAGCATGCATTCGGCTAGAGGCAGGGCCGGGCCGAGCCAGCCTCCGGCCCCAGCGTCACCCTCCCCATAGGCCCTGGGCGCTGCCAGAGCCCAGCTCTGCTCCCCAGGCCCTTGGTGGCCTCTCCAGGGCAGTCTGAGGCGTGGGACTTGCTCCCCGTCAGTTAGAATCCACGCATCAGTAGTCATTCAGCGACAGGTTCTTCCCAGGCCCTCCCACGTGCCAGGCACTGAGGTGAAAAATCAGCCCTCGAGAGGCAAAGGGGCTGAGAGTAAATAACTAAACAGATAAATGAACACAAGGACATCATATTTTATGCTAAGGATGTGTCCCAAAGATATTGTCTGATCAAAACTTGTTTGTTTAAGACTAGCCATGATGGTGGCAGGTTTTTCTCTCTCCCGACTAAGTGGCGCTGACTACCATCTGGCAGTTGTTTGAAATTCACTTGGTCCATTGGCTTTGAAACTTTCGAATCTTTTTTTTTCTTCAATTTTTTGGCCGTGCCACGCAGCCTGTGGGATCTTAGTTCCCAGACAGGGGATCGAACCCATGCCCCCCTGCAGTGGAAGCACAGAGTCCTAACCACTGGACTGCCAGGGAAGTCCCAAAACTTTTGAGCCTTGGTGATTTTTTTTTTTTTAACATTTTGGAATTGATATCATTTCAGGAGTTATACCCTGTATTCGTTTCCTGTTGCTACTGCAACAGATTACCATTAATTTAATGGCTTAAAAACAACATAAATTTATTCTCTTATGGTTCTAGAGGTCAGAACTGCAAAATGGATATGACTGTGCTAAAATTAAGGTGTTGGCATCTTCAAATCTCTCTCTGACTCTGACCTTCTTCCACTCATGAGGACCCTTGTGATTCCATGGGCCCACCTGGATAATCCAGGCTAATCTCCCTATCTCAAGATTCCTTTTTTTTTTTTGGCTATGTTGTGTCTTCGTTGCTGTGCATAGGCTTTTTCTAGTTGCGGTGAGCGGGGCTACTCTACATTCCAGCGCGTGGGCTTCTCATCGTGGTGGCTTCTCTTGTTGCAGAGCACGGGCTTTAGGTGCGTGGGCTCAGTAGTTGTAGCTCACGGGCTTTAGAGTGCAGGCTCAGCAGTTGTGGTGCCCCAGCTTAGTTTTTCTGCTGAATGTGGGATCTTCCCGGACCAGGGATTGAACCTGTGCTCCCTGCATTGGCAGGCAGATTCTTTTTTTTTTTTTCCTTAAAATTTACGTATTTATTTATGTATTTATTTATTTTTAACAGACAATAAATGGCGTATATTTAGAGTGTACAATTTGGTATTTTTTTTCTTATTAGTAGTAATGTATATATGGCAATCCCAATCTCCGAATTCATTCTACCCCAACCCTCCCCGCTTTTCCCACTTGGTGTCCATATGTTTGTTCTCTACATCTGTGTCTCTGTTTCTGCCTTGCAAACTGGTTGATTTGTACCATTTTTCTATATTCCGCATATATGTGTTAATATATGATATTTGTTTTTCTCTTTCTGACTCACTTCACTCTGTATGACAGTCTCTAGGTCCATCCATGTCTCTACAAATGTTCCAGTTTCATTGCTTTTTACAGTTGAGTAATATTCCATTGTATATATGTACCACATCATTTTTATCCATTCATCTGTTGATGGACATTTAGGTTGCTTCCACGTCCTGGCTATTGTAAATAGTGCTGCAATGAACATTGGAGTGCATGTGTCTTTTTGAATTATGGTGTTCTCTGGGTATATGCCCAGCAGTGGGATTGCTGGGTCACATGGTAACTCTATTTTTAGTTTTGCAAGGAACCTCCATACTGTTCTCCATAGTGGCTGTATCGATTTACATTCCCACCAACAGTGCAAGAGCATTCCCTTTTCTCCACACCCTCTCCAGCATTTACTGTTTGTAGGTTTTCTGATGATGCCCATTCTAACCGTTGTGAGGTGATACTTCATTGTCGTTTTGATTTGCATTTCTCTACTAATTAGTGATGTTGAGCAGCTTTTCATGTGCCTCTTGGCCATCCATATGTCTTCTTTGGAGAAATGCCTATTTAGGTCTTCTGTCCATTTTTTGATTGGGTTGTTTGTTTTTTTGATATTGAGCTGGATAAACTGTATATATATTTTGGAGATTAATCCTTTGTCTGTTGATTCATTTGCAAATATTTTCTCCCATTCTGAGGGTTGTCTTTTCGTCTTGCTTATAGTTTCCTTTGCTGTGGTAGGCAGATTCTTAACCACTGCACCACCAGGGACGTCCCATTCCCATGTCAAGACTCTCAACTTAATCACATCTGCAAAGACCCTTTTACCTTGTGAGGGAACATACCCACAAGTTCTAGGGATGAACATGTAGACATCTTTGGGGCAAGGCTTTCTTCCGCCTACCACACACCCCAGTGAACTTTATTAACATTTTTAAAACAACGATGTATCAGACGTATATAAACTTTGCTATTGAAGAACCAAACAGGGTGCAGTGAAAGACAACAGTAGAGAGTGGGGGTGCTCAGGAAAGGCCCCTCTGAGGAGGTGACATCTTGGCTGTTTCACCTAAAGGTACAAACAGCAGCATGCCTATCGAGGAGAGGGAGGCACATTCCAGCCAGGCAGGAGAGGGCAGCCTGTGTGAGGAGGTGGCTGAGAGGGCATAAAGGGACCTGCCATGGCAGATCTGACCGAGTCCCCAGGTCAGGTGGGGGACCAGTGACCACCTCTCTACAGCGCATCCCTTCTGCTCCTCAGTCAGGGACCCTCTTCCCCAGCTGGGCGTTCTCTGTCCCTTCCCATCACTGTTACCCAGGAAGTCCCCAGTCACGCCCCCTCCCTCGCTGGACCTTTGACCTTAGGCTCACTCTTGTCTCCACCCCAAGTCTTCCCCCACATTCACTCATTCAATAGATGTTTCAACAGATGTTTTGGGTTTATTTTTTGTTTTTTTGTTTTTGTTTTTTGCCACACCACGCGGCTTGCAGGATCTCAGTTCCCCGACCAGGGACTGAACCTGGACCATGGTAGTGAGAGCTCAAATCCTAACCATTAGGCCACCAGGGAACTCCCTCAACAGATGTTTATTCATCTCCAAATGTGACCTCAGTCCAGTGATTCAGCAGGCCGGGGGCACTGGTAGGGCGGTGGGGGTAGGTACCAGTGCCCCAGGGACTTGGCTGCCACCTGAATGGCAGCAGCACAGCCAGAACCCGCCTCCCGGGCCCCTCATCTCGTGTCCACTCAGGCACAGCCCCCTGCCACCACACCCAAGGGCTTGTCATCATTCGGGACAGCTCTGCCTTGGAAATCAACGTTTCTGAGTTTATGCTCTGACCCCAGCCTTTCCCTCCTGGTCTCTCCCTCAGTCACTCCCCTGAAGACAGTCCTTTGAGCTCCCTCCTCGCTCTTTCCTGTCCTCTGAGCCCCGCCTGCTTTCACATCTGTCCACCCAGGTGGGCTCTAGGCCATCTCTTCAGGCGCTCCTTTGCCGTCATCCTCAAATTCTCAGGCGAGGTCATCCTTTCCTCAGGCCCTCCTGGCAAGAAAGCCCCCAAACCTCAGATCTCCCCCCGCTCCACCAGGGATGCATGGGCCGCCTTCACTGATATGTCCAATACACCCTGTTAGCCATCCTCTTCCTAGAAACTCTTTGCTTCTAGGCTGCTTTGTCCTTCTGGTTTCCTCCTACCTCTTTGGCTCTTCTGTTTCATTTCACCGTGGGTTCCTTTGGCCCTTGCTGTCTCTCATTCCACACCAGTGATTTTTCAGCACTCACAGACTCAACACTCTCTCTTTTTTTTTAACATGATTTTATTTATTTATTAATTTTGGCCACACCACATGGCTTGCAGGATCTCAGTTCCCCAACCAGGGACTGAACCCGGGCCACAGCAGTGAAAGCCCAGAACCCTAACAACTAGGCCACCAAGGAACTCCCTTAATGGAACTCCCCTCTTTTTATAACAAATGTTTTGTAACATCTCTTTTCCACCCTAATGAAATTCAAGAATAATGTATCTATCTACACATGTGATTCAAAACAAATCAATATAGTGCCCTGATTGCAATACAAAGGAGAAAGGGAAAGTAATTGATGACCAAAACAATAGGCTAGCAGTACGTAAATGCTTGGGCTGGACTGTGCTACAAGACAGATTGTGTGTGTGGTCAGGTGGCCGCACCTACAGGTAGTGGATGTGATTGGAATTATGAGAAGTAAGACCATTTAACAGAATGGTGTTGACACCCGAGACTTGACGCTTTGAAATAGTTGGCAAATAAGTGTACTTGTACAAACACAAATCACCGTGAATGTGGTGATTTACCAACGCAGCTGGTCCAAGTGTCTTCACTTGGTGACTCAAATACCACAAGCAGGGCTGCTGTCAGAGACGCGGTTTCCCAAAATGGTGAACGGTTCTTGGCAAAGTTTCAAACAAAACAATATCCAGCTTTGTTCCTCAATCTAAACAATAGGTCTGTTTCTAGAAATGTTGTCTTCTATTCTGGCCATGCCAAAAACAGTTTAGTTTTTATGCATCAGGGAGTTAGAGTCAGGTAATCCTGTACTGAATTTTCTGTGTTCAGACTGGGCTGCATTGTCGACACCTGTCCCCACCCACTGACAGCAGGACCCTTTGCAGTCACTCGGGCCACCAGAGCGCCCCACACCTAACCAAGCATCTTCCTCCAACACCCGCCGGGGGCACTCCCCTTCCAGGGACCACTGCTCTGTACACTCCAGGGCCATCTCCTCCACCCCGGCATCCCTTGCTACTCGTACTGACACTTCCGAAGTCCTCAATTCCAGACAGCTCCATGGGCCCAACAGGCATCCCAAACTCAGCTTGTCCCAAACGGAGCTCATGTCCTTACTCCCAAATCAGACTTCCCACCTGTGTCCCCCGACTCTGTCTCAGTGAGTGGCCCCATCTCCCCCACCATTGCTGTCCCTGGGGTCCAGGTGGCGCCTGGGGTACACCAGGCACTGAATAATTTTATCTTGAGTGGGTGACAACATTGAGCCCTGGGGTAGGTGTGGAGAGACTTGGTTTCCAGAGAGATTGTGTAAGACCCTGGGTCTTTGTGTGTGTTGGGTTTTGGTTTTCTTTTGCAGAAGGCATTTTTTTCATCCCTTTATCCTCCACTCCACCCCCACCCCAGTGGTGCTCAGCAGAGGACAGCTGCTGTTTTCATTATCTGCCGGAGGAGAGAGTGGTCTAGGAGGCCCTCTCAGCATCTCCCCTGTCTTCAGGCCCCACAGATCTGTCCATCAGCAGGGAGCCTAGCCACTCTCACCTGCCAGACAGGAGGACAGAGAGGGCCAGGGTAAGGCAGGCTGCCTTTGGGTCCTAGAGCCAAGCCAGTGGGTCCCTCTTCTCCCAAGTCACTCCTGAGTCACCAAGACAATGAGAGCACACACATGCATGGCACTTGATCTGTGTTGTAACTCACTCATGACAGCCCTGTGAGGAGGGGCCTGCGATTATCGTAACCTCACAGGTGAATCCACAGTCTCCCAGCTAGCCAGTGACAGAGCCAGGATTTGGGGATTTTCCAGAGGCCTTTCTATTATTGATTTCTACTTTATTTCCACTGTGGTCAGAAAATATTCTCTGTAGGATTTCATTTACTTTATTTTTATTTTCACTTTTTTTGGCCTCACGGCTTGCGGGAACTTTATTCCCTGACCAGGGTTCGAACCCATGCCCCCTGCAGTGGACGTGTGGAATCCTAACCATTGGACCACCAGGAAATTCCTCTCTGCAGCATTTTAATCCTTTGAAATTTACTGAGACTTGTTTTATGACTGAGCATAGAGTCTATCCTGGTAAATATTCTATATGTACTTGCATAGAACGAGTATTCTGCTGTTGGTGGGTGCAGTGTTTTATAAATGGCAATTAGGACCAGTAGGTTATTCATGTCTTCTGTATGCTTACCGACTTTCTGTCTACCTGTTTTATCAGTTACTGAGAGAGGAGTGTTGAGATCGCCACCTGTAACTGTGGAGAAATTGTATCTATTTCTCTTTTCAGTTCTATCAGGTTTTGCTTCATGAATTTTGAAGCTCTGTAATTAGGTGCATAAATGTTTAGGATTGTTGTGTCCTCTTGATGAACTGACCCCTTTGTCATTATGTAAGGTTCCTCTTTATTCCTGGTAAATTCTTGTTCTGAGGTTACCTTTATTTGATAGCCATACAGCCACCCCAGCTTTCTTAGTATAGTGTTTGCATAGTATGTCTTTTGCCCATCCTTTCACTGTCAGCCTACTTATACTGTTAGATTTAAAGTGGGTTTCTTATAGGCAGCACGTACTTAGGCTTTGGACCAGGGGTTGGCAAACTTTTTGAGTATTGGGCCAAATAGTAAATATTTTAGGCTTTGCTGTCCATACCAGCAAAGATACCGATCTGTTGCAACTATTTAACTCTGATCATCCTGCAAAAGCAGCCCTGATTGAATGAGTGTGGTTCTGTTCCAGTAAAACTTTTTTTTTTTTTTTTTGGCCACACCGTGAGGCATGCGGGATCTCAGTTCTTAGTTCCCTGACTAGGGATCAAACCTGTGCCCCCTGCATTGGAAGCTTGGAGTCCCAGCCACTGGACTGCCAGGGAATTCCCCCAATAAAACTTTATGGACACTGACACTGAAATTTGAATTTTATGTGTCATGTGTCATGAACTGTTACTCCTCTTTCAATTTCTTTTTAAGGATTTAAAAATGTGAAAACCATTCTTAGCTTGTGAGCTGCACAAAAACAGACAGGATGTCAAATTTGGCCTGTGGGCCATAGTTTGCCAACCCCTTGCTAAGACCATTTACCTTAATGTAATTATTGATATGGTTGGGTTTAAATCTACCAACCTATTTGTTTTTTATTTGTCTTATCTCTTCTTTGTTCCCTTTTCTCTCTTTTCCTACCTTCTTTTTGATTTATTGAGATTTTTAGTGTTCTGTTTTATGTCTACTATCGATTTATTAACTATACTTCTTTTTTTATATTTTCCTTAGTAGTTGCTCTGGATTTACAATATGCATTTTTAACTTATTACAAAATTCTTTCAAATAACGTTTTACCACTTCACATAAGATGTAAAAGCCTTCCATCTCTTCCTCCCATCTTTTGAGCTGCTGTTGTCATATATATTACTTCTACATGTCTTATGAACCCCACAATATATTAGGCTTGTGTGTATAGGTGTTTGCTTAAGCAGTAAATGTCTTTCAATTTTTTTTTCTTTTTTTGCCATGCTGCGTGGCTTGTGGGATCTTATTTCCTGGACCAGGGATTGTACCCAGGCCGCTGCACTGAAAGTGCCAACTCCTAACCACTGGACCGCCAGGGAACTCCCTAAAGAAAATTTAAAATAAGGAATATGTCTTTTATATTTGCTCACACATCTACCATGTCTGGTGCTCTTCATTCCTTTGTGTACGTGCAGATTTCCGTCTAGTATTTTCCTTTTACCTGAAGAACTTCTTTTAACATTTCCTGAAGTGCAGGTCTGCTGGCAATTAGTTCTCCCAGCTTTTGTTTGCATAAAAAAATTTGTTCACGTGTTTTCTTCTTTCAAGGATCTTTTTGCTGGAGATGGAATTCTAGGTTGAGGGGTTTATTTTTTATTTTTTTCCAGCACATTGTTGCATTGTCTTCTGGCTTGCATGCTTTCTGACAAGAAGTCTACCATCACTCTGTCTGCTGACAGTAGACTTTGATTCCCTGTGTGTAATAGGTTTTCCCCGCTTCTGGGTTCTTTAAGGCTTCCTTCTAATCGCTGGTTTTCAGCAATTGAGTATAATGTGCTATGATATGTTTTGTTTGTATGTATATGTATCTTACTTGGGGTTTATTGAGATTCTTGGATCTGCAAGTTTATAATTCTCATTAAATTTGAAAAAATTTTGGACATTACTTTTTCAAATTTTTTTTTTCTGTTGCCCCTTTCTCTCTTCTCTCTCTGGGAGTCCAGTCACATATGTAAGACCACTTGGTATTATTCCTCAGGCCGCTTAGGCTCTGTGCTCATTACCAGTCATTTTTTTCCTCTCTGTGTTTCGTTTTGGATAGACTCTTTTGCTATCTTCAGATTCTGTTTTCTTTTCTGCTGCAGTGTCTAATCTGTGTAATCCCTTCCAGTAAAATTTTCCTTTTAGAAGTTGTATATTTCATCTCTAGAAATTCTGTTCCCTTCTATTTTTTATATCTTCCATTTCCGTTGGCAATATGTTCATGTTTTTCTTTACATTCTTGATTATTCTGAATGTCTTTATAATAGCTGTTTAATGTCCTTATCTGCTAATTTCACCGTCTCTGCTAATCCTGGGTCTTTTTCAATTGAGTGATTTTTCTTTTAGTTATGAGTTACAGTTTCCTGTACCTTTGTGTATCTGGTAATTTTTTATTAGATGACAGACATTGTAGATTTTACATTGTTTACATTGTTGAATGTGTTAAGGAGTCTTGGATTTTATTCTGTAAGGGAGTTAAGTTACTTGTAGATTGTTTTGAGCCTTTCCAGGCCTGTTTTTAAGCTCTTTTCGGGTAGGTCTAGCATAGCATATTCCAGGGCTAACTTAACTCTATTTCTAATTCATTGTCCTTTTGGGTTTTTATTGAATGTCTTACATATTCAGAGAAGTCTCTCTACTTTTGTTGGAGGAGCTCAAAAGGTTCCCAGCCCAGTGTGAGCCCTGGGAATTGTTCAGTGTTTGAAAATTGTTCTTGGGACTTCCCTGGTGGTCCAATGGTTAAGACTTCGAGCTTCCAGTGCAGAGAGCATGGGTTCAATCCTTGGTCAGGGATCTAAGATCCTGCATGTGGCCAAAAAAAAAAAAGGAAGTTGTTCTTATCTGACCCCTTAAGAGTTTTAGCTGGTGCATGAACAGACTGACATTCAGCCAAAGACTCAAAAGGGATTCCACACATATTATTGGAACTCTCTCTGTGTGTGCAGCTCCTTCCTCTTGGGCATTCTGTCCCACAAATTCCAGCCATCTTGCCCTTTGTGATCTCTGATCGCCATCTCTACAACTCAGTGAGACTGCCAGACTGTTTGGGTTTTCCTTCCTGGCACTGCAGTCTATAAATTAAATCCAGCTGGACAGCTTGGGCAATGACAAGTCTTACTTCATTTATTTCTCTTTTCTCAGGGATCCCAGTCCTGTGATTCCTGTTGTCCTATGTCTTTAGGTCATTTCCTATATTCTGTCCAGTTTTCTAGTTCACAGTGGGAAGGTATTTCCAGACCATCTTATTCTCTTTTATCTGGGAACTGAAGTCTCTGGAAGCAGTATTTAAACCCAGGGAGTCTGGCTCCAGATTCCATGCTCCCAGCCCCTCCACTGATCAGCAGTCAGCCTTCTAGATCCTGGGGGTCACGGAGGCGGGCACCACCAATGGGGCGCATGGCCACAGGGGCAGGGTGGCAGGGGTGGCTCCAGCCTGTAGCTCACCCCTCCCACCCCTCAGGTGGGCCTTCACCTTGATCATCATCTCCTCCTACACGGCCAACCTGGCCGCCTTCCTCACCGTGCAGCGCATGGAGGTGCCTGTGGAGTCGGCCGACGACCTGGCAGACCAGACCAACATTGAGTACGGCACCATCCACGCTGGTTCCACCATGACCTTCTTTCAGGTGGGGCCCCCGGAGCTGCGCAGGCTGGGTATCAGGATCCCCGCCATGCACAGCAGCTCAGGGTAGGGCAGGACATTCCTCAGAAGGTTCCCGCAGGGCCTATAGGAAGTAAGCTGTCCTGTTTGGCATGGACGCAGGCCTCCCTGAAGCAGGCTGGGCCCTGAGTAGATACAGGGGTGGAGCATCTGCTCTCAGCATCTCTGAATAAGGCCTGGGAACACTGGGAAGACAGGGCTGGGTGTCATGCCGAGTAGAGGCCCAGGGGTGGAAGAGAGGAAAAGGGTTGAAAAACAGACTGTGGCCCCTTCTTCCCCAGCCTTCGGTCCTCAGGGTCCTTGCTGGGCTGTGGGTGTGGAGTGGCGGGGACCTGGCCTTGAGCCGTCTGTCTGTCTTATGTCTCTCCTCTGTCTTTGGTTCTTCCTGTCTTCCTCCGGTCTCTTCGCTCTCTCGAGTTGAGGGAGACTTTCTGGAGGGCAGGGGTCAGGGCTCAGGGAAAGGCAGGAATGGAAAGACCCTCCCCCATCTTCCCCTCATGCCCCCTCTGCCCAGAATTCACGGTACCAGACGTACCAGCGTATGTGGAACTACATGCAGTCGAAGCAGCCCAGTGTGTTTGTCAAGAGCACAGAGGAGGGCATCGCTCGAGTCCTCAACTCCCGCTACGCCTTCCTGCTCGAGTCCACCATGAACGAGTACCACCGGCGCCTCAACTGCAACCTCACCCAGATCGGGGGCCTCCTCGACACCAAGGGCTACGGCATCGGCATGCCGCTGGGTATGCCGGCAGAAGGGCGGGGCGGGGGGCAGTGGAGCCCCGGGCAGCTGAAACCAAGCCCTGTGAGCAGGCCGTGGAGTCAGCCAGGCCCTTCCTGAGCAGGCTGCATGTGCTGTGCGTGGCATCTTGGCTGTGGGGCCTTGGGCAGGTGATGCCACCTCCCTGAGCCTCCGCACCCTCCACCTGCATAGACAGGCCTAGGAGCGATCAGCTCCAGCCCTCAGGGCTGTTGGGAGCACCCGGTGAGACTGTGCACACGTCAGTGTGTGTGGGCCATGAGGCTTTGCCTTCCCCCATTGGCCCAAGGGCCCCTCGAGGGTGAGGACCTGGTTTTATTTACTTCATATTCTCTGCACCAAACCCACAGCCTGGCTTAGAGCAGGTGCTCAGGATAATGGATAATGGATGTTGCTGGATGGGTGGGAGGGAGAGAGGAAAGGAGGGAGGGAAAGAGGAAGAATGATGGATGGTTGCCAGGGAGACTTGGAAGTACTTTTCCAGGGCTCGGTGCTGGAAACTCACCACCAATTTTGTCACCAAATTTTGGCATTTCGGCTTTTAAACCCACCTATATTCTGATGACCGCTGCATTACTTATCTACGACTACATAACAAATTACTCCAGATCTTAGCAGCTTGGTGGTAGGGTCAGTGCCGTATCAGGGAAGCAGTGTAACCTGGTGCTTTGAGGGACAGGCTCTGGGGTCACACCAACCTGGGTTCAAATCCCAGTTTCCTCCCTGACTCAGGCAAGAGTGTCACCTGCCTCATTCAGATAATAAGGGTGGTAACACCTGCCTCACAGGATCATTGTGAGACTTGAATACATTCCTGTAAACCCAGGGGCTGGCACAAAGCAGGTGCCTGATAAATACCACTCCCCCCACTTGCCCACATCCCTATTTCCTGGTACCTGGTAGATGCTCAAGAACCATCGTAGTGAATGAAGAAATGAGTACAGGGTAGGATATGGGGGGGGTGGTGTTTGGGGCCCAAGGATGGTTTAAGGGGAGGATCTGAGGGTAGAGAGGAAGGAGGTGGTCCAGGGTTGGGGCCAGGCAGAAGAGAAGTGTGGCTGGGCAGATCTGATGCCCTACTGTGTGCCAGGACCGTGCTGGGTGCTGGGATGCCACAGTGGGGAGCTAGCTGCCCAGCCCCCACCTCCAGCCATCCACTAGAGGCGCAGATGGCAGACAGACAGTAAACACATAGCTTTGTAACGTGCTATCAGGTGGTGACAACTGCTCTGAAGTAAATCAGGGGAAGAGACGGACAGGGAGTGGGGTGCTTGCTGTCGTTTTGAGTAGAATTAGAGAAAAACCCCCGAGGCACCATGTGAGCAGAGCCCTGAGTGAAGTGAGGAAAGGAACATTCCAGGCAGAGGCACAGGTCCTCAGGGAGCCCCAGGTGGCAGGACCAGTGAATGCAGGATCTTGCTGAACATTGGAACATTTTTTTTTTCTAGCTGCAAACAGAAGCCATTGGAGAGTTTTAAGCACCAGAGAGGTGTGATCTATGACTGTTTTTTGGAAATTGTCCCTCTGGCTGCTGTGTTGAGAAGAGCCTGGGTGGGGGCCACAGGGAGGGGGGAGAGTGACAAATATGACAAGTGGGGGCTTGGCCACCACCAGGGGTGGTTACAGGGGAGGTGGCAAGCAGTAGTCAGACTCGAAGGTGGACAGGGAAGATGCTGGGAACACAGTAAAGCGGGAGGAGAGGAGCCGGGGAGGGGGTCGGGGGGCAGGGCTCTGGGGCCCCGATGACCAGCGCACCCCGCCATGTGCCGGTCCAGGCTCCCCGTTCCGGGATGAGATCACACTGGCCATCCTGCAGCTTCAGGAGAACAACCGGCTGGAGATCCTGAAGCGCAAGTGGTGGGAGGGGGGCCGGTGCCCCAAGGAGGAGGACCACCGAGCTAAAGGTCAGCCACCCCCCATGTGCCGCTCCCTTCCCGGAGGCCCCTCACCACCCCCGCCTACCAGGCCCGACCCCTGGCTCTCCCCCCACCCCCAGGCCTGGGCATGGAGAACATCGGCGGCATCTTTGTCGTGCTCATCTGTGGCCTCATCATTGCTGTCTTTGTGGCGGTCATGGAATTCATATGGTCCACGCGGAGGTCGGCAGAGTCGGAAGAGGTGAGGAGGCTGGCGAAGGGTGTGTGGGGAGAAGTGGGGCCCTGGGGGCGGGGGACGTGAAGACTGTGGCATTGGGAGCCATCCCTGGAGGAAGGCGGGGGGCAGGGGACTGAGAGCCAGGGAGGTGAGAGGATCACAGCGCCTCCAGGGGTCCAGGAAGAGGTGACAGCAGGGAATGCCCTGGCGGTCCAGTGGTTAGGACTCCATGCTCTCACTGCAGAGGGCCCGGGTTTGAATCCTGGTGGCGGAACTAAGATCCCACAAGCCGCAGCGCGGCCAGGAAAAAAAAAAAGAGGTGAGAGCAGACGGGAGACAGGAGAGAGGGTCCACGGACATGAGGAAGGACAGAGGGAGAAGAGGGCACAGGCAGAGATAAGGATGCAGGGGAAGGAGTATGGAGCGCACAGAGAGAAGGATGTGGGGAGAGGCCAAGGTGGTAAAGCAAGAAGAAATAGAAGGAGAGACGGGGCAAGAATGCAGCCGAATGCACCAGCAAGAAACCAGATTTGCTGTCTGGTCTCACGCTATATGCGGGTGTGGTGCTGCCCAGCCGTACTCCTCCTGTCTTAACCCCACTGGGCCCCTACGCTCCTCCGAGATTCCCACCTTCCCCTCTCTCTGCCAGCCTGCAGCCCCTCCTCCTCCCCCTCCTTCTCCTCTTCCTCCTCGCTTTCAACCCCGACCTTGCTTCTACTGGGAAAAGTAGAGGAGTGAGAGAGCATGCCAAGCCTCACCTCCACATCCGGCCACCCTCATGCTTTCTTCACTCACCCCATTAGTGACTCCAAATGAACATCCACGCTCCTTGCTACAGCCCCCTCCACCTGTGCCCCCTTCCCAAAGATGTTCCTCAGCCATTCTCGCCTTCCCTCCGGCATCATCGGCTTTCCTCTCTCTATTGGATCAAGCCCGGCACCAGACAGATGCACTGTCATTTCTCCCGTCTTCAAGAAACCCTCCCTTGACCCCGCTTCCCCTCCTAGGCACGGCCCCATTTCTTCCCTTCTGTTGTAGCCTTGCTAGGATGTGTGTGTCCCTCTGTTTCCAGTTTCTGTCCTCCCATTCATTTTTGGACACACTCCCATCCAGCTTCTGTCCCTACCTGTTCCCTGAAGCCAGTCTCACCACCAGTGACCTCCACATCTGAAATCCAGTGCCCGAGTCTCTGGCCTCATCATCGTGAGGTAGCTACGGGCTTCAGCACAGCCGATCACTCTCCTTACAACCCTCTCTTCCCTGCTCCTGCCTCATTTTCCTCCTACCCCTCTGGCACTGTTTTGTTGGGGGCCCTAGGGCTCCGTCCTTGGACCACTTCTCTTCTCTTTCTCCACTCCCTTGGTGATTCCCATCTAGCCAAATTGTTTGTAAGGCCATCTGTATGCTCATGACTCCTGTATTGTTTATCTTTTGCCACATAACAAATTATCCCCCAATTTAGCAACTTAAAACAGCAAACTTCTACCAGTACACAGTTTCCATAGGTCAGGAATCTGGGAACAGCTTAGCTGGGTGGTTCTGGTTGCCCGGTGTTTCTGGTAAGGTCATGGTCATGATGTCGGCTGGGGCTGCTGTTGTCTGGAGGCTTGACTGGGGCTGGAGGATCCACTTCCAGGATGGTTCACTGTCCCAAAATATACCTGTGGGGGTTTAACTGATGGAAGTGATAATTTATGGGATAATTTAATTTATGGGAGTGATGACGTGGAGTGGCAATGCTAGTGAAAGAAGAATTTATTAATTACGTTACCTGACAGGAGGGGGCCCACCACTCCACATAGGGCCACAAGGAAAGCACCAGATTTGGTCAAGAGGCAGGAGAGAGAGAAACCTAGGCCAGAGCCTTTGTTGGGGTTTCCATGGGAAAGGCAAGGCAGGTAGAGAAACGGCTCAGGACTGGGCAGTGTGAATACTGTCAGCAGGCTCTGGGCTAGGGGGTGGTCTCTGGTTGTCTGGTACCTGGCTCTGGGTTGAGGTAGGGCAGGGGAAATATTGGCTTGGTGTGTGAGAGTCAGATAAAGGGGATGTATAGACTCAGGACTGGTTGGTTTTTGTATGAAAGGCAGGTTCCCGGCCCTTTGCTATCCCTAAGAATTGGCTAGCTCTGGGAGGGCGGGCTCTCCCTGGCTAGCAAGATGTTTAAGATGTCAAAAGATCCTAAGATAGGGAGAATAAAAATACACTCATTCACATGGCAGTTGGCAGGAGGCCTCAGTTCCTCACACAGGGACTGCTCCGTAGGGTTCTTGAGTGTCCTCATGCCGTGGAGCTGACTTCCCCCAGAGCGCGTGATCCAAGAGAGAGCCGGACAGAAGCCAAAATGTCCGCTGACTTAGCCTTATTCTGATGGTCGTGCAGTGACCCTCATACAAAGCCAAAGGGGAGAACACAAGGGTGTGAACACCCCGGGGGCAGGATCTTAGAGGCTGCCTACCATAACCCCCAAACGTATATCCCTTACAGGGACCTCTTCCTGCACCCATGGTTTATAAATTCAGCTCCATACTCGACATCTCCACGTGGATGTCCACCAGGTAGTGCGTGACATCACGTGGCCAACACGGAGCTCCTGCACACCCATCAGGCAATGCCATCATTCCAGTTGCTCAGGCCAAAATATGTGGAGTCACCCTTCACTCCTCCCTCTTTCTCACACCCTCTATCTGATATCTTAGCAAAAACTGTTGGCTCCACCTTCGAAATATACCCAGAAATCAACCCCTTCTCACTTCCTTGGCCACCACCACTCTGGTCCAGCCACCACCATCTCCTGCCTGGTGATGGTAGCAGCTTCCTAGTGGGCTACCCGCTCTTGCCCTTGGCTTCCCTACTGTCTATTCTCAACACAGCTCCAGAGTGATCCTGGAAAAGCACAGCAGTCCTATGCTTAAGACTCTCCAGTGGCTCCCATCTGGCTCAGAGTAAAAGACAAATCCTTACAGCGGTCTCTGGGCCTTAAAGAAGCCGGTCCCATTGCTCCTCTGACGTCATCTCCTCCCTCTCCCCCTTGCCCACCCCACCTTGGCCACCCTGACCTGCTCCAGGTTCCTCCAGCACCTCAGCACCTGTAGCTAGCTGAATTGTCTGCCTTCCCTTCTACCAGGCCCCACACAGCTCATCCTGCACTGCCTTTGTCTACTTGCAGGTCCTCTTCTCAATGAGTCTCCCCTAAGGTCCCATCTCAGAATTCAGCAACACTCTGCACCCATACCCCCACCTCTTTCCCCAATTTAATTTTTCTCCAAAATGCTCATCACCATCAAACATACTACTTATATTTACATATTTCTGTTTTGACTCTGCACATTAGAAATATAACCTCCACGAGGGCAGGGACTTCTCTCTGTTTCATTCTCTGCTGTTTCCTCAATTCTCAAAACGGTGCCTGGGACACAGGAGGCGGTCAGCAACTACGTCTGGCAATAGTGCGTGCATGAATCGGTGGCAGAGGATGGAAAACGAAAGGAGGGAAGGACTAGAAGCAGTTAGAAACTTTCGAGTGAAAAGACAAGAGGAAAGAGAGTAGGAAGAGAGGAGCGTGGACTGGAGGTGAAAGGCAGATTTAAGAACAAATCCAAAGAAGCAGGGAGATGAGAGAGAAATGGAGAAGACACAGGAGTTGAGAGGTGGCGAGGCGAGGCAGGAAGAACACGGGGAAATAAGGGAACCGTGAGGGAAGAGAACGGGAAGTGACAAGAGGGTAGAAGGAAGAGAGGAGGTGAAAGGGCATGGCGGAGAGAGCCAGATGAGCCGACAGGTGGGGCAGGGAGAGCAGGAGGGTGTGGAGAGCATTGCAGAGAGGGCCAAAGGGGACGGGAGGGGGGAGGGGCAGAGGCGAGGTGCGTGGGGACAGTGACCACCGCGTCCCGCCCCGCCCGCGCCGCCCCCAGGTGTCGGTGTGCCAGGAGATGCTGCAGGAGCTGCGGCACGCGGTGTCCTGCCGCAAGACGTCGCGTTCCCGCCGGCGCCGGCGCCCGGGCGGCCCAAGCCGTGCCCTGCTGTCGCTACGCGCCGTCCGCGAGATGCGCCTCAGCAACGGCAAGCTCTACTCCGCCGGCGCGGGCGGGGATGCGGGCAGCGCGCACGGCGGCCCCCAGCGCCTCCTGGACGATCCGGGGCCGCCCGGCGGCGCCCGGCCCCCCGCCCCCACCCCCTGCACCCACGTGCGTGTGTGCCAGGAGTGCCGGCGCATCCAGGCGCTGCGGGCCTCGGGAGCCGGCGCGCCCCCGCGTGGCCTGGGCGCCCCTGCCGAAGCCCCCAGCCCGCCCCGCCCCCGGCCCGGCCCCGCCGGCCCCCGCGAGCTGGCCGAGCACGAGTGACCACGGGCGGGGCCGGGCGGGCGCCCGGACTGACCGCAGGGACGGGGCGCGCCCCAGGCCCCAGGCCCCAGGCCCCGGCCGCCCTCCCTTCCCCAGCGGGCGAGGGACGGGACTTGCGCCCCCGCGCGCCGGACGCCGCGATTTTGCCTTCGGTTCCCGGTGAAGTCCGAGGCCCGGCTCCGGAGCCTGTCTGCGCCCCCTAGTGGACTCACCAGAGGGTGCCGCGGACGCCTGCACTCCGCCCCCCACTGCGGACAAGAGGAGCGCAGGAACCGAGGACTCCGGGGGCCGGGGACTGCAGGGGCCGATCCCGGAAGCGGAAAGCAGTCCTTGGGGAGAACCCCATCCTGGGACTGCTCGGGCTCCCCAAGACTTGACGCAGCCCTCCCCACTTCTGGAGAAGTGGGGGGCCTCTGGGCAGATGGGTGTCCCCTGGCGCCCCTCGACACTTCTCTTTCTCTCTTTTTTTTTGGGGAGAAACCTCGGAATTTCTATGAGACCCCCACAGGGAGGGGGTCAGTTGGGCCCCCATCCCTCCCCCTGCCACACCCCAGTCCCTGTTGGAATAAAAAAAAGAACAAAACCCCAAAACTGGGGATACCCGGGTCTCATTTCCTGGGGGTGTGAGGGCACTGAAGGCTTGCGCTCCCCCCTCCAGGGAGTCAGCTGAGAACCACAGACTGGATGGTCACTCCTGCACTCTCGGTTCTCCACCCTGCCCACAGAGAGCAGGTCAGCCCAGGCCCGGGCAGTTGGCCCTTCTCTACTGACCTTCTCTCAGGACGGAAGGAGGCTGCGACAGAGACCCTGAGACAGATGGAGAGAGATGCAGGGATCTGGAGAGGCGGAGACACCAGGAAAAGGAGACACAGAAAGACAGAAACCAGATGGGGCTGGGCGAGTGGAGGGCGAGTGAACAGTTCAGTGTGGTGGTGCCTGGGTGGCCCGTATGGTGGCAAGTGTGTGCCTGGCCCAGGGTAATTTGTCAACTTTGTAGTCCTGTGTATGTGTGTACATCCATGAGACCATCTTCAGCTGTCTGTGACTGTGACCCTGTGTTTCTACTAAAAACGTACCTCCCCAGCCCCCGAAAGAGGAAGTAAGAAATCCCGGGGTGTGGGGGGGGGGCGGAGATGGGGCGGGGGAGGCTGAGGGCTGGTTGAGCAGGGAGAGGAGTGGGTCTGTTTTCTGTTCCCGCCTTCCCCCGCCCCGCTGGGGTTTCTGTGGAAACTGCAGCTGAGAAAGGACGAGTGAAGGTCGCACAGCCAGAGCCAAAACGAGGCCGAGTGGAAGGGGGAGAGATGGAGAGGTGGAGGGAAAGAAAGAGATGGGGTGGGGATGCAGGAGAGACAGAAAGGGAAGAGGCAGAGATGGGGAGAGACCTAGGGGGGTTGCAGAGAGGGATGGGGAAATAGGGCAAAGGGGGAGACACGGGAGACATACCATGATGAGGTGGGAGAAGGGTGAGACAGAATGGAAAAGGGGACGAGGGGGAGACAGAGAAAAAGGGAAAGTTAAAGAGACCCGGGGATTTGGGCCTGAAAGAAGCAGAGACTGAGGTGGAACAGAGACAAGATGAGAGACAAGAAGCCGTAGAAAACTAGATGAAGACCGTTGGGGGCTCGAGCAATGAAAAACGCTAGACAGAGAGGGACCAAGCGAGGGAAAGGAGCAAGGCTGGGCCCCGCCCCTCGGGCAGGCGCCCCAGAGCTCGGGAGCTGTCCGTTCAGCACCGGCCTGGCGGGCCTGGCGGGCCTGGTGGGCCTGGCGGACCTGGCGGGCCTGGCGCGCAGCATCGCCCTGTCTCCCCTGCAGGACTTGCCTGCCTTCGCAGTGCTTGGGCAGGCCACAGCCCAGGGGACCCTGCCTGGCACACAGCGCCCTCAGTCTCTACCTGGCCTCTTCTGTGTCTCAGACACTTGCCATGTGTGTGCCCCTCAGAGACGAGTGTGGGGGCAAGCTTGTGTCTCAGGGTCCCTCTTCTTTCCACATCTCTTACGATCTCTGCCCTTGGGCTGGACTGCCAGTCTGTGAAGGTGACTGGAATATGACTGCAGACACTTCTGGTCTCTCCCCGTCTCTGTCCCAATGCCAAGCACCAGGTCTTCTCTGGGGTCTTTCGCCACTTCTGAGTCTCCTCCCCATATCTGCTTTGTCTCCCCAGTCTTCATCTCTAAGTCTCCACAGTTTGCCAAACGTGTCTGCCTGGCTTTCTATGTCCCTGTGTCTCTGTCATCTTCACTAAGTAATTCTGTTGATCTATGCCCTCCGTCTGTTTTCTCATTTCAGTCTTTGCCTGTCTCTGTCTGTCAGTCTTTCTGTTTTTCTGTTCATATTTGCCTCTCTGGTTCTGAACTGTGTGTGTCCATTTCTCCTCTTAAGTGTCTCCCTCCATCTCTCTTGCCGAGTTCCCTTGTCCCCATCCATCCGTGTGACCTTCGTAAATCTTCCCTCCTCCCCCACCCAACTTCTGCAAAGCCTGGCGCTGGGAACGCGATGCACAGTCATCAATCTCACTAGGCTGAGGAGGGAGTGCATGATGGGGGACATGAGCCTGTGTCTGGGCTGCGGTGTGGGGGATTGGGGTCTCCACCAGACCAGCGGGAGAGCAGGAAGAGAGAAAGCTGAGAATCTCCTGGGATCCTGACACCCCGCCCCCAGGCTTCTCTGTCCCCCCAACTTCCCTCCCACGGTCCAGGCCCATCCCTGCAGGACAAGGTGGAAAGGGAAAAGGTAATATGTTAACAGGTCTTCCCTCCTTCCCTCCCTCCCCCTGGAAAGGGGCAGAGTGGGGGAGGGGGCCCAACTACCAGGGCTAGAAGATGTGGCTCCCCCCTTTCCCCAGTCTCCATGGAGACAGGCCAGGTCTGCAAGCCCAGCCTCCTTTGCTGCATAGGCAGCCTCCCTGTTGCCATGGCAACAAGGGACAGCAGGGAGGGATGGGGACCGGTCAGAGTACATGATTGGGCTGAGGCTGTGGGTGCTGAGGGAAGCCAAGGAACCCACCTCCCTGTCCCCTTTTACTCTCTGGCCCAGTCTCCCTGTCTATGCCCATCTTTCTGTGGCTCTGAATCTCTGAGTCTCTCAGTTTTTGTGTTTCACTCTGGTCTTCAGCCTGTCACACATTTCGGTGACCAGGTCCTTCACCTTCCCCTTTCAGCCACTATACATCAGGCTCACTCCATGCCCTTTGCCTGTCCCCCACATCTCCACTCCCATAGGTGGGGAGGATACCCACATTCTGAGAAAGCTACAGGGACAGGCTCTTGCCTGCTCTCTGTCCCTTCTGCCATCCCCAGGAAGAGTTCCTCATAGAGCAGAGAGGTGGGGGTGGGAGGCTGTAACTTTTCAGGTTCCAGTGGGTGGCTGATGGGGTGTTGTGTGTATGTGGCAGGCCTGGGGTGTGGGTGCTAGTTGTACATCTGTGTGTGTATATACATAACCAGATGGGATGTTCGTGGAGTGTGGGCATTGGGGGTGTATTTGGAGCTACAACAGAGGTGTTATGAGATAGCACTGCAGTACATGATGTGTGCAGTGTGTGAGGGGTATGGGACGGTGTTGTGGTCTGTGTCTGTGAATTATTGTGCCGTGTGTGAGACTGTGTGCACCTTTTGTTGGTCATTCACAATTAGCAACACTTTGGCAGTTTTGCACTGTGGGCCTTTGCTCATGCCCAGACATGTTGAGGAGGAGTGTGTGTGACGTTGTGTGACTATGCAACAGTGGTCCACAAAGCCTCAAGTGGCGTCTGGGGTAGTGTGAGGCCTGTGTGTGTGTGATGGTGCTGAGTGTAGAGTGTATTGGTTCGTGGGTCTGTGGATTGTATGTTTATGACTCTCTGTGTGAGATGGTTTAAGGCCAGCTATGATGGAGTGTGTGATGTGCATGTCTGTGAGGCTGTGTTTTGAGGGTGTGTGTTAATCTACGTGGCATTTTATGACTCTGTGATGCTGTTGCATTGTGATGGGGTGTGCAAGGTGTGTGTGCTATGTGTGTTTCATTTCTACGTGTTTGTGAGTTTCTGGGGTTGTTTGATGGGGCAATGTAGGGTGTGTGGGACAGTATAAGCTGGTGTGTGATGGAATGTGATTGTGAAACTGATGGTGTGTGGTCGGGTGGTGTCTGTGTGTGTCCACAGCATCTGTGCTGTCTGGGTGATGGTCATGTGTGAGTATGACGCTTGCTGGGATCCTCTGGCTGTGATGTGTCTCTTGTGTACCTGTGCAGTTGTGTCTCGTTGGATAACTGCCATGCCAGTGGGGGAGGGGTCACACAGTGAGGGGGCCTCAGGGCTTCTCCCCCCTCTGCAGCTTCCCTGCTTATTGTAGGGTCTTCCTTGCCTCTGTGCCCCCTCCATCTCCCCCTCCTGAACAGCACCCCCACAGTCTCCAAGGTTCCCCCTGCCTCACTGCAGAGGGAGGTGCTCTGGCCCCCCTGCTTTATTGCAGTGGTTTACCGGGCTTTCCCCCCACCGGCTGTCCACCTTTCACAGCGCACCCCTCCCTCTGGTGGCACACAAGGGGGATTCCGGGCCTCTCCCACCCTCAGCGCCCCTTCCTCGGAGGCGAAACCCCACACTGCGGGGGTGTCCAGGTCCTTCATTGTGGGGGTCTCCGGGTTCTCCGCCTCCCGCAGCGCTCCCCCTTCGCCGCCGCGCCGCCACTTTGCGGAGGCTGGGGGGCGGGGAGGACAGCTGCAGTACCGGGGGCGGGGCCGCGGGCCATCCATCAGGGCGGCGGCGCCCCTGATTGGCCGGCGCCGGCCCCCCCGCGGACACGGGCATATGAGGAGGCGGAGGCAGCGGCCACCGCAGACTCTGTGCGGTAGGGCTGCCCGCGGGACGGACGCGCGGACCGAGACGCGGGCGCTGCAGAGGCCCCCAGACCGAGCCCGCGCCTGAGCCCGCCCGGAGGCCCCTGCCCCGGCCCCCGCCCCGCCCGCCTGCCCCTGTCCCCCGGAGCCGCCAAGATGGGGGTAGGTGCTCGGGCCGGCCGGGCAATGCGTGTGTGTGACATTGTGGGTCCAGTGACATTGGGTGTCTGCGGCGGGCGGGGACTCGGGGACCCCTGCTCTCCGGGACCCCAGTGCAGGACCCTGTGAGCCGGCTGACCCGGCCCGTCCGTGTAGCTGTGTGGCTTGTTGCGTGTGTGCGCTGGGCCACCTGGGTCGGTGGGAGTCTGTGGCGCATGTTGGTGTGTCCTTTGTTTGTGGGGTTCGCGGGGCGCGGACCGGCGCTCAGCATCTCTGCCTGACCTGGCGCGGTTGCCTGCTCAACCGTGTGTGTGCGTGTGTGTGCTCCTGGCTCTGTCAGGCCCTGCAGCACCATCTGCCTGCGATTGTGTGGCCCGGTTGTGTCTGAATGTCTGCAACCGTGTCTGGGTGTGTCTGAAAGCTGGTGTTTGTGTCTGGGGGTGTTGAAGCCCGTCTGCTTCCCTGGCCAGGCGGGGCCAGGTCCAGACTATGGGATGCACACCAGATGACCTCTCTTTCTCCTTCCTGGCCTGGGTGGGGGTGCTCCGCAGTGCGGAGCGGCCTGGGGCTGCAGTGTGTGTCTAGCTCCTGATCTGGGGGAGCAGACGGGGGGCTGGGAGGAGCAAGAGAACCATGGCAGGGAGGCTGAGTGCCTGGCTGAGGGCGTATGTGTGCAAATGCCTGTGTGTGTGTGTGTGTGTGGGGGGGGGTGGTATCGTGCATGCCTGGCTATGCCCTTTCCTCCGTGTCCGTGTGTCCTTGTCTGTCTGTGAGTCTTTCCAGCAGATGCTGCCTCCTTCCCTGGCTGACCACCTGACCCCCGCTGCAGCCCTGGATTCCTCCCTGCGTGTCTGGGGTGGGGCCGTGGGGGGGGGAGGCAGGTGGGCTGGGATGGATGGGATGAATGGGGGGTTCAGGATGGGAGAGGCTAATGGAGAGGGATTAGGAGGGATGAGGAGAAAGATGGCGAATGAAGGCTGATGGGCCCAGGGATGGAGGTGGGGGATGGGGCTGCAGATCTGTGGATCAGGATGGGCGAGGGGGGAAGGGGAGAAGAACTGGGTGGGGAGAGGACTGGGAGAGAGAAAGGGGAGGTAGGAGTCAGTGATGGCTTCCAGGTAAGTGGAAATGGAGGGGAAGCTGTGGGTGGATTGGAGGAGAGGACTGAGGCTAAGTGCCTCAGAGAAAAAAAGGAGCCGGAGGGTCTTAGGAAAAGACATGGGGACAGGAGGAGAAGTGAGGCGCTTTAGACATGGGAAGCAGAGACATGGAGAGACAGAGAGAAATGGGCAGAGACTGAGAGAGACACTCTAAAAGAAACAGAGAAAAAGAGACATAGAGCCAAAGAAAGAAACAGACATGGGCAGAGAGACTTGGAAAGATAAAGAGAGACATAAGAGAGACATAGGCATGGAGAGACATGGAGAGACAAAGAGAGAAACTGAGGCTGAGATGAGGAGACCCGAGGACAGACACTTCCTATTCAGAGACAATCAGAGGCAACCTGAATGATAGGGAGAGGGGACAGAGGGCAAAAGGGGAGGTCGAGGGAGAGATGCTGAGATGCGGCCTCAGACACCTTGAAAGGGGGAGGGAGCGGCAAGCTGAGGGGCCGAGGCTGCGTGAGCTGGGCGGGCGTCAGGGGGAGGCGGACCGCATGGAAAATGGCGAGGAGCCCAGAGGCGGGCTGCAGCGAGACAGGCACAGGCGTGTCCCCCACCCTCGGAGGTGCTCCCACCCTCGGAGGTGCTCCCGCCCCGCAGTGCGCCCATCTGGGCCTCCTGCCTTGACTGGGAAAGCCTCGGCTCCCCCTCCAACAGATGGAAGCCCGCCCCCCAGGGAGTCTGGTCATGGCAAGGGCAAGCAGGAGCCAAGGCTCGCCTTCCAGGGACTGGGGTGTCCCAGCCGCTCCCCCCTCAGCCCCAGGAGTCCGGGCCCCCAGCCCCCTCCTCCCTCAGCCCCAGGAGTCCGGGCCCCCAGCCCCTCCTCCCTCAGCCCCAGGAGTCCAGACCCCGCCCCTAGGCCTCACCAGGACCCAAGCATCAGCTCCCCAGCCTTCCCTAAGGTTTCAAGGGTGGGCAGCTGGTTTTCTTCCCAACTCCTCCTCTCCTGCCTTCCAAGCCCCCATGTCTCTCCTCTCCGCCCTCCCTTCATTTCTCCAATTTGTGCTCACAACCTTCTATCTCCACTCTCTCCATCCTTGGATCTACCCCTCTGTGGAGGCTGAGACCCCTCCTAAAGCGGGGGCTGGAGGAGTGTCCTCCCTGTCCCCCAAGACTCCATGTTCCACGTCAGACGCACTGCTGCTGCAGAGCTGGCCCAGGGCCAAGCCTCCCTGCCCCCTCCCCCCCCCCCGAAACCGAGGCGCCCAGGCCTCCAGGCTGCAGTAGCCCCCCGGGCTCAGCCTCCGGGTCTGGAGGCAGATAGCAGGCAGCTCAACCCTCCACAAGGTCACGCGGGGATTAGCGCTGAGCCGTGCTGAGCCTGGGATCCCAGCTTGGCCCTGGGCCCATAGGATCTGTCAGCGGTCCTCTACCAGCACTCGGCCTCACCCCAACCCTCCTGCCAGCCTCCAAGGACACTGTCTTCCCCATCAGCCCAGGCCCCCAAACTGGAACTTCGGTCACTCCCCCTAACACTGCATCCAGTTCAAGCCAGGCCCGGGGGCTTCTGCCTCTTGCTCTTCTGTACCCCGAATCCCAGCCAGGTCCTAGTCTGTCCTCCAGAGACCTAACAATGTCCACCCCTTGTCCAAACCTATCCTCCATGGCTCCCACCAGCCCCCAGGAGAGAGGCTAGGCCCCAGAGCTTGTCAGTTGAGGCCCTCAGGACTGGCTGCCTGTCCAGCTAGGCCACTATCCCTGTGCATAGCAGGCTGCCTCCCAGCTGTGATCAACACCTGAAGTGCCCTTTCCTCTCCCTTCCTGCCAGGCCTGTGGGTCTCCCAAGATTTGCTGGGTCCTTTGAGAGACAGAGACATCTGTGGGGCTGAGGAGAGAGACCCAGGAAAAGAGCCAGGCAGAAAAGATAGGGAGACTGACATATGGGGAGACCTTCAGCTGGAAGGACAAAGATGCTGAGATGGACTTGGAGAGAGAGGGGTACAGGGATAGAGAGGAAGACGGCAGAGCGAGATAGTGAGAGAGACAAACAAGGTGGTTGAAACAGTAGAGGCAGATGGGGAGAGACATACTGAGCGTTGCAGGAAAGGAGGTACCTTGAGAGATGAAAACAGAGAGGAGCAGAGATAAGGATGGAGAAAGATACAGACAGAAAATACTGATACTTGGAGACGGTCTGAGATCCCAACACACCAACTTGGAAAGAGATAGGAATCCAGAGAGAACCCAGAGACACAGATTCAGCCAGGCTCAGGGAGAGAGAGTTCATGAGATAGAGACAGATAGTGTATGAGACGGAAAACATAAAGAGCCAGAGATCAGAGAGAGACAGATAGGGAGAGACACACACAGAGCCTCTGAGACCGAGAGAGAAGGAGAATATGAAGTGATGCGGGAGAGAGAGATCATAGAAACAGCCAGAGAGAGACAGAGATACACACAGATGAGGAGATGGAGAGATAAAGAGGTCGAAGGAGACAGAGAGGGACAAAACAGAGTAAGACAGACAGGCACAAACAGAATCCCGGATAGACAGATCAAGAGAGACAGACAGACATAGCAAAAGACAGACATTTAGGGAGCTTGGGCAGGCCCAGGGAGAGGGAGAAAGAGACAGAAAGAGGCAACAAAGAGATAAAAAGACAGGTGGAGACGGAAGGGGAGAGACCTACAGAGAGAGAGAGAGGCAGAGACAGACCCAGACAGCGATGCTCGGGGACAGAGACCCAGAGATACAAGGAGCCAGAGGCAGGGAGGCCAGTAGGAAGAGGTGAGACTCGGGGGTTCTGAGAGACACCCAGAGCCTCAGGGCAGAGACAGACTGAGCCCCCAGAGCCAGCCCCTGCCCAGAGACGCCGCTGCTCAGACGGAGGGCCGGTGTCCCCTTGTACCCCCTTCTCGCCCGCAGTCTGGTGGCTCTGACAGCTATCGTGTCGCCACCTCGCAGGACAAGAAAGATGACAAGGGCTCGCCCAAGAAGAACAAGGGCACCAAGGACCGCCGGGACCTGGATGACCTCAAAAAGGAGGTGGCTATGGTAAGTCCCCCCTTCTGCACCCACCCAGAGCAGCCTCCACCCGCCCCTGCCAGGCCTCCGCGCTCAGCTGATCCCCCCAAACTCCTGTTCCTCAGACAGAGCACAAGATGTCAGTGGAAGAGGTCTGCCGGAAATACAACACCGACTGTGTGCAGGTGAGGCCGGGCCCAAGGGAGAAGGGTCTGGCAGGGGGGGTGGGGGGGGGATGGGAAGTCGTGACCCCCCGGGTGCCTGGAGGCGTTCCGGAAGCGTTGGGGGTGCCAGGGTTGCTCCAGAAGGGTTCTGTTTGAGTCCCGTGTCCCCCAGGGTCTGACCCACAGCAAAGCCCAGGAGATCCTGGCCCGTGATGGCCCCAACGCGCTCACGCCGCCGCCCACCACCCCGGAGTGGGTCAAGTTCTGCCGCCAGCTCTTCGGGGGCTTCTCAATCCTGCTGTGGATCGGGGCCATCCTCTGCTTCCTGGCCTACGGCATCCAGGCAGGCACCGAGGACGACCCTTCTGGCGACAATGTGAGTGCCCCCCACCCCGCTGTGCCCCGGGGCTCGTATATGTAGGGACACATACGCGCACCCCTCTTCTCCCTTTAGACTTTTCAAACATCCAACGTTTTCTCAGCTAACTTTCACAATCACCCAGTGAGAGAACCAGGGAAGCTATGAGGAAAACTGGGGACTCAGAAAGGCCGAGTATGGGAAGTACCTGGCAGTCCAGTGGTTAGGACTCCACGCTTCCACTGCAGGGGGCAGGGCTCAATCCCTGGTCGGGGAACTAAGGTCTCACAAGCCTCCTGGCATGGCCAAAGAAAGAAAGAAAGAAAGAAAGAAGAAAGAAAGAAACAAAGAAAGAAAGGAAGGAAGGAAGGAAGGAATAAAGGAAGAAAGAAAGAGAAGAAAGGGAGAGAAAGAAAAGCCAAGTAACTTGTCCAAGGTCACACAGTAGGAAGTGTGAGCTGGGGCTCCATCCCAAAGCTGTGTGACCTCAGCGGCCTTGAGGACAGACACCTGCAGCTGGTCACGGCAAATGCTGCTGCTCATGAAAGATGCTCAGAGAGTGAGTGGCTCACACAGAGACCCAGACACACTCACCTGCTGATCTGTCCGGACCCACCCACCCAACACTTAGGACGCACACAGTCTCAACAGACACGATGCCCATAAACACAGACCCACATTCTGACAACATGGGGATCCTCTCACACACACACACGTGCACACTCGCACATACACACACTAGCGCAGAGGGTCAATGCAGACAGTCACACGTGCACACAGATTCAAACACAGCCACCTAGTTCAGCACATAGGCACAGACAGACACGGACATAGACTGATAGACAGACAGACATAGGAAATCAAACACACACAGTTTCAGGCCTAAGCTGGTGACAGACAGAGAGATGTAAGAATCAAGCACAGACAGTATTCTCTGAAATTAAAACCTAAACAGGCAAACAGACAGACTCAGAGTCTCAGACCTGCGTAGACCAGCAGAGAGAGACAGAGACAGGGAGCCACATACAGAGAGCCAACACGAACAGTCCCGTACCTTTAAAGCCAGGCATGCAGGCAGACAGACAGACACATTGACTTAACACAGACAGACACGTGGACAGACAATAGCATACACTCGGATTCTCTGACACAGGCAGAAAGACAGACAAACCGACAAAATAGAGAGATGGACAGACCCAGAGGCTCAAACACACCTATGTTCAGGAAGAGGGACTCAGGGGAATTCCTTGGTGGTCCTGTGGTTAGGATGTCGTGCTTTCACTGCCGAGGGCCCAGGTTTGATTCCTGGTCAGGGAACGGCTAATAAATAAATCAATAGATAGATAGATAGATAGATGGATGATAGAGATAGATGATAGACAGATAGACAGACAGACAGATAGATAGAGATAGATAGATAAATAGATATAAATAGATAGACAACAAATATTAAAAAAAAAAAAGAAAAAGAAAGAGGAACTCGAACATGGACAGGCAGACAGAGACACAGGCCCTCAGATGGATACAACCTGAGGTCAGACATACAAATACAGATCCCTACCGACTCGAAGCTCTCTTCCCAGGTCCCACAAACCTCGGGATGGGGGCGGGGGGGAGTTGCTCCAGGGCGGGCGGTGACCTCACGTCTGCCCTCAGCTCTACCTGGGCATCGTGCTGGCGGCCGTGGTCATCATCACCGGCTGCTTCTCCTACTACCAGGAAGCCAAGAGCTCCAAGATCATGGAATCCTTCAAGAACATGGTTCCCCAGGTGAGGGGCACTCAGGCAGGGGCCGGATGGGGGTGAACCGGTGGGCAAGGCTATGCTGAGGGACCCCAGGCAGAGGGAGTCAGGGTGGTGACTGTTCTCCGTTTCACCCCCAGCAAGCCCTGGTGATCCGGGAAGGTGAGAAGATGCAGGTGAACGCTGAGGAGGTGGTGGTCGGGGACCTGGTGGAGATCAAGGGCGGAGACCGAGTCCCAGCTGACCTGCGCATCATCTCAGCCCACGGCTGCAAGGTGGGCCTGGGGCCTGGGGCCCGGCTCTGCCCTTCCTGGAGTGGCGCGGGAGTCCAAGCCCCGCCCCTCCTCCCTCAGACCCAGGAGTCCAGGCCCCCTCCTCCCTCAGATCTACTACCTCTGACCTCCAGCTCCTCCTCCCTCAGACCTACAGGTGCCTTAGACCTCGGCAAGAAGCCGAGTACCCTCCCCACCTTCAAGAGCCCAACCTCTGTCCTCCCAGACACAGGCACACAGACTGCTAGCTGTGACCTCCAGGGACACAGCCTTAAGCCTCATTAACAAAACAAACTAACAAACAAAAATCTTGGAATCTCCTCTAGACAAATGCCCCTTGACCCCAGGCACGGGTCTGAGGCCTGTCTGCTATGCATTCACCCCAGGTGGACAACTCTTCCCTGACCGGCGAATCAGAGCCCCAGACCCGCTCTCCTGACTGCACGCACGACAACCCCTTGGAGACTCGAAACATCACCTTCTTTTCCACCAACTGCGTGGAAGGTGAGGCGGTGGGGAGGGGCGGTGTGGGCGCCCACGTGGGGCCGAGCGGGCGCCCACGTGGGGCCGAGCTGGTCCAGACAGGCGGACGCGCCTCGGGGCTTGGGGTCCCTCTGAACTTCGCCGAGCCTCCGCCCGGCCCCCTCTGACCCCACAGGCACGGCTCGGGGCGTGGTGGTGGCCACGGGTGACCGCACCGTCATGGGCCGCATCGCCACTCTGGCTTCCGGGCTGGAGGTGGGCAAGACGCCCATCGCCATCGAGATCGAGCACTTCATCCAGCTCATCACCGGCGTGGCTGTCTTCCTGGGCGTCTCCTTCTTCATCCTCTCCCTCATTCTTGGATACACCTGGCTCGAGGCTGTCATCTTCCTCATCGGCATCATCGTGGCCAATGTCCCAGAGGGCCTGCTGGCCACTGTCACTGTAAGGCCCGGACCCCCGGATCTGAGGGAGGAGGGGGCTGGGGGCCCGATCTTGATTGCAACTTGGACATTGAGGGCTGAGCCTCCCAGATGCTGAATGAGGAGGGTCCCGGGGCTCAGAAGGCCTCATTAACAAAACAAACCAACAGGGAATTCCCTGGTGGTCTAGTGGTTAGGACTCCGCGTTTTCACTGCCGAGGGCCCGGGTTCAATACCTGGTGGAGAACTGAGATCCCACAACCTGGGAGGCATGGCCAAAAACAAAAACAAACCAACAAAAAATCTTGAGAAATACTGCCAGTCACAAGGGGCTAACACCCCTATCATGTTTGACGTTAACTTACAAAATTAAGAAGCACACCCTCATGATAAAAAAGTCTAAAGAATACATTAAAATAGTTTAAAAAAAAATAACAGCCCCGACCCACTGCCCAGCCATCAACCCCCCTCCAGAAGCAATCTCTCTCTGCACTGTTCCCGGCAGCAGTGGGCATGTTGCCGCTTGTGTAGTAATTGTTTTCAGGGTACACAGAAGTGACTGTCCTAGGAATACTATTCTGCTCCTTGATTCTTTTAGTTTGTAGATCCGGCAGAGTTTTGCATGTTAGTATATTCACAACTACTCTAGGTCAAACGCCTCTTACTGACCTATACTATATACACACAAGTTGCACGTATGAACGTACAGCCTGATGAGCTGGAGCTAACCGAATACACCCCAGCTCAGCTGCACCCAGATTGAGTTCCCCAGAAGCCCTGTCAAGACCTCCTTCAGCCCCTACCCCCAACCCCAGGGTTACTGCTAGGATAGCCTGGCTTCAAACAGTGTAGCATTTGCACTTCACATCCGTGGAATCATTCATCAGGAACTCTTATTTCTGGCTCTTTTTTTGCTGAACATTATGTTTTTGAACTTCACTGATACAGTTGTAGGCAGGGGTCGCTTGTTCTTTTTCACTGCTGTATAGTATTCCCACCTTTTATTCCCGTTTATTTATCCCTTCTGCTGTTACTGGGCACTTGAGTTGTTTGCAATTTGGGACTATTGTGTTGCTGCTATGAGCATTCTAGTATATTTCTTTGGGGTGCATCTCAGCCCATTTCTGTGGGTCTGTACCTTGGGTGGAATTGCTGGGTGACACCCCGTTCTTTGTCCAGGATTCTCTCTGGGCTGAGCAGTTGGGTTGTTGGCAGTCGTGTTGCTGGCCCAACCCGCCGGCCGCCTGACTCTACCTGTAACTCGCTCACCCTTGCCCCAGGTGTGTCTGACCCTGACTGCCAAGCGCATGGCTCGGAAGAACTGCCTTGTGAAAAACCTAGAGGCTGTAGAGACCCTGGGCTCCACATCCACCATCTGCTCAGACAAGACAGGGACCCTCACCCAGAACCGCATGACGGTCGCCCACATGTGGTTCGACAACCAGATCCACGAGGCCGACACCACTGAGGACCAGTCAGGTGAGGGTGGGGCCCAGGCGGGATGGAGGGTTCCTGGCCCCTGGGCTCCCCCAGCCCTGACTCGTGCCTTTTTCAGGGACTTCATTCGACAAGAGCTCGCACACCTGGGTGGCCCTGTCCCACATTGCTGGGCTCTGCAACCGTGCCGTCTTCAAGGGGGGTCAGGACAACATCCCTGTGCTCAAGGTGGGTCCAGCCTCCCACTCACCTCAGCTTGGCCCTGCCCACCCTGTGCTGCGCTGCTCTGACAGCCCTCTCTCCCCACAGAGGGATGTGGCTGGGGATGCCTCCGAGTCTGCCCTGCTCAAGTGCATCGAGCTGTCTTCTGGCTCCGTGAAGCTGATGCGCGAACGTAATAAGAAAGTGGCCGAGATCCCCTTCAACTCCACCAACAAATACCAGGTACCCTGGGCTCTCCAGGAGAGTTGGCTTGGACCTCACTTTCTCCATGACACCCAAAAAGCAGGCAGCTCTGCCCCTCTGCCCTTCCGCTTTGGGAAAGTTATTAACTTTCCCAGGGCCTCGGTTTCCCCATCTGTAAAATGGGCCTAATAGTATCCACCCAGTGGGGAGAGGAACAGATCTGAGAGTGAGAGAAAGGTCTCTGTTGGAGTGGGAAGCAGAGGAGTAAAGATCTTCCTGCAGCAGAGTGGGAACCAGCCAGAAATCTCATTTATCCATTCAAGAAATATTTTTTTTGAGCAGTCACCATGTATCAGAGGCATTTGTGTTAGGTGCTGGGGATACATACGGCAGGGGGTGAAACAGTAAAGTCCCTCCTCTCATGGAACTTACACTCTGGTGCCAGGAGACAGACAAAATGACAAAAGTGTGAGGATATGAAAAACTTTGAAATGCGTCAGCCAGTCGTGCTGAGGCCCTGCAGGTATCTGGGGGCAGCAGGCACAGTATATGCAAAGGTCCTGAGGCAGGAATGTGTTGATGTATCTGAACAACAGTCAGGGAGGGTGGAGCTGGGAAGCATGGTGGGAGGTGAGGGCAGTGGGTGCTGGGCCAGGTCCCATCAGTCCTCGTGGGCTGTGGACACGACGTGGGTGTGACCCTAAGGGGAACATGAGCCATGGAGCAGAGAAAAGATGGGCCCTGACTCACATTTTTAAAAACTGCTTTATTGAGATACAGTTCACACACCCTAGATCACGCACTTAAAGTGCATAGTTCAATAGTTTTAATATATTCACAGATACGTGCTGTCACCTACCCAGTCAGTTTTAGAACGTTTCTGTCACCTCAAAAAGCAACCTCACATTCCTTGGCTTTGTTCCCCTACCTCCCCCATCTCCCTGAGCCCTAAGCAACCACTAATCTACATTCTGTCTCTGCGCACTTGCCTGTTCTGGACACTTTATGTAAATAGAATCCTGCAATATGTGTTTTTCGGTGTCTGGCTTCTTTCACTTAGCGTAGTGTTTCCAAGGTTCCTCCATGTTGTAGCCTGTATCAGTGCTTCATTCCTTTTTATGGCTGAATAATTTTGCATTGTGTGAATAGATCACATTTTGTTTATCCATTCATCTGTCAATGGACATTTGGGTTATTCGCACCCTTTGGCTACTATGAATAATGCTGCTGTGAACATTCGCCTTCAAGTTTTCGTGTGGACATGGTTTGCATGCCTCTGGGGTGTATACCTGGGAATTGCTGGCTTATGTGGTAACTTTACGTATAACCTTTTGGTGGGGGGGGAGGGGTGGCCAGACTGTTTTCCAAAGTGGCAGCACCATTTTTCACTGACTCTCATATTTTAAAGGATCCTTCTGGCTGCTGTGGGGAGGAAACAAAGTACTATGGGGAGAGGAGGGCAGAAACGGGGACTCGGTGTGGAGGCTGCTGTGATATTTCACATGAGAGATGGTGGTGGCCAGATTGGGGGCGGGGGAAGGAGGTGAGAAGAGGTCAGAATCCGGGTATTTCAGAGGTGAGCTGACCAGATTCAGTGATGGGTCAGATGTGGGATGAGAGGTTGTCAGGTGAGGTAGAGAGAGAAGCATATAGCCTAGGGACCCCTGAGATTTCTGTGAGAGAGACACAGAGGGGAAGAAATGTCTGTGAGACAGAGACAGAAATGGGCAAGGATGAGCAGGGATCTCTGTGAGAGAGCTTGAGAAGCAGGTGAAGATCTCTTTGGTAGAGAGATGTAGGCACTGCCCTCTGGGGGAGGCTGGTGGGGGTCTGTCCTGGCACCCGTGGCTCTGGATGGGGCGGCGGGCGCGGGAGGGTCCTCTTCCCCAGCTGGGTGTGGGGCGGCCTCCGGGTACCTGTGATGCTCAGGCACAGCGGCCCTCTGCTCTGTCCACAGCTCTCCATCCACGAGACCGAGGACCCCAATGACAACCGGTACCTGCTGGTGATGAAGGGTGCCCCTGAGCGCATCCTGGACCGCTGCTCCACCATCCTGCTGCAGGGCAAGGAGCAGCCGCTGGATGAGGAGATGAAGGAGGCCTTTCAGAACGCCTACCTCGAGCTCGGCGGTCTGGGCGAGCGCGTGCTTGGTGCGCACCAAGGGTGGGGCCCAGTTGGGGCAGAGGCTGGGCCAGCTCTGGGGGCCCCTTGAGGGTAAGGAGGGGTGTGGTGCTGCCCTGAACCTGGCTGAGAATGGGCCTTCCAGAATGCAACATGAATGAATGAATGAATGAGAGGGGAAGGCATCTTTCAGAAATGAGTATTGACTCTGTGGTCAACTGGGGAGTCTGACTGCTGGGACCAGGACCTGCTGGAGGGAGGCGGGGAGGACCGAGGCTGGAGCCCCGTTTCCCTCTCCTGTACCAGGTTTCTGCCATTACTACCTGCCCGAGGAGCAGTTTCCTAAGGGCTTTGCCTTCGACTGTGACGATGTGAACTTCACCACCGACAACCTCTGCTTCGTGGGCCTCATGTCCATGATCGATCCTCCCCGGGCGGCCGTCCCTGATGCAGTGGGCAAGTGCCGCAGCGCAGGCATCAAGGTGCAGCCCGGGGCGTCGGGGGAGGCAGGGCCAGGGCCCCAGGGACCAGCAGTGAGGCTGGACCGTCTCCACACAATGCCTGCAGGTTATCATGGTCACTGGCGATCACCCCATCACAGCGAAGGCCATTGCCAAGGGCGTGGGCATCATCTCCGAGGGCAACGAGACTGTGGAGGACATCGCCGCCCGGCTCAACATTCCCGTCAGCCAAGTCAACCCCCGGTGAGCCCCGGGCAGCTGGGCTCATGTCCCTTTGGGACTGTAGGTCCCCCTTCTCCTGGGCCTCCTCTGTTGACTTAGCATCTGGGTCCCGTTCCTCTTCCATCCTGAGGATGGGCAGCCTGGTGTTGCAGCTGCGTGGGGTTAGCAAGGTGTAGGTTCACATCCCAGCTTTGCTACATGTGAGCTGCGTGACCTTGGGCAGGTCATTTAGCCTCTCTAAGCCTCAGTTTCCTCCTCTCTAAAATGGGCTGCTAGTAATTCCCATCTGAGAGGATTCTATGAGATCCCTTATTTCTGTGTCCGTCATCCTCTCTTCCTGTCTGTCTCTTTTGTTTTCATCTCTGTCTCTCCCTCTCATCTCTGTTTTGACTTCCTTAGCTTTCCCAGCCTCATATCTCTCTCTCTGGATCTGTCTCCATTTCCTAGTTGCCTGCATATCTCTGTTCCTCTAAATCCAGCGTCCCAAAGTTCTTTCTGAGGTCTGCCTTCCATCCCTCCTACTGCAGGCCCCCTCCTCCCCTTTTTCCCTTCATCTCTGACCCTCCCAGAGCCCTTGTCCCTCTCTCAGAGGCTGGTCCTCTGCCTCTCCTGTCTGTGAGTCTGTCCATTGGGCATCACCACCCCACGCCCCACACGTCCTGACCACTCTCCGCTCTTCCCAGGGACGCCAAGGCCTGCGTGATCCACGGCACCGACCTCAAGGACTTCACCTCCGAGCAGATCGACGAGATCCTGCAGAACCACACTGAGATCGTCTTTGCCCGCACCTCCCCCCAGCAGAAGCTCATCATCGTGGAAGGCTGTCAGAGACAGGTGGGCTCGGGCTGGGGTCCCTCAGAGAAGGGGAGCCGGGGGCCTGGAATCCTGGGTCCTTGATGGGAAGAAGGTTGGGATCCAGGCCTCTGGGCATCATACCCACCCTCTCCCTCCAGGGGGCCATCGTGGCTGTGACTGGGGATGGCGTGAACGACTCCCCTGCTCTGAAGAAGGCCGACATCGGGGTGGCCATGGGCATTGCCGGCTCCGACGTCTCCAAACAGGCAGCAGACATGATTCTGCTGGACGACAACTTTGCCTCCATCGTCACCGGTGTGGAGGAGGGTGAGTGAGTTGGCCCAGGTGGCCCTGGAGACTCAGGTCCCCACATGAGGCTGGAGAAGGGCTAGGGGAACGGGCCAGGGCTGCAGCGGATGCACGGAGGGGAGCCCACAGAATCCCACCGGGCCCCGGGCAGACCCTGAGCTTGTCCTTTTCAGTTTTCTTCCCCCACGGGGTTGGAGACTCCCTGGGGGCGGGACGGAGTGGACACACGTCTGGGTCCCAGTGTCGCTCAGCACAGGCCCAGTCTGGTGGGCAAGGCACATTTGGAAGCATTAAAAAAAATACTCATGGGGACTTCCCTGGTGGTCCAGTGGTTAAGCCTTCGCCTTCCAATGCAGGGGGTATAAGTTCGATCCCTAGCCGGGGAGCTGGGATCTAACATGCCTCAGGGCCAAAAAACCAAAATATAAAACAGAAGCAATATTGTAACAAAGTCAATACAGACTTTAAAAATGGTCCACATCAAAAAATCTTAAAAAGAAAAAAAAAAAAAACTCTTAGGTACAACCTTAGGGAAGCAGAGGGTCCTGAGGGAGCCCTGAAGAGGCCCCTCACCCAGCCTGGAGTCAGGGGCCAAGGACGCTTCCCCGAGTGGACAGGAATTGCTGTGCCAAGTCCCCAGGGCCATGTGGGAATTTTCACATAGAGAAGTGTCAGCAAAGGGAGCCGCAGGCAGAGGCAAGGCCTGGTGTCTCAGGCGGGGCCGCCGGGCACCACCTCCTGACGGGCCTGGATGAGGCCACAGATGGGGTTTGTTCACATTCAGTTTTATTCTGATCATCAAAGTAATTCATGATAATTATAGAAAATGTAGAAAAGCATTAAGAAGCAAATTGGAATCACCCATAACCTCACCATCCAGAAATAATCACTGTTCAAGCTGTGCTGCCTTTTTTTCCAGTCTCTCTCTCCCATTTGAAATGTCCCCAGTGTAAAAAATAACTCATGATAAGAGAGAATTCAAACAGTAAAAGATGAGCCTAGAGTGTCAGATTAAATGCCCTTATCCCTTGTCTCCTATGGCCCAGAGGACACATGGTTAACCCTTCTCATCCCCCAAGACATCTTCCACGCATCTGCAGAGCACACTCAGGGATGCAGGAGTTCACGCCTCCCACACATTTTCTGGGCTCCAACCTCATGCAGCATGCCAGGGGCTGGACGTAGAGTTGTGAGCAGAGTGGGCATGGTCCCTGCCCTCAAGGAGCTGGGAGAGACAGCCTTCCACAAGTTAACAAATTGTAACGTAACAAACATAATTACATATTGTGACAAGTGCTAAGAAGAAAACCAGCAGGGTGCTATGATAGATGGGGTCCTACCTATTTTTTTTTTTTTTTGGCCTAGCTAGGCAGCACACAGAATCTTAGTTCCCCGACCAGGGATTGAACTCGTGCCCCCTGCAGTGGAAGTGCGGAGTCCTAACCACTGGACCACCAGGGAACTTCCAACAAGGGTCCTACCTAGATAGGAGGGGCAAGGAAGTCCTCTCTGAAGTGAAAGAAGAAACGCAGTTTAACTTCCAGTAGGGGGACGTCCAGGTATAGCCAGAAGCAGAACAAATGGCACAGTGAACCCCATGTCACCATCTCCCAGCTCCCCCAGTTATCAGCTCCTGGCCCATCTCATTTTGTCTCAACACACACACTGGATTATGTTGAAGCACATTTAAATCATCATTTCACCCATAAATATTTTAGGATGAGACCCCAGTAGTTTGTGGAGAGCAGCCCATTGCAGGGATAGGCAATAGCAGGTGTGAACAGCCAGGCACCCTATTTTTACACAAAGGTGACCAAACCATCCGTACCACCTACCATGGTGCAGCCTGCCTTTCTGTGCCTCTGTTTTGTGTTTTCATCTTTATTGGAGTATAATTGCTTTGCAATGTTGTGTTAGTTTCTGCTGTACAACAAAGTGAACCAGCTATATGTGTACATATATCCCCATATCCCCTCCCTCTTGAGCCTCCCTCCCACCCTCTGCATCGCACCCCTCTAGGTCGTCACAAAGCAGCAAGCTGATCTCCCTGTGTTATGCAGCAGCCTCCCACTAGCTATCTATGTTACATTTGGGAGTGTATACATGTCAACGCTCCTCTCTCCTCTCTCACTGCATCCCAGCCCCCCCTTCTCCCCTGCGTCCTCAAGTCTGTTCTCTGTGTCTGTGTCTCTATTCCTGCCCTGCCACTAGGTTCATCAGTACCATTTTCTAGATTCCATATATATGTGTTAGCATACGGTATTTGTTTTTCCCTTTCTGACTTACTTGACTCTGTATGACAGACTCTAGGTCCATCCACCTCCCTACAAATAACTTAATTTTGTTCCTTTTCATGGCTGAGTAATATTCCAGTGTGTATATATGTGCTCTGTGCCTTCTTAATGACACACTTTTTGCTCATCAGCACACAGGGGAAGGTGGAGGGAGGGGCTGGCTGGCTGGGTTCATCTTTAATTTCTTTCTACTTTATACACACTATCCTGATTGACTTTTTATTGTGATATGACATCCATACATGGAATCTGGTAGCTCTGTGACTTTTTTGCTTAATTAATTAATTAATTTTTGGCTGCGTTGGGTCTTTGCTGCTGCGCACGGGCTTTCCCTAGTTGCAGAGTGCAGGGGCTACTCTTCCTTGTGGTGCGCGGGCTTACTGCAGTGGCTTCTCTTGTTGCGAAGCACAGGCTCTAGGTGCACAGGCTTCAGTAGTTGTGGCACGCGAGCTCAGTAGTTGTGGCTCGTGGGTTCTAGAAGCACAGACTCAGTAGTTGTGGTGCACGAGCTTAGCTGCTCCCCAGCATGTGGGATCTTCCCGGACCAGGGATCGAACCTGTGTCCCCTGCATTGGCAGGCAGATTCTTGACCACTGCGCCATTAGGGAAGTGCCGCTCCGTGACTTTTTGTGCATGCACACACCCACACAACCACCAGACCCAGATCAAGATAGAGAACATTTCCAGCCCCCCATTAGGATTCTATCAGGTTCCCTCCAGTCTATATCCCCCTCCCAGAAATAACCACTATCCTGACTTTCAACACCATTGCTTCGTTTCGAACCTCTTCCAAATGGAATCACGTGATATGAATGCTTCTGTGTCTGGATTTTTTTCCTCAACATAACATCAGTGAGATTCATCCATGGAGTTGGGGGTGTCAGTAGCTCGTTCCTTTTTCTCGCTGGGTGGTATTCCTTTGTATGGATGGACCACAGTTTACTTATCCACTCACCTATTGATGGCCAGTGGGTCACTTCTGGTTTTTGGCTATTATAACTAGTACCATGGTGAAATTCTCGTACTTGCTTTTTGGTGGACATAAACATTCATTTCTCTTGTATATAAACCTAGGATGAGGATTGCTGGGTCAATAAAGCAGGCATGTTTAACTCTTCACAGAAACTGCCTGGAATTCCCTGGGGGTCCAGGGGTTAGGACTCCGTGTTTTCACTGCCAGGGGCTCAGGTTTGATCCCTGGTTGGGGAACTAAGATCCCGCAAGCTATGAGATGCGGCCAAAAAAATAGAAAAGAAATGAAACTGCCAAGCAGTCTTCCAAAGCGGCTGTATTCTGAGACTGTTCGAACGGGGCAGCGTGGTCGGGCATCTGTATGGGAAGGCATGTGGTGGGGGGATGGATTAGAAAGGCTGCATGGACGAGGCAGGGAAGGGGCAGAGGGACTAGAGCGCCCTGGCGTGGCTGCCGAGCTCTGAGGCTGCCCCCACCCACAGGCCGCCTGATCTTCGACAACCTGAAGAAGTCCATCGCCTACACTCTGACCAGCAACATCCCCGAGATCACGCCCTTCCTGCTGTTCATCATGGCCAACATCCCGCTGCCTCTGGGGACCATCACCATCCTCTGCATCGACCTGGGCACCGACATGGTGAGCACCTGCCACCCCCAGGCCCCGGGAGACCAGGGTCCCCCCTCCCCAGCTCACCAGCCTCTCCTGCCCAGGTCCCTGCCATCTCATTGGCGTACGAGGCTGCCGAGAGTGACATCATGAAGAGACAGCCCAGGAACCCACGCACTGACAAGCTGGTCAACGAGAGACTCATCAGCATGGCCTACGGGCAGATCGGTGAGGTCCCGGGGACCCTGCCTCGCTTACAGCTGGATGCCCGGTGCCTGGCCCACCATGGGCACTCGGAAACCTTGTGTTGAATGAATGGAGTGAAAAGTAGGACCTGATGATGGAGGTTTGGAAAGAGTGACTTACAGATGGGTGGTGGTCACCAAGGTGGGACCCGCACAGGTGGAGGAAAGGCCCGGGGCTGCACTCGGGGAGCCCACGGGATACCAAGTGGCAGGTCAGGGCTGGCCCCAGGATGGCCACTCCACTGCTCCACCTGCTACCATGGCAGGAGGAACCAGTCAGCCTGCGGACTCTCTGAGGGCAGAAGGGAGCCCCACCCCTCCCTGCCTCCTCCTCAATCTGCTGCTGGAGGTGAGGTGCACAGAGCCTTACAGGTGCTGAGTGCCCAGTTGCTGGGAGTGTCCCAGCAAGCAGAGGCTTGGTGGTGGCGGTCAGAGGCCTGGAGAGGTCATTCCTGCATAGGGGGTCCTCAGGGATTTCTTGATGTCCAGGTGGCCTGGGTAAGGCGGGAGGGAGCCTCCAGGTTCTCCATCTCAGGAGACCTCCCTCTCCAAGGCTCCTGCTCCAGGGGCCCATCTCAGGTGCTCACCACCAGATGGTGCCCTCAGGTGGGCCTCCGGGAGCCCAGCCCCGAGGACGCTCAGGCAAGAGGATGGAGGTGGCACACCACCCTCCCGGTGTGGGTCTCAAGGGGCCTCAGAGGTGCCCTGGGCTGTCTGCCCATCCTACCTGAGCCTCTCCTCATCTCCCTTCTCGCCTCTCCCAGGAATGATCCAGGCTCTTGGTGGCTTCTTCTCTTACTTTGTGATCCTGGCAGAAAATGGCTTCTTGCCCAGCAACCTGGTGGGCATCCGGCTGAACTGGGATGACCGCACCGTCAACGACCTTGAGGACAGTTATGGGCAGCAGTGGGTGCGTAGGGCTGGGACCCACGGCGTGGCTGACGGCCTCCCAGGCGGGGTCCCTGCCCACGGCGTCCTGGGCCGGGCCGAGCCATCCCAACCATGCACCGGCAGCTTCTGGCAATGGCCCCTCTGCCCCAGCGGCAGCATCAAGACCCTCGCCAGACACAAGGGGCCTCCTGGCACCCTTGCCCCAGCCTGTCGTGGTCCTGGCCACCGGCTGTGCTCTCTGCCCTGCCAGGCGAGATGCCTTTGCTGCCAGCTCTCCTGTCTCTGTCTGTCCCTTCAAAGCCCAGCTGACATCTCTTCAGGAGGCCCCCAGGGTCTCTGGTCCACAACTGAGGTCACCATTACCCTCTCTCCTTCCTTGTACATTTCCCAACTCTTCCCACGGGGCTCTGAGATACAAAGGGAGGACGCAGCCCCCTAGAGGACCCCATCTGGACAGAGTCCCCACTTTGCCCTAGCGGCCCCATGCAGGGGTGCAGACAAGGAGCACGTGGGCCCGGGGTGGGGGCTGGGGCTGCAGCCACACTGACCGCCACCCGGCACTTGCGTCGTTGGCCCCGCAGACCTACGAGCAGAGGAAAGTGGTGGAGTTCACGTGCCACACGGCCTTCTTCGTGAGCATAGTGGTCGTGCAGTGGGCCGACCTGATCATCTGCAAGACCAGGAGGAACTCTGTCTTCCAGCAGGGCATGAAGTGAGGGCCGCGGCACTGGGCCTGGTGTCTGTCTGTCTGTCTGTTTCGGTTTTGCCTCTGAGCTGATTTTCTCCCCAGTGGTCACATCTGTCTGCGATTCTCTCTCTCTATGTGTGTGTGCACTGCTGGGGTGTCCCTGGGTCCCTCTGCAGATCGTCTTAATCTTTTTTTTTTTTTTGGCTGTGCTTTGGCTTGCGGGATCTTAGTTCTTCTACCAGCAACCAACCCCGTGCTGTGGAAGCGCAGAGCCCTAACCACTGGACTGCCAGGAGATTCCCTGCTTTATTTTTTCATACCCCTGCCTGTCTGTGTGTCACAGTCTCTGTCTCTATATTTCAGCGTCACCATCTCCCTGGACCTGTCTGTGCATCTCTGCCTCTTTTTGTCTCCCTCTCTGTGTGTCTCCACGTCTGTCTCTCCCCGTCTGCCCCTGGCTGTGCCTGTCTCGTGGGGTGGCGGTGCTGGGTCGGGTGGGGTTCTGTGGGTCCAGCCCTGCCTGTGCCTCCAGGAACAAGATCCTGATCTTCGGGCTGTTTGAGGAGACGGCCCTGGCTGCCTTCCTGTCCTACTGCCCCGGCATGGACGTGGCCCTTCGCATGTACCCTCTCAAGTGAGTGCCCCTCCCGCGCCCCACGCCTGCTCCGGGACCCTCCTGGGAGCCCTCCCGGTGGGACACCCTCACGGGGGGGCGCTCTGCAGACCCCAGCTCGCAGCCGTGGCAGGGGCACCCCTCACCTTGGGCACGAAGGATCAGGGGAGCATCCCTCCAGTGCGGGCCCCGCCTGTCCTCTGGGACCCTGCCTCTACGACCCCCATATCGGCCCCACACTGACGCCCTCCTCCTCCTCTCCGGTCTCTGCAGGCCCAGCTGGTGGTTCTGTGCCTTCCCCTACAGCTTCCTCATCTTCGTCTACGACGAAATCCGCAAACTCATCCTGCGCAGGAACCCAGGGGGTGAGGGGCTACCGGGGTAGAGGGAGGAGGCTGGGGGGATGGGACAGGGCAGCGGGGGCGGGGGGGGGTGGCGGGAGGGCGCTGTGGTGATTGATGTTAACCTCACTCTCTGTGCCCCCGCCCCCTCCTGTGCTGTCTCCTCACCCTATTTGAAACTCTTCTCTCTTCCCGTCTCTCTGGGCCTCCTCCTTTCTGTGCCTTTCCCTGTGTCTCTCTGCCCCTTTCGGTTTCGTTCTGTTTTGCCGCTGTCTCTCTGTCTCTGCTTGTGCTTCTCTCTCTCTCTCTGTCTCTCTCTCTCTCTCTTGTCTCTGTCTCTTTCCTCCTTTGTCTCTCCAGGTTGGGTGGAGAAGGAAACCTACTACTGACCTCAACCCCACCACATCACCCGTCTCTTCCCTGCCCCCCAAGCCCAGGACAGCCCACTCCAGTCCCCCTCATTTTGTATTCTGGGGGGAGGGGCCCTCTCTCCCCGGGGCCCCACCTCGGCCCCACCCCCTCAAGGTATCTCCCGCCTCCGTGCCCCTCTCCCCCCACTGGCTGGCTTCTTTCCCCACCCCGCCCCCGCCCCCGCCCCCGGCCTCTCTCCTCTCTCTCTTTTGTGTGTGTGTCTGTTCCTCTCCCTCTCCTCACCCTGCCTCCCAGCCCCTTCCCTGGGCTCTTTTTTACTCCCCCCTCAGCCCCTGGCTGACGCCGTCTCTGGTTCTGGACAATTATCAAATATATCAGCGGGGAGAGAGAAGCCGCGTGTGTGTCGTGCTTGTTTTGTGGACCCGGGGTGTGGGTAGGACTGCGTTCCCTGTGCTGGCACCCATGGTGGGTGATTCACACAACCCCAGGAATTTAGCCTGGCATGAGCCTGGGAGTCATGGAATCTCAAAGTCATCAAATCATGGAGCTGTAGACCCAACAAGGGTTAGAGTGAGAGCACCTTGAATTCGCCAGGTGTTGGGATCATGGGATCAGAACAGGGGAGAGGAAGGGAATCAGACTCTGATCCTCTCATATTGGAGAGGTCCCCAGGGAGGCCATGATGCTAATGGTTCATTGAGCTCCCACTCTGGCTCTGCCCGCTTCTAAGCACTCTACCTATATCAGCTCACTTAATCCTCACAAGGCACAGAGAGGGAGAGTGACTTGCTCAAGGTCACACAGCTGAGTGGTGACAAATCTGGGATCTGAACCTAGGCTGTCCAAGCTTTGAGTCACTGTGCTCTTCTCTCTCTTTTTGTTGTGATCAACTTTCATATGGTGACATGCACAAATCTCAAGGGCACAGCTCAAGGATTTAAAAAATCACATCCATGTAGCCACCACCCAGAAAGTTCCCTCATGCCCCTTTCCAGTCAGCCCCCCTCCAGGGGCAACTCTGATCTGCTTACTGACACCATTCTTTAGTTGTACCAGTTCCTGGACTTTGTTGAAATGCGGCCTTATGGCATGCTGCCTTGTGTGTCTGGCTTCCTGTCCACAACATCACGTCTGTGACAGTCATCCAGCGTATCACGTGTATTAGTAGCCTGCTCTGTTTCAGTGCTGCGGAGTTTTCCACTGTGTGACTATTGTGCGATTTGTTGACCCATTTTCTTGTTGATGGACATTTGTTTCCACTTTGGGAGCCTCTAGGAAGAGGAACATCCTAGTAATATCCTCTGACGACACATGTGTGCATCTCTGTTGGGTACATGCCTAAGGATGACTGATCAGGGGATAGACTGTGTTTATTTTTAATGGAAACAGCCACACCCTTTCCAAAGCTCTTGTGTCATCTCCATTCCCACAGTGTATCAAAGTTCCAGTTGCTCCACATCCTCGTCCACACTTGCTATTGTCAGTCTTTTGAATTTTAGCCCTTCTGGTTGGGCAGCTCTACTGCTTCCCTCGAGGCAGCCTTTCTAACACAGCCCAGAGATGGGAGTGAGAGGAAGGCCTGGGGCTGGTCCTGGGCCTGCCTGCCTCCCAGCGCAGGTGTCTGGGTGACGGGGATGCTGACAGTTCACATGAATGTGAGTGTGTGCACATGCCCGCTGCACAAGACAATGCTGAGAAGTGCCTGAATCTCAGGGGGAAGGCAGTCAGAGGGCAGGGGCCATGTGTGCCAGACATCGCTGTGATACCCAGGGTAGAGCCTGGAAGGGTTGCTAGAGCCTGGACCTCTCTCTCCTAGGGAGGCCAGAGAAACTACTTTATTCATCAAGTACAGGGTAAGAAATATTCCCATAGACAGGGGGGCAATCTGAGGCCCAGAGAGGGCAAGGACTTCCTTGAAGTCACACAGCAGAAATATAACCCAGGTTTCTGATTGTCTATGTGAATGTCCTCCTACCCTCCCAGCTCCACTTCCTCCAGGGATCCAAGAGGCAGGAAGGAGGCCTCAGGCTAGAGGGACCACAGGGCCAGGGTCCATCTCTCACAGTCTTTTCAGGTATCCCCTTATCTCCCTCCATCCCCCTAATTCAGGGCCCACCAGCCATAGACCCCTGCTCCCCTCATCTCCCTGCATCCCCCTGTCTCAGGGATGCTCCCATCTCTCACAGTATCCCTGCCTTAGTGCCCCCTTCTCCCACAATCCCTGTTTCAAGGGGTTCCTCCCTCACATTGCCCCTATGCCAAGGCCCCTCAAAACCCCCTGATTCAAAGCTCTTCTCCCACCCCACTCAGAGGGTCCCTCTCCACAATGTCCTTGCCTCTGGACCTCACCGTCCACGGCCTATGCCGTTTGACACCTCCAGGCCTTTGTCTGTTATGTCTTCTGCTCAGAGTAGGTACTGGTGGGTTACGAGTGAAATCACTTTTATTTGTCTTCCTATGAGGAAACCCAAGAGCTCTCATAACAAAAGTCAAATACCAATTCCCCAAGGTTGGCCCTGGAAGAAGGCAGCTGGATCTGTGCTTCCAACTTGCTGCTCCCCAAGATTCATCACCCTCTTGGGGGCTCCTCTGGTTACCTCTGCTGCTCCCATCATTTTGAACTCAGGTGCTGCTCCCCCATGAACGCTCTGGGCTGACTGTGGACTCAGAGCCCCCCTTTGATTCCCTGAAGCCAAGCTGGACCCAAGTGGGAAACATGAACAAGCTTCTACTAAAAGCCTGGGGCTGGCAAAGAGGAAGTAAAGGGTAACTACCAACCTGATCTTCAAAGTAGGGCTCATTTAGCTTCAACTTGGGACCCCCCTCCAGGGGGCCTCCCTGCCTGTTGCTCCACCAGCCCCTTTCACAGGGGCCATCTTCCCCATCTCGTGGGGATGCCCTCCAGCAGGCCTCAAAGCCCAAACCCTTTCAAAAGGGATGTGATGCTCGGAAGACAGAGTTGGAGGTAAGAGTCACCTGGATATCCCACGGGGGTATTCTCCTTCAGTCTCACCCAACCTTGGAAAATGAGGACCTCAGTCTGTGTAAGGGAGCCCAGGCTTCCCGATATTGCCACACATTTCTTGAGGCCGTTCTGATGCACCCCTCTTGAACTCCGGCCAGTTTCCCACAACTCACTCAGGGACAGGGGCAAAGACTGAGAGAACTATGGCTGTGGGAACTAGGGGAAAGGAAGGCCCATGTCTCAGATGCCAGCTACTCTTTGGGACATCCAAGGGGCCAGCAGCCCCTACTAAGTTACTGTTAAATTTGAGAAGACTGAACTCTAGAAATAATCATAACAGTCATGATAATGTAGTGGCAATGACATGGACTACCATTTATTGAGCAGTTATAAAACATCAAGACCATTTCAAGCACTTTACATGGAACATTCAACCCAATCTCAACCCCATGAGTATGGTACCACCAGGATCTTCACTGTCCAGATGTAGACACTGAGGTTCAGGGAGGTGATGAGGTCAACACAGCCTGAATTTTGAGCTCTGACCCCAGAATCCCAGCTCTTTTCATTATAACAACTCTGTCTTTTAACCCCCCCTCAATAAAATTGGAAGAAAAAAAATGGTAAAATGAAGAAAACCTCAGTCCTTTCCTTTGCCCCACTTCCCTCCGTCCTATCCAAAGCAGGGGCATCCTTAGGTACCTAATCCTAACCCATTCATCTTTGGGGGCCCAAGGGTTGTGGGGGAGCTTTGCTCCCCACCTTAGATATCCCCCTCCAGCAACCATGGCCCCATCACTAGCCTCTTGAAGAAGGAAGCAGTAGATTCCCATGAATTCTCTACAGTCTCACTCTTCAAGATGTGGGCCATGGAACAGAAGCATCAATATCACCTAGAAACTTGTCAGAAATGTAAATGAATGGGTCTCACCCCAGATCTGCTGAGTCAGAACATCTGAGTGTTTTAGCAAGTTTTTTTTTATACCTTCTAGAGTCAGAATGACAGCTCTATACCGTCTCCATTGTACCCTGCACGGGGGAGTATACAGCTTTTTCTGCCTTTAGAGCTCTGGCTGCTGACTTCAGAGCTCCCATAACGCCCTGACTCCTGACAACCCACCTTGCCCGACACTGCAGCTCCTCCTTCTGAAACTACAACTCCCACAATGCCCAGAGGAGTCACTTTATGCGACTACAACTCCCAAGGTGCTTCGCGAGGCATACCACCATCATGGAGCCCACTCGCCCGACATCGTCAGGACTACAACTCCCACAACGCTCGGCGGCAAAACTACCGCCCCCAGCGGCTCCAGAACCGCGACACGTCCGCTCGCGCTCAGCTGGGTGAGGCCGGGCTCAGGCGGGGCCCGTGGGGTGTGCAGGGCCCCGGGCTCGTTACAGCGGTTCTTCCCCTCACAACAAAGACATGGCAGCCGAGAAGGACCAGCAGAAGAATGCCGAGGCGGAAGGGCTGAGCGCCACGTGAGCAAGCTGGATCTAGCCCCCCTGACCGAGACCCGGGAGTCCTGGTCCCCCGTCCCCTCCTCCCTGGGGTCCTAGGAATCCCGGCCTCCAGACACATGAATCTAGGCCCTAGTGTCCTCTTCGAGGACTCCGGAGTCTGGGCTCTCAGCCCCTTTCTTCCCTGGGGTCCAGAAGTCTGGGACCATATCCCCCCCAGAACCCCGGAGTCCTGCCCCCCTCGGTCCTCTTCTTGTTCGAGGGTCCGGGCTCCATCCCGGTCTATCGCTGACCTGACCCCGCACCCACCAGGACCCTGCTGCCGAAACTGATTCCGTCCGGCCCGGGCCGTGAGTGGCTGGAGCGGCGCCGTGCGACCATCCGGCCCTGGGGCTCCTTCGTGGACCAGCGGCGCTTCTCGCGGCCCCGCAACCTGGGCGAGCTGTGCCAGCGCCTGGTACGCAACGTGGAGTACTACCAAAGCAACTATGTGTTCGTGTTCCTGGGCCTCATCCTGTACTGTGTGTGAGTGCCTCTCCTGCCCGACCCCGCCCCACCTGGCTGCCCGGCCGCCACTGGCCGCCCAGCCCTCAGCATCCGGCCTCTCCCTGACCAGGCCCCGTCCCCACGGGATAGCTCTGCCGGACCTTCTCACCAAACGGCCAGGTCCCTACGCCTCCATCAGCCTGGCCAGGATTCGGTGTGACCAGATGTGACCTAGACTTCCCCGGCCCCAAGGATGTATTCTGCCATCCTCGGGTGTAGAAGATCAGGGCCTCCGTGTCTGGCCCAGCCCCAGCTGCCTGACGCATGCCTCCCTGCGCTCTTTCAGGGCGACATCCCCCATGCTGCTGGTGGCTCTGGCTGTCTTCTTTGGCGCCTGTTACATCCTCTATCTGCGCACGTTGCAGTCCAAGTTTGTGCTGTTTGGTGAGAAATCCCCTGCCCTCCTCAAATCCCGGTCTCTTGGAACGCAAGCCTTTGACTCCAGAAAGTCTCAGACACACCTGATGCCTCCACCCACTCTCAGCCCCCCAAATTGCTATTCCCCAAGCACAGAAGATACCTCAGAACCCACCTCCATCTGGCTCCTGTCTCTTAAACCTCCTCCTTCCCTCTCCTTCCTCTCTCCTCCCTCCTCCCTAACTTCCTGCCAAAAGCATCAGCTGCAGGTACCCATATCGGACACTAGGTGGCGACCTTACACTGGCCTTATCTGCTCCCCTTTGCTGCTTCCTGGGGTTGGAAAAATCTTGGGACTTCTCAGGGAAGCTGAGTCCTGTAGCTCATGTGGTCCCAGACTGGCACGAAGCACCATTGAGAAGAAAGAGGGGCCTGAGTTCCCAAATAGGGGAAGCTCAACGTTTGGAGTGGGGATAAGGGGGAACTGGGATCAGACAAACGGGTAGACCTAAAACAGAACCCTTCAGCAGCCTGCCAGTTATGTACAAGACAGAGGTGGGCTGGGTGGAGGGGCATGTGGGGCAAGACCAGGGCATGGAGGGAGCACCTGGAGCGTGGACACGACGTGGCTTTAGCCACTGCTGCCACCAGGGAGTGCAGACCTGACCTTCTAGTCCGCCACCGGCAGACAGACGTCTGTACAGCCCTCCCTCGGTGTCCCCAGGGGATTGTTCCAGGAGCCCCCGTGGATGCCAAAATCCACAGATGCTCAGTCTCTTATATAAAATGACAAAGTACAATGATCCACAGGTTTCCATCTGAGGATGCAGAGGGCCGACTGTATTGTCATGTGAAATCATCCAGGGCATTCCCTGGCGGTCCAGTGGTTAAGACTCCAGCGCTTCCACTGCAGGGGGCACAAGTTCAATCCCTCCTCAGGGGACTAAGATCTTGCCTGCCACAAGGGGCGGCCAAAAAAAAAATAGAAAGAAAGAAAAATCATCCCGTTTCTCGGTCAGCCACAAATCAAATCAAATTCTTGTGGAATAATATTCAGGCTCAGAAGACACATCCACAGGTCAGGCTTGGCCCTTGGGCCGTCAGTTGGAGATTCCAGGTCTACGGGAGTGCAGGTTGGAGCAGGGGAGCTGTAGTCTGGGGAGAGGGAGGCTGGGAGCTTCCTGGCAGACATGGGGTTGAAAGACAGAAGGTGGGGGTGGGTGCTGAGGAAGGCAGCCTGTGTTCTCCCAGACAGTGGGTGGAGCCAGGATTTGGAGAGCCTTGGCACGAGGAGTTTAGATTAGAACCTGAGGCTCCCAGAGCTTGTGACACCAGATTGTTGTGGGGGGACATCAGGGGTTACTCGGGGAGAGGGCACGAGTGTCAGAGCAGCTGCCCCAATGCCATCTGCCCCCCAGGCCGAGAGGTGAGTCCAGCCCATCAGTATGCTCTGGCCGGGGCCGTCTCCTTTCCCTTCTTCTGGCTGGCTGGCGCGGGCTCCGCTGTCTTCTGGGTCCTGGGTGAGTACAGGGTCTGGGTAGCGCTGTGGGCGGTGGGGGCCAGGTGAGGCGGCCAGGCCCTGAACTGCCCGTTTTCCTGCAGGAGCCACCCTCGTGGTCATCGGCTCCCACGCCGCCTTCCACCAGGTGGAGGCCATGGACGGGGAGGAGCTGCAGATGGAACCTGTGTGAGGTGGCTTGAAGGACCTGCCAACCTCCCAAGCCAGCTGCCACGTCCCCGTTCACCCCCGTCCTGCTCGGATCTGCAGCTCTGCCCAAAGGCCGCCTTCCCTTTACAAGCCCAGGGAGGGACTCCAGCTTTGGAAATAAAACTGTTAGAGTGGTTCAGCAAATATTCTCCCAGGGTCTTCTGTGGGTCTGTGAGGGGTGATGCTGGGATCCTGCAGAGACCAAGAATGTGTGTGGGGGGTGCCGGGGGGCTGGGGGCGGGGAGGGGGGGAGGAGGTTGGCAGACAATAAGCAAGGTAAATGACAAATATGATAAGATGGCCAGTGATGACAAGTTCTAAGGAGGAGAAAAGTGTATGTCAGGGGCCCCCGAGACCACCCCCTTGTTCAGTGATTTGCTAGGAGGTCCCAGGACTCAGTATCTAGCTGTACTTGCAGATGTGATTTATTATCATGAAAGGCTATGAAGCAAAATCAGCAAAGGAAAAAGGAACATGGGGCGACGTCCAGAGGAAACCAGGCACAAGCTTCCCAGAGTCCTCTCCCGGGTTGAGTATAATCTGCCCAGCAGTGAAATGTCTGCCGGGGAAGCTCATTCAGAGACTTGGTACCCAGAAGGGAAGCAGGTGTTCAGCATAAACAACATCATTTGCATAAACAGTTTTGACACGAGAGGCACGCTTTCAGGGAGTGGTGAGAGCCCTGCTGCGATCGAGGTTCCCAGATGCCAGCCAAGGGCCACTGCGCAAACAGGCCTCTCTAAGGACAGCAGTCTCAGGCCTACTATGTTAACTCTTCCGCATAGAGAAAGTTCTGGAGGTGACTTATAGGTGAAAGAAGGCCTCCCTGAGGTGATGTTGAGGGGAGACTTAAACTGAGTGGAGGAGCAGCTGCACATCCTTTGGAGGAAGAATGTTCTGGGCAGAAGAAGCAGCAGGTGCAAAGGCCCAGAGACAGCAGTGTTCCTGGACGTTTGAGGAACCAGGAGGAGGCCGGTATGGCTGGAGCAGATGGAGGGGTGGGAGACTTGCACTCACTTGGGTGGGGGCGGCCTTGGTTTTCCTGAGTGAGGTGAAAGTGACACAATTTGCTTTTCATTGCAATGTGAAGGCTGTCATGTGGGACCACTGACAAAAGAGAAAAGAAAGCACTTGGAGGGACTTCCCTGGTGGCGCAGTGGTTGAGAATCCGCCTGCCATTGCAGGGGACATGGGTTCGATCCCTGGTTCGGGAAGATTCCACATGCCACGGAGCAACTAAGCCCGTGCTCCACAATTACTGAGCCTGCGCTCTAGAGCCCGTGAGCGACAACTGCTGAGCCCACGCGCCACAACTACTGAAGCCCACACACCTAGAGTCCGTGCTCCACAACAAGAGAAGCCACTGCAGTGAGAAGCCCGTACACCGCCGCGAAGAGTGGCCCCTGCTCACCACAACTAGAGAAAGCCCGTGCACAGCAACAAAGACCCAATGCAGCCAATACATAAATAAACAAAATGAGGTGACAGACGGCCTGAAAAACTACTTTAGAGGGGGCTGGTCTGGGAGGGCTCTCTGAGGAGGTGACATTTCAGTGAGCTCTGAGGGACGTGGAGGCAGCCACAGGAAGAGCTGTGGGTGGAGTGGCCTAAGCAGAGGCCCAGCCAGTGCCCAGGCCTGGCAATGCTATCCCCCAGCCTTCCCAGCTTCACGTCTCATCACCAAAGCTCGCCAGTCCATCATTCATGCAGCAAGCGTTTATCAAGGTCCACGGAGCACTCAGCATTATTCTGGGATCCTGTCACATATGGTGGCCACCAGCCACATGTGGCTACTGAGTACTTGACACATGCCTGGTCCGTATTGAGATGTGCTGTGAGTGTAAAATACACAGCAGATTTCAAAGACTTAGTAGGAAAAGGGTATAGAATATCTCATTAATAACTTTTTATACTGGTTATGTGTTGGAAGGTTAATCTGTTGGATATGCCAGGGCAAATTATTATTTTCACCTTTTTCTTTACTTTTTTTTTTTTTTTTTTTTTTGGCACATGGGCTTAGTTGCTCCGTGGCATGTGGGATCTACCTGGAGCAGGGATCGAACCTGTGTCCCCTGCATTGGCAGGCGGATTCTTAACCACTGCGCCACCTGGGAAGTCCTTTCTTTACGTTTTAAAATGTGATCAGGTGGAAAATACGGGAGAATTCCCTGAAGGTCCAGTGGTTAGGACTCCGCGCTTTCGCTGGAGGGGGCATGGGTCATGGGGTCGATCCCTTATTGGGGAGCTAAGATCCCACAAGCTGTGCAGCACAAGCCAAAAAAAAAAAAAAGAAGAAGAAGAAGAAGAAGGAGAAGGAGAAGAAGAAGAAGGAGAAGAAGAAGAAGAAAAACTAGCCCTTCGGGGTCCTGTGGGGCATGGGCTGGAGGGAGTGAGACCAGGGAGATTTAGCCTAGCTGGGGAAGGTGAGCCAGGGAAGTGGAACGGAAAGGACGAGGACAGGAAGGGAGATTCAGGAAGATGAAGGTGGGGGCTTGGTGACTGACCTGCTTGGGAGCTGAGTGGGAGTGAGCGGGCAAGGGTAACCCCCACGCTTCTGGTAAAATGGGAAGATGAGGGGGCTTGGGTGTCTTGGTCCACACTGTTCCGTTATCAGGGGTGCACTTCCAGTGGTTGCCACCAGAGGGCGGAAAAGTGCTTCCTCCAGACCTTCTCCAGGGAGGGAGCCAGGGATGGACTTCTCCCGGCAGAGGAGAGCGGGGTGTCCGAGGCTGAGAGTCAGGCTCCTGGATCTACTCAGAAGCCAGGTTCCCAGTCCCAACTTGTAGATGGCTGAGGGCATTCAGTTTGTTAATCCAGATGCCAATATTCCCAGGGGAGACTGCCCGTCGGGGTGGGTGGTCACTCCGTCCACTTTCCATCGCTGGGCATGGAGTGAATGTGATAAAGCTGCCTCATTTGGAGATGACTGAGCCCGGGGGCCCAAGGACCTGGGACTGAGATCACTGGGGCAAGGGGTTAGCAGCCTAGGTCTGGGGTTGGTGGTGGGAGACTGCGACTCAGACCAGAGGCCTAATCTGGAGGTGACTGACTCCAGGTCCCTAGTTCTGATGTTGAGACCAGAAGCTTCCATGGGGGTAGGCAGGACCAGGGGTCCACTTCCCCATCTATTCCTTCCTGAATGACCTTGATCTGGGGTAACAGAAACTGGGGGACTTGGTGTCTCATCAAAGGACCAAAAGTCTGGTTGTCTGTTTTGGTGATGGAGGCTGGGGGTCCAGTTGGCTGGTTGGAGTGACAGATTGGGGATCTGGCTGTTGACTTTGTGATTAAAGAGCCCATGGGCCCAGATTGGGGTGACAGGGACAAGGGATCTACTTCTCCAGTGTAGAGTGACAGAGTCAGGGAACGCCTGCACCTCATTTGGGGTGTCATACTGGCCGTCTGATTGTCTTGTTTAGGGTGACAGCTTGGACTCCAGTCTTTGGTTTGGGGTGATAGAAATTAGGGGTCTGTTTTCAACTTTGAGGTCATTTATCTAGCTTGGGGTGATAGACAGATTCCTGATGTCTGGATGGGAGTCCAGAGCCCTAGTTTGGGATGACGAGGTAGGGTGTCCCCTGGGCTGAAGGCAACCTGATTGGGGTCTGGTTGTTTTCTTGAGGTGGTAGAGACAGGCAACACTATCTTGTTGGTGGCAGTAGAGGCTGGGGGTCCTGTTGTGTGATGTGGGACACCAGAGATTGGAGGGGTCTCTGCCCAGTATGAAGTGACAGCAAGTAGGAGATCCTTTTTTTGAACATTGCTTGGGTATTTTTTTTTTTTTTTGGCTGCACCATATGGCTTGTGGGATTGTGGGATCTCAGTTCCCCAATCAGGGATTGAACCCCTAGGCCATGGCAGTGAAAGCGCTGAACCCAACCACTAGACCACCAGGGAACTCCCTAGGAGATCTTTTTTTTAGTTTGGAGAATATCTGCTTGTCTAGTTTGAGGTTAAAAACACCAGGTCTAGTTCTCAAATTTTAAGTGACAGGATTTGGGACTCTTTTGTCTGGTTGGGAGCGATAGAGACCAGAGATGTTGGAGGTATCAGATACAGGGGTTCTTATCAAGGTTGGGGTGATGGCGACTCGTCTAGTCTGGGGTGACAGACTGGGGGTCTTATTGTCTAGTTTTTCGTGATGAAGACTGGGCCCTGGAGTTTCCTTATGGGTATCAGAGTTGGGGTCTAGTCTTTTGGGGGTTGACAGAATGTAGTCTAGTTGTTATGCTGAGATCACAAAATTCTAAGGTTTGGGATGCCAGATTGAGGGTTCAGTTACCAGTTTGGAGCAATAGAAATTGGGGATCTGGCAGACTCCATTGGGTTGTCTGATACTTGTGATCTGGCTATTCCTCTTGGGGCCCCAGAGACACAAGGCCGATTGTCTAGCTTCAGGTGATAGAGACCTAGGGACTGGTTATCTAGTTTAGGTTAATGACACTGAGGTTAGGGGCTTTGGTTTGGGGTTAAAGACATTGGGGTGACCACTTGGCTAGTCTGAAGAGGCAGACACTACAGGTCTGGTTGCCTAGTTGGGGTGAGAGACTGACTGGGCTCCTCCTATTTGGCTTGGGAGGCAGAGACCAGGGATGCTGCTGTCATGAGATTTCAGAGGACTGTGGGGTTTCTTTGTCTAGTGTATAGTGCCAGAGCCTAGGGGTCCAGTGTCTAGTTTGGGACATTAGAAGTGGGGGTTCAGGGACTTCCCTGGTGGCGCAGTGGTTAAGAATCCGTCTGCCAATGCAGGGGACACAGGTTCCATCCCTGGTCTGGGAAGATCCCACATGCCGAGGAGGAACTAAGCCCATGTGCTACAACTACTGAGCCTGCACTCTGGAGCCCTCGAACAGCAACTACTTAGCCCACTCGCCGCAACTACGGATGCCTGTGTGCCTCAAGCCTGTGCTCTGCAACAAGAGAAGCCACTGCAATGAGAAGCCCGTGCACCACAATGAAGAGTAGCCCTGCTCACCGCAACTAGAGAAAGCCCACGCACAGCAACGAAGACCCAATGCAGCCAATAAATAAATAAATAAATAAAGTTATTAAAAAGAAAAAGACAAAAAGAAGTGGGGGTTCATTTGTCTAGACTGAGGTGGCAGAGACCAGAGGTTCTGGGATTCAGGACCTGGCTTGGGGTGACAGAGACTAGGAGATTAGTTGCCTAGTTTGTGATGACAGAGATTAGGGATCAGCTGTCCAACATGGGATGAGATGACTGGGCTTCCCGGGTCTCCTTTAGGGTGACATAGAATGGGAGTTTGCTTGTCTGCTTTGGCATGAGTGGGCCTGGGGCTCTGGTTGTCCAGTTTAGGACGACAGACTGGAGTTTGATTGACAAGATGAAGGCTACTGGAGCTGTGGGGCCAGGTCTCTAGTTTGAGGTAACATTTGATGTATCCAGGTGTCCAACGTGGAGTGACAGAGGCTAGAAGTACCATTGTTTGGAGGGCAGGGACAGAGACTGAGTCCCAGGGCATGTTTGGGGCGTCAGAGACTGAGGGTTTGGTTGTATCCTTTTGTGGGGAAAAAACTGGGTCCCGCGGACGTTCAGTTGACAGACTCCAGAGATCTGGTTGTTCAGTTTTGTGGGACAGAGATTAGGTTTCTGGGTGTATTTAGAGTGACAGACTGGAATCTGGCTGTTAAGTGTCAAATTGGGGGTGCCAAGGAGTATTTGGGGGTTTGTCTGTGGGTCTGTTATCTAATTTTGGGGATCACAAACTGGGGTCCCAGGTGTATTTGGGGTGACAGACCAGGGGCATGGTTGTCTGATTTTGGGGGGACGGATGCCATGGTCCCAGGGTATATTTGCAGTGACAAAATAGGGTTCTGTTTGTCTAGTTTTGGGGGTCAGAGATTGGGGTCCCAGGGTATATTTGGGGAGACAGATTGGGGTCTAGTTCTAACTTCATGTGACAGAGACTGAGATCCCAGGGAACATGTGGGGTCACAAAGCCTGGGATACGGTAGTCTATTTTGTGGGACTGAGAGACTGGCATCCCAGGATGTTTTGGGGTTGACAGACTAGTTAAGACCAGAGGTTGGTGATATAGTCTGGGTGGGGGACTGGGTACTCAGCTTGTTACCTGGTGGAGACAGTTTGAGTGCTGGTTGTCTAGTTTGATGTCACAGACATTTTTTAAAATTAATTAATTAATTTTGGCTGCACTGGGTCTTTGTTGTGACACTTGGGCTCTAGAGTGCATGGACTCAGTAGTTGCAGCACTCAGGCTTAGTTGCGGCATGTGGGATCTAGTCCCCTGACCAGGGATGGAACCTGTGCCCCCTGCATTGGGAGTGCGGAGTCCTAACCACTGGACCACCAGGGAAGTCCCTGATGTTGCAGACGTTATCCACCCATCGTCATGTTTGGGGTGACAGAGACTGTAGGTCCAGTGGCCCAGAGAGGGTGACAGGAACTCTCGGTCTTGTTTTCTCATTTGGAGTGAGAGTGACTGGAGTTTTTTGTCTAGTTTGGGTTGACATTGATTGGGGTTCAGTTGTCCATTGGCGGGGAAACAGGTACTGGGATCATTTGTTTAGTTTGAGGTGATGAGACCAGGTGTCCAAGGTGATGTAGGTGGGGGGATACTGTCTCTCAGTTCCAGGTGACAGAGACCTATCTCTGGGTCTAGGACTAATTCATGTGAACAGCAGTTCAGTTTAGGGTGACAGAAACTGTGTGAGGCCCATCATCTACTTTGGGATGATAGAGTTGGGGTTCTCACAATCTATTTGGGGGTGATGGGATGGGGCAAGAGATTGGGGGTGCCGGTGGATAGTTGGGAAGAAATTTTTTTTGTCTTTATTGAATTTGTTACAATATTGCTTCTGTTTTTTTATGTTTTGGTTTTTCGGCCCCAAGTGCATGTGGGATCTTAGCTCATGGACCAGGGATCAAACCCACACCCCCTGCAATGGAAGGCGAAGTCTTAACCACTGGACCGCCAGGGAAGTTTGCCTATTGGAAAGAATTGAGATGGGGGACTAGCTTGCCTCCTGTGGATAACAGAGACCAAGGGTACCTTGTTGGGGTGTCAGAGACTGGGGTTCTGCTAGTCTGCTCTGGGGTAACAGATGAGGACTCAGTTGTCTAGTTTGGGGAGACACAAACTGGGGATCCAATGGTCCAATTCAAGATGACGCATGGGGGGCTTACCTGGTGGCACAGTCATTAAGAATCCGCCTGCCAATGCAGGGGATACGAGTTCAATCCCTGGTCTGGGCAGATCCCACATGCTGCGGAGCAGCTAAGCCCGTGCGCCACAAGTACTGAGCCTGCAGTGTAGAGCCCATGAGCCACAACTACTGAAGCCCGTGCGCCTAAAGCCTATGCTCCACAAGAGAAGCCACCGCAATGAGAAGCCCGTGCACCGCAACGAAAAAGATGAAACATGGCATTGTGGAGACTGGTTATGTTTTCATACCAAGAGTCTGGTCTCTGTTTGGGGTGGTATGACCAGGAGTGTAGGTACCTACTTTCAAATGACAGAGATTAGGGTCCAGGGCCTCGTTTGGGGCATTAGGCCAGGAACCCGACTATGTAGCGGGTTGCAACACGGGGGCCAGCTGTCTAGCTTGGGCCACAGAGACTGGGATGTGGTTGTGCCACTTGGGAAGACGAAGGATCACCCGTTTTAGTCTGAGGAGGCAGGAACTGTCATTCCAGTCCTCTAGTTTGGGGTGCAGAGCCTGGGGACCCAGTGCCTTCCAAATGCTGAGCCCGAGGGTGCTGAAGCCTGGGTGTTCCTGGGGTGACTGAGTCAGGGGTCTCCTGCACCCAGGCGTGGGGTCCCTGGATAAGTGCGGATTTCTGAATAAGCATGGCCTGGGTGTGTGGAGCTCTGCTTGGAGGTTACTGAAGCTGGGAGTCTGGGCATTTGGAACCGGAGAGGTCAGGATCCGCTTGATTGGGTTTGGGGACATCTGTGGCACGAAGAGCCAAGGCCTTTCAAGGCTGGGACATCTCCACATGTGTGTGTGGAGGTAACGGACACTGCCCAGGGTGGGGGGGATTGAGGAGGGGGCTCCAGTGCAGGTCTGAGGTGGGGGGGTGTCTCTGAGGCTGGGGCACAATGGGCTGTGGGACTTCCTGGCTTGGGGGGTTCAGCTGCCTTTATCAAACACAGCAGGCTCCTGAGGGTCAAAGTCTAGATTGGGGGCACATGGTTGTGGTAGTTGAGATGCATTGTTACAGGTGATGAAAGCTGGGGACCCAGATCCCTACTTGGGGGGAGATACTGAATTTGGGGTGACTGGAGTCCCTCCTGCTGAGTTCTGGTGCTCGTGAGCCCACGTTCCTACTTGGGTGCCTAAAGCCAGGCTCTAGATCTGCGGCAGTGCAGACTTACATGGGGGCCGGAGGGGACCACTGAGGCTTGTGTTAGTGCTGACAGCAGGGGCCTAGATGGTGACACAGGAGGGGCCTCCTTGAGGTGCTTCCCCTGTCAAGTCTGGGTGAGTCTGGAGACAGCTGTCGAGTCGAGAGTGACTGGTCTGGGGGTTAGTGGTGACCACATTTGGAACCCATATGCTCACCTTGGCGTCCTATTGATTCCTTTAGGGCTGACTGAAGTTTGGGGCTCACTGAGCCTGGATGTCCCACACCTTGGTTTGAGGGTTTCTGACACTGGGAGGCCAGACACCAAGCTTGTGGGTGACTAGCTGTGGGGTTAAAATGCCTATTCTGAGAGCGACTCACTGTGGCTTTACCGACTGTAGGGCCCTGAAGATAAACTTAGGGGTGAGTAAGACTGTGGTCTGCATTCTAATTTTTTTTAAATTTATTTTTGGCTGCATTGGGTCTTCGTTGCTGCGTGTGGGCTTTCTCTCTAGTTGTGGGGAGCGGGGGCTTCATTGTGGTACATGGGCTTCTCATTGCAGTGGCTTCTCTTGTTTCAGAGGATGGGCTCTAGAGTGCGAGGGCTTCAGTAGTTGTGGTGCATGGGCTCAGTAGTTGTGGTGCACGGGCTTAGTTGCTCCTCGGCATGTAGGATCTTCCTGGACCAGGGATGGAACCCATGTCCCCTGCATTGGCAGGCAGATTCTATTTTTTTTTAATTAATTAATAATTAAATTTTTTGGCTATATTGGGTCCTCGTTGCTGCATGTGGGCTTTCTCTCTAGTTGTGGTGAGCAGGGGCTACTCTTTGTTGCGATGCACGGGCTTCTCATTGCAGATGGCTTCTCTTGTTGTAGAACACAGGCTGTAGGCTCGCAGGCTTCAGTAGTTGCAGCATGTGGGCTCAGTAGTTGTGGCTCATGGGCTCTAGAGCATGGGCTCAGTAGTTGTGGTGCACTGGCTTAGTTGCTCCATGGCATGTGGGATCTTCCTGGACCAGGGACTGAACCCATGTCAGGTGGATTCTTAACCACTGCGCCACCAGGGAAGCCCCTGCATTCTAATTTGAGGACTAAGGCTGGGGCCCTAAATGCCAAATTAGAGACGACTTACCCTGGTGTCCAGATGGGAGGTTCTGGGGCTGGAGGCTCAGAGCCCTAGTTTGGGGATAGCTGAGGCAAGCTACTGAGTTGTCTCGTTTAATGGGGCCTCATATGGGCTGCCCAGATGCTGAGGTTGAGATGACCAATGGGGAGTCCAAATGCCAGTTTGGGATGACAGCTGGGGCCCAGATGTCAAGTGTGACAGTGATCCCCTCAGTCACCTTCAGTGGACTGTGTCTTCAGAGGCCTCCCTGGTTGGGGGTGGGGGGAGCGGGGGTCGATAGATTCTTGTGTATCAGAAGCCTTGGGAATTCCCTGACAGTCCAGTGGTTAAGACTCTGCGCTTTGGGCTTCCCTGGTAGTGCAGTGCTTAAGAATCTGCCTGCCAGTGCAGGGGACAGGGTTCAATCCCTGGGCCGGGAAGATCCCCCATGCCACGGAGCAACAAAGCCCATGCACTACAACTACTGTACTCTAGAGCCCGCAAGCAGCAACTACTGAGCCCACATACCGCAACTACTGAAGCCCGCACACCTAGAGCCCGTGCTCCGCAAGAAGAGAAGCCACTGCCCTGAGAAACCCACGCACTGCAATGAAGAGTAGCCCCTGCTCGCTACAACTAGAGAAAGCCTGTACGCAGCAATGAAGACCCAGCACAGCCAAATAGATAAGTAAACAAACAAACAAACAAATATTAAAAACATAAAAAAAGACTCTGCACTTCCACTGCAGGGGGCTCTGGTTCGATTCCTGGTCAGGAACTAAGATCCTGCATGCCACTTGGTGTGGGTTTCCCCCAAAATAAGCCTAGTTTTGGGGGGGCATTTAAGAGGGGGGGACTAGCTGCCTAGTTGGGGGTTGCTAAGAATTCCTAATACTTACATACAATTTGGGGTTCACTGAACCTCAAGGCCTAGTTGCAAAGGTTTGTGGTGACTGTCACTGGCCTTCCTTGTACTTGGTTTAGGGGTGATGGAGTTTGGAGTCGTCTAGCATGGGGGTGTCTGAGGCCAATCACCCAGGTATCTAGTTAAGGGGTGAGTGACACCGCAGCTTGGACCTTGGAGGGCCTAGATGCCTGATTTTGGGGTGGCTTAATGCGGGGGTCTTAATACCTGCTTTGAGGCAAACTAACCTCGGGGCCCAGTTGCTGAGTTTAGGGTTTACCAGCTAGAGGGGCTCCAATGCTTATTTTATTTGTGGGGTACGGATACCAGGGACCCAGCTGCCTCTTTTTGAGGTGTCTCAATGTCAGGTGTCCCTGAGACTGTGGTGAGGAAGAGGTTACTGCCTGTGGGGAGGGGGGGGTCCCGCTGCTGATTTTAATGGGGACAGTGGCTGTGATTCCACGAACAGGTGTGGAGTCTGAATGAGCCTCAGGCCCTAGTTAACAAATTTGGGGGTGACTGTGGGTCCCTGATGTCGTGATGGAAGGTAATTGGGCTGAGATCCAGAAGTTTGATCTAGGGAATAGAGGCTAGTTTGGGGCACCCGACTGTGGGGTTCATATCCCTAGTTTGGAAGGTCACTGAGTCAAGGGATACAGAGACTTGGTTTCGGGGGGTTGAATTAGTCTCCTGTGCCTGGTAACAAACCAGGTGGCTTAAAACAGGAGTTTATTCTCTCGCGGTTCTGGAGGCCAGACGTCCAAAATGAAGGTGTCAGCAAGGCCGCCATCCCGGCAAAGGCTCTAGGCGAGGATGCTTCCTTGCCTCTTCCTGCCTCCGTCTTCACATAGCCTTCTCCTCTGTGTCTGCGGCTTTTCTTCAGTTTCTTAGAAGGACATCACCGTCATCATCGGGTTTAGCCCTCCCCCCCCACCCCAGGTAATGCAGGGTGGTGTCATCTGGAGATCAGTCACTTAATGACCTCTTCAAAGACTCGTTACCCAATAATGTCACGTTGGCAGGTAACTACATGGACATCTTTTGGGGGGCCACCAAAACCCACTACAGGAGTGTTTGAGGCAGGCACCCTAAATCCTGAGTTTGAATCTTTCTGATTATGGGGTTCCCAGAGTTTATTTTAGCGTAACTGACCTTGAAGGTCAGCTCCAGATGCCTGATTTAGGGGGTCCTGGATTGATTTGTGTACTTTTAGGGTAACAGCCTATGAGATACTAATGGTTAGTGTAAAGTAACTGAAGGTTGGGGGCCAGAGGTATAGTTTGGGGATCACTAAGCTTCAGTGTCAGAGTCCTGTCTTTGGGGATGTCTGAGGTTGGGAGGCTAGCTGCCTAATTTGTGGATTAACTTATTAAATTCCTAACTCTTAGGGGAAGCGATGGCAGGCGGCTCAGATGTGCATTTTAAGGGCAACCAATGATGGGGTTCCAGATGGCAAGTTGGGAAGCCAGTAAAGCTGGTTATACAAATGCCTAGGTTAGGGTTACCAATGATCGGGTCCAGATGCAAGGTTTGGGGGTGATGGTAGAGGCCTAGATGACTAATGTCAAGGTGACTTGCTGGGAGGGTTCCTGACCTTATCTTAGTGGAGACTGAGCCTGTCTAGTTTGGGGGGTCTTACACTGGGTGGGGCCCAGATCCCAAATTTGGATTGATTGAGTCTGGGATGCCAGTTGTCAAGATTAGAGTTGCTCAGTTTAGGGGCGACTGAGTTTCCGTCCCATTTCCTAGTTTGTGTTGAGAATAGCAGTCATGCCCTGAGTGGGGTGACAGCAGCTGGGGGCCCATTTGGCTAGCTCATGGGTGACATCTCAAAGTCCTGCTGTTTGTTTAGGGTTCAATGAGGAATGTCTAGTTTAGGGGTGCAAACTGTAGGGCCTCTGATGCCTAACTTTGTGGTGACTGAGTCTCAGGGAATAAACATCTACTTTAGGGGTGACTTGCGGAGTTACTGGCTTATTTTGGGGTGACTGATCTAAGACCTATCTCTCATCCTATCAGTGTCTTGGGCTGGAGGTTTGGGGTGGATGGTGCTGTGCCCCAGAACCCTCTTTTGGGGGTGTCTGGGGCTGGGCTGTGGGTACAATACGTTTCTGAGTCTGGGTACCTTTACATGGCCTGGGGTGACTCAGCTCCTAGGGGTCTCCAGTCAGCTTGGGGGATTCTGAGAGCCGGTGGGGATGCATATGCTGGTTTGTGGGTTTCTAGCCGCCTCCTTTGGGGAAATCTGAGACTGAGGTCCAGAAGTGCTAAAGACCCCATCCCCAGGTCTGGGGACCCCAGCTGCCCCCGGGGCCGGGCCTCTCCTGTGGCTCTTTGGGGTGTGTGTGATCCATTTCTTGGGTGACTGATCTGCGGGTCAGACGCCTGGCATACGTAGTTCTGGAGGGGCCTGGGGGGGAGGGCGGGCGGGGCGGGAATGGGGGCGCTGCGGCGCAGAGGCGGGCGGCGGCCCCCCGGGCTGGCTGCGGCCGGGGGTTCCCGCGGGAAGCAGAGCGCGGCGGGGCAGCCGGCGGCGGGAGGGCGAGCGCCGGAGTGACAGGAGAGGAAGAAAAATGGGCCGAGAAATCAGAGTGGACGCGCGGGGGGCGCGAGCCCGGGAGCGGGCGGCGGCGGCGGGCGGGGGCCGCGCCTCTGCCTCGGGGGACGCCGCCCGCGCGCCTTCCCGGGCCCCCGCGCCGGGGGCCGGGGCCGGTGATGCGACCCCTCCCGGAGTTCCGACCCCGCGGTCCGGGTCCCCGCACGCGTTCCACGCGCCCCGCCCCCCGAGCTCTTCCTTCCTCCAGGGGGTTCTATCCACTTTGTCCACGTCCTAACCCCGCCGCGCAGCGGCCTCCTCCCCCCTCCGCCTGCTTTCTAGCGGAGCCGCCCAGGTTCTAAACTCTGCCTCTGCTGCCGGACGCCCTTGCCCTCCGCCTCCGCCGCCCCCTCCTCCCTTTCTAACTCCGTCCCCGCAATCCAACTCCCTCTTTCTTCAATCCCACCCCCACCCCCAGATTTTCTGCCCCCGCCCATCTCTTCCGAAGGTTTGAAGCGGAAATGGGGCGCGCGGCGGCGGCGCCGGCGGCGGCGGCGGGGGAGGGACGGGCTGGGGGCGGCGGCCAATGGAGCGGGAAGCAGGACAAATGAGGCCCGGCCCGCGCGGCCGACAGGCCCCTCCATCTTCCCATTAGCGCCTAATGGCCCCCCCGCCGCCGCCTGATGAAGATTTATCGGCCCCGGAACCCCCGCCCCCTCCGCCCCGGGCCTCCCCCTCCGCCCGGCCCGGCCTCCCCCGCCCGCGCCGCGCGGACACCTGATGAAGCCGTCAGCGGGGCGGGAGGGGCTGCGGGCGCCCGACCGAGACGGCCCTCGCAGAGACCGAACGAGACGGCCAGACAGAGACGCCGAGACGACGGAGAGAAAGTTCCAGGGACGCGGGAGTCAGGGGCCGTGGGAGGGAGTTGAGGGAAGGGTCTGATCAGCAGCCCAGGAAGCCCCCCAACAGCGAATGGGTCCTTAATTCTCTGCCTGAGAGCCCGGGAAGGGAGTGGGGGGGGGGAGAGGGGGGTCCTGCCAAGGCTGAAGGAGTCAAGGCCTTCAGAGGTCTAAGGGAGAAGATAAAGCTGGGGGTCCCGTAACCTGCGTCTGGGAGAGAGGTGCTCTCGGGGCGCGAGCTCCGGGACCTGGGAGGCCGAGGAGGCCGGGAGCCCGGACTCCGGGGCCCTAGGCTGGGAGCTTGGCAGGGAGTGGGGGGGGTGCTGGGTTGGGAGGCCCCTGATTGATTTCTGTTTACCGGCTGTCCCCGGCGGGCGGAAGAGCGAATCGCGCCCCATCCATCAACAGGCTCGCAGCCTCCCTAATAAAAACATTTTACTCCTAAATGATCTCGAACTAATTAACTCAAAGTGTTAATTAAAGTTTGCGCAGACAGCATTGTCATCAGGGAGGGCGGTGGATCCATCTTCCTGAGAGAGAGACAGGGTTTGGGGGGGGCGGGCATCTAGAGAAGAAGCGAGAGTTCCCCCTCCCCCGCCTCCCTGATCCCTGATCCCCGTCCGCTGCTCCCCTGGCTCTTCTCACAGCCTCCCCTGGTTTTCTCTTTGCATCTCTGGGGTTTTCTCTGTTGCTCCTTTTTCCTGCCTGTGCCTCTTCCATCTCTGTCACCGTGTCAGTCTCTGTCTCTGTTAATGCATCTCTCTGTCTCTTTATGATCTCTTGCCAGGAGGCTGACTCCACGCATTGCTCCCACCTCCCATTGATGGCGAGCCTTTATCCGTGTATCTGGTGTGTGTGTCTTAGGGTTATGTGCGCAGACACGTGTATGTCGGAATGTGTATGTGGACACGTGTATGTCAGAGGACACGTGTGTGTCAGTGTGTGCGGATGTGTGTTTGAGTCCAGGAGCAAGTGTGTGGACACCTGATTGTCAGGGTTTGTGTGTGGACACATGTGTCAGGGCTTATATGCACACAGGTATGCGTGAGCCCAGCAGCAAGTGTGTGGGCATGTGTGTGTCTAGATGTGTGTGACCAGTGCTGACAGGAGGGCTGTGGAACTCTGGCACAGTGTCCCTGAGACCTCTGGGGGTCCCCAGGGACAGAGCAAGTGTCCCTTTCCTGTCTCCTTCTGGCACAGGCAGGCAGGAGCAGGACTGCAGGTCTGCTAGGTAAGTGAGTGACCAGGCGTGAACTCAACTGTGAACTCCGGTGAACTTGTGCACACGTGCGTGTGCAGCCCCTCCCTCTGCCCCTGGACAGGGCCTCCTCCTCCCTAGCCCCACTCTCCGCTTCCCCCTTGTCCACAGCCCACAGCCAGCCAGGCAAGGGAGCTGGGGCCAGGACAGGCCACCAGGCCATGGGCATCCGTGGGGTGGCTGGCTGGGCGGCCCCGGTGTGAGCTCATACATCAGGGCTGACAGGCTCCGAAAGCCCCGGAATTAAAACCTAAATCGAATATTGATCACCCGCTCTGGCCGTAGCGCCCACTACAGCCCCCCCAGCTCCCTCTCGCCAGCTCCCTGCTCCCCTGCTCTCAGGCGTCACCGTCACCGCTGTCCTGTCTCTCTGTCTTTCTTGCCTCCTCTCTCCCCTGCTTCTCCCCATCCTGGCCCCACTTGCTCTGGTCCCTTGTCCCCAGCCCCAGCAGGTGCCTTCTCAGCCAGAGACAGGGAACGGAACGCTCAGAGACTGAGAGAGATTGAGAGACATATGGTCACAGAGATATGGGGATGTACAAAACAGACCCAGACATGAAAGAGTTAAATGCAGACTCTCAGCCGGACCCAGAGCAAGCAACGCAACGCATAGACGCAAACCCCGGCAGACAGACAGACAGACACAGGCACACAAGCATCCACGGATGAACACACAGGAAGTCACATATAGTCACACCCTGAAAGTCACATAGACACAGACACACACAAGTACTGTGTGTACACAGGATGCAGAAGGAGAAAGTTACACTCAGACACACACAGGAAGACAGACAGACATGCACAGGCCCAGAGTTACAACTACACACACAGGATCACAGAGGCATGGGTATAGTGACACACTGAGACAGACGCAGTCACACTGCAAGTTACAACACAGGCAGAGTGAGACAGAGAGACAGAAAGTATGGTCATCCCTGGAAGGCAGACATACAGACCAAACTCCAGAATGACAGAAAACATGCACGCATTCCCTGTCCTCCCATCTCCACTCATTCTGACATAACACCACCCCCACCCCTGCCCCACTGACTCCCCCCCCAGGTGCCATCCCACAGCTGCATCTAGAAGCCAAAAAGGCCCCTTCACAGGGAGGAGGCTCTCAGCCCTCACCCCCCTGCTCCAAACCAACTGAGTAGCCCCCCTCCACGTCCCAGGATCCTGGACTGGGCCAGGAAGGGACCTAGAGAATTGGACTCCAGAGGGGCAAAGGGGCTTCTCCTCCCGGAGGGACAGGGCCAAGGTCAAGTTGCCCCAGCTGATCCAGGGATCCGGGGTCTCAGTCTCTGGGACCACCTGTGGGATGGAGGCCAGACAGTGGGAAGAACTTCCCTGGGCCGTGACGGCTGGGGCCCCACAGAGCGGGCAGGGGCGCTGCCCCAGCCCCACCCCCACCCCACGGCTTCCCGGCTGGGGCGGGCGGCGGTGCAGGCGGGTGGTGGTGGCTGCCGGGAGAAGATGAATCTTTCATGAGTGATTTGCGGCCGCCTCTTCTCGTCCCGTGTTGTTTAATGTTTCAATTTGGGCGAAAGCAAAACATTCAATCAGGCGGATTAAGTGCGTAATGCGTCTCATCGCTCAATCTGTCGCCTCCGCCGGGCAGCCCGCCGGGTGGGGGGGGGATTAGGAGGGGGTGGCGGGCAAAGACCCCGACCAGGGGAGCCCCGTCCCCCGCTCCACTCCAAAGCTGTGCCTCGGGAAGCCCCTCAGCCTGGACTCCCTGCCAGGCCACAGTCTCCCCCAGTCCTGGGTCCAGCCTCACTGCCACGTACCACTTTCTGCTCCAATCCGGGGTGTCCACTTGGCTTTGGGGGCCCTGGCTTCTCCATACCCTCTTTCTCTGCCCACCTCTTTCTTGTCTTTCTGGGTGTGCCTGCCTGTTTCTGTCTGTCCATCTATCTCTCTCTGAGTGTCTGCCCATCTCTTTCTCTTTCCTTTTCTCTGTGTCCGCCTGTACTTCCTTCGTCTCTCTGTCCATCTGATTTCTCTCTGCCTGCTTCCTGGGTTTTCTCTTCTTTACATCTCCCTTCTTCTCCCTTCTTTAGCTCTACCTGCCATCCCTCTGTCACACTGTCCTTCTGTCCACATGACTCCTGTCTCCGTCTCTCATGCTGTCTGTACCCGTCTTCCCACCAGCCCAGCCTCTCTCTGTCCAACAGCAGTCTTTCTGTCTCCCTTACTCTGTGCCCACCGTCACCTCCCTCTGTCCCCCATCTTCCCCTGTCCCTTTCTAATTTGGCTCTTGTGCCATGTCCTCTCTCTCCTTCTCTTTCTCTTTCAACTAGGATCTCAGTCCTATCTGCCTGACCCTTGCCCCTTTATCTGCCTACTGCTCTGTCCTCTCTTCATCTCTCTTCCTATCTGTGTCCACCTGTTTCTCTGTCCGTACGTCTCAGTCTCTGTCTCTCTGTCTCTGCTTGCATTTGGGTCTGTCCCTCTGCCTTCCCTTCCTGGGGTTCCTTGACCTGTCAGCTCCCAGTCCCTTGGCTGGACCAATCTCCATGTCCACTAGGGGGCAGCAGGTACAGGCTTTTCTGGTGGGGAGGCTGACCAGATGCTGAGGAGCTTCCCAGCCGTCCCACTGCCTGTCTGCACACCACCCCATTCAGGACTGTCCAGGCCAACCAGCCCCCTGCTCCCTCAGGCCCAGGAGCCCAGCCCCTCAACCTCCTCCTCCCTCAGACCCAGATATCTGGGTCTCCACACTCTCCTCCCTCAGACCCAGGCGTTGGGGTCTCCATTCACCTTCTCTCTCGGAACCCAGGGCTTCTATCCTCCAGCCCCCTCTTTCCTTTCTTCCAGGCAGCCTGTGACCTGCTCAGGGATACATGGAGATTTCAGCTGGCGGACTGACAGGCACTAACCAGAAATGTTGTCACCGCTGCCTGCTGCGGAGACCCATGGGGCTGCAAGGCCAGGGCCCCACAGCGTGTGCAGGCACAGGAACAGGGACACACACAGATGGATTCCCGGAAACACACAAGTCCTAGGATTCCATCCTAACATGCAGGGGCACACACAGACCCCCTACCGCAGTCACACACCCCCGGGGCGCCCTGGATCAGACCCGTCCCCCCCCAGAGACGCTCACAGACACACAACACACACACTCACACTCTGTCTCAACCAGCCCTGCAGTTCGGACTGTGCCACACAAATACACACACACACACACACACACACTGTCCCCTCCTTTCAGAGTGACTCTGGGGACAGCACAGGCAGGCCAGGAGGCTCTCCCCAGGCCCCCATCTCTGCGTGCACCCTCAGCCCCCCGGACCCTGGGGGCCCCAGGGTCCCTCAGCCTCTGCCCCCTCCTGGGTGCCCTTGCCCTCCCCTCCCCCTCCCTCCCTCCGGGCAGCCTCTCTGCCCTCTCCTCCCCTCTGCCCCCCACCCCTTCCCCTTTTCTCTCCTCTCTTGCTCAATACTCTCTCAGTTCTCTCCCCAGGTCCTTAAGTGTCTCCTCATTGCTCACTTTTAGTGTCTCTTCTGTCTGTCTGTCTGTCTGTCAGTTTCTCCTGCCTCTTTCTCCATCTTTCTTTGAATTTGTGTGTGTCCATTTCTTTGCACCTCTGTGGCAAGTCTCTCACCCCTGGGTTTCTCTGTGAGACGCTCTCGGTTTGTCTCTCAGTCTTGATTTCTTAGTGACACCCCCTCCCCCGCGTCTGTCCATCTCTGAGTCTCTCTTGGAATGTATCTCTCGGTCTCTGCCTCCCTCTATAACTCCAGGTTTTGCCATCTCTGTGTCTCTGTGTCTCTGTGTCTCTGCATATCTCTGCCTCCCCCCATCCCCCGCCCGTCTCTCTGGGCTTCTCTCTCACTGTCTGTCCCTCTCTCTGTCTCTCCGTCTCTGTCTCTCTGTCTATCCATCTCTCTCTCCGCCCAGCCCCTCCCTCCCTCCCCCTCTCTCCCTCTCTGTCTCACTCTTCGCCTCTCTCTTTTCTCTCTCAAGTGTTTTCAATTTTATTCTGAGTGGAATTAACTACCCCTGATGTCAAATTGCCGCCGAAATCGATAATAATATCTTTACAAAAGAGGATATTCTTCTCTCGGAGAACGGCCTCTGAAAAATGGAAAATTTAGTCGAAATTGATTCATTACTTGACACTTTATAGAACGGCTGCGTATTGATCGCACCTGTCATGTCCCATCTCCCCTAATCGAAGCTGAAGGCCGGCTCCGATGCCTGCTATTTTTCATAATTCCACCGCAGCCGACAGCTCCACAAACACCGCCGCTCGCCCGGCCTCCGCCTCCCCGCTCTGGCCGCCACCGCGCGCGCCCTCGGCCTGGCCCCGGCCTCGCGGGCCGCGCCTGCACCGCCGTCCCTCCGGCGTCCATCTGTCCGCCAATTCCTTGCATGTCCTCTGTCTGTCCTCCCCTCGCACGGGGGACACTCTCCCCTGCTGTCTCTCTGTCCCCTCTACCCCAACCCCAAGCCCTAAGTCTGTCCGTCCCTTTCCTGGGACCCCTCCCCCCATCTGTCCACCGGTCCTCTCAACACCCCGCCTTCGTCCGTCTGTCTGAGTCCCACCCCACCCCCACACACGCACTTGCCCTGGCCCGCTGCCTCTCCCCGACTTCCCGAGGACGGCCTGTGTGGCTGTCTGTCTGTCCTCCCAGTCATCCCCTACCTGCATCCTTCCACCCCCTTGCAGGCGGTGGGGGTGGGGAGGGGTGGGGGCGGGGTGGGGATGCTGTCTGCTCCTCCTCCCCCAGCAGACTTGACTCCCCCGGCTCTGGGTTGCCCCAGCGCTCCCAGCACCCTCTGTATGGCCTGGCCTAGTTGCAGCCCCGCTCCCCCTGCCCTCCTTCAGCCACCTCCCTACGAACCCGGGGCTGCCTGCCCTCCTCTCTGAACCCCTCTTTACTGCTGCCCCCGTCCTCCCCTCCCTGCTCTCTTTAATGTCCTCCTCCTCCCTCCTCTCCCTCCCTTCCTGAACCTCCCCGTGCCAGGCTCTGCTTTCAGTGGGGACCCAGAGATGAATCAGACACAAGCCCTGCCCTCGGGGAGCCTTGAGCCAGGCGGGGGAGGGGGTGCCAGAGAGCCTGGGGGGTGGGGTGGACTCTGCTTGGGGGGGTGTCTGTCAGAGCTGAAGATCAGAGTGTAATATGTGGGGGTGTATACAGCAGGGTAGTATAGCCTGGTGGTTAGGAACACACACACCCCCCCCCCCACCCCCCAGGCTGCCTTGGCTCAGGTCCCACTTCCAATACTAACTAGCTGTGTAACAGGGGCAAGTGACTTCTGTGCCTCAGTTTCCTCATCTGTAAAATGAGGATGACGCTACTAACAGCACCTATCCCATAAGGTTGTTGTTGAGAGAATTAAATGAGTTGATCGATGTAGAGTTTGGGCCAGTTTTGGCTCAGAGCAAATGCCATTAAAGTGACAATTGTCATGGCTATTGTAATTGTGCAGAAACCCTGTTCAGCCCAACCCCACCTTCCACCCCCATTCCCCCCATCCTTGCCTCTTGTGCTCCTGTGGTTCAGGGAGGACCGTGGCTGGGAGTGGGTTAGGAGGATGGATTCTTGGGGGGAGGGGGTCAGCTTATACTCTTCCTGGTTTCGCCCTCAGTCACTTTAGTGGCGTTCAGGCACCTGGAGACCTCTTTCAAGGGTGTTACCCTCAATCTAAAGGGACGTGTTAGCCCTCACAGAGGAGTCCTCACACTCCCTGGGGGTTTGAAAAGAGTCTAATGGATGTTACAGACCCCAAAGGTGTTCTCTCTCCTTCATGGGTAATAAAATCAGTCCACTGGGTGCTTCAGGTTGGTGTCCTCTCCTCCCTCTCTCTCTCTGTCTCTCTCTCATTTCCAGGGGGCATTAAACACCCTGAGGGTGTTCTCTCTCAGCGGGGTGTTAACTACAGCTTAATGGTCCCCCTCCTGTGAGATGCTTTCTTCTAGTCAAGTAGGTGTTGGTGATACTGCTGAGTGAATACACAGCCCCGGTGGGTGTTACACCCCTCCTCGGAAATGTCTTACAAGAAATCTGGCTTTTATTGAGCAGCTACTGTGTGCTCACAGGGCAGGGCACACTGATGTGCATCTTCTCAGGAATCCTCCCAACAACCTGGGGCTCAGAGAGGGAACGTAGATTGCCCAAAGATGCACAGCCCTGAAATCAGGAAGATGTCTTCTCTGGAGGGGGGTTCTGAGCAGTCAGATGGGTGCCGTACATCAGCGTGCTGTACAGCCTATGTGGTCCTGGATGCCAAGGGCATCAGAGCTCTCCTTGGGATCCTCCATACCCTCTCATTGGGCATTGCCAGTCCCTCACGGGTAGTACCTACAGTCTAAGGGTGTTTCTGACACCCCGCGATGCCTTCATCTCTCCTGCAGGCGGGGCTTAGAGAGAGCGTGTGAAAGCTATCTTGGCTGACCCTCTTTGCTGTCTTATGAGTGCCACTAACATTCCAAGGATGGGTGCTGTGTACACTGCAATAAATGGCATCTTCCCAGAGGGTGTGCAGTCTTACTAAAGGGTGTAACATACAGTCAACTGAGCTCTTTCCACCCAGAAGGTACTTTCTTTTTTCCCAGGTGTCCTTTTGCACATTTAATGGTCACAAAATACATTCCAGTTGGTGTTCTTGATGCCCTGATGGAGTTCTAGCTTTCTTGAAGGGTGTCATATCCACCCGAAGGGTGTTGTCTCTCTCCCAAAGGGCACCACGTACATGTGAGGAGTCCTAACCCACAGAGGGTGTTCCAGAACCTCCTCCGAGGCATTCAGAGCCACCCACTGTGAAAGTGCCAGGAAGATGTTCTCCATAGTCTGGTGGGTGTCACAGACACCCCAGGGGTACAAGTCCAGCTAGTGAGCTATCTTCAAAGATGCTGTGTGCAGTCTGGGTTGTTCTAGGCACCCAGAGGATGCTGGGTCTCCTGAGGGGGCTCAAGTTCAGCTGTGGACAGGGTAGAGACACCAGGGCAGGGGCTTTCTGCTGCCTCTTTGAAAGAGTGTTGTTCTAAGTAGAGACAAGTGAAGAAGTTCTCATTTTCTAGCAGAATGTTTAGTATTTTCAATATGATTATTTTGGAGTAGTAATGCTTAAAACAAGAGTGTTTACTTGGAGCTTGGTGCCCAGTGCTCTCCCACGTCCCCGTTTAACCCTAGCATGTAGTTGACATCATCGCCCCATTTTGCAGGTAAGAAAACTGAGACTGGGGGATGTTTCATGACCTGCCCAAGTGTGGAGTGGTGAATGGGGAGGGGGTTGGAGCTGGAGCCTTTCTGAAGCCTTCTTCATCCCTTCAGCACCTTGTACTGGCACCTCAGGGTCAGTGGGGCTGGGGAGATCTCACAGAGCCCTCCTAGACACTAGTATTATCTTGCCTCAGACACTTTCCCCTCTGGAGGTAGGTGACTCCAGGGGTGATCCCCTGAGGATCTAGGGGCTTGAGATGGGAGAGAAAAGTGGGGGAGGGAAGTGGCAACGGGGAGAGGGAGGAGTGAGGAAGGGGCAAGAGAGGGAAAAGGAGAGTGGCTAGTGAGGACCAGGGTCAGGCCAGGCCAGGGCATCTGAGTGGGAGCTGAGTTCTGGGCCGGGCGCTGCTCTCAGGGCCCTGAGGCCAGAGGCTATTTCCTTATTTCAATGGGAGCAGATCCTGGAAGGGGGTGCTTTGCTGTCCCTGAAGGTATGTGTGTGTGTGCTCTTGTGTCCCTGTGACCACGTAGGCATGTGAAGGGGAGTGTCAGCGTGCCTGCCCTGGGTTCTGTCTGTGATCATCTGTGTGTCTGTCCACATGGCCTGGGCTCCTGTGTCAGTGGGTCCGTGTGTCACTGGTGGAGTGGAGCTGTATGTTACCGTGGATCTGTGTGTGCCCATGTGTCCATTTATTGGGTCAGTGGATCAGGGAGTGGTGGTGGGTCAGGGTAGGTCTGTGTGCACAGGCTGTATTCCATCTGTTTGTGTCTATGCGTGTGTGTCTGCAACGGCTGTGTGTCCATGTGCCCATAGGCTGTATCCTGTGTGTGTTTGCGCTGTCCGTGTTAGTGTATACTCGTGTCCCTATGTCCGTGTCTGTGTGTCTGCTACCCAGATTGTGTGCGCACCGAGTCGTGTCCAGGTCCAGTTCTGCGTGTCCAGCAGGGGTCCTGGTCACGTAGTTGCCACCTCCGCCTCACGCCCGTCGGTGTGTCCGTGCGTCCTCCTCAGGGGCGGGGCGGGGAGGGGAGGGGAAGGAAAGGGAGAGGAGGGGGGAGTCTCCACCTCTCCACCCCCCCCACCCCCCCCAGCCCCTACTCCCTCAGTCTCGGGATCGAACCTTATTTAGAGTCGCGATTCGACATCTGTTTTCAAATTTGATCAGCTCTGAACTTTATTTTCCGAGTTTGAGGAAAATTATATTCCATCGATCGCGCTCCCGCCCCCTCCCCCGCACCGCCCGCCGCCGCCGCCTCCATATATCTGCGCGCGGAGCCGGGCCGGGCGGCCGCGAGGGCGGGAGGCGCGCGGCGCGCGCGGAGGAGCAGCGGGAGGAGGAGGAGGAAGAGCGGGAGGAGGCGCAGGAGGCCGGTCGCCCCCCGCGCCCCCCGCCCCGGCCCTGCTGCTCCGCGCCTCGCGCGCGGCGCCGCCGCCCGCGCGGAGCTCCGTCCGCAGCTTTCCGCGTCTCCATCTCTCTTGGCGCGTCTCTGTTTCGGGGTCTCTCTCTGCATCTCCCTGTCTCTGCTCCGCCCCCGTCTCTGTGTCTCTGGCCTTCTCTCGGTGTCCCGGCGTCTCAGTGACTCTCGCTCCCTACTCGCGCCCCCTCTGGCTCCGTCCCCACGGGGCTCCGGGCCTCTCCCCACACCGCGTCCCCCGCCCCGGTGCCCCTTCCCCAGGACGCCGCGGGGGCCATGGCTGCGGGATCCGAACTTTAAACACTTCTCCCCGGACCGGTGCGGATGCGCAAACCCCGGAAAGTGAGTGAGCGCCGCGGCCGGCGCAGGGGCGGGCATGGGGGGCGGGGATTCCTGCCCGGGGAGGGGGGCCGGGCCGCGGGCGGCGCTCCCGAGAGACCTCGGGAGCCTGGCTCCCGGAGCTGGAGGCGGGGAGGCGGGTGGGGCTGCGTCCGACTCCGGGGAGGAGGGTGGGGGAGAGGGCTGGAGGTGCGCCCTCGGGGCGGGGGTCCGGGACCGGGGCGCGGGGGAGTGTGTGAGAGCGCGCGAGATGGGGCGGTGAGAGCCGACCTGAGGGTGGGTCTGGACTTTGGGGGAGAGAGTCTTGGGTTTAGAGAGCAGGGCTGAGGGCTTGAAATTTGGGACCTGGGGCCTCAGAGCCAAGAGACTGGATATTTGGGATTAAGAGCTGACTGGGGTCAGGACTAGGCGTGTGGATATTTGCGGCTGGGGTCAGCATGGGGGTTGGATTTGGGGGGCTGGGAGGTCTGGATTTCGGGGCTGGAGTTCAGAGCTGAGGATCTGTAAATTTGACTCTGAAAATTTGGGGTATGGATATATGGTGTGAGGGGTCCCGGGGGCTGTGGGAAGGACATTTGGGCCAATTCTGGGGTCTGCACACTTCCCGGCTAGGAGTGCAGGCCTGGCCGTGACCTTTGGGGGAGGCGTGTCCTTCTGGGGACAGGTGGCCTACTGCCACACACCTTTTCTGTCCCAGTCATTCCCCAACTGTCCCAGGACCATGCTGGGTCACCTCTGACATCTCTTTCCTGGCTGGGTCTCTCCTCACTGATTCTCTGTCCCTGTCTCTTCCAGGAGCTCTGTGTCCACCTCTAACTCTCCCAGAATCTCTCTCTCTGTCTCTCTGTGACTCTCTCTGTCTCTTGCAGCATCTCTTTCTACCTCTTTGGGTCCAACTCTGAGACTACCTCTCAGAGTCTCTGTGCCTATCTCTGCCTTCCCCTATCTTTCTCAGCATCTCTGTCTCTCTGTCTCTGCCTCTCTCTGTCTCTCATGATCTCTCTGTCTCTGTCTCTCCCAGTGTCTCTGTCTCTGTCTCCCCCTCGCTGGTTTCCGCTCAGATTAAGCCGGGGACCTAATTCCAGGCCCAGGATCGAATTTTCTGGCAACAAAGGGAAATAGCGAATCGATCGGTCGCTCCGGAGATTAAGAGACAAGCGGCGCGCGGATCTATCACGGCTAAACGGCCCCCCCGCCCGCTCCCCCCGCCCGGCCGGCCCGCCGAGGCCCAGACGCGCTCCGCATCGCCAAGCAGCCTCAGGAGCCCCAACTGCCCGGCGGGCCGAGCCCACAGCTAACTGCGTGCCCTGCCGCGGGCCAAAGCCGAGGGAGGGGTTCGAGAGCACAGCTGGCCCCTGGAGGGGGGGGGGGGAGGAGGGGGGAGTGAGTGAAACAGAGGCAGCAAACCACCCCAAAGAGTCATGCTACACACACCTGTGGCCTCAGGTAACACCTTTCACCCACACCTATCAATGCACCTGTCACATCAATGTTCCCCCTTCAGTTCCCCACATCTGGACTTCCAGGTAACATTTGTCTCCCTTATACCTGTGCCCTGTAGGTAACCCCTGTCCTCTGCACCTCTTCCCTTCATCTGCCCCTGAACAGATCACCTGTTTCCTTTCACCCGCCCACCCCCCCATAACACTTGTCCCTTGAAACTTGCCCCAAAGATGCCCATGATCTAGCTTACCTGCCTCTCCAGGTAACACCTGTTCTTCAAAATTTGCCCTTTCCACCTGAATCCCTTCATCTGTCTCATTTCACACCCCATTATCCCCTTCCTACCTGCACCTGCACCATCGCACCTGTTTCCCCCCCCCCAAAGCTCTAAACACACTTGTTTCTCACACATCTATAATTTCTTCATCTCTGCCTCCCCTCAGGCAGTACCTGTTCACCACATCTTACCTCTCTCTCTCACACACACACCCTTTGCTTTGCACATAAGCACTGACACGTGCATCCTCCTTCTCTGTCCTCAGGTGACAGGTAACGCCTGTCCCCTCCCACGCTCCTGGCTCTCACCCATACCTCTCCCTTACAATGCTAACCTTGTCCACCCTCACACCAGTCCTTCTAGAAGAGCTTCCCATGCATGTCACCTGAGAACACACCTGCTTCATGGCACTCTCTCTGCCTGCACCTAAGTCCCTCACACTCCATCTCCCATCCTTTAGCATAAGTACACCTACTTCCAAAGGCTTCCCCCATACCTGTCGTTTTCAGGTAATTCATCCCAGACAACAGCGCGTGCGCCAGCCCCACGTGTCTCCTAACCCCCACCCCACCTGATGGCTCACATGCAGTCGCCTCCGGGTATCATGTGTAGCCTTCTTCCTCGGTTCCCTCCCCTACCATGATGTGTCCTACAAGCTCTTGTGCTCTGAAAGCCCCACACGTCCCACCTGCACACTTGCTGCTGACCTTGCATCTGAATCCTTCTCACTGTCTCTCTGTCTCCGCCTCTGTGTGTCTCCCAATGCACAATTTCACACTTACACATTTTGGGCAGGGAATCTGTCCTTGGCCACAGGTACCTGCCTCACCTGTATACCTGTCCTTCAGGTGCTACCTATCCACCTCTCTTCTTTCTGCACATACCTAATTTCCCATGTTTCTTACTTCCTTTTTCCTTGCCTCATAAGGTCACACCAATATCTCCACACACCTGCCCACTGCTCACCGGTCTGCCTCAGGCATCACCTGCTTCGGTACCATGTTCACTCATTTCTTCATCAAACAGGTACTGAGCCCTCCACACACGCCCCTCCTTAATCTCCCTCTGCTTTACATCTCTTCATCTGGATCTCTGCCACTCCCCTGACCCTCCCCAGCCTGTCCGCAAAGGAACTCCTACCTCCTGCCCCACAGACGTGCACCTGACATCCAACACTGGGTCCCCCTCTAGCCTTTTCCTCCCCCCACATCTATGTAGCCCTCATTCCTTCATGGCTTTTTCAAACGTTGTGTACCCACCCCACCCCTCTCAACCACCTGCTCACACAACCTGTCACGCCCACCCCTTTAGAGCCTAATGTTCAGATCCCTGCACCTGTCTCCAGCCTGCTCCCCTCTGGAAAGACCTGTCCCTTTTCAGAGAAAGTATCACCAGCCATCTACCTCCTCAGGGAACACCTTTCTTGGTGAACATAAGTAACACCTGTAGCGTATGTTAAACACATATAACACCTGTTCCCAACCATCCACACACCTGCCCGCTGCAGCGTGCAGAAGCCCTTAAGTCAGAAGTTCTCAGACTGCAGCGGGCATTGGAAAGATTTGGAGGGCTTGCGAGACCACAGAGGCCTGGGTCTCACCGCAGAGATCCTGGTGCAGCAGGTCTGAGGAGGAGCCGGAGACCCTGCATTTCTAACAAGCTCCAGGTGATGCTGCTGTTACGGCTGGTCCACGGACCATTCGTGAGTAGCACCTGCTCATAACATGTCCCCGGCTACTGCTTACTAAACCCACCTCTGTGACAGGTGGTGTCCTCAGTTCTTCATATCCATTGTCTCATTTCATCCTCATGAGACCCTTATGAGGCACGCACTTCACCCTTCTTCCCATTTTGCAGAGAAGGAAACTGAGCCCAGAGAAATGAAGTCATTTCTGGGCTCAGAAGCTGGTAGATGTTGGAGAATTGCATCAATATGAGGCCATCTGACTTCCGGCACCCAGGTGTCCTTGCCCCCCACACCTGCCCATCAGGTGACCACCTTCCTCCATAGACACTGTCCACATTGTCACTTTGGCATCATTTGCTTCTCCATCACCCGCCAGCTCTCCTACACCCCTTCTCACATTCTCACTCCACTCCTGCCCTTGGACACACCCCACCTCCCTGCTGGCACACCTGTCTCTCTCTGACGGTGAGCCCCCAGGCCAAGCCTGTCATCCACATCCTGGTTCTCACCTGCCCCCTCCCCACTCTCAAGCTGCATGGAACCAGCACAGCCTCCTGCCAACACACACCTGTCTCCCCAGATACACCTTGGTCTCTGGAACTACCCATCTCTTTCCCGGGCTCCTGTTTCCTATCTGCCCACCTGTCTTTTAGCCCCTCTTTCTATCTCCATCTCTGCTCCATCTGCCCATCTCCTCCTCTGCCTAGTCCTGAATCTGAGTCTCTCTGTCTCTCTCTGTCATGTCTCTTTCTCTCCCTCCCTGTTTGTTCTTTGTATTTCTCCATTTCTATCTCAGTGTCTCTGTATCTCTCCCTATCTCTTTATAGCGCTCTGACCCTCTTTTTCTCTGTGTCCTGCACTGTCTATCTCTGTCTCTCTCTGTCACCTCCCTCCTCTTGTGTCTCTGTCCCTTGCTTTCTCCTCTGACAACGGAAATCTTAGGGAACTTGAAGTCATACTGACCCATGTTTGAATCCAGGCACCACCACTCATCCCTGTAGAACTTTGGCTAAGTTACTCTCCTTGTCAGAGCCTCAGTTTCCACATCTGTGAAATGGGCATCATGGCAGTTGCTACCTCCCAGGTTGTAGTGAGGATGGGATGTGGAGGGAAGTGAGAGGATGGGGGTGCAGATAGGGGCTGACCTTCCCTCCTTGGGTCCCTCTCTGTTCTTGTCTCTTTCCCAGGGCTGCAACCCCGCCCGGCTGTCAGTGGAAGCGTGCGTGGTGGGGGAATGGAGAGAGAGGTGGGCAGAGGCGTCCTGGCCGGCCGAGGCCTGGGCACGGGACCCGGTGTGGGGCTGGGGACAGGGATCGATCCGCCTCGGCGGCAGTGCGCGGGCCAGGATTGCATCTTGTCACAATAATTTATTGCTCTCATCCCGTCTGATCGATGGCGCTGAATTAGCACCGCACGATGCCCCTGGAGCCCCGAGCCTCCCCAAGCCCAGCCGGACCCTGGCCCTTCTCTGGCCCTTGTGGGATCCCCGAAGCCAGGGCACCCAGTTTCAGCCAGCCCAGGCCCCACACCTGGCTCCAGGCACAGGGGTCCTGCCCTTCGTCCCCCACCTCTCTGCCCCCTCGCCCCAGGTCTTGCCTCCCCACCTCCATCTCTGTCCCTGGGTCTCTGCCTTTACGTCCCTTGACTCACCATCTGTCTGTCTGTTTCCCTGCCTTGCTCCCTTTAGCCTGAGTTCCATTTCGGCAGTATTTCCTGAGCACATACTTGGTGCCAAGCCCTGTGACCAGGACACACAGCATCCCTGCCCCTTGGCCAGTATAGTCCACAGGGGCTCTCGTGGTCTCTTGGCTCCTGGGACTAGCCGGTCACTCTTGCCTTCAGTTTCCTGTTCCTCCGCTGCTGGCCCCCCCCCCCCACCGCAGCACCACCAAATCACAGTCATTGCCCCTACACGTGCGTCACTGTCTGATAGAGGGCATGGGGCCAAAAGGTCCAGCTGAGGCAGTGGGGCAGGGCCTGGGGTGTGAGGATGAGACAGGGAGTCAGCTGGAGTTGAGGATCAACTTGGCATTGGGAAGAGGTTGGGGTTCAGGATGATGCAGGGGTTGGAGTTGGGGTTGGGGATGGGGTGGGGTGGAGGAGAGGGGGAGGGGCGGGTTCTGGAGTTAGAGTGGCAGCCAGGAGCTAGGTCAGGCTCCCCAGGGACCGTGACCCCCCAGGACCACAGAAGGGCTGGAGTGGGTGTCGAGGTGGCCGTGAACCCACACTTGGGATCTGCCTGGGCCAGCTGGACTCACTTTCCTGTGGCTCTGGCCTCCGCCCTGCAGCTCCCCGCCGCTCTCCCTCATCCACTCCTTTGCCTCTGCCCTAATCCCTCAATTTTCCGCCTCTCTGCCCCCTCCTCTCCTTCCTCCCTGACCCGGGGTCTCTCCTCCCAGCAGCTCTCTCCCCGGTGACCTCCAGCTCTGATTCACTTTGTGAAGCCTCTCTGACTCACTCCCCTTTCCCGGGTTTCCCTAACTTGGATCTCCCGCCCTGTCTCTGTCTCTGTCTCTGTCTCTGTGTCTGTCTGTCTCTCTCTTTGCATCTGGCTCCCTCTCTGTCTTTGTGGGACTCTCTCTGGCCTCCCATCTTTTCTCTGTGTCTCTCTCATCTCTGTTCCAATCTACTTCCCGCTCTAAGGCTGCTTCCCCTCGTCTCTCTCTGCCTCCCTCTCCCCGTCACCCTATCTCTCTGTCTCTGTCTCTCTCCCTCTCTGGGTGTCTCTCCATCTCTCTGTCTCCCCCCAGCCCTGGCTTCCTCCAGCTCTCTGGGTCTCTGAGGGGAGGGGCAGGGGTGGGGAAGCAGCCTGGGCTCCAGGTCCATCTGCGGTTGCGCCTCCCTCCCTCTCCCTTCCCCCAGCACTGTTTGGTAGGCGGGGTGCGTGGCACTGCGGCTCCCACCTCCCGGGGGACGTTCCCTCGCCACCCCCCACCACTGACACCATTCCGAGCGCCGGCCGCAGCCCCAGGGACATCCGTGCAGAGACTGGGACTCAGGGAGAGAGTCAGAGACCCAGAGAGAGACACACCACCCCAGACAGAGACGCCAGCTAGAGGGAGAGACCGGGCGAGGGTGGGTGTGAGGTCTCCCTCCCTGCCCTGGCTTCACGCCTCCCAAGCACCCCACACCCGTGACACAGACACACCTTCTCCAGGCTGGAAGCCGGTGCCCCATCTGTCTGCCAAACTGTCCCTCTGTCTGTCTTGCACAGTCAGTCCGGGCAGAGGTTCCCGTGTGTGTGTGTGTGTGCACGCGCACTAGCTATCTGGACTGTGTGTGTCTGGTATGTGCAGTGTTGGGGGGGGGCTTGGCTGTCTTTTTGTGGGACTGTGTGACTTGAGTTGCAGCACATGTAAATGTGACCTGTGGAGATGTGTGCGTCCCTGGGCACAGTGACTAAGTGTGGGTGCGTGGAGACCTTGGGGTTGAATTAAGCCGCGCGTGTCGGGTCCGTGAGCACGAGTGTGACCGGGGTGTGATGCTCAGCTGTCTGGTGTGTGACTGCCCCAAAACTCTGGAGCTGTGCCGTGTCTGGAGTTTCCGAGTCAGGTGGCCACGCGGCGTGTCTGAGTGAGCAGGACGGGACAGCCCACATCTCTGAGGGCCAGGAGAGGAGGAGGCTTCATAGCCCAAGGGAGACGGGGTGGAAGGACCGAGAGCGCCACCCCGGTGGGACCCCAGGAGCCAGGCTGGTGAGTGTGCGTGTGAGGAGCACCGTGAAGGAGCAGCTGTGGACATGGTCACAAAAAATCTCCCCAAATGTCTGCCTCAGAGATTGGTGGTGTGGGCGTGTGTGGCAGTGCCTTTTTGTTAAGGGGGTGCTTCCTGTGTCTGAGCCCGTGGGCTTGCGTCTGAGTCTGGGATCAGATGTGGACGGTGTGTGCGTGTGCGTGTGTGTGGGCAGTGATTTTGGGGAGCTGGATGCAACGAGCTGGATAAGGAGTATCCGTTCATGACAATTGAGTGACTGTTACTGTGTGTGACCAGCCCTGAAGGGTGTTGAAGGCTGTGTGTGTTTGTGGTTGTGTGTTCATGGGCGACTGTTGGATGGTGTACGTATGCACTACTGCGTGAACCGATACCCGACGATGTGTGGGGCTGCGCCTCTGACATCGTGTGAGCACTGGCCTGCGTGTGGTACCTCTGTGTGCGTGTGGTGGGCCTGTGTGTTATGCCTGCCTGTGTGTTTCCATCCCTGTGTTTTGTGTGGGGATAAGGCAGCTCTCAAATGAGCCAGCCTGTTGTGGGGATGACAGTGCGTGGCCTTGAGAGACGTAGTGAGAGGTGTGTGTGTGTGTGTGTGTGTGTGTGTGTGTGTGTTCGCACAGAGACACCCTCGCCCAGGGTCAGGCCGGAGCATTTGGTGGGTGTGGGTGGGGGTGGGAGTGGATGACCTGGGGGGTGGAGGACAAGTCCAGGCAGGAGAGCCCTGTCACCCTTCTCACCCCGTCCTTGGCAGGACAGCCACGGGGTCTCCTTGGTGCCTCTGATGGGAGGTCCTTGCACCTAGGTTTGTGTGCGCGTGGACGGGCCATAATCTGTACAAACAGGGGTGCGGTGAGCATGTGCCAGTATAGTGTGTGACAGCAGGCAGCTGGCTGTGTGCACCCAGAAGGGACAGCGTGTGTGTGTGTGGTGGGGGAAGCGTGCCCAGTGGTGTGTGTCCAGAGAGAGTGTGTGTGTGTGTGGGGGGGGTCTGTTGTGTGTCTGCTGTGTACACAGGTGTGTCTTACATGGGTGTGTGGTATAGGGAGGTGTGTGTTCCCAGGGTGGGTGCAGATGGAGTGTCGGGGTGTGTGTGTGTGTGTCTGGGTGTGATGTGTGCCTGTCGGTGTGTGTGTGCGCGGGGGCCGCGGGAGAAGGGTCTTGGGCCGCGTCTCTCTCCTCTTTAGACAGAGCCCCGGAGAAGATATGAAATTTAAAAAAAAAATCAATTTTCATTCCACTTGTGCAGATTGTGTTAAGGGGAGGTGGGGGGGCTGGGTGAGGGATGAAGGGGCTGGGGTGGGGGGTGTGAGGCCCGAGGCAGCTCCCGAGGCAGCCGGAGCAGCTTAGAGAAATCAAAACAACTGGTTAAACCCCAGCCCAGGGGGCCAGAGTGATGGGGGGGGTGAGGAGACAGAGGCGAAGAGAGACGGGGAGAGACAGAGAGGGACAGAGACAGGGAGAGACAGAGAGGGACAGGGACAGGGAGAGACAGAGGTACCCAGAGACGAGACAAGAAACAGAGACACTCAGAGATGGAGGTATTTGGAGATAGAGGCAGACAGAGAGATGGGGCAACAAAGACCCTGAGAGAGAGGGAGAGAGACACCCAACAGGCCTGAGAGAGGCTGGGCTCTGTCTCCAGGGAGACAGGAGCAGAGGTAGGCCTGGGCCAGTGCACACGTCCCACATGCACACGCAGAGGCAGAGGCGGGCTTGGGACATCCACAGACGGGTGGATGGACAGACAAGCTGGACAAGATGGCAACAGGAGCCGCGGGACCCCAGGGTGGGGTTGTCTCTGAGTGCCCACCCCACCCAACACCAGCCTCCCCACCCCCAGCCTCACCCAGTTGGACTGTGGGTCTGCGTGTGGCGCTGTGTGTGTGTGTGTGTGTGTGTGTGTGTGTGTGTGTGAGGCTGCGTGTGTCTGTGGCCTGCTGGTGGCTGGCTGTGTTGGTGTGGTGTGTGCACCTCTGTCTCTATGTAGGCTGGAGCGTGTGTACACACAGGGTCTCTGGTGTTTGTGGGACTCTCTGTGCTCTTGTGTCACTTGCGTGTGACTGGCTTGGCTGTGCTGCTCTGTGTGTCTGGGTGTGTCTCTGTCTCTGTGTGGCACTGTGTCAGTGTGTGATTGTAGGTCTCTGTGTCTGTATTTGATTGTGAGCCTTGGTGTATGATGGTGTGTCTGTGTTAGTGTGTGTGTCTGTCTGTGATTTATGATGGTATGTCTTTGTTTCTGTATGGGACTGAGTTGGTGTGTGTCTCATGTATATCTGTGTGTAACTGTGTGTCTGTCTCTGTGTTGATATCTATGACCATGACGATGTGTGTGTGACTGTTTTGACATGCATGTCTGTGTGCTGTGTGTAGCGTGTGTTGTGCGGTATGTGCGCCTGGGTTGCTGTGTGGGTCTATGTGATGTGTGCTGGTTGTGACAGTCTTGGTGTGTATAAGTTTGTTGACACGGGCATCACACATCTTTGTGATGTGTGTTGCGTGTGACAGTGTGGGGTGCGTCACTTTGTTGACATCCCTGTGATGGGTTGTGTGGCCGTGTGCTGCGCGTCACTTTGTTGCGCTGCGTCAGTGGGATGTGTTGTGTGGCACTGTGGTGCGTGTGCCTGGGTTGGCGTGTGTGTCTGTGCAGCTGCTGGGCAGGGAGAGGAGGGAGGCAGCCCTTGCCTGCCTGCCCTCTCCGCACTGCTGCGCGCACACGCACACGTGCGCACACACATTCCGTGCCATGGCTGCGGGCGGTGGAGATGGGGGGCGGGGGGGGGTGGAGGAAGCAAAATAAAATTAAAAATTAAAGCTTGCCCGGAGTCCCCATCCGCCCCTCGCGGACGGGCGGGGGGGGGGGGCGGGGTTGCGGCAGCTCCCCCTCTGCAGCCACAGGGGGCTGGGCGTTTGTCCGTCTGTCCAGCTGTCCTGCCAGGCCCCTGCCAGGCCTGCAGCCCCGGCCCCGCAGGCCCTGCTCCCTTCATCAGTCGATCAGCGATCAATGGGGCCAGGGGGGCGCCAGGGGCAGGGCAAGATCAAAGGGGCCCCAAGAGACGGATGCTGGGACGGAAACAGAGATGTGGAGACAGGGAGACAGAGACAGAGAGATACGGAGACAGGGATGTTGGGAGGAGAGATGTGGAGACCCAGAGACATAAAAACAGGGGGGTGTGGAGATGTGGGGACCCAGAGACAGAGAGACATGGGGACCCAGAGACGCGGCACTGTGCCCAGACAGTCAGGGCAGACACGTGGGGAAGGGGCCCGAACAGGAGGGGTTGGGGGCAGGTCCCCGTGGGCCTGACAGGATACAGATGGGGAACAGAGACGGGAGCAGAGGCAGGCAGAGACCGTGAGATGGCAGAGATGCGTGTGAGAGACGCGGGGGGGCGCGTGGGAGCAGGGCCCGGAGCGCCGATCCCACGGCTCCTCGTTATAACGTGTCCGGAGGAGGCAGCGGGGAGTTGAAAGCGTCGGGAAGAGAAATCAAAACCAACACGGAAATGAGAGGGGCCAATGGGGGTGGGGGTGGGGGGGGTGAGGAGGCAGGAGGGAGGGGGGCCCAGAGAGGCAGAGAGAGCCGGGGAGGTTGGAGAGAGGTGGATGGGGCGAGGTTCGGGGAGGGGGCGGATGGAGGGAGAAGGGGAGAGAGGTGCGGAGATGGGAGGGAGAGGAAGACACAGAGATGGGGCCGGGTGGGGGCAGAGAGACAGAGAGATGGGAGAGTTAGAAAGATGAGAGAGAAGGAAGGCAAAGAGACAGGTGGTGTAGAGAGAGCGAGAGACACAGGACCTGGGGAGACGGGGGAGAGAGACCGGAGAAGGGATGGGGACAGGGAGGGACAGACCTGGAAAGAGATGGGGGTGGGGGCAGGTGTGGAAGACAGAGAAATAGAAAGAGACTGAGGGATGGAGGGAGAGAGACAGAGAAGGGGAGAGAGCTCGGTGGGGAAAGATGGGGAGAGACACCCCAGGTGGAGGGGAGGCAAGGAAAGAGAGAGACAGAAAAATGGAAAAGAGATGGGAAGGAGACAGAGAAGGGAAAAGAGAGACAGATAAAGAGGGAGAGAGAGACAGGGAGGGGAAATAAAACAGAGGAAGTTGGGGAGCTGGGGGTGAGATGGGGGTGTGGGAGCAGAGAGGCTTCCCCCGGCAGGGGTGTGAGTGCTGGAGGCGAGAGGCCTCCGCAGACACCAGGCTGGGGGCCGGGGTGAGGTGGCGGTGGGAGACTGGACAGGTCTCCTCCCGTGTCCAAGGGCTGGGGTGGGGTTTATGGGAGAGCAGTGTCTGTGGGTTTCCGAGGTGTGTGTGGGATCTGCTGGAGCAGCGGGGTGTGTAAGGGATGGTGTGTTTAAGCGTGTGTCACGGGGAGGGGAGGGGTGGGTGAGTGTCTGAGGGGGGTGGGTCTAAAGGAGGGGGCCTGAGGAACGCGTGCCCTCTGAGAGGTGGGGTCTGGAGGGCTGGGGTGATGAGGGCCTGAAGGGTCTGGGGGTTGGGGTGTCTGAGGGTGGGGTCTGGGGTGGTGGGGTATCTGAGGGAGACGGGCTGACGGAAAGGGTCTGAGAGACAGGGATGAGCAGGGGATGGAGTTTCTTAGGAGAATCAGGTACCCGAGGAGAGGGGTATCTGAGGGAGTGGGGATCTGAGAGGGGCACCTGTTGCAGGGGGGCGGGGGCGGAGGCAGGTTCAAGGGGTATCTGAGGGGGGACTGTCTGCGGAGGAGGCAGGCCCAAGCGGCGGGGGTCTGAGGGGAGCCGCAGGTTTGCTCACGCGGGCGCTGGGGGCCGCTCTGCAGGGTGGGTGGGGTGGAGGGCAGGGCGGGCAGGGGCTGGGCCTGCCCCCTCCCAGGCCGTCGTCGTAGGGACGGCCGCCCGCCCGGTGCTGGCCGGGCTCGGGCCGACAGATGAGAGCGGGGCGGCGCGGAGCTGGACGAGCCAGCCCGGGGGTCAGCCGGGCGGGGCGGCGGTGGGGGCAAGGAGGTCGGGAGGGGAATAGACCGGGGGCAGCCACAGAGAGAGACAGAGGGAGACCCAGAGACGCAGAGCCGACCCCGAGAGGTCAGGCGCGAGGCGAGGGATGGAGAGACAGCGGCAGAGACGGTGCGGGGCGGGCGGCGGCGAGAGCCCGCGCGTGTGAGTGAGTGAGTGAGTGGCGAGGAGCGGGGAGGGAGGCTGGGAGCCGTGGTTAGTGATGGGGCACAGCGGAAGGCGAGGCTGCCGGGAGCACGGGCTGGGAGGGAAGGACCGGGCAGGGACCCGGAGAGGGACTGGGAACCATGGGGACCGGCGGGCAGAGGGGTGCCTGCAGGAGGAGGCGCCCAAGGTGGGACGTGGGGGGCACCGGCGGCGGGGATCAGGCCGGCTGGGGCCTGGGTCGGCGGAGGGGGGCGCCCCCCCAGCAGTGCCAACCCCCGCTGACCCGTCTGTCTCTCCCGCCTGCTCCATCCTGTCCTTATCCGTCTGTCTGGCCTCTCTGCAGGGCCGGCTGCACCATGGACTGTAGCTGCGTCTCCGACCTTCTCTTCGCCCCGCCCGCCCTGCCGGCTCTCTGGACCCCTGGTAACTGGCCCGGACCTCCCCCACCCCTTCCCCAGTCCTCGGGCCTTCCCAGCAAGCCGGCCCCTCCTTTCTGCATCTCTCACTGTCTTCCTTCTCCCTCCCTGGGTCTTGGTCAGAGTCGCCTGAGTCCAACCCCTTCATGAAAAACTTGGCTAAAAACTTCACAGCCAGATGTCCCTGCCACCGGCCTGCTGGGACACGGGGGTCTTTTGGAGGGCAGGTGAGGCGTGGAGGTCTGAGAAGGACAAGGAACCTGGGGCCTGAGGACCTGGGGTCTTGGCCAGTCGCAGTCTGCTCCCACCTAGGACCTGCGGGCAAAGAGAAGCAGGGAGACTGGAGATAGACGGGCACTGATGGGGAAGGGACGGGCACGAGAGGGGGCACTAGGCCAGGTGCTGGTGGACAAGTGGACAGACCAGACGACCCAGGCGGGGGACGTGGAGACGTGGCCCAACCAGCCAGAGCCTGGGAAAGAGGACAGCTTGCTTGGAAGTGGATGCCCAGAGCGGGGATGTGGACAGTAAGACTGGATGTGCTTTTGAGTCCAAGTCACACACCCCACAATGAGAGAGAGGTGGTGGGGTGGGGGCGGGGAGAGAGAGAGACAGTGTGTGTGTGAGACAGAGGAAGCCTGGGACTCAGTGCCTGGTTATGTGGGATCTTGGAGTGTGTCTCGGTGTCACCCTTCAGTGCTTTCTGAAGAAGGGACCGCACTGGGAAAGCGTACATCCTTCTCTTTGTCGAGCTGGGGTGCCTGCTTGTCCGAGGCTACCCAGGTGTCTCTGGGCTGGACGTGTCGTGTGTCTTTGGGACTTTGCATGTCTACATTTCAGGGTTGGGGGGTGTCTGCCAGCTCATGTGTGTTCCTGTCTCAGTGGCTGAAGAGCCCTTGACTGCTTGTTTCGTGGTGTGTGGTATTCTGAACCGAACGGACGGCTACTCTTGGTGCATCTCGGGCTGCGTGGGTGGGTGCTCCCCAGGCGTCTGTGTCTGTGTCTGAGGTGTGTGGAGATGTTCTTGCATCTGTGTGTCACTGAGTGTGGCTGGATACTGGGGGCTGTGTGTCTTGTGTGTGTGTGTGTGTGTGTGTGCGTGCCGAGGTTGTGGGTCCTCCCTCTCATTGTGTGTGTGTGTCAGCATGTACAGCACATCTGAGGACGTGCATTGGAGGACAGCTGGCGTTTCCTGACTGGGTTGTGTGTCTACACGTGTGTGGCCAGTTGTGCGTTGTCATCTTTGGGGTCGTGTGGGTGTATCTGTGATACAGCCACTTCCCCACTGGGATGTGTTTTGGGTGTGGAATGGGCCGGAGCTCATGTGTTGATTGAGTCTTGTCTTCTTAGGTGAGAAAGACCCCAAATGGAGTTGAGAGAAAAATTCTCCCTTCAGGGAGGAAAGTGCCTGGCTTTCTCCAGCCTTAGGTAGGGTGGCAGTATTTCCCATTTTTAGACACCAGGCAGCCTTGATGGGACCCTGCTCCTCCTTGCCTCCCATCCCTGAAATTCTAGTAAGCCAGAGAGGGCAAGGAACTGCCTGAGACCACACAGCAGGCGAATACAGATGGTCTCCCAGCTCAGAGTCCCCTCCTGCACCAAGCTCTCAGCTTCTCACAGGCTAATTCTGCCTTCTGTTCTCATGCCTGGATCTGGGGTCTCTGAGGAGGGGGAAGGGGACAGAGGATGTTGTACAGGAGAAGCGGGACCCAGGGCCTGGGGCCTTGTGGGTGGGAGGTGAGATTTAGGGATGGGCAAGCCCCTCCTATCTCAGCTTAGCATCTGGGTGTCTGGATACTGGGGCACAGGACGCCCATCTGAGTGTGAGACACGTATTCCTAAGCTGTGGGTTTTAAGGGTTGGGTGCCTGGGGGGAGGGGGTTGGGAGGCTGTTCTACTGTCACGATGTCACCAGGGGTGTGCCTGTCAGGTTTACACATGCATCTTGATGCTACGCTCACCATCTCCACCACGCAGTGTTTCACTTGGGCCTTCGGGGTCCTGAGTATCTCCCGTCCTGGTTGTGCTGTAGTGGCTGCCAGCACTGAGGGGCTTGAGGAGATGTGCGATTGTGTGTGTTAGGATGGGGGTGCGATGCTGTGTACCTGGCGTTTCTGCCTTGGTGGCACATGGTGTGTGGTGTGTCATCAGGTGTGTGGCAGCCTGGTGCATCCGGGTCCCATGGTACAGCTGGGGGTCCCTCTAGGGTGAGTGGATGTTAACAGGTTGTGTGCTGTGGGCGTCTGCAGACACACACTGCTCTGGGACCGACGTACCATGGATGCAAGGGGGGGACACGGATGTGAAAGGTATAAATTCATGGACAGGTGCAGAGACACACGTGTACACAGGCCCAGCCTGGATGTGCCAGGATGAGGTCAGCCAGGGCAGTGGTGGGAGGGAACTTCAGGGAGAGATGGACAAGGAACAGAGAGGGGAGACAGCAGGGATTAGGATCTCTCAGACCACAGACCTCCGGGACCAGGGCCAGGCTGGGGGGCCCATGGGGAGAATGCTGTGGAGGGCGTGCCCTTCCCTGCAAGCCCCTCCCAGTTCCTCCCCACAGTCAAGGATGCAGGAAACTGGTCCCTCCCACCCTCTGCCCCAGTGTGGCAAGGTAGGGGATCAGGCTGGAAGTACCAACCCAGGGTCCCCAGAAGCTGAGTTCTCTCTATTTGGACAATTTGGGGACTAGACACCAATTGGGGCGTGGAGAGTGGGAATCGGTCCCTAAATATGCCTGAGGCTGGGCGACTGCTCCTCAGACACCAGGAGCCAGGAGAGAGCTGAACGCCTCCTGGTTCCCGAGTCCAAGCAGGACCCAGAGCCCTGGACTTGGCGCCCTGACCCAGGGCCACTCCCCTGCCTCCTGTCCCCAGGGTTTGCCTTCCCGGATTGGGCCTACAAGCCGGAGTCGTCCCCTGGCTCGAGGCAGATCCAGCTGTGGCACTTTATCCTGGAGCTGCTGCAGAAGGAGGAGTACCAGGGTGTCATCGCCTGGCAGGGGGACTACGGGGAATTCGTCATCAAGGACCCCGACGAGGTGGCTCGGCTCTGGGGCGTCCGCAAGTGCAAGCCTCACATGAATTATGACAAGCTGAGCCGGGCCCTGCGGTGAGGAGGGGCTGCGGGCCTGGACTCCCACCTCACCCCTCTCCCCTCACTGTCCCTCTGGGCCCCCACCCCCTGGGGGCTTTCCCTCAACTTCCCTGGGCAGAATCCTATTGGATCCCAGCACACAGGGCTCTGCACGCGTAGCTACTCTAAGTACCTACTTGGGAGGGAAAGGAAGGCACGAAGGAAGGACCAGAGCTCTGGGCTTCGGAGCCACACAGGTCAGGATCCCAGCCCCCGCCTCACCCCTTCCTTGCCCTGTGACCTTGGCCAAAGGATTTCTGCGGCCTCAGTTTCCCCAAATTGTTGTGCTCTGTGCCAGCCAGGCACAGAATGTGTGTTAGGGGCTCTGCCTTCACCTCCCTGGGTCCCGCCCCCAGCATCAGCGTCCGCCCTCTGTCCACAGCTACTACTACAACAAGCGGATTCTCCACAAGACCAAAGGGAAGAGGTTCACCTACAAGTTCAACTTCAGCAAGGTGGTGCTTGTCAATTACCCACTGTTGGACGTGGCGGCAGCCACCACGGGCTCCCCACTTTTGCTGACCCCTGGTCCCTTTGGGGGAGCCCCTGGACCAGATGCTCCTCCCCTCACCCCCGAGGTGAGTTAGGATACCGGGGTCCCAGAGCGGGGGTGCCTGGTGCCCCATCCCCGCGCCATGAACGCTCCGGGGAGGGGGCAGTCAGTCTGAGTGGCCCCAACTCCCGCCCCTCCCCCTCCAGACCCTGCAGACCCTGTTCTCTGCCCCACGCCTGGGAGAGCCAGGGGCCCGGGCGCCCCTGTTCACCCCTGAGACAGAAAAACTGCGTCTGGACGGCCCTTTCCCATTCTTGGGCTCGGGTAAGGGCCTGGGGGTCCGGGGGAGCCGGGGGGCGGGGGCAGGGCAGGCATGCTGCACTGTGTGTAGGGGAAGAAGGTGGGCGAAGGTGGGGGAGGAGACAGGATGCAGGAAGGAGGCTGCGGGGCAGGCTGTGCGTGTGTGTGTGTGAGTCCGAGGATGCGAGGTGAGGCAGGGAGGTGGGAAGCCGGAGAGGGCGACGGGCTGAGAGAAGGGCTTTCCGGGGCGCTCAGTGAGGGGGAGACAGGTGGGAGGGGATGGGGGAAAGCCACGTGAGGGTGGGGAGCTGCCAGCGGGAGGACAGTGGGGCAATGGTGTGGAGGACGGCAGGGAGGAGGCGCCCTTTACGAAGGCCCAGGCGGCCAGCCCCGACGGTGGGGGGAGTGGCTCGGACTAACACCGCCCCATACCCCCCGCCCAGGTGCCACCGGCTACTCCAAGCCCCCAGGCCTGCTGGGTCCCTTCGGCCGCGCCTTCCCAGAGCACCCCTGGAACTTCAGCCCATACCTCACGGGCCCCTTCCCCAAGCTGCCCCCGCCCCTCTACCCCCCCCACTTCTACCCCAACCCTCTGGCCACGTCCCTGGGCCACCTGCCCTCAGCAGGGGCAGGAGGAGGCCCCACTGCCGCGGCCCTGCTGGCCTCCACCGCAGAGGGCCTGGGCCCCGAGCGGCCCTCGGGCCTGGCAGCCGCCCCTCGTCTGGCACTGCCGGGGGCCGGGGGCCCGGAGGCCGCGCCGCGGGGGAAGGAGGACAGCGGCTCGGAGCTGGAGGTTACCGACGTCAGTGGCTGCAGCTCTGACAGTGAGGGCGAGGAGGGCCTCCCCGTGCCCCCCAAGGCCAAGGCGGGCAAAGGAGGGGTCGCCAGCTGAGCCCGCATGGGGAGCGGGAACCTGCCGGGGCGGGGACCAGGGTGGCCGCCCTCGCAGCCTCTTCCGTTGTTCGGTCTGCCCTTGATGTCCCGCCCGAGGCCGGGGACCAGCCCTCGGCCCCTCGCAGGCCCAGGCCCATGGGGGCCCCATCTTCTTCCCCAGCCCCAGACCGGGGGGGTCTCACCTCCCCCCTCCAGAGAGGGGAGGGGACACGATGGCCTCCAGCCTCCTCCCCAGGCTCCAGTTTGAGGGGGGTCCCCGCCCGGCCCCACTCCCGAAGTGCAATACGGCGCCCAGCCTCCCCCGCCCACCTGCCCCCGTGCTGTGCCCTGCGTGTTTGTGTGGCCGTGTATCCCCCTGCGCCGGCCCCAGTCCTGATGCCCGCCCCCCCCCACAGGCCCCCTGGGGACAGGGCGCTCAGAGCAATAACCCCGCCCCCAGCCCCCGCCCAGGAGGGCCCCCCTCCCCATGACCCCCCCCCGCCCCAGCCACCTCCAGAGAGTTTACTACGAAAATAAAAGAACAGAAGGAAGAGTGAGGTGCAGGGCCAGTGTCGTCGTGGTCGTCGTGGGTGACCAAGGGGGCTCGGGGGCGGGAGCTGGGAGGGGTGCTGGGGGGACCTGGGGAGTCACTGTTAAGGCACAGGGACGAATGAATGAACGACTGGAGGCAAAAGGCACAGAGGCGACGTGGTGGGGGGGTGACGCCAGACAGTTGTGGAGGGCTCCCGACGCCACCCCAGGGCCCTTGCCCGCCGTCACAAACACAGACCTCTCCTTAGATAATATATATTAAAAAATAAACCTCCAATTCAGGGTATAAAAACAGAGCAAAGGCACTTGGGGGTGGGGGTTGGAGGGGTGACCCCCCCCCAGGCAATACTGAGATGGCCCAGGAATGGGGGCCAGGTGGTGCCCCCCCCAGAATGAAGCCCTGAGTCCCCCAAGCAGGAGGGAGAGATGGCTGAGGCCAGGGGGAGGTTGGGGGGGGGCAGGGATCCCAGCTGGGCCCCCCCAGGCGTGGCCCCGGAAGCCTGGCTCCCTCTCCACACACCCTTGGGGTTGGAGATGCTGCGGCCGCTGTGCAGTGGCGGGTGGCCCTCCTTCTTGTGAGAGGCCTGGGGGGAAGGGGAGATGGAGATGGAGATGGGGGACAGATGGAGAGAGATGGAGAGAGAGAGCAGAGAGATGGAGAGAGAGAAACAGGGAGAAAGGGAGGGTGGGGAAGGAGCACAGAGGAGCCAGAGAAACAGAAACGGACAGAGACAGAGAGATGGAGCCCGGAGGCAGAGCGAGGAGATGCGGAAAGTCAAAGATGGAGGCAAAGAAACAGACGGGGCTGTGGCGTGGCGGGAGCCTGAGGTGGCCACGCTGGCGCCTCCTCTCCGGGCAGTGCCAGCTGCCCCCAGCCCCCCACTCACCTGCCTGGGGCAGGGGGCCTCAGGTACAGCCAGACGGGGGGACAGTGTTCTCCCCGAGCTGAGACAAGAGGAGTCTCAGGCGGCAAAACTCCTCCTCCACCTCCTGGTTGGGGGATCATCCATGAGAAGGGTCCCTCCGCTGACTCGGCCCCTTCCTCCCCATCCGCCCCCCACCCCAAGGCCACCACCTCCAGTTGTTTAATGGTCTCCTCCAGGCTGAGCAGCTCCTCCCGAATTTCCTGGGGCTGCGCTGGGCTCGGGGGGCCTCCCCCAGGGACCCCGTCCCCTTCGAGGGGAGGCCCCACCCCTCTATCTTCCTCCGAGGGGAGCAGGAGCCGCTTCAGGGACAGCACTGGACAGGGCAAGGGGACAGCGTCAGAGGCGGGGCTCGGGCTGGGATGGGTGGAGGTGAGGGTGGGAAAGGGGCCGGGGCCCGTGGGAGGGAGTGAGCTTCCGGTTAGCCAGATGGGGTCCGAAAGGGGGCGCAAAGGTGAGGCTGGGGTTGGGGCTGGGGCGGGGCGTGAGGGCACCGAAGAGGGCGCAGGGTCCAGGGAGAGGCGAAACTGAAGGTCAAGGAAGCGATGGGGCTGCAGAAGGAAGCGGGACTTGGAGCCACCAAGGATGGTGGTGCAGGCTGGGGCCTTGCCCCGCAGCGGTGGGGCTGGGCTACCTTTCTGAAGGGCCTTGGCGGCGAGCTGGCCCTCAGGGCCTGGTCTGCTGAAGGGCAGGAGGGCGCTGAAGATTCTCTCCATCCGGCCTGGGTGGGGGAGCAGGGAGGGGGCTCAGATCCCGCCGGGCTGATCCGGTGGACAGCCCTACCCTCACTTGGCGCCCCTCTGTCTAGGCTCACCGTCAGCCAAGGGCATCTCTCGGCCACCGTTGCCATTCTCAGAGCTGCTGAGCAGGGGTTCACGGGTGCTGGGGGGAGCAAGTGCTGGGTGACCCTACGGCCCTGGCCCTGCTGGGCATCAGGGACAGGGAAGCAGAGAACTGGAGGTGGGGAGGCAGGGAGGTCCGGAGACGGAGACAGAGAGAGGTCGAGGCTGGGAGACAGAGAGACAGAGGGTCCCGGCCAGTGGAAGACAGAGAGGCCTGGACAGGAGACAGAGGGGCCGTGGTGGGGTCGGCACACACATGTGTACATCTTCATGTGCACGCACACCATGGAGACTGGGCTGGAGCGCGGGTGCTGGGGCACACAGGGAAGCTGCCCCCTGCCCTCCAGTTCCCTCCCTGGCCCCCTCACCTGCTGGGGCTGGGCCGGTGCTTGGGTCGGGAGGCTCGGGGAGGGACCTTCAGGGATCCGGCGGTCTCGGTGATGAGGGCACACCAGCTGGGGAGACAGGCCAGCCCCTGGGCAGTCAGAGCCCCCAGACCCTGTGCCAGGACCTCCCATCCCCACCCTGTCCCCAGAGACCCAGGCGCCCGGGCCGCCTCCTCCACCCACTCTTGGAACCCAGAGCCACTCACTTCTTCCGCTCTGACACAGTCTGGGCCACTAGCTCGTATATCTGGGCCTCCTGGTCCCAGGTAAAAATGACGTAGAAGGCTTTGTGATCTGCAGGGGGAGGGAGAGGCAAGGCTCGAAGCCAGGGTCACCCCAGTGTGCACCTGGGGAAGCCCCCCCATGACGGTGGCACGTCAGGGCTCCCACAACTCACCCTACCCCACCCCCACACCGTGCTCCCCTGCGGCGCCCTACCTCATCTACTCAGGAAACAAGCCCCCTGTCTGGCTGTACCTACAAGACCCCCGGAACCACGCCCACCCCCTCACTGGGCTCCCAGCTCCCACCCCTGCTCCATACAACCCCCAAGAGGCAGCTGGGGCATCTTTTCAAAACACTGGTGGGAACTGGCTGCTCCTCTGTGCAGAAACCTGGGGCAGCTTCCCATCTCCCTTCGTAAAATCCACCACTGGGCCTGGTGCCCCCGCCGTGCCCAGCGCAGGCCGCCCCCCCTTCCCCGGCCTCGGCGCCTCGGGCTGCCAGGCCTCCCCTGGGCCAGCACGTGCGCGCCCGGCTCTTAGGGGGGCTCCTCCCCTGCCCCGCCCGGGGACAGCTGTGCCCGGGGCCTCACCAGTGGCCACCTCGCGGGTCATGGCGGAGGTGAGCCGCAGCACCGGCCGCAGCATGGTCTTGCCGTCGGGCGTGGGCGTCAGCGTCCGGCTGTGCGACTTGAGCAGCAGCCGCTCGTCCTGGCGCTGCAGCAGCAGCAGCAGGTCGTCCAGCAGCAGGACGTGGACCTCTGCGGGGGGCGAGGCCCGTGCTCAGCGCCCCACCTGACACGCCCGCCCCACGGCCCCCCCGCGCGCCGCCCGGGCGCTCACCCACAGCCTTGTCCTTCGTCACCCGCCACGTCAGCGGGCCCTCGTGGACCAGCTTCTTCTTGGTGATGTCCAGGCTCTGGAGGCAGGAAGGCGCGATGGTCAGCGAAGGCGAGGGCGGGGCAGGGGCAGGTGGGGGTGACCACGGGGTCGGGAGGGGCTGCCCTGCTGGGCACGAGGAGGGGGTCAGAGTTGAGGGGCCCCTCCTGCGTCCTGGGTGTGGTATCAGGGAATCCTCAGGGCAGCGGGACCAGGGTGGGTGGCGGGGAGGGGAGGGGAGGGGAAGGGAAGGGAGGGGAGGGCGGGGGGGCGGGGAGGGGGCACCTTGAACTCGTTCAGCGTAGGGTCACTGCTCTGCCGAATGTGGGACAAATCCAGGCGCCTCTGATAATCCTTGAGCCGCTGGGGCAGGGAAGGGAGTGTCACTCAGACAAGCCAAGAGCTGGGGCGACCCACACTGACCCCAAGGGGGACACGCAGGGGGTCCTGCACACACACACGCCCCGCTGCCCCGGCCTGGGGGCCCACCCAGGCTCACCAGCAGGTCCTCCATCTCACGCACGGCTTGGTTGACGTGGTGCAGAATCTCCCTGCAGCACTCAGCCGCCCCCTCCACCTTCTCCCGTTCTGCCGACGCGTCTGCAGGCAAGGGGGAGAACAGCCCCGGTGAACCCCAACCCTGGACGCTCCTGGTCCCTTGGCCAAGGTTAGGGACCGGAGAGTCGGGGCCCGGCAGGATGGGGCGGGGCCTGCTGCCACCTGTGTTCTGTCCGATGCTCTGCAGCAGCAGCGGGTACTTGGTCAGACGCTGCATCTCCGTGGGGATCATGTCCTTCAGCTGCAGGCGGCGGCACCGAGGGCGGCTCTCGGCCTCCTGCAGGGACAGAAACGCCGAGGTGGCCGGTGTTCCAGTTGGCCTTCGGGCCTGGGACACTGGCCCCCCTCCCCTGGGACCCTGGGGCCCAGACCCCCGCCTCACCTGCACAAAGGCACAGAACCGAGGCTCCTTGCGCTGTTTGGCTTTGAGCTGCTCTAAGGCAAACGACTGGCGGCTGCAGAAGCGGGAGGAGATTTTCTGGAACCAGGAGCCCTCGGCACCATCAAACTACAGCGAGATTCAGGCCAGGGAGGTTGTCTCAGGTGGGAGCGGGGGGAGCGGGGCCTCACGTGGGGATCGTAGGCTAGACAGGAGGACAGCGCTAGGGGCCCAGCCCCCTGGGTCTTGAAGGGGGTGGAGGCGTGAGACCTGGCCTCCTGGGGCCTGGATTGCAGGTCCCCAGCCAGGCAGAGGGGGCGTGGGGGAGGGATACCGTGGGGGGGCGAGGCCGGGTGCCCTCACCTGGGCCAGCAGCACATCTCCGATCTCCTCAACGAGGCAGCCACTGTCCTGCCTCCGCTTCATCAGGCGATCAAGGAACAGGGCTGTGGGGAGCGGAGAGGGAATGTGGGGGGCCCTCGAGACTGGATGCGGAGCTGGTCGGGAGCTGGTGGGGGGCGGGGTGGGGCGGGCTGCAGGTGGGTGTGTCTGATCCTTGGGGCTGGTGGGCCTGTCTCCCTGCACGCCCCACCACGTGCCTGTTGATGTGCCCATAGAATGTGAGCTCTAGGGCTGTCCCCCGTGCTGGAACACAGGCTGCCTGGGGTAGGTACCCAAGCAGACCAGGCTCCAGGGCTTGTCATCAAGGCAACAAAGGGGAGAGCTGGCCGTGGGACATAGGGCCGCGGCCCTGCACTCACAATGCACCTCGATGAGCTCGTCCAGGCTGGGGAAGATGTTCTGTAGCTCCTCGTGGGAGAAGAAGCCCCCGTCCGCCATGGGCTGGTAGAAGAGGTCGTGCAGCACGCGGAGCATGCGCACGTGGGCCGCTTCCGTCACCAGCAGCTCTGCGGGGGCCGGCAGGCAGGAGGTGTGGTTGGGGAGTGTGCAAATTATGGGGGGCACTCTCAGAGGCAGGCTGGGGAGTGAGGAGGCGGGGACAGGACAGGGATGGTCCTCTCTGGGTGGAGTCACTTGCCCCTGAAACAGCCACTGAGAATTTCTCAACCCCACCGCCTGTTTTGGCTCGGGCAGCCGGCCAAGGGGCCCAGTGGTCCCAGTTTGCCCCCACACCACGGTTTCGCGGGACATGGGATTTTCAGTGCTAAAACGGGGACAGTCCCAGGCAAACCAGGCTGAGTTGGTCTCCTCACTGCCTGCAGCTATTTCAAGTCTAACCATCCAGCAAGTTTCGCAGGCTCAGTTTCTGGCATGATGACCCTCTCTCCACACAGGTTGATGGCCTGAGTTCCAGGGGCCCCAAAAGTCCCCAGAGACTAAATGCACAATTTTGTGTGTTACATGTGCCTATTTTTCTGGTGAGAGAAACTGCTATGCTGTCCAATGGGGCAGCCACAAGCCACACACAGCTCTTCAAATTTTGCTTAATTAAAATGAAATGCAGGGACTTCCCTGGTGGTGCTAGTGGTTAAGAATCTGCCTGCCAGTGCAGGGGGCACACGTTTGATCCCTGCTTGGGGAAGATCCCACATGCTGAGGAGCAACTAAGCCCATGCGCCACAACTATTGAGCCTGTGCTCTAGAGCCTGTGAGCCACAACTACTGAGCCCTGTGCCACAACTACTGAAGCCTGCACGCCTAGAGCCCGTGCTGCACAACAAGAGAAGCCACCGCAATGAGAAGCCCAAGCACCGCATCGAAGAGTAGCCCCCACTCTCCACAACTAGAGAAAGCCTGCGCACAGCAGCAACACCCAAGACAGCCAATACACACATACATACATTAAAAAAAAAAAAGCAATGCAATGCAACATTCAGTTCTCAGTTGTACTCACTATACTTCGGGCGCTCAACAGCCATAACGTGGCTGGTGGTGACCGTGTTGGAAAGCACAGATACTGCATGTTACCATCATTCCAGAAAGTTCTATTGGATAGCACTGCTAATGTTTTGATCAGATCCTTACAAGGATCTGTGACCCAAAAAGCATTTATCTACTGCCCTAACAATTCTGAATGAGAACCTTTCTCACTATTAAATAATCTGTAAATGAACTTCCGCACGAGCTTCCAAAAGTACTCTCCGTTTGCCAAACCCTCCTCAACACACAAATGATTTGAAATCACAGCAAAGAATCAAGACAAAAACGGTACTCCCATCATCTGTCTGCTCCGAAGTAAGCACTGCTAATACACTGATTATCTTCCCCACATTTTCTGGGTGGGAACCTTTTTCTCCCCTGAGCGCTTGAGCTCACAGTCACAACAGCAGTCGCACCCAAATGCTCTGACCCTGGGCCCACCACTGCGCTGCACGTTTCACACGCATCACCCCCTCTTCACCTTCGTGACACTCTTTTGAGGTAGGAACTATCACTGCCCATGTCTTAGAAATAAGGAAACAGAGGCTTACGCTAGAAATACAATTTGATAGACCGCTTCTGGCTCCTAAGGTCAACACTGTCCTTGCACTCCAAAAAAAATTCTTTGGAAATGTCACGTCTAAGGCCGCACTCCATGGAGTGTTCTGTACTTAACAAACTGCCTCTGTCGGAAACGGGCTGCATCCAGGCTCTGCCTGGTGTCGCACCGAGACGGACGCCTCCCTGCGACTGTCTGTCCTTGCTGGAGCTGGGTTGTGACCTCCGCTGCAGTGGGTTGGAGGGGTGGCACTCACCGCTGATGACCTCCTGCCGCTTCACCTGGCTCTTGGGCAGGCTGTGCAGGGTGCCCGGGGGGACGAGCTCCCGCCAGCCAGGGGGCTCTTCTGGTTCCAGCTCTAGTCCCGATCGGCCAGGCTCCCCCTCATCTCCAGGCTCGGGGCTGTGGGACAGAGGCCTTGTGAGGGTTCCGGCTCAGGGCATCCCAGGGAGGCGTCTTCAACTCCTTAGTGTCCAACCCTATCCCCTACTGTGGCCTGTGCTGCAGACCAGATCTCTGAAAAGAAGCCTCTTACCCCTCTCCTGTGACCACTGGAGGCCCTCAGTGACCTCAGCGTCCGATACCCAGTTCTCGGTGATTCTGGCAACAACCCCCCACCCAGGCCTCCCTGAATCTCCAGGCTGCCTCAGTGGATGGGGGGAGGAATGACGTACGTGGCTCGTCGGGTAGGGCCAAGCACGGCCGTGGCGGAGCTGGGGTCCATGTCCACGTCGCTCCGGGAGCGGCCCCCACCCCGGCCCTTAGCCCCGAGGCTGCCCCGGGAAGGCCGGCGGCGGTCACTCACCCGCAGGCTCTCCGAGCGCCCCAGACGCCCCGACAGCCTGGACCCCGAGGCCAAGGACAGAGTCAGGCAGAGGCCAGGACAGAGACGAGGAGAGACCAAGACAGGGACAGAGACGGGGAGAGACCAGGACAGAGACAGGGACAGATCGGGAGAGACCAGGACAGAGATGGGGAGAGACCAAGACAGGGACAGAGACGGGGAGAGAATAGGACAAGGACAGATGGGGAGAGACCAGGACAGGGAGAGACGGGGAGAGACCAGGACAGGGAGAGACAGGGAGAGACCAGGACAGGGACAGAGATGGGGAGAGAATAGGACAAGGACAGATGGGGAGAGACCAGGACAGGGACAGATGGGGGGAGACCAGGACAGAGACCAAACATGCAACAGAAGAGAGAAGAGAGTCAGAAGGACCAGTGTGACTTTGGGGTGCTGGGCCAGTGGGGGGTGGCCGGAAGGGATACTGAAATCGGTGGGGGAGGGGAGGGAAACCCCGTATGGAGCACAAAACGGACCCCTCCCTTCCCTGAGGCAGGGGGACGGGGGCAGAGCCAGGAGCTGAGGAAGGGGAGGGGGATTTCCATACTTAGCTCTTCAGCTGGGAGGGTGGCGTCCCCACCCACCCCTTGCAGGGGTGAAGGGGAGGGGGTGGCCCACAGGGAGAGGAGAGGGGCTGGGAGAAATGGGGGAGGGGCTAGCCCTCCCCCCACCCAGGGCCCAGGCACCCACCTCTTCCACCTTCTGGGGAGAGAGGGGCACAGGGTCAGAGGTGGACCCAGATGGAACCCAGCTCACCTCCCCCACCCACCGAAGGGCCCCCAAAGCAGCGGCACAAGGACAGGCAGGGGGCAGCGCCTGCCCCCCCAACGGTGAGGGGGACAGGGCCCCCGGGCATGGAGCACAGAGGGCTGGGGGATGGAGGGAAGGGCCACTGGGAGGCAGGAGCAAGGCAGCTGGGCTGGAGGCTTAAAAGAGAAGGGGAAAGGGACTCACCAGTGCAGGGTGGGGGGTGGGGGGCAGAGGGAGGGGGGCCGGGAGGAGCCGAGGGGAGGGAAAGCAGAGGAAGGGGAAGGAAGGCAGAGAAAGAGAGGGAGGAGGGGAAGAGGAGAAAAAAACCAGTGAAAAAGGAAGGAGGAGGAAGGGAAGGAAAAAGGGAGGAAGAAGGAAGGAAAGGGAAGCTGAGGAAAGACCAGAGAGGAGAAAAAGGGGAGAAGAAGGAGCGAGGGAAGAGCAAGGCAGAGGGGAGATGGCTTGGCTGGGGACAGGCAGGCGCACGTGGCAGCGCGACCCCCCAACACACACCCTCCCGGCAGGCACCAGAGAAGCCCAGCCCTGTGCCGGGCCCCTCCCCTGCACCCGGCCCTGGGTACCTCTCTGTGTCGGCGCCCTCCTCCGTGTTCTCCTGGGGCGCTGGGGGTTCTAGGCTGGCTGGGCCCTGCGGGGGTGGGTCCCCCAGCTCTGGGAGGGCATCAGCACCTGTGCGGACAAGGCAAGAAGGCGGGGTAGAGCAAGGCTGGCTGGAAGGCCCCTGCGGCTGCTCTGTCCTGCACGGGCGGATGGACGGATGGAAGGACTTCTGACACCAAGGCCATGGGCAGCTGGGGCCCAGTGGGTGAAGATGCCGCAAAACTAGGGTGCCGGTCTCGCACTCGGGGAGGAGACTGGATACCTCCACGTCCGTTCATTCTCCTGACACGCCACCAGGACTTGTGGGAAGAGAATGTACCCCATTTAAAGGTGAGGAGACTGAGGTTCAGAGAGGGAGCGACTTCCAAGATCTAACAAGTAAAGTGTAGAGCCAGGATTTGAACCCAGGCGTGTTCAAGGAGCTGCCTGAGATCCAGCAGGCTGAGGGCCACACAAAGAGTGTGAGACCTTAAGTTCATGGAGCTGTAGGGCTCACCATCTAAGGGGGCTGATTGGCAGTGGACTCAGAGAGGATTCTGGGAAATGAAGCTGTGGGGGCTGATGGGAAATGTAGTCCAAGGAGGTGGGGAACCCCATCACCAGGATAGAGGCCAGAGCCTGGGAGGAAAGCCATGGAAAGGGTAAACCGAGGGAAGAGGGTGGTTATCAATAACACTGGTGACCAGGAGCAGGGAGGGGAGAGAACCAAGGAGCCACTTTGCTGGGGGGCCCAGGAAACTCTCACCTGGTTCCCGGTCAGGGCTGTCCCCAGACAGAGGGTGCAGAGAAACTCCAGGGGTGTCCTGCCCAGGGCCTCCAGCATTCCGGTCCCGGAAGTGCACCGCCAGACCTCCCCTACGGTCTGTAAGGCCTGGCTTCTCAGCTGGGGAGGGATTGAGGGAGAGAGGGGAATATAAGAGTCCAGTGGCTCTAATGCACAAAAGCCTGGGAATCCAAGATGCTGGCTTTGCCCCGTCCTCCCCATCACCCAGAGACCCCTCCTCAGCCCTCAGACCCAGGAGTCCCAGCCCCTCGCCCCTCCTCCCTCGGACCTAGTAGGTCGCCCTCCCTCCCTTCCCTCTCAGGTCCCTAGGATGGATGCTCTAGCTTCAGGACCATTACCATCAGTCTCGACTTTTGGGTGTCGAAAATCTGGGGCTGGGGCTGAAACGAGAGATGGGACCGTGAGGTGGGGGGCAGCATGGGGAAGTCAGGGTGGGGCCGCGGCCGGGCACCTCACCCTGGGGCTCTCCCCGGTTCCAGCGGGCGGCATCCAGGAAGCTGCTCAGTCCTTTCTTGGTCTTGGTCGGCTCATCTGACCGCCGGTTCCCCATCACCTGCGGAAGGTGGGGGGGGGGGGGAACTGGGCATTTCTGTGCCGATGCCAACCAAGAGGGATCAGACCCCAGAGGCGCAAAGTCTCGAGGCTCCCTGGGGCTCTCCGGGGAGGAAAGGGCCAGGTTCGAGCGCTCAGGGAAGCACCTTTTTCCGGAAGAAGTTCCTCCCTGACTTCTTGTCCCCACTCTTGGTCCGCACCCCGAGGTGGCGCATGTACAGGCCGATGGAGGTGACCACGGCGGCACTGTGGGGAGGGGGTGGTCAGGGCGCACAACACGCATACTCCCATGGACGCAGGTACCCTGCTGCCCCCCTACAGCTTCCCCTCTGCTCGCTTCCCACCCCAGCCCCACAACCACTTCCTGCTCAGTCTCTGAGGAAAGGGGAGAGAGAGGGTTCTAGAGATCGGAGCCAGGGATGCTGCTCAAAGCCCAGGCCCCCAGGTAGGCCTGCCTCCCTCAGGGCCCAGGAAACGAAACCGCCCGCCGGCGTCTCTGCTTCCATCACCTCTTTTCTTCATCGTTAGAGATGGTGTGTCTGTAAGAAGAAGAAAGAAGTTTGTGGCAAATTTGCTGAGCCTGGGGTCCCTGACCACACAGTGCAAATGTCCAAGTTGCTGTCCCCTTCAAAGCTGGGACAGGGAGAGAGGAGAGGCAGATGACTGGGCGGAGGCGGGCTGCTGAAGCATCTGGGAAGGACAATCACTGGCACTGAAACTCTCCTCTGAGGTCGGGAAAATTGCAAGGACACGATCCAAAGCCCAGGCCTAAATGCAAGATTGTGGACAAGACCCTGACAAAACCCTTTGGGTTCCCAGGGACCCCAGAGCTGAGAAGGGAAGATGCAAAACCAGATAGACTAAAATGCTAGGGCTGGGCCCCAGACGTCAGGGGAGGAACCCAAATACTAGGAAATGAACCCTGAAGCTGCAGAGAGAACCCGGAAATGGACAGAACGGGGCAGCAGAGGGAGCCCCCTGGGCTGCGGAGAGGCTGGGCCCACTCACTGCATCTCCTCCAGCTGCGTCAGCTGCCGCTCAGCCAGGAGCCGCTCCCGGGCCTCGTAGGTGGCACGGTCCCGCCCAACCCAGGCCCCCAGCTGGGCCAGCTCTTGCTCCCAGGGTGTCATGCCCATGAGCTTCTTGGAGCGGAAGTCCTCCAGCTGCCGGCTGACAGCTGTCTGCTGGCTCTGCACCACCTCCTGCACGAACTGCCGCTGGAGGTCCTCAGAGAGGAGGTCGGGCCGTGTGCGGTCTGCAGGGATAGGGGTAGGGGCTGGGGGTCAGTTCCCTGGGCCATGACTCTCCTCCCACCCTTGGACTCCAACAGCCATGCTTCCCTGGGCTGTGGTGGCCATGAGGAAGGAAGGAAGGAAGGAAGGAAGGAAGGAAGGAAGGAAGGAAGGAAGGAAGGGAGGAAGGAATCTCCTCTGTTCAGAGAGCATGAGTGCGGCTTCCCTCCCAGGGGCTCCTGGTCCCCGCCAGGACCTCTCCCTTATCCCAAAGTTCCCTCTTCTTACCAAGTTCAAAGGCCACGGTGGAAGGGACCGGCACCCGCAGAATCTGCTCAGGAGAATGGAGTGAAGGGGAGGACTCAGCAGTGAAGGGGCAGTGCTGGGATGGCAGGGAGCACCCGGCAGTGACGTGGACAGCGCTGGGATCGATGGGATGGCGGCCCAGGTAATGGGTGGCAACGATGCTCTGAGGGGAGGGAGCAGTGCAGGGAGGGCCAGACTGGCATAGGGTCTCCCCAGACCAGGCACCCCTTCACGCGGCCCTCAGCAGGGTGGAGGCTGGGAGGAGCAGGGTGGCTGTCCAGGGTGAAGGGGAGGGGGACAGGGTCCCCTCAAAGGTGTCTCTCACCGCGCACTTATCCAGAAAGCTGTGGTAGAAGTCGATGAAGGCCTTCTTGGCCTCCTTGGGGCCCAGTGAGCTCAGCATGTCCGCGTGCAGGCAGCAGAGCTGGGGGAGACAGAGCGTGACCCACCCTCCTCCTACCCCACCCAAACCGCACTGCCCCTTGGAACGCCTCAGGGCGCAAACCCTCTGCAAAGTGCTCCCGATGTCCCCCATCCGAACACCAGGCCCCCACCTGCCTCCCTCACAGCCTCCCGGGGCCACCACAGCATTCGCTAATTTTGTCTCCTGTGAAATGGTTCTTTGGCCTGTCTCCCGTGTGCTGCTGTACCACCACCCCCAGCTACACTAAGAGGGCTCAGTGCGTACCTGACGCTGTCCAAACGCTTTACCCCCATTAACCTGTTCAATCATGGGGGGATGACTGTTGTCCCATTTTACAGATGAGAAAACTAGCTAGTAAGTTAGGACTGGATTTTAGGCAGCCTGTCTCTACTATTCTCCATTGCCTAGCAATACCCTGCGTTACTTGGGGTTAGTGTGTGTGTGTGTGTGTGTGTGTGTGTGTGTGTGTGTGTGTGTGTGTGTGTGTGTGTGTGTGTGTGTGTGTGTGTGTGTGGCAGGGGGACGTTCTGATTCATCTGTGTCCCAGACAGGGCCTCGTGCACAGCAGGACTGGGTACATAAACAGGAGGACAAGTGGCGCGCGCTCACTCGTTCATTCATCAAGCATTCCCGGAGGTGACACGGATGATGCTGTGGGGCCTCCAACCTGTCCTGGCTCCTGGGGGACTCTCATCAGGTAAGGGACAAGGTCTCAGGGTGCCCAGGACTCATCCCAATCATCTGTGCCTGCCCCCTCCCCGCCCCCTCAAAACTCCATCAGAGGCCAACAGGAAGCAGCCCCGGGGACCCCAACTCTCTCCCGGCCGCTCCCCCAGCCAATGAGGTGACAGAACAGCGTGAGGACAAATCTCAAAATGCTGAAGGCTATCTGGGTCACCTCGCCAAACCCCTGGCTCTGGCCAGGCCTCCGTTTCCACCTCTCTAAAGGGACACAGCAGTCAACACAATCTCTGGGTGAAATTCCAGGAGTTCAAGTTCTAGAAACCCTCAGGCTTAGAGGGTGGGAATCCCTTGCCCAGAGGGCCAGAGCCTCTATGCACCGGGGGAGGGGTAGTCACCTTTCCAGCAATTTCCTGATTGCCTGCCGGTTTCCGAAGCTTCGGTCAGTCAACACACCCTTCTCTCTGCACCCCCCAGACCTCCCTCCCTGCCACTTCCATCAGTCTCTTTGTTTTCTGGAGGGATCTACCACTCATCTTCAGTACAACGCAGTGCCCTACGCTAAGCCCAGCTCCCAGCGTGTGCTGGGCTGCCTGGGGTCTCCTTGGGACGGGACCCTGATCCACAGAGCCCCCTCCAGCCAGTGCTGTGGTTTCTTCCTCTCTAAGTCACCTGCTTGGTTCTCTCGACTCTGCAGGTGTCTCCCAGACGGCATGGCTCTACATTCATACCTGCCCGGTATTCTCTGCCTGATAACAAGTTTTCTGGATCATCCACTCCGTTCTCTCTGCCTCACGGGCTGCCTGTAGCGGTTTCCTTGTTTCTGGACCAGAGCCTGCTGTGCTGCCCCGACCCGAGGAGGCTAACAGTTTTCTCCCAACCACCAGCCCTGAAGGACCGATTGGTGGCACCTGCAGAGAATCTGATTTCCAGCGTCTGTGGGAAAGGGCGCTGTCACTGATGGGTGATGCTGCCACAGGCACGGAAGGGGGCTGGGGCCATGGCTTCCGCCAAGCTCCGGGATTCTCCGTTGCTCTGTGAGACCCTGCCGTGCCTGCTCTCCTAGGCCGTGCCCACTGCTCAGAAATGGACACGGGGCACCTGCACCCTTGTCTGGATCCCGTGGCGGGCTTCCTGGCTCTCAGGCTGTGTGCTCTGGATCAGTCTTCCAGACCTGCCCGGCTCATCCCTGGGCTCATCCTCACTGGTCTAAGGCACTGAACACGGTGGACGGTCCCAGCCCCGCCCCTCCCCTCCCCGTGCCTACCCAGCCCCGTCCTCACCATGGGTCCTGGGTCGAACTGCATGGCCACGTGCTGCAGGAGGGCCATGAGGTGGGCCGGGCGCCGCTTCACCTGATCCAGGCTCTGGAACTGGTTGCTTTGCTCCTCGGGGTTCTGGGGGCGGGGATGGGAGTGAGAGAGTGGGGAGCAGAGGAGGAGCTTGGGGCTTGACCCGCCCTCTTCCCTGGTACTTCCTGATGCATCCAAGTCGGCAGGTGGGGGTGCTGTGATGGTGGCAAGTCAGGGGTTGGGGAGAATGGATGAGATGTAACATTATAATGGTGGGTGATGAGAAGAGAAATCAGGAGAGATGGAACGAGGACCTGTGCTGTCATTATTGGGGGGGGGAGGGCAGAGATAAAAACGAGTTAGAGTAAACAGGGCGAGAGTCTGTGCTGTGATGGGGTGAGGAAGGAGGCACCAGGAAGACTGAAGGAAGAGAGATGGGCAGTGAGAGCAGGCGGAGTGGCGGCATCTGAGGATGGAGAACAGGACATAAGGTGGGAGGGGACGCTGAGGACGGGACCTGAGGGCTGGGGCCCCGGGGAGCCTGGGACAGCCGCTTTCCCACCTCACGCCCCTCTCACCGACTTCAGCTCATTCTCGAAATCCTCGTCCTCAGCCCCAATGATGCTGACGGGCACCGGGCCAGGCCGGGGGGGCCCTGGGGCCTGCAGAAGGGGAGGGATGGCTTCAGCCCACACTGCTCCCCACCTCACAGCCCCCCAACCCCCTCACCCCTCGGCTCTCTCTCTCCACTCACCGCCCCTCGGGCGACGTCTTCTGCCTCCATGGGCTCCGCAGGGCTGGGGGAAGAGGAGGGGCCGCGGTTAGAGGGGTGGGAGGAGGCAGCACAGGGCGGTTACTCACAGATTCCTGGCCCAGGTGCAAAGGTGAGTAAACAGACTCCCCCCGCATCCCGGGCTCCACAGCTCAATGGGGCCTCTGTGTGGCGACAAAGAGCCCTTCAGAGGCCAGCCAGGGCGGGGAGCCCAAGGACAGGGAGCCTTGGGGGGGCGGGAGGCTGGAGGCCAGGAGCCTGGGTCCATGAGAGAGCTGTGGCTGTGAGAGCCTGCAATTTTGGGTCCCTGATGGAGGAGGGGCCTGGGGGCTCAGACTCTTGGATCTAAGGGAGGAGGGGTGGGGGGCTGGGTCCTGAGGAGGCATGGCCTGCAGGGAGCAGAGATGGCAAGGCTAAAGGGGAACTGGGAGGGAGATGACTGGGGTGTGGGGGCTCTCCCGACCTGTGACAGGCTTGGGGCAGGATGCCGCCTCTGAACCCACCAGCCCCACTTCCTGTGACAGGAAATCACAATGGCAAATCCCCCAACCCCCAACTCTCTCCACATAAGAAAACAAAACTGTGACCCCTCCTCCCTCAGGGACCAAGAGTCCACGAACCCACTTCTTTCCCTCAGGGACCTGGCATCTTTCCAGCTTCCATCCCAGAAAATAAGGCACAGTCCTCAGATGGTCATCCCCAAGGTGCGTCTGTCTCCCTTACCCTATGTCCACCTGTCTGGTCTGTCTGTCAGTCTGCTGGCGTGCCTCTCCCCAGCCACCTCTCCCTGGCAGTCTCTCTCTTGAATCTGCCTCACGTCTTTACCTCTTTTCTCCGTTTCTTCATTTTCTCTCTTCCGGCAGACCTGTCTCAGTTTTCCCACTGTCTCTGCCTCGCCTCCTCGCCCCCAGTCGCTATGCCCCACCTCTGCTTCTCTTTCTCCATCTTCCCCCTCGGTCTCTGCCTGTCTCCCCACATCTGGTTCCTGCAACCACTGTCCCCGCACCTGTCCGTGGCACTGTCTCTTGTGCTGTCTCTCGTCTCTCTCCCATCTCTCACACTCTCTCCCAACATGTCTCCCTTAGGATCTCCACTTCTCCCTGTGTCTTCCCAGTGACATCTTGTGTCCCTAATTAGTCTGACTAATGCCACTCGAGCCCGTGTCAGAAGGGGAGGAGCTGTGGAAACGGGGTGGGGTGGACCAGTGGTGGGGGTAGTTCTCCCCACAGCCCAAAGCTATTTATAACCTAGTCGCCTGAGACCCACCCTTCTCCCTCTTCCGCAGCCTCCTCCCTAGCACTCAAAAAATGGCAGCCAGGATTTTGATTACAATCATTAAACAATGATGCTTTCTGGAGTGTCCAAATGTCATCCTCTGGGTTCATCCAAGCAGGCCTCATTTTTATTCTTTTCCATAAAGTGTGTTAGTTTGACATCCAAGCTTGGGTGACTTAAGATCTGAGCAATGTTCACATAAATAAGTTTGCAAACCAAGGCAGAAAAATAATAGTGATTATTTATTAAGAGAGCTGATCTCACGCCACACTTACAGTGTGCTAGACACTGCTCTAAGTGCTTCTCACAGAGTAACTCACTGAACCCTCAAAACCACAAGCACCCCGTGCTATTATTACTCCCATCCGAGACAGAAAACCTTCACCAGGCCACCAGCTGCAATTTCGGGGCTGGAAAGCATGACCGTGGACACGGACGGTCCGTGCTCATCCCACTCAGGGGTGGAAAAGACTCCAAGAGGGCAAAGGCGAGGACACACACATTATCTCAGCAAGAGCTGAGGTGCCAGGCAGGCCCCGGAACATGCATTTTACATGTATTTTCTCTTTTATGCCTCATCGCAATGATAAGAAATAACAGTTAACCCTTAACGTACGCTAAGTGCCATTAAGTATGTTCCAGACACAGTATTCCTGCTTAATAGGTATTAACTCAATCTCCTCAGTGGCCTTGTGAAGTCAGTCTTGTTATTATTATCCCCATTTTACAGAGCGGGAAACTGCGGCACAGCTCATGAGAGGCAGAGCCAGGACTCCGACCCAGGCAGTCTGGCTCCAGAGTTCATGCATTTAACTCCCAGGATGTACTGCTTCAGAGCATAGGGAATCCCCACCCCCACCTTAGGAATCTGAAATCTGAACCAAAGTTGAGACACATCAGGTCTCCCTATGGTGTCTGAGACTCAGGGGTATGTGGGCACTGTGGCCTGGGCAGGAGTGCAGATTGGACTCAACTGCTCCACACAGGCCTGGGGCTCAGAGGGGACTGGGGGGTGGGGTGGGTGACTGCTCAGAAGAAGGGGGGTGGGGGGGTTCTACAAAGGCTAGAGAATGATAGGTTGAAGTGGTCAGATGGATCTAAAGGCAACTGACAAGGCCTGGGGTCCAGCAGAGAGGGTGCTATGTGCATGCGGCTGCGGAGATGAGGGCAGGCTTAGAAGATCCTTAAGGGTGGGGGTCCTAGAGCAAAGGGAGCATGTGTGAGGGCTATATGGGAGCCTGGGGTATATGCAGGGCTCAGGGTCTATAAGATATTGAGCAGATGACCCTGGTCTCCAAAAGCCTCTAGGAGCCTTAAAGAACCTAAGATACGGAGTAGTCAAGGTGAGTCCTTGCAATGCATAAGGCCCCAGATTCTATTTGACACATGGTGGGTCTACCAGGATCCTTGGACTTCACAGGATCATAAGTCCTTAAGGGAAGGAAGCCAGTTTATGGGACCTCTGGAGATTTAAAGGGGGACCAGAATTCTATAGGGGAGTGTGGTTGTCCCCCAGGATCTACACAGCCCCGGATTCTAGCGGATGCTATTGATCTAGGGAAACCCCACATCTGTAAGGAGCCGGACGTCCATGGGAGGCCAGCAGGAACCTGGAGGGTCTGTAGGACCTTGTAATCTACATGGAGCGTGGCGGGTCTACAAGAGCCCCAATCATGTGTAGGACGTGGCGGGTGTACACGGGCCCCAAATCCTACACGGGACGTGGCAGCGTGCATGGTCAGGGATGCTGGGGAGGACGTGTGGAGTCAGGGTCTGACGCCCGCCGGGGGCCGCGTCCTCACCTTCTCCGGGTCGGAAGAGAAGCACTGCAGCAGCCAGAACCGAAGCCTCCGCGCGCCGGCTCCGGGCTCCCCCACCCCCGCCTCCGAGTCGCTCTAGCCACCCCAGAGTCCACCTTTGCTTCCAGCTCCACTCCTCCCGCCAGCCGCTCTAGCCCGCTCCTGCCAGGCTCCAGCCGAAGAGACTCTACTCCTCCTGTCGGCCGCTCTAGCTCTCCACTGAGCCACGCTGGCCAGATAGGGCCGCTCTGGCCTTTCTTGGAGGGCTGGTGTTTCCGTATCTCGACTGCCCCCGTCACTCTCCTGGGCCCCGCCCCCCGCCCCCAGCCCCCGGGCGGGAGGTGGGGATGGTTCCAACCCCCAGACCGGTGCTCAATCTGAGAACGCCGAGACGTCCCTGCCCTTAGCCCCCAGTCTGGGATCCCCGCCCTATCTTGGGACCGTTTGAATTCCCAATGCTCGTACATTAATTCTCCCCGCATTGCCTCCCACCCCGCCTCAAACTTTCCCCTGAGGCCGCAAAGCAAAAATCCTAGTTAGAGCATACATTTCCATCTGACATGCAGTGGAACCTGGAAAAAGTAATTACCTCTCCCCGGGCCTCAGTCTTCCCATCTGTACAATGGGGAAATATCTCCAGTTCTGTGCCCTACAACCCATCTCCCAGGGTATACAACTCATGACCCAGAAAAAGACCTTTCCAAAAAATGCTTTCAAACGCGTTCTGCAACTTTCCGCTTCACTGTGGCCTATGACCCTGTTTCTGTCGTTTTTCCTTTCGGGTGGCTCTAAAGCATGGAGGGTTGGAGGATGGCGCTTAGCTGAGAGCACCTGCGAGTTCAAACTCCAACTCCACTAGGTCTCACGATGTGTGTGCCCTGGGAAGAGTCGGTTTTACTCCCTGGGCCTCAGTTTGCCCACCCGTGCAATGGGACTGATCATCCATCCTCCGCTGGGCAGTTGGGAAGCCTTGACCCCCGGCTCGCAGCCCTCATCTCACCTACTGGGCACTCAGCAAATATTTGTTCTCCTCCCTTTGTCCCCTTTGACAGATGGGAAAACTGAGGCCCAGGGAGGGGCGGCTGCTGGCTCAGCGGGGCCAGGAGGAGGCCCGTCCACTGCCGGCAGCGCCCAGCCCCCTCCCTCCTCCTCCCCACTTCCCCTAGCAGCCGAGGGGAGGGAGGCCGGGCGGGGCCAGGGACGGTGTACCTGGTGTCCGCGCGGGGAGGTGACCGGCGGGGCGCCCGAGGTCGGGCTCGGCGATCCCGGGCCCGGTGTCCCGGGTCCCGCTTCCTGGCTCTGGCGGGGCAGGAAGTTGGGGCGTTTTTCCGGAGGCCCCCGCCCCACCGTCCCTCCCCGCTTCCTGCCCGCGCCCCGCGCCCGCCCGGCACCTCCGCTTCCTTCCCCTTCTCGCCGCCCGCCAGCCCCGCCCCTCCTCTCCCCGCTCCGCCCGGGACCCGCGGGCATCGGCCCCGCCCGGACCCCGCCCGACCTCTCCCGGCTTAGTCCGTCTGTCCGTCCGCAGGGCGCGAGCTCCACTTTCTCAAATCTGGCTGGTGTCGGCCTTCACCTCCCTGGCGAGGCGGGGGGCCCTGCGTGCGCCTCAGTCTGCGCAGCAGCCGCCCCTGCTTTCCGTCTCTGGGTGTCTCTTGGTCTTCCTCTCCTGTGTGTTTCTGTCCGTGTTCCTCTCTCTGTGTCTGTCTCTCTTTTCCTCTCTTCTCCGTTTAGGTCTGTCCCTCCCGCTCCTGGGCCCCTGCTTCTCCGCGTTGTCTTTTCAACCCTTTTGTCACTTTCTACCTCAGAGCCTTCTCTCCCCATCTCTGGGTCTGGATCTTTCTGCATCGCCATCAGTCATTTCCCCAACTGTTGCTTTCCCTAGAGTCTCAGGGGTCAGCCTCTCCGTGTTCATTTTTCTATAGACGCTTCTTGTCTTTCTGTCTCTTCCCACTGTCTCTGTCCGTCTCTCTCTGATGCCCTGTCTCCTCAGTGTCTTTCAATTCACTACTCTGTCTCCACCATTATCTCTGTCTCAGTTTCCCTCCCCTCTCTGGCTCAGAAACTCTGTATCTGTGTCCCTCTCTGTCATCGCCTCTGGGTCTCCCCATCATCCCCAGATTAGGGCTGCAGGCTCTGCGAATCCCACTTCTAAGTCCGCTCCCAGAGAACAGGTGTGGCCATGGGAGGGGTCCGCAGGAGGTCCATGACTCCTTCGAAGGTCTGCAGTTGGGAAGGATTTATTATCACTAAGTGGCCATGACAGAACAGGGAGGGGGAGGTGACACTAAGGAGACTGCTACAATCAGCTCCCCTAGAGGCAGCAATTAAGGGCTTATTACCCACTGGGGGTCGGGGGGTGGGGGTGGGGGGACACGGGTGTGGGGGTGGGGGGGAAGCCTGGAAAAGGCAGTAAGGGGAGGATTGAGTTAGGGTGTGTGGAGGGGATGAGGACAGTCTAGAAGGAAGACGTGTGGACACTCCCAAGGGAGAAGTTGTCAGGATACTCCCAGGAAAGATTGTGAAAAGAGAGAGGGTTCTAGGGAAGTGGGATGAGACACGGGTTGGGCGCACAGCCGGCCGGGCAGTCGGGCTGGGTCACGGCTTCTCCAGCTGAACGTCTCCGATGTGCAGGCTGCCCACATCCTGGTAGGTGCCCTGGAGGCCTCGGGATATGTCCTCATACATGGAGCAGTCATCGAGGTTAAGGCCCTGGGGTGGGACAGGGTGGTGAGCCTCCGGCCCTGATGCCCGGGTGCCTGCCCCCAGCCAACCTCAGGGAGGAACCCCACGAGACCCCACAGACATGCACCTGCCCCCACCTTCCACTCACCTCGTAAAGATTTTCGTCTTCGTAATCATCCTGGACATCTGCCCCGAATTTCATGTTCTGCCATCGTTTCTGTTGGGGGATTGGGGAGCCTCGGTGAGTTGGGGGAGAGAATATGTTTTCAGGCCCTCATGGAGGCCAGGAGGTGCTTTACCACAGTGGGTAAAGGACATGCCCAGAGCCACATATCCTGTAAGTGGCGGGTCTCTCTGGGTCCAAGCCAGTGTCCTTCTGGCTGTCGCCACTGCCTGTTCTTCTTCACGGGTAACCACAGCAATAACAGTAAATGGCTGTAGTTGCCCAGTGGCCTGAAGAGAGGCTACTGGTCAGAGACTCTGGGAGGACACCAGCCCCCGTCTCCCTTGGCCTTGGCTACATCTGGAGGCGACAGCCCTCCTGGATAGAGGGGGAGAGTGAGACATCCCTGGGGGGAGGGGGAGGGGAGGACAACCTTGAGGGGAGACGGAGCAAGGACGCCCCTCTGGGCCCAGCACCATGTAAAATGCTTTCATTATATTACATTCGTGAACCCTCACAGCCCCTGTGAGGTGGGTGCTGCCGTTCCGCCACGTCTCAGGCGGGCGCCTCAGACGCAGGGGGCCGCTGGTCCCCGGCGGGGCTCACCCTGAAGAGCAGCAGCGTCCCAGGCACCACGGCGCAGATCAGTAGGATGATCCCCTCAGCTGTGATGATGTTGTTCTTGGTGCCCTCCCCCATGTCCAGGAAGGGCCTGGGGAGCGGCTCTGTGTGAGGAGGGAGTGCTGCTCAGAGCCTGGCACCTCAAGCCCCACCTCTCACCTCCCGGCCACGCCCCCAGTGAGGCCCAAGACCATGGAAGCCCGCCCCCCCCAACCGCCCCACTCCGATCTGCAGGTGAGAAAATCAGCCACCGTGTGTGAGTCCCGGAGTGAGGATGCCCGAGATGCAGGAGACACAGGCACTGACGTCATCCCTGCTTCGCCGGTGAGGAAGCCAGTGTTCCCAGCCGTGGAGGGACGGGCACTCACCAAGCACACGGAGGTAGGTCCCGCAGGAGTGCTGGGTCTGCTGGCCCTCCTTGACTTCACACATATACATGCCCCTGTGGCTTTTGTTCACTTGCTGGATGATCAGCTCGTTGTTGGGGCCCTGGCTCCAGTGCAGCTTTACGGGGGGCCACGAGGAGTTGCCTTGGAGGACGCGAAACCAGGTGATGTTGAGGTTACCTTTGCCGCCACTGTGTTCGCACGGGAGGCGGGCCTCGTCCCCCACGCTCACTGTCACCGATGTTGGGCCCGACTTCACCGACAGGGCCTGGCACCTGGGGCCTGCAGAGAGGCAGGTGGCTCAGGGACCGTGAATGGGGACACAGGCCCAGCCTGGCCCCTGCAGTGGCAGCGCTTCTGGCCGTGTGTGTGTGTGTGTGTGTGTGTGTGTGTGTGTGTGTGTGTGTGTGGAATAGTGTGAATGATGCACCGCTGGTGGGAGGGTCCCCAGTCGCCTCTCCAGAGCCCCCTCCTGCCGCCCTTTCCACCCCTGCTCTGTGCTTCAGCCCCTAGTGCTAGAAGTGCCCCTGGCCAGGCAGCTCCTTCCAAAATCTGTTTGGGTGTCACCTCCTCCTGAAGGCCTTCCTGGTTTATTTTCTCAGCCCAGCCCCAGCCTGGCCCCACACCTGGCACTTTATGTATTGTGTATAACTGTTACAGAACCCTTAGAAGTTGGTTCTCTCATTATCCCATTTTACAAGTGGGACAGCTGCTACCCGGGGCAGCAGGAGTGGATCAGGGGTTCAAACCCTGGCCTCCTGGCCCTGGGCCTCTTCCTGCTAGTTTGTGAGCCTGCCCTGCTCTGTGACCCTGGGCCCCGCCCCTCATTCTCCATAAGTAACTTTGCATGTGTCAAGCTGGGGGCCAGGGGTGAGTTCAGTGTCTGGGCTGGGCTGGGGATTAGGGGAGGGCCTCAGCTAGGTGGTTGGCGGAAGGGAGCTGGGGTGGCCCAGGCTGGGGAAGCCCCAGTTCTTGCACCCCTCCTTCCTGGGCCAGTCCACATGGTCGGTTCTGCCTCTTCTGGGGGGAGGAGGAGAGAGGGGGAAGAGAGAAGGAGGAAGAGGTGGGGAAAGAGATAGCACCCTGAGGGTCATGGACTCCACTCTCAGCTCCCAGTGGAAATTTGGGGTGACTAGCCACCTTTTTCAACTCCTCGGTCAAACAGAGGGGTCACAGCCCTGCCAGATGTCAGTGTGTGGGAGGGGAAGGGCTGAAGGTCACCCCCTCCCCCAGCACTGAGAAGGGGTTCCCTAGGTAGGGGGTGGTGACTGGGATTCAGGGCAGAGAAGGAGAAAGCTTTCTCTCCCCGCTGAAGCTGAGCGCTCTGCACAAGTCCCCTCCCTGCCCTAGCTCAGTCAAGGGCAACTTTAGTTCCTTATTTTGATCTGGGGGGACGAGGGGGTGGGGAAGGTATTTCTCGCCCCTTCTTCCAGCCACGGGGGACACCCCTTCCACTTCGTTGAGCCCCCTCCAGCCTCCCGTTGGCCTGCTTGGGACAGTCAAGCAGACAGATGCAGTTTCTACAGGGTCTTTTTTAGCCCCACTCCTGCCAGCTCCTCTCCTGCCCCCTCTGCCTGAGCTCTTTCAACAGTCTCCCAGTTCGCCCCCCACCCACCCTGCAACCTTCCCCCAGCACCTGCCTGTTAACTACGTACCCAGGCCAGCAGCGGAGATCAAGAGGAGAAAGATGGTGGCAGGCGGGGTTCCGAGGGCTCCGGGACCCCCAGGCATCTTCTCCCGGTGGGTTGGTTACTCTGGGTTGCAGCAGTCCTGGGGTACCAGATCCCACCTCGGCGGAGCCCCAAACCCCGCCTCACTTCCTGCCCAGCCCTGCGGAGATGGGCTCCACTGGCCCCACTGCTGGGCGCTTTGGCTGTCGGGCTGCGGGCAGCCCCTGACAGTAGGCTTCAGACCTTGAGTGGAGAGGAACTGCTCCCTGCACCTGTGGCCGCCACAACTCCCCTGAGAGGAGGCTGCTTGGGTGGGGGGAAGAGGTTGGTTTAAGTCCTGACTCGTCACCGAAAAGGAAGCCCGAGGGAGCCAGAGCTGAGGGTGCCGGCTGCGCGCAGGTGCTCAGGGGGTGGTGATGGTTCCGAGCCTGGTCTTTGCCCCTCGCTGGCCTTGCGCGAAACCTGCTTCCTCTCTGAGCCTCCGTGTCCTCACTTCTTGGGGTTGGAAAAAGAGAATTTAAAGAGGTTGTGCCCACACAGCACTGAACATAGGGCCTGGCACGTAGTAGGTGCTCATAAATGTTGGTTACTGTGAATGCTCATGAGGTATAAGTGAGGCAGGCCCACCAGCTCTGTGACTATGTTTTCCAAGGTTCAGCAGTTTTAATTCAAGAAATGAGGATTAAAATATCTTGCTGGGGTTGTAACATAAGTTGACGTTCCCAACACCCAAGGGCCACAATAGGCTCTTTCTTGGTATTCTTTCATTTTAGCCTCTCCACAAAGTGGGCAGGGTAGGCCACCCCCCACCCCACGTTTTACAGAGGAGGAGACTGAGGCCCTCACAGAGAGGGGACACCATCCCTGTCACTTGCCCAGTGGTGGAGCAGGGATTCCAAGTCACTTATGTGTGACCAGCTTCCTTTGAGCATCATTGTAGGTCAAGTGGGAGGAAAATGAGGCCTGAGGGGTGGGGGAGGGGGAATGACAGGAGGTTGCTGAGAGGTTTGTGAGCAGTTAGGGAATCATCTCACATACGTGCTCAGACACATAAGGCGACACCTACGAAAAAACTCATGGCAGGGAGATTTTTGGTAGCAAAAACTGGGAAATAGGTGAAAAGCCCATTTACAGGAGAATGGATGCATAAATTGAGGTAGGGTCAGTCCATGGAATAGCACACAGCAGTAGAAGGGGCCAAGCTTTGCTTGTCGACAGAGCTGCATCTCAGAAACAGGAAAACGAGAAGACATGCACGGTGGCAGGATCCGGCTGACTTGTTTTCAAAAGGCAAAACAGCATGTGCTGTTTTTTTTTTTAACTTAAAAAAAAAGTGATTAATTGGCTGCATTGGGTGTTTGTTGCTGCACGTGGGCTTTCTCTAGTTGTGGTGAGCAGGGACTAATCTTTTTTAAATTTAATTAATTAATTTTTGGCTGCATTGGGTCTTTGTGGGCTTTCTCTAGTTGAGGAGAGCAGCGGCTTCTCATTGTGGTGGCTGCTCTTGTTGCAGAGCATGGGCTCTAGGTGCACGGGCTTCAGTAGCTGTGGCACATGGGCTCAATAGTTGTAGCTCTTGGGCTCTAGGGCACAGGCTCTAGTAGTTGTGGCACACGGGCTTAGTTGCTCTGAAGCATGTGGGATCTTCCTGGACCAGGGCTCGAACCCCTGTCCCCTGCCAGATTCTTTTTTTTTTTTTAATTATTTATTTATTGGCTGCATTGGGTCTTCGTTGCTGCATATGGGCTTTCTCTAGTTGCAGTGAGTGGGAGCTACTCTTCATTGTGATGCACAGGCTCCTCATTGCTGCGGCTTCTCTTGTTGTGGAGCTGGGCTTCAGTAGTTGCGGCACATGGGCTCAATAGTTGTGGCTCATGGGCTCTAGAGCACAGGCTCTAGTAGTTGTGGCACAGGGGCTTAGTTGCTCTGAGGCATGTGGGATCTTCCCGGACCAGGGCTTGAACCTGTGTCCCCTGCATTGGCAGGCGGATTCTTAACTACTGCGCCAGCAGGGAAGTCCCACGTGTGCTCTTAGGGACACATATGCCTGCAGTAAAAGTGTGAACCTGGTGGTCCAGTGGCTAAGACTCCATGCATCCAACGCAGGGAGCCCGGGTTCGATCCCTGGTTGGGGAACTAGATCTCACACGCATACGGCAACTAAAGATCCCGCATGCCACAGCTAAGACCGGATGCAGCCTGAATAAATATTAAAAAAATAAAAAAGGTGTAAACCCATGCAGGGGAGTGACAGCCCACTCCTGAGGGGTTACTTCTGGGGGAAGCAAGGAGGTTGTGATTGGGAAGGGACACAGAGGGCTTTGTCCGTTCTAGTTTTGTCTTGTTTTACTTTTTTGTTTGTTTGTTTTTTGTTTTTTAACAGTTGCAACAATAGGTATCATTTATTAGCAGGCCTGATAGTGAGCATTGGTGCCAACACATCAAGAAAAGAGGTAACATCCCATTTTTCTCATTTCCAGACAATAACCCATTAGTGACGTTCTGATATGGTAAGAGGCAAGCGAACTCGACACAAATGTTTGCCACTTCATTTGTGAGGCTCCTTACAGACCCAGCTTGGTTCTTCTCCAATGTCTTCTCTTGGAGTTGTACCTGATTTTATTACCGGTTTTCATTCGAATCCATTGGGGAATGGGACGATTCTGCTTTTGTTTCTTGGCCAGGAATCGCTTGATCCTGAAAGTCTTGTGAGAAGACATGCTGAGGAGCTAACTCAACCTTGCAGAGGATGGCGGAGAAGACAAGAGGACCCTTGTTTTACTTTTTAAGCTGGGTGGTGGGTTCATGGGTCTTTGTTACACTATAATGTATACTGTTTTGCATGCTTGAAATATTTCATAATTAAAAAGTGCAAATGTCACCCACACAGAAGAACATGGGCCTCAAGAGTTCACACTTCCTGAGTTGGAATCTCAGCTCTGGTCATCTGAGCCTCATTTTCTCCTTGTGAGGCTGTAAGAATATCAGTGCGCTTAGCACAGTTCTTAGGACAGTTCCTCTTCTCTGGCCCTCAGGCCCTCCCCGCTTCCCTCCAGGGACCCAGATGTTCTGTTGGGTCCTTCTCTGTATAACAGGTCATTAGCCCTTCTAAAGTTCCTCCTTATAAGCCCCATGTAGGGAGAAGCCTGGGTCCAAATGCTGCAGCCCTTAGGAACTCACCTCCTTCAGCATCCTTCCTGGCTGAGCGAGTGTCCAGGCCCTCGACTGCCCCCCAGTGGCTGGAGGGGCGCAGCTGCTGCACTGCAGGCCTTTTCAGGCACCCTGGCCTTTCTGGGCACCTTCACCTCCCACTTAGCTAGCACCCCTGGTATCTAGCACTATGTGAATGAACCAGATGCTTGGCATTACATTCCCAGGACAATTGTGAGAAATGTCTTCATCCTCAATCAGCAAAAAGAGTAAACAGGCCCGAAAGAGTGACTGGCTGAAGTGTAACCCTTTTGGCCCCATTTTCCCCACTTCTAAGGACAGTGCCCTGCAGTGGCTGGAGCCCAGGTCCAAGTGGTCTCTTCACCTCCTAGCTGTGGAACATCAGGCAAATTACCCCACCTGTGACTTAATTTCTCCATCTCCAAACTGTGGGTGCTTTTTGACACCTACTTCACAGTGTTAAGTGATGTATTTAGTATTTATAAAGCACCTTGCATGTGGTAGGTAGTCCAGTGTTTATTCAGATCAGATCTTCCAGCCCTGACGACTTCCAGGCTGGTACTGGGTGTAGTACTCTGGTTTGATATTCCTTCCATATTTTGAGCAAGACATGGTGTCTCCTGGAATCCCTCAGGCAGGAGTGAGCAGCTGTACAGGCAGCAGAAGGCTCAGAGTTGCACATAATTATGGGCAGCATTGGAATTTTGAACCTGAGTCATTTGGAGTTCAAAGCCAGGCTTGGCACTGGAAGGAAATGGGTCTGACCTGAGGAATAACTTGGGATAGGTGAGCCTCAGGGGTCTTGGCCTAGCTAGCTCCGGCTCAACATCTTAGCTTTCCCCAACTGGGTGGTGGGCCTGGTCTCATGGGGGTGGTAAGGGGGTCCTCCCAAAGATTGTCCCTCTGAGCTCAGCACGTGCCTACTGGACACCCTCTGTATCTCCTGCCTTGACCAGAAGCCCAATCACAGGCAGAGCTCCTGCCCCACCAGTGCCAACAGCCAATTACCATGCAAAACTGTGGTGGTGGTGGGGTGCTGAGGGCCCAGGAACTCAGCCTCTGTGCAGGTGCCATGCCTCTCCCTTGGAGAGGGAAGTAGCAGTCTGCTTCCAGCTGGGTCCATGCTGCAGCTTCAACACTGCCCCCCAATTCTTGGGACAGGCACAGCAGGCTCCATCTTACAGCAGGGCCCAGGCCACAGGTCCCCAAAGTGAAGGCTCCCATGTGGTCAAGGAAAGGACATGCATACCAGGCAGAGGTCACCTTGGGCTGGAGGCACATAAAGGACCACCTGGGGTGAGGTCTGTCTGTCCTTGTCCACTTCCTTCCTTCCAGGGAAGAAGCACCTGAGCCCCAGGGTCCTCCTGTTTTGTTTTAGCACGGTCCAATGCTCCAGCCACTGCTTCAATTTTCCGTTTCTTTTTTCTGAGAGTTGCAAAGGCAGGTTGTGGGGCAGGTGCAAGGGCCCCTGGGTCTTACACCAGCATCTTGCCCACTTGGGGCAGAACTGTTTGAACCTGGAAGGCCAGGCCCCTCTCTTTCACAATGGAAGGGAAGTGCAGTGCAGTGCTCCTTCCTCATGCCCTTCCCCCACCATCAAGAGACCCAGACCAAGATTATGAATGAGGCAATTTATTAACCCAGCATCATTTGTTCTAATGCTTCTTGTTGGCAGCTGCCACCTGTGGGAAAAGACAAAGATCAGTTGTGGGGTCTGTGTTCAGGCACTTCAGAGTAGCTCCCTACTAGCCACAGGAGGACAGGCATCCTGATCTGTGGTTTCACATGTTTTCATCTCAACTGACCCTCACAACCTTGGGTACTTCCCCATTTTACAGAAGCATAAACTGGGACTCAAGGAAAGAGAGCACTGTAGTGGGATTCCCACATCCGCCCATTAGCCTGAGTCCTCCACACTGCTGTCTGTGCCAGGCCTTGCTCTGCCCTGGAAGAAACACCTTCTCCTTTCAGGCCACCCCCAACTCCCAGAGGGCTGACACCTCCATTCTTTTCAGACACTTGACTAAGTGACTAAACAGTCCAAGCCTCCAAGGAGGCCTGAGTCAATGATACAGAAAGAAGAAAACCAACAATGGGTTCATGCCCGGCCCTGGGGGCTTCCGCTGCTGTGGCTCACTGAATCCTCACCACCGCCCTCCGAGGTAGGCAAGGGCAGATGACTCTACAGACAGGGAGACTGGCTACAGGTGAAGGGACTCTGGCCCAGAGTGTCTATAGTCAGTCAGCACCTGGATGGACACCTGGGTTGTGAGGCACCCTTCCTGATGCTCAGAAGGCATGAAGAATAAGGAAGAAACACTGCAGTCAGAATCAGAAGGCTGACCTGGGAAGAGGGAGTCGTGTGTGTGGGAAGGTGCCCTGCAGGAGAAGCAAGCCCAGCTAGCTGCACCCCAGGCCTGGGGCTCCCTTCACCTACGCACCTGCATTTCCAACCAGCCCCCTGCAGGAAGTCTTTCAGAAACTGTTCTTTCTCCCGCACCCTTCTTCCCTGGGCTGTGCCCTCCAGGGGAGGAAACCGATCAGACAAAACCCAGGCTGTGGCTGAGAAGCCCAGCTCTCACCTGTCCAGCAATTCTGTCCAGATCTCTCTGTCCCTGAGGTGTCAGTTTGCGGCCCCTGTAGGAGAGAAGGGTCACGCAGCCCCAGGTGAGTGCAGGCTCTCACCAGCATCCCAGGTCCCTGCCAGGCCTCTCCTGGACACAAGCCAGACTTCCCAAGAAAGCACCTGGACACAGGACCACATGACGCCAGCCAAGTCCCACTGAGGTCCCCAGTCAGCTGCATTCTAACAAGCTGGAGGCTGGAGTGGGAGCTCCCCTGGGAGCTGACGGGGTGTCGTTTGTGCAAGCATTAGATCAAAAGCCCCGAAAAATCAATTGGGAAAAGTTAACGAGCAGGCTAATGAAAGCGGACAGTCGCTAAATTACCTTCCTGGAGCCTGGAATAGTCAGCCAGAGAGGTCGGGGTGAGGCCCCTTACTGTTCGCTTTTCTGGAGAATCCCCTGCCTGCTTGAGGGGCAGGTGCAGACTGCGGGACAGACTGGGCCCCTCACTGTGTGCATGGAGGGGAATGGTCCCTGATAAGCTCATTATAGGGTATCTGGCCCCAAGGCTCCTCCATCACCCCCACACCCTCAGCTTTCCTTCCCTTGCTTACCCATCTTGGTCCTTTTCCACCATTTTCAGCCCCTCCAGGGCTTGGAGGACTCGACGGGCCACGCTCTTGGAGCCTCTGCTGAAGTGGCTGGGCATGACACCATTTCTCTGACGCCCCCCATAGATCTTGGTCATGGAGCCAACCCCAGCGCCACCCCGGAGGTACAGGTGCCGTGCTGTGGAAGCTGGGTGGGAGGCAAGGGAGACTTAAGACTCAGGCAGAGAAGACACTTCTCCACAGCTGAGACAGCCTTAGGAAAGGGCCTTGCTCAAGGTCACACATCTAATTCTGTGTGTGGTAGCGGATTCTCACCATTTTATAGTCAGAGAAACTGAGAACATGAGAATGCCCACCAAGTCCCAGTACCTAACCACCACCCCCAGTTCAGGAGACTGGGCTGCACAGTGAGTGGAAGGACTGCCACAGCCACGTGACCAGGCAGGGAACCCGCGCCCCTCCAGGGACTTTCGTGGCTATTACTGCCCTAGCTGTGCTGTGAGATGGGACTGAGGTTCTGTGGGTAGAGCCTAGTAAATGTTTAAGCCATGATGGTCCATGGGAGCTCCGAAGGGCAACAGAGTTGGAGAAGGGACCTACTGAGCACCCCCCAGCCTTGGAGAGCTTGGGTAATAGCAGTAGCAGGGCTGACATCCTATGCAGTGGATGTTCTCAACCTGGAAGATGCATCATCCCACTCTGGTCCCTAGACTGGCCTGGGCAAGTCCCTCACCCACCCTCCTCGGAAACCCTCTTCTGTTCAAGTGGAACACGTATGTGCCAGGCCCTGTTTGCTTTTCACACTCTCTCCTATGAGGTAGTAAGACAGCCTTAGGGTCTGGCCTGATATTGTGGCCTTGGCACGTCACCTACCCACACCTGAGAACCAGGAATAACAGTCCCTCATTGAGGGCCACTGTGAAGATGCCATGGATGTGTCAGGTGCTATTTTCCTTTACAGAGAAGGTTAAACTCCAGGGGGGGACTCCTGGTCTCATGTCACACAGCTCTGGAGGGAGAACCCCTCTAGATGGTTCTGGTTTTCCACCTCAGGGGGCCACTGAGGTTTGAAGGAACTTGGGGCACAGATGCTGGCCACCACACAGCCCTGCCTGGCTGAAAGCTCAAGGGACTCCAGGTCACCCCAGAGACCAGCACATTAGATTCTCCTTAGTCTTGAAGATGAGCGAGGGAGTCAAGCATTCGTTCCTTCAATAATGACTTGTTGCTAAGAGTCACGGGGCACTGGGCCATACCCATGACCCTCCAGTGTCATGAGCTAAAGGGGTAGGTGGAACTGACCAGGTGAGGTGCACTCCTCCTTCCCTCCAGCTGCCCCTCCCAGAGCAGTTCTTGCACACAATTTGTTCTCAGCCCCTCTCCTGCCCTCTTCTGCTAGGAGAGTGACCTCATGGAAAACTCCCCTTTAAGAAACCAGTGCAAATGTCCAACGGCTACCACCATTCCTCCTGTACCTGTCTGGTCACGCGCTGGCTCCTGGTGGAGATTTGCTCTCCCATTTGGGCTCTCATAGAAGTCATGAGAGCCTCATGAAGGGGGTAAGATGAACACTCCTAATTTCATGAACACCCAGAAGAGGCTGCACACTAGAAATGAATCTTGCTGAACCAGCATTAGTGCTCAGTCCAACCTCAGCAATGAAAGGGAGAGTTGTCTGGTCGATGGGATTTGGATCCCAATGTCGCTCCTTGTCAGCTGTGACAGAGTTCGCCCCCTTTAAGTGGTCTGCACTATGGTACTAACGGGGACAACTTACTTCAACTCTGAGCAGTGACTGGCAACAGAACAAACTCCAATAAAGCCCAACCTTAGTTTCCCATCTTTTTTAGTGCCAGTACAAGGGACTTCCCTGGCAGTCCAGTGGTTAGGACTCTATGATCTCACTGCCAAGGGCCTGGATTCAATCCCTGGTCAGGGAGCTAAGTCCCACAGGGCACGCAGCATGGCAACCCGCCCTCCCCACTATCTGGTGCAGTGTCAGGTACTACAAGGCCTTCCCCCGTCACAGCAGCTTGTGCTAGTTGTTTTCCTGATAACTAGAAGGGAGAGGAAGAGTATTACCTTCACAAATTGGAAGTTAACACTCAAAATATTGAGCTTTACAAGAACACTGATCTCTTTTCACCTCCTCTCCTCAGCCTGCGAGACCTAGGCCCCAGCCCGCGAGACCTAGGCCCCAGCCCCTCCTTCTGAAGTGGGGCTGTAAAGACGCAATTCCAGGCCACCCTGACCGGTGTTTATGAAGCCTCAGTGAACTAGGTGACGCCACAAATGGCTTTTCTTTCAGTCCCTTCCTTCCCCTCCTCTCCTGAATCCCTGGGGTGGCAACCTGTTCCTCTTGGTAAACCCAGATGAGGAGTTACTCCTCACCTCAAACTGCAAAGGAAGGACCATGCAGCATCCCCAAAACCCAGCTCTGTGTCCTGCTAGGCCACTAGGTGGATGAGGGGGAGGGTCACACTCCACTTGGCACACAGCAGACCAAACAAGGCTTTGCAAATCTTTACAGCCTAGCAACTGCTGGTTTTAAGTTCACATTCGTGGCTCCATCCTGACCTGCTGAATCATAAAGCGGGGAAAAGAAGCCTCTCAGCAGACTGGCTTCCATCCTACAATAAAATGCCTTCGGCAGGAATTCCCTGGTGGTCTAGTGGTTAGGACTCTGCACTTTCACTGTAGGGGCCTGGGTTCAATCCCTGGTTGGGGAACTAAGATCTTGTAAGCCCCACACCATTGGCAAAAACAAAACCAAACCAAATCAAACAAAGGCACTCAAGCGCCCCAATTCAACAGCTGCTCACTTGCTCACTCACTGCTGGATACCTACTGAGACACACAATGTACTCTTACCTCCCTCCCAAACAGGCCCTTCTGAGAACTGAGGTCAAGAAGCCTGTCTAGGGCCACACTGCACCACACCCTTCAAAGCCCTATAGTGATCTCCCCTTGACACTGCTCCTCCCCTTAGAGCAGGTCCCCACTCTCCTGAAACAGGTTCTTTCTATCTCTATACCTCACCCCTCATACACTACCTGCTACACCACTGCCTGACCCCTACAGATCTGCACCTTGTCCAGGCCACCCCCAGGAAGGCCCTGCCATCTATCTCTGTCTTCTGTATTCCCCACACCTGCAATCAGTACCTGTCCACCCCATGCTGGCTCTTATATGCCTCCAGAATTTGACCCCCACTGCCCCACTGCCTTTACTGCCAGAGCTCAGCCTCCCAGGACAGGTCACTGTCCCATTGTGCTTTAGCCCCAAACCCCTGAGGGGACAAAACAGGCCAAGCTCCCATGATCAGAGAAGAAAAAGCAAATATAGCAAACTTTGGTTTTGGAGTCAGCCTGCCACACCCTCCCAGGGTCTTCACCTGTCTGTATCTCACTTTCTTCCGGGATATACAAGTATCTCCTATGACTCTACTTGCCCAGAGTATGAATTACCAAACTAAGTGGGAGCACTCTAGACTCCAGCAGAAGCTGGCAAACTTTTCCTGTAAAGGGTCAGATAGTAGACTACATGGTCTGTCACAACTGCAACTCTTGCCCCTGCCACGACTGCAAGCAAATTGGCATGGCTGTGCCCCAACAAAATGTACACAACAAACCTTGGTCTAGAATCACTACCCTGTGCCACTAGGCCAGCTGGGAAAGTGAAGTCAAAAGGGAGCTTCGGAAATCCAAAGGGAGACCAGCAAGGCAGGCACAGGACACACACCCAGTGTGAGGTGTTGCAGAAGGTGCACAGTGGGCAGAAAGAGGCCACAGCAACTGTAAAGATGACCAGCAGGCTCAACTAGGGGTATATTACCCAGGGACCTTTCCTCATTTCCCCTTAATCTCTCCCTACCTAGAAAAAGAAAGTACACAATGCTGCCAAGGGGAGAAAACTCCCCGCCGCCCCTGTAATGACAAGAGTTGGGTGGACTGTGGCACCAGGAACTGGCAGACCCCAAGCACGTTAATTCAGCTTCCTGTTATCAACTGCAAATCAGCAACCACCACTCCCATTTGGAAAATTTTTGTTAGGTACAGATTATACAAAACATACGTATTCACCTGACCAAATGAGAAAAACTATTAGATTCTTTCTCCTAATCTTAGATCCAAACTTGCCCCGACCTACTGACCCTTGGGGAATCACCAAAGAGCAGTCAGGACCAGACAAGCCTTGCTTCCCAACACAGGTGGATGCAGTGGTAGCAATAGTCTTGTCCAGGCACCCCGACCCTCTGCTGGGGCTGCTGTGTGCCCAGGGGGGGTCAAGTCAACTCCCCTTCACCAGACCCATTTTTCTCTATAAAAACACAGAAGTGGGTAAATAGATATGTTACCTACCCACTTACCTCACAGATTTGACCTTTTAGTCCTCAGGGGTCAGAGGCTGTGGCTAAGCAGGCTGGCCCCTGTGCCTCGTCTAGAGCCTCAGAGTGACCCGCCCATCTACAAAATACTTCATGTTCTGAGGTGCTGGGCAACTTTCACCAAGGCCAACTCTTCTCAAGGTCATTCTGGAATTTTGTCACAACCCTGCTTCCCACCTACAGGCAAGCTTTCGTCAGGACAGAGCCCCCGCTTCACAGAGGAAGGCTGAAGACTGGAGAGGCTGAGAGTCCTTAGTGAAGGCCTGTGCGGAGACTGCCACCCCGGCACAATCCAGTGCTGAACCCCACCCCATACTCCCAAGGTAAGCCTCCATGGGGGTGACTGCTTGGAGAAATTTGACACATTAAACACAGATGAGACAGTACTAGCACTGTGCAGTTAGGGTCTATACTTAAAGTCAGTCATTCGAAGTCATTACTGAAGGATTAATAAGAAGGTAAGAGAAAGGAATGACCATGAGGTTTTCTTCTGAGTACCTGAGATTTGCCAAGATTTAGAGCGATAAACGACCTGGTCAGATTCCCAACCCCTTAGTTAGGAACAACTTGTTAAACAAGATAGTTTAACATAATGATCTGACTGATATACAGACCCCACAGACATTAAAAGGACAATGCGTGTCTCTAAAACGAACCACCTCTAGGCAAAATATGAACACTACTCATTTGTCCCTGGGTTTCCCTCAAGCTCAGAGGAAAGCACAGGCCCTCACATGATACTGACTGTCACACAAAGCCTGCAATGACAGAGTCGAAGATTTCTCTCTTATAATCTTTTAGGGCAAAGAAGAGCTCACAAAAGGGACACCAGCCCCCCCTCCCCCCAAAGGCTCCAGTTCCTCACCAGCTCGTGTGTAGAACCAGTTCTCATCGTAGGGAGCGAGCTCTTTATGCTTGGCCAGCTTGACAGTGTCCACCCATTCAGGGACTTTCAGCTTCCCGGACCTGGGACCAAGACAGTGAGAGAGGCACAATTCAGGAGTCTCCACAAACTCCACCCCAATTCCCTCCCCTCAACACAACTGTAGATCAACAAGAGCCCAACGTGTCCCCAAACACAGAGAGACTGAAACTCAAACACAACGCAGGCCTCATGCAGAAAGGGCGGGCTGCAGAGACCTGCAACAAGCCTCCTCAGCCAGGGAAGAGAAAGCCTGCGGGCCCTGAGGGGTCAGGCAAAGACGACAGCCTCCACCCACTCGGACCCCCCATCCCCACGCTCACTTTTTGAGGAAGGCTGCCAGAGCTCTGACGAACTCCTGCTGGTTCACGTCCTTTACAGTAACTCCAGGCATCTGCGGGGAAGGTCGAGCATGTGAACACAAGACTGACGGAGACGACGGACAAGGGTCGGGGCCCAGCCCCAACGCGACCTAAACCGCCGCACTCCCCTCACCCCCGAAGGCCCTACACCAATTCTCGGCTTTAAAGGCCCCGACGTCTGGGGGTCCTACAGAGCTCACCGACGTCCCCGGTCTCTCCGGGTCGCACCAACACTGCCCGCTCCCATTTGTGAAGACGCTGTATCACCCCAACCCCTGATTCTGGGCCCCCACCCATTCCCCGCTGCCCCCCGGGCCCGGGCTCAGTTCCCAGACCGCGCGGACCAGACATGCCCGGGCCTGCCGCTCGCACGTGGCCGCGGCTCCAGTGGGCGGGGCGGCGCCGCGCGGGTGCCCCGGAGGCCCCAGGCACACGCTCCCGGCTCGAGAATCAGGCCCCGAAGCCCCGCACCCGGCTCGGACCGGAGCGCTCCCCTTACCGTGCGGCCTCCGCGCTGCCAGCCAGGGGAAAGGGAGCAACGGGGTTTCCCGGGCGCACAAGTCGGGCGTCGGTTATCGCGAGAGTTTCGAGAGCTCGCGAGAGCGGGGTTAGAAGAAAGCGGCTCCGCCTCTCTCAGGGCAAATGTGGCTTCTCCGCGGACGTGGGAGGGTGTGGTGTGAGGGTGGAGGCTTGTTTCCTCCTACAGCATGATAGAGCGAGAAGCTCTTGTCTTGAGCTGGAGGGAATCTAGCTTCGTTTGCGTCGATCGTCGATGGAAAAAAGAGCGGCGGAGACTGTATCTCCTGGCGGAAGTTATGGCGAAGTTGGGTGGACAGGAAATAGACCAAGCTACTCCTGACGCCCCCAGCGGGACGACTCCTTTTCCGGGCGGAAGTGGCTTTTCTGGTAGGAAGTGGGGCTAGTAAGGGCGGAACTGTGATCCGGAGCCCAGGGGAAGGGCAGGGAAGAAATGTGCTCACTACCTGTTCTTCCTTAACCAGCAGTACTCGCGAGATCAGGAAGGGACGGAAGCCCCACCCTTCTTAGGGCGGAAATTGCTTCACCACCGCCCAGGAGAGCGGACTGGGAATGAGGCACTGGAGGCGGGGAGCAGATAAGGGCAGGGACAAAGGGGCAGAGGCGGGATCTTCAGGGAAGTCCAGCTCTGCCTCCTAACGCCTGAGTCTCTTCCCACGTACTGCACACATATTAATTCTATCAACAAATATTTTTTGTGTGGCAGGCACAGGTAAACATTATGTAGTACTACATGCATTATCTAGTTTAACCCTTCTAAGTTCCAACAGCCAAGAACACAAAGGACACACCTGTGGTTTGATAAAGTAGCTAACTTGCCGCAAGGAGAAAACATTTAAATGTGCATCTTAATGTAAACTATAACGTGTCAGTGTAGATTCAGCAGTTGTAACAAATGAAGCACTCTGCTGTGGGATGCTGATAGTAGGGGAGGCTGTGGAGGAGCAGGGGGACTCTGGGAACTCCTACTTTCTGCTCAGTTTTGCTGTGAATGTAAAAATTGCTCAAAAGAAAAATACCTCTTAAAAAATGGTTTGAGGGTAGGAAGTTGTTCATGTTGTGATCAGAGGAGAGGCCACGTTAGAGTACATTAACTTCGTAGAGAAAAAAAAATTCGTAAGGAATCAAGACAACATGTTTACTTAATCATTTATTCTGAACACCCAGAGAGGAGTTGACCACAGGCCCTGCCCTCTAAGAGTACTTATTCTTGTAGGGGAAGACACAGTTGGACAGAGATAGGCACAGCTTAGGGTGATCAGTCCTGTAAACTAGGGGCCAAGGGAATGTAAGGAACTCTACCTAACGGGCTTATCAGGGACACTGTCAGATAAAAAGAATGAGAGTCTATGCAGGGCATGGGTTATAGGACTGTCTATGTGAACATATGTTGGTGGCTGCAGAGCCAGCTACACAATGGGACAGGTATACAGAATGAGGTCTACATGGACCAGGCAATGAGGATCTGAGTAGAGAAACTGGATGGGGATGGATGGTATGATGTCGGTTCTACATTGGTCAAGGAGTGTGCTCAGGAGTGGACCAGGTTCACATAGGGCTGAAGTGAAAGGGAGCATGGACTCCCAAAGGGCAAAATGTAAAATGAGCTCCTGAAGTGAAATATGGGTGTCTGTGGGGAAGGAGTCTTGTTTGGAGAGAGGCGCAGGCTGGTGCTTCAAATTTGGAAACTCACTGGTTATTTCTGCAGAACATCAGGTATGTGAAGGAAGCTTAGAGGAGGGACAATTTACTCAATACCTGGGCAACACCTTTCCTCACCTGGCAATAGGTAATGGGAAAGGGAGTGACATGCAACAGTGCTTCCAGTGTATTGGCTTTAGTCTCCAAATGCTGGTCAGAGGCCAAGAGCCCACTGGCTGCGCACAACCGCAGGTGGAAGGAGGCTGCAGCCACTCAGGAGCATGAGCAATCTGTAAATCTGCCCCTTTCCTCACAGCTGACCTCTGAAGGGCCTCCACCCTCTCCCGCAGGCACCAATGGGGAAGCCTTGACAATCTGATAGACAAAGCAGGCCTAGCCAGTAGTGTAAAAAGCCCTGCCAGATATGACAAGAAGGGGAGATGGGCTGCAGAGAAATGGGTCTGTAAAGAGTGGCCTGCCCCCAGCTCCCTTCTTCCAGTCTCCATCATTTTCTTTTTTCTCTCCCTTTTCTCATGTCATCCTTTAACCTCAAATTATACTTTCCCTTTTTCTCTTCCCAGCTGTGTGAGGTTGGTGTACTCCAGACCTTTGGTCAGCCCTGAATAGCAGGGTCTTAGCCATGTTGCATGTTTCAATGCTTCCCTTCCCCTTGACTGTGGGCTTGGTTATCTGTCACTGGGAAAGCATGGCACAGCAAAGTTTAGGCAGGTCTATTAAGGGGCAATCATATATCTAAGTTAAAACAAGGTCAGGGAAGGAAGGTGTGAAGCAGACTTTGGTCCTTTGATTATCTTGCACTGAATCCTGAAAAGTGTTGGAGATTTGTTGCTCCGTAATCTATTAGAATTAGAAGCAGCTCACTTTCTCAAGGCCTCAAACCAGAAAAGAGCAAGTTGTAATTGGATGCCATCACCATCAATTATTTTGAATAAAAAGGTGTAGGTAACATTAGGAAAAAGAATCAGTGATCAGGCATGTCCCTTGATCTTTCTGTTTGGCCCTTCTAAGAGTGGGAATGGGGATGGGAGTCTCCAAGTCTTCATGTCTCTGGAATAGCTCAACAGGTCTTCACGTGCTTGGAACAGTTCAAGGAGAAGGACTTGACAGCAGAGGATTAAGAAACAAATGTGAGTAAGATATGATTACTTACTGCTACCTTGAGTAGAAAAATAAAGACTTTCTGAAAAACCCTTGGGACTTATGTCTGTCTCCTGGAGTCCTGAATTTTTCACTGTATGTATTATAAAAATTACCTATTAATTGGTTTGGGGCCTGGCAAGAAAGAGGAAACTTTCTCCAATATTTGCCTAGAAATTTTCCCTAAAATTCTAGGGCAAGTCACTTTATCTCTTTAAGCTTGTTCCTTTATTTGTAAAATGGGAGTAATCCTGCATAGCTTACAAAGTTGCTGTGAGGATATATGTGAATTACATACAGTGGGTACTCAATAAATGATAATAATTGTCACTAATCTTTTATAGGTCCTTCAAAACTTAGATATATGAACCTCCTTAGTTCAGGAAAAACCCTAGATTAAGACTAACTTGATTCGTCCTGTCTTGATTGGTCTCAGTCTTCCATTTGAAAAATGCCACGTTAGATTAGCATTAAATTGGCATTCCATTGACCAAAGTTGGCCTGAAGATGTTTTGTTTTGTTTTTTTTACCTACATAGGATTTAAAGAAGAAAACCAAGCCAACATTTGAAAATTAAGATGTTTTAAAAAGAAATCTAGGGTTTCCTAGGTGGCGTGGTGGTTAAGAATCTGCCTGCCAATGCAGGGGACAAAGGTTCAATCCCTGCTCCAGGAAGATCCCACGTGCCATGGAGTAACTAAGCCCGTGCACCCCCCCCCCCCAAAATCTACTTTTCCAGCTTCTCTTGAAAAATCAAAAGATATGGCAATACCGAGCCCACATTCCTGCCTGGAAGCAATCCAGTGGGGGCCAAAAAGAAGCTGCCCCCTTAAGTAAGGCATGCATTCTCAGTTTTCTAGGGCTCCTCTGCCTTCTTTACTCATTTATATGATCTGCTCAGCCCTGTAGGCATTTCAACTTGTGCCCCTTTGGACAGCTGGAAACTGTCTGTGGTTGGCACAGAGCAGTCACTTAATTATTGAATCAGTGAATCACCTACTGTGTCTCCCCAGCACTCTTTCTTATCTGGCCATAAAAAGAAATCCAAGTTTATAGTTATTTGTGGTAGTTACTAAATAACTGATTTTCACTTTGCGAAGTGAATTGAATAAGTCTTTTCTATTAGTCAAAACAGACTGGGTTAGGCTGCGGTAACAAACAATCCCCACATCTTAGTGGCTTAAAACAACACATGTTTATTTCTTGCTTACTCACACAAACCTAGACACAAAATGAAAATACTCTCCTGTTTTCACACGCATGGAGACAGACATGAGTGCATAGGTATATACAGAATCACATGTCAAATAAATACCCTGGAACATGAACTCGTGCAAAAATCTATTTAGATACTGGTTAGCTTAAACTGCACAACTTTCTCTTTGTTGGGGGATTTTAAAAGGTCCCAGGACCCAAGGAAGGTAAGAGAATATCCACCTTCGGTCAAGGAAACAGCCATGCTACAAAATGAACCAAAAGCTAACAAAGTACGTGTGAGCTTTAAAAAAGCCTGAAGCTTGTACTACATTAAATTCCATGCACAAATCTGTACTTAAAATACCAAATATGCAATGACTGCAGACTCTTGCCCCCCTACCCCAGTGAGGCCTCTACCTCTGGGCTTCTAGCTTAGGAGGGAGATGGACCCTAGATGCCCAATATGCAGAGCCACGGAAGGGGCTGGACTGGGTCGGAGAGAGGGGCCAGCAGGCTGGAATCCTCTTCCTCCAGCAGGAGCTACAGGCAGGAAGGAAAGGGGCAGGACCAGGTCACATCCATTTCCCCTCCCAGTAAACCCTCTCTTTTTACCCCATCTAATCCAGGTCCATCTTTGTTCACCTGGATTATAGCAAACACTTCCTACTCACTGATTTTCCCACTTCTAGTCTTGCCTCATCCAATCCCTCCATCACAGCCACCATACCTGTCTTTCTAAAGTTTCTGAATATGTCCCTGCCTAGCCCAGAAACATTCCCTTGCTCTCCTTCATGTACAGTTGCTTGTCTAGATGCCTAAGCCTGGCATGCTTGACCTCCATGATCAGAAGCCCCTCGAAACTCATCTACTTCTATTCCAGCAGTTCCTCCAGGCCAGTTTCCTCACCTGTAGAGCATGCCCAATCCATTAATTTGGACAGGAGAAATCTCAGCCTTCCCTTTCTGTCCTCATAAGTGTTTCTCATGCCTCAAAATTCCTCTAGTTCTCTCCAGGTTTGTCACTGAGCTTAGTGAAGGCATCCAGGTTTCCCAAATAGAATGGAACTCCTTGAAGGCAGTTATCAAATCTCCTTCCAGGCCAGACCCTTTGTACCTCTTCAGCCCCTCTCCAGACTTCAGCAGGCAGCTTGGGTCCAGAGAAAAAGCCTTGGGTTGGAGTCAGGAGACCAGGCTTTGCCACTGTCTTGCTATACGACCTCAGGCAAATCCCTACCTCTCTCAGGCCTCACTTTCCTTGACATCAGGGCACTGGACATTTGCTTTTGAGCACAAAAAGGATAGAACAGATTCACTGAATAACTCTCAACTGTAATCCCAGGGGCTAGGTTGAAAAGCTTGGGGCCTGGGCCTGGGATCTTCAACTTGTCGACTTCCTGATCCCTTGGTTAGTCCCTGCTCACTCCAGTACCTCCATTTCTCAGTCATGCCTATCCCATACTCTTCTTTTAGGGAACAGGTTACCTGGTGGGCCACAGGGGTGGAGCAGGGAGATCCAGGCAGGGTTGGGGGGGCCAGAAGGGGTCAGGTGGGGTGCCTGAGATGAATCTTTCAGTCCCACAAGAGCCTCGGCTGCCTCCTGCTGCAGCTGCCACTCTGAGGAGGCAGAGGTCCAGGCCAGGCGAGAGGCTCCGGGGGCCTGCAAGGGAAAGGGAGAGAAGTAGACTGGGAATCTCCACTTTTGCCCACTCTTCAGGTGCTCCTCTGCCCCTGGTTACTTCATTATCCCCTACTCTTCCCTTCCCCAAGAGCAACTTCCTCCCAGGATCCTGGATCCCACTTCTTCCCCAGGACCTGTGGCTGCAGCAGAAGAGGGTCTGGGGTGCCACAGGGCTGGAGTATCAGAGTCGAGCATCTGGAAATAAGGAGAAAAAATGCCAGAGGATTAAACACATGGATAGACATGTACACGTGGGAAGAGGGGCAGGATTTTGCTATGTTCTGCTCTGGGAATCTGAGTGCCTGCTGGGTCATTAGGCTTTGTGGCCTTGGGCAAGTCCCTTCCTCTGTCTTGGCCTGCTTTGTTGTCTCTAAGATGAAAATATCTGTCAGCATCTTCCTCCCAGGGCTATGGTGACGATTATGGGAAATAATTGGTGTCAGTTTAAAAAACAAAACAAGGGACTTCCCTGGTGGCACAGTGGTTGGGAGTCCGCCTGCCAATGGAGGGGACATGGGTTCAAACCCTGGGCTGGGAAGATCCCACATGCCACAAAGCAACTAAGCCCATGTGCCACAACTACTGAAGCCACGTGCCTAGAGTCTGTGCTCCACAACAAGAGAAGCCACCGCTCGCCACAACTAGAGAAAGCCTGCATGCAGCAATGAAGACCCAATGCAGCCAAAAATAAATAAATAATAAACAAATCTAAAAAAAAAAAAGTTAAAAAAATAAAAAACAAAACAAAACTGACAAAACATTGAAATGACTGTTCCTGCCCTACCAGAGTCTGGTTTCCTTCCCTCCTAGTTCCCCAGTTCCCATGGAACTTGAGGAGCAGCTTGGCCCACCTTTAGGAAGCTTTCTCTAATGGCCTCTGGCCTCTCTCCTAGGCCTCTGAGGCTCTTACCATCATGTCGTTCCCTGCCCCCCCCCCCCCCCCCCCCGCACTTCAGCAGGCAGTTCAACCCTATCTCATTAATTCAAGTGGATTTAATAGCCACTATCTATTTAAGGCCAGGGCTAGTGCTAGGTGTATTCCATAGGTTTTTGCTAATCCTCATTATTATCAAGAGGTAGTAGTGTCTCCAATTTAATGATAGAAAAACAGGCTCAGAGAGGTAAAGATACTTGTACAAAGGTTCACAGCTAGGCAATGGTAGAGCTAGGAGAGCTCTGCCTCACCCTTTTCTTCTTTTTTACCATCTACTATGGTGTCCAGCACAGGGTTAGGAACATCATAAACATATCTTTTTCTCCCTACTCACGTGCGGGGCAGGGTAGAGGACCCTTGGGATTCTCCAGAAAGAGGAGCAGTCAGTATTGGGTGAGATCCTGTGCAGGTTGGGAGGGGCCCATGAGTGGGCAGCTGGAGGGCAGTGCCAGGGTCAAAGCCTAATGAGAATAAGAGAATTTAGAGTGTATGCAGAGGTCATAGATTCTGTCTTTCCTTTTCCTACCCTGTATCTTTTTCCTCTTCTTTTTCTGATATAGTGGTATATAGTCATTCAAATACCTATTGAATTAATGTTGAATTCATCTTACCAGGGAAAGGATGCAGAGGGACAGCAGGTTCTTGGCATAGCAAGCGGCACACCACTGGGGTTGGCATGGAAAGGCCTGTAGGCAGCCAGTGTCCAGGGGCCCAAGGGCCTGGAGGCACTGGAGTCCAGGGCAAAGGCAAGGCTTCTGAGGGACGGCTGAGCAGCAGAGGTCCCCGGGAGTTCTCCTGCAAGGGCAGGGGACATAGGTTGCAGTAAAGTACAACACTGGAGAAGGAATGGGTATGTTCTAGGATGGAGGTAGGACCCCAAAACCTCAGAGCTTGAAGGGTGGTAAAATCCCACCCCCGCATTTTGCCCATGGAATAGAAGTGATTTGCCTAAGATGACAGCAAGTAAGGGCTGGACCTAGAACCCAGGTGCTGAGGGCACAGAGAAAGGGATCTGGGCAGGGGCTAGGACAGGAGGCACTCCCTCAGGGCCCAGGTTTTCCTTACCTTCCCAGGGGGTGTCAGTGTCAGTGGGACTGCCCTATGGGGAGGCTGAGGCTGGGGTGCTATGTTCTCCTTCCCAGCTGTAAGGGAACAGGGAGAGCTTTGGTGAGCTCTTTCTCCTGAGTGCCATCCCACTTCAACCCCAAACTGAGTTCTCTGTCCCATTTCTACCCACAGATCTCACTACGTCCTCCCAACACTTAATCACATTTTATAGTTGGGGAGGGTGAGGACCAGAGAACAGAAACATCTTGCCAATTCAATGGCAGGACTGGGACTCTTTTTCCTACTTAGCCTTTCTCTGCCAAAATTCCTGCCCTGGCCCTGGCCAGAGACACTCACGGTGGACCCCTGGTTGAGTGCCTCCTTTCTTGACATGGCAGGGAGCTTTGGGAGGAGCTGCCCCTCTCCTCATCAGTCCCTGAGCCAGGTGCCTCTTTAGCTGTGCCTCCTGCTGCCTACGCAAGGCCACCTGGGCAGCCATGACCCTTCGGCGCTCCCTAAAGGGGGAGGGGGGTGGCACGTCAAAAGTCAAGTCAGCCACCTCTTAGATGAGGCCCATCCTCTCCCTTCCCTAGATCTCATACTCACAAGATGAGGACACATTTGTGACACTCGCAAGCCTGAAAGAGGCAGAGGCGCTTGTGGCCCTTGAGGTGGGCAGTGACACCGTGATTGCGGCAGCGGGCGCAGGTTGGAGAGCGACTGATAGCTCTCCTGGGAATAAGCTCCATGCCCTGGGGGGCTTTGGTCTCACCCCCTGTGGCAGAGTCTGAAGGGCAGTGGTAGACTGCAGGCATTTCACTGGGTTCCATGGATCTAGAGGCAGGAATGGAGGGTCAGGGTGGCCATGTGGGCCCTCTCCTGACCAGCCCTCTTGCCTCTGGAAGGCCATGCCTGATGGGTTTTTCCATTTCGCCCACCCCTGGACTCAGCTGTCACCCTTGCTTCTCCCCTGGCTTTCTCCTTTCTTCACCCTTCCTCGGGCATATTTATTCCGAAGAACCTCTCTCCTCTTTCCTTTCTCATGTATCTTTCGATCCAAACATTATTCTCTGCCCACCTGTACCTTCCCAGACACAAATCCCAGTTCTAGGCATACTCGCGCACTCTCACCCCCTGCAACAGTTCTTACACCCCCTTTCCACCAACACCCCACTCCCACAGTTTCCCTGGCATCCTCTTCAACAATCATCATCCTTCCCTCCTGTATTTATCCAATTCCCACATGTACATTTATGCTCCCCTTTCAATTCTTAGCCTCAGGTACGCCCAACAGTTTAATTTCCCCCTCACCCCTTTTAATCAGACCACTCCCTTGCACCTCAGTAACTATATCGTTTTCATGGATCCCTTGTTTCACTTTCAAGGATTATTCCATTCTCCCAGCAAAGGTTTACTGAACCCCTTCCACGTGCCAGTCCCTGATCTAGGCCCAAAGCCCCCTCCCACGGCCCAGATTCCTCTCTTGCACCCACACGCTTTCCAAACGGAGGCAAACCTGCGCAGTCGCTGCGCCCGACCTTTACGCGCCTTCGCCCACTCCCAACAAGTAGCTTCGAGCCGCGCCCGCCCCACCTCCCCACGCAGCTGTTCCCCGCGCGCACCCCCTTCTGCAGCTCTCTCCCCAAATGCTGGGTCCGAGGCCCCGTCCCGCTCCAGGGTCCCAGGGAGGGGGCGGGGCTCGGGGAGGGGGCCCCGGGGCCCCGGGGCCTCGGGGTGGGGGAGGGGCGAGGGGGGCGCGAGAAGCTAGGAGCGCGAGGGGCAGGCGAGGACATGTCTGGGGCGGGGAGTCCAGCGCCAGAGAGGGAGGGGAAGGGACAGGGAGAGGCGGGGTCGTGTTCGCGTCGTCAGCCTGCGGTTACCACAGCCTCGAGCAGAGTTAAACTCAGTCAGAAGAAGGCGAAAAGAGGCGGTGAGGTAGTGGCGTGAGGAACGGCCGAGCTCGTGCCACTTTTCCCACCCCTTTCTCACAAGGACCAATGAGCTTCAAGCGGCACCTCCTACCGCCGAGTCGAGCGACCAATGCACTTCAAGATCCTGCACTGACGGCCCACCCTTTTACTTCCGGGCCGCTTCTCCTCACGCTGGACTAGCCAATAGCGCGTCGAGTTGAGGCTTGCGCCACTACTTTCTCCCCTTGTGATTTGCCTTCCCAGATTGTTCTCACCCCTTTTGGGGAGGTGGCCAATGGGCCGTCGAGTACCAATTCCAGGACTAGGCTGGCCCTGCCCCCCAGGAACGGCTGCCAGGTCCACCCTCCAGCCAGCCGTGACCTGGACTCATCTGCGCACGCGCAGTTTTGCCCTCCGGCCTCCACAGCACCGCTGGCGCGTTTTGAGCAATTGGCCTAGACTCTGCTCGGGCGGCTCCTCTTCGCTGCGTGGACCCGTGTTTTCTCTCGCTTCTCTCCTGCTGCCCCAGCTCCCGATCCACCCTTCTCCTTTTATGTTCCCCGCCCCGTGATATTCCTGTTTCCTTCTCGGGTCCCACATTCTCACGCCAAGCCCCTTTCCTTGTGTCTCTTATCGTCCGTGCTGGTGCTGATTTTCCTAAATTTTGACTTTTACTTTCTCTGAGGGTCTCTCTTCTGTTCATCCTGCTGATTTTCAGAACCCCTTTCTCCACGTGCCTCATTCCCTCATAGCCCGCCCTACTTCTCCTCCCACCCCCCTCTTTGATTCCCGAGGCTTCTGTGGTGGTTTTTGTCTTTTTAACCCTTTCCACCCTCTGGGTTCATCTTCCTCCCGGATTTCATCCCGTTCTCGGGGCTCCACTCTGTAATTGTAGACTTCTCTGTGCATCTCTATTAGACCCATCTCACGATTTCCCTCCCCATTCTGTGTTGTCCTCTTTTCTCTGTCCATCCCACGCTCTCTCCTTTTCTCTCTTTGAGCCTCTAAGATTGCCTCCTCTCTCCCCTGAGATCCTGGTCTTTGTGCCCCACTCCTCATTTTTCTGCCACTCTACTCCCTGCAAGGTCCATCCCATCAATTTGCTTCTCCTTCTCCTTCTCTGTGTGGTTTCTCTTTTGTAGGGATAGCATCTCCTCTGACCACTACTCCATCCCTTTTCTCTTGAGGATTTCATTCCACCCTTTTCTGGTTCTGTCCGTGCTTGTGCTCAGATTGCTGGGTGCTGTCGTTTTGCATTCCAGGCTGGTGTGTGCCATCTTCTCTGCTTGGTTCAACTCCTTTGTTTGATCCTTTGTCAGCCTTCCTTTCCCCTTCTTGTGTCGCATCTTTTCTGCTGGTCTTGGCCTCTTATTTTGCCGCAGATTTCTGGCTTACAGATCCTGTGTCAGGTGTTCTGGACAGAAACGGGTGGCAGAAGTGACCTCTAGCTGGACTGCTGTGCAGGGGAGCAGTACTAGACAAAGTTGGAAAGGTTATTAGGGGCCAATCTGGGGGATGAAGGGTGAGGGTGTGTGGGATGTTTGAATGCCAGCTAAAGCGGTCAACCTTGATAGTTGAGAGAGAGATAGGGGGACCAACATTTTTGGAGAGCTTAGCACTTGCCTGCCATTTTATACTAATAATCTTATTAATTTTCAACAATGACCCTATGAGATATATTATTAATATATTTTATACGTAAGTTCAATAAGATGCACAAGATTGCACAGCTAGTCAGTGGAGACGTAAAGATTCCAACCTTGGTCTGTTTTTAAGTCCAAAGTCTATGAACTTTGTACTACCTACAGTGTTTTAGTTACTTCCAGTGATCCCCAATTCCCCACTTTTATTCCCTAACTGTCCCATAGGCACTCATTTCAGGTGACTAATGTATATCCATTAGATTGTGTGTGTTCTTGCAAGATGCGCAGTGTTTTATGTGCATGATGTTTTAATGTATGCAAGTGACTGTATTATTTGTCATTTAAAATAATCAGCACTGTGTTTTTATGATCCATCCATGTGCATGTGATACTTACATCTAACCAGTTGCTTCTAACCGCTACATGCTATTCCATGGTGTGCATTCCCTGCATGTTGCATGTTCACTAGGTCTCAGGGAGGGACACCCACATTGCCTTCGGCTCACTGTCACCACAATAATGCTGCATCTTTGTATGTGTTCCTTTGTAGTTGATGGTGGAAATCTCTGTTATGTGTACCTAGGATATACCAGAGATGGCTATTTTTAAACCTAATTTGACTAACTATTGCCAGTATTGCCATACAATAATGGATACTTTGGGCCTGAGACACTGATCAGAACTCTCAGCTCCTCCATTCCTCAGGGTCCAGAAGAGGACCCTATCCCTGGCCCCAGCTACCCCCTGAGCAGCAGTGCACAAGGGTCTCTGTAGCCCCACAGTCCTACCAATGCTCATATTTTTCCAGCTTTCTGATCCCTCGCCAGTCTGATAGATGCACGTTTGGATACATTGCATTTCTCTGATTATTGAGCTCAAGTGTTTCTTCACATGCTTGTTAGCCTTTCTGGTTTACTTTTCTGAGAATTGCCTCTTCATGTGCTTGGCCCATCCCCTACTGGGGTTGATCTCTTTTTCTTGTCAATTTTCCTGAGATCCTTGACCATTCTCATTGGTTTAAGACTTTGCACATGCTCCTCTTATGCCAATTTTGGCATTTCGTATTATTTTAGAAACTTATCCACTTCACCTAGGTTTTCAAATTTATAAATGTAGAGTTGTTAATAACACTTTTATTATTCTTAGAACATATGATGTCTGTTAATTCCTATTTTTCATTCTGTATTTTCATCTGTTTTTTTCTTGATTAGATTTGCTGGAGAATTATCTTAGTAATATTGTCAAATATTTGTTTTTTGTAATAATGTTTTGTTGTTTTCTATTTCATTGATTTCTGTCATCTTTATTTCTATCACTTTTGGGGGGGGGGATGCTTTGTTGCCCCTTATATAACTTCTTGAGTTAATTCATAAACATATTTTGTAATTCTTGTTTCCTAATGAGTATATTTAAATTATGTTTACTTCTAAATATTGATTTAGAAATCAGCTTTCCAAATTTTGATGTGAGTTAAAAAAACCTTTTGATTTTGAAATGATTATTGGCTCACAAGAAGTTGAAAAAATAGAGTCTAAACTCTTCTTCCAGTTCCCCATAGGGACATTCTGTATACCTGTACTATATGAACAGGAAGTTGACATTGGTACAATACTCAACTAAATTACAGGCCTTATTCAATTTTCGTTAGATTTTACATGTACGTGTGTGTGTGACATGCAGTATGTTTGCTATTATTCAGTTCTAAATACCTTTTAATTTCTTTTTCGAGTCAAGGGTTATTTAGTAATATGTCAGTTAACTTCCACACACACATTTGTTGTTCTGATCTCATTGTCTCTGAATGGAGAACAGCCTGTATAGTAGCAATCCTTTGAATAAGACAGCATCCTCTGTTCAGTACCATATCCAGTGGCAGAACCTAAACAGAAGAGTGAGAGTCAGGATTTGAGAAGCTAATGTGGATTTGGGTTAGGTTGGAGGGGAGACTATGGAGATGGGAAGACCTGTGTCCCTGAAGGTCTCAGGGAGCCTATGTCACAGAAACTGATAATCAACTTTCTGCTCCAGAAACAGTGACCCAGAGGCTGGCAAGAACTGTGCTTGAGACCTAGATTGAAATTGATTCCAGACCGAGCTCCAGCATCCAGGATCCAGACACAGGACCATGGGACCTCAGCATTTGAGCCCTGTGCAGCTTCTCTGTCTCCTAGGGGCCATTTCCACTCCACCTTGTATGTCCTGTTGGGCTAGATGCTTAGGGACCCTCTTGGCTGGGGTGGGTGGGGGGCTGAATTCATGTTACTGGGGGAAGGACAGCTGCATATCTGGGTCCCTGGGGAGACAGAACTGTGGAGGCTGAGCTCTTGATTGGAGGTTCAGGGGCTGAGAAGGGAATGTGAGTGGGCAGATGACTGGAAGAACATTCTCTTTTAGGGGCTGGAGCTCTTTTGTGCTATGAAGCAACATCTTCACTCTTCAGAGCTGTTGGTCTCCATAGATGGCAGTGGCTTCTGATGAGGAGCATGGTGTGTAAACTGAATGAGGGCTGTGAGGAGACACTGGTGTTCATCGAGACAGGTGAAGGGCGGTGACTTTGCTACATTTTTTTTACTTGCTCTTCTGACCCCCAGCTCTATTCCCAGCAGCCAGGGTCTCTGGACTTCTGAGTTGCAGATATTTACCCCATTATATGTTTGGGAACAGCATCAAGACACCAGCAGGAGAGGAGCAGGACCCAGCTGGTTGCGGTGTGGGCTGGATAAGAAGGCAGAAAGGAGGTGGACAGATCCCAGGAGGAGGGGGGACTCTGGGAGAGAAGACAAATTTGGGACACAAGGGAGAGAGAAGCAGAGGGGCTCCTGTGGGGAGAAGAGTGAGGAGAGGCAGGTGAGATCTGGGAAATCTGAGCAGCGAGTGGACAGCAGGGGAGAGGCAAAGTTGGTGATGGGGCAGAGTGAGCAGGAGGAGCAGGGGGTGGGGTGGGAGGTTGGACCGGATGTGGCTGATGACACTGATCAGAGCTCTCCAATGTTCTGCTCCTCAGGGACCAAAAAGGGAATTGTGGGTTTTAAAGGCTGCAGCCCAGCCTCATCTTACCCCCCGCAAGTCTCCTACCTCGTTTCACCGCCCGGATTGTCCATTGCCTCCTATAGCCGTATCTGCCGGACATATCTCTGCAATAACCTCACCAACATGGATTATTTTGTGAAACTCAAGGCCAAGACTCCTAAGACTTTAGCGTTTTCTTCCCATAGTTGCCCAAGCTGTGTGGGCGAGCACTCTAAGGACTGCCTCCCAAATTTTGTTACCACTGAGCGTTGTCCCAATGACGCTACTAACTGTTACAGTTCCACCTTAAGATTTCAGGCAGGTGAGAGAAGAGAAACTTTCTTTCTCAGGTGTCTGCTCTAGGCCTTCTGCCTTCCCATCTTTGAGGGAGGTGGGTGGGACTCAGAGAGGGAATAGGGGGAATTCCAAGGAGGGGTGGGGGAAGGTGCCTGGTGCCCGAGTGTTTGGTGGGAAAGCAGGTGTCTTGGTTTGTGAGGGGTGTCTGGAAGGAGGCGCAGGATGTTTGAATCTTGAAAGTGTCTCTGACTCCTCCCTTTCTTCCTTACAGGGTCTCTCAATACCACCTTCCTCCTCATGGGCTGTGCTCGTGAATACACCAATATTTTAGCCCATTTTCACCATATTGGGAGCATCAGAGTGACTGAGGTCCTCAACATCTTAGAGAAGGCCCAGTTTGCTGGTGCAGAGCCCTCTAGTCAGAGTCCTGCTTGGGGCATCCTCTTAGGCCTCCTGTTTGCCTTCAGGGACTGACACTCTAGCTGGACCAGACAAACACCCCTACCCCTTCACATAGTGAAATAAAGTTACAGAGTTGCCTTTCTGCTTGGTCCTGTGGTCCATGAGGGTTGCAGAGGCGCGAAAGGCCTGAGGAGGGCCAGTTGTGTCCAGGGAGGCAGAGGGGAGGGACAGGCAATGGGCAGTGCTTGCTGTAAAGTGACCGGGGGCTTGGGAAGGAGGATTGTTGGCAAAGTGACGGAATCATGCCCAGCCTGTGGGAGGAACCCAAACACTCTCCTTTTCCTCCTCCTCCTGGGGACCTGAGTTCTAGCCTGGGTTCAGCCATTGACTTCGAAATCCTGGCCAAATCCTCTCCCTTTTCTGGGCCTCCATTTCCTCCCCTTTTGAATGAAGGCCTTGTAGGGAAGTCATAGGGGTTATAAATTCAATTTGAATATAGTTTAAAACCATATATTTTATGATAAAGGGCCTTTAACTTAAGATGGCCAAAGCACTGATATATATATTTGCCGTAAAGAGAATTATAGGAATTTTATTTTTCTGATATATTAGAAGTTACTTAATAAAGACTTGTTTCCATTAAAAATAAAATGAAGGCCTTATGAATTAGAACTGCGGCTCATTAGGGTGAATTTTAAATACTTACCGAGTGTCTACTTGGTATGTGTCAGATACTGTGCTAGTATCTGGTTAGGGTTTTGTTTGTTTGTTTTGTTTTGCTTTGTTTTTGGTGCAAAAAATTTATGAAATAAAAATGGACATGGATACAAAGGGTATGTGTTGTGTGAGTGAGATATGTTTTGAGCCAGCCAGACTCAAGGTTGCAAGGTCACTTTTTTCCCAGCTTTACTGAGGTATAATTGACAAAATTGCAATGTATTTAAAGTGTACAGCATGATGATTTGATACATGTATACATTGTAAAATGATTCCTACCATTGAGTTAACTAACACATTCATCACCTCGCATATGTACCTTTTTGGTTTTTTTGTGGTGAGAACACAAGTTCCATTCTCTTAGCAAATTGCAATTATATAATACAGTATTATCAACTATAGTCAACATGTTATACATTAGATCCTCAGACCCTACTCATCGTATAACTGAAAGTTTGTACTCTTTTACCAACTTTTCTCTATTTCCCCCAACCCTAGCCCCTAGCAACCACTTTTTGAATCTCTGTTTCTATGAGGTCAAGTTTTTTTTTAGGATTTCATGAGTGATATCATGCAGTATTGTTTTTTGCCTTTCCCCCCCCATTTTTATTGAAATGTAGTTGATTTACAATGTTGCGTTAATTACTGCTATATAGCAAAGTGATTCAGTTATATATACATTCTTTTAAAAAATATTCTTTTCCATTATGGTGTATCATAGAATATTGAATATAGTTCCCTGTTCTATACAGTGGGACCTTGTTATTTATCCATTCTATATATGAAAGCTTATATCTGCTAACCCCAACCTCCCACTCCATACATCCCCCAACCCCCTTCCCCTTGGAAACCACCAGTCTGTTCTCTCTGTCCGTGATTCTGTTTCTGTTTCATAGATAGGTTCATTTGTGTCATATTTTAGATTCCACATATAAGTGGTATCATATGGTATTTGTCTGTCTCTTTCTGACTTACTTCATTTAGTATGATAATCTCTAGTTGCATCCATGTTGCTGCAAATGGCATTATTTCATTCTTCTCTATGGCTGAGTAGTATTCTATTACATATATGTACCACATCTTTTTTATCCATACTCTGGCTGTAGAATTTATTTTAATTAACTTTTAGAAAAGAGAAATACATCATTTTTTGACACAATCTCCTTGCTTTTTTAAAAAAATAAATTTATTTATTTATTTATTGGCTGCATTGGGTCTTCGCTGCTGTGTGCAGGCTTTCTCTACTTGCAGCAAGTGGGGGCTACTCTTCACTGTGGTGTGCAGGCTGCTCATTGCGGTGGCTTCTCTTGTTGCGGAGCACAGGCTCTAGGCATGTGGGCTTCAGTAGTTGTGGCTCACGGGCTCTAGAGCACAGGCTCAGTAGTTGTGGCCCATGGGCTTAGTTGCTCCTCAGCTTGTGAGATCTTCCCAGACCAGGGCTCGAACCCATGTCCCCTGCATTGGCAGGTGGGTTCTTAACCACTGTGTCACCGGGGAAGTCCCTCTCCTTGCTTTGCAATACACTTTGTCCATCTGTCAACAAGGTTTCATATTCCCTCATTAAAAAATGTTTTAGGCTAAGTGAGCCACAAATGCACCGCTGTCTTCATTTCTTCATCAGAAGTGAATCCTGTTCCTTCTTGATGACTAACACTTTTGCGACCTTCCTTGAACTTTTCTATCCATTCATACACACTTCTTCGCGACAAAGCACTGTCTCCATACTGTGCACAAAGTCTTCGGTAAATAATGGCACCAGGTACACTGCCAGACCACAAAAAGCAAATCACTGCACGCTGCTTTTCTTTTGTACAAATTGCAAGTGGGACATCCATGTTTGCTCACACCGCAGTTACAAATGAACTGATGTAATACATTCACACCTGCACAGCAGTGACTGGGGAGACAGTAGCCTTGAATGGAAAGCGCTGATAAGACAGTGTGGCCAACAGAAGTTTTAATATAACTGGAGTGCGGATCATTTTTGACTCACTGTCATATTTACTATGTACAAAATATTATATGTAACAAAAATATTGGATATGGAGTGTGATGTAATGAACCCCACAAATATATCACTCAACCTAAGAAATAGGCTATCAGGAGAAACTTGCATCTTACCTATACGTTTCTTCCTATCACATCTCCTTGCCTCCTTTCGTGAAGTAACCACCACCCTACATTTTACTTGGCTTGGATTTTTAAGTACTGTGTTCACATATGCGTAATATGTGTAAATAAGAAATGATGTTTAGATTTGCTTCCTTTTGTAAAATGGTTTATCATATACATAGTTTTCTGGAACTTGCTTTTTAAAAATTCACCATCATATTTCTAATATTCGTCCATGTTCCACTGTGTGGTTTTGTTCTTGCATTTTCATTGATGTATCATCTCCTGTTGTGTTATTGTATCACAATACAGTTCTTGTCAGTTATGCTTAGATTTCCCCTCTCCCCACCCTCTCAGTTTTTGGACTTATTGGTGCTGTGAATATTCTTGTACATGTCCCCTTGTGCTTATGTGTAAGAGTTTCTCCTTGGTATACCCCCAGGAATGGAATTACTGGGCTGCAGGTTTGTTCAGCTTTGGGAAATAATGTCGAATTGTTTTCCAAAGTAGTGGGAGCAATTTTACATTACTGGTGAGAGAGTAAAGAGTTCTTGTTTGTCCACATGACCTCCAATTTTTCAAACTTTAAAGTTTTTGCCAATCTGGTGGCTGTAAAATGACATCTCGTTGTGGTCCGAGCAAGTATCTCCCTGATTACTAAGTATTGAGTGTCTTTCCATATGTATATTGGCTGTGCTTCTTTTGTAAAATGCTTATTTATTTTATTTTTTTGGTTTCTTTTTCTATAGGATTGTTTATCATTTTCTTATTGTTATGTAGGATTTCCTTATGTATGCATATATATTATGTACTAATTCTTTGTCAGATGATTTGTCTTCATTTCTTATGGTCTGTTTTGAAGAATAGGATTTTAGTGTTGAACTTATCAATCTTCCAGCTTTATGACTGATTCCTCTTGTGCTTTGCTTAAGAGATCTTTCTCAGGAATTCCCCAATGGTCAAGTGGTTAGGATACGGCACTTTCACTGGCGGGATCCAGGTTCAATCCCTGGTCCAGGAACTAAGATCCTGCAAGATGCACAGCGCAGCCACACACACACACAAAAAAAAAAAAAAAAAAAAAAGAAAGAAAGAAAGACAGAAAGAAAGAAAGAAGAAAAAAAACAAAAAAAGGAAAGAAAAGAAAAAAAAAAGGCTGCATCGTTAACATGGCAGTAAGGTCCTCAACAGTCTGATTCCATCCATGTTTCCAGACTGAGTCTTCTACAATAACTCCTTTGACACACTGGTGGATTACTAGCTATCTCATTATGAAATATCATTTAAAAAAAAAGAGAGAGAGAGAGAGATCTTTCTCTGCCCCAGAATCCCAAAATGCTCTCTTTTGTTTCCTCCAAAAGAGTAAGTTTGGCTTTTCACATTTAAGATCTTATTTATTTAGAATTGATTTTTGTATTTCTTTGAGATAGGAGTCTATTTTCATTTTTTCATATGGATAATTAATTGCCCGTCCCCCTTTATTGAATAATTCCTTCTTTCCCCATCTATCTGCAATGACATCTTGGTTGTATTTCAAAGTTTCATATTTGTGAGTCTGTTTCTGGAATCCCTACTTTTCCATTGATTAATTTACCTACTCATGTGCCAACAATATACTGTCTTAATTTTTATAGCTTTATAATAAATCTTTATACCTGATACAACAAGTCATTTCCCCTCCCCACCTTTTCTTCATCTTTAGGAGAACCTTGGCTATTCTTGGGCTTTTGTACTTCCCTGTAAATTTGGGATCAGCTTGTGAAGTTCCAAGAAATCCGTGTTGGGATTTTGATTGGAATTTCATTGAATAATAGCTGATTTAGGGGAGAGTTTATATATTTATGAAATTGAGCCTTTCTATCCGTGAGTGAACATGTGACATCTCTCCATTTATTTAAGAATTAATATTTTTTAATAAAGTTTTAAATTTTCTTCATTAGGATCCTGCACAGCTTCTGTTAATTTATTCCAAAATAATCTATAGTGTTTGTTATTATAACTGACTTCTTTTTAATATTACACTTTCTATTTGTTTTTTTTTTAATTTTTATTTTTAAAAAAATCTTCATGCTTTTTAAAGTGTCTTTTAAAAATATTTACTTACTTACTTAATTATTTATTTATTGACTGTGTTGGGTCTTTGTTGTTGTGCGTGGGCTTTCTTTAGTGGTGTTGAGTGGGGGCTACTCTCCATTGCAGTGCTCAGGCTTCTCATTATGGTAGCTTCTCTTGCTGCAGAGCACAAGCTCTAGGTGCTCGGGCTTTAGTAGTTGCAGCACGCGGGCTCAGTAGTTGTGACTCACGGGCTCTAGAGGGCAGGCTCAGTAGTTGTGGCACATGGGCTTAGTTGCTTCGCGGTATGTGGGATCTTCCCAGACCAGGGCTGGAACTTGTGTCCCCTGCATTGGCAGGTGGATTCTTAACCACTGCGCCACCAGGGAAGTCCTTTCTATTTGTTTTAATTTATAGAAATGCAATAGATTTTTTGTACAGGATATTGATCTTAAAGCCAGACATCTTATTTTACTAGCCTATTTTATTATTTCTAATAATTTGTTTGTAGAGGTTTTTAAGGGTTTTCTGTGTAGATAATAATCATCTGTGAATAATGACAGTTGATCTGTGCTGGCTGGGACATCCAGTACAGTAGTGACAATGCTGGGCATTCTTGAGTTGTTCCTGATTTTAAGTGTAATGCTGCCACTTCTCTATAAACAATGCTTGCTGTTTCCTTGTTTGTTTGCTAGCTTTTTTGAGGGGGATAGATTTTTTTCCTCAGCTTTGTTGAGATATAATTGACATGTAACACTTATTTAGGTTGTACAATGTCATGATTTGAAACACATGTATATTGCCAAATGATTACTACCATAGCGTTAGCTAAAACCTCCATCACGTCACATAATTACCATTTCCTGTTTGTGGTGAGACCATTTAAAGTCTACTCTCTTAGCGCTTTCAAGTATACATTACAGTATTATTAACTATAATCACCATGCTGTACATATCCCCAGAACTTATTCATTTTATAACTGGAAGTTTGTACCCTTTGAGCAACATTTCCTCATTTCCCCTACCCCCCAGCTCCTGGTAACTACCATTCTCCTCTCTGTTTCTATGCATTTGGCTTTTTTAGATTCCACCTGTAACTGATATCATATAGTATTTGTCTTTTCTGTCCGACTTATTTCAGTTAGCATATGCCCTCAAAGTCCATCCACGTTTTCGCAAATGGCAAGATTTCCTTCTTTTTCATAGCTGAATAATATTCCATCTGTCTATCTATCTATCTCACCTCATCTTTTCATCTTTATCCATTCATCCATTGATAGACACTTAAGTTGTTTTCATATCTTGGCTATAGTGAATAATGCTGCAAAGAACATGGGAATGTAGATTTTGTTAGGTATTGTTTTTTTAAAAAATAAATTTATGTATTTATTGGCTGTGTTGTGTCTTTGTTGCTGTGCACGAGCTTTCTTTAGTCGTGGTGAGTGGGGGCTACTCTTTGTTGTGGTGTGCAGGCTTCTCATTGCAGTGGCTTCTCTTATTGCAGAGCACAGGCTCTAGGCAGGCTTCAGTAGTTGTGGCATGTGGGCTCAGTAGTTGTGGTACACGGGCTTAGTTGCTCCGAGGCATGTGGGATCTTCCTGAACCAGGGATCAAACCCATGTCCCCTGCATTGGCAGGCAAATTCTTAATGACTGCACCACCAGGGAAGTCCCTATTGTTAGATATTCTTGATGCAAATATTATTAAATGATTTTTCTGTGTCAATTGAGATAATCATGAGTTTTCCCTTTGACCTGTTAATGTGGCATATGATGTAGATATTTTAAAACTTTAAAAATTGATGTATTACATACAAAGAAGTGTACAAATCATAACTGTATTGCTTAATGACTTTAAAAACTGAACACACCCATGTATCTAGCAGCTAGATCAGGAAACAAAACATTGCTAGTATCCTAGAAGCTCCTGCCCCCTTCCATTTATAGGTTTATAATATTAAATCACCTTTGTTTTTCTGGACCAACAAAATTTAGTCATAGCCTATCATCTTTTTTCGTATACTGCTGGATTTGGTTTGCTAAAACCTTGTTTAAGATTTTTGCATCTCTGTTCCTAAGTGTGACTGGCCTGACATTTCCCCTTTGGTTCTGGTTTTAATCTCAGAATAAGTTGAGAACTATCTCTCTTTTTCTCCTACTATGTGGAAGAATTTGATCTGTGAACAGAGTTCCAGAGCTTTATAGCGCAATAACAAAAGGATCTAATTTTTGTACCATTGAAGTACCAGAAGTAGAGCAAAAGAAAACGTGGACTATACTACCAACTGTAAAATAGTCAGTGGGAAGTTGTTGTATAACAAAGGGAGTCCAACTTGAGTATGGAAGATGCCTTAGAGGACTGGGGCGGGGAGGGTGGGGGGGACTCGAGGGGACTCAAGGAAGGGAGAAAATACGGGAATATGTGTATAAAAACAGATGATTGAACCTGGTGTACCCCCCCAAAAAAAATAAAAAAAATAAAAAATAAAAAATAAAATAAGAAAACGTGGACTGAAAAAATATTTGAAGAAATAATCACTCATGAAGTTGAGTGAACTCAAAATAAGATAAACCTTAACAAATTCACACTAAGATACATAGCAAACTTTTAAAAACTGAAGACAAAGGAAAAAAATTTTTAAAAATCCAGAGAAACAACACATTTCCTATTCAGGAACTCTGAATAACAGGAGATTTTGTACCTGAAAACATGGACACCAGAAGGAAGTGGCACATTTTTCAAGTGCTGAAAGAACTGTTAACTAAGAATTCTATATCTGGCAAATTTATCCTTTGAGAATGAAAGGGAAATCAGGAAATTGTCTTATGAAGGAAGACTACTAGAATTTGTTGGTAGCTGACCTACTTTTAAAGAATGACCAAAGGAAAGAATGTCCAGTTCATCCTCTTAAATTGCTTAGGCTTGGTGTCATATCTAAAATCTAATCAAATTTAAAATAATTTAAATCATACAGAGTATGTTCTCTGACAATTATAGGATCATACTAGAAATCAGCTTCAGAAAGACAACAGGAAAGTCTCCAAAACACTTGGAAAGTAAACAACGTATTTCTGAATAATCTTTGGGCCAGAGAGGAAATATCAAAGGAAATTTAAAAATACACAGAATTAAATTAGGTACTAAATAAAAAACCCACCACCATTTGTAGGATGCAGCTTATGTAGTGCCGAGAAGGGTATTTATGCAAAAAATGTTTACATTAGAAAAGAGGAAATACCTCAAATTGATAATCTGTTTCTATCAAAAGAAACTAGAAAAATGACAGCAAAAAGAACCCAACTCAAAGCAGAAGAAAAGAAATAAAAGATAAGAGCACCCAGGTGACCCTTACACTAGGTGCCGTCAGTGGACGGATTAGACCTGAACCACTGGGAAGGGCAGGGCTGAGTCTGGAGGGTCAGAGCTGGTTTTGTGAGTGGGATGTGGATGGGAATGAGGGACTTGGGATGACTGTGAGGGCCCCAGTCTTTTCTCTTCACCTAGAGGTTGCAGGCAGACAGAGCAGCCCTCTGGTGTTGGGTTCTACCTTGGGAGATATGTCTTCATGTTCCGCTGGTCCCTCAGACAAAATGTTTGCTCTACTGGGAAGGACACCAGGCACAGGGCTCAGCCTGGAGGAGCTGGGAGAGTAGCCCAGGGGCTCTGCTCAACCCTGCTGCCTGGGGATCACAGCTGGGGATCAGGGAACAGGAGGCTGTTCTCAGGGGGTGCTGGACGGGTTGGGTGATGGACGGGTGTGTTTCCAAGGTCAGGCACCGAGGGTCAGAGGTTAATCATGAAATATTCCCTCAATGTTATAAGCGAGACAGTTGCCTAACTCTCAGGGGGTGGGGAGATTCCCTGAGAGGCCAGAGTGAGTTCTCAGTCTCCCCAGGGCCACATTCTGGGTGCAGCATTCAGCCATGTGGCAAGTTGTAAAGGATGTGACAAAAAGTAATATCCAGGGACTTCCCTGGTGGTCCAGTGGTTAAGACTCCGTGCTGCCAATGCAGGGGGCCCGCATTCGATCCCTGGTCAGGGAACTAGATCCTGCATGCTGCAACTAAGACCCAGAGCAACCAAATAAATAAACAAATATTAAAAAAACAAAGTAACGTCCAGACACGTGCAAAAGGTTCACGACTTATAAATTAGAGCAAATTGGGTTATCCCTTAAAACATTCTGCCTCGTTTCACCTTTCTTACAGAAGGAATAGAAATGGGCAGGATTTCCAGCCGTCCCTTCTCATTATGTCCTCCCTGCTGCAGCGCCTTGGATGAGCACCGCAGAGACACTGTCCGTGGTGCTGACGAACACCAGTTACCCAAGGAAACTGCGCCTGCTTTCTTTTCATCCTTAACAACTGAATATTACTAACAAGGAAGAGGTGGAGAGGGCTTCAGGGAGGGTTGACTGGCCTCTGTCTCCGTGGCTCAGGGCAGTGAGGGTGCTGTGAACATATTTATAGGAACTGACCCCACAGTCAGGATGGCCAATTCCAGGTTGCCCATGAGCAGTTTATAGTGAGAGAAGACGATGACCACAGCATTGAGGGGTGTGGTAGAGAGAACAAGGGCCCCTCAAATATACCCACACCATAACACCCAGAATCTGTGAATACGTCCCATGATAAAGAAAATTTACAAATTAAATTAAAGATCATATGATTAGGAGAATATGGTTGGTTATCTGGCTGGGTCTAATATAACCACGAGGGTCCTTATAAGTGAAAGAGGGAGGCAGGAGAGGCAGAGCCAGAGAAGATGTGATGATGGAAGCAGAACATGGAGAGACTTCAAGTTGCCACACTGAAGATGGAGGAAGGGGCCACAAGCCAAGGAAAGCCAGCAGCCTCTAACAGCTCGGAAAGGCAAGGAAAAAAACTTTCCCCTAGAGCCTCCAGAAAGAACAGAGTTATGTTGACATCCTGGTTTCTGTTATTTTATACCACTGGTTTGTGATAATTTGCTAGGGCAGCAATAGGAAACAACAAGAGGCGTCACCTTCTCTAACCCAACATTGTGTGCATGTGAGATAAGGAGTATCTCAGAGCTAAATCACGGTGTGAAACTTAGCAGGTTTTGTAACTATCTCTTTTTTTAATTTAATTTATTTATTTATTATTTTTTGGGGGTACACCAAGTTCAATCATCTGTTATTATACACACATCCCTTGTAACTATCTCTTATCTCGGTAACAAACAACACTCAGGCAATGGCAGAACATCCCCCTAAACTCTGGGCTCTGTGTCTTAGTGCGTGGACCACTTTTGTTTATGTGAATGTGGGCAAACTGATCCAAGTGAACCTATATGGGAAGATCACCCTTCCCAGGTGACATCAGTTCTTCAAGGACAGACTGAGAACTGCTGGCCAGGTGTGTGGAGGGGGTTGTAGGTGAGGTACAGGTGGGAGGAGGCCCATGGGCCACATTGAGGAAGAGACAGTTTGTCCCATTGCCACAGAAACTGGGTGAGTTTTAGGTGGGAGGAGCCCATGAGCACAACAAGAGCAAAGAAGGGGAAAATCCTCTTTATTCAGACCTCTCAGGTGGTCCACTGTGGGTCACAGGCCCAGTCACTTTCCTTGGAGGCCCTCAGGTCCTTGGGGGATGGAAACTTTTGTCCTCATCCATCCAGGGCTCAGAGCAGCCTGTCAGGGTCTCCAGAAGGCCAAGAGGGACTCCATTCCTGGGCCCGGGTCCCCGAATATCTTCAGGGGTCAGAGCTATTTCTCTGGTTCAGGCTCCTGACCCCATCCAGACTCTGGGGTTTCAAGTAGGCTCTTCCCCACAGCCTTTAAGGGGAAGTTCCTGGAGGAAACTAAGAAACCACATCTGCTTTGTGGTTGATGACACAGTAAATGTCTGTGTTGGGGTGTAGTAATTCCTGTGAAAGAAAGCAGAGGCCTCTGAGCTCATGTAACCTTCTCAGAACTTGTCCCACGATCTTCCCAGCCCTGGGCCCCCAGGGCTGCTCTGTGGGGAGCCTGGCTGTGCCAGAGGTTTTCTGGCCCCGGACTCAGCCCTCCTCTTCATCCCTTTTCCCATTCTCACTGCTGTTTCCTAGACTTCAAGAAGGTACCCTTAGAGGTATGGGATCAGAACATTCATCCCCAAAACTCACCTCATAGATGGGAACAGCTGGCCTGGGGCTGGGTAGGGAGCCCTGGGCAGGAGAGAAAGCGGGCATCAAGGGATAGGGAAGAAGAGCCATCTCTCCTCAGGAGTGACCAGCTCTGCCTCCCAGTCAGCTCTCTCCAAGCCTGAAGTCCCCAGCTCAGTCCCCATCTGTGCTGCATCCCCCTCCTTGATAGCCTGGGACCCCTGCCTGATGCTCCCAGTGCCCACTCTGCCCTTGGCTGGATTCCAGAGTTCTCCTCTGAAGGGACCAGGCAGGCTCAGGACAGGGTGTGGGGGTGTCCTGCACCTGAAGTGGGTTCCACTCCTGGCCAGGGTGGGGTTCATGTTTCCTGGCTACTCTGGGGTGAAGGGTGTCTGTGCTGTGCTGCAGGGTTGCACAGTCCCCCTGCCCTGAGTCTGTGTAGCCAGGACCCTGGGGGTGAAGGGACAGGGAAGGGATGTGCTTACCGGGGAGAGAGAGCTGCCTGAAGGACCATGTGCTAGGAGCAGAGACAGGAGTTAGCACCAGGGCTGTGAGGAAGCTTAGACCCATCCAGCCAGGAGAGGCTGGGGGTCCCGCTTCCAGAGAACCATGGGCGAAGGTGTATCACCCAGGGAGAGACACTCTGGGCATTTTAGGGTTTTGTGAGGGTGAGGAGGTGACCTATGACTCAGAACCCATATGTCCGGTAGACCAGCCAGTTGGGATCCCTCATGCTGAAGCCCCAGGGAAAGGGTCAGAGACCCTTGGGGTGGCTGGCAGGAGTGGACATGCGGGGGCAAGACCAGGGTCTCCCAGCTGCTCCTGGGCTGAGCAGACACTCACCCAGGGTGGTTGCTGGGGGCTGGTGCTCTCTGAGGTTATGCTGGCCACGGGTCCTAGGAAAGGTCAGGATTATTTTTGAGGGTTGTGGGAGGAGGTCACAGCTTTGGTGTCAAAACAGGGAACAGAAAAGGTCCCTTTTCCAAGCATGGAGTAGAGACCTCCTTTCTCCACCAATGCTGTTTAAGAGGGGAGGGCCCAGTAGAGGGGAGCTAGGGAAAGTCCTTAAGAAGCCACATCTGTCCTGGGACCAGAGGGGAAGGAACTGCAGGTCGATGGCAGTCCAGAAGAAAGTGGCTTGAGAAGGGACAAAGGACCCAGTAAAGGAATCAGACCAAAGGCTTTGAGTGGAAGGGCCAGCGCCTCAGGGCAGAGCAGGGCCAGCCCATGTACAGGACACCAGGGGAGCCTGTGCATCTTGGATCTCATGACTGTGGTGGCTCTGCTGTGGCCAGACCTGCCCCTCAGGCTGGGAGATGCTGAAATGGGACAGTGGCCTGGTCCTCTATCTTCATCTGCTTGGAAAGAGGCGTAAAGGTTATCCCATGACCTGCTGTCCTGGCCAGGTCCACATTCTCCCATCTCACACATCATGGGCTGTGGTTAATGCATCTGCCACATGGGGGCGTTTGACCCTATCTGGCCTGTCCAGGTGGTCCCAGTCTCCTTGGCCAGGATGACCCTCAGATTCTGAGGCTGTGAATCCCCCTCATCAGGGTGGTTGGATTTAAATAAACAGCAGGATGTACTGCTTACTGAGGCAGCACAGCTGCATGTCTGCTCAGGGAATTAGGACAACACTGGAGGAGGAGAGGTTAACTGTGCCTAATTTACAGATGAGGGAGGTGTTGAGGAGACACCCCAGGTCAGCACCTGGTGAGGGAGTTGCTGATGGATGAGAGGGAATATCCATGGGGAAGTGGGGAGGCTGGGGAGAGCCAGACCCAGAATCTGAGGATGGGGTGTCCTCCCTCCTGGCCTGGGGTCAGCCTGGGGGATGGGAGCAGCATCTGGGAATTGCCAGCATACCTTCCTGTTCTTCTGAGGAATAGGAAACACCCCCGAGCGATTGCCAATATCACCCCAACCAGGCCCCCAACCGTGATGCTGATGCTGGCCACCACAGTGAGGGCTGGGCTGTTTTCTTGCCCTGAAAGGAGAAGAGAAAGGGGGAGATAAAAGCCCAAGTTCACTGGAGGGAAAACCACAAGAAACCTTACAGGGAGAGGGCCTGTTTAGGGAGGAAGGAAATGCTCTAAGGTTTGTGTGTGGTGTGTGTGTTTTGTCATCACAATGGCCTTCCAAATCTCCTGCTGCAGGTGGTTGCATCCTTTCCTCTTTCTCATATTTGGAACCTTGGACTTGCTCTAATTCTGTGTTCTCTCTCTGTAGCCAGTTCCGTGTCCTGTTCATTGTCCTTTTAAGGACTTTTTTTCCTCTCACATTATGACCCTTCCCTTTGTTTCTTCTTTCCATCACTATTGTTGGTCTTAAAGGGGAGGTCCTTACCAGTCCACTCAACGCTGATCAGTAGTAATAATATTAGCTGATTGTTTCCAGATCCTTCTGTGTGGCTGGCACAGTGGGAAATCCTTTACATCCATCTGCTCTGATCCTTCCATCCCCATGAGGGAGGGGGATCATCCCCTTGTGCATGTGTAGATCTGAGACACATAGTGCTTAAATAAATCAGCGAAGGTCATAGAACTGGCAAGTGATACCATTGTAACTAAGTTCTGCTTGAATTTAACAACGTTAACACTAATAGTAATGCCACTTGATAGCATTTATTGAGCCCTGACTCTGTGTTTGACCCTAAGAGCTTTAATCTCATTATCTCCTAATAAACATCCTCACAACAGCCTAAGATCCAGCTGTTCTATTCCAGTTTTTTTTTTTTTTTGGGGGGGGACCATTTTTAAAGTCTGTATTGAACTTGTTACAATAGTACTTGTTTTATGTTTTGGTTTTTTGGTTGCTAGGCATGTAGGATCTTAGCTCCCTGACCAGGGGTTGAACCTGCACCCCCTGCATTGGAAGGCGAATTCTTAACCACTGGACCACCAGGGAAGTCCCTCTGTTCCGGTTTTGCAGATTAGGAAACTGAGGCTCAGGTTGATTGTCTTGCCCAAGGTCAAACATTTGGTGTACATCACAACCAAAACCTAATTCCAGTGTTGCAGAAATCCATCCCACAAGAAACCAAACATCACACTCGGAGGGTTGGAGAACCAAGGTTTATTGAGCCGGTGGACACAGACGAGCTAACGCTCCAAAATTCTGGGCCCCGTTCCAACTGAATTCTCTCCTTATATAGGTTAAGACACATAGCTACAGTTGGCATTAATTGATTGGCTACAGTTGGCATTAATTGATTGGCTACTCAGTTTCCATAGGTTACAGGTGATTACAGAGCGCTGGAGTTGCTAGGGGTTACATGCAAAGGGTTTTCAAACAAAGGCAAGCAGGGGCAGGAACAGAACATTCCATACTTACCTGATCATCTTTTAGGTTCCAGTTGATTGTTAAAGTATTTTGTCTTCACTCCACTGCAGCAAGCAGGTTTTACAGGAGCAGAGTGGGCAGAAAGCTATTCTCTAGCTGTGTTGAACTCCAGATTTCCCTCATCACCAGAGTTGCCTAATTCCATAAAGTGATTAGCCTAATTCCAGAGTTCTCATCCATGTTGCTCTGGAAGGGGGTGCCCACCTCCTCAAGGCTTGTGTCCATTTCACACCTCCTCACCCCTGCCAGTGAAGGATACAAGGGAGGAAGTGAGAGGTAGGGTCACTCACAGAGCACCACCAGGGTGACAGGGTCACTTCTGCTGGAACTGCCTGGGTTGGAGACCTCACATCAATAATCCTCGGCATCCTCCCTCCTGACGGGGTCTGTGGTGAGGGTGCTGTTGTCCGGAGACAGCTTCATCCTCTCTGTGAGCAGTGGACTCTGGCCATTGAAGAACCAGGAGATGGAGATCCCAGTGTCATTTGTGATGCAGGTCAGGACCACAGTATCCTCATGTTCTGTGCCTGTGGGGCTGCTGGCTTGGATGGAGGGCTGTGCCACTGGGTCTTTGGAGACACAGAGGAGGTGACTGACTGAGAACAGGTCAGGGGCCTGGGACCATGCTCCTTCCTCAGAGATCTCAGCCACTCCTGGGGCCCAGTGAGCTGTGTAAAGGTAATGCAGAGGAGGGCGCTGACCCTGTGAACAAGGTCGTGGGTCTCTCTTCATTGATGATCTGTAAGGAGAGGGCTGTACCCTCTCTCTGACTCCCAGGTATCCCTGGATGACCCCTGACCAGTTCCCTCGACATCTCTGTAATATCTTCTCAGTCCACATGTCCAGCACCCTCATTGTCAGGTGGAATTTGCTCAGTGGATTCTTGTGTGACTCTTTTCTAGAGCTTTTGTGACTTTAAAAGGTCTGGCTCCACTCCTCACTTCAGTGTGTGGGGGAAGGCTGGCTTGACAGCTCTGTTCATCTCTGGTATAAGGGTGGCTTTATGTAAGGTAGGGAAGCTGTTTACTTTTTGTTAAATTGTTAGGGAATTTGGATGGCCCTGCCCAGTCTTCATAACATGAGGAACGGAAGAGTTTCCAATCTCAAGGATTTCTCACTCTAAAGAGAACTTGTACTTCCTAATCTGTAGAGTGACTATCACGGTGAAGGAAATAGAGAGGTGGGTTACCGATTTAATAAAATACCAGCACCCTTAGGAATAGAAGGAAATTCCTGCATCTAAATAAAGGCCTTCTTATACAAATAGCCCACAGCTAGCATCACAGGCAATGGTGCAAATGGTGAAACACCGAAAGCTTTTCTGCTAAAATCAGGAAGAAAAGGATGCCATTTTCACCACCTCTATTCAACAGAGTACAGAAGTCCAAGCTAGAACAATTAGGCAAGAACAAGAAATAGATTGCATCCAAAATGGGAAGAGGTAAAATTACGTCTGTTTGCAGATATACAGAAACCCCTAAAGATTCCACAAAAAACTGTTAGAACTAATAAACGAATTTAGCTAAGTTGCAGTATAAAAAACCAACAGACAAAAATCAATTCTGTTTCTCTACACTTACAATACCTCATATGAAAAGAAAATTAAGAAAACAATTCCAGGGCTTCCCTGGTAGCACAGTGGTTAAGAATCTGCCTGCTAATGTAGGGGACACGAGTTTGAGCTCTGATCTGGGAAGATCCCACATGCCACAGAGCAGCCAAGCCCGTGCACCACAACTACTGAGGCTAAGCTCTAGAGCTTGTGAGCCACAAACTAATGAGCCTGTGCTCCGCAACTACTGAAGCCCTCATGCCTAGAGCCCGTGCTCCGCAACAAGAGAAGCCACTGCAATGAGAAGCCTACCCACAGCAATGAAGATTAGCCCATGCTCTCCACAACTACAAAAAGCCAGCGTGCCGCAATAAAGACCGAATGCAGCCAATAAAATAAATAAATAAATAAATAAATATAAAAAAAAGAAAACAATTCCATATACAATGCCATCAAAAGAACAAAATACTTAGGAATATATTTAACTAATGACGGAAAAGATATATATGGAAACCTACAAAGTTAACTGAAAGAAATTAAAGAATGGAAAGACATCTGTGTTCATGGATGAATGAGAAGACGTAATATCGTTAAGACGACAACACTACCGAAAGAGATCCACAGGTTCAGTGAAATCCTATCAAAACCCCAGTGAGATACTGTGCAGATATCGAAATTTCCAAAAATTCGCAAATAATCTCAAGGGACCCCAAATAGCCAAAATAATCTTGAAAAAGAACAAAGTTGGAGGACTCATACTTCCTGATTTTAAAAGTGACTGCAGGGAATTCCCAGGTGGTCCAATGGTCAGGACTCCATGCTTTCACTGGCAAGCACCTGGGTTTGATCCTTGGTGGGGGAACTAAGAACCCACAAGCCATGTGACGCAACCAAAAAAAAAAAAAAAAGTAAAAGTGACTGCAAAGCGACAGTATCCAAAACAATGTGGGTCTGGCATAAAGACAGACATACAGACCAACGGAATAGAATAGAAACCCCAGAAATAAACCCTGGGATATACGGTCAAATGATTTCTATAAGAATGCCAAGACCATTCAATGGGGAAAAATCTATTCAACAAATCGTAATGGGAAAACTGGATATCCACGAGCAAATAAATGAAGTTGGACCTTTGCCTTGCACCAGTTAAGATAGATTAAAAAATCTAATCCAGTTTTGACATGAGAATCAAAACAATAAAAGTCTTAGAAGAAAACATAGAGGAAAACTTTTTGAAATTGGATTTGCCAGTGATTTCTAAGATATGATACCCAAAGCACAAGCCAACAGAAGAAAAAAATAGGTAAATTGCATTGCATCAAAAGAAAATTTCTGTGTATCAAAGGACAAAATCAAGGCAGTGATGGCAGTCCACAGATTGGGAGAAGACGTTTGCAAATCTTATCTGGTAAGAGATTAATACACACTTCTTCAATTTAACAAAAACAAAAGGAACTTGACCCTGAGGACCCTTTTTCCTTTCCTGTCTGCAAAGCTCCTCCTCATACATGAGGCTTTCTGGGGCTAACAGAGCCCCCTCCCCACATTCCAGGTCTGCCAGGAGAAATCAGACAGCAAGGGGAAGAAGGGTCTGCTGAGAGGTAGTGGAAGGGTTCAGGGGCAGATTTGGGATTTGCTTGTAATTTCCGGGAAGCTGGGAAGTAACTTCTTGTGGACTCTTTTCTGAAAACCTACAGGTTCTACCACAAAGCTTGGTACTGCTGGTCCAGAGGCTACTTACCAGAGACTGTGATAGTCTTGACTGTGGTTTTATTGAGGCCAGTGACAAAGTTATGGACAAAGCAGTTATGGGATCCACTATAATTTTTTGCAGGGATCTTGGGGATAAAGCTCCTGTATGGATTGCTGGGGGCTCTCGTTGACAAGCCGAGAACACTGCGTGGCTGGGTTAGAGGCTGTGTGGCAGGAGGGGCTGAGGTTTGACTCTGGATGGTAATAGGAGTCTGAGGGGGAAATGGTGGGGGTGTCCGGACCATCTGGAGCAAAGAGCATAAATCCACACATGGTGCAGTCAGAGGGAAGGGAAAGTTCCTGGTCTACATTAGGGCCACATTTGTCCCTCTGCTTCAGGTCACAACCTTGTTGTAAAACGTCTCAACCATAACCTCTCGTGTTTACCCGTCCTGAGTCTGAGACTTTACCCTGTTTCTCCCATCACAGGATGGTAACCCTGAGCCTCTCAAGACAGAGCAGCCCAATCCCTCCCAGTCTTGGCTCAAGCCTGGGTCTGCCCGGATTTGCCTGGGAGAGGAAGTCTGGTATCCAGGGGTGAGGGTCTGTGTACTTGGTCGTGAAAGGGATGGATGTGGCCTGGCCTCTGGCAGCATGGATTTGAGAGGACAGCTCAGGCCACATAGGAGGTACTGAAGCTACTGACAGAAAACATTCAGGGTGAATGGGTCACGGTGGCCAACACTCACTGGGTTCTGGGTTTCACACACATAGGGTCCTGTGTTATTCCTTGTCACCTTAAGTAAAAGGAGAGTCCTGTTGTCCTTGGACAGTTCCAGCCCGGTGCTGTTGGGGAGGCTCTGGTTGTTGATCCACCACATGTAGGAGGTGTTCTGCGTCTCAGGTCCACAGGTTAACACTACCTTGCCCTCATGCTCCTTGGGGTTGGAGTTGTTGCTGGTGATGACAGGTGTGGGTAACACTGCTGTGTAGACAACAGAGAGAACACTGCCCCTTTTATACCTGTGATTCCTCTACAAGCATCTTCAATCAGAGTTGGCATCTCTCACCTCTCAGCCAACCTGCATCTTAAAGAATCGGCAGGTCGATGTACCACAAGACAAATGCATGAAGACCTGAGCTCAGAGGATGTGAGGCCACCTGCTCTGTGTCTGGGAGAAAGCACAGACTTCCTCTGGGGTCAATTAGTTGTGAAAGAACAGCATGGGATTCAGAGACCACTGGTGCCTGTCCTCGTTCTTCATTGACTAGCCAGGCCTGGGACCTGGGGGTCTGAGCAGAGAGACACATGGAGAGACCAGGAGCAAGCCCAAAGATCAGTTCATCACTCAGGCTGCAGGGCTTGGAGCTGGGGAAGTTCTGTCCAGGTGTTTGATAACGACTGGCATGAGACAGTGACCCCATAAATGGTAGAGCCGAGTCCAACAAATAAAAAGAGAAAAGAGTGAGTAGACAGGCAGGATGGAGGGGATGGTGAGTGAATGAATGACCCATACTCTCTTCAGAGACCGCATCTTGTGTGCAAGATCTGGGGGGTCTGGCCGCAAACATTCCCTCTCCCTCCTGTGGAAGAGACACCCACACAATTCACCCCTTCCCTCTTTCATGAAAGAAGCTGAGTGTGTTGCATGTGGGCCCTGTGCTGGTTACAGGTGTCAGAAAAGAATCATGGTATACGCGGAGTTGTCCAGTTACACTTTCAGGCTGTAAACTACTCTTTGAAAGGAGCAGGGTGTAGTATCCTGTGTCTCTCTGGGTGATGTGCTGGAACAGCAGGGATCCATTGGGGTATATTGTCTCTCGACCGCCGTGTGCAGGTCCTGGTGTATTTACTTGAGTGTCTACTCTATATGATGCAATTAGTTGGTTGTGCTCTGCCCTTTCTCCTCTGTACCAGGTACAGCCTAGAAGATCCCATGTCACGTTGTGGACAAGTAGAGAACATCCATTCCTTCTGCAACAATACAGGGCACCGATTCAATAGTGCTTTGGGCCGTGGTGGGCAGGTTCCAGAAGGTTAAGAGTGAGACTAGGAGGGAAGACAGATAAATCAATTAATATTCTGACCTATGTGTTGGGATGGAAAAATTGTGTCCCTTGGTCTGGAGCAGGTCTCTTTATCCCTCAGCCTTGGTGTGTGTTTTTGTATTGAGTGTGTGTCTGTGTGTGTGTCTGTGTATCTGTGTCCTACTGGTTCAAGGTCAGCAGCATGACCCCCATTACTCCAGCCCCTCTGAGGTTGTTATTTCCTCTGCGTCCCCAGGTGTCTGCCTGGCTCACTCCCTGGCTGCCCTCATACACCTGCTCACACTCAGGGGCCTGTTGGGAGCTGCCCTCCCTGACACCTGCTCTAAAGACCCCTGTCTTCACTTTCTGACCTTGCCCTGCTCTGTTTCCTTCATGACACTTGTCAGCACCTGTCAGCACATTCTAGATCTCCTTGCTTGTGTGTCTTCCTCCTCATAGAACATGAGCTCTGCGAGGGCAGAGACTTGTCTGATCCTGGTTGTAACCCAGTACCTGGACCAGGCTCCAAATACCTGGTGATGAAGGAGTGGGTGTTCCCAGGGCTCCATTGCCTGGTGTTTGTCAAATTTCTAAGGGTGGTGGGTAAGGACAATGTTTAGCTTCCTGGTTATGGTGTGTGTGTGTGTGTCCTGGAGTGACACCCTGACATGAATTGTTAGTACTGTTATCAGTTTTCAACAATTACTGCTCAGTGAAGAATAACCTGTAAAACGTTAAGTAATTGAGGATTCCTCCCCCTCACCAACTCCAGCTCACTGAGATTTTCCTGTTGCTCAGTCCCCTCCCACCCTGTCCCCTGCTCCTGTGTCCTCTCTTCTCAGGTCCAAATAGGAGCCCTCTGTCCCCTTTCAGAGCCCTGTCGCCCCCAGAGACCCCAGCCAGTCTCTTGCTCTCCCACCTCTGCCCACTCCATGAAGATTGTCCCCTCTCACCTGCCAGCAGGAGCCTGTTCCAGGGGATGCACCCTCTGCGGGCGGGGGCTGAGGAGGGCTGCATGGTGTCTGCTGTCTGCTGTGTCCCTCCCTCTGTGAGAAGAGCTTCAGCTCCAGAAACGCTCACAAGCACTGCTGTCTGATGTGTGAGCTCTGCTGTCCTTCCTCCCCCTGTGCTGGGCCTCTTCCTGGGGCAGGAGCACTTCCCTGGGTCACATGGGCTGGGGGCGGGGTCTCAGCCCAGGACCCTCCCTCTCCCTCCCCTCTCAGCCTTTCCTCCCTAGTGCCCTCCTTCCCCTTCTGTCCATATTTCTATTCCCTGGACACTGCCGAGTCCTCTGCCCTCTTTAGCAGTGATTCTACACACACACACACACACACACACACACACGCTTGTTTGGACAAGCACAGCCCTGGGGTGTCCGGGTCCCGGGCTCCCCTCTGCTCTGGATCAGGATGCACACTCAGCATCCCCCACAGCCCTCTCATCTCCTCCTGGCCCTTCCCTTAGGGGCAGGAGCCTGGGGAAAGGGGACAGTGCATCAGGAACCCTTGTCACAGGGATGTCATCCATGCTGTGCATGAGAATCACCTGTGGAACTTCATGAAGACAGTGAATGCCCAGGTGACACCTTAGAAAGGCTGCTTCAGCAGCTGCCCAGGTCACATGGTTGCCCAGCCTGGCTGAGACTCTGCAATGCCAGTGAGGCTGCCACTCCCCACCCACCCCAGTGTTGGCCTCTGCTGTGTTCTGGTCTGGGGTCTGTCAGCATCAGAGACCCAGCAGTCTCCGAATCCTGGTGATACTTTCCTTCGTGATGCAGGAACCCAGCTAGGTGCCTGGGGCCTTCCCAGTGTTCTCAAATATTTGAAAAGTTTGGATTTACTCCCAAAAGGAAGGTCACAGAGATGCCTCTGGAGGTGGGAAAGGGGTAAGTTGAGTGATGACTGCTGACATCAGGGAGGGAGGAGAGGGCTGAGGATGCTGCTACACACCTATGGCTCAGATGTGTGGGCCTGCAGGCATCTATCCTGGTGACTCTCTTTAGACACACGCCTTGGAGGAGGATGTCATGGCAATGATGGATGTCATTCTTCCGAGGTTGAATGAAGGGGATCCTAGTTTCCGGGGACTCAGAGCCAAGGCCATAGTGAGAGGAGGTGTCAGATGGGACTGAGTGGGTTCACATGGTCAGAGTGTAAAAGGACTTATGGAGAGGCAAATCCTCAATTCCCCCTGACAGGAGCTGTGTGTGTGTCCAGGAGAGAAAATGGGGCTGACCCAGCACAGAGAAAGGTGGTGCACAACAAGGCACAGAGGACCTATGTGGCTGCTTAGATGTGGGATATGAGAAGAGACTGTCCCCATGAAAGATAGGGGAGGCCCCCTAGTAGCCAGGTGACCATTACACTGGGTATCTTGAGTGTTTTGAATGACTGGCTGGGATGCTGGATGGGTTAGACCTGAGCCCCTGGGAAGTATGGGGCTGGGTCTGAGGTGTCAGAGTTGCCTCCGTCAGTGGGACAGGTATGGGGAGGAGGAAGCTGGGGGTGACTGTGAGGGCCCTAGTTCCTTCTCTTCCCCTGGAGCCCACAGGCCAATGTTGGAGGCCTTGTGCGATGGGTTCTACCCTGCAGATTGGTCTTCATGCCCCACTTGTCCTTCAGGAGGATCTTGCTCTGCTGGAAGGATGGACAGATTGCAAAGGCTCTGACACCAGGCTGAGGGCTCAGCCTGGAGGAGCTGGGAGGGTAGCCCAAGAGCTCTGCTCAGTCTTGCTACCTGGGGCAGGGTTAGGAGGGCGCTCACCTGGGGCCTGGGGGAAAAGAGGCTTTCCTCAGGGGGACTCCAGGCTGGGTGTGTCTCCAGGCTCAGGCACTCAGGATCAGTTGTTAATCATGAAACAGTGCCTCCATGTTGTGGACAAGACAGTAGTCTGACTCTCAGAGACAGAGAGATACCCTGAGAGGCCAGAGTAAGTTCTCCCCCTCCCTGAGGACACCCTCTGGGTACAGGGATTACCCACCTGGGGAGTTGACACGGGTGTACCTACAGCTAACGTCCAGACAGGAGAAGATGTTCACGATTTATAAATTAGAGCCAACTGGGTTATCCCTTAAAACATTGTGCCGTGTTGCATCTTTCTCATAGAGAGAATAGAAATGGGCGGGATTTCCAGCAGTCCCTTCTCTTTGAGTCCTCCCTGCTGCAGCCCCTGGGATGGGCACAGCAGAGACACTGTCCATGGTGCTGACGCACAGCAGCTACGCAAGGGCTTGGGAGCTGTGGTCTTTGAGTTGCATCTGCTTTCTTTTCATTCTTAAAAATTGAGTATTGCCTTGCAAGGAAGAAGTGGAGAGAGCCGCAGGAAGTGTGGACCTCTTCTAGCCTCATCCCCTTTTCTCGTGGGCAACAAGGGTGCTGTGGACATCATGGCAGAAATCCATGGACAGAGCAGGTGTCCTGTATCCTGGATTTGGGGACAGGCAAGTTCATTTGAAGCAGCCACTTGTAGAGGCCACCAGGGCCTGGTGAGGAGGGCCACAGGACTCAGGACACCAAGAGGCTGCTAAGGGGCCTCACCCATAACATTTTCCCCACCCGTGGTTGTTCCTTCCTGGCTCACGTTCTAATGGACCTCAGATGGCCTCATATTCTGTGATTCAGACACCCCATGAGCATCTGCAAAGGAGCACACCCTGGGAGGTGTCCGTGACCCAAGGGCAGTGTGAGGACAGGGAAGTGCCCTCCCGGCTGAACAGGGGCTCTTGTGATCCTCCTTTCCTGTTAGCATGGTCCCCCATTCACCACACACTCAGCCATTCTCTCTCCCAGGGAATAGATGGGGAGGTGGGGATAACTTAGAGCTAATACTTTCCCTATGGGGCCCAGCAGAGAATGGAACAGAGATTCAGGTGAATTTCTTCCTGGACAAGATCCCATGAACAGTAAAGCGCAAATGAGGGGAAGGTGCTCTTTATTTAGATCTCTCAGGTGGTCCACAGTGGGTCACAGGCCAAGTCCCTTGCCCTGTTAGGCCACTGCTAAATGTGGGAATGGGAGCCTGAGTCTTGGTCCATCCAGGGCTCATGGCAGCCTGTCAGGGCCTCCAGTGATCCAGGGGGACCCTGACCCTGGACCCAGGTTCCCGAGTATCCTCAGGGTTCAGATCTGGTTCTCTGCCTCAGGCTCCACCTCCTGACCCCACCAGCCTCTGAGGTCTCATGTGCACTCTTCCCACAGCCCTAAAGGAGAAGTTCCTGGAGACAGCTAAGAAGCCACATCTGCTTTGTGGTTGATCCCACAGTAAATGTCTTTGGTGGGGTGTTGTAATTCCTGGAAAAGAAAGAAGAGGCCTCTGACCACATGTAACCCTCTCAAAGCTTGTCCCAGGGTTTTTCCGGCCCTGGGCCCCCAGGGTTGCACTCTGGGGGCCCTGGCTGTGTTGGAGGTTTTCTGGCTCCATACCCCTCCCTCCTCTTCATCCCTTTTACCATTTTTGCTGCTGTTTCCTAGACCTCAAAACACAGCCAGGCATGCTGGGGGAATTTCCCAGGGCCCCTTGGGCTTCTGGGACCAAAACATGGATCCCCACACTCACCTGGTAGATGGAAACCGCTGGGCTAGGACCAGACAAGGAGCCCTGGGCAGCGGAGAGAGTGGGGTCAGGGGACAGGGAAAGAGAGTCATTTCTTAGGAGTGACCAGCTCTGCCTCCCTAGCAGCCGCCTCCAAGCCTGAAGCCGCTACCCCAAACCCCGTCTATGCCGCATCTCCCACCCTTGTTAGCCTGAGACCCCTGCTTCATGTCCCCCGTGCCCCTCTGGTCCTGAATGGACTCCAGGGCTCTCCTGAGGCCAAGTGAGGGGAACCAGGGAAGCCTCAGGATAAGGTGGTGGGTGGTCCTGCCCCTGAAGTGGGCCCCGCTCCTGGCTACGTGAGACTTGCCTTGCCCTGGCTACTCTGGGGTGAAGGGTGTCTGTGCTGTGCTGCAGGGTTGCACAGTCCCCCTGCCTTGAGCCTGTGCAGCCAGGACCCTGGGGTGAAGGGACAGGGAAGGCATGTGCTTACCAGGAAGACAGAGCTGCCTGAAGGACCATGTCCTAGGAGCAGAGACAGGAGTTAGCACCCAGGGCTGTGAGGAAGCTTAGGGCCATCCAAGCAGGAGAGGCTGGGGGTCCCACTTCCAAAGAACCATGGGTGAAGGATCACCACCACGGGAGAGACCCTCTGGCAATTTCAGGGTCCAGTGAGGGTGAGGGGGTGGCCCGTGGCTCAGATCCCATAGTGTGGGAGACTAGCCAGTGGGGGTCCCTTGTGCTGAAACCCCAGGGAGAGGGCCAGAGGCCCTGGGGGTGGCAGGCAGGAGCTGACAGGGCAGGGCACCAGCAGGGGCTCCCAGCTGTCCTGGGTTGAACAGTCACTCACCTGGCTTGGACGCTGGGCGCCAGTTTTCTCTGTTGTTGTGCAGGCAACCGGGTCTAGGAAAGGCAAGGCTTATTTGTGAGGGGTGCAGAGCGAGGTCACAGCTTTGGTGTCAGAACATGGGACAGGGAGGATCCCTATTTCCAAGCAGAGGGTGGAGACTTTCGTTCTCTACCAGTGCTGCTTAGGAGGGGAGGGTCCGGTAAGGAAGATGAGGAACATCCTTTAAGGGGGAAGGACCCACTGGCTAATGGGGTGCAGGAGAAAGTGGCTCAAGAAAAGGACCAAGGCCCCAGGAAAGGAATCAGTCCAAACGCTTTGACTGACTGGAAGGATCAGGCCCACAGAAGAGAGGAGGGCCAGTGCCTGGGGAGAAAAATTGGGCAGCCAATGTCTCACTGAATGCATTGCCACTACTGAGGCCACCTGTCCTCAGGCCAGGAGATGCTAGAATGTGACCGTGGCCTTGTTCTCTGTAACCATCTGCCTGGAGAACAGGCATAAAGGACACCCCAATGCCTGTGTCCTGGCACATTTTTCTGTCTCACACATCGGGCTGTCATTACTGCATCTGCCACACGAGGGCTTTTCACCCCACCTGGCCTGTCCAGACTTCCACTCTCTGCTGTCTTCTAACCTTGGCCAGGATGACCCTCAGATCCTGAGATTGTGAATCCCCCTCATCAGGGTAGCTGGACTTAAATAAACAGGAAGAGGTATCTTTTTCTGAGTACCTACTACTTGCCAGCCCAGCTGTGGGTTTGCTCAGGGAGCAAGGACAACACTGAGGTGGCGGAGGCGGGGGCATCTTCATTGTGTTAACTTATAGATGTGGAAGGTGTTAAGGAAGCTGCCGAAGGTCAGCATCTAGTGAGGGAGGAGCTGGTTGGATGAGAGGGGATATCCATGGGGAAGTGGGGAGGCTGTGGAGAACCAGGCCCAGAATCGGAGGATGGTGTGTCCTTCCTCTTGGACTAGGGCCAACCTGGGGACACGAACAGCACCTGGAAATGCCATCATACCTGTACATCCTTGCCAGGAAAATGAAACACGTCAGGGCAGCCACCAGTGTCACCACAACCAGGACCCCAATCACGATGCCGACGATGGCCCCCACACTGAGGGCTGGGGCGTTTTCTTGCCCTGAAAGGAGAAGAGAAAGAGAGAGGAGAAATGGAAGCCCGAGTCCATTGGAGGGGAAACCATGAGAAGCCTTATTGGGAGAGGGCCTGCTTAGGGAGGAAGGAAATGCTCTGAGGTCTGTGTATGGTGTGTGTGTTTTGTTGTCACAACGTCCTCTCGACTCTCTTACTGCAGGTGGTTGCGTCATTTCTTGTTCCTTACACTTGAAACCTTGGACTTCCTCTATCTCTACATGCTCTCACATGTAGCCAGTTCCGTATCCCGTTCATTTTCTTTTTAAGGTCCCTTTTCCTCTCACATTATATCCCTTTTCTTTGTTTCTTCTTTCATCTCCCTTAGAGGGCAGGTCCTTACCAGTCCACTCAACACTGATTAGTAATAATAATATTAGCCAACTGTTTCCAGGCCCTTCTGTGTGGCGGACACAGTGGGAAATCCTTTATATCCATCTGCTCTGATCCTTCCATCCCCGTGAGGAAGGGGATGTCATCCCCAGGGTGCAGACAGATCTGAGAGACGTAGGCTTGAGTGAATCAAATGAAAGCATACACCTGGGAATTGATAAAGGCATAATTTTAACTAGGGTCCTGATTGACTTTACAGCTAATAACAATAATGTTAAAAAATAATACTAGCTAAAAACATTTCTTGCATGCTGACTCTGTGCAGGACCCTGTGTAAGGGCTTTCATCTCATCAACATCCTAATAAACAGCCTCACAACAGCCCTAACATCAAGCTGTTCACTTCAAGTTTTACAGATGAGGAAACTGAGGCATAGGAGGTTGAGGGTCTTGCCCACAGTGAATCAGCTGGTACAAATAATAACCAAACAGTGGCAAGGTTAGCTACTAAGCTAGTCTTCCACACTTAACACGTTGTTCTACATGCTCTGAAGGAAAACTACCCACATCCTCATTACTTGCATTCATTACACACCCACTTCCAGTGAAATTACAAGGGAAGATGTATGGGTGTTGAGGGTCACTCATAGTGCTCAGTCAGACAGATGGGGTCACATCTGCAGACACTGACTCAGGGGAGACCTCACACTGATGGGAGCCTGCATCCTCCTCCTGACACTGCTGATTGTCCCAGGACAACATCATCCCCTCAAGGAGCCATAAACTCTGGTCATTGATTGACTGACCACTGGATGCATGTTCTTACATCATTCGGCTTGTTTGGGCCCAGGTTGGAGGCTCTCAGGGCAGCTCTGAGGGGAAGGGCTGGACTACTGAAGAGGGCGATATCCTTGTCTGGCTCCTGATCATGTAGAGGGGGAAGAGTGAATGTCAACGTGCGGACAAGGCCAGTTCCTTGATTGATGCCATCTGAGCGCTCCTTGGAATGAGCCACCATCACCTTCCTCTCCAAGGTCCACAACTGGCCTCCCCTCTGTCCTGTGTTTTCCTTTCCCCGATGTGCTTGTCTGAGATTGACTCAGATCACTTTATGATCAGCGTCCATGTCTAAAACACTGGTGGCCTTGCATTGAAAGGATGGCTGTCTCCATATTGGGCCTGTCTGAAGGGAACCTGCTTCTCAAGAAGGACATGTTCTTGCTCTTTATTAAATTATTTATCCAGGATTGAAGAAAATCTGGAGCTGAAGTATCAGAGCTGAAATTAATAATTTACCAGCTGGGTTCCACAACACCTTTGAGCAGGCAGAAGAAGGAATCACTGAATGTGAAGATAAGAAAAATGAAATTATTTAGTCTGGGGAGTAGAAGAAGAACAAAATGAAGAAAAGTGAATGCAGCCAAAGGGATATGCGGCACTCCCTCAGGTGGACAGACAGACCAGTATGGCAGGTCCTGAAGTGGAAGAGGGAGAGGAAAACACAGGAAACATATTTACAAAAATAATGACTTCACATTTTCAAAACTGAAAAAGATGAATCCACATCAAAGAATGTTAAAGAACTCCAAGATGGATAACTCAAAGATATACAAGATGTGACACATTATAGTCAAATTGTTGAAAGGCCAAGGGAAAGAGGAAATGATTGAAGAAGCAAGAGAGAAGTGACTTCCCATTTCAAAGGATCTTGATTAACATTAAAAGCCTGTTTCTCATCAGAGACCACGGAGGCCAGAAGGTATTGGGATGACCTATTTAAAGTCCTGAAAGAAAGAGTGTCAACCAAGAAAGCTTATACAGAAAAACTCTCCTTTAAGAATGAAGGAGCAATTAAGACATTCCCAGATAAACAGTAAGCAAGGTTGTTTATTCCTCAGAGACGGTAAAAGGAATCCTTCAAGGTGACATGAAGAGACATTAGACAGTAGCTTAAACCCATAGAAAGATATGAAACACAGTGGTTAAATTCACTCCATTTGTAAATCTGTTATTAAAGCCAGTATTACTGTTTCTTTTTTGTAATTCCTCTTTTTTCCTTTTTGAATCCAAAGGCAGTGCATAAAAATATGTATAAATCAATGGTAATGGCACACAATGTATAAGGATGGATGAAATCTATGAGAATAATAGTATAAAATGGGAGGAATGGAGATATTAAGAGCACAGTGTTTGTATATTATGCAATCTAAGTTGGTGTTATTCCAACTAGGTAGATATATGTTTAAGATGTTAACTGTCATTTTCAACTTAACTGCTATGAAAAGAACTAAAATATATGTGGAAAGGGAAAGGACAGAATCAAAAGGACACATAACAAAGGAAATCATACAAATACAAGAAAGAGAAGTAACAGAGGAATTAATGAATAAGGCATGTAGGACATATAACAAAGAGCTCAATGGCAGAAGCTCTTCCTTATCAGTAAGTATTTGAATCACAGATAGTTTGACCCTTAAAAAAATTAAAGGCAGAGCTTGACAGGATGCACAAAAATTATGACCCATCTCTACGCTCTCTTCAAGAGACTCTTTTAGATATAAAGACACAGAAGGTGGAAGTAAGATTGGCAAAAGATATTTCTTAGAAATAGTAAAAAAGAGAGAACTGGGGTCACTCTGTCTGTGTCTGATATTATAATCTCTAAACTAAAAAAAGTTTTTGAGACAAAAAAGACCGTACATATTAATTAAAGTTTCCATTCATCAAGGAAATCTAACAATAATAAGCATATATGCACCTAACAACACAGTATCAAAGCTGTGAATCAAAAATTGACAGAAATGAGGGGAGAAATAGACAGTCCTATCATAAGAGTGAGACTAAAACACCCACTTTCAATGATGGAGATAGCAGGCAAACAGAATTTCAGTGAGGAAATAGAGGGCGTGAAAGCACTGTAGCCCAATGAGACCTAACAGACCAATACAGAACACACAATCATAGGAGTTTATCTTGAGCAAGGCACAGTACTCAAGAACCCCACCCGTCATCACAGACAACCACTGCCCATCCCGTGAGGAAATGGTGTCACTTCCACTGTAGAGACAATGGTGCAACTGAGAGAGACATGTGGAGGGACCTGGAGTTGAGTGTGACAGTAGCCAGTAATAACAACAATGCCAATGGGCAGTTTGAACCCTTATTGCCTGAGTACATGTCTGCTATGTGGTTTCTGCCTTCATTTGATGGCCTATTCACAAAACTCTCTAAAGTGCATCATAAACACCATTGTACATACAAGAGAAAGGAGATTTAGACTTTAACAACTCATAGAGACAATGATGGTTACTCACAGGTCACACTCAGCCTACAGGGGTCACTTTTGCTGGCACTGCCTGGGTTGGAGACCTCACACTGATAATCCCCGGCATCCTCCCCCCTGACAGGGTGTATGGTGAGGGTGCTGTTGTCCAGGGACAGTGTCATCCTCTCTGTGAATAGCAGACTCTGGCCATTGAAGGACCAGCATGTGGAGATCCCAGTGTCATTTGTGAGGCAGGTCAGGACCACGGTATCCTCATGGTCTACGAATGTGGGGCTGCTGGCTGCGATGGAGGGCTGTGCCACTGGGTCTATAGAGAGGATGTGACTAACTGAGAGTGACTGTGGAGCCTGGGGCATGCTTGTTCCTCAGAGATCTCAGACTCTCCCAGGGTCCAGTGAGCTCTGCAAATGTGTCTCAGAGGAAGGTCCTGACCTCTATACAAGGCCCTGTGTCTTTGTTCAGGTGACTGTCCTAGAGAGATGACTGCACATCTCCCCTGACCTCCAGATCATCTCAGGGTGAGCCTTGCCTGGTTGCTGGGACAACACTGTAGTATTGGCCAGCTCCGTAATATCAGCACCAGGAACCTCTTCTCAGCTCAGGTGTCCACCTCATCATCAGGTAGAAATTTTTTCTGATGCCTCTCTGTGACCCTTTCCTAAGGTCTTCTGTGAATTCATAAATATTAGGCCCTCTCATCCAGTATATACATCTCTGTGTGTTGAGGAGGCAGGCTTTCCAGCCTTCTCCATGTTTTGGGCAGAACAGCTTTATATTATTAGGGAAGGTGTTCCTTTGTGTGAAATAATTCTGTGGGGAATGAAGATGGTCCAGTTAGTTTTAATGACCTTAGGACATGGCAAGATTCTAATTGAATGATTTCTTAATCTGAAGAAGTCTTTTATTTCTGGTCTGTGGACTGAATATCACAATGAAGGAAATTTCTCGAGAGAAGTGGTTATGTTTTTAGCAAAAGGCTGTCCACTTAGTCCTCCTATAAACTATTCACTTTGGAGAACTGTTCTGTGGGACACAGTTTTGTAAATAATTACTTGTAGGATGTTTTTAGAAAACCAGCGATATCTCCATCTGAGGGTCAGTCCAAATGTTCCAGAGACCACTTGCCAGAGACTCTAATTTTCTGACTGTGCTGCTATCCAGGCCAGTCAGAGAATATAGATAGGATCTGCTATTACATGGTATGACTGGGGACAAAGAGAACCTGTGTGTGTTGCTTGGTCCTTCTGTCGATAAGCCAAGAGCACTGAGTGCTTGGGTTGGAGGCTGTGTGGCAGGAGAGATGAGGTTTGCATCGGAGTCTGAGGGGGAAAAGGTGGGCGTGTTTGGGCCATCTGGAGCAAGAGGATAAAGCCACACACGATGCCAGTCAGAGGAAGGGAAATTCTTGTTCGGTATTAGGGCCACAGTGTCCCTCTGCATCAGTCACAATCTTGTCTTAAAACATTCTAAACATAACCCCTCATGTTCACTCATCCTGAGTCTGATTCATTAATGTTTCTCTCGCCAGACTGTAGTGACCCTAAGCCTCTCAGGACAGAGCAGCTCATCTCTTCTCAGTCTTGGCTGAAGGCTGGGCCTATCCAAATTTGCCTGAAACAGAAAGTTATGGCCAGGCTGGGTGTCCAGAGGTGAGGATCTGGCCACTTTGTCCTGAGAGGGATGGTTGTGGCCTGGCCTCTGGCAGTGTGGATTTGGGAGGGCAGCTCAGGCCACGTAGGAAAGAGGTATAATTATGTCTGATTGCAGATATACAGAAAACCCTAAAGATTCCACAAAAAACTGTTAGAAGTAGTAAACGAATTTAGCTAAGTTGCAGTATAAAAAACCAACAGACAAAAATCAATTCTGTTTCTCTACACTTACAATACCTCATATGAAAAGAAAATTAAGAAAACAATTCCAGGGCTTCCCTGGTAGCACAGTGGTTAAGAATCTGCCTGTCAATGTAGGGGACATGGGTTTGAGCTCTGATCTGGGAAGATCCCACATGCCACGCAGCAACTAAGCCCATGCACCACAACTGCTGAGCCTGTGTTCTAGAGCTTGTGAGCCACAAACTAATGAGCCTGTGCTCCGCAACTACTGAAGCCCGCACGCCTAGAGCCCGTGCTCCGCAACAAGAGAAGCCACTGCAATGAGAAGCCTACCCACCGCAGTGAAGATCAGTCCCCACTCTCCACAACTACAGAAAGCCAGCGCGCAGCAATAAAGACCAAATGCAGCCAATGAAATAAATAAATAAATAATAAAAAAGAAAACAATTCCATATACAATGCCATCAAAAGAATAAAATACTTAGGAATATATTTAACTGATGACGGAAAAGATTTATATGAAAACTTACAAAGTTTGCTGAAAGAAATTAAAGAATCACAGATAAATGGAAAGACATCTGTGTTCATGGATGAATGAGAAGATGTAATATCGTTAAGACGACAATATTACCGAAGGAGTACCATAGGTCCAATGAAATCCTATCAAAACCCCAGTGAGATACTGTGCAGATATCGAAATTTCCAAAAATTCGCAAATAATCTCAAGGGACCCCAAATAGCCAAAATAATCTTGAAAAAGAACAAAGTTGGAGGACTCATACTTCCTGATTTTAAAAGTGACTGCAGGGAATTCCCAGGTGGTCCAATGGTCAGGACTCCATGCTTTCACTGGCAAGCACCTGGGTTTGATCCTTGGTGGGGGAACTAAGAACCCACAAGCCATGTGACACAACCAAAAAAAAAAAAAAAAAGGCAAAGTGATTGCAAAGCGACAGTATCCAAAACAATGTGGGTCTGGCATAAAGACAGACATACAGACCAACGGAATAGAATAGAAACCCCAGAAATAAACCCTGGGATATACGGTCAAATGATTTCTATAAGAATGCCAAGACCATTCAATGGGGAAAAATCTATTCAACAAATCGTAATGGGAAAACTGGATATCCACGAGCAAATAAATGAAGTTGGACCTTTGCCTTGCACCAGTTAAGATAGATTAAAAAATCTAATCCAGTTTTGACATGAGAATCAAAACAATAAAAGTCTTAGAAGAAAACATAGAGGAAAACTTTTTGAAATTGGATTTGCCAGTGATTTCTAAGATATGATACCCAAAGCACAAGCCAACAGAAGAAAAAAATAGGTAAATTGCATTGCATCAAAAGAAAATTTCTGTGTATCAAAGGACAAAATCAAGGCAGTGATGGCAGTCCACAGATTGGGAGAAGACATTTGCAAATCTTATCTGGTAAGAGATTAATATACACTTCTTCAATTTAACAAAAACAAAAGGAACTTGACCCTGAGGACCCTTTTTCCTTTCCTGTCTGCAAAGCCCCTCCTCATACATGAGGCTTTCTGGGGCTAACAGAGCCCCCTCCCCACATTCCAGGTCTGCCAGGAGAAATCAGACAGCAAGGGGAAGAAGGGTCTGCTGAGAGGTAGTGGAAGGGTTCAGGGGCAGATTTGGGATTTGCTTGTAATTTCCGGGAAGCTGGGAAGTAACTTCTTGTGGACTCTTTTCTGAAAACCTACAGGTTCTGCCACAAAGCTTGGTACTGCTGGTCCAGAGGCTACTTACCAGAGACTGTGATAGTCTTGACTGTGGTTTTATTGAGGCCAGTGACAAAGTTATGGACAAAGCAGTTATGGGATCCACTATAATTTTTTGCAGGGATCTTGGGGATAAAGCTCCTGTATGGATTGCTTGGGGCTTTTGTTGACAAGCCGAGAACACTGCATGGCTGGGTTAGAGGCTGTGTGGCAGGAGGGGCTGAGGTTTGCCTCTGGATGGTAATAGGAGTCTGAGGGGGAAATGGTGGGGGTGTCCAGACCATCTGGAGCAAAGAGCATAAATCCACACATGGTGCAGTCAGAGGGAAGGGAAAGTTCCTGGTCTACATTAGGGCCACAGTGTCCCTCTGCTTCAGGTCACAACCTTGTTGTAAAATGCTCAACCATAACCTCTCGTGTTTACTCGTCCTGGTCTGAGACATTACCCTGTTTCTCCCATCACAGGATGGTAACCCTGAGCCTCTCAAGACAGAGCAGCCCAATCCCTCCCAGTCTTGGCTCAAGCCTGGGTCTGCCCGGATTTGCCTGGGAGAGGAAGTCTGGTATCCAGGGGTGAAGGTCTGTGTACTTGGTCGTGAAAGGGATGGATGTGGCCTGGCCTCTGGCAGCATGGATTTGGGAGGACAGCTCAGGCCACATAGGAGGCACTGAAGCTACTGACAGAAAACATTCAGGGTGAATGGGTCACGGTGGCCGACACTCACTGGATTCTGGGTTTCACACACATAGGGTCCTGTGTCATTCCTTGTCACCTTAAGTAAAAGGAGAGTCCTGTTGTCCTTGGACAGTTCCAGCCCGGTGCTGTTGGGGAGGCTCTGGTTGTTGATCCACCACATGTAGGAGGTGTTCTGAGTCTCAGGTCCACAAGTTAACACTACCGTGCCCTCATGCTCCTTGGGGTTGGAGTTGTTGCTGGTGATGACAGGTGTGGGTAACACTGCTGTGTAGACAACAGAGAGAACACTGCCCCTTTTATACCTGTGATTCCTCTACAAGCATCTTCAATCAGAGTTGGCATCTCTCACCTCTCAGCCAACCTGCATCTTAAAGAATCGGCAGGTCGATGTACCACAAAACAAATGCATGAAGACCTGAGCTCAGAGGATGTGAGGCCACCTGCTCTGTGTCTGGGAGAAAGCACAGACTTCCTCTGGGGTCAATTAGTTGTGAAAGAACAGCATGGGATTCAGAGACCACTGGTGCCTGTCCTCGTTCTTCATTGACTAGCCAGGCCTGGGACCTGGGGGTCTGAGCAGAGAGACACATGGAGAGACCAGGAGCAAGCCCAAAGATCAGTTCATCACTCAGGCTGCAGGGCCTGCAGTTGGGGCAGTGCTGTCCAGGTGTTTGATAACAACTGGCATGAGACAGTGACCCCATAAATGGTAGAGCCGAGTCCAACAAATAAAAAGAGAACAGAGTGAGCAGACAGGCAGGATGGAGGGGATGGTGAGTGAATGACCCATACTCTCTTCAGAGACCGCATTTGGGTGCAAGATCTGGGGGGTCTGTCCACAAACATTCCCTCTCCCTCCAGTGGGGGACACACCCACAGAATTCACCCCTTCCCTCTTTCATAAAAGCAGCTGAGTGTGTTGCATGTGGACCCTGTGCTGGTTGCAGGTGTCAGAAAAGGCCGTCAGAAAAGAATCACTCACTTACCGTACACGCGGAGTTGTCCAGTTACACTTTCAGGCTGTAAACTACTCTTTGAAAGGAGCAGGGTGTAGTATCCTGTGTCTCTCTGGGTGACGTGCTGGAACAGCAGGGATCCATTGGGGTATATTGTCTCTCGACCACTGTGTGCAGGTCCTGGTGTATTTACTTGAGTGTCTACTCTATACGATGCAATCAGTTGGTTGTCCTCTACCCTTTCTCCTCTGTACCAGGTATAGCCTAGAAGATCCCATGTCACATTGTGGACAAGTAGAAGAACATCCGTCCCTTCTGCAGCAATGAAGGGCACCGATTCAATGGTGAGTTGGGCCGTGGTGGGCAGGTTCCAGAAGGTTAAGAGTGAGACTAGGAGGGAAGACAGATAAATCAATTAATATTCTGACCTATGTGTTGGGATGGAAAAATTGTGTCCCTTGGTCTGGAGCAGGTCTCTTTATCCCTCAGCCTTGGTGTGTGTTTTTGTATTGAGTGTGTGTCTGTGTGTGTGTCTGTGTATCTGTGTCCTACTGGTTCAAGGTCAGCAGCATGACCCCCATTACTCCAGCCCCTCTGAGGTTGTTATTTCCTCTGCGTCCCCAGGTGTCTGCCTGGCTCACTCCCTGGCTGCCCTCATACACCTGCTCACACTCAGGGGCCTGTTGGGAGCTGCCCTCCCTGACACCTGCTCTAAAGACCCCTGTCTTCACTTTCTGACCTTGCCCTGCTCTGTTTCCTTCATGACACTTGTCAGCACCTGTCAGCACATTCTAGATCTCCTTGCTTGTGTGTCTTCCTCCTCATAGAACATGAGCTCTGCGAGGGCAGAGACTTGTCTGATCCTGGTTGTAACCCAGTACCTGGACCAGGCTCCAAATACCTGGTGATGAAGGAGTGGGTGTTCCCAGGGCTCCATTGCCTGGTGTTTGTCAAATTTCTAAGGGTGGTGGGTAAGGACAATGTTTAGCTTCCTGGTTATGTTTTTTGTTTGTTTGTGTTTTGGAGTGACACCCTGACATGAATTGTTAGTATTGTTATCAGTTTTCAACAATTACTGCTCAGTGAAGAATAACCTGTAAAACGTTAAGTAATTGAGGTTTCCTCCCCCTCACCAACTCCAGCTCACTGAGATTTTCCTGTTGCTCAACCCCCTCCCACCCCTTCCCCTGCTCCCGTGTCCTCTCTTCTCAGGTCCGAACAGAAGCCCTCTGTCCCCTCTCAGAGCCCTGTCGCCCCCAGAGACCCCAGCCAGTCTCTTGCTCTCCCACCTCTGCCCACTCCATGAAGATTCTCCCCTCTCACCTGCCAGCAGGAGCCTGTTCCAGGGGATGCACCCTCTGCGGGCGGGGGTTGAGGAGGGCTCCATGGTGTCTGCTGTCTGCTGTGTCCCTCCCTCTGTGAGAAGAGCTTCAGCTCCAGAAATGCTCACAAGCACTGCTGTCTGAGGTGTGAGCTCTGCTGTCCTTCCTCCCTCTGTGCTGGGCCTCTTCCTGGGGCAGGAGCACTTCCCTGGGTCACATGGGCTGGGGGCGGGGTCTCAGCCCAGGACCCTCCCTCTCCCTCCCCTCTCAGCCTTTCCTCCCTAGTGCCCTCCTTCCCCTTCTGTCCATATTTCTCTTCCCTGGACACTGCCGAGTCCTCTGCCCTCTTTAGCAGTGATTCTACACACACACACACACACACACACACGCTTGTTTGGACAAGCACAGCCCTGGGGTGTCCGGGTCCCGGGCTCCCCTCTGCTCTGGATCAGGATGCACACTCAGCCTCCCCCACAGCCCTCTCATCTCCTCCTGGCCCTTCCCTTAGGGGCAGGAGCCTGGGGAAAGGGGACAGTGCATCAGGAACCCTTGTCACAGGGATGTCATCCATGCTGTGCATGAGAATCACCTGTGGAACTTCATGAAGACAGCGAATGCCCAGGTGACACCTTAGAAATGCTGCTTCAGCAGTTGCCCAGGTCACATGGTTGCCCAGCCTGGCTGAGACTCTGCAATGCCAGTGAGGCTGCCACTCCCCACCCACCCCAGTGTTGGCCTCTGCTGTGTTCTGGTCTGGGGTCTGTCAGCATCACACAGACACCCAGCGGTCTCCATATCCTGGTGATACTTTCCCTTTGTGAAGCAGAAACCCAGCTAGGTGCCTGGGGCCTTCCCAGTGTTCTCAAATATTTGAAAAGTTTGGATTTACTCCCAAAAGGAAGGTCACAGAGATGCCTCTGGAGGCGAGAAAGGGGTAAGCTGAGTGATGACTTGTGAGGGGACCTGGCCTCCACCTTTGAGTGTCACCAGCCTGGTGTCTGTTTCTAGACCCAGGACCAGGTGTCAGAAGGAGCTGCAGTTCCCAGGTGTGAAGGGAAGGGTTTCCTGTGTGTCCTGGGAAGAGAGGACAGTAGTGCTGGGAGATCGGATGGCTGTAGGTGAGTATCTTGTCTCTGTGTGTTTGTCTGTGTGTCTAAGACGCATATCTTTTATGTGTGTGTGTGTTTGGTACCCATCTCTTCCAATTTGCTCCAACTGGAACCCAGAGCGTCAAACTGGCCACCTCCCAGTCCCATCCAATCTATCATGAAGTACAGTTCCCTATCCTCCCCATCTCCCACCCCAGAAAACACTGGAACCTGGACCTTCTCCTGCCTCCACTGCTCCCTCCTCTGGTTGATTGTAACAATTCTGTCTGTCTGTTTCTGTCCTCTCCATGTCTTTTCCACACAGCGGCCAGAGGATCTTTCTAAAACTTAAATCTGGTCGCACACCACTCACCCTTCAACACCCCCACTCTCGTTCTCAGGATAAAGCCCCAAATCCTGCACACGGCCTCCCAGCCCACGTACCATCTAAGCCCTCTGGGTGCCTAGCCCCTCCTCTCTTCCCCTCCCTTGCTGAGTGCCCTTTGTGCTGTGAGCTGCAACTTCCTTGGGTCTCAAGGGTCTGCCTGTGATGTCTTTTCCACCCTCTGTGCCCCTCTTGCCCAGCAATCAACACTTGCTCATCTTTGAGTTCAATGTCACTTGCTTGGGAAGACTCCCTCCTATGTTCTCAGGATTTTCTCTCTTGTATTCATCACAGTTTGGCAGATGAGAAACTGAGATAATCAGATATATCTTATTCGTGGGATCATTTATTAATGTCTGTGTCCCTGGCTCAGACATGAGTCTGTCCTCACCACTGAGGGACCAGGCCTGGCATAGGTGAGGGTTTGTTGAGTGTCTGCTGCACAAAAATGTGTGACTGGAGCCTTTGGGTCCAGAATCAAGGTCGGGGCACATAGCAGTTTTGAGCTCACACACTCCCTGCCCTCAGGAACCTGGGGGTGGCTATCTCCCTGGCTTCACTGGCCAGGTAAGGAAGCCCAGATGCCCTCATTCCCTCAGTGTCCTCATCTGGGAAACGGGGTGATCATAGTGACACGAGTGTCATCTGTCACTGGCAAGATCCAACCACTGGGGAGGAGCGCTGCAGCCAGCCTGGATGCCCTTGGGGCAGGGCTGGGGTCTGACTCACTCTACAGAGCCTGCACCAGGGCAGGGCCTCAGGAAATGACCGGGAAATCTAGGAGCTTGGGGGAATGAGCCTTTGTGAGTAGGTGGGCCCATGGGTTTGTGAGTGGGACTGGCTCAGCCCTGGGTAGGGGGCCCTGCGCACGAGGATTCTAATTCCTCACAACAACCCTAAGGGCAGCATGATTATTATTATCTCCATGTTACAGTTCACGCATTCCTTCACTTATTAACTGAATGTTTGAGTGCCTATGTGCCTGGCATACGAGGCTCTGCAATTGTGGGGGTAAACAAGGCAGACACAGGCCTGCTCTCAGTGAACTCACTGTCTAGCTGGGGGTAAAGGAAGGATAACCTCCACCCCTCCGGAGGGCTTGCTGTGTGACAGGACCAAACACACTACTACACTCACCCAAACCTCACAACAGTCCAGTGATAGGCACTCCTATCATCATGCCCATTTTATAGCTCAGAAAGTTGCAGCAGGGAAGGAGGAAGCCTCTATTTAGTATTCTACTCCTTATAGCCTGAGGAACCAGGTCTCCAAAGCCCATTTCTTGACCATGGTCTGTACTGCCTCTGGGCACGCTGTCCTGTTTGTGAGGCTGTGTCTTGCTGTGTGACAGGGAATGGCCTCGGGGCCCAGTCTGAGCTCTGAGCCTGTCTGAGCCTTCCTGTGTGCGTCTGGAGCCAACTCCAGTTCTATCCTCGGCTAATGATGATGTTTATGACAGGGAGGATGATAAGTTTGGGGTCTCCAGGGCTGAGGGCTATGCAAGTGTCTTTCCTGCACAAAAAATTCCATGGGTTCTCACTTGGATCGACACATACTCCTTATCCAGCAAGGATTTAATGTGTGCCTCTGCCTGAGGCTTGCAGCATCTCTCTTGGTCTGTCGGTTTCTCCAGCCTCCTGGGATCTGTAAATAATGTAACATCTTAGGGGACCCAGGTGACAGCCCTCCCTTCTCCCAAGTGAAGGTTAGGCTGTCTCAAGCCAACCCAGGGCCCCTTAGTCCTAGGAGTAGGACTCAGGAAGTTAGGTCCTAGGGCAGCCAGGCTGAGGCAGGTGAACTGACAACGAATGGATGAGTGGACTGAATGAAGGATGGTGGAACAGGACTGTTTGGAGCTGTACTGCACCCCCTCCTCCAGGCATTCCCCACTATGGGGCACCCCTTCCTCCTACCTTTCCCTGACTCACCTCTAAACTTCCTTTTCCTACAATAGCTTCTAAACCTCTTCCCCATTATCCTTGCAAGACCACCATCATCCCCTGGTGGTCCAGTGGTTAAGACTGCCCGCTTCCTCTACAGGGGGAACAGGTTCGATTCCTGGTTGGGGAACTAAGATTCCCACATGCCCCACGGAGGAGGCCAAACAATTAAAAAAAAAAAAAAAAAAAGGAGACTGTCAGAGACCTGAAAATCCCGCTTGAACCATTTCCCACGTTAGAAACACTGAGGTCAGTATTTGCCCACGGTCATACAGCGATTCGGGAGTGGGAGCAGGAATCCTGGTACAGGAAACTCACATTCTGGACTATCCTCCCAAGGTCCGATAGTCCCTCTGCTGGGTGTGATATTTCCCTCTCACATCACCCGCTTCTCTCAAGGATTATCCCTGCACCCACCCAGCATGCGCCAATGGGCCAGTGGGTCAGTGCACTGGGTCCGGTTTCCCGCAGGATGTCTACAGCTCCTTCAGGGCTGCTGGCCCCCACTCGCTCAACTTTGGCTTTGCCTTTTAGCCACCGCCGGCACCTACGGCTCTTGGACCCCTCTTGGGCCCTTTGCGAGGCCGGGGCCTCACCGGCCAAGGCGGTCGCGTCCCCCTAGCTTACTCCATCAGCCCTATGTGATCCACGATCCCGGGGCAAGTCCAGCGGCCTGCACGGATTCCAGCCTCCAGGCTCCTCCCCAAAAGCCAACCCTCGCTATAGATCACTGTCGGTCGGGCCCCCACACCACCAGTCCCGGACTTGCTCCTCTCTGGGTCCCGCCCCCTGAGCGATCCTGGCTTCACTCCACGACGGGCCCCGCCCCCCACGGCTAAGGACTGAGGCCTGGCCCCGCCCCCTCACGAGCATTAAAGAGACCACGACCAATAACAAATGCAGCCCTTGAGGCGGCAAAGCGTCCTTAGGGCAGAAGTAGTGGGGAGTCCAGGGAGGGTCTCTCCAGCAGGGAATCCCCGACTTTTCACGAGTTGTCTGTCAGCGTCATTTTCCCACTACACTTTCCACATAGGAATCATCTAGAACGCACCCCGCCCGCTGGAGCCGGAGACAGTGCTGCTGCTGAGCCTCCTTCTAGGGGCTATGGGCCAGCCAGGTCCTCAGGCAACTGGAAACCAGAACAGGGCGACAGTACCTGAGGTCAATGCTCTGTCTGGGAGCCTGTGGAGGAGGAAGGCCCGCCTTTTCCTCCGCCTTCTGTCCTCTAGTTGTCCTATTGTTCTGTCTCAGGGTTCTTTTCTCTGCGCCCTCCCTTCTGGCGAGAATGGAAGGGAGTGGATGGTAGATGTGAGTGATCAACGCCTGCGCACTGGTCGGGAGCCGCGCAAGACCTCGCGGGAGAGAGCCACAGTAGAGGGCGTGGCTCGAGCCTGGGAAAAGGCGGGAAACCGAGGAGGCTCGAGGCTCGCGCATGCGCACACACTCGACTACCTTCCTGGCGCTGGGAGTGAGGCGGCTTTGGCTGTGGCAGCGCTGTGGTGAGGGCGTCCCTTGAGGCTGGGTTCGGGAGGCCCAGGGAAACCGCTCTTTACCGTTAGCACCAGAAATACCATCCCGCGCCTCCTCCCCGCTCCCAAAGCGCAGGCGCAGCCCTGGCACCGAGAGACACCGATGACCCTCTTCTCCTCAGTCCTGAGAGAGACGGCCCAGCCCTTCCGGGGGACACGGGCCTCTGGGCCGAGACCCGCATCGCCAGCCCTCGGACTAACCGCCCTCACGGCGCCCTCCGCTTCGGGGTTGGGGCCGCACTGCCTTCTCCCCTTCTGGCTCGTTCACCGCGTCCCCCCGCGGTCCCTGGCGAGAACGTGCGGGCGCGCCCTGCGCAGGGCCGGCCTTCGGAGCCCAGGGAAGGAGCGCGGGGCCGGGGCCGCTCCCCGGGGGCCCCGTCGCGGCTTCGGGGGAGGGGCGGGGTGCTGCCGCCCGCGGAGGCTGGTGCCCGCGGCCCGCCCGGCCGCTCCCCACCTTGCCTGGGGCCTCGGCGGGGCCCCGGCGCCTCTCGCGGGCCCCCCCTTCCTGCCATCCCCACGCGCGCGGCCAGGGCCCTGGCGGGACGGGGGCTCCCTGGGGACGAGTGCCTTCCTGCCCCCGGACAAGCCCGAGAGCGCAGGGGTCGCTCCTGCCCGGTGTCCGGCCCGGCCCGCGCGGACACCCGCCGAGGGTAAGGGTCCGCGGTCGGCACGGAGCCCGCCCCAGAGCCGTGCTGAGAGTTGGGGGCCCTCGCCCAGAGCCTTTTTCAGTTTCTGTTTGACTTCCCCCGGGTCCCCGCGGGGAGGCAGCCAGTGGGGCTGCTGATCTGTGTCTGGCAGGACTGTTGAGGGATCACCTGAGCTCACCTGACATTCTGGCAGGTCTTAGTTCTTCTTGACCAAATGAATGACCATCCCTGGGAGGCCCCCCTTCTCCAAGCTCACCTCCCTGTGTTCCGGGCGTGTCTGGGATTCTGGCTGCTGGTTCTCTTCCTGGTGCTGAGGTCCCACCAAACCCTGACATCACTTCATAACCAGGTTTCCCCATGAAGGCCAGCTTCATTCCAGGGATCACTGTTCCACCTCTCTTGGTTGGCAGGATGGTCCCAGATCTGAATCTGTACCCTTTGGATGGGAGGTGACTGCTGTGGTGCAGGCTCCTGTGGGGCAAGAACTTCCTGCTGCAAAGCAGATATTTGTTCGGCTTGAGGTTTCTGCTGGGATTTATCTTCGTGCTGGGCAGGGAGCTCCTGCTGAGTGAGGGTCTTTCCAGTTGGGTATTTGGTTCCTGCTGATCTTTAGATGCTGGCTGAGCTGTGGGTGTTTTTCTGGGTCACGCTCTGACTGGGTGATAGGTGTTTGGTGTGGCGTCGATTCTCAGACAGGCCTAAATATTGACTTAGAACCTGTCTCCACTGTTTTTTTTATTTTTCCTCAAGGGAGATGTTGATCTCCCTGGCTTCATCCCTCTGGGCCCCCTCAGACCTCCTTTGTCACAGATTCCCTCATTGGTTACTTATGATGGCAGCTCCCTTTGGATTCCACTCCTTCATCCTGGCATCCCTGGTCTTCTTTTTGAAGGCAGTTGGCCAGTGGGCTGACCACTGCTGGCCCCCTAACTCTTGTGCCAAGTGAAGCACTTGTGTGCCTCCTGCTGTGGGAAGAGGGATTGGGAACAGATGGAAGCTGAGTGGCCAGCACTCTCCTACCAGAATGGTTATGTCTTAAATCAGCCCCATCCCACTCACCACTCCGTTAAAATATTTCTTCTAATAGGCCAGCATTCCAATTTCATCCTCTGTTTCATCTGGATGACAGAAGCCAGATTCTGGATGGGCGTTCCTTTTCTCCACTTCTGATGTTTGAGGAAAGGGTCAGAGAGGTGAGCAGGATCTACCCTGTTGTCATTTTTCCCTCTTTATTCATTCTTTCAAATGGTTTCCACTTTAATTTCCTTATATTATCATTCTGATCATTTTACTCCCATGTTAAAAAAAAGAGAGACATCCTCCCATTGTTACAGCTTGAAACCCTTTTCAGTGGCATTTGAGACCGTCCACACCAGCTCTCTAGCCTTGTTCTATGCCTCTGCACATATGCCTCTCATACTAGATTGAAACCTACAGAGTCAGATGACCGTTCACGATGGGGATGATGGTGATCGTAAATACTGGAGGCATTTTATGTGCCCGGAAATGGCACCAGGCTTTTTTAAACCTATATTATCTTTAGTAAGACAGTGTCTGATTCATTGCTTTAACTTCTTTCTTTGCCCTACCTAGCTCTTACCTCAGAGAGGTTTGCTGAATGAGTAAAAGAATAAGAAGTTGGAAACTGGAGAGAGATTGAAGATGCTATTGGATAGAAGTGTGTGTATAATCTGGATTGAGTTTGGAATGAACAAGGTAAAGTGGGCTGTCTGGATCAAATGTGTTTCTAGACCCCATTTAAAAGTGATTTTGACTTATTACATTTAACTATATTTATTGACTTTTGTTTTCTACTTGCTTGGGTGTATTTAAGATCAGGTGGGACCAGCTAGGCAACCAGAGATTCCTGATTTCTTTCAGGTAAGTAAGTTTAAGCCTGGGTAAGGGGAGGCCCCAGGAAAAGACTGATAAGAGAGGAAGGCACTAGAGGGGGCAATAATCTTGGGGGACATGCCTTTTGAGAACACTGGAATGATTTAGGGAGTGGGGAGCGGGATGGGGAGCTTGAGGTGGGAGAAGAGCATTTTAAGGTGCGCTCACTGTCTTGTTGACTGGGAATGTTTCATTGGGAGGGTGGGCTCTCAGAGCTCCTAAAAGGGCAGAGCAAAGCTTGCCAGCTGACATCGTCTGAGAAATTGCTGGCAGGTTCTGGAGGGCTTGGTTGACTTCTTGTGGTGTCTTTGGTGTCCTAAGGTGAAAAGAAGAGGGAGAGACTAATGTTAAAAACATTTTTAAAATTTAATTTTTATGAGGGCTTTAAAAATGTTAAAAGTAAGTCTTGTCCAGCAGAAAAAAATTAAAATGAAAAAGTACATCCAGTAAAAAGTTAAAGGATGCCACAACCCCAGCCTCCACTCTCCATTTCACAGAGCTAACTGTTGTTACTAGTTTGCTACACAGTTCTCCATACATTTTTGTATGTAAACATAATAGTTCACTTTGAAGAACAAAAATGAGCATATACTATACATATTGTTTTGCTGTGTTCCTTTAACAGATCTTTTATTATTGTACAATATTGTACATCTACAGAAGTCCATAAGACTTAAATGTCCAGTTCAGTAAATGAGTACAAAGAAAATTCATGAAACTACTACCAAGGCCTGGAAATATTAATAGAATACTGCCAGCAACCCTCCTCCTTTTCTGATCACTATCCCCTCTCTCCTCCTCACAGTGTAATCTGACTTTTGCAGTAAGCATTTTTTTCTTTATAGTTTTACCACCTACCTATGCATTACTAAATAATTTAGTTTAATTTTGCCTTTTTTTGAACTTTATGTATATGAAATCATGCTATAAGTATTTCCTCTTGTTTTTTTCTTCTTTTATTCAACGTTATGTTTGTTAGATTCATTTGTGTTGTTTTATTATTGTTCATTCGCATGGATATATAATATTTAAACACACTACTATTTATTTATTCATTGGCCAATTTTCATTTTAGGGTACATATGAATAATGCTGCTATGAAATCCTTGTTCATGTCTCCCCATTGTACATCAGCAAGCATTCCTTTTGAGAATACATTTAGGAGTGGAATTGCTTGGTCACAGAGCTTAAACTTTAGTAGATAACTACCAGCACTTTCTCAAAGCGATTTATCAATTTACACTCCCATTAGCAGTAGTTTCGCTGTTCTACTCTCTGCCAATATGTGGTATTGTCAGACATGAAAATTGTTGCCAGTCTGATGATGTGGAGTGATCTCTGTGTGGGTTTAATTCATCTTTTCTCAGCCATTTCCCATGTTCATTAGCTATTTGTATTTCTTCTCTCTGAAGTGCCTATTCAAGTCTTGTCCTATTTGTTTTGTTACCTGCCTCCCTTTCATTGATCTACTAGAAATTCCTTATATATTCTAATTTAATCCTTTGTCAATATTAAAAATTGCAGACATACCCCTATTCTGTAGATTGTCATTTTCTTCTTTTGATGACCAAAATTTCTTAATTTCAATGAAGTCAAATTTATTAATCTTTTCCTTTATGACATACCTTTTGTACCTTGTTTAAGAATCCTTTCCTACCTCAAGGTCATGAATATATTCTTCTATATTCCCTTATAAGTTTGTCTTTCAAATTTAGATCATTAATTCATTGAAATTTATTTTTGTGATGGGTTTTTTAAAATATAAATTTATTTATTTATTGGCTGTGTTGGGTCTTCATTGCTGCACTTGTGCTTTCTCTAGTTGCAGAGAGTGGAGGCTGCTCTTTGATGCAGTGCGTGGGCTCCTCATTCCGGTGGCTTCTCTAGTTGCAGAGCACGGTTGCTAGGCACGTGGGCTTCAGTAATTGTGGCACATGGGCTCAGTAGCTGTGGTGCACGGGCTTACTTGCTCTGTGGCATGTAGGATCTTCCTGGACCAGGGATTGAAACTGTGTCCCCTGCATTGGCAGGCGGATTCTTAACCACTGTGTCACCAGGGAAGTCCTTTGTGATAGGTTTGAAATAGGGTGTCTCTGCATCTTTTCTTTCACTTTATGTATTGTGGTTATTTTTCCAATAAACATTTAATGATTGGGACTTCCTTGGTGGTCCAGTGGTTAAGCTTCTGCACTTCCACTACAGGCGGCACAGGTTGATCCTCGGTCCAGGAACTAAGATCCTGTATACCATGTGGCGTGGCCAAAAAAACAAAAACAAAACAAAACCCCACAAAATCATATAATGATCTACCTAATTATTTTTGACAACTGCAGAATTGCCCAATTTATTCTGGATGAATTTTTTTAAATTGAGGTATAATTGATGTATAACATTATACAGTATTAGTTTCAGGTGTACAAATAATGATTTGATATTTGTGTATGTTGTGAAATGATCACACAATGTCTGTTAATGATGAACATTTAATATGTTCATTAATTTATCAATACAAATACTGCTATAATTAATATTCTTGAACATATGTCTTTGAATATCCATGCTAGTATTCTATACTAGAGATTTCTTGAAGTGAGATTACTGGTTAAAAGGTACACACTTTTAAGTTTTTCATAGGTATTACCAAATTATATTCTACTTCCATCATCAGTGATAAGGATCTAGGTTTATCCCATTTTTGATAGTATAATATCAAAATATCAATCAGTTTAACATTTGCCAATATACTTTTTTATATAAATTTAATTAATTAATTAATTAATTTCTTTGTTGGGTCTTCATTGCTGCATACGGGCTTTGTCTAGTTGCGGCCAGTGGGGGCTACTCTTCGTTGTGGTGAGTGGGCTCCTCATTGCCGTGGCCTCTCTTGCTGGGGAGCACCGGCTCTAGGTGTGTGGGCTTCAATAGTTGCGGCACATGGGCTCAATAGTTGTGGCTCACGAGCTCTAAAGTGCAGGCTCAATAGTTGTGGCGCACAGGCTTAGGTGCTCTGTGGCATGTGGGATCTTCCTGGAGCAGGGATCGAACCCGTGTCCCCTGCATTGGCAGGCAGATTCTTAACCACTGCACCAATATACTTTTAAAAACAATTTTTATTTATTTATTTTGGCTGTGCTGGGTCTTAGTTGCGGCATGCAGGATCTTTTAGTTGTGGCATACGGGCTTCGTAGTTGTAGCATATATGTGGGATCTAGTGCCCCGACAAGGGATTGAACCTGGGCCCCCTGCATTGGGAGTCTTATCCACTGGATCACCAGGGAAGTCCCGCGAATATATTTTTTATATGATATCTAATTATACCTAGACTAGGGAAGAATCACATTTTGTTTGACATAGACAATGGTGTCACTGTCAGAGATCAATGGCCAGGTCCCCAGCAGCCCCATTTGCCTGCACTTTGATAAGCAATGACCGTCTATCATTAAAGAATTTGGTTAAGCCTCTCTATTCAGAAGAGAATTCTGTTTTGCTTTTCTTGCTCTTCTTGTTTCCCCACAAGTTGACCTTGCGTAGAAAGGGCTGAGAAGTGTGCTTATCCCGGGTCTTCCTATCATTCCTCTTGTCTCTTCTAAACCCCTGCTTCATCCCTAGTTTTGTTTTGTTTTGTTTTTCATCCCTAGTTGATTCCACAGAGTGACTCTGGTTTAGGGAAGGTCATTCTTTTGCAACTTACTGGTTTTCTTCACTCTGCCCTTGAAGTGATCACAGGGACATGGCTTCTTTGGCAGCCTGGGCACTGTCATGAGTTTTCTTTTAGGGGCTCTCAGGAACCAATCTGAAATAAGGGAGTTGCTGTTTAGGAGGGTTAATGTGTTTGAGGCAGGGCAGGGCTTTACCTGCCATCTTCCTTGCCTCCCAGTTCTTTTTCTTACTGCAGTGGGTGTGGGAAAGTGTCAACCAAGAACAGTGGAGGTATCCAGTTATATGAGCACCATGGTCTCTAAGTTGTTCTGCCTGACCTGTATGGGCAAGAATTTAGTGGCAGGTTTGGAGCAGGCATCAGGGTATCATTAGGGAGACCGAAAAATGAGGAATAAGACCTAGGTGTCTGCTTTTTAGTGGCTGCTTTACCTCAAGGAAGCCATTTTGCTTCTCTGATTTCAGTCTTACCTTTGAGTAAAATAAGGTTGAGAATGAGGTCCAGGAAGGTCTTAGAAGGCAGCCCTGGGTTGTTGGGGAAAAGGGTAAGGAAGAGGGGACAGCCAGAGATTCAGGCAGCTCTCCCCTGGACCTTGGAGGAGTCTGGCTCTTACATGAAACTCAGGAAGAAAGATTAGTGGTAGTGCTGCATGTGGGGGCTTGTGGAGAGGGGAGAGGGTGAGGTCAGTTCAAAGGACATCTACACTAGTCTCAGAGGGACTCAAGAGAGGAAGTTGGGATCTTGATGGTGCATCCGGCTTGTTAATATTGGATTACTGACCTTTGCACTCACATTCTTGGCCTCCTTCCTGGAGCCACGTCCCCGAAGCCTGGTGTTGGTCCCTGTGGCCTCTGGCGATCCCTGTAGGAGGAAACTGGTCACTTCCAGGCACTGGAAAGGGAAGGGGCCAAGAGAATTGGTCCCCATCACTGTACTACCTAGGTCAGTGCAGCTCCATTGCTCTTCCTTTTTACTCAAGGATCTAGGGTACTTCAAGAGAGGAGTATTTTAAATGGATACAGAATTGGGGTTTAAAATCTGTCCTAGAGAAAAGCTTAGCTGGAAGTAGGTGGAGAAAGAATGACTTCTGGGTAGAAGGGAGAGCAATCAAGACCTTAGAACCTCCCCCCATTAAGATCCTTCCCTACACACATTAAAATCCTCATGACTTAAGGAATGAGAGCAAGGAGCAGATTATTCCATAAACCAGTCCGGAACTTCACCTGACCTCCATGTTTGGTGGTATTTGAATCCATAATCCTAGTTCAACTCTAAGAGGATGGCATTTACCTTTGTTCCTCTGGGACAATCCATTCCTCTTTTGGCCTGTATTCAAGTCTGTCTTATCACCTGATGCTCTCTTGTTCCCATTTTGTGATACTTAAAATATTGTTATGACAATCAAGTGTGATGTTTTATAGAGATTCTGGAGCTGGAACTGGGTTCAGATGATGCTTCCTCTGTACAGGAGTTGTCCACATTTCCTGCCAAAATTAATTATACCTTCACATGGTTCCCCATTGTATTTGAATGCAGTTCTATCCATGCACAGTTATAGTTTGTTGTTTGAAATGTGTTGTGGACTGAATTGTGTCCCCCTAAAATTCATTAACGCCATAACCCCTAATAACTCAGAATGACTGTATTTGAGGCTAGGGCCTTTATAGAGATGATTAAGTTAAAATGAGGCCCTTATGGTGGCCTCTAATCCAATCTGACTGGAGTCCTTATAAGTTATATATATAAGAAGAGGAGATTTGGGCACACAAAAGGGACACCAGGCATGTACGTGCATGGAGGAATGACCAGGTGAGGAAATAGCAAGGAGATGGCCATCTGTAAGCCAAGGAGAGAGGCCTCAGAAGAAACCAAAGTTGCTGACACATTGATCTTGGACTTCCAGGCTCCTGAATTGTGAGAAAATAAGTTGCTGTTGTGTAAACCACCCAGTCTGTGGTATTTTGTTATGGTGGTCCTAGCAAACTAAAAATCTTTCTCCCTCACTAGACTCTGAACTAATGGCTTAGTAGTCATTCAGCTACATGGCTCCTGACACATGGTAGGTATGTGGTAAATGTTTGTTTGATAAGCAGACGGACAGATTGTCCAGAGAGGGCCCTTCAAGCAGCATCTGGTTCAATCCAGCTCCCCTGTTTCCCAGACTCGTGCCCTTTCTGCCACGCAGATGGATGGTGTTGCATCATTTCTCCAAGTGCTGGTTTCCAAGTGTTTTTATGGGCTGTTTTGAGTGGTAGTAAAGTAATTTCAACAGGCATAGCCCCTTCCGTCTAAACTTTTCTACTATATCACTGTCACCTGACCTCTACTTCTGGTTCCGGAGAAAAGCCACAGAATGTTAGAGCCAGAAGGAAACTTGGAGATTATTAGTGGATCCCCTTCACTGAGAAGTTTTCCTTTTTCATCTAATGCAACATAACTATATTACGGAAAATTTGTAAAGTACAGATGAAGAAATCTTTACCCTTATCAGCTGTTGGAATTTTGGTGTGTTTCCTGCATATCATTTTTTAATGAAGTGATAACCATAGCATGTGAGCCAATTTCTTTTTGTTCACTTTATAAGCTTGTTCCTGTGTTTTCTTATAATATTTATAACAAAATATTATAATAACATTTTGAATGACTACATAACACTCTCAAGTATATGTGCTCCAGATTATTTAACTGTTCTCTCATTGCTGAATATTTAGACTGTTTTATTTTTTGGCTATTGATAAATTTCTTTGTGCTTGTAACTGTTTTCCAAATGTTAGATTGTTGCCTTGGGCAAGATTTCCCAAAATGGAATTAATGGGTCAGAAGTCACAAAAAATTTTATGTTTCTTGGTATCACTACCAAGTTATTTTTAAAGCATTGTACTAATTAACTAGGTCAACACCTCCTTTATTTTCAGGTGAGAAAACTGAGGCCTAGAGAGAGCAAATGAAATGCCCAAGTTCACAAAGGTAATGGTGACACATCTGGAGCTAAAACCTTGGTCCAAGTCTCTGTTGCTCTTTCTGCAGCCCTCCATGACCCTAATTTCATGATGTACATTAAAACAAAACCGTTACTATAGAATTATGTTCTCCAAATATCAGACATTTTTAGACAACCTTAATGATTTTTGTTATAACTTATATCACCTCTTTGACTACTTACTTCATACATTTTTCTAAATAAATTTAATTTACCTAAGAGCTTCATCCTATGCAGTGTTATCTCTGAGATTATGGGTTTGACACATGCTTAGATTCTTCTAACATGCATTAAAATAAATGTATAACTATTAAAGTAAAAGCTTCTTTTTGTTCTACGTAAAATCAGCTTTGGATAATATTGATACAGTGCAATAGCTTTATCTCCTGACGGACTGGGGGTCAGCTGCTTGCTCTGTCAGTTAACTATGTAGTCTGGGAGAACTCACTTAGCTTCTATGATCTTTGATTCTCTGGTTTGTAAAGAGTGAATATTAGTATCCACCTTGCAGTGTTGTTAGGAATAAAGGAGCTACTGTGGGCCTGGGGCCCAAGTAGGTGTTCAGTACACGATGTGTTACCATTGTGGGTATTATTGCAGACTTTTAGTTATTTCCCAGAGAAAGTGTCTATGCTGGATGTTAGGCTTATAGCTTTTTGCTAACTTGTATGTGTAAAGAAGTTGTTTCCACTTGTTAGGTTTTGCGGTAGATTCTATTATTATTTGACTTCTCTGTTCCACTACATATTAGCATTGTGATTTTGGAGAAGTTGCTTAATTTTTCTGTGACTCGTTTGCATAATTTGTAAAATGAGGCTTAAAAAGTACATTGGTGTGTATGCATACACACATCTGTCCACCAGTGGGCCTAGACACAATAGCCCTAGTAGCCATGGACAATACCTAGTGCCCAAGGTTTGTGAATATCCTTCTCCCATGAAAGGAACCATGGATTGGCTGACTCCAGGGCTGTGGAAAGGAAGTACAAGATGAGCCTGCAACATCTTGTGGTGTGAGAAAGTCAGGAACTGCTAAGGAAATGACGTGTCAAAAAGATACCAAAGTCACCTGGAGCTCAGTGGCCAGCTTTGGGACAACATGAGCAACGCTGTAAATAAGGATAGTAATGGATTATAATCCACAAATATCCCTGAGTCTTCACTTATGTAAATACATAATTGAATACCTAAATGAATGGGAGAGAAGGAGCAGCTCTTTCATATAGTAGAATTTTTAATAAATGTAGAAGGAATGATGGAAACAGAAAATCACTGTTTTGCTACAACCATAGTGATACCTGTTGTAGGCAAAAATCATCAATGGATTTAAAAATTAATGGGCAAAATTATAACGAGAAGAAATAGGCTATTTGCGTAGTCTCAGAGTATCTCTCCAGGAGATACTTATTAACTACAATGAGCATATAGTGCCTTTATGGACACTACCTTAACTAGCATTCAAACTTCACATCACCCATCATGAGAGAGATTGTTACCGTGGGCCCTCTGATGTGCTGCACTCATAAGGCAAACATCACTTCTGTGGTATTAGCACCAAAAATACATAACCTGAATTCAGTCATGAGGAAACATCAGATAAGCCCAAACTGAGGCACATCCTCCAAAATAACTGACAGTACTCTTTAAAAATGTCAAGGTCTTGAAAGACAAGGAAGGCTGAGAAAGTGTCCTAGACTGGAGGAGACCAAGAGAGATGATAACTTTCTTCAGTGTAGGATCCTGGATTGGATTCCAACCAGGAAAAGGACATCAATGGATGATTAGCAAATTCTGAAAATTTGTACATTAGTTAATAGGATGGTATCATTGCTAATTTTCTGGTTTTGGTAATCATATTACAGTTACGTATGGTGTTATTTGAAAAAAACTGGGTGGAGTTTTTGGATCTACTGGAACTCTGATTCTTTTTACAACATTTTTTAGTCTGAAAAGTGTAAAGTTAAAAATAAAAAAGTACACTAGATTTCTGTGAGGACACGATGAAGTAGTATGTATAAAGTGCTTAGGAGAAGCCTGCCACATAGGATTGTTTAACACACGGGAGCTATTTATTACAAGTAATTTTATAATTAATAAGTAATCTTATATGGAATGGGTATTCTATTATTGTAAGTAATTTATTTCCTAACATTGTCATTGGTTCTCAGCTATTTCTCTTTTTGTTCCTTTTCCTTATGAAAAGCATATTAATCATGTATGTGGTTATTTGAAGAGAGAAAGCAAGATCAGTTTTTATTTGGAGAATTTTTGGGCAGGAGGATTGCGTAATGTTATTTCTTCTCTCCAGACTTGGTCCAACATTGCAAACTACCCTTGCCTGGGAAACAAGAATTAAAACTGGCCACCACCGGTCCCCTCTGGTTTGTAATGTGCCGCCTGGCGGCTCAGCGAGCTTTTCCCAGCTTGCTGCCCTTGTGCCTTAGTAGTTACTTCAGAAATTTTATTCAGTCCATTTACTGAACCCTTACTAGTTTCACATTATCCATTGTTTACTCTTCACAACAGTTGTACTTGCTCAGTGGTATTTTATTCACTTTTAAGATGATAAAACTGAGGCTTAAAAATGTTCAGCATGTCCAGGGTTACAAAGTAAGTGGCAGAACCAGGATTTGGATTACAGTTTCCCTGAATTCAAGTCTGAGTCTGAAGGTCCAGGAGAGTCTAAACATGTCGCCATGTTTGAGAATTGTTGGTAGAGAGCAGTGGCTCCACTGGGGAGTGGTTCCCCCTCCAGGGGACATTTGGCAATGTCTGGAGATATTTTGGGCTATATTAACTGGAAGTGGGGGGTGGGGAGAGGTTGCTATTGGCTTCTAGCAGGTAGAGGCCACACAGAATCTGTAATCTGTTGCTAAACAGATTACAAAGCACAGAATCCCCACCCCACCCCCCAACAAGGAATTATCCAGCACTAATGTCAATAGAGCTGTTATGAAACTCGGGTGTCGAGTCACCTAAGGGCAACATTTTGAGCTTAGAAACCTGAGGATTTATTCTTTCACTTAGCAAATATTTACTGAGCACCGTGTGGGATAGTGTGAGGGATGTGGAAACAATACACCACATTGTGCCAGTGGGGAGGGTACAGTGTAGAAGGGCAGGGCTGGGGGAGGGGAGAGGCACACCAACACCTCAAGGCAGATCATGAAAAGTTCAGAAAGAGAGTCCAGTTAGGGCTAAGCATGTTCCCAGGAGGGAGGGCTCACATCTTGTCCTGGGACGCATCAAGGGAGGCTGTGGGAGGAGGTGGTTTTGGGCAGGTTGTGTGAGCAAAGTTGAGCTGGTGGGAAAGCACAAGACCAGCTCGGGAGCAGCCCGAGGTCTAGTTGAGTGGAGCGCAGAGCGCTTGTTAGTGCGAGGAGTGGACTGGAAAGGCAGCTGTGACTGGAGCTTGCAATCCAGGCTGAGAACTCTAGCCTTGGTGTCTGTCATAATGGTGGAAAAGCCTTCGCTTCCAGAATGGTGGTCCAGGCCCCAGGGCTGAGGGGCCCAGCAGCTTCCAGAGAGCTCTCTCAATAAGGGAGGGAAGGTTGGAAATTGGGGTGGAGTAGGGTGAACTCCTGATTTTAGGACCGAGTCGGTGCTGAGTATGTAACAAAGCTATTTCACCTCAAAGTAGCCCTTGGGGGGATGTTCCCCTTGAGTGGGAACGTAGGTGGGGATGGGGTCTCTTCTGCACAGTTGTTCTGTGAAGGGCTAGGCCACTTCAGCTGTAGTGAAAAGTGGAGCCGATTCAGGACCCCTAACCCAAGTTGTGCTTCCCAAAGGTGAGCTGTTCATACAGGACTTGGTGTGGCTACAGCTTCAAACATGGGTACTGCCTGGTGGTGTGATTTTTCTAGTTTATCACCTTACCATGAAATAGCATTAAAAATTGTTGGGGCGCATCTGGTGCACTAGAAAGAATCTAATTGAGGATGATTTATCATCTGTGGATGTACAATTGCCTTCAACACCCTCCCACCACTGCCTCCAAGGCTGGCCCTGGGGACATTTATTACTCTCTGGAACAGGGATTGGGGGAGAGGTAAGTCAGCAAATCTTTCTTGGGCCATTATTTTCCCCTCCCCCGCCAGCTACAATTGCAGACACTTCCATACACACGGGCTCCTTTACCTTTCACAACACTCTTTGGATTTATGTACAGTTCTTTCCTTTTTATCAATGAAGAGACGGGCACTGAGACAGGCTAACTTGCCCCTAATCCCTGTAGCCTAAAGGGGAGACATTTTACTGCATGTGTGGTCATGCTCTTTTCTGTTTTGCCACGTTTCTCCCCCCTTTCTATCTTTCATAGAAAATGAATTTTTTACCTGTATTTGAGCTGCTGTGGACCGCGGACGTCAGCATCAGTGGCAGCAACAGGAGGGGAGAGATTAGAACTTTCATTTCAACTGTTGGTGCTGCTGTGCGTCGCTTGAAGAGTGTGTGGAGGGTTCGCCGTGAGAGGGTCCCGACTTCTTGGGGTGGCTCAGGCCGTGTGTGGTACGTGGCTTGGGGGTCTGCCCTTTCCTCCTAGGCCAGTGTTCTCATTAGAGGGCGCGAATGGCTAAGTGGCGCTGGTCTCATTAGGTAACAGGTTGGACCATGTGCTTTATGAGAATCTGGGAGATAAAACTGGCCAAACAGAAGGAGTGAAGCATTCTTAGCAACATGAGAGGCTGACTGATAACTTGGCAGCAGTCCTCGGCCCCTCCCCTCCTCCCTCCCACCTCCCTACCCCTCAATGGGCTATGATTTCTCCCCCAAGTCTTTTTGCTTGTTTGAATTTCCTTATACATTTGAGTGACATTTTCTAGCTCAGTATCTGGCAGGAAAGTGAGTGCTAAGGGTTTGCAAGGAGAGGATGGCACGGGCTGTCTCCCCTCTGTCCTCCCCACTCCCATCCTTGGCACAGTATTAGCAATAGCAGTGTTGTTGTTTGGAAAGTTGCCGTGTCCCCACTGTTTACAGTTTCCTCCAATTCTGTGGCCACATAAGGAGGGAAGCAGAGAGGATCAAGGAGGAGAGGCTCTTCTCTCTTGCCTCGAACCTGCCCTGGAGCACTGGGTCAAAGCAGGCCTCCTTGTTGTTGGTCAGGCAGGTGGCTGTGGCCTCGTGGCTCCTGCCTCAAGGAGAGGGAACTGTTGGTGGAAGACCCTCAAGGCTTCAGGTCCAAGAGGTTTTGAGAAACAGGAGCCAGAGTGGGGAAGGTGTTTGCCTTTGCTGCTGGGGCTCTTGTTTCAGACCTTGTTTGGAAACAGCCCAAAGCAAAAGAAGGAAGTGATACTACTTGGAGCCAACATCAAGGGTACAGAACATCAGCACTTACTGAGTGTGACTCATTCCAGAGACTTCAGGAAATGGGCTCAAAAGACAGAGGAGAGGTGGCCTTGAGTGCTGGGTGATATTTGTGGGGCTGAGGGGAAGGTTAACAAGGAAGTCCTCCCAGGCTCCTCCAGGCAGGAGTGAGTAAAGGTGGTGTGATTTTGTTGCAGCCAAGGGAGGGAAGAGGCTGGGCATGGTTTTTGTTTGCTCATTCTTATCAACTTCAAATTATTTCTGCCTATGGACATGTTGGAGAGTTGATTGCAGACTTTGCTACTACAGAGCTTATAAAGCATCTGCAGGCGGCAGGCACTGTGCTAGGCAGTAGAGACTCTCCTCGAGTTGAAGGTTGAGTCTGAGCTTGGTCTGATATAAACCACCCATGTAACTGCTCCCTGGAAAACTCTAACGGTGGTCTCTGTCCTCAGGCAGCTGAAGTGTAGCCAGGGAGATGATACACACTTCATAAAACCTAGAGCTATAGTGCAACCTAGGTTCAGAAGTGGCAGCAGTTCACTGTGGACTGTGAGGAGGGACTCTGGGTTCAGTGGAACTTGGGCTGGGTCTGGAGGGTGGGGTAGGATTTGTGTTGGTGGAGGGCAGAGAGGAGGGCAGGGCCGAGAAGGAGTATGGAGCTGATTGGGTGGGGTTTTTTGAGATGGGGCCTGTTAATTGTTCATTTTTATGTGCCTGAGCTTAGGTAGGGTCTAGCACCTTGTGGGTACTCTCTAAATGTTTGTTGAATTGAACGATATTTTTGTAACCTTTTTAGTAGGCCTGCTATGTTAGAAAGCATGTGATAATGCAGTCCATTACCAGAAAAGCATTTCTGATAGAAGATCATGCACACAGGTGGAGCCTGAGGGGGTGTTTTACTTTCCCCTGGATTCATCTACCCGTCCACCCCAAGGCTGCTGCGGGATCAGGGAGCTCCTCCTCACACCTTCCTCTAGGTCCCCTCAGTCTGTTTACCCCTCTGGTCTCCTCAGGCCTGGCTCCCTGTCAGTTCACTGCATCTGGTTTTCCTGTCTATGGACTTGGAATGGGGTGTCGGGTCCTGTTTTCCATGGTAGGGAGCTTTGGGTCCCTCAGGTCCATTGATATAGAACACCCCCAAGAGAGACTCTTTTCTTGTTAATACTGACAACTAGTTAGAGCTCATCTTGAAATCATTAGTTGTGTCAACACAGTCTTTGTGACTTACAAAGGTCCCCCTCCAGGAAGGAGGTAAGGGGAAAGTGGGAGAAACAACCATTCTCCCACTGTTATTTGGTTTCCCCACTCTACAGTGTGCTCAGTAGACATTCAAAAATGCTTGTTGATTGTATCTGCCATGCTTCTTGTTGCTCTAAGAAGAGTCATTTATCCATACATACATTCAGTGAGCATTTGAGTCCCTAATGTACGCCCAGTAGTGACTCCTGAGAAGAAGGTGTGATGCTGTCTCTGAGGAGCTCTCACTGCACAGGTAGACCCATGGAGAGTTAGTCCAACTGTTTCATGGAAGCAGAAACGAAAGCTCAGGGAAGTTATGTGATTTGTTCAGGATCACAGTCAGTTAGCCTCAAAGCCAGGGAAGAAAAACTCGTTTCCTGACTTGCTGGAGTGTCTGTTAGTGTGCAGCTGCCTGGCTGCTGCCTGTGCCAACGTAGGGAGCTCTATTAGGAGAGAGAAGACGTCAGAATGAAGTGGGAGCCCACCAACATCTTGGATTATCCAGAGGGAAGTGTCTGGTTGAACCTGGACTGTAAAAATCCAGGACACTTGCATTCTCTTTCTTTTTCATTTTGAGCTTGAAATGAGGAAAACGAGAGCCCGGAAAACGCAAAGTGGATGATCTTCACAGGGGGTTGAGAAGATGGGCCCTAAAGCCTGTGTTTACTTGTATCAAATTGTTTCTCACGCAACTACAACGCTCTGGCTTTGGATTGGGTTCCCTCCACACCTGGCCCTCAGGGAGGGCAGGGACCAGGTCTGATTCATATTTGTGCCTCCAGCACACAGTGTATAGCAGGCTCTGATAGATACTTCTTCAAAATAAATAAAAAATGTATACCTACACGGGTATGGGATGACTGGGCAGCAGCACAAGTTGAGAATTTGGCTTTCTAAGTACAGGTGAAGTGCTCAGCGTGGGGACGTGGGTCGTCCTGTGGCTCTGCTTCTGTGCTTGGAACACTCCCAGGATTCGGAGTTTCTGTTCTGGGTGACACACTTCACTTGCCCTCCAGAAAGTGACAGGAGAGTGCAGGACACTTCAGAATATGTCATTTTGGAAATAGCTGAGGGAAGATGGAGGGGTGTGTGGTGGTTGTTCACAAGTATTTGAAGGTCTGTTGTGTGAAAAGTTATGAGACTTATTCCTGTGACTACAGAGAGTAGCAGTAGGCTTGGTGAGTCTGCATCAGACACATGTTGGCCCAGGATGAGAAAGAACTGTCAGAGTAAAGTAAGTTTCCTTTGAAAATTACAAGTTTACTGCCAGAGTTCAGGCAGAGGCTGGATGTCTTAAAATAACTGTCACAGTGATTTTTTCTCTTGAAATTTCCAAGGGAAGAGCTTGGCTTGGAACCCAGGATTCCCACTAATACCACATTTTATTGAATATTAGGTATTATAAAAACTGCCCTTTGAAAGCTGACATTACTCTGTGATGTAGGCCCAGGTCTGTCTGACAGTTACTTCCAGTCATTGTGGGCGGTTGTGATTCTCCTATCTAATGTGACTTGCCCTTCAGCCCCTCTGCGGGCCCTCCCCACTCCTTTACTGGCGAGAACAAAGATCAAGTGCATTTACTGATCATGACCACCAGGTGGCAGCACTGCCCCAGCCGTGTTTCCGAAGGCTATGCTGGGATATGGACAAGTCTGAGAGCTCTAATAAATATTAGAGATTAGGAAAAGGGCACAAGTGAAATGACTAGATTAAAAATTTTTTTGTGTATGTGACAGAGTTGAGGTGAGTCTGCCATTTTAGAATTGGCAGACACTTTTGAGAATTGTCTCAAACTTTAATGTGCTTACAGATCACCTGAATATCTTGTTCAATACAAATCTGATTTTTCTGGTGGAGCCTGAGATTCTGCATTTCTAATAAGCTTTCAGGTGACGCCGTTCCTGCTGGTTATTGGTCCCCACTTTGAATAGCAAAGCCTTAGAGGCCATTTAGATTAATTCTGACTTCCCTCAATTTATGGATGAAGAAAGACTGAAGTCAAGAGAGAGAAGTTGCCTTGCCTGACATAGCCATGATTTTAGCACTTAGCTTTCTACATCTCAGTCCAAGCGTCTCACTCTCAGTCCACTTGCTCCACTAATTCTCGTGTGGCCCCCTTTTACTGTTGTGGTGGCATCTCTATAACTTGGGAAACAGAACTCCCATTTCATCCCCTTTGTTCTTTGCTGGAGGCATCACTTTGGTTACTCCTGTTTAAAGAAATAATCAATAACCAATCTATAATAAGAATGGAAAAGAGTTTTATCTGAGCCAAGTTGAGGATTGTAGCCTGGGAGATAGTGTCTGAATAGCTCTGAGGAACTGCTCTATGTTTTCAGCACAGTTTTTTTTTTCCCCTCCCTATCAATAAACTTTCTTTTTTAAAATTTTATTTTATATTGGGGTATAGTTGATTAACAATGTTGTGTTAGTGTCAGGTGTACAGCAAAGTGATTCTGTTATACATATAGATGTATCCATTCTTTTTCAAATTCTTTTCCCATTTAGGTTGTTACATAATATTGAGCTGAGTTCCCTTCAGCACAGTTTTATATCTTGTCAGAAGAAAGACCATCAAACATGTCAGGGTTACATTCCTTCAAGGTTTCAAATAGAAACAGATGAACAGTTACACAGTGAGTCAGTATGGCCTTGGCACCTGCAAAGGGAGTCTTATCATTAAAAGAGTACTAGCACTGGCATCTCAGGAAGGCAGCCATTTAATTTTTTGTTTCTAAGTGCACTGTCTTCTTCCCTCTTCCCCCTGCCTTTTCCTTTTCTCTCTCTCTCTTTTTAACATTTTCATTTTATTTATTTATTTTTGTCCGTGCCATGCAGCATGTGGGATCTTAGTTCCCTCACCAGAGATTGACCAGAGATCAAACCCGAGCCCCTTGCAATGGAAGCGTGGAGTCTTAACAGGGAAGTCCCCCCCACCCACCCCCTCGCTTTCCATCTCTCTTTCTTTCCTTCTCTCTCTCCCTCCTTCCTTTTCTTTCTCTCTCTCTTTCTTTTTTTCTTTCTTTCTTTTCTTTCTTTCTTTCTTTCTTTCTTTCTTTCTTTCTTTCTTTCTTTCTTTCTTTCTTTTTCTTTCTTTCTTCTTCCTTCCTTCCTTCCTTCCTTCCTTCCTTCCTTCCTTCCTTCCTTCCTTCCTTCCTGTCTGTCTTATTGAGGTGTAGTTTATTTATAATATTAAATAAGATTCAGGTGTATAACTTAGTGATTTATATTCTAATAGATTATACTCTATAGTTATGAAATATTCTATTTTGTGTGCTGTACCATAGAATTCTGTAGCTTATGATTCATACATAGTAGTTTGTAACTCTAAATCTCTTACTCCGGGGCTTCCTAGGTGGCGCAGTGGTTGAGAACCCGCCTGCCAATGCAGGAGACATGGGTTTGATCCCTGCTCCAGGAAGATCCCACATGCTGCAGGGCAACTAAGCCCGTACACCACAACTACTGAGCCTGCGCTTTAGAGTCCATGAGCCACAACTATTGAGCCCATGTGCTGCAACTACTGAAGCCCATGCGCCTAGAGCCCGTGCTCCACAACAAGAGAAGCCATGGCAATGAGGAGCCCGTGCACCATAACGAAGAGTAGCCCCCACTCACCTCAACTAAAAAGAAAGCCCGTGCACAGCAAAAAAGACCCAACACAACCAATAAAATAAATAAATAAATTTAAAAAATAAACAAAAATAAATCTCTTACTCCTCTCTTTCTCCTCCTCTTTCCTTCTTCCCACTGGTAACCACTATTTTGTTCTTATATCTGTGAGTCTATTTCTTTCTTGTTATATTCATTGGTTTGTTTTATTTTTTTAGATTCCACATGTAAGTGTTAACATATAGTAGTTGTCTTTCTCTGTCTGACTTATTTCACTAAGCATAATTCCCTCCACGTCCATTCATGTTGCTGCAAATGGCAAAATTTCATTCTTTTGTATGTTTGAGTAATATGTCATTGTGTATGTAAATCACATCTTCTTTATCCATTCAGCTGTTGATGGACACTTAGGGTGCTTCCTTATCTTGGCTATTGTAAATAATGTTGTTATGAACATTGGGGTGCATCTGTCTTTTTGAATTAGTGTTTTCATTTTCTTCAGATATATACCAGGAGTGGAATTGCTGGATCAGATGATAGTTCTATTTTTAGTCTTTTGGGGAAACTCCATACTGTTTTCCATAGGCTGCACCAATTTACATGTCCACCAACAGTGTACAAGGGTTCCCTTTTCTCCATATCCTCACCAACATCTGTTATTTGTGGTCTCTTTGATGATAGCCATTCTGACAGGTCTGAAGTGATATCTCATTGTGGTTTTTATTTTAAGAACATTTATTTATTTATTTATTGGCTGTGTTGGGTCTTTGTTGCTGTGCGCGGGCTTTCTCTAGTTGCGGCAAGTGGGGGTTACTCTTCGCTGCAATGTGCAGGCTTCTCATTGTGGTGGCTTCTCTTGTTGCAGAGCACGGACTCTAGGCACATGGGCATCAGTAGTTGTGGGATGTGGGCTGATTCGTTGCGGCTCGCGGGCTCTAGAGCGCAGGCTCAGTAGTTGTGGCGCATGGGCTTAGCTACTCCACAGCATATGGGATCTTCCTGGACCAGGGCTCTAACCCATGTCCCCTGCATTGGTAGTCAGATTCTTAACCACTGTGCCAGCAGGGAAGCCCCTCGTTGTGGTTTTGATTTACATTTCTCTGATGATTAGTTATATTGAGCATCTTTTCATATGCCTGTTGGCCATCAACATGTCTTCTTTGGAAAAATGTCTATTCAGGTCTTCTGCCGAGTTTTTGATTGGGTTGTTTGTTTGTTTTGATGTTGAGTGTATAAGCTGTTTATATGTTGCATATTAATCCCTTATCAGTCATATAATTTGCAAATATTTTTTCCCATTCAGTATGTTGTCTTTTTGTTTTGTTGATGGTTTCCTTTGCTGTGCAAAAGCTTTTAAGTTTAGTTAGGTTTCATTTGTTTTTTTCTTTTTTGTTTCCTTTGCCTTAGGAGACAGATCCAAAAAGAAATATTGCTATGATTTGAGTCAAAGAGTGTTCTGCCTTTGTTTTCTTCTAGGAGTGTTATGGTTTCCAGTCTTACATTTAGGTCTGTAACTCATTTTGAGTTTATTTTTGTATATAGTTTGAGAAAATCATTGTTTCACATGTAGCTGTCCAGTTTTCCTGGCACCACTTATTGAAGAGCCTGTCTTTTCTCCATTGTATCGTCTTGCTTCTTTGTCATAGATTGATTGACCATAAGTGTGTTCATTGGTTTATTTCTGTGCTCTCTATTCTGTTCCATTGATCTATGTGTCTGTTTTTCTGCCAGTACCACACTGTTCTGATTACTTGGTAGTATACTTTGTAGTATAGTCCAAAGTCAGGAACTGTGATAGCTCCAACTCTTTTCTTTCTCAAGATTGTTTTGCCTATTTGGGGCCTTTTGTGTTTCTATACACATTTTAAAATTATTTATTCCAGTTCTATGAAAAATGCCCTTGGTATTTTGATAGGGATTGCATTGGATCTGAAGATTGCCTTGGGTGGTATGGGCATTTTGACAATATTAATTCTTCCAGTCTATGAACATGGTATATCTTTCCATGTGTTTGTGTTCTCTTCAATTTCTTTTATCACTGTCTTATAGTTTTCTGAGTACACATCTTTTACCTCCTTAGGTAGATTTATTCCTAGGTATTTTATTCCTTTTGGTGAGACTATAAATTGGATCGTTTCCTTAATTTCTCTTTCTAATAGTTCATTGTTAGTGTATAAAATACAACAGATTTCTGTATATCAATTTTGTATCCTGCAGCTTTACTGAGTTGATTGATGAGCTCTAGTAGTTTTTTGGTGGTGTCAAGTTAAAATGAAATATAAGAAAAGCAAAGAAAGAAAGCTTGCAGGTAATTACTGAGTTGCCAGAGTTGAGAACCACTTTTAGAGCAATGTTCCTGAAAATGCTATTTTGTCATTTTTCTGACATTGTCAAAGTTTTCCAGGGACTCCTGTCTTCTGTAAGATGAAGTTTAAATTCCTAGGTTGCTATTGAAAGCCCCCATAGCATGTTCCCCATCTGCTTCCTTGGTCTATGCAGTAAGACCCAAACCCCAATTTACATTCCCGTGTCTGCATTCGTTCTAATTCTTTTCCCTCTTCCTATAATACCCTTCCATTCCTGGTCAGCCTCCTGAATTATTTTTCAGCCTAAGACCCATTTGAGATCCTGTCCCTGCACCTTCACTGAAGTCTTTTATGAGTATTTCTGTTAGAAGCAGTCATCTTTCCTGTCCTTGAATTCTGGTAGGTGGGATGGTGTAAAGTGAAAATATGAGCTTTATATTTAGAAATATGTGAGTCTGAATCCTTGTTCTACCTTTTACCAGTTTTTGCATAAGGGAAAAGTTTGTTGTTGTTGTTGTTGTTTTTCTTTTTTTTCTTTTTTTTTTTTTAAGTTTGTTGTTTTTTTTAAAAATATTTATTTATTTGGCTCTACCAGGTCTTAGTTGTGGCACACTGGATCTTTGTTGCAGCACACAGGATTTTTAGTTTTGGCATGCAGGATCTTTAGTTGCAGCAGGTACTATCTTTAGCTGTGGCATGTGGGATCTAGTTCCATGACCAGGGATCCAACCCAGGTCCCCTGCATTGGGAGTGCAGACTTGTAGCCACTGGACCACCAGGGAAGTCCTGGGACAAGTTTGTTGATCTTCATGGAGTTTTGGTTTCTCATTTGCCAAATAGGGATAATAGTACCTACTTCAAAGGGTCATTGTGAGCATTAGATGAGGGGCAAACATAAAGGTCCCAGCACACAGGAGACATGTTATTCCTCTTATTTGTAGCTCAGTTGTCCTCACAGAGATGGTGGGTGGTGCAAAGGCTCTTGTCAAAATTTCCTCCAGAGCCTGTAAAAGATATTTGTGTCTGGTCATCACTAAGATGACAGACACGCTTGAACTGAATTAAGTTCATGGGTCTTCAAGCAATTCAACTGAGATTTTTTGCCCTGGAAGCCAACTCAGAAATGTGACCTATGGATAGAGGAATGTAACCCAATGGGATTGGGGAAAGGTAGAGAATGGGTTAGAAACGTTAGGAGAAATCTGTGATGCTCCCACACTCACATTTGCTCTCAGCAGGACAGCACTGAGGAAGTAGACTCCTTAGTAAGACTCCTTAAACCATGAGTCCTGCATAGCAGCCCTTCACTAATCCATTCCATGCCCAAGTGATGTGTACACAGGTGAGTCAGGTCCCCTGTGAGTTGAGTACTTTCTTGCTTTCTGCTCCCTCCACCCACACAGCTCAGTGTTGGGTGTTCTGGTTCGGCTCCAGGTCCCAGGCTCCTAGTATTGGACTAAGAAGTCAAGGCCTGGAGGGGCGGGCTGAGGAGGAAGTCAGAGGCCAACAGTCATGGAAGGAGGCAGAAGGGGCTGCCATTGTTCAAAGGCCACAATCTCTGGGTGTGTTCTCTGACTGCTTCTGCATTTCGAATCTCCTCCCCTTTGTGTTCCTTCGAGGGACTCTCCCCACTCCTGCTTCCTTCTCTTTACACATTCTTTTCCTACTACACCCCTTCTATGGCCAGAGAATGGTTGTACAAACAGTTGACAATTCAGTAAAAATGACTTTTTATGGGGACTGGGAATCTGACCCTGTTTCTTACCCCAAAGAGGCTGAGGTTCATAAAAGCAAGCTCTTATGAAGGGTGGTGTAATTGTGTGTGTGGTATTAGGGAACAGGTGCATAAGTGAAGGGCAAGACAGAAAACAAGGCTGACTGTTGGATCCTGGAAATGGAAGGGGACAAAGATCATTCTGGAAGGTGAATTTCATTCAGGAGACCTGAGAAATCTCAGGATGTCCTCTGCCAGACTGAATCATTAACATTTATTTGGATGGGAGAGGAGGTAAAATTATGTTATACGATGCTGGGTGAATTACTTAAATTCTCTGTCTCAGTTTTATTAATCTCTAAAAAAATGGGTGGTAATGCTCATAGTATTTGCCTGGCGCATGGTGAGTGTGAGTGGATATGAGCTCTTATAATTATGGGAATAGGCAAAGATGTCACCCTGGTCATCTGGGGGCAGGCATCTTGAAGCCAGGGTCCAGGCAGGGCAGCTGGAGACGCACATGATGTGGCGAGTCTTACCTCGCAGGACAGGAGGGATTTGGAAGCAGTAAGTCATGTATGACTTTCTGGAAAATGTCTTAATCCAAAGGTAGGACTATCCTGAGGGTGTATGTCTTCTGTCACTGTTATCGTCCCTGGAGGTCTGGGAATGTGTCCTAGAGTTAAATGGTTTTGCTGAAAGCCAAGCCTAGACCCAGGCTTCAGGGGATGTCTTGCAAAAGGCACTCGTTGGCCTAAGGAATTTCCTGTTGTGACCCAGGCATTACTTTTGTCTGTGTACTATCCTTATTTATGAGGTGTAAAGAGAAAGACTGAAAAAGAATGAAATAAGGAAACCCATGTAGAAATTAACAGGGCAGAATTAGGACTGGCAGGTATAAGTTATGAGGACTTATATATAAGCTTCATGTGAATATAAAAGGACTTTATAAAAACCGGATTTCTCCATATAAATATAGTGGGCTATCTTGAGTGATATCAGACTCCATCTGAAGAAAGACTGAAGCAGGATCACAAAAGATGGATGTATGACCTTTTTGGCTAAAAAGTTAGACTGAATCACTGAAGTGAAAGGAGACTAAGGAGAAAATGGACGAGGGTGAGAGAAAATGGGATGGAAAAAGGCATGGGTTGAAAGGAACATTTCCTGAGGGCTCATCGCGTACCAGGCTGCGTGTTTAATGCCTTAGATATCTCTCCTACTCTTTTGCTGTCATTTCCTAATGCAGTAAGAATAATCCTTGTGTTACAGATGAGGAAGAAGAGGCTAAGGGAGGTGAAGTGACTGGTCCAGGGTCATCCAGCAAGTTAATGACAGAGCTAGTATGTTTTGCCTCAAAGCTTGTACTTCTGCCTCTGCATCAGAAGAAAAGTGAAAGAGAAGGAAGGCAAAGCAAGTTTTGGGTGTGGGTAAAGTTTAGGCAGATAATGTTCCTCTCCAAATGTCCACATCCTAATCTCTGGAACCTGTGAATGTTACTTTATTGGGAACGAGGGACTTTGCAGATATGATGAAGTTTAGCATCTTGAGATGGTGAGAGTACCCTGGATTGTCCAGGTGGGCCCAGTGTCATCACAGGCATCCATCCTCATGTGACAGAGGGAGGCAGGAGAGTCAGGGTGAGAATAATACAGAGTGAGATAGGCTCCACCAGCCGTCACTGGCTTTGCAGATGAAGGGGGCTGGGCACCAAGGAATGGGGGTGGCCTCTAGAAACTGGATCAGGGAAGGGAAGGGACTTGCTCCTTGGATCTCCAGAAGGAATGCCGTCCTGCCAACACTGTGAACTTAGCCCAATGACACCCATTTTGGACTTCTAACCTCCAGAACTGTACAAACAGGGGAGGAGGGGAAGTAGATCATCATTGGGAATTCCCTGGTAATCCAGTGGTTAGGTCTCCACACTCCCACTGCAGGGGCCATGGGTTCCATCCCTGGTCTGGGAACAAAGATCCTGCATACTGTGTGGTGCAGCCAAAAAAAAAAAAAAGTATATCATCATTGCATTCCTGGAGGTTACAATTTGCCACCCAGAAAAGGAGACTGAAAGAAATATGCCAAATTGTTAAACAATGATGAAGTCTAGATTATGGGAGGAAAATGGGGTAGGGGTGATAGTTTCCTTTTTCATACTTTTCAAAAATAAAAAATTTAAATATCATTATTTTGTGATGTTATAAATAGAGGTATGTCCAATGAACTGTGGAAGCACAGAGAGGGTACCATTACTCACCTGCCTGTGGCGCCCCTTCCTGCTCTCTGAGAGGGCATGCCCCTTGAGTTTGCTGAGGGCAAGGGCAGGAGAAGGAAGGATGTTACACATAGAGGAGCAGCTTGTGCCAGGGCAGGAATGGGGGAATGATAAATTTTGTCTGGGGCTGAGCATGAGACTTTGTCCTTCAGTCTATATGTTTGATCACTTCAAAGGTGCACACCCAAAGGAATGAATCTCTAGGCATCAAGGAATATGATCAGAGACGTTTTAGGTGGCGAAACAAGACATTCTGGTAATTTGAAATCATGTCAAGTAGCTTCAGACTTGGTGGCTGGGGAGGATGTGCTCACGAAATAGTTGTTGTTTAAGGCTCAGGCTTTTCTGCTTTTCTCTCCTCCTGTTTCTTGCAGTACTGAGGTGGGCAGGTCCCTGGTCCCCAAAGAGGTCCCCTGTATTTTGCAGGAGGGTTTGTTTCTTTTGTTAGGGCTGGAGTGGTTTTTTTTGTTTGTTTGTTTCTCTCACCAGCACTCAAGGAAATGGTAGAGTGTCTTCTTTCTCTACTAACAGTAGAGTCATAAAATAGAGCCATTAAATCTCATCCTGAGTCCTCCATCCTCCAGGGAACCACTGCTTTTCCTGGCCCTCCTAGATCCTGGGAGACTCATAGACCATGCAGAGCTGTATGTGGGGCAAAAACAACACAACAAAAAACAAAAACCAAGGGTGAGTAAGAAGCTGTTATAATTGCCTTTATTTTCTTAGAGTATGTGTTTCTCCCTTGCTTCCTCTCCACCCTGATACTGTAGTGCCAAGTCCTGATCTCTGGGTATAAAACTGGTTTCCTTGATCCTGCTGTGGTTTGATTCCACCCATCAAGACAAGGGGTCTATTTTTTCTCTAAAGTCAAAGGCCTTTGTGTTTGTCCCGAGAAGTTCCACCCTTAACTAGTGCCACAATTTGAGCTTCCCTGTTCTGTGTCTTGCAGGTCTTCTTAGAATCTGCAAGCTTGTGGGGTGAGGGAAAGGGAAAGGGGAAGGTTCTGGGAACCCTATACAATTGTGCTTGGGAGAGATTTCTAGGCCTGTTTGCAGAAGAAGCAGAATTGTGGGCCAGGGAACCTGGGCCCTGGGGCTGGTGACTAAGCTCTGACCTTGAATTGATAGATTTACTTTTCTAGGCTTTACCTTTGCCTGCTACAAAATGAGGAGATTTGACTAGATGAACTCAAGCCCTCCAGCTTGAACAGCCTGCCATGCATTTTCTTTCTTCTTCCTTATTGAAATCTGTATTATCCTTTTGGGGCCCAAGGATCTACCATCAGATAAAATAAATTTGACTAATGTCTGTATGAGAGGGGACCCACTCCCAGGTATCATGTACCCGGTTGCTGGTGTTTTAGGACAGAGTGAAAGCAGTGGATATTTTTGGCCTGGTCTTATTTGGGGCCCTCTTTGGTGGCAGGAGGGGTAGGGTCATATGAAACTGTGAAGGTCTTGATGAGCAGCCTAAGGAGTTTGGACTTTCATGAGTGGGGAACTACCAGAGGCTTTAAGTGGGCAGTGACTGGGTCAGATCTGTGTTTCAGGACATACTCTCTGGCAGCTGTTATGTTGGAAGAACTGTGGCTGTGGAGAGTTCCCATGAGAGTCTGAGATCTGAAGTGGGAGAGCAGAGGGCACGGAGAGCAGGGGACAGGAGAGCTTGTGAAGACCTGGCAGGCCTTGGGGAGTGACCAGAGAGGAGAGGGTGGTGAGGGGGAGGCCTGAATATGAGTAGGAGCTGCGTCCAGTTTGGGCTCTTGGGTGATCCGATGTCATGAGCCCTGAGACAAGGATGAGGGGTGGCTGTCTAGGGACCGAGATGCTAACTCAGATTTGGATGTGTTTAGATAAGATGCCTGTGGACTGTGCTGGTGGAAATCCTGTATGGGCGGTGGGAAGAGGTGGGGGCTGCAGCGAGTGAGCGGGGGAGGCCGAGGTGGAGGAGACGGTGTGAGCCCAGAGTCTGTGCCTGTGCTGTACTGCTTGGCCTGGTCTCCTCGTCACAAGGCCCAGGGCCGAGCTCTACTCTTCATCAACCTTTTCCCTGCTCAGGTGACTTCTCAGGGTTTTTCTCAGATACATATTCTTTTTTTAAATTTAATTAATTTATTTATTGGCTGCATTGGGTCTTCATTGCTGCATGTGACCTTTCTCTAGTTGCAGCGAGTGGGGGCTATTCTTTTTTTTTATATAAATTTATTTATGTATTTATTTTATTGGCTGTGTTGGGTCTTTTTTGCTGTGTGCAGGCTTTCTTTTAGTTGCGGTGAGTGGGGGCTATTCTTCGTTGTGGTGCGCGGGCTCCTCATTGCTGTGGTTTCTCTTGTTGTGGAGCACAGGCTCTAGGCGCATGGGCTTCAGTAGTTGCAGCACATGGGCTCAATAGTTGTGGCTCACGGGCTCTAAAGCTCAGGCTCAATAGTTGTGGCGCATGGGCTCAGTTGCTCCGTGGCATGTGGGATCTTCCTGGAGCAGGGATCCAACCCGTGTCCCCTGCATTGGCAGGCAGATTCTTAACCACTGTGCCACCTCGGAAGCCCGGGGCTATTCTTCATTGTGGTGCGTGGGCTCTTTATTGCAGTGGCTTCTCTTGTTGTGGAGCATAGGCTCTAGGCACGCAGGCTTTAATAGTTGCAGCATGTGGGCTCAATAGTTGTGGCTCACAGGCTTAGCTGCTCCGAGACATGTAGGATCTTCTGGAGCAGGGATCGAACCCATGTCTCCTGAATTGGCAGGCGGATTCTTAACCACTGCGCCACCTAGGAAGTCCCCAAATAGATATTCTTAATCTGGGGCTCACATGCTAATGGACTGCAAGTCTTTTGGAAAATGGGAGCTGTTAGTCAACGAGAGGAGAGGTGGAGAGGGAGGAGGAAAGGAAGGATTCTGGAGAAGATGGGAGAGAAGGACAGGCCCTCAAAACACACTATGAAGCACTGTAACATTCATTAAGAAACACAGAGCACAATGTGAATGGAAGGTTTTTTTGAGAAAACCATGTCCTCGGGCAGAAGAGGCAGGGGGGAGACTGGGAGGGCAGAGGGAAGAAGTATCTTAGAAGGATGAAGCTACTAGCTAGGCTACTAGGTCTAGAAACCTCCTTGGAAGGCTCCTTTTTGCAGAAGAAATTGACTTCACCTGTCAATTTCTTGAGAGTAATATGTTTTAGATGTACGTATTGCAATATGAACTCCTAACAGCCAACAAATTCAGCCTGCTTGCTAATAATTACAGTACCGCTAGTCGTGTACGAATAGAACAACTAATAATTGACAAACGTGTGCTTACTGCAGGCCAGGTCGTGTGCTAAACACTTTAATTAACCAGATGACCGCACTTGATCCTCACAAGGCCACATGCGGTAGGTACTTTTATTAGCCCTTTTTACAGATGAGGTGACCAAGGTGTGGTCCGTTTCCCAGGGCCTTGCAGCTGCAGTGCTTGAGCCAGAACTTGAAGCCAGGTCGCCTGGGGGACTTTCTACTTGTGCTCTTAACCATTCAGCAGTCCTGTGGGGCAGTGATGAGGTGGGACTTCTCATAGGGTGGTCTTCAGAATATCTGCATCAGAGTTACCTGGGATGTTTGTTAAAAACTGAGATGTGTAGGTCTCACCTTGGAGCAACTGGAAGCAGAATCTCAAACACTGATATTTGAGACTAACTGAGTTGGGGCTGGATATCTGGTTCTGGAAGGCAATGGAATCTTGCCTTCTCCAGTCACCTGCAGTTTGGGTCTTGTCCCTCTGTGAGGGCCACACTGTAGTCTTGCTTTCTTTCTTTCTCTGGGCTGTTGGAGGGGTACGTTCCCTTCTGAGAATGGATGAAGTCATGCTGATGCTTATGCTAGAGGAGGTGTTTTGAGACAGCAGCTTTTATTCCCATTTTCTTTTCACCTTTCATTTGCTTCTCTCCTCTCTTATAGCCCCTCCCCACCCACTCCCCTTCAGGGGTGGGTTTCACTTCTCTTCTTATCCCTGGGTGGCTTACCACCCGTGTGGGACCAGACTAGGGGAGGGCGAGGCACCCTCTGTGTGGTTTGGTGCTCAGGGGGATGAGTTCTGTAGAAAACCTTTAGCCAAAGAATAAATGTAATTAGATAAAGAGAAAATGCATAAGCAAAGGAAAATAGTCAAATAAGACAAAATAATAGTAGTTTAGTCATTAAAGAAATTCAAGGACCTTTAGTTCCTCCACAAGGGCTAAAGATAATATTCTGAGCAATATCCTCTGAGCTGTTTTGCAGATAACTAACCCCCACCAGGTGGAAGAAGTTAACTACATGATGACCAGGCTGTAGCCATGACATAAGTGCTCCATCTGGCCTCAAGGAAATGGGAACAAACAGACCCTGGAACTGAAGATTAACTGCACTTAAAACAATCAAGATGATGCTGATCAGACCACCACATGACCAGTTTCGGGACGGTTGTTGGAGCTGACTGTGCTGTTCTGCACGTGGCCCCCTCCCTCTGCCTATACATCCCTGAAACTCCCCTTTAAAGGCTCTTGCCCCCTGATCAGCAGTGGGGAGTTGGTTCTTTGGGACATGAGTTCATCTCCCCAGGTTTCTGGCCTCCTAAATAAAACACCCTTTCCTTTCCTATCAAAATTTGAGTACTGGCTTTCAACTGGCGAGAAGCCAAACCTGAGTTGGATAACAGATGTATTGTACTACACAGTGAAATATAGCCATTATTTTGTAATACCATTAAATGGAATATAATGTATAAAAATATTGAATCAGGGACTTCCCTGGTGGCACAGTGGTTAAGAAACCACCTGCCAATGCAGGGGACACGGGTTTGAGCCCTGGTCCAGGAAGATCCCACATGCCACGTAGCAACTAAGCCTGTTCACCACAACTACTGAGCCTGAGCTTTAGAGCCCATGAGCCACAACTACTGAGCCCGTGTGCTGCAACTACTGAAACCTGAGTGCCTAGAGCCCGTGCTCCACAACAAGAGAAGCTACCACACTGAGAAACCCACGCACGGCAATGAAGAGTAGCCCCCACTCGCCCCAACTAGAAAAAGTCCACGCGCAGCAAGGAAGACCTAACGCAGCCAATAAAAAAATAAATAAGTAAATAAATTTATATAAAAAAAGTTGAATCACTATGTTGTACACCTGAACCTAATATAATATTGTAATTCAATTATACTTCAATTAAAAAAAAGAGTTGAGTGGGTGCTGGGAATGAGCAGGAGAGTATTACATGTGCCTGGGTGTGTGCGTGTGGGTCAGAGTGTGGGGTCAATGGCAGCTGATGGTGAGAGGAAATGATTCAGGAGCTGGCTTTGCTCTTTAGGTTTCTGCTTTTAATACAACATACTGGTCATGTGTGTTTTAAAAGGCTAATTAAAAGGGTGTTATAAGTTTCCTTAATCCAGTGTGAAATTCACCTTGTTTTATTCTTGGGTGTGGAATGTGTGAGGGTGTGGAGAGTGGAGGATGAAACACCACTTGAACAGTCTGAGGTCAGCTCTCAGAAATTAGATGTTGAGTATTTAGCCATCACCACCCATGGATTTGTGAGTAGGACCCAGAGGATTTGAGAGCTTCTATGACAGAGGAGTCATCCTATTCTGGGAAGGTTAGAGGCACGTTGACAAGCAGGAAACAGGCCACATTTGTGGCTTGTTTCTAGCCAATATTTAGGCATTCAGACCTTTAAAACAATTTCACTGATACTGTCACCTACCTCCCAACTGCCAGGTGCTGAATATTCAAAGCTAAATGTAATTCAGTCCCTGTCCTCAGGAGCTAATAGTCGGTCTTCTCTTGAACAAGGCTTTCTGGGCCAAATTGCCATGGTTCCCAAGTGTGTCTCGCTAGGAAGCCTTTGGGGACTCTCAGAACGAGACAGGCGTGGTCAGGTGCTGGAGCGGCTGATGGAGGAGACCACTCTCCTGGAGCAGGAACCCAGCTCCTGGCACTTTCTAACTTCCCTTTTCAGCAGCACAGTAATGACGGGAAGTAGGAAACTGGGCTCCTTAGGAGATGCTGCAATAGGTGATGTGGTAGGGACGGCAGCTCCCCGAGATACGAGAGCCTGCCCCAAGCATTGCCAGAGATGGAGATGAGTGGGTGTTCCCTGGGGACCTGGAAACAGGATTTGTTAGCCACTGTTAAGAACAATAGCAGTGAGAAGTCAGGGCAGTGTGGGGCCCCGTGGAATTGTCTCTAGGGAACTAGTTTCTTTACCTGTTACCTGTTCAGGACAGGAGGATGGGCAGTGGCTAAGGGTGGGGTAGAGAGAAGTATGCACAAAAATGCTCAGAGCAACTGTGCCAAAACTTTGTCTGAGGCTCCCATACTAAGCTCATATCCCCTCGACCACACCAAGGCACCAAGTCAGTTCTGGTGTGACTTCCCCTCTGCGCTGAAGATCTATTCTGCTCAAGCTTCGTGGAGCCCTTGTGTGGCTTCTTTTCCCCTTTAATACTGCCTTGGATATTCACTTTCACCTGATGTACTTGTGTAAAATCACTGGGGGTAGCGTGAGTGAAAGTTTTCCAGACCCTACATTCCTAGGATTGGCTCTGGGCCTTGTACATTTCTACCTCTCCTGGATGACTCCAGGAACTTAATTAAAACCTGGGTCCTATTCTATCTCTTTCACCACCCAGCTGCTCCCTAGGACAGTTTACCAAGAGACAGAGACAGAGATCGAGAAAGACAGAGACAAGAAGAGAGACAGAGAGAGGCTTTAAGCACTGGGATGTGTCAGATGTTCATGTGCCTCTGGAATCAGGAAGACCAGACCTAGATTGATTGATTGATTATTTTTATTTTATTTATTTAAGAATTTTGTATTGGAGTATAATTGCTTTACAATGTTGTGTTAGTTGCTGCTGTACAATGAGGTGAGTCAGCTATATATAACCCCTCCCTCTTGGACCTCCCTCCCACTGTCCCCCCACCATCCCACCCATCTAGGTTGTCAGAGAGCACTGAGCTGAGCTTCCTGTGTTTTATAGCACGTTCCCACTAGATATCTGTTTTACACATGGTAGTGTATATATGTCATTCGTAATCTCCCAATTTGTCCCACCCTCTCCTTCCCCCACTGTGTCCACATGTCCATTCTCTATGCCTGCATCTCTATTCCTGCCCTGCAGATAGGTTCATCTGTACCATTTTTCTAGATTCCACATATGTGTGTTAATATACGATATTTGCTTTTCTCTTTCTGACTTACTTCACTCTGTATTACAGACTCTAGGTCTATCCACTCTCTACAAATGACCCAATTTCATTCCTTTGTATGGCTGAATAATATTCCATTGCATATATGTACCAGATCTTCTTTACCCATTTATCTGTCGTTGGACATTTAGGTTGTTTCCATGTCCTGGCCATTGTAAATAGTGCTGCAATGAGCATTGGGGTGCAAGTATCTTTTCTTTTTCTTTTTTAAAAAAATATATTTATTTATTTTATTTTTGGCTGCATCCAGTCAGTTGCGGTATGCAGGATCCTCTGCTGGTGGGAGGGCTTCTCTCTAGTTGTGGCCTGTGTGCTCAGTAGTTGCAGCGCATGGGCCCAGTTGCCCGGACCAGGGATTGAACCCACGTAGCCTGCACTGTAAGGTGGATTCTTAACCACTGGACCACGATGGAAGTTCCTAGGGTGCAAGTATCTTTTCAAATTAGTGTTTTTGTTTTTTTCAGATATATAGCCAGCAGTGAAATTGTTGGCTCATATGGTAATTCTATTTTTAGCTTTTTGAGGAAGCTCCATACTGTTTTCCACAGTGGCTGCACCAATTTACATTCCCACCAACAGTGTAAGAGGGTTCCCTTTTTTCCACATCCTTGCCAACATTTGTTATTTGTGTTCTTTTTGATGATAGCTATTCTGACAGGTGTGAGGTGATATCTCGTGGTTTTGATTTGCATTTCTCTGATGATTAGCCATGTTGAGCCTTTTTTCATGTGCCTTTTGGCCATCTGCAGGTCCTCTTTGAGAAAATGTCTATTCAGTTTTACTGCCCATTTTAATTGGGTTGTTTGTTTTTTTGATATTGAGTTGTATGAGCTGTTTAAATATGTTGGATATTAATCCCTTATCAGTCATATCATTTGCAAATATTTTCTCCCATTCAGTAGGCTGTCTTTTCGTTTTGTGAATGGTTTCCTTTGCTGCGCAAAAGCTTTTAAGTTTAATTAGGTCCATCTGTTTATTTTTCCGTTTGTTTCCTTTGCTTTAGGAGACAGATCCAAAAATATACTCCAGCAATTTATGTCAAAGAGAGTTCTGCCCATGTCTTCCTCTAGGAGTTTTATAGTATCCAGTCTTCCATTTTGAATTTAATCTATTTTGAATTTATTTATTTATTTATTATTTTTTTAAAATTTATTTATTTATTTATTTATTTGATTGGCTGTGTTGGGTCTTTTTTGCTGTACACAGGCTTTCTTTTAGTTGCAGTGAGTGGGGGCTACTCTTCGTTGTGGTGCACGGGCTCCTCATTGCCATGGCTTCTCTTGTTGCGGAGCACAGGCTGTAGGTGCGTGGGCTTCAGTAGTTGCAGCACATGGGCTCAATAGTTGTGGCTCACAGGCTCTAAAGCACAAGTTCAATAGTTGTGGCGCATGGGCTTAGTTGCTCCACGGCATGTGGAATCTTCCTGGATCAGGGCTCGAACCCATGTCCCTGGCATTGGCAGGCGGATTCTTAACCACTGCACCACCTAGGAAGCCCCGAATTTATTTTTGTATATCAATCATACCTATGTTTTAGGTGTTTTCTAACATAAAATATATGTGAGACTCACTTGGGAGTTTTTCAGAATATGCAAACCCAAGTCTCAGTTTAGATATACTATATCAGCTTCTTTAGTGATGATTTATAGGCTTATTGTGTCTGTTAAAAAAGTTGCCTAGGTAATTCTGATTTTTATTCCTAGCTAAAAGCCATTGCTTTTCAGCTTCAGTCCTACCTAATAGTAGAATTTCTCCATTCTGACTACACTCTGTTTAAAAGTATCTGGGAAGAACTTCCTAAGTGATGCGGTGGTTAAGAATCTGCTTGCCAGTGCAGGGGACACGGGTTCGATCCCTGCTCTGGGAAGATCCCACATGCCACAGAGCAACTAAGCCCATGTGCCACAACTATTGAGCCTGCGCTCTAGAGCCCATGAGCCACAACTATTGAGCCTGTGTGCCGCGACTATTGAAGCCCGCATGCCTAGAGCCTGTGCTCCGCGACAAGGGAAGCCACTGCAATGAGGAGCCCGCGCACAACGATGAAGAGTAGCCCCCGCTCACTGCAACTAGAGAAAGCCCATGTGCAGCACTGAAGACCCCATGCAGCCAATAAATAAATAAATTTATAAAAAAATAAAGTATCTGGGAAGCTTAAAGAAATGACCAGTTCCTTGGCTTCACCCCACACCAATTAAATGGAATCTGTGGGTGGGACCTGAATACCAGCTGTTTTTAGAATTTTCCCAGTTCTAATGTGTAGCCATATTGGATTTCTCCCTGTCTTCTCTTGTGACATTTTCCCTTTCTGTTTTGGTATTACAATAATTTTTTATGTCTTGTCTCCTGTCTTAGGCTTTATATTCCCTGGGGTGGAGACCCTGAATTTCTCATATCTGTATCCTTCATGTTGTCTAACACTGAGACTTGTAGCACAGTAGGTGTTCCATAAGGATTTCTTTTTTCTTTTTTTCTTTTCTTTTCTTTTCTTTTCTTTTCTTTTCTTTTTGTTTTTTTTTTTTGAGTTAGAAAACACCACTCATTTAATCATTCAGCAAATTCCATAAGGATTTCATGAATACATAAATTGGTCATCAGGAAAAGATTCTGAATCATAAGTCAGTTGTGTCCTGAATCTGAGGTTTACACGTTAATGCTACGGAGTCCTTGTCCTCCCCATGGTTGGAGTTGTTGCTTGTGGTGACTGATGTGGGTAACTCCTCTGTGAGATAACAGAGAGAACATTGCCCTGTTTGTTTGTCGTTGTTGTTTTTTTTTAAGTCATATTATTGGGACTAAGGATTCTATGTGTGTATGGGGTAGAAGAGCAGGAATAGATAAGGAGACAAATCTAATTAGAATGGAGAAATTATATACTAGAGGGCAGTGGGAAAGACAGTAAGAAATATTAGTAAAGAGGAGGAAATTAGAACTTATCTGATAGGTCAGGAGAGGCCACCGTAGATTCTTGCATAGGTGAACCAGTTTTCAGGAAGGTAATGAGGCAGGAGTGTGCAAGGATGATTTCAGCAGAGACCAAAGACCAGAATTCAAGCAGTACTTCCAGCAGAGGTGTTGAGGGCGAATAGAGAGAAGGACATAACTGAGAGAAGTTAAAAAAGAATCAACAGGCTTTGAGGACGTATTGAATCTGGGAAACAAAAGAGCAAGGGCTGAGGAAGGGCTGGTGTCACTGAGAGAAATGAGTGAGCTGTGGGGGGAAGCCAGTTCAGATGGGGAATAATTTCAGAAGGTATTTGGATGTGAGTGTCATGAGTTCTGGGAAGTAATAGGGGCTAGATATATAGATGAAGGAGCCACCTGCGGAGAGGTCATGGAAGCTGTGGAAAGAGGGTGGTGTGGAGCAAGACAAGCAGGTCTGAGTAGGAAATGTGATGTGGGGGGTGCAATGCACAGGTGGGGCTGGTAGGAGGAGAATGTCCAGAAGGAGAAAGTTCTCTGTGGTCTCAGACGTTGTAAAAGTGAACAATGTGAGGATAGCGAAAGTACCTTTGAACTGGCCAAGAGATGGGTACTGACTTTCTGCTGCTTCCAGCGGTCTGGGGAACGGAGGCACCGCTGCAGAGGCCAGGAGAAATCAGGGAATGAGGAAGGAGCAAGACAGCACACGTTTCAATTGCTTGGAAGTGAAGGAAATGAGATAACAGGCTAATACTTGGTGGAATTAATAAATGAAGGTTATCCAGGTTAGAAGAGCTCTGACCCCTGAGGGGCAGGGAAAGGGAACAGGGTACAAGGAGGAGGGAGGGCGCTAGAGCTTTCTATACGCCTGAACCTGTGGAGACTGTTGGAGTGAAAGCTATGTTGCTGCATCTGATTCACTGGAGCCATCTGTGTGGGAAGTGTGATTTGTCCCTAGCAAAGAGGCCAGGAGATCTTTTACTCATGGAATCATCTTCTTTCCCAGAGCAAAACAGGCAGTTTCTTCCAGGCCAGTTGGAGCTGTGGCCTGTTGCTGCAGATAGGCTCACTCTGTTAGCAGGTGTGCAAATGAATGTAGCAAATTCTCAATCATTATATCAGATACCCGTGGACTTAGAAACAGGCTCACTCAGACTCCCAGTTAAGCAAATTCTGTTTCTTCTGCCTGTAAAGAAGACATTGTAGAAAATAGTACCAACTGTGAGGCAGCATGTTGATGTCTAATAAAATTTTTATTGCAAATATAGAGCAAATAATTCAGAAGTGGCCTTAGCCAAGCAAAATTATATTACACAGAATAGCATGGATGGCGGGAGGTATATACAGTCTGTGTCAGGGTTAGAAAATCCTGAAAGAGGTACCTGAGTACAGAGAACTCCCAACCAACCCTCTTTGAGGGGGCCAGTTGCATACAGCTTGAAATCAAGTAATGAATATGAAATAAAAGCTTTCTCTCAACAGCCCCAAGGAGATTCCATCTGTGCAGAAGGCAGCTGGGTGGGAAGTAGACGTGCCTCTCCTTCTCCCACCCTTCCTTTTTGTGCTGACACATTGGGTCTCATAGACCCCATGGGAGAAAACAAACTTCAGAGGTTATTCAGGAAGCCAAGGGCTGAGTTATAATTCTCCCCTTGTCTCCTAAGGAGCATCCGCACCAGTGCAGCTTTCTAGGCTGTAAACAATGGCAACAGCGTGGGTGGTTGTGTTCCCTTCAGGGCGCTCCTGCTTCTCAAGGACCAAACACACCTTAGCAGAGGCCAGGGTTTCCCGAGAAGGTGAGTGGGAAAGACATATGGAACACGCACAGGCAGAAATGCAGAATGCAATGGTGCGATGATTGGTCTGAGATGCCTAGAAACTGAGTGAGATCCATTTTTTGGCCATGAATGTAGAAAACTGCTGCTGCTTCTTTTCTTTGTGGAGCCCCTGACATAAAAGGCTTGAGGAGGTCCTGGCCAGAGGGACTTGAGGGGTTTGGATGGCTTCTTTCACCCAAGGCAGTCAGATTGGCTTACACAACAAATTAAGTAAACATAACTCCTTTTTCATAAAAAGGAGTTAACACAAAAATTAAAATAGCAGAATGTCTCAGAAGGAAGGGAAAAACTCAGTACCACAAATTGTGCATTCTTTAACAATTATTTAGATAATCTTTGAAGGGTAGTTTGCTGATTCCTTTCCCAAGTCCCATGAAATTGTTTATGTTAAGAGCTGACTGCCCCCTAAAGCAATAACTCATACCTCTGTGGACATTTCCTGGAATAAAGCCTGTACAGTTAGTTAAATGTACCTGCAATTTTTGCATTTTTTTTTATTAGGAATTACTTTGGACCTAGACAAGTAGTTTTTTAGTTGCTTCTAGTAGATTCTCTGAAGACAAGCTTTCCAAAGGGCCTAGGTGGATTTCTAGGTAAGCAGCAAGGTGTTTAGACCCTGATCCTGCTGGCAGACAATACTGACAGGAGACAATGGTGTAGAATTTGCAGTCCTAAATTGGTTATATATGTATTTTCCTGTAGATGTTGGGTTCATACTGGATTTTCAAGAGCTAGGAGAATCTTTTCCTTTTCCTTTTTCTCTCTTTTCTTTTCTGGCACATGTGTTTTAGTGCATAAGGACATAACTCTCAAGCTTATGGCAAATTCAAGTTAGACTCCAGTAGGAAAGGACTGAGGTGGGAAGGAATGAGTATGCTTTGAATACACAAGCTTAAAGCCAGTCTAGGTCAGCAAATGGGGAGGGGCGGAGGTTTTGGCAAGTGTCTCCCAAGGTCTGCTTTGCCAAATTTCAATGACAAAGGCTGAGTTTCCTACACACCTCCACCTGGATGTACCTTTTCATTTACTGACACTGAAGGAAGGGGCTGTCATCAGGCAGCCAAGAGGAGCCTCATTGGGGGTTAAGAGGGGGAAAGACACGCTTCCCATTTTCCCTGAGAGCAAAGGGATCTCCTAGGGATGGGGATGAGAAGCTTGGAATAAGACAGTAGGGCAGTGAGAACTACATCTTGTTCTTTTCTTGCATTGTTTCTTCTTCTTCTTGTACTTCTCAATAAACTGTTTCTCTGGATGCTGGGGATGGGGAGGTTGAAGTTGGTTTCTTTGATTCCTGGGCATTGAAGTTCCGGGAAGAATATGCAACTTCATCAATCTGAAAGGCATGAACAGCAGTCAATTTAGTCAGTGTCACAGGCCAGGCCTCACCTTGTCCAGTGTGTTCAACACCATATGTTTTCACCACTTTGAAACATTTACCTTCAAAAAGGCCTTTTATTACCCATTTTCTCTGTTTGCTAAACATCCCGTTGAATGATCATGGGAAGAGATAAATTATGGAATTCTACCGTGGAATATGATGATACAGCAATGAGAATAAATTAAGCACAAAAGGCACATAACAGGATCGATGAATCTCACAAAATGAAAGAAGCCAGACACAGGTAAGGACACACTGTGTCTTTCCTTTATGTAAGAGCATAATCAGGGAAACTGATCTAGTGCATTGGAAGTGAGGATAGTGCTTACTCTCTGAAGGGAAGTAACTGGAGGTCTTTTGGGGAGGATGATGTGTTTTATTTATTGATTTGGGTGCTGCTTACATGGGTTGTTCAACTCCTGAAAATTCATAGATTGTTAAAATGTGATTTAAGCACTTTTCAGTCTATATGTGTATTCTACTGTTGGTTAAGATGAGAAAAATTCAGTAAAATTAATAGACAATAAAGGAACTAAGACCTCAGACCCATTAGAATGGAAATTATCATTCGACAGTAAGAGCAGGGTCGGATGGGAGGCAGAGGAAGGAGACTGATCTAGTGCCTTCCTTGAGCAGAGCATTGTGCTGGGTGCTTTACATTTGTTATGACATTGAATTCCTTGACCTTCTCTTAGAAGTTGGCAGCATGCCCATTTTACCGAGGGCAATGCTGAGGATCACAGAGGTTAAGTTACTTGCTCAAGGTCACAGCCAGGATTAAAACACAGGATGGGAAAAATTCCAAAGTCAACATTCTTGCATGAGTTAGACCTTTGGGAGTGATTAACCAATACTTCTTTGTTTGTTGCTGCAGTGAAGAACTTTGATCCAAACTTAATCTTCCATTTGTGTCTTCAAGAATAACCCATTCTACACAGAGATATTTCTATGAGAAAAGGAGCCAGTGAACCTGGCTGTGCTTACCTTGTTAGGTGGCCCTGACCTGGGGAAGCAAAAGAAGAGTTACCAACCCATTAAAATGCAGAGCTTACTCATGGCCTCAGAACGTGGTGTTCCTAAGCTGTAGTACTTCTAGCTGAAGGAGGTGGCAGGTGGGGAGAGGGTGGGGTGGGGAGGTGGCCCATGATTAAGACTTAAGGAATTCACTTCCCTCAGTCTGTGGTCCAGACCCCAGGGCATTAGACCAAGGAGGTGGGGGGAGGCCTCAGTGCACTTCTGAAGATTTCTTCCAGTTCACAAGGCCTGAGTTTTGCCCAGGTGCACGTCTCAGCAACAGGCTACAGTGGCACGGATGGACACTGAGTCCCACAGCACCCAGGGCACCAAAGGCAGGGAAAGTCTCATCAGAGGAGATGCCCGCATCCGTAATAGAGGCAGGAGGGGGAAGGAGGAAGGATGAGGAAATGGCTCCTGGAGACATGTCCATCTCATGGCCTGCCTGGCTTGCCTGGCCCAGGAAGGTGAGTGACTCAGGCGAATCTTACATGGCTATGAAGGGTGCGAGAACCTGTGCCAAATTAAGGTTGGGAAACTGAGATCCCCTCTAATAATTCAGAAGGTATGGAGATGTTTGGGAATCCAGGGTCCCTGCTAGGGCAGGGCATGTGTTGGAACATATCAGCTCTCAAATGAGTGAGTGAGTTTACTTACTGTGGTTGTGGTCTGAGGATTTGTGCTCTGTGAGATCTTGCTAGTCACTTGCCAGAAGTAAATATCAGACACTGTGACTGCCATTCCCAGGCATAGGGTCTTTGCATCTTGAATTAGGAAGGACACTGTCAGCATGATTCCTTGGGGCTCCTCAATGTTCATTTATACCTTGGTTGGTCCTCTTTTCTCCAAGGACCTCCTTCTGCAATCTACTTATCATCCATTCTAGTGTTTACTCTTCTCCCATTTACTGGCTGTTCACATTTAGGGCCATTTATATCAACTGCTTCTGAGCCTATTTCTACCCTGATACCTTTCCCCTTTTGTAGGTAGATGCTGTTTTGTTTTTCTTTTTCTCCTCAGTTTACTTATTTCCCAAGTGGCCTTTGTTGTTTCTGCTTTTCTTAGGTTCTCTTCCTGTCCTATCCCTCCCTCCTCCTGCTACTCCTTGTGCTACTACTGTCAACAGAGCACAAGATTCCCTTCCTCCTGCTTCTCCTTTCGTTTCCTCTTTAGTTTTCCTTCTTGGACTTTGGCTTCCCTGACTGAGGACAGAGGGACATAATGGACTCTGCTTCCCCTAAACCAGATGGGGTTTGGGAATAATCACGTCTGAGAGAGAGTGACACACAGGAAGCATGAAGACCAGGGAGGAAGAGCCCCATAAGAATTAGAGCCAAGAAGCAGGGCTTTAGGAGGAATGAGGAGTATATCCAGGTCAGAGACAGAGAAGTCTCCTTCCCTCTCCCAAGCATGACGGTTAGCCTCAGAGAAAGCAGAACATGAGGAAAGGCATCATACCCTTCAGTCTATCTCATACACAGAAAATACACCAGGGCTGCTATCAGAGCTACACCAGCCAGGACTCCAGTCACGATGCCGGCAATAGCACCACCTGAGAGGCCAGTTGAAGGGGCTGTTATGGAAAGAAAAGAGAAGAATGAATGAAGGTGACATTATTGTACAGTGGGAGGTGCTCTGTGAAACAACTATTAACATGAAGTAGTCTCTTCTTGTGCCTTCAAGGAATACATTTTCTGTATTTCTGAAAGTTGTTGTGTGGTGATTACCTGACTATATCCTTGTGATTTTTTTTCTGTCAGTGTATTTCTAGGTTGGTGGTCAGATTTGCCTCAGTTCCAATCTGACCTTTCTGCACACAGGTATTTTTGAAGGCTTTGGAAATGTAAGAAGGGCTGATGGCCATTTTTGTATAAGTTCCCACCTACTCATGGTTGCATCTTTCTCTGAGTACCAGCTGTGGCAGCTATGAATATGTACCTCTCAGGTGTCTTGTGTTAGGGATTTATTGATGGAGGGTCCTCTGAATTCACTGCCCCTTTGCCCAGAGACCACCCTTCACATAGGCTCCTAGTAAGGATATGATATCAATCCCAATTCTGTGAGAAATGATCTTCCTCCTTGGGTGACTTTAGCTCAAGGACCCCCATCAGCTTTGCAGACACTTTAAGACTGCATGGCGCTATAAAACTTCCTTCCTTCTCTTTCTTTTTCACAGGGGTGAGATATGCATCGTGGTCTGAGGACCCTCCCAAGCTCCTCCCACTCCTGCTCCACTTTCCTTCACAGGCATTTTCCTCAAAAAATGTTTGTATGTCTAATCCCATCTTGGCTCTATCTCTAGGATGAAAACTATCATACCAGACATGAAATTTTGCAGTCAAATTCTTTTTTTTTTTCTCTCCCATATTTGGTCAGTACCATGTTCCTGTGGGTCTTTTGTGTTATGCCTTCCCTCCTCCCCATATATAATACTTTTTTTTGCATCTGCTTCTTTTTATTTCTGTTGCCCTCACCAGTCAACTCAAATCTGAAGATTAATACTGATGTTAGCTATTGTTATGAGGTAGTTATGTGCCAGGCTCTATGCTATATACGTTACATATATCTCATTTGATGCATATAATAACCCTGCCAGATTGACATTATTTCCACTTAACAGATGAAGAACCTGAGGCTTCCAGTGGTGAAAAACCATAACCGAAATCATATAGCTAATAAGAGGTGGATCTAGAGTCAGACAGTCCTTGCCTCTAGGAGTACCTGATTTCATAAAGCCTAATGGTAATAGTATTAATAATAGCATCTACTATTTATGGAACATTTCCTCTGTGTGTGGCATTTCACTAAGGGTTTAACTGAATGGTACTTTAAATCTCTGAAACAATGCCATGAAGCAGAGACATTTATTGCAATTTTCAGTGGAGGAATCTGAGGCTCAGAGAAGTTAAGAATCTTGTGTAAGAAGTTTATAATCATAAATGCTTACATTAAAGAAGAAGAAAGATCTTAAAAGATCTCAAATCAACAACCGAACTTTACAACCTATGGAACTAGCAAAAGAAGAAAAAACCAAACTGTAAGCTAGCAGAAGGAATGAAATAATAACAATTAGAGTGGAGATAAATAAAATAGAGAATAGAAAAATAATAGAGAAAAATTGTTAAAACTGGAAATTGGTTCTTCAAAAAAGATTAACAAAATTGACAAAACTTTAACTAGATTGATCAAGAAAAAAAGGGAAGATTCAGATTACTAAAATCAGAAATGAAAGTGGGAACATTGCTACCAATTCTCAAGAAATAATAAGAATTACAGGGGTCCTAGGAATAATTGTATGCCAGCAAATTGCATAACTTCAGTGCAATGGACGAACCCCTAAAAATGCAAAAGCTACCATGGTGGAATCACAAAAACATGGAAATATGAATAGACCTATAACAACAAAGTTTATTAAATCAGTTTAAGAAGTAGACAAAATTCAAAATTCTTTCACTGTAAAAACTCAGACTAAAAAACCTTTCACTCCAACTCAGAATAGAAGGAAACCACCGCAACATAATAGAGGTCACATGTGAAAATGTGTATCTAACATCATTCTAAATGTGAAAGCCTGAAAGTTTTTCTGCTAAGATTAAGAACAAGAACAAGATAAGGATAAGGTCAAGAAAAAGATAAGGATGCCAACTATGAGGCAAAAAAAAAAAAAGAAGAAATAAAAGACATCAAAATTGTAAATGAAGAAGCAAAATTAACTGTATGCAGAAGATATGACCTTATATAGAAGACCCTAAAAAATCTCACAAAAAAATGTTAGGACTAATAAACAAATTTGGCAGAGCTGCAGGATACTAAACCAACACATAAATACAGTTGTATTTCTATACATGAATGATGAACGATATGAAAAGGGAATTTAAAAACTTCTCTTTATGTGTTGTATGAAAGGAGAGAAGATTAGCACTCCCCTTGCCAAGGATGGAAGAGGCCCTCCAGCCTGACAAACGCATACAGTTAAGGCATTTCCACCTGCTTTGTGGAATCTAACCACTGTTTTTACAAAAAAAAAAAAAAAATTCCATTTATAACAACATAAATAAGAATAAAATATTTAGGAATTAACCACGGAGCTGACAGACTTGCACACAGAAAAGCTAAAAAAAAATTTTAAAGGAAAAAATATAGTAAAAGAAATTAAAGAAAACATAAATAAATGGAAAGTGTTCATGGGTTGGAAGATAATATTGTTTAGATGAGAATACTCACCAGAGTATAGTGGATGTATACAGGTAATGATTGCAAAACAATATGAATGTATTTAATGCCACTGAGCTATAAACTTAAAAATTATTTAAATGGTAAATCTTACATATATTTTTTTACCATGTAAAGAAAAAAAAATCTTGTGCGAGATCACAGAGTAAATGCCGGACCCAGGATTAGAAACTAACTGTATTTTTTTCAGAGAGGGAGCTATTACGATTTTGCCATTCTGCTTACTGTAATAGTCTCTTAACTGATATTTTGCCTGCTGTGACCTCTATCCGTTTTGCACACCATTGGTAGAGTAATCCTTCCAGAAAGATACAGCATGGGGCAAGTGGTCACTTACATTTCACATCCAGCCTGAGGGGGTCACTTTTGGTGGAATTGCCCAGGCTGGAGACCTCACACTGATAATCCCCGGCATCCTCCCTCCTGACGGGGTCTATGGTGAGGGTGCTGTTGTCCCAGGACAGCGTCATCCTCTCTGTGAGCAGTAGATTCTGGCCATTGAAGAACCAGGAGATGGTGATCCCTGTGTCATTTGTGTGGCAGGTCAGGATGGCGGGGTCCTTATGTTCTGTGACTATGCTTTTATTGGTTTGCACGGAGGGCTGTACCAGTATGCCTGTGGAGAGACAGAGAAAGTGACTGACTGAGGTCAGGGTCCTGGGGCCACGTTCCTTCCTCAGAGATCTCAGCCACTCCCGGGGCCCAGTGAGCTCTGTAAAGGTGACCCAGAGGATGGCCCTGACCCTGTAAACAAGGCCATGGGTCTCTCTTCATTGATGATCTGTATGGAGATGGCTACACCTCCTCTCTCACCTCCAGATACCTCAGAATGACCCCTAACCTTTCCCCTAGAATCTCTGAAGTATCTTCTCAACCCATGTGTCCAGCATCCTCATTATCAAGTAAAATTTTTCCTGTGAACTTTTTTTGACCCTTTCCTAGAACTTTCTTTGGCTCTAAAAAGTTCAGGTCCCATCCCTATGTATATGTGCTTCTGTGTATGTTAAGGAAGACAGTCTTGCCATCCCTGTGTATCTGTGGGACCAAGGGAACTTTACACAAAGAAGGGAAGGCATTTAATTCTTGTTAAGTAACTTATTAGGGAATGAGGACAGCCCTGTCCAGTCTCCTGGTCTATATGTACATGGTTACAGTATCCTCTGAGCCTGGTACAATCTTGTTTGAAAAACTTCCAACCATAGCCACCCCTCATTTTCCATCACTCTGAGTCTGAGACATTAATGTGTTTCTCCCATCACAGGATGGTGACAGCAGAAGCTCATTCTCCTGGTGACCTGGGGAAACTGGCTCGTGTTGGAGCCTCGCAGAGGCTGCTGCTCCCACTGATTTCTGTGTCCTTTACTATTGCCTGGGAGGGTTGGCTTGGCCACAATGTTAGCAGGACAGGAACAGGGCAGTCAGCCATTTGGGGAAATATCGGTGGAAGGCTTAAGCGTGGGGGAGCTGTGCAGAGCAGGGCCAGTCCTGTCTGGCATGAAGGAAGAGGATGATGAGAGACATGGAAGGAGCAGAGACAGTGAGAAATGTCCATTTACAAGTGACTTCAAAGTGGGGGTTACAAGTGACTTCAAAGATCCAAAGATCCCAGAGCCCCTCCACTGCCCAGAAGCAGGACCTCTGCCGCCCTGGAAACCCTCCCACGGCTGGGCAGCCCCACAGCACAGCTCCCAGCGTGCTTTAGGGGCAGGTGGTCAGAGGGTGGAACATGGATCCCATCCCTGGAGAGACAGGCAACAGGTGTGGCCAGAACCTCCTAGGACTCTGCATTCAGATCAGATTCCAGTGCCTAAAGAGATTATAGATCATTCATTCATTTTTATTCCTTCCATCCTTCCTTCATCAAAGAAAAATTGAGAATTTGTTACCAGTTAGGCCCTGTGGTGGTTGCAGGTGTAGATTGGAGAGTGAGGAAACCAAGTCCTTTCCACGTTACTCCAGAGGGAGTGGCACCCAACACATCCAGGAACAAGTGATTTCTAATTCAGTGCAAGAAGCTTCTGCATCAGCTACCTGAGGAGGGGAGGCTGGATATCCCTGTCACTGACTGTGATCACTGATGTGGGAAATTTAATTCTAGAATAAACAGAATTATTTCTCTACTTGTGTTCACTTCTCAGGTCACACTCTCTCCCTCTGAGTTGGGGATGCCCCAAAAGAAAGGATGTGAACCAACAGCCGGTTTCTGGGTTCCTAGATGCACAATAAGGCCCCTGGGGTGGAGGGGAGGGTGGGGCTGTGATCTTGGCGTGACTCTGATTGGCCAGTCATGGTCTGTGTGACTCTGATTTGGTGACTGCATCCCCCTGTACCTCAGTTTCCCTTCAGTAAAATAGTATAAATGGTAAGTTGTCTCTGGACTGGCGTGTTGTCTGCCTACTGCATTAACCTTAAATCATTCATAATTAACGACATAAAGCTGGGCATAGAGGAGTTGTCAAATAAACTATCACTGTTTGTAACCACAGGAGAGGGCTCCCTGGTGGGCAAGGAGCTGCCAGGGGCATCTTCTCTCCTTAGTTCCTTCTTGGGGACACTGACCTTCCTCTGGAGTCTCCTTAGTCCCCCAGGTGATCAGCTAAGAACCTGGGGATCTAGCGTGCCTTGCTTTCCCGTGCTGAGTCTCAGGTGAAGGAACAGGCTCCACCCCTATTCAGATGTGGCTCTTGGGACTGAGCCGCAGCTGGTGACAAGCTCAGAAGCCTTGGACTCAGGCAGCTGGGAAATCATTGCTCCCAGTCAGCCCTGCCCAGGAGGCCAAAACCCAACAGTGGCACAGATTCTCTCGGGTCACTGGAGGCAGAAGCCCTGGGACAGGGTCTGGGGAGGGGCTTCCTAGGGCTGAGATTCTCTGTGGGGATCCCAGAGGCCCTCAGGCCAGGCACCTACTGAGTCCTATAGGGTCATCCTCAGGGTCATGGTCACAGGGAGCAGCCCAGGCAGTTGGAATGGGACTGATCTCCCTCTGCTTAGTTACTCCTATCACACTGGTCCTTGTTTCTGCACAGAATGCCTACGGACTCCAGGTTCTGGACCCTGATCCTTTGAAGTTTTTTTCTGTGTGTGTGTCCTGCATTAAATGCCCTGAATCCCAATTCAGGAGTAATGCAGAGGGAGATGGAGGCACAGTCCAGGCCTGTCAATCGTCTGTGTGTGAATAGAATTCACCCCACCCAACACCAGAGGTCAGAGAGGAATCACTCACGGTATACGCGGAGTTGTCCGGTTACTCTTTCAGTCTGTAAATCATTTTTTACAATGAGCAGGGTGTAGTATCCTGTGTCATTCTGAGTGATGTTCTGGAACAGCAGGGATCCATTAGGGTATATTGTCTCTCGCCAGTTGTGTTCAGGCCCAGTGGCATTTGCACTAATGTTTATTCTATATGCTGCAATTAGTTGGTTGTCCTCTACCCTTTCTCCTCTGTACCAGATATAGCCTAGAAGATCCCCTGTCACATTGTGGACAAGTAGAAGAACATCCATCCCTTCTGCAGCAATGAAGGGCACCGATTCAATAGTGAGTTGGGCCGTGGTGGGCAGGTTCCAGAAGGTTAAGAGTGAGACTAGGAAGGAAGACAGACAAATGAATTAATATTTTGGCCTATGTGTTGGGATGGAAAATGGGGCCCTGAGCCCTAAACAGGTCTCTTTATCCCTCAGCCTTGGTGTGTGTTTTTCTATCGTATGTGTGTGTATGTGTGTCTCCTACTGGTTCAAGGTCAGCAGCATGACCCCCATTACTTCAGCCCCTCTGAGCTTGTTATTTCCCCCGTGTCCGCAGGTGTCTCCCTGGCTCACTCCCTGGCTGCCCTCACAGCCTGCTCACACTCAGGGGCCTGTTGGGAGCTGCCCTCCCTGACACCTGCTCTAAAGACCCTGGTCTTCACTTTCTGACCTTTCCCTGCTCTGTTTCCTTCATGATACTTGTCAGCATCTGTCTGCACACTCTAGATCTCTTTGCTTGTCTGTCTTCATCCCCATAGAACGTGAGCTCTGTAAGGGCAGGGACTTGTCTCATATTCTTGTACCCGAAAACCTGGAGATGAAGGAATGAGTATTCCCAGGGCCTCCATAGCCTGGTGATTATTCCTCAGTTTCTAATGGTGGTGGGTATGAACAATGGTGAGTGTGCCTGGTTACGTTTTTTCCAGGCTTAACCCTGACATAAATTATCAATGTCATCAGTTTCCAACAATTACTGCTCAGTGAAGAATAACTTGTAAAACCCATAGTAATTGAGGTTTCCCTGCCCCTCACCAATTCGAGTTCACTAAGATTTTCCTGTTACTCAGCCCCGTCCCCCCATCATAACCTGGTCCCCTGTCCTCTCTCTCAGATACGAACAGAAGCCCTCTGGCCCCTCTCAGAGCCCTGTCGCCCCCAGAGACCCCAGCCAGTCTCTTGCTCTCCCACCTCTGTCCACTCCCTGAAAATTGTCCCCTCTCACCTGTCAGCAGGAGCCTGTTCCAAGGGATGCACCCTCTGCGGGCGGGGGCTGAGGAGGGCTGCATGGTGTCTGCTGTCTGCTGTGTCCCTCCCTCTGTGAGAAGAGCTTCAGCTCCAGAAACACTCACAAGCACTGCTGTCTGATGTGTGAGCTCTGCTGTCCTTCCTCCCTCTGTGCTGGGCCTCTTCCTGGGGCAGGAGCACCTCTCTGGGTCACATGGGCTGGGGGCGGAGTCTCAGCCCAGGACCCTCCCTCTCCCTCCCCTCTCAGCCTTTCCTCCCTAGTGCCCTCCTTCCCTTTCTGTCTGTATTTCTATTCCCTGGACACTGCCGAGTCCTCTGCCCTCTTTAGCAGTGATTCTACACACACACACACACACACACACACACACACACACACACACACACAGGCTTGTTTGGACAAGCACAGCCCTGGGGTGTCCGGGTCCTGGGGTCCCCTCTGCTCTGGATCAGGATGCACACTCAGCCTCCCCCACAGCCCTGTCACCTCCTTCTGGCCCTTCCCTTCAGAGCAGTAGCCTGGGGGGAGGGGGCGCATCAGGAATGCTTGGCACAGGGGTGTCATCCACCACGTGCATGAGAATCACCTGTGGAACTTCATGAAGACCGTGAAGGCCCAGGTGACACCTTAGAAATGCTGCATTGGCAGCTGCCCAGCTCATATGCATGCCCAGCCTGGCTGGGACCCCGTAATGTGAGGGGCGGGGAGGGGCGGGGAGGACTCTCCCCAATCCTGTTCGGAGCCAGAAGAACATGTGAAAATGCAGAGTCTGCCTCAGCAGGTGTGGGGTGGACCCCAGAGCCTGCATCTAACAAGCTCTCCGGCGATGCTGATCATAGTGGGCTGTGGAGCTCACTTTCAACAGCAAGGCTGTTGGGGCTCCTGTCACCTGAGAGGCCACCCCCCGCCCACCCAGCGTTGGCGTCTGCTGTGTTCTGGTCTGGGGTCTGTCAGCACCACACAGAGACCCTGGTGATAATTTCCCTTTGTGACACAGAAACCCAGCTGGGCGCCCGGGGCCTTGCCAGTGTTCTCAAATATCTGGGAAGGTTGGATTTACTCCCAACAGGAAGGTCACAGATGCCTCTGGAGCTGAGAAAAGGGTGAGCTGAGTGACAACTGGTCAGGGGACCTGACCTCCACTTTGAGTGTCACCAGCCTGGTGTCTGTTTCTAAGGACAGAGACCCAGGACCGGGTGTCAGAAGGAGCTGCAGTTCCCAGGTGTTAAGGGAAAGGTTTCCTGTGTGTCCTGGGCAGAGAGGATGGTGGTGTTGGGAGGTCGGGTGGCTGTGGGCCCCTTAGTCCTCAGAGGAGGTTTTCAGGGACACCCTCCCTCTTCATGTCTGTTGGCTGTGCCTGGGCTCAGAAACTGTCCAGTAACTGACATTACTGGGAGCCCTGTGTCCTCAGCCTGGCTGATTTTCCTGTGCTCACCCTGAACTTTCCATGGGTGGCACCAGGCAGGGAGTGGGAGGTGGCATGGCAGGGTGCTCCTAGGCCCCTAGAAGGAGTGGGCGGGATAGAACAGGCACACAGGAGGGGCCCAGAAGGGTCTGTTAGAGGGAGGGATGGAAACCAGGCTCCTCCTCCACCTCCTACGCAAAGCCAAGCTCACCTGTTCATTTCCTATGTGTTGTCTGTATGGCCCATTGTCACCCCCTGGAGGTCATGAGCAGACCTGGGGCCAATGTCAGGGGCTGCACCAGGTGTGCTGACCAGGCTTCAAAGGGTGTGAGCTGACCCTGAGCCCAGGGCAGAGGTGGGGTCTGCCCTCCAGACTGAGGGACCTGGGTCCTGGTCAGTATGGGTTCCGAGGCTTCCTGACTCCCCAGTACAGGGTTAGCGCAGGGAGAGAATTGGTGTTGTCCAGAGGACTCCTGGTCCAGTGGCAGGAAAACTGTCCACTCAGGTGGACATGTGCCTCAAGAGGTGCTCTCTGTCCCTGAGGCTTCAAAGGAAGGGACCAGTGAGGGGGTCTCTTGAGGCTTTTTGGAGAGGGTGGCGGCCTGTGGGCTGCACCCAGAAGGCCCTGTGCTTCCTTCCCTCACAGCACTGGGGGCTCACCCAAGTCAGCTGTGTCCTTGTCAGTCATCTGCTCTTGGCCTCCCCACAGGACTCAGGACCTGGGGCAGCTCCACCTAGAGACTCCATCAGGGGAGCCTGTGGTTTCCTCTGTTAGGGGAGGGGAGGCCCCCAACGGACCTTAGAACCTCTGAGATGGAGCTACTGTAGATGCTGGGTTCCCCTATTCCATCCTGCACAGGAAATGCCCCTCCTTCCCCTGGATGCCTTAGGGGGCTATGTCTGCAGGGGACTATACCCAGGAGTCCTCAATGATCAGGGACCTTTGGGATGAGGAGCTGCCAATCCCTCCAATCCCTCATGATTCCTTTGAGTTCATGCTGGGCTCCCTCTTCCCCTGTGGTGACTCCAGTTGGGATGGAGGATCCAGAGTTGGTGCCAGGTCAGGTCTCTGTGAGAAGAGGAAGGACTTGGGGTGCTGGCCGCAGCCCTCCAGGGAGGCTAGAAGTGTCTCACAAGGTAGAGATGGAAGGGGGTGTGAATTTCTGGGAATGAGTGGGAGTCTGACTCCTCATGGACAGGAAGCCCCTGTCCTCTGTCCCGAATCCAGGAGGAATAAAGGCTCATCCTTGAGCAGCGGTGGGCAGTTACAGGTCTCCCACAGGGTGATACCAGTGTCCCTGTGTCTACAGGAAACCTCTGCTCTTTAGATATCACACTGTGGGGGAGAGGCTTCTGTTACGTGGATTCCCTCGTCCACTTAAGGAGTATTTACTGAGCATGTGTGACATGTCAGATTTGGGCTGTGTCCTGGACTCCACAGAGAACAGGACACACTTGGGCCCTGGGCTCACAGACTTGATCTTGTGAGAGAGAGACAGGCACTCAGAGAAAATCCTGGAATAAAGGAGCTAGTTATAATGGAGGGAAGGACCATGAAGGGAAGGGTCTGGTGCATCCAGAGCCTGTAATGTGGTCTCAGCTGGACTGGGGGTCATGGAGGGCACCTCTGAGAAAGTGACCTTTTGACTGAGACCTGAAGTGTGAGCAGACTTTCAGCAGAGAAGGACAGGGGCCTCAGAGGGAGGAGCTGTCTGAGGAGGGCCTGGCCTTCAGGTGGGCCTGGCTGGGTGGAGAAGCTGACAGCGTCCCGTGTGGGCAACTGGGAGAGCGAGGAGGACCATGGACTGCGTGAGGCTGGTGAGGGTCAGACCCTGTTGGGTGGTGGCAGATGCTAAAGGGGAAGGGGGTGAGCCTCCCTGGGGAGGCTCCCGCTTGGGGGAGCTCTGCTGCCCTCTTGTGGACAATGAGGGAAGTGTAGAAGGGCAAGTTACTACCCCAGGTAGGTTTTCTCCTAAGACATCTCAGGCATTTGTCAGGTGTTTCCATATCATTTTAGTGCTGAATCACGACCCACTCTTGAATTTCCAACCTCTCTCATTCAAGAATTTGTCTTACATACCCCACCAAGATTTCATCCAGTTCTGATTTGTGCTGATACCAGGCCAATTTCTGTCCGCAGAAGGGGATCCAATGAAACATTCATGGCCGTGGGGCAGGACTGGAACATCTGGAAGTAGAAGGGAGGAGAAACATCCCTGTGTCCTCCCTGTGCCAGAGGGGTCATGTGGAGAAGGCTTCATTCTTCATTCTTCTTTGCTCTTCTGACCCCAGTGGTAACTTTGCAATGGGCCAGGGCCAGATGGAATCAGAAGACCAGGGATGGTGCTGGGGCCTCCTCTTCCCTCCCTCTGGGGAATTCCCCTGCCTCTGTCCCCCTCAGGGGACCTGGGCTTCAATGTGGAAAGGCAGAGCTTCCCTAGGGACGCCTGACTGGAGATTCTTTTAGCAGAAGAAACATCAGGGGTCAAGCATCCTAGCCCTGGACTCAGTGTCCCTGTCCCCCGTCTCACCTCTAGTCTCCCAACCTCTCTTCAGAGAAGATGAGCTCCTTGGGTCTCTGCTAGTGATCTGGTCACCTGGTCTCCAGCTCCTTCCAGAACCAACAGAATTGTGGGTGTGTCATTTAGAGGCTCCCTGCCTTCCAGTCTTTCACAACTAAGCTGAGGGCCTGGGAGATGAGAGGGTCATACCCTGTGCTTCGCATGCAGGGAGGGGACAGGGAGATTGTCTCGGGAGTGGTGGTAGAGTGTGGGGCTGGACAGGCAACAGGTCCACAGCCCGCTATAGCGGGCTGGCCTCCACTCCTGGGTGCAGTCAACTGTGCTGGCTGGGGTTAATAGAGTTGGCTAAGGACGTCCAAGCTCTTATGTCTGATCCTGATTTGTGTGTGTCCAGCCCAGAGCAGTTAGGGTTACCTGTCAGCCTTGCTCTCTCACTGCTGCCCTCTATGTGTTTGCTCACATGGACAGAGAGGTTTTGGGATTTCCAGAAACCCTGACAACTTAGAGTCATATGGTCTATGCCATAGTGAGCAAAGTCTTTAAAATGCAGTCAATAGTTCTAGTAACTGACTTATGAAGAACTAATGGTTTCTTTGCATTCTAATATGAGTGTTAGATTCTTTTGTTTATGTTTCCCTTTTGAAAGTTGAAGGTTCAGAGGGTGAATTTCCATCTTCCTCAAACTTGGGCGAGAATGGTGTCAAGGAGTTTTGTTTTCCAAAGACTAATTTTTAGAGCAGGTTCAGTTTCACAGCAATAGTGAGAGAAATGTGCAGAATTTCCCTGGATACGCACTACCCATAAGTGCAGGGCCTCCCCAGCATTCAACATTCCACACCAGACGGGCCATTTTCCCAGCTGATAAACCTACATGGACACATGAAAAGCACCCAGATTCCATAGTTCACATTAGGGTTCACTTTGGTGCTGTACATTGCATGGGTTTGGACAAATGTATATCAGCAACAGTTCTGCAGGCAAAGTCACAGCCTCAGGATGAGTGAACACAGTGCAGATGGTTATGTGCTTACAAATTCAAAAAGGATGACACACATCGCATGTTTACCTACCCAAACTCAAATGTGGAAGCCTCGTGTGTGGGGTGGCTGTGATGAATCAGTGTCTACTTACAGGCTGAGGGAAGTTTAGAATTAAATGTCATTCAGAAGTTGTTGGGTCTTCTTTTTCTTCTTCTTTTGTTTTAATAATTTCATTTATTTATTTATCTTTTATTTTATTGGTTGTGTTGAGTCTTTGCTGCTGGGCGCGGGCTTTCTGTAGTTGCAGGCAGCAGGGACTACTCTTCATCGCTCTGCAGTGGCTTCTTATTGCAGTGGCTTCTCTTGCTTCAGATCACGGTCTCTAGGCGCGCAGGCTTCAGTAGTTGCAGTGTGTGGGCTCAGTAGTTGTGGCACACAGGCTTAGTTGCTCCGCAGCATATGGGATCTTCCCAGACTAGGGCTTGAACCCGTGTCCCCTGCATTGGCAGGCGGATCCTAAACCTGTGCACCACCACAGAAGCCCCAGGCCTTCTTCTTCCTCTTTTTTTTTTTTTTAAATAAATAAATAAATAAATAAATTTATTTATTTATTTTATTGGCTGTGTTGGGTCTCTTTTGCTGTGCCCTGGCTTTCTTTTTAGTTGTGGTGAGTGGGGGCTACTCTTGGTTGCCGTGCGCGGGCTCCTTATTACCGTGGCTTCTCTTGTTGTGGAGCACGGGCTCTAGGTGTGTGGGCTTCAGTAGTTGCAGCACATGGGCTCAGTAGTTGTGGATTACGGGCTTAATTGCTCCGTGGCATATGGGATCTTGCGGGAGCAGGGATCGAACCCGTGTCCCCTGCCGTGGCAGGCAGATTCTCAACCACTGCACCACCTAGGAAGACCCCAGTCCTTCTTCTAATGTCTTTATTTCTCAAAGATCCAGAACACCATTTCAACATTGATTTTCAACAGGCTCAGGACCTGCTCTGCCACATGCGTGATTTCACTGTAAATTTGTTTTAGTTAATTTTGTCTGGCACAGCAACTCGCGTGTACCCCGCTTTTCACACTGACCATCAATTCAGCAGTGCACATCCTCACACACACATCTCTGCCCATGTGGAGTGTGATCCAGGAGCTCATTCATCTGGCACACAGGTGTGAAGCTCCCTGTGCCAGGCCTGGGGCTGGTCAGTGGACTCAGCAGAGACAAGGCAGGCGTATCCTTCCTTCTCTGAGCTCCCAGATCAGGGTGCTCCTAGAACTGGGGTGCTGGTCAATGCATGTGCACATCGAACATTAAAAAGCCAATGTCATTGTACGTACTAAGCTGCAACCCTATCAGGAGGATAGGAAAATGTTTTTTTCTAACATCCTCTCTTTTATGGACTAATTCTGTGAGTAGAAAGCACATGTGTCCATATGTCCATCTATCTGCACACACCCCATCCCTCCTTTATCCTCTTGACCATCCTTGCATTCATCTTTTCAGTAAGCGCTCTGGTTGTGTCGCTGTGGTTGACCAGATGCCAGGGGGCTCTGAGATGCCCTAAGCCGCTCCCTCTGCTGCTCCCTCTAAAAATCATGGTTCCACAGGTGTTGCACCTGGGCACAGGTGACCCCTGCAGAGCCTGTGACACCACCCAAGGCTGAGTATTGACTGGTAGAGGTTCTAGGAGGGATCAGCAGGTCCATGAAGAGACTTGGGAAAGACTGAGGGGAGCAGGTAGCTAACGAGTTTGGAGTAAGTCAGGTGGACATTAAGGTAGGTTTGGGCTGATAAGGAAGGGGAGGGAGGGTGCTGCAGGCAACGCAATGGCTGGAAGTTTCCTGCATGACCAAAGCCAGGAAGCAAGTCATCCTGGCTGAAGCTTTGAACTTGCAGTTGAACTTAAGGGCTGGATGGATGAGCAGGCGTTTGATATGTGTGTCTGTACCCACTGTAGGTATGAAGAGGCTTGAGGTCTGGGGTGGTCCTTGAGGGTTGGGAGTCCCTTAATATCTTGTTTAACCAGTACCTCTCCATATAGAGGGTCAGGATGGATCTGGGGTGAGGGCCTGGTATTGTGAGGCAGCCTGTGGTGCCCACTGACATCAGGGAGGGAGGAGAGGGATGAGGACACCACTACACACCTATGGCTCAGATGTGTGGACCTGCAGGCATGTATCCTGGTGACTCTCTTTAGACACACGCCTTGGCGGAGGATGTCATGGCAATGATGGCTGTCCTTCTTCTGCGGTTGAATGAAGGGGACCCTAGTGTCCAGGGACTCCGAGCCAAGGCCATAGTGAGGGGAGGTGTCAGATGGGACTGAGCATGGGTTCACATGGTCAGAGTGCAAAGGACTTATGGAGGGACAGATCCTCAATTCCCCCTGACAGGAGCTGTGTGTGTGTCCAGAAGAGAAAATGGGGCTGACCCAGGGCAGAAAAAGGGGGTGCACAACAGGGCACAGAGGAGCTATGTGGCTGCTTAGATGTGGGATATGAGAAGAGACTGTCCCCATGAAAGATAGGGGAGGCCCCCTAGTAGCCAGGTGACCATTACACTGGGTAAATTGAGTGTTTTGAATGACTGGCTGGGATGCTGGATGGGTTAGACCTGAGCCCCTGGGAAGTATGGGGCTGGGTCTGAGGTGTCAGAGTTGCCTCCGTCAGTGGGACCGGTATGGGGAGGAGGAAGCTGGGGGTGACTGTGAGGGCCCTAGTTCCTTCTCTTCCCCTGGAGCCCACAGGCCAATGTTGGAGGCCTTGTGCGATGGGTTCTACCCTGCATATTGGTCTTCGTGCCCCACTTGTCCTTCAGGAGGATCTTGCTCTGCTGGAAGGATGGACAGATTGCAAAGGCTCTGACACCAGGCTGAGGGCTCATCCTGGAGGAGCTGGGAGGGCGGCCCGAGAGCTCTGCTCAGTCTTGCTGCCTGGGGTGGGGTGCGGGGGCGCTCACCTGGGGCCTGGGGGAAAAGAGGTTTTGCTCAGGGGAGCTCCAGGCCGGGTGTGTCTCCAGGCTCAGGCACTCAGGATCAGGAGTTAATCATGAAACAGTGCCTCCATGTTGTGGACAAGACAGTAGTCTGACTCTCAGAGGCAGGGAGGTACCCTGAGAGGCCAGAGTAAGTTCTCCCCCTCCCTGAGGACACCCTCTGGGTGCAGGGATACCCACCTGGGGAGTTGACACGGGTGTACCTACAGCTAACGTCCAGACAGGAGAAGATGTTCACGATTTATAAATTAGAGCCAACTGGGTTATCCCTTAAAACATTGTGCCGTGTTGCATCTTTCTCACAGAGAGAATAGAAATGGGCGGGATTTCCAGCAGTCCCTTCTCATTGAGTCCTCCCTGCTGCAGCCCCTGGGATGGGCACAGCAGAGACACTGTCCGTGGTGCTGACGCACACCAGCTACCCAGCGGCTTGGGAGCTGTGGTCTTTGAGTTGCATCTGCTTTCTTTTCATTCTTAAAAATTGAGCATTGCTAGAAAGGAAGAGCTGGAGAGAGCTGCAGGACGTGTAGACTGGCTTCTGTCTCCATGGCTCAGGGGTAGTGAGGGTGTGGTGGACATCATGGCAGGACCTGACCTCACATCAGGATGACAAAGTTCAGGCTGCCCAGAGCAGATTGTAGTGAAAAAGATGATGACCATGGCCTCGAGAGGTGTGTACACCAAAAAAGGACCTCTCAAGGGTGTCCACATCCTTATGCCCAGAATCCAAGGATATGCCCCATGATTAAGGAAACCTACAGATGAAATCCAGGATCCCATGACTGGGAGATTATGGTGGGTTATCTGGCTGGGCTCAGTATAATCACAAGGGTCCTTATAAATGAAAGAGGGAGGCAGGAGAGGCAGAGCCAGAGAGTGAGATGTGATGATGGAAGCAGAACATGGAGAGACTTCAAGTTGCCACACCGCTGGCTTTGAAAATCGAGGAACGGGCCACAAGCCAAGGAAAGCAGGCATCCTCTAACAGCTCGGAAAGGCAAGGAAACGAACTTTCTGTAGAGCCTCCAGAAAGAACAGAGTCGTATTGACGCCTTGATTTGTGTAGATTTGTGCCACTAAGTTTGTGGTAATTTGTTACAGCAGCAATGAGGAACTACAAGAGGTGTGACCTTGTCTAATCCAAGACTGTGTGCATGTGGGACAAAGAGTAATTTAGACCTAAATCAAGTTGTGAAGCTTTGCAGATAGTTTTCTTACCTCTCATCTCAGGGAAAATGATACTTGGGCATTGGCAGAATATTGCTGTGAACTATGGGCTCTGTGCCTTAATGCACAGACCGGCTATATTTGTGTAAGTGTGGGCACCTCATCTGACTGCTCTTGTATGGGCACAGCACCCATCCCAGGGACCTCAGGGATGGACTGTGAACTGCTGGCCCAGGTGTGTGGTGGGGGCTACAGGTGAGGCCCAGGTGGGAAAGGCCCTTGGGTCACTTTGAGGAGACAGTTTGTCCCTTTGCCATGGTAGCCAGGTGGAGTTTTATGTAGAGCCCTGCACCTCTGCCCTGAGGCTCATGTGTGGGGAGGAGGCTCAATTCAATAAGATCCACATCGGAGAGCAAAGCGGAAACCAGCAGAAAGTGGAGGGTAGGGGTCATGGGAAGTTCCGGGGAGGCTCTTGCTCAGGGCAGAGATTCTGGGCCTCTCCCACCCTGTAACTCTGACTGCCTCTCTGTGACCCCGCAGGGAGAACCATGTCCTGAGGGCTGGCCTTAGGGACACAACAGAAGCCCATGGACAGAACAGGCATCTTGGATCCTGGATCCTGGAATTTGAAGACAGGCAAGTTTATTTGAGGCAGTCACCAGTCAAGACCACTGGGGTCTGGTGAGGAGGGCCAGAGGGCTCGGGACAGCAAGAGGCCGCAGAGGGGCCTCACCCATAACATTTTCCACACCCGTGGTTGTTCCTTCCTGGCTCACGTTCTAATGGACCTCAGATGGCCTCATATTCTGTGCTTCAGACACCCCATGAGCATCTGCAAAGGAGCTCACCCTGGGAGGTGTCCATGACCCAAGGGCAGTGTGAGGACAGGGAAGTGCCTTCCCGGCTGAACAGGGGCTCTTGTGATCCTCCTTTCCTGTTAGCATGGTCCCCCATTCACCACACACTCAGCCATTCTCTCTCCCAGGGAATAGATGGGGAGGTGGGGATAACTTAGAGCTAATACTTTCCCTATGGGGCCCAGCAGAGAATGGAACAGAGATTCAGGTGAATTTCTTCCTGGACAAGATCCCATGAACAGTAAAGCGCAAATGAGGGGAAGGTGCTCTTTATTTAGATCTCTCAGGTGGTCCACAGTGGGTCACAGGCCAAGTCCCTTGCCCTGTTAGGCCACCACTACATGTGGGAATGGGAGCCTGAGTCTTGGTCCATCCAGGGCTCATGGCAGCCTGTCAGGGCCTCCAGTGATCCAGGGGGACCCTGACCCTGGACCCAGGTTCCCGAGTATCCGCAGGGTTCAGATCTGGTTCTCTGCCTCAGGCTCCACCTCCTGACCCCACCAGCCTCTGAGGTCTCATGTGCACTCTTCCCACAGCCCTAAAGGAGAAGTTCCTGGAGACAGCTAAGAAGCCACACCTGCTTTGTGGTTGATCCCACAGTAAATGTCATTGGTGGGGTGTTGTAATTCCTGGAAAAGAAAGAAGAGGCCTCTGACCACATGTAACCTTCTCAGAACTTGTTCCAGGATCTTCCCAGTCCTGGGCCCCCAGGGTTGCACTCTGGGGGCCCTGGCTGTGTTGGAGGTTTTCTGGCTCCATACCCCTCCCTCCTCTTCATCCCTTTTACCATTTTTGCTGCTGTTTCCTAGACCTCAAAACACAGCCAGGCATGCTGGGAGCATTTCCCAGGGTCCCTTGGGCTTCTGGGACCAAAACATGGATCCCCACACTCACCTGGTAGGTGGGAACTGCTGGGCTAGGACCAGACAAGGAGCCCTGGGCAGCGGAGAGAGTGGGGTCAGGGGACAGGGAAAGAGAGTCATTTCTTCTCAGGAGTGACCAGCTCTGCCTCCCTAGCAGCCGCCTCCAAGCCTGAAGCCGCTACCCCAAACCCCGTCTATGCTGCACCCCCCACCCTTGTTAGCCTGAGACCCCTGCTTCATGTCCCCCATGCCCCTCTGGTCCTGAATGGACTCCAGGGCTCTCCTGAGGCCAAGGGAGGGGAACCAGGGCAGCCTCAGGATAAGGTGGTGGGTGGTCCTGCCCCTGAAGTGGGCCCCGCTCCTGGCTACGTGGGACTTGCCTTGCCCAGGCTACTCTGGGGTGAAGGGGGTCTGTGCTGTGCTGCAGGGTTGCACAGTCCCCCTGCCTTGAGCCTGTGCAGCCAGGACCCTGGGGTGAAGGGACAGGGAAGGCATGTGCTTACCAGGGAGACAGAGCTGCCTGAAGGACCATGTCCTAGGAGCAGAGACAGGAGTTAGCACCCAGGGCTGTGAGGAAGCTTAGGGCCATCCAAGCAGGAGAGGCTGGGGGTCCCACTTCCGGAGAACCATGGGCGAACGATCACCACCACGGGAGAGACCCTCCGGAAATTTCAGGGTCCAGTGAGGGTGAGGGGGTGGCCCATGGCTCAGATCCCATAGTGTGGGAGACTAGTCAGTGGGGATCCCCTGTGCTGAAACCCCAGGGAGAGGGCCAGAGGCCCTGGGGGTGGCAGGCAGGAGCTGACAGGGCAGGGCACCAGCAGGGGCTCCCAGCTGTCCTGGGTTGAACAGTCACTCACCTGGGCTGGACGCTGGGTGCCAGTTTTCTCTGTTGTTGTGCAGGCAACCGGGTCTAGGAAAGGCCAGGCTTATTTGTGAGGGGTGGAGAGCGAGGTCACAGCTTTGGTGTCAGAACATGGGACAGGGAGGATCCCTATTTCCAAGCAGAGGGTGGAGACTTTCGTTCTCTACCAGTGCTGCTTAGGAGGGGAGGGTCCGGTAAGGAAGCTGAGGAACATCCTTTAAGGGGGGAAGGACCCACTGGCTAATGGGGTGCAGGAGAAAGTGGCTCAAGAAAAGGACCAAGGCCCCAGGAAAGGAATCAGTCCAAAGGCTTTGACTGACTGGAAGGATCAGGCCCACAGAAGAGAGGAGGGCCAGTGCCTGGGGAGGAAAACTGGGCAGCCAATGTCTCACTGAATGCAGTGCCACTACTGAGGCCACCTGTCCTCAGGCCAGGAGATGCTAGAATGTGACCGTGGCCTTGTTCTCTGTATCCATCTGCCTGGAGAACAGGCATAAAGGACACCCCAATGCCTGTGTCCTGGCACATTTTTCTGTCTCACACATCGGGCTGTCATTACTGCATCTGCCACACGAGGGCCTTTCACCCCACCTGGCCTGTCCAGACTTCCACTCTCTGCTGTCTTCTAACCTTGGCCAGGATGACCCTCAGATCCTGAGATTGTGAATCCCCCTCATCAGGGTAGTTGGACTTAAACAGGAAGAGGTATCTTTTTCTGAGTACCTACTACTTGCCAGCCCAGCTGTGGGTTTGCTCAGGGAGCAAGGACAACACTGAGGTGGCGGAGGCGGGGGGCATCTTCATTGTGTTAACTTATAGATGTGGAAGGTGTTAAGGAAGCTGCCCCAGGTCAGCATCTAGTGAGGGAGGAGCTGGGTGGACGAGAGGGGATATCCATGGGGAAGTGGGGAGGCTGTGGAGAACCAGGCCCAGAATCGGAGGATGGTGTGTCCTTCCTCTTGGACTAGGGCCAACCTGGGGACACGAACAGCACCTGGAAATGCCATCATACCTGTACATCCTTGCCAGGAAAATGAAACACGTCAGGGCAGCCACCAGTGTCACCACAACCAGGACCCCAATCACGATGCCGACGATGGCCCCCACACTGAGGGCTGGGGCGTTTTCTTGCCCTGAAAGGAGAAGAGAAAGAGAGAGGAGAAATGGAAGCCCGAGTCCATTGGAGGGGAAACCATGAGAAGCCTTATTGGGAGAGGGCCTGGTTAGGGAGGAAGGAAATGCTCTGAGGTCTGTGTATGGTGTGTGTGTTTTGTTGTCACAACGTCCTCTCGACCGTCTTACTGCAGGTGGTTGCGTCATTTTCTGTTCCTTACACTTGAAACCTTGGACTTCCTCTACCTCTACATGCTCTCACATGTAGCCAGTTCCGTATCCCTTTCATTTTCCTTTTAAGGTCCCTTTTCCTCTCACATTATATCCCTTTTCTTTGTTTCTTCTTTCATCTTCCTTAGAGGGCAGGTCCTTACCAGTCCACTCAACACTGATTAGTAATAATAATATTAGCCAACTGTTTCCAGGCCCTTCTGTGTGGCGGACACAGTGGGAAATCCTTTATATCCATCTGCTCTGATCCTTCCATCCCCGTGAGGAAGGGGATGTCATCCCCAGGGTGCAGACAGATCTGAGAGACGTAGGCTTGAGTGAATCAAATGAAAGCATACACCTGGGAATTGATAAAGACATAATTTTAAGTAGGGTCCTGATTGACTTTACAGCTCATAACAATAATGTTAAAATTAATACTAGCTAAAATCATTTCTTGTGCCCTGACTCTGTGCAGGACCCTGTGTAAGGGCTTTCATCTCATCAACCTCCTAATAAACAGCCTCACAACAGCCCTAACATCAAGCTGTTCACTTCAAGTTTTACAGATGAGGAAACTGAGGCACAGGAGGTTGAGGGTCTTGCCCACAGTGAATCAGCTGGTACAAATAATAACCAAACAGTGGCAAGGTTAGCTACTAAGCTAGTCTTCCACACTTAACACGTTGTTCTACATGCTCTGAAGGAAAACTACCCACATCCTCATTACTTGCATTCATTACACACCCACTTCCAGTGAAATTACAAGGGAAGATGTATGGGTGTTGAGGGTCACTCATAGTGCTCAGTCAGACAGATGGGGTCACATCTGCAGACACTGACTCAGGGGAGACCTCACACTGATGGGAGCCTGCATCCTCCTCCTGACACTGCTGATTGTCCCAGGACAACATCATCCCCTCAAGGAGCCATAAACTCTGGTCATTGATTGACTGACCACTGGATGCATGTTCTTACATCATTCGGCTTGTTTGGGCCCAGGTTGGAGGCTCTCAGGGCAGCTCTGAGGGGAAGGGCTGGACTACTGAAGAGGGCGATATCCTTGTCTGGCTCCTGATCATGTAGAGGGGGAAGAGTGAATGTCAACGTGCGGACAAGGCCAGTTCCTTGATTGATGCCATCTGAGCGCTCCTTGGAATGAGCCACCATCACCTTCCTCTCCAAGGTCCACAACTGGCCTCCCCTCTGTCCTGTGTTTTCCTTTCCCCGATGTGCTTGTCTGAGATTGACTCAGATCACTTTATGATCAGCGTCCATGTCTAAAACACTGGTGGCCTTGCATTGAAAGGATGGCTGTCTCCATATTGGGCCTGTCTGAAGGGAACCTGCTTCTCAAGAAGGACATGTTCTTGCTCTTTATTAAATTATTTATCCAGGATTGAAGAAAATCTGGAGCTGAAGTATCAGAGCTGAAATTAATAATTTACCAGCTGGGTTCCACAACACCTTTGAGCAGGCAGAAGAAGGAATCACTGAATGTGAAGATAAGAAAAATGAAATTATTTAGTCTGGGGAGTAGAAGAAGAACAAAATGAAGAAAAGTGAATGCAGCCAAAGGGATATGCGGCACTCCCTCAGGTGGACAGACAGACCAGTATGGCAGGTCCTGAAGTGGAAGAGGGAGAGGAAAACACAGGAAACATATTTACAAAAATAATGACTTCACATTTTCAAAACTGAAAAAGATGAATCCACATCAAAGAATGTTAAAGAACTCCAAGATGGATAACTCAAAGATATACAAGATGTGACACATTATAGTCAAATTGTTGAAAGGCCAAGGGAAAGAGGAAATGATTGAAGAAGCAAGAGAGAAGTGACTTCCCATTTCAAAGGATCTTGATTAACATTAAAAGCCTGTTTCTCATCAGAGACCACGGAGGCCAGAAGGTATTGGGATGACCTATTTAAAGTCCTGAAAGAAAGAGTGTCAACCAAGAAAGCTTATACAGAAAAACTCTCCTTTAAGAATGAAGGAGCAATTAAGACACCGCTGTGTAGACAACAGAGAGAACACTGCCCCTTTTATACCTGTGATTCCTCTACAAGCATCTTCAATCAGAGTTGGCATCCCTCACCTCTCAGCCAACCTGCATCCTTAAAGAAGAGGCAGGTCGGTGTACCACAAGACAAATGCATGAAGACCTGAGCTCAGAGGATGTGAGGCCACCTGCTCTATGTCTGGGAGAAAGCACAGACTTCCTCTGGAGTCAATTAGTTGTGAAAGAACAGCATGGGATTCAGAGACCACCTGGTGCCTGTCCTCGTTCTTCACTGACTAGCCTGGCCTGGGAACTGGGGGTCTGAGCAGAGAGACACATGGAGAGACCAGGAGCAAGCCCAGAGATCAGTTCATCACTCAGGCTGCAGGGCCTGCAGTTGGGGCAGCTCTGTCCAGGTGTTTGATAACGACTGGCATGAGACAGTGACCCCATAAATGGTAGAGCAGAGTCCAACAAATAAAGAGAGAAAAGAGTGAGCAGACAGGCAGGATGGAGGGGATGGTGAGTGAATGAATGACCCATACTCTCTTCAGAGACCGCATCTTGGGTGCAAGATCTGGGGGGTCTGTCCACAAACATTCCCTCTCCCTCCAGTGGGGGACACACCCACACAATTCACCCCTTCCCTCTTTCATAAAAGCAGCTGAGTGTGTTGCATGTGGACCCTGTGCTGGTTGCAGGTGTCAGAAAAGGCTGTCAGAAAAGAATCACTCACGGTACACGCGGAGTTGTCCAGTTACACTTTCAGGCTGTAAACTACTCTTTGAAATGAGCAGGGTGTAGTATCCTGTGTCTCTCTGGGTGACATTCTGGAACAGCAGGGATCCACTGGGGTATATTGTTTCTCGACCACTGTGTGCAGGTCCTGGTGTATTTACTTGAGTGTCTACTCTATACGATGCAATTAGTTGGTTGTCCTCTACCCTTTCTCCTCTGTACCAGATATAGCCTAGAAGATCCCCTGTCATGTGTGGACAAGTAGAAGAACATCCATCCCTTCTGCAGCAATGAAGGGCACTGATTCAACAGTGAGTTGGGCCGTGGTGGGCAGGTTCCAGAAGGTTAAGAGTGAGACTAGGAGCAGAGACAGACACATCAATTAATATTCTGATCTATGTCTGGTGATGGAAAAATGGTGCCCTGGGTCCTGAGCAGGTCTCTTTATCCCTCAGCCTTGGTGTGTGTTTTTGTATTGAGTGGGTGTGTGTGGGTGTGTCTATGTGTGTGTCTATGTGTCTGTGTCCTACTGGTTCAAGGTCAGTAGCATGACCCCCATTACTTCAGCCCCTCTGAGCTTGTTATTTCCCCCGTGTCCCCAGGTGTCTCCCTGGCTCACTCCCTGGCTGCCTTCACAGCCTGCTCACACTCAGGGGCCTGTTGGGAGCTGCCCTCCCTGACACCTGCTCTAAAGACCCTGGTCTTCACTTTCTGACCTTTCCCTGTTCTGTTTCCTTCATGACACTTGTCAGCATCTGTCTGCACACTCTAGATCTCTTTGCTTGTCTGTCTTCCCCCCAATAGAATGTGAGCTCTGTAAGGGCAGGGACTTGTCTCATATTCTTGTACCCGAAAACCTGGAGATGAAGGAATGAGTATTCCCAGGGCCTCCATAGCCTGGTGATTATTCCTCAGTTTCTAATGGTGGTGGGTATGAACAATGGTGAGTGTGCCTGGTTACGTTTTTTCCAGGCTTAACCCTGACATAAATTATCAATGTCATCAGTTTCCAACAATTACTGCTCAGTGAAGAATAACTTGTAAAACCCACAGTAATTGAGGTTTCCCTGCCCCTCACCAATTCCAGTTCACTGAGATTTTCCTGTCCCCGAGCCCCCTCCCCCCATCCTATCCTGGTCCCCTGTTCTCTCTCTCAGATACGAACAGAAACCCTCTGGCCCCTCTCAGAGCCCTGTCACCCCCAGCCAGTCTCTTGCTCTCCCACCTCTGCCCACTCCATGAAGATTCTCCCCTCTCATCTGTCAGCAGGAGCCTGTTCCAGGGGATGCACCCTCTGCGGGCGGGGGCTGAGGAGGGCTGCATGGTGTCTGCTGTCTGCTGTGTCCCTCCCTCTGTGAGAAGAGCTTCAGCTCCAGAAACACTCACAAGCACTGCTGTCTGATGTGTGAGCTCTGCTGTCCTTCCTCCCTCTGTGCTGGGCCTCCTCCTGGGGCAGGAGCACCTCTCTGGGTCACATGGGCTGGGGGCGGGGTCTCAGCCCAGGACCCTCCCTCTCCCTCCCCTCTCAGCCTTTCCTCCCTAGTGCCCTCCTTCCCCTTCTGTCTGTATTTCTATTCCCTGGACACTGCCAAGTCCTCTCCCCTTTCTAGCAGTGATTCTACACACACACACAGACACACACAGGCTTGTTTGGACAAGCACAGCCCTGGGGTGTCCAGGTCCGGGGCTCCCCTCTGCTCTGGATCAGGATGCACACTCAGCCTCCCAAAGCCCTGTCACCTCCTCCTGGCCCTTCCCTTCAGAGCAGGAGCCTGAGGGGGCGGGGTGACATATATACACTACCGAATGTAAACTAGATAGCTAGTGGGAAGCTGCCAGAGAGCACAGGAAGATCAGCTCGATGCTTTGTGAAGACCCAAAGGGGTGGGATAGGGTGAGTGGGAGGGAGGCTCAAGAGGGAGGGGATGTGGGGATATATGTATACATATAGCTGATTCACTTTGTTGCGCAGCAGAAACCAACACAATACTGTAAAGCTCAGGGCAGAGATTCTGGGTCTCTCCCACCTTGTAACTCTGACTGCCTCTCTGTGTCCCCGCAGGGAGAACCATGTCCTGAGGGCTGACCTTAGGGACACAACAGAAGCCCATGGACAGAACAGGCATCTTGGATCCTGGAACCTGGATTTGAGGACAGGCAAGTTCATTTGAGGCAGTCACCAGTCAAGACCACTGGGTCTGGTGAGGAGGGCCAGAGAGTTCGGGACAGCAAGAGGCTGCAGAGGGGCCTCACCCATAACATTTTCCCCACCCCTGGCTGTTCCTTCCCTCCTGACTCATATTTTAGTGCACCTCAGATGCCCCCATATTCTGTGCTCCAGACACTCAATGAACACTTGCGAAGGAGCACACCCTGGGAGGTGTCCAGGACCCCAGGGCAGTGTGAGGACAGCCGAGTGCCCTACTGGCTGGGCAGGGGTCTTATGACTCTCCTTTCCTCTTTGCATGATTTCCCCCACCATCTCCACACACTCAGCCATCCTCTCCCCCAGGGAACAGATGGGGAGGTGGGGGTAACTTAGAGCTAATGCTTTCCCTGGGAGACCCAGGAGAGAATGGAGCAGAGATTCAGGTGAATTTCTCCCTGGACAAGATCTCTTGGGCAGTAAAGGGCAAAGAAGAGGAAGGTGCCCTTTATTCAGAGCTCTTGGGTGGTCCACAGTGCATCACAGGCCCAGTCACTTGCCCTGTTAGCTCCCTACTTCCTGTGGGAATGGGAGCCTGAGTTCAGGTCCATCCAGGGCTCAGGGCAGCCTGTCAGGGCTCCAGAAATCCGGGAGGGACCCCGACGCTGGGCCCAGGTTCCCGAATATCCTCAGGGCTCAGATCTGGTTCTCTGCCTCAGGCTCCGCCTCCTGACCCCACCAGGTGAGCTCTTTCTCACAGCCTTTAAGGAGAAGTTCCTGGAGACAGCTAAGAAGCCACATCTGCTTTGGGGTTGATCTCACAGTAAACGTCTGTTGTGGGGTCTAGTACTTCCTGGAAAAGAAAGAAGAGGCCTTTTAGGCTCTGTAACCTTCTCCAAAGATGCCCCAGCATTTCCAGGCCTTGGGCCCCAGGGCTGCTCTGTGTGGAGCCTGGCTGTGCCAGAAGTTTCCTGGCCCCAGACCCCTCCTTCCTCCCATCATCCCCTTTTCCATTTTTGCTGCTGTTTCTTGGACCCCAGGGAGGCCTGTGGACATTTCATGGGGCCCCTTGCGCCTGTGGGACTGCAACATTCATCCCCACACACACCTCATAGATGGGAAAAGTTGTCATGGGTCCAGGTAGGGAGGCCTAGGCAGGGGAGAGAGTAGGCATCAGAGGACAGGGATGGACAGTCATTTCTCCTCAGGAGTGACCAGCTCTGCCTCCTCAGCAGCTATCTCCAAGCTTGAAGGCCCAACTCCAATCCCCATCCATGCTGCATCCTCCCAAACCTGTTAGCTTGGGACCCCTGCCTGATGTGCCCAGTGCACTCTTCTCCTGGCTGGACTCCAAGGTCCTCCTGAGGCCAAATGAAGGGACCAGGCTTTGCTAAGGACAGGGTGGGGTGTAGTTCAGCCCCTGAAGTGGGCCCAGCTCCAGGCCAGGGTGGGGCTCACCTTGTCCTGGCTACTGTGGGGGGAGGGGTGTCTGTGCTGTGCTGCAGTGTCTGACGGTCTCCCTGCCCTAAGCCTGCACAGCTGGGACCCCAGGGTGAAGGGACAGGGAAGGGATGTGCTTACCGGGGAGACAGAGCTGCCAGAGGGACCATGCTCTGGGAATAGAGACAGGAGTTAAGCACCCAGGGGGGTGAGGATTCTTGGCGCATTCTCCCAGGAGGGGCTGGGGGTTCTCCGCTCCTGGAGAACCATTGGAGAAGGAGCACCGCCCAGGGAGAGACCCTTTGACAATTTAGGGTCCAGTGTGAACAAGGAGGTGACTCATGGTCCAAAGCCCATAGGTCCTTCAGACTAGCCAGGTGGGGTCCCCTGTGCTGACGCCCCAGGGAGAGGGCCAGAGGCCCTGGCAACAGTTGGCAGGAGTGGACAGTGTGAGACAGGACCAGGGGCTCCCGCCTTCTCCAGGGCTAAATAGACACTTACCCAGAGTCGACTTTGGGGGCCGGTGGTCTCCGAAGTCCCGCCCACCACTGGCCCTAGGAAAGGTCAGGCTTCTTTGTGAAGGGCTCAGGGAGAGGCCACTGCTTTGATGTCAGAACATGGGACAAGGAGGGTTCCTTTTCCAAGCAGAGGAAAAGGGCTCCACCAATTGCATCTCCACCAATGCTGTTTAGGAGGGGTGGGCCCAGTGAGGGAGCTGAGGAACGTCTATAAGAAGCCACATCTGTCTTGAGCCCAGAGAGGAAGGACTTCCAGGCTGATGGGGTCCAGGAGAAAGTGGCCAGAGAAAGGACCAAGACCCAGGAAAGGAATCAGACCAAAGGCTTTGACTGAGTGGAAGGGTCAGGCCCACAGAGGCAAGCAGGGCCACTGGGTGGACGGGACATTTGGGGAGCCAGTTTGTGTAGGATCTGACTGAATGCAGCACCCCTGTTGTGACCAGACCCACCCTCAGGCCAGGAGATGCTAAAATGTGACAGCGGCCTCTTCCTCTGTCTCCATCCGCCTGGACAAGGGGCATAAAGACATCCCAGGACTTGACCTCCTTGCTATGTTTTCCTGCCTCGTGCATCAGGGCCTGTGGTTAACACATCTGCCACATGGGGGCATTTGAACCCACCTGACCTGCCCAGGCTTCCACTCTCTGCTATGTGACCTTGGAGGATGACCCTCAAATCCTGAGGCTGTGAATCTCCCTCATCAGGGTGGTTGGATTTAAATAGACAGCAGGACATACTGCTTACTGAGCCAGCACAGCTGCAGGTCTGCTCAGGGGATCAGGACAACCCTGGAGGAGGGGAGGTTAACTGTGTCTAATTTACAGATGAGGGAGGCGTTGAGAAGACACCCCAGGTCAGCACCTGGTGAGGGAGGAGCTGATGGATGAGAGGGAATATCCATAGGGATGTGGGGAGGCTGTGGAGAGCCAGACCCCGAATCTGAGGATGGGGTGTCCTCCCTCCTGGCCTGGGGTCAGCCTGGGGAACAGGGGCAGCCTCTGGGAATTGCCAGCATACCTTCGTGTTCTTCTGAGGCATAGGATACACCCCAGAGCGATTGCCAATATCACCCCAACCAGGCCCCCAACCACGATGCCGATGGTGGCCACCACAGTGATGGCTGGGCTGTTTTCTTGCCCTGAAAGGAGAAGAGAAAGAGTGGGGGTAAATGAATGCCCAAGTCCACTGGAGAGGAAACCACGAGAAGTCTTACAGGGAGAGGGCCTGTTTAGGGAGGAAGGAAATGCTCTGAGGTCTGTGTGTGGTGTGTGCATTTTGTCATCACCACGTCCTCCCGACTCTCCCACTACAGGTGGTTGCATCATTTTCTCTTTCTCACATCTGAAACCTTGGACTTGCTCTATCTCTACAGTCTCTCACATGTAGCCAGTTCCACATCCTGTTCATTTTTCCCTTGAGGTCACTTTTCCTCTCACGTTACGGCCCCTCCCTTTGTTTTTTCTTTCCATCACTATGGACAGTTAGAGGGCAGGCCCTTACCAGCCCACTCAACACTGATCAGAAATAATATTACTGATATTATTACTGATAAACAACAGTTTCCAGGTCCTTCTATGTGGCTGGTACAGTGGGAAATCCCTTACATCCATCTGCTCTGAACTTCCCATCCCCATGAGGGTGGGGGTGTGTCATCCCCGCTGTGCATAGGTAGATCTGAGACCCATAGTGCTTATATATGAATCAACGGAGCTCATAGAAGTAGGAGTCAATAAAACAAAATGTAACCAAGTTTTGTGTGAATTTGCAGTCAGTAACAACTATGTCAAAAAACAAAATATGACTTCCAAAAGCATGTATTGCACCCTGACTCTGTATAGGGCCCTATCTAAGGGCTTTCATCTCATCAACCTCCTAGTAAACATCGTCACAGCAGCCCTAAGATCCAGCTGTTCTTTTCCAGTTTTACAGATGAGGAAACTGAGGCGCAGGAGGCTGAGTGTCTTGCCCACAGTCAAACAGCTGGCATAAATAATAACCAAACAATGACAGTATTAGCTAGGTCTTCATGCTTAATTAAACTCATTGTTCTACAGGCTCTGACGGGAGACCACCCACATCCTCATTACTTGCATTCATTACACATCCACTTCCAGTGAAATTACAAAGGAAGCTGTATGGGTGTTGAGGGTCATGCATAGTGTTCAGTCAGACAGATGGGGTCACATCTGCAGACACTGACTCGGGGGGAGACCTCACACTGATGGGAGCCTGCATCCTCCTCCTGACACTGCTGATTGTCCTAGGGCAGAATCATCCCCTCAAAGAGTCACAAACTCTTGTCATTGATTGACCGACCACTGGATGCACGTTCCTGTATCACTTGGCCAGTTTGCACCCAGATTGGAAGGTTCAGGGGAATTCTAAGAGGGAGAGTTTTGCTTGAAGAGGGCAATCCTTGTCTGGTTCCTGAGCATGTAGAAGGGCAAGAGTGTATGTCAACATGTGGACAAGGCCCATTCCTCACTTGATGACGTCTGAGCACTCCTTGGCATGACCCACCGTCGCCTTCCTCCCCAAGGCCCACAACTGGCCTCCCCTCTGTCCTGTGTTTTTCTACTCCCAATGTGTGTGTCTGAGATTGACCCAGGTTGCTTTATGACCAGCGTCCATGTCTAAAGCACAGGAGTGCTTCTGGTGGGAGGATGTCCATCTTCATAATCGGCCTCTCTAAGGACAACCTGCTTCTCAAGAAGGATGTGTTCTTGCTCATTGTTAAATGATTTATCCAGGGTTGAAGAAAATCTGGAGCCAAAAGATAAGAACTGATAGCAATAACTTACAAGAGTGGTTCACCCGCACCTTTGGGCAGGTAGAAGAAACAATCACTGAACATGAAGATAGAAAAAAATGAAATTAACTAGACTTGGAGTAGAAGGGGAAAAAATGAAGAAAAGTGAACCCAGGCAAAGTGATATGGAGAACTATATCAAGTGGACAAACAAAGAAAGTACAACAATGCCTGAAGTAGAAGAAAGCAAGAAAAGCATAGAAAGAATATCTGGAAATTAATGGTTTAGAAATTCTCAAGTTAGATGAGAAACCACATATCAAAGATGGTTAAAAAACTCCAAGAAGGATACCTCAAGATATACGTGCTGTGACATAATATAGTCAAAATGTTGTAAGGCCAAGAGAAGACAAAATGATTAAATCAGCAGGAGAGAAGTGATTTATCATGTACAATGAATTGTTAATAAGATTCAAAGCAAATGTCACATCAGAGACCATGGAGGCCAGAAGGTATTGGGATGGCCTATTTAAAGTCCTGAAAGGAAGAGTGTCAACCAAGAAAGCTTATACAGAAAAACTCTCCTTCAAGAATGAAGGAGAAATTAGGACATTCCCAGATAAACAATAGGCAAGGGAGTTTGTTCTTCGGAGACGTGCCATATATGAAATGTAAAAGGAATCCTTTAAGGTGACTGAACAAACATTAGACAGAACTCAAAGCCATAGGAATATATAAAGAACACTGTTCGAAGTAACTCCATAGGTAAATATCTTATTTAAGCCAGTCTTATTATCGTTTATTTTGTAATTGCTATTTTTTCTTTTTGACTTCAAAGGTATTGTATAAAGCAATATTTATAAATCTATGGTGATGGGCACACAATGTATAAGGATGGATGAAATCTATGACAATAGCTGTATAAAATGGGAGGAATGGAGACGTATAGGAGCACAGTGTTTTTATATTACAGAATCTAAGTGGGGTTACTCCAACTAGGTAGATATATGTTTAAGATGTTAATTGTCATCTTCAAGTTAACCACTAAGAACAGAACGAAAATATATGTGGAAAGGGAAAGAACAGAATGAAAAGGACACATAACAAAGGAAATCATTTAAATACAAAAAAGCAAGTAATAGAGGAATTAATGAATAAGGCATGTAGGACATTCAACAAATAGCTAAATGGCAGAAGCTCTTCCTTATCAGTAAGTGTTTGAATCACAGATAGCTTGATCTTTCAAATTAAAGGCAGAGCTTGACAAGATGGACAAAAACTATGACCCATCTCTATGCTCTCTTCAAGAGACTTGTTTTAGATATAAAGACACAGAAGGTGGAAGTAAGGTCGGCAAAAGATATTCCATGCAAATAGTAATAAAAGAGAACTGTGTTGGCTGTATGAGTGTCTGATATTATAATCTGCAAACCAGAAAATCTTTATGATACAAAGTAGGACCTTGTGTATCAAGACAAGTTTCCATTCATCAAGGAAATCTAACAATAATAAGCATATATGCACCTAACAACACAGCACCAAAGTTGTGAATCAAAAATTGACAGAAATGAGGGGAGAAATAGACAGTTCTGTCATAATAGTGAGACTAAAACACCCACTTTCAATGACGGAGATAGCAGGCAAACAGAATTTCAGTGAGGAAAGAGAGGACGTGAAAGCACTGTAACCCAATGAGACCTAACAGACCAATACAGAACACAGAATCACAGGAGTTTATCCTGTACAAGGCACAGTACTCAAGACCCCCACCCGTCATCACAGACAACCACCGGCCATCCCGTGAGGAAATGGTGTCACTTCCACTGTAGAGACAATGGTGCAACTGAGAAAGACATGTGGAGGGACCTGGAGTTGAGTGTGACAGTAGCCAGTAATAACAACAATGCCAATGGGCAGTTTGAGCCCTTATTGCCTGAGTACATGTCTGCTATGTGGTTTCTGCCTTCATTTGATGGCCTATTCACAAAACTCTCTAAAGTGCATCATAAACACCATTGTACATACAAGAGAAAGGAGATTTAGACTTTAACAACTCATAGAGACAATGATGGTTACTCACAGGTCACACTCAGCCTACAGGGGTCACTTTTGCTGGCACTGCCTGGGTTGGAGACCTCACACTGATAATCCCCGGCATCCTCCCCCCTGACAGGGTGTATGGTGAGGGTGCTGTGGTCCAGGGACAGCGTCATCCTCTCTGTGAGCAGTAGACTCTGGCCATTGAAGAACCAGTGTATGGAGATCCCAGTGTCATTTGTGAGGCAGGTCAGGACCACGGTATCCTCATGTTCTACGACTGTGGGGCTGCTGGCTGCGATGGAGGGCTGTGCCACTGGGTCTGTGGAGAGGAGGCGACTGACTGAGAATAGGTCTGGAGCCTGTGGCCATGCTTGTTCCTCAGAGACCTCAAACTCTCCAAGAGTCCAGGGACCTCTGCAAATGTGACTCAGAGGAAGGTCCTGACCTCCGTCCAAGGCCCTGTGTCTTTGTTCAGGTGACAGTGCTAGAGAGATGACTGCACATCTCCCCTGACCTCCAGATCATCTCAGGGTGAGCCTTGCCTGGTTGCTGGGACAACAGTGTAGTATTGGCCAGCTCTGTAATATCAGCACCAGGAACCTCTTCCCAGCCCATGTGTTCACCTCATCATCAGGTGGAAACTTTCTCTGATTTCTCTGTGTGACCCTTTCCTAAGGTCTTCTGTGAGTTCATAAATATTAGGCCCTCTCATCCAGTATATACATCTCTGTGTATCGGGGAGGCAGGCTTGCCAGCCCTCTCCATATTTTGGGCAGGACAGCTTTATATTATTAGGGAAGGTGTTCCTTTGTGTGAAATAATTTGGTGGGGAATGAAGATGGTCCAGTTAGTTTTAATGACCTTAGGACATGGGGAGATTCTAACTGAATGATTTCTTAATCTGAAGAGGTCTTTTATTGCTGGTCTGTGGATTGAATATCACAGTGAGGGAAATCTCTCGAGAGAAGTGGTTATGTTTTTAGCAAAAGGCTGTCCACTTAGTCCTCCTATAAACTATTCACTTTGAGGCACTGTCCTGTGGGACACACCTTGGCAAATAATTACTTCTAGGATGTTTTTAGAAAACCAGAGAGATCTCCACCTGAGGCTCATTACGATTATTCCAGGGAGCACTTGCCAGAGACTCTGATTTCTGACTGTGCTGCTATCCAGGCCAGTCAGAGAATATAGATAGGATCTGCTATTACATGGTATGATTTGGGACAAAGAGAACCTGTGTGTGTTGCTCCGTCCTTCTGTCGATAAGCCAAGAGCACTGAGTGGTTGGGTTAGAGGCTGTGTGGCAGGAGAGATGAGGTTTGCATCAGAGTCTGAGGAGGAAAAGGTGGGCATGTTTGGGCCATCTGGAGCAAGAGGATAAAGCCACACATGACGCAGTCAGAGGAAGGGAAATTCTTGTTCGGTATTAGGGCCACAGTGTCCCTCTGCACCAGTCACAATCTTGTCTTAAAACATTCTAAACATAACCCCTCATGTTCACTCATCCTGAGTCTGATTCATTAATATTTCTCTCGCCACACTGGAGTGACCCTAAGCCTCTCAGGACACAGCAGCCCATCTCTTCTCAGTCTTGGCTGAAGGCTGGGTCTGCCCAAATTTGCCTGAGATGGAAAGTTATGCCCAGCCTGGGTGTCCAGGGGTGAGGGTCCGGGTACTAGGTCCTGAGAGAGATGGGTGTGGCCTGGCCTCTGGCAGCATGGATTTGGGAGGGCAGCTCAGGCCACATGGGAAGAAGTGAAGTTACTCACAGAAAACATTCAGGGTGAATGGGTCACTGAGGCCGACACTCACTGGGTTCTGGGTTTCACACACATAGGGACCTGCGTCATTCCTTGTGACATGGAATAAAAGGAGAGTCCTGTTGTCCTTGGACAGTTCCATCCTGGTGCTGTCAGGGACGCTCTGATTATTGATCCACCACATGTAGGAGGTGTTCTGCGTCTCAGGTCCACAGGTTAACACTACCGTGTCCTCGTGCTCCTTGGGGTTGGAGTTGTTGCTGGTGATGACAGGTGTGTGTAACACCGCTGTGTAGACAACAGAGAGAACACTGCCCCTTTTATACCTGTGATTCCTCTACAAGCATCTTCAATCAGAGTTGGCATCTCTCACCTCTCAGCCAACCTGGATCATTAAAGAAAAGGGAGGTCGGTGTACCAGAGGACAAATGCATGAGGACCGGAGCTCAGAGGTTGTGAGGCCACCTGCTCTATGTCTGGGAGAAGTACAGCTTTCCACTGGCATTAGTCGTGCAGCAGTATTTAGTTGTGGAAAGAACAGGGCGGGATTCAGAGACCATTTGGCGCCGGTCCTGGTTCACTGACCAACCTCATGAGAGGGCCCCCAGGCTGCTCCCTGGTGGAAAAGGAGCTGCCAGGAGCGTCTTCTCCCCTCATTTCTTCTCTGGGGACCCTGACCTTCCTCTGGAGTCCCCCAATCCCCCAGGGCAGCTGGCTGATGGCCTGGGGACCTCGTACATCTGTGCTTCCCATGTTGAGTCTCAGGTGCAGTACCAGGTTCTGCCCCTGCCCAGGTGTAGCTCTTGGGGCTGAGCCCTGGCTGGTGACCAGGTCAGGGGCCTGGAGACGTGACACAGGCCCCCCAGTGTCACTGGACACAGGAGCCCTGGGACAGGGTCTGGGGAGCCGCTTCCCAGGGCTGAGATTCTTTGTGGGGATCCCTGGAATTCTCAGGCCAGACCCCTACTGAGTCTTACAGGGTCTTCCTCAGGGTCATGGGCACAGGGAGCAGGCTAGGGTGTTGGACTGAGACTGATCTCCCTCTGCTGAGTTACTCCCAACAGACTGATCCTTCTTTCTGTACAGAATGTCTGCAGGGTCCGGCTTCCAGGAAGGAATTCTGATCCTTTGACTTTTGTGTTTGTTGCGTGTGTCCTGCACTAAATGCTCAAACCCCAACCTGGAATGTAATGCAAAGGGGGATGGAGGCACAGTCCAGGCTTGTCTATCCTGCGTGTGAATAGAATTCACCCCACCCAACACCCAGAGGTCAGAGAGGAATCACGCACGGTATACGCGGAGTTGTCCAGTTACACTTTCAGTCTGTAAATCAGTCTTTATAACAAGCAGCGTGTAGTATCCTGTGTCTTCCTGGGTGATGTTCTGGAACAGCAGGGATGCATTGGCGTATATTGTCTGTCGACCGCTGTGTGCAGGCCCAGTGGCATTTGCACTACTGTCTATTCTACATAATGCAATTAGTTGATTTCTCTGTACCCTTTCTCCTCTGTACCAGGCATAGCCTAGAATATCTTCCGTCACACTGTGGACAAGTAGGAGAACATCCGTCCCTTCTGCAGCATTGAAGGGCACCAATTCAATAGTGAGTTGGGCAGTGGTGGGCAGTTTCCAGAGGGTTAAGATTGAGACTAGGAGGCAACAGAGAGAAATTAGTCAGTATTCTGATCTGTGTGTTGAGATGGAAAAATGGTGCCTCTGTCCTAAGCAGGTCTATTCATCCCTCAGCTTTGGTGTGTGTTTTTGCAGCGTGTGTGTATATGTGTGTGTTAGTGTGTATGTGTGTCTGTCCTACTGGTTCAAGGTCAGCAGCATGACCCCCATTACTTCAGCACCTCTGAGCTTGTTATTTCCTTTCTGTCCCTAGGTTTCTGCCTGGCTCACTCTCTCACTGCCCAGCTGCCCTCCCTGACACCTGCTCTAAAAACCGCTGTCTTCACTTTCTGACCTTGCCCTGCTCTGTTTCCTTCATGATACTTGTCAGCACCTGACAGAACACTCTAGATCTCTTTGCTTGTCTGTCTTCCTCCCCATAGAATGTGAGCTCTGTGAGGGTGGAGACTTGTCTGACCCTGGTTGTAACCCAGTGCCTGGACCAGACTCCAAATACCTGGTGATGAAGGAGTGAGTATGCCCAGGGCTCCACTGCCTGATGTTTATCTGTCAATTTCTAAGGGTGGTAGGTAAGGACAATGTTTAGTTTCCTGATTATGTTTATTGTTTTGGAGTGACACCCTGACTTAAATTCTTATCATTGTCATCAGTTTTCCACAATTATTACTCAGTGAAGAAAAATTTGTAAAACCTACAGTAATTTAGGTTTTCCTGTTGCTGAGCCCCAAGGTCCCCCATTCTACCTTGTTCCCGTGTCCTCTACTCTCAGGTCCAAACAGAAGCCCTCTATTCCCTCTCACCTGCCAGCAGGAGCCTGTTCCAGGGGATGCGCCCTCTGCGGGCGGGGGGGGGGGGGCTGAGGAGGGCTGCATGGTGTCTGCTGTCTGCTGTGTCCCTCCCTCTGTGAGAAGAGCTTCGGCTCCAGAAATGCTCACAAGCACTGCTGTCTGATGTGTGAGCTCTGCTGTCCTTCCTCCCTCTGTGCTGGGCCTCGTCCTGGGGCAGGAGCACGTCCCTGGGTCACGTGGTCTGGGGGTGGGATCTCAGCCCAGGGCTCTCCCTCTCCTTTCCCTCTCATTCCTGCCTCTCTGGCCCCCTCTTCCCCTTTTCCTTCTTTCTATACACCATACCTCAGAGACATTGTGATTTGCTTTTAGACTGCTGCAATAAAGCATGTCACACAAATATTTTGGCTTCTCAGTGCATTTAAAGATCTGTTCCCACTCAAAAAGAGACTGACAGACATAGAAAACAAACATATGGTTCCCAAAGAGGAAAGAGGGGAGAAGGATGAATTAGGAGTTTTGGGTTAACAGCTACATACTACCATATTTAAAATAAAAAACAAGCACCTACTTTATAGCACAGGCAACTATATAGTACCCTGTAATAACTCATAGTGGAAAAGAATCTGAAAAAGAAAAAATACATATGTATAACTGAATCATGTTGCTGTACACCTGAAGTATTGTAAATCAACTTTATTTCCATACAATAAAGGTATGTTTCCATTATCCTGTAGTCTATTAAGTGTGCAATAGCATTAGGCCTGAAAAACCAGTGAACATCCCTTCATTAGAAGTACTTTATTGCCAAAAATGCCAACCTTCATCTGAACCTTCAGTGATTTGTAATCTTTTTGCTGCTGGAGGGTCCTGCCTTGATGTTGATTTCTGCTGACTGATCTAGGTGGTGGGTGCTGAAGGTTGGTGGCTATAGCAATTTCTTGAAATAAGAGAGTAGTGAAGTTTGCTGCGTTGATTGACTCTTCATTCACTTACACACTTAGAGGCCAGCGTAGGGTTAATAACTAGCCTAATTTCAATATTGTCGTGTCTCAGGGAATAGGCAGAAGGAGGAGGGGGGAGAGAGATGGGGTAAGGGGCCCATCGGTAGAGCACTCAGAACACACACAACCTCTATCAAGTTTGCTCTCTTATATGGGCATGGTTTGGGGTGACACCCACCCCCCAACACACACCCTTGTTTGGACAAGCACAAGCCTGGGGCCTCGGCGTCCTGGAATTCCCAAGAGCATCGGGTGGGGGCTCACAGTATCCTCCCTCACAGCTCTCTTAAACCCCATCGGCTTTTCCCTTCAGAGCAAGAGCCTGGGGGCTGTGTCAGGAACTCCTGTCACAGGGATGTCAGCCCCATGGTGCATCAGAATCGGCTGTGGAACTTTATACTTTAGAAATGCTGCATTGGCAGCTGCCCAGCTCATATGCATGCCCAGCCTGGCTGGGACCCCGTAATGTGAGGGGCGGGGAGGACGCTCCCCAATCCTGTTCAGAGCCATAAGATCCTGTGAAAATGCAGAGTCTGCCTCAGCAGGTGTGGGGTGGACCCCAGAGCCTGCATCTAACAAGCTCTCCGGCGATGCTGATCATAGTGGGCTGTGGAGCTCACTTTCAACAGCAAGGCTGATGGGGCTCCTGTCACCTGAGAGGCCACCCCCCGCCCACCCAGTGTTGGTGTCTGCTGTGTTCTGGACTGGGGTCTGTCAGCACCACACAGAGACCCTGGTGATAATTTCCCTTTGTGACACAGAAACCCAGCTGGGCGCCCGGGGCCTTGCCAGTGTTCTCAAATATCTGGGAAGGTTGGATTTACTCCCAACAGGAAGGTCACAGATGCCTCTGGAGCTGAGAAAGGGGTGAACTGAGTGATGACTAGTGAGGGCACCTAACCACTACCTTTGAGTGTCACCAGCCTGGTGTCTGTTTCTAGGGACAGAGACCCAGGACCGGGTGTCAGAAGGAGCTGCAGTTCTCAGGTGTTAAGGGAAAGGTTTCCTGTGTGTCCTGGGCAGAGAGGATGGTGGTGTTGGGAGGTCGGGTGGCTGTGGGCCCCTTGGTCCTCGGAGGAGGTTTTCAGGGACACCCTCCCTCTTCATGTCTGTTGGCTGTGCCTGGGCTCAGAAACTGTCTCCCTGACAATACTGGGAGCCCTGTGTCCTCAGCCTGGCTGATTTTCCTGTGCTCACCCTGAACTTTCCATGGGTGGCACCAGGCAGGGAGTGGGAGGTGGCATGGCAGGGTGCTCCTAGGCCCCTAGAAGGAGTGGGCGGGATAGAACAGGCACACAGGAGGGGCCCAGAAGGGTCTGTTAGAGGGAGGGATGGAAACCAGGCTCCTCCTCCACCTCCTACGCAAAGCCAAGCTCACCTGTTCATTTCCTATGTGTTGTCTGTATGGCCCATTGTCACCCCCTGGAGGTCATGAGCAGACCTGGGGCCAATGTCAGGGGCTGCACCAGGTGTGCTGACCAGGCTTCAAAGGATGTGAGCTGGCCCTGAGCCCAGGGCAGAGGTGGGGTCTGCCCTCCAGACTGAGGGACCTGTGAGCCTGGGTCCTGGTCACTATTGGTCCCTGGGCTTCCTGACTGCCCAGTGCAGGGTGAGCCCAAGGAGAGAATGGGTGTTGTCCAGAGGACTCCTGATTCAGTGGCAGGAAAACTGTCCACCCAGGCGGACATGTGCCTCAGGAGGAGCTCTCTGTCCCTGAGGTGTCAAAGGAAGGGACCAGTGAGGGGGTCTCTTGAGGCATTTGGGAGAGGGTATCAGGCTGTGGGCTGGACCCCAGAAGGCCCTGTGCTTCCTTCCCTCACAGCACTGGGGGCTGCACCCAAGTAATATGTGTCCCTGTCACTTGTCTGCTCATGGGCCTCCCCACAGGGCAGCTCCACCTGGAGGTTCAGTCAGAGAAGCCTGTGGTTTCCTGCATTAGTGCAGGGGAGGCCCCCATGGGACCCTAGCACCTCTGAGGTGGAGCTACTGTAGATGCTGGGTTCCCCTATTCCATCCTGCACAGGAAATTCCCCTCCTTCCCCTGGATGCCTTGGAGAGCTGTGTCTCCAGGCGACCATAGCCAGGTGTCTCCAAAGATCAGGGTCCTTCAGGATGAGGAGCTGCCCCCTGATTCCTTTAAGTTCATGCTGGGCTCCCTCTTCCCCTGTGGTGACTCCAGTTGGGATGGAGGATCCAGAGTTGGTGCCAGGTCAGGTCTCTGTGAGAAGAGGAAGGACTTGGGGTGCTGGCCCCGGCCCTCCAGGGAGACTAGAAGTGTCTCACAAGGTAGAGATGGGAGGGGGTGTGAATTTCTGGGAATGAGTTGGGGTCTGACTCCTCATGGTTAGGAAGCCCTTGTCCTCCCTCCTGACTTCAGGAGGAATAAAGACCCATCCTTGAGCAGCCGTGGGCACTTACAGGTCTCCACCCAGACTAATACCAGTGTCCCTGTGTGTACAGGGAATATTCTCTGACCCTTAGGTGTGACACTTTGGGGACAGGCTTCCATTGTGTGGTATCCCTTATCCATTTTATGACTATTGATTGAACATCTATTACTAAATGCTCAGGGTTGGCTGGATATCTGGCTTGGCTTCCATCTCATTCTTTTTTTTTTTGGTGCTCATTTATTTATTTATTTTTTTTGGGGGGGTACATCAGGTTCAATCATCTGTTTTTATACACATATCCCCGTATTCCCTCCCTTCCTTGACTCCCCCCCCCAAGTCCCCCCCACCCTCCCTGCCCCAGTCCTCTAAGGCATCTTCCATCCTCAAGTTGGACTCCCTTTGTTATACAACAACTTCCCACTGACTATTTTACAGTTGGTAGTATATATATGTCTGTGCTACTCTCTCGCTTCGTCTCAGTTTCCCCTTCACCCCCCGCCCCCTCCCATACCTCGAGTTCTCCAGTCCATTCTCTGTATCTGCATCCTTATTCTTGTCACTGAGTTCATCAGTACCATTTTTAGATTCCGTATATGTGAGTTAGCATACAATATTTGTCCTTCTCTTTCTGACTTACTTCACTCTGTATGACAGATTGTAGTTCTGTCCACCTCATTACATATAGCTCCATCTCATCCCTTTTTATAGCTGAGTAATATTCCATTGTATATATATGCCACATCTTCTGTATCCATTCATTTGTTGATGGGCATTAAGGTTGCTTCCATGTCCTGGCTATTGTAAATAGTGCTGCAATAAACATTATGGTACAAGTTTCTTTTGGGATTCTGGTTTTCTTTGGGTATGTGCCCAGGAGTGGGATTACTGGATCATATGGTAGTTCTATTTGTAGTTTTTTAAGGAACCTCCAAATAGTTTTCCATAGTGGCTATACCAACTTACATTCCCACCAACAGTGCAGGAGAGTTCCCTTTTCTCCACACCCTCTCCAACATTTGTGGTTTCCAGACTTTGTGATGATGGCCATTCTGATTGGTGTGAGGTGATACCTCATTGTGGCTTTGATTTGCATTTCTCTGATGATTAGTGATGTTGAGCATCTTTTCATGTGTGTGTTGGCCATCTGTATGTCTTCTTTGGAGAAATGTCTATTTAGGTCTTCTGCCCATTTGTGGATTGGGTTATTTGCTTTTTTGGTGCTAAGCTTCATGAGCTGCTTGTATATTTTGGAGGTTAATCCTTTGTCCGTTGTTTCATAGGCAATTATTTTTTCCCATTCTGAGGGTTGCCTTTTAGTCTTGTTTATGGTTTCTTTTGCTGTGCAAAAGCTTTGAAGTTTCATGAGGTCCCATTCATTTATTCTTGATTTGATTTCCCTGATTCTAGGAGGTGGGTCAAAAAGGATGTTGCTTTGATGTATGTCATAGAGTGTTCTGCCTATGTTTTCCTCTAGGAGTTTTATAGTGTCTGGCCTTACATTTAGGTCTTTAATCCATTTTGAGTTTATTTTTGTGTATGGTGTTAGGAAGTGTTCTAATTTCATTCTTTTACATGTAGCTGTCCAATTTTCCCAGCACCACTTATTGAAGAGGCTGTCTTTTTTCCATTGTATACTCGTGCCTCCTTTGTCAAAGATAAGGTGCCCATATGTGTTTGGGCTTACTTCTGAGTTCTCTATTCTATTCCATTGATCTTCCTTTCTATTTTTGTGCCAGTACCATACTGTCTTGATCACTATGGCCTTGTAGTATAGTTTGAAGTCAGGAAGCCTGATTCCACCAACTCCATTTTTCCTTCTCAAGATTGCTTTGGCTATTCGGGGTCTTCTGCGTTTCCATACAAATCGTAAGATTTCTTGCTCTAGTTCTGTGAAAAATGCCATTGGTAATTTGATCGGGATTGCATTGAATCTGTAAATTGCTTTGGGTAGTACAGACATTTTCACGATGTTGATTCTTCCAATCCAGGAACATGGTATGTCCCTCCATCTGTTTGCGTCGTCTTTGATTTCTTTCATCAATGTCTTAAAGTTTTCTGCATACAGATCTTTTGCCTCCTTAGGCAGGTTTATTCCTAGGTATTTTATTCTTTTTGTTGCAATGGTGAATGGGAGAGTTTCCTTAATTTCTCTTTCTGCTCTTCCGTTGTTAGTGTATAGGAATGCAAGAGATTTCTGTGCATTAATTTTGTATCCTGCTACTTGACTGAACTCATCAATTAATGCTAGCAGTTTTCTGGTAGAGTCTTTAGGGTTTTCTATATATAATATCATGTCATCTGCAAAGAGTGACAATTTTACTTCTTCTTTTCCAATTTGGATTCCTTTGATTTCTTTTTCTTCTCTGATTGCTGTGGCTAAAACTTCCAAAACTATGTTGAATAATAGTGGTGAGAGTGGACACCCTTGTCTTGTTCCTGTTCTTAGAGGGAATTCTTCCAGTTTTTCCCCATTGAGAACGATGTTGGCTTTTGGTTTTTCATATATGGCTTTTATTATGTTGAGGTAATTTCCTTCTATGCCCATTTTCTGGAGAGCTTTTATCATAAATGGGTGTTGAACTTTGTCAAAAGCTTTTTCTGCATCTATTGAAATGATCATATGGTTTTTATCCTTCAATTTGTTGATATGATGTATCACGTTGATTGATTTGCGTATATTGAAGAATCCTTGCATCCCAGGGATAAACCCCACTTGATCATGGTGTATGATTTTTTTAATGTGCTGTTGGAGTCTGTTCGCTAGTATTTTGTTGAGGATTTTTGCATCTATATTCATCAGTGATATTGGTCTGTAGTTTTCTTTTTTTGTGACATCTTTGCCTGGTTTTGCCATCTCATTCTTGTAGACATTGTTTTGGTGCAGACACTTCTGTTCAGAGTTTCGCCTGGGCACAAGGAAGGGACGAACACATTTGTCATCAGGGGCTTAATCCAGGATGTTCTGAGTCCTGGCTCTGCCTCCTGCTCTCACAGGGCTCTCAAAGAAGAGTGAGTCCTCATTAGACCCATGTTTCCCATCCTCCAGTTGCCTGAGGCCTCACACGGCCTCCCTGGCACAACAGTCTGGGTGCTGGGTGCTCTCTGGAGCCGAGCTGACCAAAACCCAGTGCCTCACTTAACGCTTGCACAGTACTGGGGAGAAAGTTTGGGTGATGGTATTGGGCACCTTGTGGGAAAATGCCTCCAAGCCTTGGCGACTGCCACCTGAGGGGACTGATGGGTCCCTTCCAGTGGCATCTTGGCAGGTGGAGCAGACCAGGTGCTGGTGGTGCTCGGGTGCATCCAGGAGCTGCCCGTGAGAGCTGAGCATGGAATCGGTGCCTTCCAGTAGGGATTAGGCTCAAGAACTTCCGATGTCCCTGGACAGCACTGGAGGTGAAGCTTATGGCTCTGGTGATGGTTTGGATTGAGCCACAAAGAGAGTTGGGAACCCTCGGGCCACCACAGGGGCCCACATCCACCAATCAGCACCCTGGAGGATGCAGGGACTTTTGGCACAGTGCCAGCTCAGGGGGGAGGGCGGGAGTGGTTTCTCTGTTGCCTTGAGGACCAGGGGAGACTGAGCCCCAGCTCTTCCTGCTGCCGGTCCTAGGCAGCTGGATCTGGGAGAGGACCCAGGAGCAACCTTTTGTTTTTTTATCTGATTTTGAAAGGAAAAAGGGTATGAATTTCCACCAGATCACAAAATTGTAGATAGCCTGTCAACACAAGGGCACTCTTACATCATGGTAAAAATAAACATAACCCACTGGAATGCTCTTTTAAGAAAAACAAAAAACTGTTTTATCAGTGACTGTGATGCATGTTTTACTCTCTAGCTCACTGTGAATGTCACTTCATGCAGTTTAGCTCTTAAGGAAATGGAGAGGGCTGACCACCGTCCACGTGTGAGCATGGGAGTGGTGATTTACGTGGACTCTCCCGTACTCTCAGGCTTCCATGAGTTCACATAGATCATCAGCTGTGAACACTAATGTGATTCCTCCTTGCCCATTCCTCCTTGTCCTGTACACAGAGAGTCACATTCTCCCCTAAGAGCTGGAAAGCATCTGACTACCTAAAAAAGTGTCCAAATGTTGCTGGATAACGATGATGGCACTCATGGTGGAGGTCTGCTCAAGGTGGGTGAAGGGAACTGCTTTTGAGAAATTTCCTCTCAGAACCATGAGCAGAAGGCACCTCCTGGGTCTGTCACAATGTTGAGATGGAAGAAGGTCAGAAAAAGTGGTTAGTAGTTTAAGCACTGGGGGGACAGGTGAATGATGAGGACACTAACAAGATCCCCCTCCCCTCCTAAGGAGGGAGCATCAGAGGCTCTAGTCGTTGACAGAGGGGCCCAGGGCTGGGGGGCAGGTGCTGTTAGTCTATAGGTGCTGGGAATGAGACCTGACACTGCCTGTCACAGACTCAGTCCATTTTTTGGGTGTAGGTTCATAATTAATGATGCCAAGGTATATGGTCCTGAAAAATAAAGAGAAATCCCTTTGATATAATTTTCTTCTTAGTACATCTTCCAAATGATATCAGTGACTTGCATTCATTGCTAAGACCCCTCCAAAGATGGTAAGAACATCAGAGTTGTCTGTCAAATGACACAGAATGTAGATTTGTTATGTATTTTTTCTTTCCAATGTCTACAGAATTTCCATCATCCAACTTTCAGTATAATCCAGAGGGTGACATTCTGATTTGTGGTTACACCCTTTGAAAAAAACCAGTCTTCCCGCTTGCGAGCTACAGGCAGCCCTAAGTTAATCACCCCTAAGTATGCCTCCTGCTGAATCCAAATGTGCCCTTTGTCTAGGGTCAGCCCTAATCGCTCAACTCTACAGGCCTGTCTTTGCTCTTCTTCTAGCAGAAACAGTCCACTAGAGGGCACTCATGCTCCTCCTTGAGCTCACCTTGACCTCCTTTTCCAGCACCTGAGAAAAATGAAAGTGTCACTGCCACAACCACCAGCCCTCAAATATGCTTTAGATTTGCTTGGGGTGAAATCTCCTGGGACAGACATTAGGATCCCCTGGAAAGAACCTCATTTGGAGGATGTGGCAGGATGGACTGGTGACCTGGAACCAACCCCAGGACCCAAGTCACCGGTGAGGGGATGGTTCCAGGCAGAGTGGGCAGTGTGGGCTGGACACTCACGCCCAGACACCGATGCCACAGGCACTGGCCCTGGGGGAAATGGCTGCGAGCCTGAGGGCCTGTCACTTAGGATCTGTGCATGTGGCCTTGGCTGGGCTGCTGTGGAATATTCCAGACTGGGCCTTCCACAGCAGGGAAGCAGTCCTCCCATGTACTTCATACTGGGAAGAATCAGGAGAGAAATGCCCATCACTGTGACACAGGTTCTCTCAGGGCCTGAGGGAGCAGGTGGTGTCCCAGGTTTACTGTCAACTCCAGATCAGGACCCAGGGTGTTGGGAGTGTGAGGTCCTGCCACCCTGCCTCTCAGGACACTATTCCTGAGCTTGGCCTCCCCGCCTCATCCCTGCAGTCCCCACCCCTCTGAGGCCATCTGCCTACCACAGTCCCATCTCAGCCCTCACAGCAGACTCTGAGTGACTGTCCCAGGACATCAGGTGGGTCATTCCCTCTCTCTGCTTTGCTCCTAATGCCTGCCTGGCGCTGTACAGGGTCCAGTAGGTTCCATTTCCCTGGACATAGAGGACACAGAAGGGTGGGTGAGTTCCTGACCATCTCTGATTTCCAGAAGCACCAGGTGAAGGTGAAGCTCAACACCACCACACCTGGACTTGTCTGTTATAACACTTATCCTACTGTGCCATTGAGTGGTAACTGGCTGTCTTCTGCCTCCCTCACCAAACTGCAAACTCCCACCTCCCTGCCTTGGGAGGAGGAATGATGTTTTGGCCAACTGTCCTATGCTAGCCCTCTAGTGCCGAATCATGTAATAATCACCCCCCTCAGGTACCCATGGGACACCTGGATGTGCACTTCACAACAGCTTCAGGTCAACAGGCAAGACTAACTGATTACCTAGGCCGGCTCTGTCCAATCAAAATAAAGGCAAGATGCCCAGGCAGTTGTAAGTTTTCTAGTAGCTACATTACAGGCTGAATTTTGTCTCTCCCTCCCCAAATTCATATACTGAAGTCCTAACCCCAGTACCTCAGAAAGTGATCTTATTTGGGAATAGAGCATTGCAGCTGTAATTGGTTAAGATAACCTCATCAGAATGTGCCCTAATGCAATGAAACTGGTGTCTTTATGAAAAGGGGAAATGTGGACACAGAGACAGATCCCCAGGGAGAACACCATGTGAATTGCAGTTATGCTGCAAACCAAGGGACACGATCAGCAGCTCGGAGAGTGGCATGATTTTTTTCTCACAGCCCTCAGAAGGAACTAGCTTACTGATACCTTGATCTTGGACTTCTGGCCTCCAGGAACCTGTAAGACAATAAATTTCTGTTGTTCTGAACCACCCAGTTTGTGGGACTTTGTTATAACAGCCATAACACACTAATACACTATATTTAAAAAGTAAAAAGAAATTAGCTTGTTAGTTCTATTCATATACACCCAAATCAGTGAATGCTTTTCTATTAACACATTTAACTGCCTTTGTTTTACTTAAAAGTAGATGAATATGAAAACCAATGACCTCCCATTCTGTATCTTGAGCTTGTAAAATGCCAGTAATTTAGAGCTAGGACTTTCCACCCTTAAGTCTAGGAGACAGATTGTGTTAAAGTAAGGGTGACTTAAAGAAGGCAGATTTTTTTCAATATTTGGGTTGTATTAGAAAGCTTCCTCCTATGCAGAAAGTCTAGTTAACTTGGAAATTACAATTTTTCCAAACACTGGGGAAGGAATTTACTGTGTTATTAACCTGGAAGGGTTTGTTGTACTTTCCTGCTTTTTTAGGCCTGGGTAACAATATCATCATCTCTCATTTACGGAAGGGCAAATGGACTCCAACTGAGAGAGGCATTATAGGTTCGAGTGCAGTAGACTGCAGCATTGTGGCGGGGTAGGCTGCTGTGATGCCATCTGGCAACTGCACACCATAGGCTGCTGCCTGCAGGGACACGGTGAAGCAGAGATTCCCACCTGCGCTGTCTCCTGCGAGGCATATCCGCTCACCTGTTGAGCCTGGTTGGGAGGGGGCTTGGTCAAGCCTGGCAGGGAGGAATTGGAGCTCTGGGCCAGGAGCACTGGGCTCTCAGAGGTCGGGTGTGGGGGGCCCAACCCCAAGGTCTAGCCAACTGCAATTTCACAGATGGGTAAACTAAGGCAGGGATTTGGACCCATTTGGAAGATAGCAGCCAGAGGATCAGGTAGGCTTAGGACACGGAGAGGCCTGGAGATCAGGGAGCTCTGGGGAAGCTTAGGAGGCTGGAGGTCAGAAGCAAGGGGGAAGGGGTGTGGGAAAGGGGAGACCAAGGGCCCATTTCAGGAGGGAGGGGCATCGAGGCCAGGAGATGAAAGCCAGGGTTCAGGCTGACTGCACGCAAGGGCCACGGGCCCTGTGACCTGAGGCACCTCCTCAGCCTGCTCTGTGCCTCCCAAGCCGTGGGAAGTGGGAGGTTGGAGGAGCAGGGAGAATGGGCTGAAGCAAGGCCAGGTGGCTGCCAGCACAGGACAGCAGGGGGCAGAGAAACAGAAGGAGGGGGATTTCCCTGGTGGCACAGTGGTTAAGAATCCGCCTGCCAATGCAGGAGACACGGGTTTGATCCCTGGTCCAGGAAGATCCCACATGCTATGGAGCAACTAAGCCCCTGCGCCACAACAACTGAGCCCGTGTGCTGCAACTACCCTCACTTGCCACAACTAGAGAAAGCCCTTGCACAGAAATGAAGACCCAATGCAGCCAAAAACAACAACAACAACAAAACAAACAAACAAAACCCAACAACAGAAAAGAAAAGAAACAAGAGGAGGGAAGAAAAGGTCAGGAACATGGGGAGGTGGGGGACAGAGTATCAGGGCTAGAGTCGGGGGAAGCAGGAGGCAGGAGGAAATGGTTGAGATGGAAGGTGGGAGCACTGGGGCAGAGCTGGTGAGCAGGTGGCAGAGGGCTGGGTGGTAGGAGATGGAAGGGGAGGCAGGGCGTGCAAGACTGAGGCTTGAGCAATGAATGGCTCATTCCCCCTGCATATGAGGTGAGGGCAAAGCAGGCTGGGGCAGGTCCAGGGAGCTGGTGGCAGTGAGGGCCTCGGGTTCACCAAGGAGGCCACAGTGCTTGATGGCCCAGCAGTAGGCATAGAAGCACTCCTCCAGCGCCCTGGGGAAGGGGGCCTCGGGGGCCAGGGAGTAGTCGATGGAGAGGATGGGGGTGCCCAGCTCCTGGGCCCAGCTCTTGAGGTAAGGCTCGTGGGACTTGGAGGTCTGAGCCACGAAGGCGCCGCCGTGGATGTGCACTACCAGGGACCTCGAGCGGGGTGCCTGCTGGGGGCGTGGCTGCAGCTCCAGGCTCCTGGGGCCCTCGGACCTCACCAGGCTGCTGAGCTCCTCACTGTCCTGGGGATGCGGAAGGAGGAGGTGGGTCAGGCGGGGGCGGCCTGCCTGGGCCTCACCCCACACCAAGGGTTTGTGCTTAAAGAGACAGGAGTGGGGGCGGGTGTGAGCAGTGAGAGGCGGGAGGACATCGGGGGGAGGCGCTGCCATGCTCCTCAGCTCTACACCTGCTCTAGCTGAGGCAAGGGCCCTACCTGTCCTTCACGTAGGTCATAGGAGGTGAGCCTGACGAGGACGGGCCCGGGGCCGGTGTGGGCCAGCGGGGGTGAGATGGTGACCATGACCTTGGGGTCAGCAGTCAGCGGCATTTCAAAGGCGGTGGGGGGCAGGCTGAGCAGGCGGCTTACCCTCACGGTGGCCGATGCCATGTTTGCTAGAGACTGGTGGGAGGGAACAGAAAGGAGCACTGGGAGGGGCTGCCGGCAGGGGCTCCCCTCACACCTCCCTCCGCCCCCCAGTCTTTTCCCTCCTGTGCTATCCCTGGGCCTGGAACACTGCAGGCCTGGGACGTGTCTCTGGGCCACAGTGTCCCCATCATGTACCAGGTTGGGCCCCTCACTGCGCCCCCTGCTCACCGATAGCACCTGGATCTCGGTGATATTCCAGAAGGCTTTCCAGAAGCGCACGTCCAGGTTCTGTATGATCCGCTCAAACTCGGCCCCACGCAGCTCTGGGTCGATGGCAAAGCGGCCGCCAGTGAAGAGAGAGCTGGCTGTCACACCTGGGGGTCCAGAGAGGGGTCAGGGAGCCCCTGGAAGCCTTGGTGGGAAGGACAGACAGGAGGGGAGGGGCCTGCAGGGACTCACTGAGGCCAGTTTCGTTGCGTTTGTAGTGCTCCCCGAAGGACACCAGCCCGATGGAGATGGTCTGCAGGAATGGCCGGATGGCGGGCGTGAACTGTGGAGAGATGCCTCCAAGTCAGGGACCAGGGGTGGGCAGGAGTAGGGGGCAGAGACATGGGGGCAGGTAGATGTGGTCACTCAGCAAACATTTAGTGAGCTCCAGCTGTGCGCCAGGCTCTGCTCTAGGCGCCTTCATGGAGCTGATGTTGTCAAAAAGACAGACATTACTCAAAACCGTGCCATGTAATGTCAAGTAATGATCAGTGTTTGAAAAGATGGGTGGTGGGGACAGAGTGATGACTAGGGGTCCGCTTCCTTTTAGGGATGAGCCTGCAGGAGGGGACTTGAGGAGGGATCGGAATGAAGTGAGGGAAGGCTGCTCCCTGCAGAGGGCAGGACACATGCAAAGGCCTTGAGGTGGCTCCGTGCTCGGCGTGGATGTCGTGTGTGGCGGGAGTAGAGTGAGCCAGGGGAGGGGGCAGGGGGTGAGATCAGAGAAGCAAAGGGGGCTCACCTGGGGCCTGAGGATTTGGATTTGTTCTGGATGTGGATGGAGCCATAGAGGGTTGTGAGCTGGGAGGAGGACAATGCAGGGATCCCTGAAACTCAGCGAGGACAGAGATGAGGTGAGACAGGCAGAGGGGACCAGTTAAGGAGCAGCAGGGAGACAGAGACAGGAGAGGTCAGAGACAGGGCCCGACATCCTGAGGCGGAAAGAGTCAAATGTGAAGACCCAGCATCTGAGAGAGGAGCCAGGCAGCTAAGAAAAGACAATAGAGAGACCAGATGAGAGGGGAAAAAAAGCCACAGGAGGCTGGGCAAGGGGACAGCAGGGTTCTTCTGTTCATTCAGCAAATACTGGCCTGGGTCCTATGGCGTGCTAGGCACTGGGCTGGAGCAGGGGCTGAACGAGACCTAGACAGAGGGGGCCTGTGACCCCCGGGGCTGACATCTCACAGGGGGAGGCTGTCCCACAACACGGCGCAGCTGGGCCCTCAGAGAGTAGCTGTCAGGCATGGCCCTGCCCCTGGCTGGGGGCCCAGTGGGCCAGCGAGCACAGCAGTGCCTGGCCCTTGGGGCTGGGATGCTGGCTTAGATCCCCCCAGGTTCTCACTCCTGAGCTTCGAGGGCACGGCCGGTTCACAGGGAGGAAGAGGCTGAGCCAACTGGGCTAATCAATATTTGTGGGTTCAGTTTAGGCGAGGGGAAGTTCCCAGGAACACCCAGGTCAGTGAGGACAGGCTGCCCTGCGTGGAAGCAGAGAAAGGTGGGGTGGGGCGGGACGGAGGCTGAAAGAGTTGCCAAGCTCAGCTACACTGAGGCCGGGGGTGGCCCAGAGAGAGTCTGAAGGGGTACCAGGTCACACAGCTCCAGATACTCCTGCTGGGGTTCCTAGATGTGGCTGGGGACGGGTGGACCCAGCACTGACCCTAGGCGGGGGCAAGTTGGGCCTCGGCTCTGAGCCTGGTGCCCTGCTGCTCAAAACCCTCTTCTTCAGGCTCTGGGAGTCCCTGTTTTCTCTTATTTGGCATGCATGCTCTCTCTCTCCTTTAATTTAAGAGGTTTATTAACAGGTGCTTTGCAGGTGCTTGCAGTTTGTTGAATTTTTTGAAAAAATAAAGCTGTAAACTTTCCTTACAAATTAAAAATGAGGTTCTTAAAAATCTCAACTTGACCAGATATGAAATAACTTAAAAACCTGTAAAGGTGTATTGAGAAAAACCAGGCTAAAAAAAACCCCCAAAAAACCCCAAAACAAAAAAACCCCACATTTGTCATTACCAAAAAGAGACATTTTTAGGTAAAACTAATAAAAACCCCATTTGCATAGATAATGCAGGTAGTTCTAGTTATCTGGTCAGCAGGCCAAAAGCAAGCACTTAAGGCTTTTAGCTTCAATCTTTTGGGTTTTTTTGTTTGGTTGGTTTTTTAGCTGCATCAGGTCTTAGTTGCAGCATCTTCGTTGAGACATGTGGGATCTTTCATTGGAGTGTGTGGGCTTCTCTCTAGTTGTGGAAAGCGGGCTCCAGAGTGCGTGGGCTCTGTGGTTTGCCACACACAGGCTCTCTAGTTGAGGCGCACAGGCTTAATTGCCCCACGGCACGTGGGATCTTAGCTCTCTGACCAAGGATGGAACCCGGGCCCCCCGTATTGGAAGGTGGATTCTGTACCACTGGACCACCAGGGAAGTCCCCTTTTGTTCATTTTATATTGCTGAAATTTTATTTAATTTATTCCTGCTGGATGATGAAACCTGATTAAAATGACTGAGCCCCGCCCTGCTCAGCCTCTGGAGAGGACTAATTCTCAGCTGCTGGATCTACTGCCATTTTGTGGTTTAGGGTTTTCTGGGCGTCTGGTAATTGAAGTTGCTGCGGTACCAACATTGAGGTAGCCGTTAACCTCAGGCCTCATCTCCTTAATTTTCCTTATCTCTTCATTGCTGTCCTATCTGGGCCGTCTTTGGCGAGGAGGGCCCCTGTGGAATCGTGGTCTATATGTAACCCCAAAACATATTCTGTCTCACTGGTTTACCTTGTTCTCCTGCCCCTGGTTGTCAGCACCTTCCATCACTCCTCCCTGCACAGGAGTGTTGGAATACCTGTGGTCGGCGCCCATAGGGTCTCCGGATGTAGTAAGGTGGAGCCCTTGGCTGCCTTAGGGCCTGGCTTTTGGGAGCACTCTGATCCCTCATTCTTTCCCCAACTCTCACTATTGTGGTAATTCTGCTGGTAATTGCATAGAGGACCCCTGAGATGTGGACAGTGTCCATAATGATTACCATCTGCTATATTTACTGCCTTGTGCTGGAACTCCACCTGCCCTGTAACATCTGCTGCCTCTTCACCCTTTCCACCTCCAATAACATCAGACTCCATGGTCTCCCCACCTCCTACACTGCAAAGGTACTTCCCGGGGTTATTCTCCCTTATGGCAGTCTGGTGTACAAATACATCTTCCTTGATGTAATTTTTGTTGATGAAACCATATGTTTCTTACATGGAACCATTTTTCTGTTCCCCAAACCATCCTTGTGATGCTTTCTTTGTCCTTGCCAGCTGCCAATGTGAGGCTGCCTGCTGTGGCACTGAGGGCAGGAGAGCTGGGTCTCCACCTCACTGCTCATAATTGCGGTGATGGTGACTTTGAGAGTAGATGGGCCCGTGGCTCAGGCCTGTGCAGAGGGCGCTACCCAAGAGAAGTCTAACTCCTCACAACAACCCTAAGGGCAGCACGATTATTATTACCATCTCTGTGTCACAGTTCACGCATTCCTTCACTTATTAACTGAATGAATGTTTGAGTGCCTAAGTGCCTGGCATATGAGGCTCTGCAGTTGTGGGGTAAACAAGGAAGCCACAGGCCTGCTTTCAGGGAACTCACTGTCTCGCTGAGGGTAACAGTAAGGATAACCTCCACCCCTCCGGAGGGCTTGCTGTGTGACAGGACCAAACACACTACTACACTCACCCAAACCTCACAACAGTCCAGTGATAGGCACTCCTATCATCATGCCCATTTTATAGCTCAGAAAGTTGCAGTAGGGAAGGAGGGAGCCTCTATCTAGTGTTCTACTCCTTATAGCCTGAGGAACCAGGTCCCCAAAGCCCATTTCTTGGCCATGGTCTGTACTGCCTCTGGGCACGCTGTCCTGTTTGTGAGGCTGTGTCTTGCTGTGTGACGGGGAATGGCCTCGGGGCCCAGTCTGAGCTCTGAGCCTGTCTGAGCCTTCCTGTGTGCGTCTGGAGCCAACTCCAGTTCTATCCTCGGCTAATGACGATGTCGATGACAGGGAGGATGATGAGTTTGGGGTCTCCGAGGCTGAGGGCTATGCAAGTGTCTTTCCTGCACAGGAAATTCCATGGGTTCTCACTTGGATCGACACATACTCCTTATCCAGCAAGGATTTAATGTGTGCCTCTGCCTGAGGCTTGCAGCATCTCTGTTGGTCTGTCGGTTTCTCCAGCCTCCTGAGATCTGTAAATAATGTGACATTCTAGGGGACCCAGGTGACAGCCCTCCCTTCTCCCAAGTGAAGGTTAGGCTGTCCCAAGCCAACCCAGGGCCCTTTAGTCCTAGGAGTAGGGCTCAGGAAGTTAGGTCCTAGGGCAGCCAGGCTGAGGCTGCTGGACTGACGACAAATGGATGAGCAGACTGAATGAAGGATGGTGGGACAGGACTGTTTGGAGCTGTACTGCACCCCCTCCTCCAGGCATTCCCCACTATGGGGCACCCCTTCCTCCTACCTTTCCCTGACTCACCTCTAAACTTCCTTTTCCTACAATAGCTTCTAAACCTCTTCCCCATTATCCTTGCAAGACCACCATCATCCCCTGGTGGTCCAGTGGTTAAGACTGCCCGCTTCCTCTACAGGGGGAACAGGTTCGATTCCTGGTTGGGGAACTAAGATTCCCACATGCCCCACGGAGGAGGCCAAACAATTAAAAAAAAAAAAAAAAAAAGGAGACTGTCAGAGACCTGAAAATCCCGCTTGAACCATTTCCCACGTTAGAAACACTGAGGTCAGTAGTTGCCCACGGTCATACAGCGATTCGGGAGTGGGAGCAGGAATCCTGGTACAGGAAACTCACATTCTGGACTATCCTCCCAAGGTCCGATAGTCCCTCTGCTGGGTGTGATATTTCCCTCTCACATCACCCGCTTCTCTCAAGGATTATCCCTGCACCCACCCAGCATGCGCCAATGGGCCAGTGGGTCAGTGCACTGGGTCCGGTTTCCCGCAGGATGTCTACAGCTCCTTCAGGGCTGCTGGCCCCCACTCGCTCAACTTTGGCTTTGCCTTTTAGCCACCGCCGGCACCTATGGCTCTTGGACCCCTCTTGGGCCCTTTGCGAGGCCGGGGCCTCACCGGCCAAGGCGGTCGCGTCCCCCTAGCTTACTCCATCAGCCCTATGTGATCCACGATCCCGGGGCAAGTCCAGCGGCCTGCACGGATTCCAGCCTCCAGGCTCCTCCCCAAAAGCCAACCCTCGCTATAGATCACTGTCGGTCGGGCCCCCACACCACCAGTCCCGGACTTGCTCCTCTCTGGGTCCCGCCCCCTGAGCGATCCTGGCTTCACTCCACGACGGGCCCCGCCCCCCACGGCTAAGGACTGAGGCCTGGCTCCGCCCCCTCACGAGCATTAAGGAGACCACGACCAATAACAAATGCAGCCCTTGAGGCGGCAAAGCGTCCTTAGGGCAGAAGTAGTGGGGAGTCCAGGGAGGGTCTCTCCAGCAGGGAATCCCCGACTTTTCACGAGTTGTCTGTCAGCGTCATTTTCCCACTACACTTTCCACATAGGAATCATCTAGAACGCACCCCGCCCGCTGGAGCCGGAGACAGTGCTGCTGCTGAGCCTCCTTCTAGGGGCTATGGGCCAGCCAGGTCCTCAGGCAACTGGAAACCAGAACAGGGCGACAGTACCTGAGGTCAATCCTCTGTCTGGGAGCCTGTGGAGGAGGAAGGCCCGCCTTTTCCTCCGCCTTCTGTCCTCTAGTCCTATTGTTCTGTCTCAGGGTTCTTTTCTCTGCGCCCTCCCTTCTGGCGAGAATGGAAGGGAGTGGATGGCAGATGTGAGTGATCAACGCCTGCGCACTGGTCGGGAGCCGCGCACGGCCTCGCGGGAGGGAGCTGCAGTAGAGGGCGTGGCTCGAGCCTGGGAAAAGGCGGGAAACCGAGGAGGCGCGAGGCTCGCGCATGCGCACACACTCAACTGCCTTCCCGGCGCTGGGAGTGAGGCGGCTTTGGCTGTGGCAGCGCTGTGGTGAGGGCGTCCCTTGAGACTGGGTTCGGGAGGCCCAGGGAAACCGCTCTTTACCGTTAGCACCAGAAGTACCATCCCGCGCCTCCTCCCCGCTCCCAAAGCGCAGGCGCAGCCCTGGCACCGAGAGACACCGATGACCCTCTTCTCCTCAGTCCTGAGAGAGACGGCCCAGCCCTTCCGGGGGACACGGGCCTCTGGGCCGAGACCCGCATCGCCAGCCCTCGGACTAACCGTCCTCACGGCGCCCTCCGCTTCGGGGTTGGGGCCGCACTGCCTTCCCCTCTGGCTCGTTCACCGCGTCCCCCCGCGGTCCCTGGCGAGAACGTGCGGGCGCGCCCTGCGCAGGGCCGGCCTTCGGAGCCCAGGGAAGGAGCGCGGGGCCGGGGCCGCTCCCCGGGGGCCCCGTCGCGGCTTCGGGGGAGGGGCGGGGTGCTGCCGCCCGCGGAGGCTGGTGCCCGCGGCCCGCCCGGCCGCTCCCCACCTTGCGTGGGGCCTCGGCGGGGCCCCGGCGCCTCTCGCGGGCCCCCCCTTCCTGCCATCCCCACGCGCGCGGCCAGGGCCCTGGCGGGACGGGGGCTCCCTGGGGACGAGTGCCTTCCTGCCCCCGGACAAGCCCGAGAGCGCAGGGGTCGCTCCTGCCCGGTGTCCGGCCCGGCCCGCGCGGACACCCGCCGAGGGTAAGGGTCCGCGGTCGGCACGGAGCCCGCCCCAGAGCCGTGCTGAGAGTTGGGGGCCCTCGCCCAGAGCCTTTTTCAGTTTCTGTTTGACTTTCCCCGGGTCCCCGCGGGGAGGCAGCCAGTGGGGCTGCTGATCTGTGTCTGGCAGGACTGTTGAGGGATCACCTGAGCTCACCTGACATTCTGGCAGGTCTTAGTTCTTCTTGACCAAATGAATGACCATCCCTGGGAGGCCCCCCTTCTCCAAGCTCACCTCCCTGTGTTCCGGGCGTGTCTGGGGTTCTGGCTGCTGGTTTTCTTTCTGGGCAGTGATGTCCCACCAAACCCTGACATCACTTCATAACCAGGTTTCCCCATGAAGGCCAGCTTCATTCCAGGGGCCCCTGTTAACCCCTTTTAGCTGGCGAATTGGTCTAACATCAACCCCAAATCCGAATCTGCACCAGAATCTATTACCCATTCAAGAAATGCCTTCCGCTCTGAAGTGGGACTCTGTAGGATGGTTGGTTTGATTTTGAGAGAAATCTCCGCTGGACCAACCATCCCTGCTGGGATTTGGCTCCCTGGGCTAGAGCTATGTGCTGGGCTGTGGGGTCTGCCTGTCCCCATCTCTCTTGGGATGTAGGTTGAGTATGGACTGGTGGTCCATTTTTGGGTCTGAGTCTAGGCTGGGCCAGAGGTATTGATCCAGCTTCTTGTGGAGCTAGAGGTGGCTCTACGGGGTTGGGTCCTGGCTGGGCTACAGGTTCCTCTCTCAATTGCAGCTCCTGTTGAGTTCTAGACTAGATTCTTTTCCTGGCTCAGGTCTGTGCTGTGAGACAGCTTTCTGTTTCATGAAGGGCAGCTTTTGGGTGAGAGGTGACAGCTGTGGTTCAGGCTCCTGTGGGGCAAGAAATTCCTGCTGCAAAGCAGATTTTTTGGGGGCTTAAGGTTCCTGCGGAGATTCACCTTCATGTTAGGTAAGGGGCTCCTGCTGAGTGAGGGTCTTTGCTGTGCAGTGGGCTTCTGTTGGGTATTGGGTCCCTGCTGATCTTTAGGTGCTGGCTGAGCTGTGTGTGTTTTTCTGGTCCAGGCTCTGGCTGGGTGATAGGTGTCTGGTGTGGCTTTGATTCTCGAACGGGCCTAAATACTGACTTAGAACTTGGCTCCACTTGTTTTTTCCTCAAGGGAGATATTGATCTCCCTAGCTTCATCCCTCTGCCCCCCACCACACCTCCTTTGTCACAGATCCCTTATTGGTTACTCATGATGACACCTCCATTTGGGTTCCAGTCCTTCATCCTAGCATCCTTGGTCTTTCTTCTGAAGGCAGTTGGCTGGCCAATTCTGCCTCCCCACTCCTGTGACAAGTGAAGCACTTGTGTGCCTCCTGCTGTGGGAAGAGGGATTGGGAACAGATGGAAGCTGAGTGGCCAGCACTCTCCCACCAGAATGGTTATGTCTTAAATCCGCCCCATCCCACTCACCGCTCAGTTAAAATATTTCTTCTCATAGGCCAACATCCCAGTTTCGTCCTCTGTTTCATCTGGATGACAGAAGCCAGATTCTGGATGAGCGTTCCTTTGCTTTTCTCCACTTCTGATGTTTGAGGAAAGGGTCAGAGAGGTGAGCAGGATCTACCCTGTTGTCATTGTTTCCTCTTTATTCATTCTTTCAAATGGTTTCCTTGTATTATTGTTCTGATCACTTTACTCCCATGTTGAAAAAAAGAGAGACATACTCCCATTGTTACAGCTTGAAACCCTTTTCAGTGGCATTTGAGACCGTCCACACCAGCTCTCTAGCCTTGTTGTACGCCTCTGCACATATGCTTCTCATACTAGATTGAAACTTACAGAGTCAGATGACCATTCACGATGGGGATGATGGTGATCGTAAATACTGGAGGCATTTTATGTGCCCGGAAATGACGCCAGGCTTTTTTAAACCTATATTATCTTTAGTAAGACAATATCTGATTCATTGCTTTAACTTCTTTTTTTTTTTTGCCCTACCTAGCTGTTACCTCAGAAAGGTTTGTTGCTTGATTAAAAGAGTAAAAAGTTGGGCAGCGGAGAGAGATTGATGGTGGTGTTAGATAGAATCGTGTATATCATCTGGATTGAGTTTGGAATGAGTAGGGTTAAGTGGGTCGTCTGGGTGGAATGTGAGTTTCCAGACCCCATTTGAAAGTGATATTGACCCATTACATTTAACTATATTTATTGACTTTTGTTTATTACTTGCTTGGGTGTATTTAAGATCAGGTGGGACCAGCTGGGCAACCAGAGATTCCTGGTTTCTTTCAGATAAGCCTGGGTAATGGGAGGCCCCAGGAAAAGACTTGGGGGAAATGCCTTTTGAGAACATTGGGATGATTTAGGGAGTGAGGACCGGGATGGGGAGCTTGAGGTGGGAGAAGAGCATCTTAAGGTGCGCTCACTGTCTTCTTGACTGGGAATGTTTCATTGCGAGGGTAGGCTCCTATAAGGGCAGAGCAAAACTTGCCAGCTGACATCGTCTGAGAAATTGCTGGCAGGCTCTGGAGGGCTTGGTTGGCTTCCTGTGGTGTCTTTGGTGTCCTAGGGTGAAAAGAAAAGGGAAAGACTACTGTTAAAAACATTTTTAGAATTTATTTTTTATGAGAGCTTTTAAAATATTAAAAGTAAGACTCATCCCATGGAAGAAATTAAAATGAAAGAGTATATTCAGTAATAGTTAAAGGATGCCACAATCCCAGCCTCCACTCCTCATTCGGGAGAGCTAACTATTGTTACTAGTTTGCTACATGGTTTTCCATACATTTTTGTATATTAACATAATAGTTCACTTTAAAAACCAAACATGAGTTTATACTATACATATTGTTTTGCTGTGTTCCTTTAACAAATCTTTTATTATGGCATGTCTGTAGAAGTCCTTAAGACTTACATGTGCAGTTCAATAAATTGTTACAAGGAAATATTCATGAAACTGCTACCTAGGCCTGGAAATAGAATACTACCAACAACCCTCCTCCTCATCTGATCACTACCCTCCTTCTCCCCTCGCAGTGGTAATCCCAACTTTTGCAGTAAGCATTATTTTTTTCTTTATGTCTTTACCACCTACCTATACATTCCTAAATAATTTAGTTTAATTTTGCCTCATTTTGAACTTTATGTATATGAAATCATGCTATAACTATTCTCTTATTTTTTTCTCTTTTAGTCAACATTACATTGCTTTATTATTGTCCATTCTCACAGATATATAATAATCTAATATACTACTACTTATTTATTCATTGACCAATTTTCAGTTTGGGTTAGTTATGAACAACGCTGCTATGAAATCCTTGTTCATTTCTCCTGGTGTACATAAGCAAGCATTCTTATGAGAGTGGAATTGCTAAGAGTGGAATTGCTTGGTCACAGAGTTTAAACTTTAGTAGATAACTACCAGCACTTTCTCAACGTGATTTACCAATTTACACTCCCATTAGCAGGAGACAAAAGAGTTTTCGCTGTTCTACTCTCTGCCAATATGTGGTATTGTCAGACATGAAAATTGTTGCCAATCATATGATGTGGAGTGATCTCTGTTTGGTTTTAATTCATATTTTTCCAGTGACTAGTAAGGTTGAGTGCTATTTCACATGTTTATTAACTATTTGGATTTCTTTTCTCTGAAGTGCCTACTCAAGTCTATTGCCTATTTGTTGTGTTACCTGCCTTCCTCTCATTTATCTATAAGAATTCCTTATACAGTTTGAATAGTAATCCTTTATAGATATTAAAAGTTGAAGACATACCTCGTAGTCTGTAGATTGTCATTTTCTTCTTTTGATGACTAAAATTTCTTAATTTCAATAAAGTCAAATTTATTAATCTTTTCCTTTATGACTTTTCTCCGATATTCCCTTATAAGTTTGTCTTTCAGAGATAGACCTTCAATTCACTTAAATTTATTTTTGTGATGGGTTTGAAATAGGGAGTCTCTGCACCTTTTATTCACTTAATAAATTGTGGACATCTTTCCAATCAACATATAACCACCTACCTCATTATTTTAGACAAGTGCAGAATTGCCCAATTTTCTCTTGATGAATTTTTTTTACTGAGGTATAATTGACATCTAACATTATATTAGTTTCAGGTGTACAACACAATGATTTGATATTTGTGTGAATTATAAAATGATTACACAATAAGTCTGTTAATGATGAGCATTTAATATATTCATCTGTTAATACAATACTGCTATAATTAATATTCTTGTGCATATATCTTTGAATATCCATGCTAGCATTCTATACTAGATACTTCTTGAAGTGAAACTACTGGTTAAAAGATACACATATTTAAGTTTTTTATAGGTATCATCAAGTTGTATTTTACCTCCATCCACAATAAGGATCTAGATTCGTCCCACTCTTGATAATATCACAACATCAATCAGTTTAACATTTGCCAATATACTTTTTATATGACATTTAATTATACCTAGACTAGGGAGGAATCACATTTTGTTTGACACCAACACTGGTGTCATCATCAGAGATCAATGGCCAGGTCCCCAACAGCTCCATCTCCCTCCACTTTGACACGCAATGGCATTCTATGATTAAAGAATTTGGTTACACCTCTCTAGTATTAGGAGAATTGTGTTTTACTTTTCTTGTCTTCCTATTCCCCACAAGTTTACTTTGAGTAGAAAGGGTTGATAAGTGTGCTTATTCTGGTCTTCGTTTTATCCCTCTTGTCTCTTCTCAACCCCTGCTTCATCCCTAGTTGCTTCCACAGAGTGACTCTGGTTTAAGGAAGGTCATTCTTTTGCAACTTACTGGTTTTCTTCACTCTGCCCTTGAAGTGATCACAGGGACATGGCTTCTTTGGCAGCCCGGGCACTGTGATGAGTTTTCTTTTAGGGGCTCTCAGGAACCAATCTGGAATAAGGGAGTTGCTGTTTAGGAGGGTTAATGTGTTTGAGGCAGGGCAGGGCTTTACTTGCCATCTTCCTTGCCTCCCAGTTCTTTTTCTTACTGCAGTGGTGTGGGGAAGTGTCAACCAAGAACAGTGGAGGTATCCAGTTATATGAGCACCATGGTCTCTAAGTTGTTCTGCCTGACCTGTATGGGCAAGAATTTAGTGGCAGGTTTGGAGCAGGCATCAGGGTATCATTAGGGAGACCAAAAAATGAGGAATAAGACCTAGGTGTCTGCTTTTTAGTGGCTGCTTTACCTCAAGCAAGCCATTTTGCCTCTCTGATTTCAGTCTTACCTGTGAGTAAAATAAGGTTGAGAATGGGGTCCAGGAAGGTCTTAGAAGGCAGCCCTGGGTTGTTGGGGAGGGAAGGGAAGAGGGGGCATCCAGAGATTCAGGAAGCTCTCCCCTGGGCCTTGGAGGAGTCTGGCTCTTACATGAAACTCAGAAAGAAAGATAAGTGGTAGTGCTGCATGTGGGGGCTTGTGGAGAGGGGAGAGGGTGAGGTCAGTTCAGATAACATCTACTCTAATCTCGGAGGGACTCAAGAGAGGAAGTTGGGATCTTGATGGTGCATCCGGCTTGTTAATATTGGATTACTGACCTTTGCACTCACATTCTTGGCCTCCTTCCTGGAGCCACGTCCCCGAAGCCTGGTGTTGGTCCCTGTGGCCTCTGGCGATCCCTGTAGGAGGAAACTGGTCACTTCCAGGCACTGGAAAGGGAAGGGGCCAAGAGAATTGGTCCCCATCACTGTACTACCTAGGTCAGCACCATTGCTCTTCCTTTTTACTCAAGGATCTAGGGTACTTCAAGAGAGGAGTATTTTAAATGGATACAGAATTGGGGTTTAAAATCTGTCCTAGAGAAAAGCTTAGCTGGAAGTAGGTGGAGAAAGAATGACTTCTGGGTAGAAGGGAGAGCAATCAAGACCTTAGAACCTCCCCCCATTAAGATCCTTCCCTACACACATTAAAATCCTCATGACTTAAGGAATGAGAGCAAGGAGCAGATTATTCCATAAACCAGTCCGGAACTTCACCTGACCTCCATGTTTGGTGGTATTTGAATCCATAATCCTAGTTCAACTCTAAGAGGATGGCATTTACCTTTGTTCCTCTGGGACAATCCATTCCTCTTTTGGCCTGTATTCAAGTCTGTCTTATCACCTGATGCTCTCTTGTTCCCATTTTGTGATACTTAAAATATTGTTATGACAATCAAGTGTGATGTTTTATAGAGATTCTGGAGCTGGAACTGGGTTCAGATGATGCTTCCTCTGTACAGGAGTTGTCCACATTTCCTGCCAAAATTAATTATACCTTCACATGGTTCCCCATTGTATTTGAATGCAGTTCTATCCATGCACAGTTATAGTTTGTTGTTTGAAATGTGTTGTGGACTGAATTGTGTCCCCCTAAAATTCATTAACGCCATAACCCCTAATAACTCAGAATGACTGTATTTGAGGCTAGGGCCTTTATAGAGATGATTAAGTTAAAATGAGGCCCTTATGGTGGCCTCTAATCCAATCTGACTGGAGTCCTTATAAGTTATATATATAAGAAGAGGAGATTTGGGCACACAAAAGGGACACCAGGCATGTACGTGCATGGAGGAATGACCAGGTGAGGAAATAGCAAGGAGATGGCCATCTGTAAGCCAAGGAGAGAGGCCTCAGAAGAAACCAAAGTTGCTGACACATTGATCTTGGACTTCCAGGCTCCTGAATTGTGAGAAAATAAGTTGCTGTTGTGTAAACCACCCAGTCTGTGGTATTTTGTTATGGTGGTCCTAGCAAACTAAAAATCTTTCTCCCTCACTAGACTCTGAACTAATGGCTTAGTAGTCATTCAGCTACATGGCTCCTGACACATGGTAGGTATGTGGTAAATGTTTGTTTGATAAGCAGACGGACAGATTGTCCAGAGAGGGCCCTTCAAGCAGCATCTGGTTCAATCCAGCTCCCCTGTTTCCCAGACTCGTGCCCTTTCTGCCACGCAGATGGATGGTGTTGCATCATTTCTCCAAGTGCTGGTTTCCAAGTGTTTTTATGGGCTGTTTTGAGTGGTAGTAAAGTAATTTCAACAGGCATAGCCCCTTCCGTCTAAACTTTTCTACTATATCACTGTCACCTGACCTCTACTTCTGGTTCCGGAGAAAAGCCACAGAATGTTAGAGCCAGAAGGAAACTTGGAGATTATTAGTGGATCCCCTTCACTGAGAAGTTTTCCTTTTTCATCTAATGCAACATAACTATATTACGGAAAATTTGTAAAGTACAGATGAAGAAATCTTTACCCTTATCAGCTGTTGGAATTTTGGTGTGTTTCCTGCATATCATTTTTTAATGAAGTGATAACCATAGCATGTGAGCCAATTTCTTTTTGTTCACTTTATAAGCTTGTTCCTGTGTTTTCTTATAATATTTATAACAAAATATTATAATAACATTTTGAATGACTACATAACACTCTCAAGTATATGTGCTCCAGATTATTTAACTGTTCTCTCATTGCTGAATATTTAGACTGTTTTATTTTTTGGCTATTGATAAATTTCTTTGTGCTTGTAACTGTTTTCCAAATGTTAGATTGTTGCCTTGGGCAAGATTTCCCAAAATGGAATTAATGGGTCAGAAGTCACAAAAAATTTTATGTTTCTTGGTATCACTACCAAGTTATTTTTAAAGCATTGTACTAATTAACTAGGTCAACACCTCCTTTATTTTCAGGTGAGAAAACTGAGGCCTAGAGAGAGCAAATGAAATGCCCAAGTTCACAAAGGTAATGGTGACACATCTGGAGCTAAAACCTTGGTCCAAGTCTCTGTTGCTCTTTCTGCAGCCCTCCATGACCCTAATTTCATGATGTACATTAAAACAAAACCGTTACTATAGAATTATGTTCTCCAAATATCAGACATTTTTAGACAACCTTAATGATTTTTGTTATAACTTATATCACCTCTTTGACTACTTACTTCATACATTTTTCTAAATAAATTTAATTTACCTAAGAGCTTCATCCTATGCAGTGTTATCTCTGAGATTATGGGTTTGACACATGCTTAGATTCTTCTAACATGCATTAAAATAAATGTATAACTATTAAAGTAAAAGCTTCTTTTTGTTCTACGTAAAATCAGCTTTGGATAATATTGATACAGTGCAATAGCTTTATCTCCTGACGGACTGGGGGTCAGCTGCTTGCTCTGTCAGTTAACTATGTAGTCTGGGAGAACTCACTTAGCTTCTATGATCTTTGATTCTCTGGTTTGTAAAGAGTGAATATTAGTATCCACCTTGCAGTGTTGTTAGGAATAAAGGAGCTACTGTGGGCCTGGGGCCCAAGTAGGTGTTCAGTACACGATGTGTTACCATTGTGGGTATTATTGCAGACTTTTAGTTATTTCCCAGAGAAAGTGTCTATGCTGGATGTTAGGCTTATAGCTTTTTGCTAACTTGTATGTGTAAAGAAGTTGTTTCCACTTGTTAGGTTTTGCGGTAGATTCTATTATTATTTGACTTCTCTGTTCCACTACATATTAGCATTGTGATTTTGGAGAAGTTGCTTAATTTTTCTGTGACTCGTTTGCATAATTTGTAAAATGAGGCTTAAAAAGTACATTGGTGTGTATGCATACACACATCTGTCCACCAGTGGGCCTAGACACAATAGCCCTAGTAGCCATGGACAATACCTAGTGCCCAAGGTTTGTGAATATCCTTCTCCCATGAAAGGAACCATGGATTGGCTGACTCCAGGGCTGTGGAAAGGAAGTACAAGATGAGCCTGCAACATCTTGTGGTGTGAGAAAGTCAGGAACTGCTAAGGAAATGACGTGTCAAAAAGATACCAAAGTCACCTGGAGCTCAGTGGCCAGCTTTGGGACAACATGAGCAACGCTGTAAATAAGGATAGTAATGGATTATAATCCACAAATATCCCTGAGTCTTCACTTATGTAAATACATAATTGAATACCTAAATGAATGGGAGAGAAGGAGCAGCTCTTTCATATAGTAGAATTTTTAATAAATGTAGAAGGAATGATGGAAACAGAAAATCACTGTTTTGCTACAACCATAGTGATACCTGTTGTAGGCAAAAATCATCAATGGGTTTTAAAAATTAATGGGCAAAATTATAATGAGAAGAAATAGGTTATTTGCATAGTCTCAGAGTATCTCTCCAGGAGATACTTATTAACTACAATGAGCATATAGTGTCTTTATGGACACCACCTTAACTAGCGTTCAAACTTCACATCACCCATCATGAGAGAGATTGTTACCGTGGGCCCTCTGATGTGCTGCACTCATAAGGCAAACATCACTTCTGTGGTATTAGCACCAAAAATGCATAACCTGAATTCAGTCATGAGGAAACATCAGATAAGCCCAAACTGAGGCACATCCTCCGAATTAACTGACAGTACTCTTTAAAAATGTCAAGGTCCTGAAAGACAAGGAAGGCTGAGAAAGTGTCCTAGACTGGAGGAGACCAGGAGAGATGATAACTTTCTTCAGTGTAGGATCCTGGATTGGATTCCAACCAGGAAAAGGACATCAATGGATGATTAGCAAATTCTGAAAATTTGTGCATTAGTTAATAGGATGGTATCATTGCTAATTTTCTGGTTTTGGTAATCATATTACAGTTACGTATGGTGTTATTTGAAAAAAACTGGGTGGAGTTTTTGGATCTACTGGAACTCTGATTCTTTTTACAACATTTTTTAGTCTGAAAAGTGTAAAGTTAAAAATAAAAAAGTACATTAGATTTCTGTGAGGACACGATGAAGTAGTATGTATAAAGTGCTTAGGAGAAGCCTGCCACATAGGATTGTTTAACACACGGGAGCTATTTATTACAAGTAATTTTATAATTGATAAGTAATCTTATGTGGAATGAGTATTCTATTATTGTAAGTAATTTATTTCCTAACATTGTCATTGGTTCTCAGCTATTTCTCTTTTTGTTCCTTTTCCTTATGAAAAGCATATTAATCATGTATGTGATTATTTGAAGAGAGAAAGCAAGATCAGATTTTTATTTGGAGAATTTTGGGGCAGGAGGATTGCGTAATGTTATTTCTTCTCTCCAGACTTGGTCCAACATTGCAAACTACCCTTACCTGGGAAACAAGAATTAAAACTGGCCACCACTGGTCCCCTCTGGTTTGTAATGTGCCACCTGGCGGCTCAGCGAGCTTTTCCCAGCTTGCTGCCCTTGTGCCTTAGTAGTTACTTCAGAAATTTTATTCAGTCCATTTACTGAACCCTTACTAGTTTCACATTATCCATCGTTTACTCTTCACAACAGTTGTACACTCAAAGTAGTATTTTATTCACTTTTAAGATGATAAAACTGAGGCTTAAAAACGTTCAGCATGTCCAGGGTTACAAAGTAAGTGGCAGAACCAGGATTTGGATTATTGTTTCCCTGAATTCAAGTCTGAGTCTGAAGGTCCAGGAGAGTCTAAACATGTCGCCATGTTTGAGAATTGTTGGTAGAGAGCAGTGGCTCCACTGGGGAGTGGTTCCCCCTCCAGGGGACATTTGGCAATGTCTGGAGATATTTTGGGCTATATTAACTGGAAGTGGGGGGTGGGGAGAGGTTGCTATTGGCTTCTAGCAGGTAGAGGCCACACAGAATCTGTAATCTGTTGCTAAACAGATTACAAAGCACAGAATCCCCACCCCACCCCCCAACAAGGAATTATCCAGCACTAATGTCAATAGAGCTGTTATGAAACTCAGGTGTCGAGTCACCTAAGGGCAACATTTTGAGCTTAGAAACCTGAGGATTTATTCTTTCACTTAGCAAATATTTACTGAGCACCGTGTGGGATAGTGTGAGGGATGTGGAAACAATACACCACATTGTGCCAGTGGGGAGGGTACAGTGTAGAAGGGCAGGGCTGGGGGAGGGGAGAGGCACACCAACACCTCAAGGCAGATCATGAAAAGTTCAGAAAGAGAGTCCAGTTAGGGCTAAGCATGTTCCCAGGAGGGAGGGTTCACATCTTGTCCTGGGACGAATCAAGGGAGGCTGTGGGAGGAGGTGGTTTTGGGCAGGTTGTGTGAGCAAAGTTGAGCTGGTGGGAAAGCACAAGACCAGCTCGGGAGCAGCCCGAGGTCTAGTTGAGTGGAGCGCAGAGCGCTTGTTAGTGCGAGGAGTGGACTGGAAAGGCAGCTGTGGCTGGAGCTTGCAATCCAGGCTGAGAACTCTAGCCTTGGTGTCTGTCATAATGGTGGAAAAGCCTTCGCTTCCAGAATGGTGGTCCAGGCCCCAGGGCTGAGGGGCCCAGCAGCTTCCAGAGAGCTCTCTCAATAAGGGAGGGAAGGTTGGAAATTGGGGTGGAGTAGGGTGAACTCCTGATTTTAGGACCGAGTCAGTGCTGAGTATGTAACAAAGCTATTTCACCTCAAAGTAGCCCTTGGGGGGATGTTCCCCTTGAGTGGGAACGTAGGTGGGGATGGGGTCTCTTCTGCACAGTTGTTCTGTGAAGGGCTAGGCCACTTCAGCTGTAGTGAAAAGTGGAGCTGATTCAGGACCCCTAACCCAAGTTGTGCTTCCCAAAGGTGAGCTGTTCATACAGGTCTTGGTGTGGCTACAGCTTCAAACATGGGTACTGCCTGGTGGTGTGATTTTTCTAGTTTATCACCTTACCATGAAATAGCATTAAAAATTGTTGGGGCGCATCTGGTGCAGTAGAAAGAATCTAATCGAGGATGATTTATCATCTGTGGATGTACAATTGCCTTCAACACCCTCCCACCACTGCCTCCAAGGCTGGCCCTGGGGACATTTATTACTCTCTGGAACAGGGATTGGGGGAGAGGTAAGTCAGCAAATCTTTCTTGGGCCATTATTTTTCCTTCCCCCGCCAGCTACAATTGCAGACACTTCCATACACACGGGCTCCTTTACCTTTCACAACACTCTTTGGATTTATGTACAGTTCTTTCCTTTTTATCAATGAAGAGACGGGCACTGAGACAGGCTAACTTGCCCCTAATCCCTGTAGCCTAAAGGGGAGACATTTTACTGCATGTGTGGTCATGCTCTTTTCTGTTTTGCCACATTTCTCCCCCCTTTCTATCTTTCATAGAAAATGAATTTTTTTACCTGTATTTGAGCTGCTGTGGACCGCGGACGTCAGCATCAGTGGCAGCAACAGGAGGGGAGAGATTAGAACTTTCATTTCAACTGTTGGTGCTGCTGTGCGTCGCTTGAAGAGTGTGTGGAAGGTTCGCCGTGAGAGGGTCCCGACTTCTTGGGGTGGCTCAGGCCGTGTGTGGTACGTGGCTTGGGGGTCTGCCCTTTCCTCCTAGGCCAGTGTTCTCATTAGAGGGCGTGAACGGCTAAGTGACGCTGGTCTCATTAGGTAACAGGTTGGACCATGTGCTTTATGAGAATCTGGGAGATAAAACTAGCCAAACAGAAGGAGTGAAGCATTCTTAGCAACCTGAGAGGGTGACTGATAACTTGGCAGCAGTCCTCAGCCCCTCCCCTCCTCCCTCCCACCTCCCTACCCCTCAATGGGCTATGATTTCTCCCCCAAGTCTTTTTGCTTGTTTGAATTTCCTTATACATTTGAGTGACATTTTCTAGCTCAGTATCTGGCAGGAAAGTGAGTGCTAAGGGTTTGCAAGGAGAGGATGGCACGGGCTGTCTCCCCTCTGTCCTCCCCATTCCCATCCTTGGCACAGTATTAGCAATAGCAGTGTTGTTGTTTGGAAAGTTGCCGTGTCCCCACTATTTACAGTTTCCTCCAATTCTGTGGCCACATAAGGAGGGAAGCAGAGAGGATCAAGCAGGAGAGGCTCTTCTTTCTTGCCCTGAACCTGCCCTGGAGCACTGGGTCAAAGCAAGCCTCCTTGTTGTTGGTCAGGCAGGTGGCTGTGGCCTTGTGGTTTCCACCTAGAGGAGAGGGACCTGGGTTGGTGGAAGACCCTCAAGGCTTCAGGTCCAAGAGGTTTTGAGAAACAGGAGCCAGAGTGGGGAATGTGTTTGCCCCTGCTGCTGGGGCTCTTGTTTCAGACCTTGTTTGGAAAGAGCCCAAAGCAAAAGAAGGAAGTGATACTACTTGGAGCCAACATCAAGGGTACAGAACATCAGCACTTACTGAGTGTGACTCATTCCAGAGACTTCAGGAAATGGGCTCAAAGACAGAGGAGAAGTGGCCTTGAGTGCTGGGTGATATTTGTGGGGCTGAGGGGAAGGTTAACAAGGAAGTCCTCCCAGGCTCCTCCAGGCAGGAGTGAGTAAAGGTGGTGTGATTTTGTTGCAGCCAAGGGAGGGAAGAGACTGGGCATGGTTTTGTTTGCTCATTCTTACCCTCTCAACTTCAAATTATTTCTGCCTATGGACATGTTGGAGAGTTGATTGCAGACTTTGCTACTACAGAGCTTATAAAGCATCTGCAGGCAGCAGGCACTGTGCTAGGCAGTGGAGACTGTCCTTGAGTTGAAGGCTGAGTCTGAGCTTGGTCTGATGTAAACCACCCATGTGACTCCTCCCTGGAAAACTCTAACGGTGGTCTCTGTCCTCAGGCAGCTGAAGTGTAGCCAGGGAGATGATACACACTTCATAAAACCTAGAGCTATAGTGCAACCTAGGTTCAGAAGTGGCAGCAGTTCACTGTGGACTGTGAGGAGGGACTCTGGGTTCAGTGGAACTTGGGCTGGGTCTGGAGGGTGGGGTAGGATTTGTGTTGGTGGAGGGCAGAGAGGAGGGCAGGGCCGAGAAGGAGTATGGAGCTGATTGGGTGGGGTTTTTTGAGATGGGGCCTGTTAATTGTTCATTTTTATGTGCCTGAGCTTAGGTAGGGTCTAGCACCTTGTGGGTACTCTCTAAATGTTTGTTGAATTGAACGATATTTTTGTAACCATTTTAGTAGGCCTGCTATGTTAGAAAGCATGTGATAATGCAGTCCATTACCAGAAAAGCATTTCTGATAGAAGATCATGCACACAGGTGGAGCCTGAGGCGGTGTTTTACTTTCCCCTGGATTCATCTACCCGTCCACCCCAAGGCTGCTGCGGGATCAGGGAGCTCCTCCTCACACCTTCCTCTAGGTCCCCTCAGTCTGTTTACCCCTCTGGTCTCCTCAGGCCTGGCTCCCTGTCAGTTCACTGCATCTGGTTTTCCTGTCTATGGACTTGGAATGGGGTGTCGGGTCCTGTTTTCCACGGTAGGGGGCTTTGGGTCCCTCAGGTCCATTGATATAGAACACCCCCAAGAGAGACTCTTTTCTTGTTAATACTGACAACTAGTTAGAGCTCATCTTGAAATCATTAGTTGTGTTAACACAGTCTTTGTGACTTACAAAGGTCCCCCTCCAGGAAGGAGGTAAGGGGAAAGTGGGAGAAACAACCATTCTCCCACTGTTATTTGGTTTCCCCACTCTACAGTGTGCTCAGTAGATGTTCAAAAATGCTTGTTGATTGTATCTGCCATGCTTCTTGTTGCTCTAAGAAGAGTCATTTATCCATACATACATTCAGTGAGCATTTGAGTCCCTAATGTACGCCCAGTAGTGACTCCTGAGAAGAAGGTGTGATGCTGTCTCTGAGGAGCTCTCACTGCACAGGTAGACCCATGGAGAGTTAGTCCAACTGTTTCATGGAAACGGAAATGAAAGCTCAGGGAAGTTATGTGATTCGTTCAGGATCAGAGTTAGCCTCAAAGCCAGGGGAGAAAAGCTCAAGTTTCCTGACTTGCTGGAATGTCTGTTAGTGCGCAGCTGCCTGGCTGCTGCCTGTGCTAATGTGGTGAGCTCTTGTAGGAGAGAGAGGACGTCAGAATGAAGTGGGAGCCCACCAACATCTTGGATTATCCAGAGGGAAGTGTCTGGTTGAACCTGGACTGTAAAAATCCAGGACATTTGCATTCTCTTTCTTTTTCATTTTGAGCTTGAAATGAGGAAATTTGGAAATAGCTGAGGGAAGATGGAGGGGTGTGTGGTGGTTGTTCACAAGTATTTGAAGGTCTGTTGTGTGAAAAGTTATGAGACTTATTCCTGTGACTACAGAGAGTAGCAGTAGGCTTGGTGAGTCTGCATCAGACACTTGTTGGCCCAGGATGAGAAAGAACTGTGAGTAAAGTAAGTTTCCTTTGAAAATTACAAGTTTTCTGACAGAGTTCAGGCAGAGGCTGGATATCTTAAAATACTGTCACAGTGATTTTTTTTCTTGACAGTTCCAAGGGAAGAGCTTGGCTTGGAACCCAGGATTCCTACTAATACCACATTTTATTGAATATTAGGTATTATAAAAACTGCCCTTTGAAAGCTGACATTACTCTGTGATGTAGGCCCAGGTCTGTCTGACAGTTACTTCCAGTCATTTTAGGCGGTTGTGATTCTCCTATCTAATCTGACTTGGACTTCACCCCTTCTGTCCACCTTCCTGCCTCCTTTACTGGTGGAAATGGTAAGATCAAGTGCATTTACTGATCATGACCACAAGGTGGCAGCGTTGCCCCACCCGTGTTTCTGAAGGCTATGCTGGCTTGTGGGCAAGTGTAAGAGCCCTGGTTGGGATTAGAAAAGGAAAAAAATGAAGTGACTAGGTAAACTTTCTTTTTTCCTGCTAAGTGACAGAGTTGAGGTGAGTCTGAAACCATTGCATTTTCGCAGTGGCAGACACCTTAGAGAAGTGACTCAAATTTGAATGTGCTAACATCTCCTGAGTATCTTGTTTAAATTCAAATCTGATTCTTCTTGTGGGGCCAGAGATTCTGCATTTTTAATAAGCTTTTGGGGGATACTGTTCCTGCTGGTTATTTGATCACACTTTGAATAGCAAAGCCTTAGAAGTCATTTTTACCTGGGCACATATATGGAGAAAAGTGTAATTCGAAAAGATACTTCCACCTCAATGTTCATAGCAGCACTGTCTACAATAGCCAAGACATGGAAGCAACCTAAGAAGATGTAGTATATATACACAATGGAATATAACTCAGCCACAAAAAGAATGAAATAATGCCATATGTAGCAACATGGATGGACCTAGAGATGATCATACTAAGTGCAGTAAGTCAGACAGACAAATATCATATGATATCACTTATATGTAGAATCTAAAAGAATGATACAAATGAACTTATTTACAAAACAGAAATAGACTCACAAAGGGAACAAACTTATGGTTACCAAAGGGGAAGTGGGGGGAGGGATAAATCAGGAGTTTGGGATTAAAATATTCACACGACTCGGGATTTCCCTAGCAGTCCAGTGGTTAAGACTCTGTGCTTCCAATTTGGGGGGCACAAGTTTGAACCCTCATTGGGGAATTAACATCCCACATGCTGAGTGGCAAAAACAAACAAACAAAAGAACCAAAAATCACACTACTATGTATAATAGATAAAGAATAAGGACCTACTGTATAGCACAGGAAACTATACTCAATATCTTGTAATAACTTATAATGGAAAATAATCTAAAAAGAATATGTATAGTGAATCACTTTGTTGTACACCTGAAACTAACACAACATTGTAAATCAACTATATTTCAATAAAAAATTTTTAAATCAATTTTTAAAAAGACCACCTGTATATCATTTTAATGATGCTATACTTACCCTGACCTTTGTATTTATAAATAGATTAATCAAAATTATGTATTCAGAAGCATAGAAATTTGGGGTTCTTTAAAAATTGCTCAGTTTTCCAAGTGGTATTATCAAAATTTCTCACATAGATTTCTATAAATTTTCAATGCTATAGAAGAATTATTTAATTATGAATCAAAACAGATTCTTTACTTCTTACTCACTTTTCTGTTATCTAAATGCTATAATTTAAACAAAACAGCAATAAATTAAACATGTGAAGAAAAAAAAAAGACCACCTGTAAATCATGAGAGAATGTGGTTACATGAAAGGTTAACAATTGGAAGAATGACTTAATTGCCTCTTAGCAACTCTATCTGAAAAACAAGCTACAGTTTATTTCCCTTAAAATTTAGAGATTAACAGTATTTAAAGACATTTACTATAACAAGGACTCTATGTTGGCCTTAGGACCTAATTTACCATGTAATGGAGGAGACATAGGTTTGATCCCTGGTCTGGGAAGATCCCACATGCCTCGGAGCAACTAAGCCCGCAAGCCACAATACTGAAGCCCACATGCCTAGAGCCTGTGCTCTGCAACAAGAGAAGCCACCGCAATGAGAAGCCTATGCAGCACAATGAAGATTAGCCCCCCGCTCGCTGCAACTAGAGAAAGCCCGGCACAGCAACAAAGACCCAATGCTGCCAATTAATCAATTAATTAACAACAGATCAGCAGAGTCAGTATGGCTTTGGGACCTGGGAAGGGAGTCTTATCATCAAGGAGTACTAGCACTGGTGTCCCAGGAAGGCAGGGATTTAATGTTTTTTTTAAGTGCCCTATCTCCTTTCCTTCTTTCCCTTACTTTTTTATTTTCTTCCCCCTTCTTTCTTTCCCCACCTGCTTGCTTGCTTTTTCTTTTTCTTTCTTTCTTTCTCATTGAGGTATACTTTATTTAAAATATTAAATTAGATTCGAGTACAACTTAGTGATTAGATATATTTATAGATTATACTCTGCTTATAGTCATTATAAAATATTGGCTATAGTCATCAATGAAGTGATATTGAAATATTATGAAATACTTATTAAGAAATTGATGTTTATAGATTATACTCATAGTTATTATGAAATAATATACTCTACTTATAGTTATGAAATAATATAATTATGAAATAACCAATATTTATAATATATTCTACATATTAGTTATTATGAAATATTGGTTATTATGAAATATTCTGTGTTGTACCTTATTCTGTAACTTATGTATTTTATACATAGTAGTTCGTAACTCTAAATCTTCTACCCCTGTCTTTCTCCTCCTCCTTCCCTCTTCCCACTGGTAACCACTAGTTTGTTCTCTATATCTGCAAGTCTCTTTCTTGTTATCACTAGCTTTTTTTTTTTTTAGATTCCACATATAAGTGATAACATATAGTATTTGTCTTTCTCTTTCTGACTTATTTCACCCTCCACATCCACCCATATTGTTGCAAATGTGAAAGTTTTATTCTTTTGTATGGCTGAGTAATATTTCATTGTATATATTTACTACATCTTCTTTATCCATTCATCTGTTGATGGACACTTAGGTTGCTTCCTTATCTTGGCTGTTGTAGATAATGCTGCTATGAACATTGGGGCACATCTATCTTTTTGAACTATTGTTTTCATTTTCTTCAGGTGTATACCCAGGAGTGGAATTGCTGGATCGACGGTAGTTCTACTTTTAGTTTTTTGAGGAAACTCCGTACTGTTTCCAGGCTGCACCAACTTACATGTCCACCAACAGTGTACAAGGGTTCCATTTTCTCCACATCCTTGCCAACATTTGTTATTTGTGGTCTTTTTATATAAATATATGTATATATATATATTTATTATTTATTTATTTATTTATTTATTGGCTGCATTGGGTCTTCGGTGCTGTGCATGGGCTTTCCCTAGTTGCAGTAAGCGGGGGCTACTCTTCATTGTGGTGCAGGGGCTTCTCATTGCAGTGGCTTCTCTTGTTGCAGAGCACAGGCTCTAGGCATGCGGACTTCAGTAGTTGCCACACATGGGCTCAATAGTTGTGGCTCATGGGCTTAGTTGCTTCGTGGCATGTGGGATCTTCCTGGAGCAGAGATCGAACCTGTGTCCCCTACACTGTCATGCAGATTCTTAACAACTGTGCCACCTAGGAAGTCCCATGTGGTCTTTTTGATGATAGCCATTCTGATAGGTATGAGGTGATATTTCATTGTGATTTTGACTTACAATTTTTTGATTATTATTAATATTGAGCATCTTTTCATGTGCCTGTTGACCATCTATATGTCTTCTTTGGAAAAATGTCTATTCAGGTCTTCTGCCTGTTTTCAATTGGGTTTTTTTTTTGGTATTGAGTTGTATGAGCTGTTTATTAGATATTAATCCCTTACCAGTCACATTATTTGCAAGTATTTTCTCCCATTCAGTAGGCTGTCTTTTCATCTTGTCGATGGTTTCCTTTGCCATGCAAAAGCTTTGAAGTTTAGATAGGTTTTATTTATTTATTTATTTATTTATTTATTTATTTATTTATTCATTTATTCATTTATTTATTTTTGTTTCCTTTGCCTTAGGAGACAGATCTAAAAAATATTGCTATGATTTTTAAGTCAAAGAGTGTTCTGCCTCAATTTTTTTCTAGGAGTTTTATGGTTTCCAGTCTTACATTTAGGCCTGTAACTCATTTTGAGTTTATTTTTGTATATGGCATGAGAAAATGTTCCAATTTTATTGTTTCACATGTAGCTGTCCAGTTTTCCCAGCACTACTTATTGAAGAGACTGTCATTTCTTTCTTGTATAGTCTTGCTTCCTTTGTCATAGATCAATTGATTGCAAGTGTGTTTACTGGTTTATTTTGGGGCTCTCTATTCTGTTCCATTGATCTATGTGCCTGTTTTTGTGCCAGTACCACACTGTTCTGATTACTGTAACTTTGAAGTATAGTCTGAATTCAGGGAGTATGATTCCTCCAGCTCTGTTCTTCTTTCTTAAGATTGTTTTGGCTATTTGGGGTCTTTTGTGTTTCTGTACACATTTAAAAATTATTTGTTCTAGTTCTGTGAAAAATGCCTGTAATATTTTGATAGGTATTGCATTGGATCTGAAGATTGCCTTGGATGGTATGGGCCTTTTTACAATATTACTTCTGTGAAAACGGTATATCTTTCCATCTGTTTGTGTTCTCTTCAATTTTTTTCATTGGCATCTTATAGTTTTCTGAGTACATGTCTATTACCTTCTTAGGTAGGTTTATTATTAGGTATTTTATTCCTTTTGATGAGATCATAAATTGGATTGTTTCCTTAATTTCTCTTTCTGATAGTTTATTGTTAGTGTATAAAATGCAGCAGATTTCTGTAAGTTAATTTTGTATCCTGCAACTTTACTGAGTTGATTGATGAGCTCTAGTAGTTTTTTGGTGGTGCCACATGTTAAAATAAAATATAAAAAAAAAACAAAGAAAGAAAACTTCCAGATGATTGAGTCACCAGAGTTGTGAACCACTTTCCTAACTCATCTTGCCTAATACTGTCAGAGCAGTCGTCCTGAAAAATGCTATTTTGTCCTTTTTTCTGACATTGTCCAAGTTTTCCAGTGACTCCTGGCTTCTATAAGATGAAGTTCAAATTTCTAGGTTGCCACTGAAAGCCCCCATAGCATGTTCCCCATCTGCTTCTTTGGTCTATGCAGTAAGACCGGAACCCACATTTTACATTCCCGTGTCTGCATTTATTCTAATTCTTTTCCTTCTTCCTATAATACCCTTCCATTCCTACTGAGCCTCTTGAATTATTTTTCATCCTAAGGCCCATTTCATATCCTGTCCCTTCATTGAAGTCTTTTTTGAGCATTTCTGTTAGAAGCAGTCATCTTTCCTGTCCTTGAATTCTGGTAGGTAGGATGGTATGGAGTGAAAATATGAGCTTTAGGTTCAGAAATATGTGAGTCTTTAATCCTGTTCTACCTCTTACCAGCTCTTGCATGTGGGACAAGTTAATTGATCTTCTTGGAGTTTTGGTTTCTCATTTGCCAGATAAGGTAATAGTACCTACTTCAAAGGGTCATTGTGAGCATTAATGAGGTACAAACATAAAGGTCCCCAGCACACAAGAGGTTCCTTCCTTCTATTGTTTGTAGCTCAGTTCTCCCCAAAGGGATAGTGAGTGGTGCAAAGGCTCTTGTCAAAATTTCCTCCAGAGCATGTAAAAGATATTTGTGTCTGGTCATCACTAAGATGACATTTGAACTGAATTGAGTGCTTGGGGCTAAGGAATTAAACTGAGATTCTTTTTCCTGGAAACCAACTCAGTAAATAAATGACCTACACATAGAAGAATATAACCCAACAGAGGGTTGGGGGGCGGGGGGTTGGTGGACAATGTGTTTATAAATGGGAGGAAATCTGTGATGTCTCCCACACCCACCTCTGCTCTCAGCAGGACAGCACTGAGGAAATAGAATCCTTAGTAAGACTAATTAAACCATGAGTCCTGCATAGCAACCCTTCACTAATCCATTCCATGCCCAAGTGATGTGTACACAGGTGAGTCAGGTCCCCTGTGAGCTGAGTACTTCATCGCTTTCTGCTCCCTCCACCCACACAGCTCAGTGTTGGAGGATCTGGTTCAGCCTCAGGTCTCAGGCTTCTAGTATCGGACTAAGAAGTCAGGGCCTGGAGGGGCAGGCTGAGGAGGAAGTCAGAAGCCAACAGGCATGGAAGGAGGCAGATGGGGCTGCCATTGTTCAAAAGCCACAATCTCTGGGTGTGTTCTCTGACTGCTTCTGCATTTGGAATCTCCTCCCCTTTGTGTTCCTTCCAGGGACTCTCCCCACTCCTGCTTCTTTCTCTTTACACATTCTTTTCCTAGTGCACCCCTTCTATGGCTAGAGAATGGTTGTGCAAACAGTTGGCAATTAAGTAGAAATGACTTTTTATGGGGACTGGGAACCTGATCCTGTTTCTTCCCCCAAAGAGGCTGAGGTTCATAAAAGCAAGCTCTTATGATGGGACGTGTAATTATGTGTGTGCTATTAGGGAACAGGTGCATAAGTGAAGGGCAAGACAGAAAACAAAAGGCTGACTATTGAATCCTGGAAATGGAAGGGGACAAAGATCATTCTGGAAGGTGAATTTCATTCAGGAGACCTGAGAAATCTTAGGGTGTCCTCTGCCAGACTGAATCATTAACATTTATTTGGGTGGGAGAGGAGGTTAAATTATGTTATAAAATGCTGGGTGAATTAACGTCTCTGTCTCAGTTTTATTAATTTCTAAAAACATGGGTGGTAATGCTCATAGTATTTGCCTGGCACATGGTGAGTGTGAGTGGATATGAGCTCTTCTAATTATGGGAATAGGCAAAGGTGTCACCCTGGTCATCTAGGGGGAGGCATCTTGAAGCCAGGGTCCGGGCAGGGCAGCTGGAGACGCACGTGATGTGGCGAGTCTTACCTTGCAGGACAGGAGGGGTTTGGAAGCAGTAAGTCATGAATGACTTTCTGGAAAATGTCTTAATCCAAAGGCAGGACTATCCAGAGGGTGTATGTTTTCTGTCACAGTTATCGTCCCTGGGGGTCTGGGAATGTGTCCTAGAGTTAAATGGTTTTGCTGAAAGCCAAGCCTAGACCCAGGCTTCAGGGAATGTCTTGCTAAATGCACTCATCTTGCTTAAGGAGTTTCCTGTTGTGGCCCAGGCATTACTTTAATGTATGCACTATCCTTATTCATAAGCTGTAAAGAGAAAGAATGAAAGAGGATGAAATAAGAAAATGAGTGTAGAAATTAACAGGGCAGAATTAGGACTGGCAGATATAAATTACGAGGAGGTATATATAAGCTTCATGTGAATATAAAAGGACTTTATAAAAACCAGATTTCTCCATATAAATATAGTGGGCTATCCTGAGTGATACCAGACTCCATCCAAAGAAAGACTGAAGCAGAATCACAAGAGAAGGATGTACGACCTTTTTGGCTGAATGGTTAAACTGAGTCACTGAAGTGAAAAGAGACAAAGGAGAAAATGGATGTGGGGGAGAGAAAATGGGATGGAAAAAGGCACGGGTTGAAAGGAATGTTTACTGAGCTTACTGAGGGCTCATCGCATACCAGCCTGCATGTTTAATACCTTAGATAGCTCACCTACTCTTTTACTGTCATTTCCTAATGCAGTAAGAATTATCCTTGTGTTACAGATGAGGAAGAAGAGGCTAAGGGAGGTGAAGTGACTGGTCCAGAGTCATCCAGCAAGTTAATGACAGAGCTTGTGTTTCACCTCAAAGTCTATGCTCCTGCCTCTGCATCAGAAGAAGGGTGGAAGAGAAGGAAAGCAAAGCAAATTTGGGGTGTGGGTCAAATTTAGGCAGATAATGGTTCTCCCCAAATGTCCACATCCTAATCTCTGGAACCTGTGAATGTTACTTTATTGGGAACGAGGGACTTTGCAGATGTGATGAAGTTCAGCATCTTGAGATGGTGAGAGTATCCTGGATTGTCCAGGTGGGCCCGATGTCATCACAGGCATCCATCCTCATGTGACAGAGGGAGGCAGGAGAGTCAGGGTGAGAATAATACAGAGTGAGATAGGCTCCACCAGCCGTCACTGGCTTTGCAGATGAAGGGGGCTGGGCACCAAGGAATGGGGGTGGCCTCTAGAAACTGGATCAGGGAAGGGAAAGGACTCGCCCCTTGGATCTCCAGAATGAATGCCATCCTGCCAACACTGTGAACTTAGCCCAATGACACCCATTTTGGACTTCTAACCTCCAGAACTGTACAAACAGGGGAGGAGGGGAAGTAGATTGTCATTGGGAATTCCCTGGTAATCCAGTGGTTAGGTCTCCACACTCCCACTGCAGGGGCCACGGGTTCCATCCCTGGTCTGGGAACAAAGATCCTGCATACTGTGTGGTGCAGCCAAAAAAAAAAAAAAAGTATATCATCATTGCATTCCTGGAGGTTACAATTTGCCACCCAGAAAAGGAGACTGAAAGAAATATGCCAAATTGTTAAACAATGATGAAGTCTAGATTATGGGAGGAAAATGGGATGGGGTGATAGTTTCCTTTTTCATACTTTTCAAAAATAAAAAAATTAAATATCATTACTTCATGATGTTATAATAGTGGTATGTCCAATGAACTGTGGAAGCACAGAGAGGGTACCACTACTCATCTGCCTGTGGTGCCCCTTCCTGCTCTCTGAGAGGGCATGCCCCTTGAGTTTGCTGAGGGCAAGGGCAGGAGAAGGAAGGATGTTACACATAGAGGAACAGCTTGTGCCAGGGCAGGAATGAGGAAATGATAAACTCTTTCTGGGGCTGAGCATGAGACTTTGTGCTTCAGTCTAAATGTTCAATCACTTCAAAGGTGCACACCCAAAGGAATGAATCTCTAGGCATCAAGGAATATGATCAGAGACATTTTAGGTGGCGAAACAAGACATTCTGGTAATTTGAAATCATGTCAAGTAGCTTCAGACTTGGTGGCTGCGGAGGATGTGCTCACGAAATAGTTGTTGTTTAAGGCTCAGGCTTTTCTGCTTTTCCTTCCTTCTGTTTCTTGAAGTACTGGTGGGCAGGTCCCTGGTCCCCAAATAAATCCCCTGTATTTTGCAGGAGGGTTTGTTTCCTTTGTTAGGGGTGGAATGGTTTTTTGTTTGTTTGTTTGTTTCTCTCACCAGCAGTTAAGGAAATGATAGAGTGACTTCTTTCTCTACTAACAGTAGAGATAGAACCATCAAATCTCATCCTGAGTCCTCCACCCTTCAGGGAACCATTCCTTTCCCTGGCCCTCCTAGATCCTGTGGGACTCAGAGGCCATGCAGAGCTGTATGTGGGAAAAAACAAACAAACAAACAAAAAACAGGAGTAAGAACTGTCATAATTGCCTTTATTTTCTTAGAGTATGTGTTTCTCCCTTGCTTCCTCTCCACCCTGATATTGTAGTACCAAGTCCTGATCCCTGGGTATAAAACTGGTTTCCTTGATCCTACTATGGTTTGATTCCACCCATCAAGACAAGGAGCCTATTTTTTCCTCTAAAGTCAGTGGCCTTGGTGTTTGTCTCCAGGAGTTCCACTTTGAACTGGTACCACAGTTTGAGCTTCCCTGTTCTGTGTCTTCCAGGTCATCTTAGAATCTGCAAGCTTGTGGGGTGGGGTAGGGGGTCCTGAGTTGTGTGCAGGGAAAGTGGAAGGTTGTGGGAACCCCATACAGTTGTGCTTGGGAGAGATTTCTAGGCCTGTTTGCAGAAGAAGCAGAATTGTGGGCCAGGGAACCTGGGCCCTGGGGCTGGTGACTGAGGTATGACCTTGAACTGGTAGATTTGTTTCTCTAGGCCTTAGCCTTACCTGTTGCAAAATGAGATTTGACTAGATGAACTCAAGCCCTCCAGCTTGAACAGCCTGCCATGCATTTTCTTTCTTCTTCCTTATTGAAATCTGTATTATCCTTTTGGGGCCCAAGGATCTACCATCAGATAAAATAAATTTGACTAATGTCTGTATGAGAGGGGACCCACTCCCAGGTATCATGTACCCGGTTGCTGGTGTTTTAGGACAGAGTGAAAGCAGTGGATATTTTTGGCCTGGTCTTATTTGGGGCCCTCTTTGGTGGCAGGAGGGGTAGGGTCATATGAAACTGTGAAGGTCTTGATGAGCAGCCTAAGGAGTTTGGACTCTCGTGAGCGGGGAACTACCAGAGGCTTTAAGTGGGAAGCGACCAGGTCAGATCTGTGTTTCGGGACATGCTCTCTGGCAGCTGTTATGTTGGGAGAACTGTGGCTGTGGAGAGTCCCCATGAGAGTCTAAGGTCTGAAGTGGGAGAGCAGAGGGCACGGAGAGCAGGGGACAGGAGAGCTTGTGAAGACCTGGCAGGCCTTGGGGTGTGACCGGAGAGGAGAGGGTGGTGAAGGGGAGGACTGAAAATGAGTGGGAGCTGCACCCAGTTTGTGTTGTTGGGTGATCCGATGTCATGAGCCCTGAGACAAGGTTGAGGGGTGGCTGTCTAGGGACCGAGATGCTAACTCAGATTTGGATGTGTTTAGATAAGTTGCCTGTGGACTGTGCTGGTGGAAATCTTGTATGGGCAGTGGGAAGAGCTCTACAGGGAGGCGGGGGCTGCATTGAGTGAGCAGGGGAGGCCGAGGTGGAGGAGAGGGAGTGAGCCCAGAGTCTGTGCCTGTGCCATGCTGCTCAGCCTGGTCTCCTTGTCACAAGGCCGAGGGCTGAGCTCTGCTATTCATCAACCTTTTCTCTGCTCAGAGTGACTTCTCAGGGTTTTTCTCAGATACATATTCTTAATCTGGGGTCACATGCTAACCACCGGCAAGTCTTTTGGAAAATGGGAGCTAGTCGACGACAGGGGAGGTGGAGAGGGAGGAGGAAAGGAAGGATTCTGGAGAAGATGGGAGAGAAGGGCAGGCCCTCAAAACACACTATGAAGCACTGTAACATTCATTAAGAAACACAGAGCACAATGTGAATGGAAGGTTTTGTTGAGAAAACCGCGTCCACGGGCAGAAGAGAGAGGGGGGAGACTGGGAGGACAGAGGGAAGAAGTATCTTAGAAGGATGAAGCCAGTAGCTAGGCTACTAGTCTAGAAAGCTCCTCAGAAGGCTCCTTTTTGCTGAAAAATTACTTCACCTGTCAATTTCTTGGGAATAATGAGTTTTATATGTACATGTTGCAATATGAACTCCTAACAGCCAACAAATTCAGCCTGCTTGCTAATAATTACAGTACAATTGACAACTAGAACCCCTAGCCGTATATGAATAGAACAACTAATAATCAACAAACATTGTGTGCTTACTGCAGGCCAGGCAGTGTGCTGAACACTTTGAATAACCAGACGACCTCACTTGATCCTCACAAGGCCACATGCGGTAGGTACTTTTATTAGCCCTTTTAACAGTTGAGGGGACTAAAGTATAGTCTGTTGCCCAGGGCCTTGCAGCTGCAGTGCTTGAGCCAGAACTTGAAGCCAAGTCGCCTGGGGGACTTTCTACTTGTGCTCTTAACCATTCAGCAGTCCTGTGGGGCAGTGATGAGGTGGGACTTCTCGTAGGGTGGTCTTCAGAACATCTGCATCAGAGTTACCTGGGATGTTTGCTAAAAACTGAGATGTGTAGGTCTCACCTTGGAGCAACTGGAAGCAGAATCTCAAACACTGATATTTGAGACTGAGTTGGGACTGGATGTCTGGTTCTGGAAGGCAATGGAATCCTGCCTTCTCCAGTCACCTGCAGTTTGAGTCTCGTCCCTCTGTGAGGTCGACACTGTAGTCTCTGCTTCCTTTCTTTCCCTGGGCTGTTGGAGGGGTATGTTCCCTTCTGAGAATGGATGAAATTATGCTGACGCTTATGCTAGAGGAGGTGTTTTGAGACAGCGGCTTGTATCCCCATTTTCCTTTCACCCTTCATTTGCTTCTTCTTCTCTTCTAACCCCTCCTCACCTTCTCCCCCTCAGGGGTGGGTTTCACTTCTCTGCCTGTCCCAGGGTGGCTTACCACCTGTGTGGGATCAGACTAGGGGAAGGCGAGGCACCACCTGTGTGGTTTGGTGCTCAGGGGGATGAGTTCTGGGACAGGAGCCGTTGCACTGTTGTTCCTCTCAGGCCCTGCCACACTCGATGTGGAGGTGGAGCTTTCCATGAAGTTCAGCTGCTTCACCCCATGAAGAGCAGGGACATGCTGGGAACAGCAGTGGTGATGGTGGAGTTGTAGCCTGGCATGTGACGTGGAAATCCCGTCACCTGCACAGAGGTCTGCGTGCCCCCCATCTTTTCTGAAATGGAGGGTTAGTCTCCCTCAGGGCTCTGAGCCAGGCAATGCGGATGAACAGGAGGAAATATGAACCATCCACTACTCGTTTGGAGGGCTGATGCAGTTACACTGCCTACCTTGAGTGAGGACAACCGAGAGTTTAGAGAGTTCAGTTTTGGGGATGTTCACACACTGGGTCCTTGGGGACATCCAGAGGTGGGCCAGGGCCCTGGACTGGGAGTGAGGAGAGGTTCTGAGCCAGCTAAGCGACCAGTTTCCTTTTTTACCATGAGAAAGTCTCCATATTTATTCCTTCACTGTTGTAGTTATAGTTGATTTTACAATATTTTGTCCTTTCATCTTCATACTTAAATGGTTGATAGACAGCCTTTATCAGTGAGATCTTTTTCTTTCCTATAGAGTCTTACTTCTTGTAGTAGATTTTTCTTTTCCACCTACAGAAGACTTTAACATTTCTTTTAGGGTAAGTTCAGTATTGATGAACTCAATTTTTTGCTTCTCTGAGAAGTTCTTTCTCTCTCCTTCAATTCAAAATGATAATCTTGCTGGGTAGAGTATCCTAAGTTGTAGGCTTTCCCCTTTTAGCAGTCTAAGAATATCTTGCCACTCCCTTCTGGCCTGCACAGTTTCTGCAGAAAAATCAGGTGATAGCCTTATGATGGTTCTCCTGTATGTGACTCTTTTTCTCTTTCTGCCTTTAGAATTCTCCCTTTAACTTTTGCCATTTTCATTACGGTACATCTAGGTGTTTGGGTTCGTCTTGTTTGGGACCCTCTGTGCTTTTTGTACCTGAATATCTGTTTCCTTCTTCAGGTTTGGGAAATTTTCAGCCATTATTTCACCAGATGCTTTTTGGAAAACTTTCTCTCTCTCTACTTCTGGGACCTCTACAATGTGAATGCTTGATGTTGTTCTAGAGATACCTTAAGCTGCTCTCATTAAATTTTTCTTTCTTTTTGCTATTCTGATTGGGCAATTTCCATTATTCTATCTTCCATAGCACTTATGCATTATCCTGTATCACCTAGTTAATTCCATACAGTATGTTTTTCATTTCAGTTATTGTATGCTTCAGTTCTGTTTTTTTCAGTATTTTCTAATTCCTTGTTAAAATTCTCACTGTGTTCATCTATTCTTTTCTGTAATTCAGTTTCATTCCTATTGCCAATGCTTTGAACTCTTTATTTGGTAAATTATTTCTGATTCATTAGTTGTATATTCAGAGGTTTTCTCTTGTTCTTTCAAATGAGATAAATTCCTCTATCTTCTCGTTTTCCTTCTTAACTTTCTCTGTCGCTGTGAAATTAGGTGAAACAGTAACCTATCCCGGCCTTGAAAGTGTGTCCTTGTGCAGGAGCATCCCTATATGTTATGCGTGTGCCCAGTGGTTGGTGGGAGGGCTGAATCTGATGTGAGCGTGAGACTTGTCTTCCCCCAAGGTGTGCTGACAGCTATCAGCTTGGTAGGAGGCGGAGAGCATAGAGCCAGAGCCAGGTGCAAGCTGCGGCTTCCCCTCTGTTCAGTTGCCAGCACCCTCCTGTTGGGGATGGAGGTGAGTCACAAGTTGCTGGAGCAGAAGCCCTGAGTGTTGATACAAGTTGGCTCCATTCCCTCTAAGTGTGTGCTGTCCCTCCCCTTCCCAGCACTGGCACCTTCTTCACAGAGGGGAGCAGTGCTGGAGCAAGAGCAGTTGGGCCAGGTGCTGGCTGGGGCTGGGTCATGTGCCAGGGCAGTCCCAGGAAACCAGCCAGAGTCCTGGGCAGTTTCAATCTGCTTCCTCCTTCTTGTTTGGGTAGTGAGCAAGCCTGTGCGCATTATTCACCAATGAAGCTAGGTTTTAAACAGCCCCACTGTTAGCCCCACTGGTTTTGAAACTCATCCTCCCAGTTTTGGACCCCACGCCTGTGGCACCCAGTATGTGGTTTGAACTGCTCAACCCCCAGGGAGAATCTCTGAGCCCATATAATCCCCCTGCTCTTCTGTGTCCCCTCCCAGGGGTGCAGGTCCTGACCTGATTGCTTCTCTTCTCTGCCTGCTGGATTCTGTGTACATCTTTCTCACAACTTTGGTTGTGTCTTTCTGCCAGTCTCACTATGTAGATGTATTTTTGATGTGTCACACGGGGAGGTGAGTTCTGTGTCCTTCTACTCTGCCATCTTGATCTCCCTCCAATCTTGTGTACAAGTCCTGATGTGGACATATGTTTTCATTTCTCTTGCTTGTAAACATAGGAGTGGAATTGCTGGGTCATATGGAGGTCTTAGGATTCTTAAGAAGAGAGGTTGCCTTAGAGAATAAGCTCACAAACCCATGAAGCACTTTGAATAACTCTTGCTCTTTGTTAATTTAATGATAGGCAAGTTTTTATTTGGTTCTTTGAAGAATTGATGTTAATCAAATTTCTCTGCCTAATGTAAACTAGCCAACAAATGCACAAAGTCTAACACTCCAGTGTAGGGTAATAAAGCCCTTCTTGGGTTTTAATGGAAGTGGGAGAGCTTCAACTGGGATAGTGGGCCTGTTAGCTGATTTTAGCCATAATTAACACTGTGCTTCCTTCTCTTTATTTATGATGGGAATTTATTGTTCCATTTCTATTACTCTTTTCTTTGGCTCTTCTTTTTTATTTTTCACACATCTCTGCCACCGTATATACTCCTATTTCATTCCTACTTTTCCCTTTTTCTTCAAACTTCTGGTTGTATTGAACTGTTCCTCGGTCCTATGTAAGTTAAGACAATAAAGTTATGAGACTTGCATGAGTTATAGGGTTCCTTTTATAAGTATATCATATCCAGATACATATGTGGGCACCTAAGAAGTAGTTGTCCTTAGTGGCTATGCATTTATTCCAAAAGTTCTGTCAAAAATATTTTGGTCACTTAACATGCAGAGTTGCTCTCAAAACCTGTCTGAGCCCTACAAGAAGACCAGTTTCACCTCCTTGTAATCACACTGAGTATTTCAGGGGTCCTGCCACTCTGCTTGTATTTATTTGTCTTCCTGTTCCCAGTTCCCTTTTTCCTTTGTTGCTCTAGTCCCCAAGCAAGAAGAGTTCTGGGTTCAAGGTGGCTCCAAGTATGGGGCAAGGCTTATCATCATAGAGAGCCCAGGCAGGGAAGGGAAGTTGGCATGATTCACAAGACGTCGACCTTTAAACAAAGCATGCTTAAGCACCTTTTTTAGTCTGTCCTTTCCGATGTCCCATTTCTGATTTGTGATCCCTCCCCCACCTTTTTAACAGAAAAGAACCATCAAATCCTACAGCTGGGACATAGCCTGGAATTGTCCTGTTCCCAGAGGAAAGTTGGGGAGAATGTGTAGAGAGAGGCCCTTCAGAGGGCTCCATACCCTTCTGCTCCTGGGTAGTTAATTAATGTTCTACCAGCACTTCCCACTCTTGGGGAGACCAGGATCATGTTCCAGCCCCACTTCACTGCTCAGGGCAGAGGGCACTTTATAGAGACAGTTGTGATTCAAGAGAGACCTGCATCTGAGCTTTGTACTTCATCTTTAGAATCTATATTCATTTGTGGTCTTGTATCTTCTCAGTTCTCAGGCTCTAGATCCTCATATACTCTTCCTGTCTGTTCATGGGAGGAAATAAGGATGTCTACCAGTGGAGGAAAAGAAATTAGTTTACACAGCAAAAATTAAGATAATGCTGAACTCCCTGCCCATTGTGCCTCCCTCTCCTCCCCAGAAGCCTCTGAGCACTCCCAGACCTTAGTGAGATGTTAACTGATTGTACCAACATGTCTGTGGGATCTCCTCAGTGGTGGGGCTAGGTTTGAAGGCTTTATGTTCTGGCTACCATCTTTCTTTTTTCTTTTCCAGAGGCGTCTACTTCTCACAAATAGGTATGAGGCCGATTGTCTATAGGTTCATCCTCCTTTCACCCTTTATTATTTGCAGAATAAGTGTTGTTGTCTCTGTTTACATAATATAGCAGTGGGGAGAGAGACAAAAGAAGCATTGGATCACCTGCCAGGGAGGGAACCAGAGAGCACCATTAGTGAATGAATATCTCTGGAGCAGAGTAAGGGACAAGGTGCAAACAAGGAAGGAAGTGAAAGGAAGCCAAAGAATTGTAGGAATTGAGAATCTAATCCATAGGGGAATAAAGAGGGGGCTCAACAGAGCCTTTGGGTGGTCCCACCCCTACTGCCTGAAAGAAGAGTTGCCTGATTGGTGCCTATTATGGGCATGGCCTTAGCGTAGGTTCTGGGCTGCAGAGATCAACAGACATAGTCCCTGCTTTACAAATGTACAGTCGAACCAAAAGAAGATAAGTAACAAATAGAAATTAGCTGAGATTTTCAAGATGTGTGGTGTTGTGGGCTAAGGGACTGCTTCTACAGCTAATGTTGATTCTTCACCCATTTTCTTCTAAGCTCTTTTTACACAGATTAACTCATTGATGCTTGACAACAGCCCTGTGAAGTAAGTATTGTTATAATCCCCTTTTATGGTGAAGAATCTGTGGCACAGAGACATTACAGACAGCTTGCCTAAGGACACACAGTAGGGACTCAGGAGCAGGCACTTTAGCACAGCTGGTCTGGCTCTAGAACATGTGCTCTTAAGTAACATGGCCTCTAGTAAGTCATCCGAAGAGTGTATGGAAGCTCTGTGGCTTCACATCCACATTCCTTTGTACCCACTTGTCTGCCATTCTGCCAGGAAGACTCTTCCTTATAGAATCTGGTCAAGGGAGCTGCTTCTTTGACATCTTGTCTAATTCCTCCTGCCTGTCCCGAGGCAGTCACTGCCCTCGCAGCTTGACAAGCACTTTGTGTAAATTTTTTTTAAGAACTTTTATTGAGATATATAATTGACATACAATAAACTGCACTTTGTGTAAATTTTGTTGAGCTACTTAGCAGTTCGTTTGTTTGAATATCTGACTCGTGTTATAAGCTTTTGGAGAGCAAGGACTTTTTTATTCTGTAAAATTTGGAATAGTTGCAAAAGTAAATAGTACAATGAATCTATGTGTACTCATCATGCAGCTTCAGCAACTATCGTTTCATAGCTAGTCTTGTCACATTTTCCCCCCTCCCCATCCCTCGATTGTTTTGAAGCAAAGCCTAGATATCAAATCATTTCATCTGTAAATATTTCAGTTGTGTTACTAAAATATAAGGGCTCTTTAAAAAAACATAATCACAGTACCACTGCATACTAAAAAGTAATACTTCCTCAGCATCATAAAGTATTAAATGTTTGAATTTTGGCAGTTTTCTCATAATTTTTCCCTTTCCTTCCCTTCTTGTTTTTCTTTACTCTTTCATTTCTTCCTATCTCTCCTCTCCCTTTTTATAGTAGAATTTTTTGAATAAAGATCCTAATAAGGGCTTTATTTTATTTTTAAGCTATTAATTGGAATATAATTGCTTTACAGTGTTGTGCCAGTTTTTGCTATACAACAAAGTGAATCAGCTGTATTTGTACATATGTCCCCATATTCCCTCCCTCCCGTGACTCCTTCCCACTTTCCCTATCCCAGCCCTCTAAGTCATCACCCATCATCCAGTTGATCTCCCTGTGTTATGCAGCAACTTCCCACTAGCCATCTATTTTACATTTGGTAGTGTATCTATGTCAGTTCTACTCTCTCACTTCGTCCCAGCTTCCCCTTCACCCCCCTCCCCATGTCCTCAAGTCTGTTCTCTATATCTGCATCTTTACTCTTGCCCTGTCACTGGGTTCATCAGTACCAATTTTTTGCATTCCATATATATGAGTTAGCACACGGTGTTTGTTTTTCTCTTTCTGGCTTACTTCGCTCTGTATGATAGACTCTAGGTCCATCCACCTCACTACAAATAACTCTATTTTATTCCTTTTTATGGCTGAGTAATATTCCATTGTATATATGTGCCACATCTTCTTTACCCATTCGTCTGTTGATGGGTATTTAGGTTGCTTCCATGTCCTGGCTATTGTAAATAGTGCTGCAATGAACATTGTGGTACATGTTTCTTTTTGGATTATGGTTTTCTCAGGGTATATTCCCAGTAGTGGGATTACTGGGTCATATGGTAGTTCTATTTTTAGTTTTTTAAGGGACCTCCGTACTGTTTTCCATAGTGGCTGTATCAATTTACATTCCCACCAACAGTGCAGGAGGGTTCCCTTTTCTCCGCACCCTCTCAAGCATTTATTGTTTGTAGATTTTTTGATGATGGCCATTCTGACCGGTGTGAGGTGATACCTCATTGTGGCTTTGACTTGCATTTCTCTAATGATTAGTGACGTTGAGCATCTTTTCATGTATTTGTTAGCCATCTGCATGTCTTCTTTGGAAAAATGTCTATCTAGAGGGCTTTATTTTATAATCATCACGCTGTTTTCAGCAAGTGGCTTAGTGCCTGACATATGGTAAATCCTCAGTAAATGATGTTGAATGAATGAATCATCCTAAGTCTTATAAAATACCCTGGTTGGATTAGTGCAGCCTTACTGTCAGTTTTGGTTGGTTTGTGGGGATGGCTTTTGGTTTCTGGTAACTTCAGGTGGGGGTTAACTTTGATGCTAGCTACTATCAGTGCCTGTGAACATTACTAAAGGTTTGAGGGCAATTAATGCACCTATGACTCAGATTTACAGGCTAGCAGGAAATGGGCCCTAACCTTCTTGTCTGTTTTTTATCTTTAGTCTCTTGTAACATCAAGTTGAGTGTGAATCAACCACTTTTGTCTTTTTTGCCATTTCTTCAGAACAGGGACCCTGAAGGAGCTCCCTGAGAGCATGAACAGCTTTCATGTGGTGCTGTGGTAGGCAACATTCTAGGATGGTGCCACAAGATTTACTCCTAATCCCTGGGCTGTGAATATATGATGAGTAATCATACATGTGATTATGTTACCTTATGTGGCAAATGGGATTTTGCAGATATAAGTAGGGTTACTAATTAGTTGACTCTGAGTTTAACAAAAAGAGATATGGCCTAAGTGGGCTTAATGTAATCACAGGAGCCCTTTAGAAGCAGACAGTTTTTCCAGCTCGTCTCAGAAGGGGAAATCAGAGAGATTAGAAGTGTAAGAGGGGGACGTCCTAGGTGGCGCAGTGGGTAAGAATCCGCCTGCCAATGCAGGGGACACGGGTTCGAGCCCTGCCCCAGGAAGATACCACATGCCGCGGAGCAACTAAGCCCATGTGCCACAACTATTGAGCCTGTGCTCTAGAGCCTGTGAGCCACTACTATTGAGCCCATGTGCCGCAACTACTGAAGCCCACGCGCCTAGAGCCTGTGCTCTGCAACAAGAAAGGCCACCGCAATGAGAAGCCTATGCACCACAACGAAGAGTAGCTCCCCCTTGCTGCAACTAGAGAAAGCCCGTGTGCAGCAACGAAGACCCAACACAGCCAATTAAATAAATTAATTAATTTTTAAAAAAGTGGAAGAAGGATTGGATGTAAGGGATGTTCTCCATCGCTGAAATAGAGGGGACCTCATGCCTAGGACCTGAGAAGGTCCTGTAGTAGCTGAGACTGTACCAGGACGATGGAGACCTCGGTCTTATAACTTCAAGGGAACAAATTTTGTGAGCTAATCAATGGGTGTTATTTTAAGCCACTAAATTTGTGCTTATTTGTTTTGCAAAAATAGAAAATGAATACAGGTGCTCTGTCCCTAATATGTTGAACTAGCTGCTCCTTTGCTTATTTTATTTTTAAAAATTGAGATAAAATTACAATCCATTGAAACGCATACATGGACTTCCCTGGTGGTCCAGTGGTTAAGACTCCATGCTCCCAATGTAGGGAGCCTGGGTTCAATCCCTTGTCAGGGAACTAGATCCCACATGCATGCCACAAATAAGAAGTCCAAATGCTGCAACGAAGACCCCTCATGCCACAACTAAGACCCGGCACAGCCAAATAAATAAATAAATATTTTTAAACAGATATCATTATTAAAAAAAGAAAAGAAAAGCATACAGGTCTTAAGTGTACAGTTTGATTTTTGGTAACTGTACACACCCATGTGACCACCACCTGAATTGAGATGTAGAATATTTCCATCAGCCCCAAAAGCCCCCGTGTGCCTTTTTATAGTTAATTCCACCCCCTATAGTGAGTTCTAACACCATAAATTAATATTGTTTATTCTTGAACTTCATTAAGATGGTATCATACAGTATGTGCTCCTTTGTGTCTGGCTTCTTTGCATAGCATAATGCTTTAGACACTCAGTAGTTTGTGCCCTTTTTTATTGTTATTTAGTATTCCATTGTATGGATATACCACAGTCTGGCTAGCCATGCACATGTTGATGGGTATTTGGGTTATTTCTACTTTGGGGCTATTATGAATAATGCTGCTATGAACATTCATGTATGACTCTGTGTGGTTATCTATTTTCATTTCTTTTAGTTAAATACCTAGGTGTGGGATTGCTGGACTGTATAAATACTTTTAACTTTATAAAAAAATGTCAAACTCTTTTCCAGAGTGGTTGTGCCATTTTATATTTCTACCAACAATATGTAAGAATATTGGTTGTTTCCCATCCTCACAACACTTAGTATCATTAGCCTTTTAAAGTTGACCTGTTTGGGACTTCCCTGGTGGTGCAGTGGATAAGACTCCGCACTCCCAATGCACAGGGCCTGGGTTCAATCCCTGGTCAGGGAACTAGATCCCACATGCATGCCGCAACTAAGAGTTTGCATGCTGCAACTAGGAGTTCGCATGCCACAACTAAGAGTTCACGTGCCACAGCTAAGGAGCCTGAGAACTGCAACTAAGACCCGGTGCAACCAAATAAGTAAAAAAATATTTTTTAAAAAAACAAAATAAAGTTGAGCTGTTTGGACTCACAGACATAGAGAAGAAACTTGTGGCCGCCAGGCCAGGAGCAGGAGGGTGGTGGACTGGGAGTTTGGGATTAGTAGATGCAAATTCTTACAAATAGAATGAATAAACAAGGTCCTACTGTATAGCTCAGGGAATTACAGTCAATATCCTGAGATAAACCATAATGAAAAAGAACATAAAAAGAATTTATATATATGTATAACTGAATCACTTTGCTGTATAGCAGAAATTAACACGACATTGTAAATCAACCACACTTCAATTAAAAAAAAAAGTTTAGCTGTTTGCCAGAAATTTCTTTTGCGTACTTCTCTCTGCCTGCAAAATAATTATTCATCCTCACATCCATCTCCTGCAATGCTTTCCCAACTCAAGAGTTTTCAACCCTATGCTTTTTTTCTCTTGCTTAACTGTATTAGTTAAGTTAAATTAAAACTAAATTTTTATTGAATGTGTCTTTATATTCTATAGTGCTTTACAATTTTCAAAAGTTTAACACACATGATTTCATTTAATCCCATAATAACATTTTCATTTTTTACCCTCTACCTCTATATTGCCCCTCCCCTTTCCTCTCCCCATCGGTAACCACTAGTTTGTTCTTTATATCTGTGAATCTGCTTCTTTTTTGTTTTATTCACTAGTTTGTTGTATTTTTTAGATTCCACATATAAGTGATATACAGTATTTGTCTTTCTCTGTCTGACTTATTTCACTTAGCACAAAGCCTTCCAAGTCCTTCCATGTTACTGCAAACAGCAAAATTTTCATTCTTTTTTATGGTTGAATAATATTCCTCTGTGTGTGTGTGTGTGTGTGTGTGTGTGTGTGTGACTTCTTTATCCATTCATCTGTTGATGGACACTTAGGATGCTTCCATACCTTGGGAGTTGTAAATAATGCTGCTTTGAACATTGGGCTACATGTATCTTTTCAAGTTGGTGTTTTTGTGGGGGGTTTTTTAGATATATATCCAGCAGTGAAGTTGTTGGCTTATATGGTAATTCTATTTTTAGATTTTGAGGAAGATTTGTACTGTTTCCCACAGTGGTTTCACTAATTTACATTCCCACCAACAGTGTAGGAGGGTTTCCTTTTCTCCATATCCTTGCCAACATTTGTTTTTTGTGTTCTTTTTGATGATAGCCATTCTGACAGGTGTAAGGTGACATCTCATTGTGGTTGTTTTTTTAATTGTGGTATAAATTTAACAATGTTGTTGGATATTAATCTGTCTGTTGCTTCGTTTGCAAATATTTTCTCCCATTCTGAAGGTTGTCTTTTCGTCTTGTGTATGGTTTGCTTTGCTTTGCAAAAGTTTTAAGTTTAATTAGATCCCATTTGTTTATTTTTGCTTTTATTTTCATTAATCTAGGGGGTGGGTCAAAAGAGATCTTGCTGTGATTTATGTCAAAAAGTGTTTTTCCTATGTTTTCCTCTAAGAGTTTTAATAGTGTCCAGTCTTACATTTAGATATTTAATCCATTTTGAGTTTATTTTTATGTATGGTGTTAGGGAGTGTTCCAATTTCATTCTTTTTCATGTAGCTGTCCAGTTTTCCTAGCACCACTTTTTGAAGAGACTGTCTCTTCTCCATTGTATGTTCTTGACTCCTTTTTCATAGATTATTTGACCATAGGTGTGTAGGTTTATCTCTGGGCTTTCCATCCTGTTCCTTTGATCTATATTTCTGTTTTTGTGCCAGTACCATACTGTCTTGATTACTTTAGCCTTGTAGTATTGTCTAAAGTCAGGGAGCCTGATTCCTCCAGGTCCATTTTTCTTTCTCAAGATTGCTTTGGCTATTTGGGGTCTTTTGTGTCTCCATACAAATTTTAAGATTTTTTTTGTTCTTGTTCTGTGAAAAATGCCATTGATAATTTGATAGGAATTGCACTGAATCTGTAGATTGCTTTGGGTAGTATAGTTACTTTCACAATATTGATTATTCCAATCCAAGAGCATGGTATATCTCTCCACCTGTTCATTTCGTCTTTGATTTCTTTCATCAGTGTCTTATAGTTTTCTGAGTACAGGTCTTTTGCCTCCTTGGGTAGGTTTATTCCTAGGTATTTTATTCTTTTTATTGCAGTGGTGAATGGGATTGTTTCCTTAATCTTTCTGATCTTTAGTTGTTAGTGTATAGGAATGCAACAGATTTCTGTGCATTAATTTTGTATCCTGCAACTTTACCAAATTCATTGATTAGCTCTAGTAGATTTCTGGTGGCATCTTTAGGATTTTTCTATGTATAGTAGTATCATGTCATCTGCAAACAATGACAGCTTTCCTTCTTCTTTTCCAATTTGGATTTCTTTTATTTCTTTTTCTTCTCTGATTGCCATGGCTAGGACTCCAAAACTATGCTGAATTCATTGTGGTTTTTATTTGCGTTTCTCTGATGATTAGCCATGTTGAGCATCTTTTCATATGCCTTTTGGCCATCTGCATTTCCGTTTTGGAAAGATGTCTATTCAGTTCTTCTGCCCATTTTTTAATTGTGTTGTTTGTTTTGTTTTGTTTTGTTTTTTTTTTATTTTTTTGGGGGTACACCAAGTTCAATCATCTGTTTTTATACACATATCCCCGTATTCCCTCCCTTCCTTGACTCCCCCTCCTCGAGTCCCCCCCACCCTCCCTGCCCCAGTCCTCTAAGGCATCTTCCATCCTCAAGTTGGACTCCCTTTGTTATACAACAACTTCCCACTGACTATCTATTTTACAGTTGGTAGTATATATATGTCTGTGCTACTCTCTCACTTCGTCTCAGCTTCCCCTTCACCCCCCGCCCCCCCCCCATACCTCGAGTTCTCCAGTCCATTCTCTGTATCTGCATCCTTGTTCTTGTCACTGAGTTCATCAGTACCAGTTTTAGATTCCGTATATGTGAGTTAGCATACAATATTTGTCCTTCTCTTTCTGACTTACTTCACTCTGTATGACAGATTGTTCTATCCACCTCATTACATATAGCTCCATCTCATCCCTTTTTATAGCTGAGTAATATTCCATTGTGTATATATGCCACATCTTCTTTATCCATTCATTTGTTGATGGGCATTTAGGTTGCTTCCAAGTCCTGGCTATTGTAAATAGTGCTGCAATAAACATTATGGTACAAGTTTCTTTTGGGATTATGGTTTTCTTTGGGTATATGCCCAGGAGTGGGATTACTGGATCATATGGAAGTTCTATTTGTAGTTTTCTAAGGAACCTCCAAATTGTTTTCCATAGTGGCTGTACCAACTTACATTCCCACCAACAGTGCAGGAGAGTTCCCTTCTCTCCACACCCTCTCCAACATTTGTGGTTTCCAGATTTTGTGATGATGGCCATTCTGATAGGTGTCAGGTGATACCTCATTGTGGCTTTGACTTGCATTTCTCTGATGATTAGTGATGTTGAGCATCTTTTCATGTGTGTGTTGGCCATCTGTATGTCTTCTTTGGAGAAATGTCTATTTAGGTCTTCTGCCCATTTGTGGATTGGGTTATTTGCTTTTTTGGTATTAAGCTTCATGAGCTGCTTGTATATTTTGGAGGTTAATCCTTTGTCCGTTGTTTCATAGGCAATTATTTTTTCCCATTCTGAGGGTTGCCTTTTAGTCTTGTTTATGGTTTCTTTTGCTGTGCAAAAGCTTTTAAGTTTCATGAGGTCCCATTTGTTTATTCTTGATTTTATTTCCATGATTCTAGGAGGTGGGTCCAAAAGGATCTTGCTTTGATGCATGTCATAGAGTGTTCTGCCTATGTTTTCCTCTAGGAGTTTTATAGTGTCTGGCCTTATATGTAGGTCTTTAATCCATTTTGAGTTTCTTTTTGTGTATGGTGTTAGGAAGTGTTCTAATTTCATTCTTTCACATGTTGCTGTCCAATTTTGCCAGCACCACTTCTTGAAGAGGCTGTCTTTTTTCCATTGTATACTCGTGCCTCCTTTGTCAAAGATAAGGTGCCCATATGTGTTTGGGCTTACTTCTGAGTTCTCTATTCTATTCCATTGATCTTCCTTTCTATTTTTGTGCCAGTACCATACTGTCTTGATCACTATGGCCTTGTAGTATAGTTTGAAGTCAGGAAGCCTGATTCCACCAACTCCATTTTTCCTTCTCAAGATTGCTTTGGCTATTCGGGGTCTTTTGTGTTTCCATACAAATCGTAAGATTTCTTGCTCTAGTTCTGTGAAAAATGCCATTGGTAATTTGATCGGGATTGCATTGAATCTGTAAATTGCTTTGGGTAGTACAGTCATTTTCACAATGTTGATTCTTCCAATCCAGGAACATGGTATGTCCCTCCATCTGTTTGTGTCATCTTTGATTTCTTTCATCAATGTCTTAAAGTTTTCTGCATACAGATCTTTTGCCTCCTTAGGCAGGTTTATTCCTAGGTATTTTATTCTTTTTGTTGCAATGGTGAATGGGAGAGTTTCCTTAATTTCTCTTTCTGCTCTTCCGTTGTTAGTGTATAGGAATGCAAGAAATTTCTGTGCATTAATTTTGTATCCTGCTACTTTACTGAACTCATCAATTAATGCTAGCAGTTTTCTGGTAGAGTCTTTAGGGTTTTCTATATATAATATCATGTCATCTGCAAAGAGAGACAATTTTACTTCTTCTTTTCCAATTTGGATTCCTTTGATTTCTTTTTCTTCTCTGATTGCTGTGGCTAAAACTTCCAAAACTATGTTGAATAGTAGTGGGGAGAGTGGACACCCTTGTCTTGTTCCTGTTCTTAGAGGGAATTCTTCCAGTTTTTCCCCATTGAGAATGATGTTGGCTTTTGGTTTGTCATATATGGCTTTTATTATGTTGAGGTAATTTCCTTCTATGCCCATTTTCTGGAGAGCTTTTATCATAAATGGATGTTGAACTTTGTCAAAAGCTTTTTCTGCATCTATTGACATGATCATATGGTTTTTATCCTTCAATTTGTTGATATGATGTATCAAGTTGATTGATTTGCGTATATTGAAGAATCCTTGCATTGTTGTTTGTTATTTTTTTTTGATGTTGAGTTGTATGAGCTCTTTATATATGTTGGATGTTAATACTTTATCAGTTATATCATTTGCAAATATTTTTTTCCATTCAGTAGGATGTCTTTTCATTTTGTCGATGGTTTCCTTTGCTATGCACAAGCTTTTAAGTTTAATTAGGTCACATTTGTTTATTTTTGCTTTTGCTTCCTTTGCTTTAGGACACAGATCCAAAAAAAATTGCTGTGATTTATGTCAAAGAGTGTTCTGCCTACATTTTCCTCTAGGAGTTTTATAGTATCCAGTCTTACATTTAGGTCTTTAATCCATTTTGAGTTTATTTTTGTATATCAATCACATTTTGTATGTTTTAGGTTTCCTAACATAAAATACATGTGAGAATTACCTGGGAGTTTTTCAAGTATAAAGCCCAAGTCTCACTCTAGACATACTGTATCAGCTTCTTTAGTGATGGTTTATAGGATTATGTATGTTGAAAATATTCCTTAGGTAATTCTAATTTATACTCCTAGCGAAAAACCGCTGCTTTTAGACTTAAGTCCTATCTCTTATAGCAGAGGTTCTCCATCCTGATTCCACATTAAAAGTATCTTGGAAACTTAAAAAATTACCAGTGCCTGGGTTCCACCCCACACCAATTAAATAGAATCTGTGGGTGGGGTCTGAATACTAGTTGTTTTAAAATTTTTGCCAGTCATTTAATGTGTAGTCATATTTCCCATTGGATTTCTTCCTCTCTTTTCTTGAGGCATTTTCCATTTCTATCTTTGTATTACAATTTTTTATGTCTTATCTCTTGTCTCCTGCTTTATAGTCCCTGGAGCAGGGACCCTGCGTTTCTCATTTCTGTATATTTCATGGAGTTTCACATTGAGACCTGTAGCACAGTAGGTGCTTCATAAGGGTTTCATGAACACATAAACTGGTCATCAGGAAAAGAGTCTCAGTCACATGTTGGTTGTGTCCTGAATCTGAAGTTTACACTTTAATGCTATAGGGTCCTCATCCTCCCCATTGTTGGAATTGTTGCTTGTGATGACTGGTGTAGGTAACTGCTCTGTGAGATAACAGAAAGGACTCTGCCCTGTTTGGTGTTGGATTTCGGGCATATTATTGAAACTAAGGATTCTATGTGTGTACGGGGTAGAGGAGCAGGAATAGATAAGGAGATAGATCTAATTAGAATGGAGGAATTACACTGGGAAAGAAAGAAATATTAGTAAAGAGGAAGAAATTTGAACTTTTCCAATAGGCCAGAGGAGGCCACTGTAGGCTCTTGCATAAGTGAACAAGTTTTTAGGATGGTTAACGAGGCAGGGGTGTGTAAGGATGATATCAGCAGAGACCAAAGACCAGAATTCAAACAATACTTCCAGCAGAGGTGTTGAGGGCCTGGGTTATGTAGGTATATGGGAATGGAGAGAACCACATAACTGAGAGAAGTTTAAAAAGAATCAACAGGCTTTGACAATGTATCGAATATGGGAAACAAAAGAACAAGGGCTGAAGAATAAGTGGGGTCATTGAGAGAAATGAGTGAGCTGTGGGGGAAAGCCAGTTCAGATGGGGAATAATTTCAGAAGGTATTTGGATGTGAGTGTCATGAGTTCTGGGAAGTAGTAGGGGCTAGATATATAGATGGAGCCACCTGCGGAGAGGTCATGGAAGCTGTGGAAAGAGGGTGGTGTGGAGCAAGACAAGCAGGTCTGAGTAGGAAATGTGATGTGGGGGGTGCAATGCACAGGTGGGGCTGGTAGGAGGAGAATGTCCAGAAGGAGAAAGTTCTCTGTGGCCCGGATGCTGTAAAAGTGAACAACATGAGGACAGTGAAAGTACCTTTGAATTGGCCAAGAGATGGGTACTGACTTTCTGCTGCTTCCAGCAGTCTGGGGAACGGAGGCACCGCTGCAGAGGCCAGGAGAAATCAGGGAATGAGGAAGGAGAAAGACAGCACACGTTTCAATTGCTTGGTAGTGAAGGGAATGAGATAACAGGCTAATACTTGGTGGAATTAATAAATGAAGGTTATCCAGGTTAGAAGAGCTCTGACCCCTGAGGGGCAGGAAAAGGGAACAGGGTACAAGGAGGAGGGAGGGTGCTAGAGCTTTCTATACGCCTGAACCTGTGGAGACTGTTGGAGTGAAAGCTGTATTCCTGCATCTGATTCACTGGAGCCATCTGTGTGGGAAGTGTGATTTGTCCCTAGCAAAGAGGCCAGGAGATCTTTTACTCATGAAACCATCTTCTTTCCCAGAGGAAGACAGGCAGTTTCTTCCAGGCCAGTTGGAGCTGTGGCCTGTTGCTGCAGATAGGCTCACTTTGTTAGCAGGTGTGCAAATGAATGTAGCAAATTCTCGATTATTATATCAGATACCCGTGGACTTAGAAACAGGCTCACTCAGACTCCCAGTTAGGCAAAATCTGTTTCTTCTGCCTGTAAAGAAGACATTGTAGAAAATAGTGCCAACTGTGAGGCAGCATGTTGATGTCTGAGATGTGATTTTTATCGTAAATATAGAGCAAATTTTACAAATAATTCAGAAGTGGCTTTAGCTGGGCAAAATTAAATTACACCGAATAGCATGGATGGTGGGAGGTATATACAGTCTGTGTCAGGGTTAGAAAACCCTGAAAGAGGTACCTGAGTACGGAGAACTCCCAACCCCCCCTCTTTGAGGGGGCCAGTTCCACACAGCATGAGATCAGGTAATGAATATGGAATAAAAGCTTTCTCTCAACAGCCCCAAGGAGATTCCATCTGTGCAGAAGGCAGCTGGGTGGGAAGTAGACGTGCCTCTCCTTCTCCTGCCCTTCCTTTTTATGCTGACACTTTGGGTCTCATAGACCCCATGGGAGAAAACAAACTTCAGAGGTTATTCAGGAAGCCAAGGGCTGAGTTATAATTCTCCCCTTGTCTCCTAAGGAGCATCCGCACCAGTGCAGCTTTCTAGGCTGTAAACAATGGCAACAGCGTGGGTGGTTGTGTTCCCTTCAGGGCGCTCCTGCTTCTCAAGGACAAAACACACCTTAGCAGAGGCCAAGGTTTCCTGAGAAGGTGAGTGGGGCAGATGGAACATGCACAGGCAGAAACACGGAATGCAGTGGTGCTGATGATTGGTCTGAGATGCCTAGAAACTGAGTGAGATCCATTTCTGGCCATGAATGTAGAAAACTGCTTCTTCTTCTTTTCTATGTGGAACCTCTGACATAAAAGGCTTGAAGAGGTCCTTGACAGAGGGACTTGAGAGGTTTTGGTGGCTTCTTTCACCCAAGGCAGTCAGATTGGCTTATACAGGAAATTAAACATAACCCCTTTCTCATCAAAATGGCAGAATATCTCAAAAGGAAGGGGAAAAACTCAGTACCACAAATTGTGCATTTTTTAATGATTATTTAGATAATCTCTGAAGGGTAGCTTTCTGATTCCTTTCCCAAGTCCCAGCAATTGTCTCAGTTAAGAGTTGATTGCCGGAAGAGTCAAGATGGCAGAGTAGGAGGACGTGCGCTCACTCCCTCTTGCAAGAGCACCGGAATTACAACTAACTGCTGAACAACCATCGACAGAAAGACACTGGAACTCACCAAAAAAACTCACCTCACATCCAGAGACAAAGGAGAAGCCGCAACGAGATGGTAGGAGGGGTGCAATCGCGTTAAAATCAGATCCCATAAATGCTGGGTGGGTGACTCACAAGCTGGAGAACAGTTATACCGCAGAAGTCCTGAGGGTTCTGAGCCCCACATCAGGCTTCCTAAACTGGCGGTCCAGCAACGGGAGGAGGAATCCCCAGAGAATCAGACTTTGAAAGCCAGTGGGATTTGATTGCAGGACTTCCACAGGACTGGGGGAAACGGAGACTCCACTCTTGGAGGGCACACAAAAATGTGTGCTCACCAGGACCCAGGGGGAAGGAGCAGTGACCCCATAGGAGACTGAACCAGACCTACCTGCTGGTGTTGGTGGGTTGCCTGCAAAGGTGGGGGGCAGCTGTGGCTCACTGAGGAGACAGGGGCACTGGCAGCAGGGGTTCTGAAAAGTGCTCATTGGCGTGAGCCCTTCCAGAGTCCACCATTAGCTCCACCAAAGAGCCTGTAAGCTCCAGTGCCGGCTCACCTCAGGCCAAACGACCACCAGGATGGGAACACAGCCCCACCCATTAGCAGGCAAGCAGATTAAAGTGTCACTGAGCTCCACCCACCCAGCCCAACCCACCATCAGTCCCTCCCATCAGGAAGCACCCACCAGCCTCCTAGACAGCTTCCTCCACAAGAGGGCAGACAGCAGAATCAAGCAGTATCAGCGCTATTTCATCTTGTGGAACTGAAAATCACAGCCACTGAAAGACAGAGAAAATGAAAAGGCAAAAGACTTTGTACCAGATGAAGGGACAAGATAAAACACCAGAAAAACAACTAAATGAAGAGGAGATAGGCACTCTTCCAGAAAAAGAATTCAGAATGATGATGGTGAAGATGATCCAGGACTTTGAAAAAAGATTGGATGCAAAGATCGAAAAGTTGCAAGAAAAGTTTACCAAAGACCTAGAAGAATTAAAGAACAAACAAACAGAGATATGCAACACAATAAGTGAAATGAAAAATACACTAGAAGGAACTAATAGCAGATTAATTGAGGCAGAAGGACAAATAAGTGACCTGAAAGACAGAATGGTGATAATCACTGATGCGGAAAAGAATAAAGAAAAAAGAATGAAAAGAACTGAAGACAGCCTAAGAGACCTCTGGGACAATGTTAAACACACCAACATTTGCATTATAGGGGTCCCAGAAGGAGAAGAGAGAGAGAAAGGATCCGAGAAAATACTGGAAGAGATTATACTTGAAAACTTCCCTAACATGGGAAAGGAAATAGCTACCCAAGTCCAGGAAGTGCAGAGAGTCCCAGGCAGGATAAACCCGAGGAGAAACACGCCAAGACATATAGTAGTCAAATTGACAAAAATGAAAGGCAGAGAAAAGTTATTAAAAGCAACAAGGGAAAAACGACAAATAACATACAAGGGAACTCCCATCAGGTTAACAGCTGATTTCTCAGAAGAAACTCTACAAGCCAGAAGGGAGTGGCATGATATATTTAGAGGACTGGGGTGGGGAGGGTGGGGGGGACTCGAGGGGGGGGAAGTCAAGGAAGGGAGGGAATACGGGGATATGTGTATAAAAAAAGATGATTGAACTTGTTGTGCCCCCCCAAAAATAATAAATAAATAAATAAAATAAAAATAAAAAAAATAAAGTGATGACCGAGAAGAACCTACAACCAAGAATACTCTACCCAGCAAGGATCCCATTACAGACAAGCAACAGCTAAGAGAATTCAGCACCACCAAACCAGCCCTCCAACAAATGCTAAAGGAACTTCTCTAAGCGGGAAACATAAGAGGAGAAAAGGACCTACAAAAGCAAACCCAAAACAATTAAGAAAATGGTAATAGGAACATACATATCGATAATCACCTTGAATGTAAATGGACTAAACGCACCAACCAAAAGACACAGACTGGCTGAATGGATACAAAAACAAGACCCATATATATGCTGTCTACAAGAGACCCACTTCAGACCTAGGGACACATACAGACTGAAAGTGAGGGGATGGAAAAAGATACTCCATGCAAATGGAAATCAAAAGAAAGCTGGAGTACTGATACTCATATCAGATAAAATAGACTTTAAAATAAAAATGTTACAAGAAACAAGAAAGGACACTACATAAAGATTGAGGGATCCATCCAAGAAGAGGAGATAACAATTATAAATATATATGCACCCAATATAGGAACACCTCAATACATAAGGCAAATGCTAACAACTATGAAAGAGGAAATCGACAGTACCACAATCATAGTGGGGGACTTTAACACCCCACTTACACCAATGGACAGATCATCCAGACAGAAAATTAATAAGGAAACACAAGCTTTAAATGACACAATAAATCAGCTGGATTTAATAGATATCTATAGGACAGTACATCCAAAAACAGCAGATTACACATTCTTCTCAAGTGCACATGGGACATTCTCCAGGATAGATCACATTTTGGGTCATAAATCAAGCCTTGGTAAATTCAAGAAAATTGAAATTGTATCAAGCATCTTTTCTGACCACAACGCTATGAGATTAGAAATCAATTACAGGAAAAGAAACTGTAAAAAACACAAACACATGGAGGCTAAACAATACACTACTAAATAACCAAGAGATCACTGAAGAAATCAAAGAGGAAATCAAAAAATACCTAGAGACAAATGACAATGAAAACACAATGACCCAAAACCTATGGGATGCAGCAAAGGCAGTTCTAAGAGGGAAGTTTATAGCAATACAATCCTGCCTCAAGAAACAAGAAACATCCCAAATAAACAATCTAACCTTACACCTAAAGAAAGTAGAGAAAGAAGAGCAAACAAAACCCAAAGTGAGTAGACAGAGAGAAATCATAAAGATCAGAGCAGAAATAAATGAAACAGAGACAAAGAAAACAATAGCAAAAATCAATAAAACTAAAAGCTGGTTCTTTGAGAAGATAAATAAAATTGATAAACCTCTAGCAAGACTCATCAAGAAAAAGAGGGAGAGGACTCAAATCAATAAAATTAGAAATGAAACAGGAGAAGTTACAACGGACACCACAGAAATAAAAAGCACCATAAGAGATTACTACAAGCAACTATATGCCAATAAAATGGACAACCTGGATGAAATGGACAGATTCTTAGAAAAGTATAACCTTCCAAGACTGAATCAGGAAGAAATAGAAAATATGAACAGACCAATCATGAGTAATGAAATTGAAACTGTGATTAAAAATCTCCCAACAAACAAAAGTCTAGGACCAGATGGATTCACAAGTGAATTTTATCAAACATTTCGAGAAGAGCTAACACCCATCCTTCTCAAACTCTTCCAAAACATTGCAGAGGAAGGAACAATCCCAAACTCATTTTATGAAGCCACCATCACCCTGATACCAAAACCAAACAAAGATACTACAAAAAAAGAAAACTATAGACCAATATCACTGATGAATTTAGATGCAAAAATCCTCAACAAAATACTAGCCAACAGAATCCAACAACACATTAAAAGGATCATTCACCATGATCAAGTGGGGTTTATCCGTGGAATGCAAGGATTCTTCAATATACCCAAATCAATCAATGTGATACACCACATTAACAAACTGAAGGATAAAAACCACATGATCATCTCAATAGATGCAGAAAAAGCTTTTGACAAAATTCAACACCCATTTATGATAAAAACTCTCCAGAAGGTGGGCATAGAGGGAACTTACCTCAACATAATAAAGGCCATATATGACAAACCCACAGCAAACATCACTCTCAATGGTGAAAAACTGCAAGCATTCCCTTTAAGATCAGGAACAAGACAAGGATGTCCACTCTCGCCACTACTATTCAACATAGTTTTGGAAGTCCTTGCCACAGCAATCAGAGAAGAAAAAGAAATCAAAGGAATCCAAATTGGAAAAGAAGAAGTCAAACTGTCACTGTTTGCAGATGACATGATACTATACATAGAAAATCCTAAAGATGCCACCAGAAAACTACTCGAGCTAATCAATGAATTTGGTAAAGTTGCAGGATACAAAATTAACACACAGAAATCTCTTGCATTTCTATACACCAACAATGAAAGATCAGAAAGAGAAATTAAGGAAACAATCCCATTCACCATTGCAACAAAAAGAATAAAATACCTAGGAATAAACCTAACCAAGGAGGTAAAAGACCTGTACTCAAAACTATAAGACACTAATGAAAGAAATCAAAGAAGACAGAAATAGATGGAGGGACATACCATGTTCTTGGATTGGAAGAATCGGCATTGTGAAAATGACTATACTACCGAAAGCAATTTACAGATTCAATGCAATCCCCATCAAATTACCAATGGCATTTTTCACAGAACTAGAACAAGAAATTTTACAATTTGTATGGAAACGCAAAAGATCCCGAATAGCCAAAGCAATCTTGAGAAGGAAAGACGGAGTTGGGGCAATCAGGCTTCCTGACTTCAGGCTATACTACAAGGCTACAGTGATCAAGACAGTATGGTCCTGGCACAACAACAGAAATATAGATCAATGGAACAGGATAGAAAGCCCAGAGATAAACTATGGTCAACTAATCTATGACAAAGGAGGCAAGGATATACAATGGAGAAAAGGCAGCCTCTTCAATAAGTGGTGCTGGGAAAACTGGACAGCTACGTGTAAAAGAATGAAATTAGAACACTTCCTAACACCATACACAAAAATAAACTCAAAATGGATAAAAGACCTAAATGTAAGGCCAGACACTATAAAACTCCTGGAGGAAAACATAGGAAGAACACTCTTCAATGTAAATAACAGCAAGATCTTTTTTGATCCACCCCCTAGAATAATGGAAATAAAAACAAAAATAAATAAGTGGGACCTAATGAAACTTCAAAGCTTCCGCACAGCAAAGGAAACTATAAGCAAGACGAAAAGACAACCCTCAGAATGGGAAAAAATATTTGCAAACGAATCAACAGACAAAGGATTAATCTCCAAAATATATAAACAGTTCATCCAGCTCAATATCAAAAAAATAAACCCAATAAAAAAATGGGCAGAAGACCTAAATAGGCATTTCTCCAAAGGAGACATACGGATGGCCAAGAGGCACATGAAAAGCTGCTCAAAATCACTAATTATTAGAGAAATGCAAATCAAAACGACAATGAGGTATCACCTCACACCGGTTAGAATGGGCATCATGAAAAAATCTACAAACAGAAAATGCTGGAGAGGGTGTGGAGAAAAAGGAACCCTCTTGCATTGCTGGTGGGAATGTAAATTGATACAGCCACTATGGAAAACAGTATGGAGGTTCCTTGCCAAATTAAAAATAGAACTACCATATGACCCAGCAATCCCACTACTGGGAATATACCCAGAGAACACCATAATTCAAAAAGACACATGCACTCCAATGTTCTTTGCAGCACTATTTACAATAGCCAGGACATGGAAGCAACCTAAATGTCCATCAACAGATGAATGGATAAAGAAGATGTGGTACATACATACAATGGAATATTACGCAGCTGTAAAAAGCAATGAAACTGGGACATTTGTAGAGACATGGATGGACCTAGAGACTGTCATACAGAGTGAAGTGAGTCAGAAAGAGAAAAACAAATATTGTATATTAACACATATACGTGGACTATAGAAAAATGGTACAGATCAACCGGTTTGCAAGGCAGAAATAGAGACACAAATATAGAGAACAAACATATGGACACCAAGTGGGGCAAGCAGGGAGGGTTGGGGGGGGGGGTGAATTGGGAGATTGGGATACCAAATTGTACACTCTAAATATATGCAGTTTATTGTAAAAAATAAAAAAATAAAAAGGTAAAAAAAAAAAAGAGTTGATTGTCCCATAAAGCAGTAACTCCTTCCTTTGTGGGCATTTCCTGGGATAAGGCCCATAAAGTTATTATAGTTGCATTTTTTTGTATTTTTTATTAAGAGTTGATCTTGCCAAGTAGTTTTCTAGTTGCTTGTAGTAGGTTCTCTTAAGAAAAGTTTTCCAGAGGGCCTCGGTGGTATTCTAGGTAAGCAGCAAGGTGTTTAGGCCCTGGTCTTGCAGGTAGACAATCCTGACAGTAGAAAAAGATATAGAATTTGCAGTCCTAAATTGATTATATATGTATTTTCTTGTGGATGTTGGGTTCATATTAGACTTTGAAGAGCTAAGAGAAGCTATTTCGTTTCCTTTTTTCTCTTTTCTGGCACATGCATAAGGACATAACTCTCAAGATTGTGGCAACTTCAAGTTATATACTCCAGTAGGACAGGACTGAGGTGGGAAGGAATGAGTGTGCTCTGAATACACAAACTTAAACCAGTCTAGGTCAGCAAATGGGGAGGGGCGGAGGTTCTGGCAACTGTCTCCCAACATCTGCTTTGCCAAATTTCAGTGACAAGGAAGCTTGAGTTTCCTACAGACCTCCACCTGGATGTACCTTTTCATCTACTGACACTGAAGGAGGAAGGGGCTGTGACCAGGCAACCAGGATGTGCCTCATTAGGGGGTTGAGGTGGGGGGCAGGGAAGACATGATTCCCATTTTCCCTGAGGGCAAAGGGATCTCCTAAGGATGGGAATAAGTCAGCAGTGCCGCGAGCAGGACAGTTTGCGTTACTTTTTTTTTTTTTAATTTCTCAATAAAATTTCTCCAACAGTTTCTCTGGCTGTTGGGGATGGGGAGGCTGAGATTGGTTTCTTTGATTCCTGGGCATTGAAGTTCTGGGAAGAATATGCGATTTCAACAATCTGAAAGGCACGAACAGCAGTCATTTAAATCAGTGTCAGAGGCCAGGCCCTCACCTTGTCCAGTGTGATTCAGCATCACATGCTTTCACCACTTTGAAACTTTTAGCTTCAGAGAAGGGCTTTTATTACGCATTTTCTCTGCTTGCTGACATCCTGTTGAATGATCATTAGATAAATTATGGAATTCTACAATGTAATACAATGATACAGCAATGAGAATAAATGAACCACAAAGACACACAATGAAATGGATGAGTATCATAAAACAATTTTGAGTGACAGAAGCCAAACACAGGTAAGGACACACTGTGTCTTTCCTTTATGTAAGAGCATAATCAGGGAAGATGATCTAGTGCATTGGAAGTGAGGATAGTGCTTACTCTGTGAAAGGAAGTAACTGAAGGTCTTCTTTTGGTGGGGGGGATGATGTTTTATTTGTTGATTTGGGTGCTGCTTACATGGGTTGTTCAACTCTTGAAAATTCATAGATTGTTAAAATATGATTTAAGCACTTTTAAGTATATATGTGTATTCTGTTGAAGGTTAAGATGAGAAAATTCAGTAAAATTAATAGACAGTAAAGGAACTAAGACCTCAGACTCATTGGAATGGAAATGATCATTTGACAGTAAGAGCAGGGTCAGATTGGAGGCAGAGGAAGGAAAATGATCTAGTGCCTTCCTTGAGCTGGGCATTGTGCTGGGTCCTTTACCTTTGTCATGTCATTTAATTCCTTGAAACTCTCTTTGAAGTAGGCAGCATGCCCATTTTACAGAGGACAAAGCTGAGGAAGTTACTTGCTCAAGGACACAGCTAAGATTCAAACACAGAATGGGGATATTTCCAAAGTCAACATTCTCACATGAGTTAGACCCATGGGAATGATTAAGCAATACTTCTTTGTTTGTTGCTGAAGTGAGGAACTTTGACCCAAACTTGATCTCATATTTGTGTCTTCAAGAATAACCCATTCTCTGCAAAGAAAACATACAGATGGCCAATAGACACAAGAAAAGAAGCTCATCGTCGCTAATTATTACAGAAATGCAAATCAAAGCGACAGTGAAGTACCACCTTACACTAGTCAGAATTGCCATCATTAAAAATTCTACAAATAGCAATGCTGGAGGGAGTGTGGAGAAAAGGGAATCCTCCTACACTGTTGGTGGGAATGTAAATTGGTGCAGCTGCTGTGGAAAACAATATGGAGTTTCCTCGAAACTAAAAATAGAGAGTTGCCATGTGTTCCAGCAATCCCACTCCTGGGCATATATCCAGATAAAACTATAATTCAAAAAGATACATGCACCCCTATGTTCATAGCAGCACTATTTACAATAACCAACACATGGAAGCAACCTAAATGTCCATTAACAGATGAATAGATAAAAGTGATGTGGTATATATATAAAATGGGATACTACTCAGCCACGACAAATGAAATAAAGCCATTTGTAGCAACATGAATGGATGTAGAGATTATCATACTAAGTGAAGTAAGTCAGACAAAGACAAATACCATATGATATCACTTATACTTGCACTCTATAACACAAAAAGAACTTATCTATGAAACAGAAACAGACTCACAGTCATAGAGAACAGACTTGTGGTTGCCAAGGGGGGAGAGGGTTGGAGAAGGGAAGGATTGGGAATTTGGGATTAGCAGATGCAATCTACTGTATATAGGATGGATAAAAAACAAGGCCCAACTGGGGCTTCCTAGGTGGCACAGTGGTTAAGAATCCACCTGCCAATGCAGGGGACACAAGTTCGATCCCTGCACCAGGAAGATCCCACATGCCACAGAGCAACTAAGCCCATGCTCCACAACTATTGAGCCTGTGTTTTACAGCCCGTGAGCCACAACTATTGAGCCCGTGAGCCACAACTATTTAGCCCATGTGCCACAACTACTGAAGCCCATGCGCCTAGAGATCGTGCTCCGCAACAAGAGAAGCCACGGCAATGAGGATCCCGTGCACCACAATGAAGAGTAGCCCCCACTAACCGAAACTAAAGAAAGCCCGCACACAGCAAAAAAAAAAAAAAAAAGCAAGGTCCTACTGTATAGCACAGGGAGCTATATTCAATATCCTGTAATAAACCATAATGGAAAAGAATATAAAAAAATAATATATACATGTATAACTGAATCACTTTGCTGTACAGCAGAAATTAACACAGCATTGTAAACCAACTATACTTCAATAAAAATAATTTGTAAAAAAGAATAACCCATTCTACACAGAGATATTTCCATGAGAAAAGGATCCAGTGAAACTGACTGTGCTTACCTTGTTAGGCGAGTTGTCAGAGTGTCAGTCCCCTTTGACTAGGGGAAGCAAAAGTAGAGTTATCAACCCATGAAAATGCAGACCTGACTCATGGCCTCAGAACGTGGTGTTCCTAAGCTGTAGTACTTCTAGATGAAGGAGGTGGCAGGTGGGGAGAGGGTGGGGTGGAGAGGTGGCCCATGATTAAGACTTAAGGAATTCGCTTCCCTCAGTCTGTGGTCCAGACCCCAGGGCATTAGACCAAGGAGGGGTGGTGGGAGGCCTCAGCGCACTTCTGAAGATTTCTTCCAGTTCACAAGGCCTGAGTTTTGCCCAGGTGCACATCTCAGCAACAGGCTACAGTGGCACGGATGGACATTGAGTCCACAGCCCAGAGCACCAAAGGCAGGGAAAGTCTCATCAAAGGAGATGCCCACATCCGTAAAAGAGGCAAAAGGGGGAAGGAGGTAGGATGAGGAAATGGCTCCTGGAGACATGTCCATCTCATGGCCTGCCTGGCTTGCCGGCCCAGGAGGGTGAGTGATTCAGGGGAATCTTACATGGCTATGAAGGGTGCGAGAACCTGTGCCAAATTAAGGTTGAGAAACTGAGATTCCCTCTAATACTTCAGAAGGTAGGGAGATGTTTGGGAATCCAGGATCCCTGCTAGGGCAGGGCATGTGTTGGAACATACCAGCTCTCACTGAGTGAGCAGGTTCACTTACTGTGATTGTGGTCTGAGGATCTGTGCTCTGTGAGATCTTGCTAGTCACTTGCCAGAAATAAATATCAGACACTGTGACTGCCATTCCCAGGCCCAGGGTCTTTGCATCTTGAATTAGGAAGGACACTGTCAGCATGATTCCTTGGGGTTCCTCAATGTTCATTGGTCCTCTTTCCTCTGAGGACCTCCTTCTTCAATCTGCCTATCATCTCTTCTAGTGTTTACTCCTCTCCTTTTACTGGCTGTTCACATCTAGGGCCATTCACATCAACTGCTTCTGAGCCTATTTCTACCCTGATACCTTTCCCCTTGTGTAGGTAGTTGCTGGCTTTTTTCTCACTTTATTTATTGCCCAAGAGGCCTTTGGTTGCTCTTGCTTTTCTTAGGTTCGCTTCCTGTCCTATCCTTCCCCTCTCCTGCTACTACTGTCGACAGAGCACAAGACTCCCTTCCTCCTGCTTCTCCTTTCATTTCCTCTTTAGTTTTCCTTCTTGGACCTTGGCTTTCCTGACTGAGGACAGAGGAACATAATGGGCTCTGCCCCCTCTAAACCAGATGAGGTTGGGAATAACCATGTCTGAGAGAGTGACACACAGGAAGCATGAAGACCAGGGAAGAAGAGACCCATAAGAATTAGAGCCGAGACGCAAGGCTTTAGGAAGAATGAGGAGCAGATCCAGGCCAGAGACAGAGGTGAAGTCTCCTTCCCTCTCCCAAGCATGACGATTAGGCTTGGAGAAAACAGAACAAGAGAAAGACATCATACCCTTTAGTCTACCTCTTATACAGAAAATACACCAGGGCTGCTACCAGAGCTACACCAGCCAGGACTCCAGTCATACACCAGCAATAGCACCACATGAGAGGCCACAAGAACTTCCTTGTATTGAATCAACTGTTATGGAAAGAAAAGAGAAGAATAAATGAAGGTGACATTATTTTATGGTGGGAGGTGCTCTGCAAAACAGCTGTCAACCTGAAGTAGTCTCTAATTGTTCCTTCAAGGAAATTTTCTGTGGGAAGCTTGCTGTGTGATGATAAGGTGCCTATATCCCTGTGATTTTTTGTTTTTATCTCTCAGTGTATTTCTATGTTGGTGGTCAGACTTGCTTCAGTTCTAACCTGTCCTGTCTGCCTTCAGATATTTTTGAAGACTTTCAAATGTAAGAAGGGCCGATGGCCATTGTTATACATTATAACTTCCCACGTTTTCATGGTTGCATCTTCCTCTGGGTATCAAGTGTGGTAGCCATGAATGTGTGCCTCTCCAGTGTCTTGTGGTGGGGATATATTGATGGAGGGCCCTTTGAATTCACTGCCCCTTTGCGCAGAGACCACCCTTCACACAGGCTCCCTATCCCAGTAGGGATATGATATCAATCCCAATTCTGTGAGAAATGAATGATCTTCTTCCTTTAGTGACTTTAGCTCGAGGACTCCCCATCAGCTTTGCGGACACTCTAAAACTGGGCTGCAATCTAAAACTTCCTTCACTCTCTTTCTTTTTCACAGGGGTCAGATATGCATCTTGGTCTGAGGACCCTCCCAGGCTCCTCCCACTCATCCCCCAGTTTCCTTCACAGGCATTTTCCCCAATAAATGTCTTGTATATCTAATCCCATCTTGACTGCATCTCACAAAATGAAAACTAACATACCAGATGTGAAACTTTTCCTCAACTCCTTTTTTTCTCTCCCATATTTAGTCAGTAACATTTCCCTATGGGTCTTTTGTGTTATGCCTTCCCTCCCCCTCAAGTATATAATACCTTTTGCATCTGTTTCTTTTTTTATTTCTGTTGCCCTCACCAGTCAACTCAAATTTGAAGATTAATGCTGATGTTAGCTATTGTTATGAAGTACTTATTACGTGCCAGGCTCTGTGCTATGAGTATACAGGCGTACTTTACATATATCTCACTTGATTCATATAGCAGTGTTGCAAGATTTTAACAGAGTGAAGCGACACCGAGGCTATATCAGGAAGCATAGGCCCAGAGGATTTATTTATTTATGCCGGCATAGGCCCAGAGGATTTGTATCCAGAGGCTGAGCCCTGAACAAAGTGGGGCTATTTCTTTTATACTTTTTGTTAACTTTCTATAATTAGGCTTTCTTTGTCCCCCAAATAAGGTAACACAGAAGGTAGCATGTGACTTGATTGGATACTCTTCTCTTAGGGCCTCTGGGGCAGCTTCAGAGTTACAAGGGCTACATAGTAACAGAGATATGCAGAAAACATGCAACAGGAGTTGTGGGGTAAGCAGGCACGTATAGATAACAACTGGACTCAGCTTTGTTTCTCTCTGGTTGAATTATGGCCTCTGGGTCCTGAAGTTCCTAGAGTTCCCACTACAATAACCCTGCCAGATTGACATTATTTCCATTTAACAGATGAAGAACCTGAGGCTTCCAGTGGTGAAAAACTTGCCCAAAGTCAAATAGCTAATAAGAGGTGGACCTAGAGTCAGGTAGTCCTTGCCTCTAGGAATATCTGATTTCATAGAGCCTAATGGTAATAGTATTAATAATAGCATCTAACATTTATGGAACATTTCCTAAGGGTGTGGCATTTCACTAAAGGTTTAAATCTTTGAAACAATGCCATGAAGCAGAGACTTTTATTGCAATTTTCAGTGGAGGAATCTGAGGTTTAGAGAAGTTAAGAATCTTGTGTAACAAGTTTATAATCATAAATGCTTACATTAAAAAAGATCTCAAATCAACAACCGAACTTTACAACTAGAGGAACTAGCAAAAGAAGAACAAACCAAACCATAAGCTAGCAGAAGAAAGGAAATAATAACAATTAGAGTGGAGATAGGTAAAATAGAGATGGGAAAATAACAGAGAAAAATCAATAAAACCAGAAATTGGTTCTTCAAAAAAAGATTGACAAAATTGACAAAAGATCAAGAACAAAATAAGGATGCCTGCTTTCGCCGCTACTATTCGAAATAGCGTTAAAAATAATAGCCAGACCAATTATCGAAAAAAAAGAAGAAAAGGCATTGAAATTGTAAAGGAAAAAGTAAAACTGTTAACTGTTTGCAGATGCTATGACCTTATATAGAAAACCCTAAAAATCCCACAAAAAAACTGTTAGGACTAATAAACAAATTTGGCAAAGCTGCAGGATACTAAACCAACACATAAATACAGTGTATTTCTATACATGAACAGTAAACAGTATGAAAAGGAAATTTTAAAAATTCCATTTATAACAGTATTGATAAGAATAAAATATTTAGTAATTAACTTAACCAGGTAGGTGACAGACTTGTACACAGAAAAACTGAAAAACAACTTTTAAAAAGGAGAAAACATAGTAAAAGAAATTAAAGAAGACGTAAATAATTGGAAAGACAGTCTGTATTCATGTGCTGGAAGACTTAACATTGTTTAGATAAAAATACTAACCAAAATGTAGTGGATGTGTATGGGTAATGATTTTAAAACAATATGAATGTGCTTAAGGCCACTGAGCTATAAACTTTTTTTTTTAAGAACTTTTATTGAGATACAGTTAACAGACAATAAACTGCATATATTTAGAGTATACAATTTGGTATCCCAATCTCCCAATTCACTCCCCCCCAATGAGCTATAAACTTAAAAATTGTTTCAATGGTAAATCTTACATACTTTTTTTTTTAACCATGTATAGAAAGTGTTCCAGAAAAAAAAAAAAAAAAAAAAAAAGGATTGTGCAAGGTCACAGAGTAAATGCCAGGCAGGATTAGAAACTAATTGTTTTTTTTCAGAGATGGAGCCATTAAGGTTTTGCCATTCTGTTTATTATAATGGTCTCTTAACTCATAGTCTGCCCATTGTGACTTCTATTCATTTTGCACACCATTGGTAGAGTAATCCTCCCGGAAAGATGTAGCATGGTGCAAGTGGTCACTTACATTTCACATCCAGCCTGAGAGGGTCACTTTTGTTGGTACTGCCCAGGTTGGAGATTTCACACCGATAATCCCCAGCATTCTCCCTCCTGACGGGGTCTATGGTAAGGGTGCTATTGTCTGGGAACAGCTTCATCCTCTCTGTGAGCAGTAGACTCTGGCCACTGAAGAACCAGTAGATGGAGATCCCAGTGTCATTTGTGATGCAGGTCAGGATGGCAGGGTCCTTATGTTCTGTGACTGTGGTGTTGCTGGCTTGGATGAGGGCTGTGCCACTGATTCTGTGGAGAAACAGAGGAGGTGAGTGACTGAGAATAGGTCAGGGTCCTGGGGCCATACTCCTCCCTCAGAGATCTCAGGTACTTCCAAGGCCCAATTAGCTCTGTAAAGGTGACCTAGAGGATGGTCCTGACCCTGTGATCAAAGTCGTGACTCTCCCTTCGTTGATAATCTGTAAGGAAAGGTCTGCACTTCCTCTCTCAGGATTGGCCAGCAGGGTGATATCTTAGAAATTCAAAGGTTGGGGTGTTGGGAAAACGTAATTAAAATAAAATCGCTCAGTTCCACCTCTGGGTATAGACCTAAAGGAAATGAAAACAGGATTTCAAAGAGATATATGCATTCCCATGTTTATTGCAGCATTATTCACAATAGCCAAGATTAGGAAACAAACTAAAAGCCCATCAACAGATAAATGAATAAAGAGGGTGCGGTCTGTATATACAATGGAATATTATTCGGCCACAAGAAAGGACATCCTGCTAATATTTGTGACAACACGGATGGACCTTCACCACATGGTGCTAAGGGAGATAAGTCAGACGGAAAAAAACAAGTACTGTATGATATCACTCCTGTGTGGAATCTTAAAAAGCCAACGTCATAAAAACAGAGAGTAAAAATGGCGGTTACCAGGAGGAGACAGGCTGGGACCTGGGACCCTATGCTGCAATGCTTGCACCTGGACAAACACCTCCTTGAGGAACAAAATACAAAGTAACTATAAGGGACTAAAAATAACTGTTCACATGCACAGTTGGGGCAAATTCTGGACAACAAGATACAAAGAGACCAAAAAGCCCAACTGCCACTTCTGAAGAGCCTAGAACAAAAGCAGGGGGTTGGGAGCAAAATCAGGGTATTGCACATGCCCCCTGCACACAACACCACCTAAGGGGTGGGCAAACCACCAGGCCACCCAACTGGCCTAACCCCTAGACACATCCCTACACTCACACCATGTAAGGCACCAGCTCACCTTCCCACCTCAGTGAGCAAGCTAGCAAGGGAATCTGTTACTTGCTCTTGTTGCCCCCTGCTGCAGCAGGGGCCCCAATAAAACCTTGCCTGAGTTTCTTGTCTGGCCTCTGATCAATTTCTATTGATTAAGGAGGCCAAGAACCTTGGTCCATAACAAGGAGATAGAGTTCGGGAGATAAGATAGATGTTGTTTAAGGGTGCAAACTTGCAACAAGTAGTAAATAAGCCATTGTGCTCTAACACACAGTATGATGAATATAGACAACACATCAAATTTTCTAAAAGACTAGAACTTAATTATGCCAACCACTAAAAAGAAAAGATAATTATGTAATGGGATATAGGTGTGAAATATTGCTACAATGGCAATCATATACATATATCAAATTAAAATATTATACACCTTATATTTGAAGTGTTATATGTCAAACATATTCAATGTAAAAGAGAAAAAAAAAGAAAAACAAAGGTTCTTCTCAACCCAGCAAACCTCTCCACAGAGTAGAAGAGAGGGGAAAAAAAAGTTTTATTATAGCATTAAACCAGAATGTGATGTGCCCTACTGGCAGTCTGCTAAGAAATTGCAAAGACAGAAAGCTCACTCCCTTATATAGCCAGACAGATAAAACCCTCTACATACATGTTCTCAAGATAAATAATAACTAGTCCTCAAGTAAGAGAACTTGACCAGCACCATTTGTCACATACCCTAAATTCATCTGCTAATTGGGGTGATCATCTGTATCAGTTAATTAGCTGTGTCCAAAGGAAAAATAAACTCTCATCTTCATAACTGGAGGTAGTTTTGCAACCTAGAGTGAGATGTCCACCTCATTTCGGCTCTTATCCTCCCCCAGAAACTGGGAGATGGGGTGCCATCTTCCCTGTTGATTACATTTTCAAGATGATAGCTCCCAGGTCCTTGAGAAAGATACTGCCTGGGTTGGAAAGCTGGCAAGAGTCTTATTTAGATTTTTTACAGATTCACATACATCTCAAAGGGACAGAGAAAGAATTTACTATGATACATTTTCTAAAGAAAATGCTCTGAAAGAAAGGGGAATTTCTTTCTCTTTTTGCCCTAGGAAAAATAAACTTCTCTTTTTCAACTTGTATTTCCCTCACAGGGGTTATTCCAGGAAGGAAGTGGTATATCATGTCAAAGCTTGCAAAACTAGCCTGAGGAGCACCTTGCAGGTTTAGCAATAAAAGAAGATATTGGTGACCTTGGTAAAAGCAATTTTAGAGAAAGAAGAGATGGAAAGAGGGCATGGAGGAGTGAGTGGAAGTTGAAAACATAGAAGAAAAAAAAAAAGTGTCCAGATAGTTGAAGATGCTTGACCAAGAAGGGAAGAGGCAGTGAAAGGAATGGAAGACCAAAGAAGTGATTTTTTTCAGTAAGTGGCTTTAGAGAATGTGGGGGGTGGGAGACAGAGGGGGAAGTTGAAGGCTGGCAGGGCACAGGCTCCCTCACCCACTGTAATCCCATGAAAAACCATATCTGGATGTGAATGTCCACTTGGGGAATGACTATTTTAGATTCTTTAAAGTTCAAGTCTGTAGTGCAAATAATAGAATCAAGGTTTGGGGTCAGGGTTAAGGGCTTAGCCTGGTCAGGGTTAGGAACTGACTGTGAAAAGATCTTTATGGCCAGAATGTGGCCTTGGTATGGGGTCAGAGTTAAGAATCATTATGGTTCTGGGATCAGATTAGAGGTCAATGTCCAGAAGAGAGGCAGGTCTTTAGATATTACAAACCTGAACTTCATTGTGTCTCTGTTTCTTGTTTTTCTCCTTCTCCATTCTTAGCTAATTTTCTTTTGCTTCTATTTTTCATTTTTATCTTTCCCTCTTCCTCTCTTTTCTCCTCTCTCTTTTTCTTAACCCCCTTTCTCTCCCCTCCACCTTTGCAACTCAAACTAGCAGAAGTTAAACAGCTTTAAAAGTTGGTTCTTTGTTGACTGAAATTGACTTTAGACCCATCATGAATAATTTAGAAACCAAACGAGCATTAACTGGTTCAAGGCTCTACAAATAAACAAGAAAAATCTAAATTCCAATACTTTTTTTTTTTTTTTAAGTTCACGGTTGGATTTTTTGCAATGAGTCAGTGACTTGCAATTGATTTTTTTAATTTTTTTTTTTTTGAGACTGGAATAGAACAAGCTTTATTCAATTGCCAAAGAATGGAGAAGCCGGAACCCAGTTCGCAAATTAACTTCTCCGAAATTGATTTTTAAAACCTTATAACCTTGTTTCATAAATACAATTGGGAAAAACCCTTAACTTACTGTAAGAGGAAATCAGACTTGGCTAATGCTCAACTGATTCTGAAGAAGTAAAATCAAGTGTTGATAAATGCAGATACATTTTAATATCAAGCAGTAGAGTTAGTAAGCAATAGGCCATATAGGAAGTCGCTATAAATTATAAAAAAGAAATAAACCATTTAAACCACAGAAGAATTATACTAGGAAATAACCCTAGCCTCCTTCCACCAAAATCTCCCAGTTGTAAATATTAAAATGTTCTTCTAAATAACTCCTGGGTGACTGTATTTAGAAAATAATGACAGTAAGAGTGTCCATGTTTCAAACCCAGTATATTACAATACGGAACATCTTACAAGGTCCAATAGGAGAAACACAGTGCAGAACTCCACGTTTTGAAGAAAATCCATGCCTTCTTCTGAAGATTGCAATCAGACATTTGGAAAGGGGCTCTAGTCTTATTACTGGGCCCCCATGGAGTCTGGATGCCTGGTGCACTGGAAACACTAATCCCAGTAGGAAGGTGTTTGGAATTGAGGTCTTTGGGAGGTCCTGAGGGTGGAGCTCTAATGATGGGATTAGTGCCTGTATTAGTCATGGTTCTCCAGAAAAACAGAACCAGTAGGGTATATATGGATATATATAGAAACAGATTTATTGTGAAGAATTGGTTCATGCAATTATGAGGCTAAGAAGTCCCAGGATCCTGTTGTCTGTAAGCTGGAGGCCTAGGAAAGCTGGCAGTACCAGTTCAAACCTCAGGCCAGGTAGCCAGTGGTGTAAGTGCCAGTTCAAGTTTGAGAGCCTGGGGACTTCCCTGGTGGTGCAGTGGTTGGGAGTCTGCCTGCCAGTGCAGGGGATACAGGTTCGAGCCCTGGTCCAGGAGGATTCCCGCATGTGGCAGAGCAACTAAGCCCATGTGCCACAACTACTGATCCTGCACTCTAGAGCCCAAGAGCCACAACTATTGAGCCTGCGTGCTGCCACTACTGAAGTCTGCACGCCTGGAGCCTGTGCTCCACAAGAAAAGCCACTGCAACAAGAAGTCCGTGCACTGCAACGAAGAGTAGCCTCCACTCACCACACCTAGAGAAAACCCACACGCAGCAACAAAGACCCAACACAGCCAATTAATTAACTAATTAATTAATTTAAAAAGTTTGAAGGCCTGAAACAGAGAGGACTCATGTCCCAGGGCAGGAGAAGAGAGCAAATTCTCCCTTCTTCTACCTTTTTATTCTAATCAGACCCTCAATGGATTGGAAAAAGCCCACTAGCTTTGGTGAGGGCCATCTTTACTCAGTACACCAATGCAAATGCTATTCTCTCGGGAAAAACCCTCACAGAAACACCCAGAAATAATATTTTACTAGTTGTCTGAGCAATTAATTAGAACTGTCAAGTTGAACATTAACCACTACAGTGCACTTTTATGAAAAAGGCAAAGCTAATTGGCTTTCTTTCAACCATGAGGATACAAGGAGAAATCTACCATCTGCAATCCAGAAGTGTGCCCTCACCAGAACCTGATCACACAAGCACCCTGATCTGGGACTTCCAGCCTCCAAAAGTGCGAGAAATAGTTTTGTTCTTGATAAGCCATGATATTCTGTTATACAAGTTCAAACTGACAGCGACACCTGGCCGCCAACACCAAGTGCATTGTGACCTGAACTGCACATCACACACTGGCTGCAGTCAAGCTACCAAACCATAATGCTAGGCACGCACAGCAGCATCCACCATCCATGGAGAAGGCGTGTATGAGATCAGGCTCAAGCAGGAATGGAGGGCACAGCTGGACACCCCAGCAGGTGGCTCAGACACCCATGGCACCCACCTCTTCCTCCACCCACACTTATGCGCTCATGGGGATTCCTTGTGATCTGTTTACAGGGGATGGAAAGTGCAGACTAGGTCATGGGTGGACCTGCAGGGTGGGCTGGCACCAGGCAGAAGTGGGTGTTGGCTGTGTTAGCGCTCACTCATGTGGTCCTGAAAGAGTGATGTAGGGAAATCCTTCAGGGGGCAAAACTTCGGGGGTCCACCTCGTGGGAGGGACGGGGTCCTCAGGTCCACTTCTGCATGGACCCATGGTGAGCCACTTGGTCAGGACTTAGAATAAAAGCAGCAAATGAAGACAGGGAGGATATGTGGCTGGTCCTCTGGGGATGGGCACAGAGTGTGAAGATGTTCACGTCCCACACGAATGCCCACCAGCACCCATGCCCTGAGCAGCAGGCTCCTGGTACCCAGTGGACAGGGTCAGGCAGCTTCTCTCCCATCAGTGCTTGCTCACTGGGCCCATGGGTAAAGTGGCCATGTGCATGGTGAGATTCCACACGGTGACAACAAATGGGCTAACTCTTCCCATGGTGACCTGGCTATTGACTGTACTCAGTGCCCAAACCAACAGAGGCAGAGGCCAATGCTAAGCCTGTTATGGAGTCATTCTACAGCAGGACTACCCAGGACATAGCCCACCCTCGAGGGGACTGAGCTTTCTCCCCACAGGGATAAAGACACACTGTGGATTCTGATTTGCCTTCCTTGTACTCAGTGCTTCTGTCAGCACTGCCATTTGGGAACTTAGAAGATGTCTGTTCTGTTGCTGCAGTGTCCCATGAAGTATTGCTTCCAACTAGAGGACATATTTTAAGGCAAAGGAAGTGAGGCAATTAACTCCCACCCATAGAGCTCCCTGGTCTTCCAGGTGCCCCACTACACAGAGACAGTTGGCTTATCGGAAGCGTGGAATGGCCATGATGGCTTATGAGGGCACCGGGTGAGAGAAGGTACCCTGCTGGCCAACAGCAGATGCTCTGTGTCTTGAACCAGTGGCCAGTCTATCGTGTCACCTCCCCCAGAGCTAGAATGCCGGAGTCCATGAAAAACGGTGGGGAGCGGGTAAGGGAGTGTCCCCACCCACTAGTACACCTAACAACCCACTGAAAGGAATTTTTGCTCCTGGTCTTTGTGACCTTGGGCTTGGTGTGGGTGAGGAACCCCATCAATCGGAAGCCAGGACTGCTCCCTTGCCATTTTGTGCTCCTCGTGCTGCTGAAACAACAGGCAGAGACGAGGGCCACTCTGCTGATTGCCAGAGGGAACCAGACCACCAGAGGGAGGCTGGGTTGCTGGGTCAAGGAGGACTATGGTTGGAAGCCAGGGGATGCATTGGGGGTAATATTTCCTTGGCCGGTGGTCCTGTTCAGCAGAAAGTGGCCAAGAGCCAATAAACACAAGACCATTGAATACTTACTTCCCTTAAGAATGAAGATCTGGGGACTTCCCTAGTGGCCCAGGGGTTAAGAATCTGCCTGCCAATGCAGGGGACACGGGTTCGAGCCCTGGTCCGGGAAGATCCCACATGCCACAGAGTAACTAAGCCGGTGCACCACAACTGCTGAGCCTGCTCTCTAGAGCCCACAAACCACAACTACTGAACCCACTAGCTGCAACAACTGAAGCCCACGTGCCTAGAGCCTGTGCTCCACAACAAGAGAAATCACCTTAATGAGAAGCCTGAGCACTGCAATGAAGAGTAGCCCCTGCTCTCCACAACTAGAGAAAGCCTGTGTGCAGCAACAAAGACCCAATGCAGCCAAAAATAAATGTTAAATAAATAACATAAATCTTAAAAAAAAAAGAATGAAGAATTGTGTCACAACAGTTGTCCAGAGGAGGTGTGGGCAGGTGGTAAGAGAACATAGAATGGGTGGTAGAAGAAGGCAGCTCAGATCACCACCAGCTACACAGTCAGGACCTTTGCAGCTTTGGTTTATGTTGTTTTCCCCCATCTTCCACTGTGGTACATGAAGAACTGGTTGTCTAATGCTGTGGGTGTGTGACCCACTCTCATTAGCGCAACATGGTTCTGTGATTAGGTAATGGATGGGAATTGTGTGTCTTCTGTATTGAGGACTCTAATTTTCATCTGGACAAAGGAAAGGGGTGACTTTGCTAGCCACTTTCTGTTTTCTTCTTCAAATTCATTCTCCCCGTCTCCCCCTGCCCTGCACTGTGGGGACTGTCAATGGGATCTCCTGCCTGCCAGCTGGGTTCAGTCAATGGGGAGCCCCAACAGGGGACCAGATGGAGGACACTGAGTGAGGTTGGGGTATTAATTCCTCATCCCTTCCCTGTAGTGCTGCTGTGAGTTGGATGGATCTTTCAGCCTGAAGTTGGAGTTCCTGTCAAGTAGCCCTCTCCAGAAAGGATTCTCTCTATGTCTCTGTCTTGCAACCCCTCCATGTTCCAGTACAGAAACCCAGTGGTATCAGCACCAGGAAACTGGTCTCACCCTAGTATCTCCACAACAGTCACACATTTTTGCCAATTATCTCATTTTTAATGTCTTCTCAAGTTACCCAGGTGGAATGAGTCCCTTTTTGTGCTTGTGGCCTGACTGCTAGGTAGAATCCATATTGGTTGAAGTACACCTTCACCTCTCAGGTCATGGTGATGGGCAAATACCTTTGTCTGCAGCACCCTGAAGGCTCTGCTACCACTGGAGCTAGAATGGAGACATGCACCCGACCAGTGAAGGATGGGCTTGAGATGGTGAATCTCTCTCTGGTTTCTTTTCCTTCCCCTGTGCCAGATCTCTGGGTGTCCTGCCCTCCACCTCACATAAAGAAATCCTGTTATTGTGGGGAAAGATGGTGTCTTTATCATCAGACACGTGTGACCACTCCCTAAAAGTTTCTTTTCCTACAGGGTGAGTTTAGCTCCTCCTTAATCCTCTCATGTAGTTAGTTATGGCTTCATTTAACTGGGATGCTGACCTAGATGGAAAGACCAGGGAAGACTTTCTTGAAGACAGACATCTAATGGAGAATGACCCACAAGTTAATCTAGAGCTCAACAAAGGGGCAGGAATGTGTTCCAGGCAGAGGAAACAGCATGTGCAAAGGCCAGGGTGTAGGAAAGTTGAGTGAAGTAAATGAGTTCAACTGACTCATTTGGGTGATTAAATGAGCTAAGACACCTGAAGTGCCCAGTATGTAGTGAGTGCTACATAAAGGCCAGCACTTATTATGATTGCACACCAGTGGGCACACATCCAGGGTCTACCCACTTGGAAGTAGCAGTAATAGAGGAACAATATTCTCTCCTCCTGACTACACAGGCAATCCATAACATCAGGACTTGATTACAGCTCTACTGAGGTATAATGGACAGGCAAGAAACCACACATATTTAAAGTATACAGTGTGATGAGTTCTGATGTGCATACACACTCCATAAGGTCATCACCACAGTTGCGACAGTGCACACATCCACTCCACCCAAAAGTTTCCACATGAGCCTTTGTAATCTCTCCGTCTGCACTTGGCCCCATACCCACAATACCCAGGCAATCATTCACTTTCTTTCAGTTACAGTAGATTAGTTTGCACTTTCTAGAATTTTATAAAAATGGAATCTTATAGTATGTTCTCTTTTTTTTTAATTTATTTATGTATTAATTTTATTGGCTGTGTTGGGTCTTCGTTGTTGCACACAGGATTTCTCTAGTTGCGGCGAACGGGGCTACTCTTTGTTGTCATGCACGGGCTCCTCATTGTGGTGGCCTCTCTTGTTGCGGAGCACAGGCTTTAGGCTCGTGGGCTTCAGTAGTTGTGGCACGTGGGCTCAATAGTTGTGGCACATGGGCTCTAGAGCGCAGGCTCAATAGTTGTGGCACATGGGCTTAGTTGCTCGGTGGCATGTGGGATCTTCCTGGAGCAGGGATCGAACTCATATCCCCTGCATTGGCAAGTGGAATCTTAACCACTGTGCCACCTAGGAAGTCCCTAGTATGTTCTCTTTTTTCATCTGGCTTCTTTCATTCAATATAATATTTTTTTTATTGAGATGAAATTCACATAACATAAAATAAACCATTTTAAAGTGAACAATTCTGTGGCATTTAGTGCAGTCACAATGTTGTATGACCACCACCTCTATCTTGTTCTAAAACATTTTCATCACTTCCAAATAAAACTCTGTACCCATTAAGAGGTTGTTCTTCATTTCCCCATCCCCCAACCCCTGGAAACCATCAACTATGCCTCTATGGATTTACTTATTCTGAATATTTCATATAAATGAGTCATACAGTATGTGACTTTTTGTGTCTGGCTTCTTCCACTCCTAAGTATACACTCAAAAGAATTGAAAACTGATAGTAACAAATGTTATAGCAGCACTATTCACAATAGCAAAAGGTGGAAATGGCCCAAATGTCTATCAGTGAGTCAGTGGATAAACAAATTCTGGCATAAACACACATTGGAATTTTTCAAATTTATTTATTATTTTTTAATTTGTTAGCTAAGTAGGATCTTAGTTACTGCATGCGGGCTTTCTCTAGTTGCGGTGAGAAGGAGGCTACTTTTTGTTGCAGTGCACAGGCCTCTCATTGCAGTGGCTTCTCTTGTTGTGGAGCACAGGCTCTAGGCATGCGGGCTTCAATAGTTGTGGCACATGGGTTCATTAGTTGTGACTCACTGGCTCTAGAGCACAGGCTCAGTAGCTGTGGCACATGGGCTTAGTTGCTTCTCGGTATGTGGGATATTCCCTGACCAGGGATCGAACCCATGTCCCTTGCATTGGCAGGCAGATTCTTAACCACTGTGCTACCAGAGAAGCCCCATACATTGGCATATTATTCAATCACAAAAAAAGAATTACGTACTGATACATGCTACAACATTGATGAACCCAAAGCAATCTACAGAGTCAATGCAATCTCTATCAAATTACCAATGGCATTCTTCACAGAATTAGAAGAAAAAAATTTACAATTTGTATGGAAGCACAAAAGACCCTGAATAGCCAAAGCAATCTTGAGAAAGAAAAATGGACCTGGAGGAATCAGGCTCCCAGACTTTAGACAATACTACAAAGCTACAGTAATCAAGACAGTATGGTACTGGTACAGAAACAGAAATATAGATCAATGGTACCGGATGGAAAGCCCAGAGATAAACCCACTTATCTATGGTCACCTAATCTATGACAAAGGAGGCAAGAATATACAATGGAGAAAAGACAGCCTCTTCAATAAGTGGTGCTGGGGAAACTGTACAGCTACATGTAAAAGAACGAAAGTAGAACACTCCCTAACACCATACACAAAAATAAACTCAAAATGGATTAAAGGGACTTCCTTGATGGCACAGTGGTTAAGAATCCATCTGCCAATGCAGGGGACACGGGTTTGATCCCACATGCCACAGAGCAACTAAGCCTGTGTGCCACAACTACTGACCCTGTGCTCTAGAGCCCCTGAGCCACAACTACTAAGCCTGCATGCCACAACTACTAAAGCCCACACACCTAGAGCCCATGATCCCCAACAAGAAAAGCCACTGCAATGAGAAGCCCATGCACCACAACAAAGAGTAGCCCCCACTCACCACAACTAGAGAAAGCCCATGTACAGCAACAAAGATCCAACACAACCAATAAATAAATAAATAAATTTATTTTTAAAAATGGATTAAAGACCTAAATGTATGACCGTACACTATAAAACTCTTAGAGGAGAACATAGGAAAAACACTCTTTGACATAAATCATAAGAAGATCTCTTTTGACCCACTTCCTAGAGTAATGAAAATAAAAACAAAAATAAACAAATGGGACCTAATGAATCTTAAAAGCTTTTGCACAGCAAAGGAAACCATAAGCAAGACAAAAAGACAACCCTCAGAATGGGAGAGAATATTTTGCAAATGAAGCAATGGGCAAAGGATTAATCTCCAAAAACCACAAACAGCTTATGGAGCTCAATATCAGAAAAACCAAACAATCCCATCCAAAAATGGATGGAAGACTTAAAGAGGCATTTCTCCAAAGAAGACATACAGATGGCCAAGAGGCACATGAAAAGATGCTTAACATCACTAATTGTCAGAGAAATGCAAATCAAAACTACAATGATGTATCACCTCACACCAGTCAGAATGGTCATCATCAAAAAACCTACAAACTATAAATGTTGGAGAGGGTGTGGAGAAAAGGGAATCCTCTTGCACTGTTGGTGGGAGTGTTAATTGATCGAGCCACTATGGAGAACAGTATGAAGGTTCCTTAAAAAAACTAAAAATAGAATTACCATATGACCCAGCATTCCCACTACTGGGCATATACCCTGAGAAAGTCATAATTCAAAAAGTCACATGCACTGCAATGTTCATTGCAGCACTATTTACAATAGCCAGGACATGGAAACAACCTAAATGTCCATCAACAGATGAATGGATAAAGAAGATGTGGTACATATATAAAGGAATATATACTCAACCATAAAAAGGAATGAAATTGGGTCATTTGTAGAGATGTGGATGGACCTAAAGTCTGTCATACAGAGTGAAGTAAGTCAGCAAGAGAAAAATATTGTATGTTAATGCATATATGTGGAATCTAGAAAAGTGGTACAGATGAACCTATTTGCAGGCCAGGAATAGAGACACAGACATAGAGAATTGATGTGTGGACACAGGGGAGAGTGTGGACACAGGGAAGGGGAGGGTGGGATGAATTGGGAGCTCAGGTTTGACGTAGATACACTACCATGTGTAAAATAGATAGCTAGTGGGAGCCTGCTGTATAGCACAGGGATCTCAGCTCAATGCTCTATGATGACCTAGATGGGTGGGATGTGGGGGGAGGGAGGTCCACGAGGGAGGGGATATATGTAACCATATAGCTGATTCACTTCATTGTACAGCAGAAACTACCAGAACATTGTAAAGCAATTATACTCCAATAAAAAAAATAAAGTGAACAATTCCGTGGCATTTAGTGCAGTCACAATGTTGTATGACCACCACCTCTATCTTGTTCTAAATCATTTTCATCACTTCCAAATAAAACTGTACCCATTAAGAGGTTGTTCTCCATTTCCCCATCCCCCAACCCCTGGAAACCATCAACTGTGTGTCTCTATGGATTTACTTATTCTGAATATTTCATATAAATGAATCATACAATATGTGACTTTTTGCATCTGGCTTCTTCCACTCCTAGGTATACACTCAAAAGAATTGAAAATTTACTAACAAATGTTATAGCAGCACTATTCATAATAGCCAAAAGTTGGAAATGGCCCAAATGTCTATCAATGAGTCAGTGGATAAACAAATTCTGGTATAAACATACATTGGAATATTATTCAATCACAAAAAAGAATAATGTACTGATCCACGAATGAACCTCATAAATATGCTGGGCAGAATTATTTTGAAATTTATATTCAAGACTTTGCATGTATCCGTAGCTCATTTCTATTTATGACTGAGTAATATTTCATGGTGTGGTTATATCATAGTTTGGTTGCATTGTTTCCCAGTTTGGGGCTATTACAAATAAAGCTACTACTAACATTCACGTCTTCATGTGTCTTTATTCAGACATATGCCTTTATCTCTGGGGAGAATATCGCAAAACGTCTATTTAACAAAGAACTTGCAACTAGAATATACAAAGTGCTTACAACTCAATAAAAGACAATAAAAATGGGCAAAATATTTGAACAGGCACTTCACCAATGAAGATACATGGATGGTGAATAAGCACATGGAAAGATGTTCAATACCATTAGTCATTAGAAAAATACAAAATAAAGCTACAATGAGATACCACCACAGAACTCTTAGAATGGCTAAAAGGGAAAAGAATGACTATACCAAGTGCTGACGAGGATGCGGAGAAACTGGAACTCTCACACGCTGCTGGTGGGAACGTAAAATGGCACAACCACTTTGGAAAACAGTCTGGCAGTTTCTTAAAAACTTAAGCATATACCCACCATGTGACTCAGCAATTCCATTCCGTTTCTATACTACTTCAATTAAAATGAAGTCAAGTGGAATTATCCTGAAAGACTTTTGCCTGACAAGGCGATGTTATTGATGAAGGTGAGTGCATTCTCAGCTCAAACCACTGTGGTTACATGTTGCCTTGGTGGCTTCTAGGAGAGATGGCTTTCTCCACAGTGCTGCAGACACTAAGATGTTTGTCCTGCCGCTGCAGCGCTGGACTTTATCCTTCCCTGTTTATTCTTCCTGTGTGATGAAAAGATTGAAAAGGATGCCTCATTTTACTTAGGAGAAGATTGAAGGCAAGAAAGAGGAAGTAAATTGTTCAGATTAGAGTGAAACAATGTCTGGTCTAGAATCTCAGCCTCTTTTTTAAGTTTACAATTTCCAGGTATCTTAGCTCCCCCTCTCTTTACACACTAGAATTTTTTTTTTTTCCCCGAAATGAAACTCCAAGTCAAAGGATTTGGAAGGTTTGGTACCAGATTGGCTTCCAAAGGGTTAATCTATCCACCATGCCTCCAGCGCTAGAAGATATTGACAGGAGGCAATGCCAGCAGTTGTATTCGATTCTTACTTGTTTTTATTCCTCTGGTGAGTACAGAAAGGCCTATAAAGATATTTAAGTGTAACTTTTCATCACATGCCCCGGATCCCTCCTCTTTATGACATAAAGGTCCTATACTGCAATCTGAATGTGAACTGTTTTGCCACATGAATAATTTTTCTCTGCTGGAGAAAACTGGGTGCTTGACAAATGAGGTTGGAAATATATCCATCAGATGACTCAACCATCTTTGGGGAGCCCTGGTGCAGGGGGACACAGTGCAGGTTGCTGGGAAGGCCTGGGCTTCCAGATGCTGCTGCCATCTCCTGACTCTGTGGCTCAAGCTCCCATTCCCCCTTGTCAGGGCTGTTTCCCACTTCATGAGGTGGGTTGATGGTACCAGCTCTGAGTGATGAGCCACCTGAGTGGAAGGGCTTTGCATCATGGGCAGTGCAGGGCAGATGGAGAAGCTCAACCCAAGTGTAATCTGTGTCGGTAAGAGAGGATTCTCTGGAATTAGTGTGTACAAGGAAATAAAAGGGTCTCATTGGTGGGGACTGGGAGGTTCACATGGTCACATTAATTAGCCAGTAATGCAACAAACTGACATTACGAACCTCTGAATGTGATGCACTGGAAAAGATGTGTCACCCATGTAGAATATTGTCAACAACAACTAAAATAACTCTCATCCTGCAGAAACAGACAAACCCAAGTTGTAGAAACCCAGGGGGGAACTACTTGTTCTTCATAGCATTCAGGGAGGCTCAGGGCAAAGAAAGTGTCTTTGTTGGTTTGTGCGGGTTTGCAAAAGGGCTAGAGGGTCTGCTTTGTCCTCAGTAGGTGAATATCTGCAGCACATTCTGGCATGACCCAGGCTTCTCATATCTGCTGAACCCATTGGCCAGTTGTGAAGGAGAAAACAGAATGAGTCAGCCAAAGTGTGGGCTGAGGGGCCTAGAATTGATTCTAGCTCAGCCACAGCCTGAAACAGAGGCCTTGGCAAGTTCCTTTCCCTCTTTTAGTTTCTAGATCCTTTTCCACAGGAGGCACAAGGAATAGTTGCAATTGTTGCTCCTAATAGGGAGAGGAAAGGAACGGGAAGGGAAGAGGAGGCAAGGGAAGAGAAAAGAACCAGTACTGGTAATGCTACAAGTGGATGCCTTGGAGCACTTAGCACCAGAAGAATCTCTGTCTCAGGCTCTGCTTCTAGGACATCCATCCCAAGGAAAGCATTCCTGGCTGTGTGTATTAAAAATTCTAGTAGCTGAAACAGATATATCATCTATGTAAATTTCTGTGGTTTAACATGATACATGTTTATTTCTCACTTGTATCACATTTACTTGGTGGAGTATTTGGAGAAGTAAGAGGCACTCCTGCTTTGTAACCACTCAAGTTCAAAAGTGACACCAGTCATTTCTGCCCACATTCCATTGGTGGGAACTAGCCACGTGATTCACTTAGAGGCAAGGGAGGCTGGGAAATGTAATTCCTGTCTAGGCAATCACCACTTAGTAGCATCTTTACACCCAGAAAGGAGCATGGATCTTTGGTTGGCAGTTATCTCTGCCACTTTGTCTGACCTTGGGCAAGTTATTTAACTCCTTTTGGATTCAGTTTCTTTAACTATGAAACTGAGCTATTAATTGAATCTCCCTCACAGTTTGGGTCATGATTCAATTAGTTGAAACAAAAAGTGCTTGGACTAGGGTTGGAACAGATTAAAGGCTCATAATATTAACTATTTTTATCATTTTTTGAGAATGAGAGAGAATCAGTTTTTGAGAACCTACTTTGGGTTATATACAGATATTAATCCTCACTGCAACCCATGAGGTGCAGATAATTAGTACACCTACTTTACAGAAGAGGATGATGAAGTTTGGAGAGGGGAAGTAAATGACCCAAAGCTACACAATCAGGGAGCAACAGAATCCGGTCTGGAAGCAAGCAGTTTTACACACCAGGGACTGTCAGACTTTTTACTAAACAGCCCCACATGCAACTTTTGCATTTGTCACTTGAAATATGCAGGAGTCCCAGGAAGGTTGCCTTAGTAACCTGACTTAGCCCTGTGTTGCTGGGCCTCTGCCAGCCTTGCCTCTCTCATCTCTTATCACTCTCCCTCTTACCTACCACAGTCTAGCCACTTGCTTTCTTTCTAACCTTCACATAAGCCAAGCTTGATTCCACCTCAGGGGCTTTGGACCTGCTTTTACCTCTGCCTGGAATGGTCTTCCTGCCTGTCTTTCCATGGCAAGCTCTTTCTTTTCATTCTGCTCTCGGCTCAAATGTCACCTCCTCAGGGAGGCCCTCCCTGATCTCACCTTAGCCACCCACTTTCACCTTCACATCACCTAGTTTTCACTCTCTTCCCAGCACCCAGCACCACTTTTTTTTTTTTTTTTTTTTTTGGTGCTCACATATTTGTTTAGTGTCTGTCTCTCTCACTAGACTGTGAGCTCAACAAAAACAGTGGCTTCATTCTTATTGGCCTTCCTGCTTCCCCAGCAATTAGGACAATGCCAGACACAGACTCCAGCCTGGTAAATATTTGTTGACTAAAATCAGACATTTAATTGACTACCTATAACTTTATGTGCCTCTTTGCCCACCCTTCCTTCTTCTCTTCCTCCAGGGACATTGCTTCAGGCCACACACAACTCCAGAGGGCGCCATTCACACAGCAACAATGTGAATCACTGGGGAGGGGGCAATATTTCTTTAGTGCACCACCTGTACAAATGTAGTGATGGCTCTGTTGCATCTTTCCTTTCTTGCTTCCTCCATCCCTCCTTTCCTTCCTTCCTTCCTCCCTTCCTCCCTTCAATAAATATTTATTGAGCTCCTATGCTATGCCATGTTAGTAGTGGAGACACAGATGAGAGGAACATGCCTCTGTCCATGGAGCAAAGTGTAAACTTGCAAACACACAGAAAAATAGAATGTGTAAAGATGTTGAAATAAACATATAATTGCAAGTTACATATTCATTTCTCTTTCTCCTCAACTATTGTTCTCACTCTTTTCTCCCTTTACCCTCTCCTTCTCACACACCCACATCTGGCCTCTGCAGTCACCGACAGACACCCCCGATTCTTCCTTATCTCTCTCCTACCCAGTGTGCTAGAGTGGCTTTGTGCAGTTTTGCAAAAGACTATAGTTAAATATTTAGGAATTTTGCGAGCTGGTTCTTAAACGACTGGTAGCTTAAAAACAGAAATACTAGGAGTACTTACACCATAGAAATAGGCCAGTGTTATGAGGCAGGGTTTGTTGATGCTGTTTTTCTGAAAAGCTGGTCTTCTAGCACACCAACATTCCATCTATTTCTGGCAAAGACACTTTGCTTTGCCGAGGAATTCCGAAGAGCATTCTTTGATTGATATTCAGTCATCACCCCCACCGGCCACCCCACGATTCCTCCCCTCCCTCCTGGGTGGCAGGGAAGTAGAGATTCTAGGGCCTGTGTTGTGCTGGGAGGAGAGAGAACAGAAGAAGAAGAGAAAGCATGAGGGAAGTTTGTGAAAGAGAGTATAAAAAGGATAGCAATATAGGAAGGGAAGAGAAAGAAAAGAGAAGTAGGAATATGTGGAGGGCAGAGGTTAGGTTAGGGAGAGCATAAGGGCCAGCCACGACTCACCACATAGTGTCCTCACAGGCAGTTGGGCCATTTCCACACCTGGGGCCAGAAGGTGGCCAAGTTGCTGTGAGATGAGGAAACCACTTTCTCAAACTACCCTGAAACAGGTGGGGGTGGGGACCCACATAGCTGGGCTCTGGAGGAAGAAGGGCTGGGGATCTGGACCAGTGAGGTCTGGGAGCCAGGATGCCTCAATCTCTGACTGTTGAGGGGGCTGGGAGCCCGGACTGCTGGGTCTGAGGGAGGAGGGGCCGGGGGCCTGGGCTCCTGGGTCTGGGGAAGGAGGGAGGATCCAGATCCCCCCACCCCCAGCCCCAACCCCACCCCACTCACCACCCCCAGCCCCACCCCTCTCCAGCCCTGCTGCCTTTAAGCTGTGGAGACTCAGGCCCAGGCCTCATTTAGCAAGACCCTGCCCTCCCCTCCCCTTTCCTGGACTGCCTTGGGTGAGGGATATAAAAGGGCTCAGTTTCCTGGGAGAAAGGGCTGGAGGGAGCGTTCCAGCGGCCCTGATCATGAGCTCTGCCCTGCTGCTGGCCCTCCTGGGCATCACCCTCACCGCCCCCCGTGAGTGAGGACCCCAGCCTGGGAGGGGATTCCCCTGGGGGAGGAGCTAAGACGTGTTCGCTCTTCCCATCTCAGGAGTACGGGGCCTGACCTGCCAGTCGGGGACACTGCACGCTGTGAGGAATGTATCGGACCTGCCCCTCCAGTGGACAGCTAGCCAGGACCAATGTGAGGATGGCTGGGGCTGCCTTGACGTGCTGATACTCACTAAGAATGGTGAGAAGGGCCCCATGGGCCCCATGCCTGACTCCCACCCTCCCCTGTGCAGAGACACCCCGATCCCCCCCCCAGTCCTACCTGCATTCTGTGTACAAACTCAGAAGACCGCTGCCCCCAATACCAGGAGCTGTCCCCTCCTTAGCTGCCCGGGGGCCTCCTCCGCAGCCTCTCACTCCAGGCCACGATACACACCCTCCCTCTAGGCCCCTGGAGTCCTGACCTCACTCCAGCCCGCCTCTGTCTCTTGACCCAGGACCTCTCGTGGACGTGGTGGTCATCAAGGGCTGCGTCCGAGGCAGAGCCGATCATGAGGCCCACATCACCCAGCACAGGGCAGGTCCTGGCCTGTCCATCACCTCCTACACCCGGGTATGCCGGGAGGACCTGTGCAACAGTCTCTCCAACAGCCTCCCTCTCTGGACCCCGAGCCAGCCCACAGGTGCCAAAGGGAGGAGGGAGGAGAGAGGGGAGGAGGAGCCTGGAAGGGGGTGGTCAGGAGCGGGGGAGGAACGGGGCTGAGGGGGTTGGGGTGGGCACATCCGGACTGTTCCTTTAGCATCCCTCCCTGCCTCCCCCCACCTCCACCCTCCCCAGCACCCGCTCCGTGAGCAGCAGCTTCTTCTAACAGTCCCAGAGCAGCAAACTGAACTTACTTTCTGACCTTCAACCACCCACCTCCGCCTCTGGCTCTGGCCCTAACCTGGTGCCTGCTCCTTCTTTCCATCCTGTTGGATTCGGTTCACGCATGTTCCAGTCAGGGTTTTGGCATTTCCTCTTCCTGAGGGAAACTGGCCTGTGACTTCCCACTGTCCTTCTCTGTGTGAGATCATAAGTCGGGTTTGGGGCTTTGTTTTGTGTTCCTCTGCTCTTTGACATTGTTTGTGGACAGGGAGGGGCGTCTTGTCTTCTTGGACTATGTGGTGGAACTTGCAGGTGAAGCCGCTGGGTCCTCCCAGGACACCCCTCGCCCACTCACACTACCACCTGCGCTCAGTCCCAGGTGCCCCTTCCCAGATCTAACGTTCCCTCCCCGCCTTGCTGTCTCTCTAGCCACATGTCCCGAATTCCCTGCACCCCAGGCCTTCATGAGAGGAGCCCGAGGAGGGCACATTTTGGGGAGACCAGGGGATTGATTCTTGGGACCAGTGAAATGGGGGAGGGGGTGGCAAGAAGGCATCCGGTCCAAATTCAGAGCCCTCTCAGTCTTCCCTCCCTTTCTCTCTCACCTCCCCAGTCCTGGGGTCTGTGCGGTGTCCAGTCTGCTTGTCTGCAGAAGACTGTCCGTCTGCAGCAGAGATGACCTGCCCCGCCGAGAGCTCGCACTGCTACAGTGGGGTCCTCCTTTTCAAAGTTGGTGAGCAGGATGTGGTGTCCCTGCGGGGCACTGGAGTGGGGTGGGGTAGAAGGGGGAGCGTAGAGGGGGTCTGAGGACCCAGATCTGAGTCTCTGGGGAGGAAGGGGAGCTGAGGCCTGGGACCAGGAGCAGGGTGGGCCTGACTTCCCAAAGCTGCGCCTTCCACGGAGGGTTGGATGGTCCCAGCAGCAGCATCTCCCTCTCCCTCTTTCTCTCACTTTCCGCAGGGAACCGCCCCATCCGTCTGAGAGTCCGGGGATGCATGTCCCAAGCAGGCTGCAACCTGCTTAACGGGACTCAGGAAATCGGGCCTATCAGTGTGCAGGAGACCTGTGACTCTACGGGTGAGTGTCGTGCCCACAAGACCAAGTGCCCTGCGCCGCAGCCTCGGGGCACGATGACCCCATGAAAGGCGGACATCCACACATCCCACCAAAGCCAGCATCACGTCATTCAGATGTTTAATTCTCACTCAGGCAGGTGTGATGGAAGGGATTCTCCCAGTAGGCGCTTCAGGGGAGGATGCCAGTGAGAGGTGTCCAGCTCAAGGGGAGACAGAGGGTACGTGGCCCAGGGGACAGAGCTATAGGACAGGAACCCACTGGTGGGTGTTTTAAATGATGCTGTGCCCGGCCAAGTTAAGACAGTGTGTCCGGGTGGGAGAGGAGGGGAGCAGGGAGGAAGGTGAGAGGGGCAAGAGAGGGTGGGCTGCATCACATGCCACTCTACCCATTGGCTGCAGAAGTGAGTGCGGGGGTGCCTGCTGGTTTCCCTGCTGGGAGTGACTCGCTGCTTCCAATTCTGTTTTTCCCTGACCTTGGGTAACCCTGGGTCTCCCACTTGCCCTTGACCACCCGTACCCACCCTCACCCATCCCCCACCCATGGTACTGGAGCACCCAGCAGCCATGCTGCAGAGATAAAAAGATCCAAGAGGATATCAAGGGTGCTTCAGGTGTGACAGGGAAAGTAAGAGCCAAATGGGTACGTGGGGAGGGTCCCCACGTACCCATGGAATCCCCGCCCAACCGGAACACTAGTGGGTGAGGGTGGCCTGGAGTATCTTGATGTGAAGCACCTGCCATGGTGAGGCGGGGAGTGGGGTGAGGAGGGGAGTGAGGTCTTGGGAAAGTGGGAGGAGGGTCTTCCCCGTCCGAGCTTCAGGGAGAGAGTTGAGTGAGTTCAGCAAACGTTCCTCTTGTGTGGATCCCTCTGGCTGGACTGGGAGCCTTGAGGAGAGAGCCTGGATGTCACTGACACCACGTTTCCAGCCTCGGGCAGCACAAGGGCTGGCTGAGGATGGGCGCCCAGGGTGTGTCTGCTGACGTGAGTTCGTACAGGATTCCAAGCTCTCCCGTGGAGACCCCAGAGGACTCAGACCCTGTCCCTGCCCCAAAGGGCCTCCAGGGCGGGGAAAGGAGACACCACAGACACAGATGGTCACAGGGCTGTCATGGAAGGGGGTCTGGGGGGGTGCAGCTCAGAGGAGGAAGATAATGTCCTGGGAGGCTGAATCAGGGAGGGCTTCACAGAGGAAGTGACCTATGAGCCGTGTCTTAAAAATGAGCTGCAGTTTACTCACAGAAGAGCAAAAGGACACCAACGGGTCGGGGAAACATCACAGGCAAAGGCTTGGAGGTGGAGGCAGCCGGCTGTTTCTAAGAAGGATCCCTCAGCTCTGCCTCAGGAGGGCTCATCGAGAGGATGGGCTGCAGCTGGGAGAGGCAGGTGATCACGGATTTTCCAGGTGGACAAGGTGGGGGTGCAAGATGAAGGGAGAGCCACTGCAACTAAGCAGAAGGAATGGCGGGGGGGCCAGGCCAAGGAGGCAGGAAATGCCCTGCTGTGTCTTGAGAATGGCTATTGGTGAGCAAGCCAAGAGGTGGGGGGGGGGGGGGGCGGGGGGCGGGGCTGGTGATGGGTCAGGTATCTGCCCAGCCAGACTGAGGGGTCAGCCTTTCTGCTGAGGGCAGGGGAGCCATGGAAGGGAGGGACAGAGTCTGAATCTTTCCCTTTAATTAATGCTGGTTTACTTACCTGGCCCTCATCTCTGGGACTAGGTAACATTCATAATCCAGAAGGCATTTCAGAAACAGATCGGATGCATGCCACACACACCACGCACACAACACACAATACACACAAACACACACACTGTGCTATGCACACACCACACATCACATACCACACACGGGCCCCTTACACCTCACACATCGCCCACACACTACAAACTTCACCTAGCACACAGACCACACGCCACATGCCACAGACAGCACACACAAACAGAAGACAGATACACGGGACACATACCATGCCCCACCCGTACAGCAAACACACACCACACACCTCACCAGCACACTCTCTCCCCAGAAACACACACTAAACATCACGTACCGTACACATACCACACCCATATCACATTCCCATACCACCCACATATCACACCTCCCACTGCACATCCACACACGCCACTCACATCCCATATATGCATGCTGCCCAAACCACGCACATGTCACGTAAAACACAGCCCTTACACCACAAGTGGATATTCCTAATATATGTCCATGTTCTGCTGGCCTTCAGCATCAGAGCCAAATCTTGGACGGTGCGTTTACCTACCCTGGTTAAGTTCACTTGGGTAGTTTAGCAAATACCTATTGAGCGTCGGCAAGGCCCGGCATGAGAAGCTGGGGTACAGTACGATGTCAGGGAGTACGGGGAGGACAGAGGGCATCTCAGGGAGATAGAAGAGCTCCTGGAAGGCATAGGGGCGGGAGAAGACTAGGTGCAAGGACTGAGTGCAAAGTGGGCCGCTGCAGGTGCCCATACTGAAGAAGAACCAAAGGGCTGGGATTTTAACAGCCGTGACCTTCCCCCTAAGGAATGGGATGGTGGTCCCAAGTGGCAGCAGTGGGTCGCACAGTCAGGGAGAGCACAGCCTTTAAGAGCTTAGCTTTCTGAATGAGAAAGACGTGGGTTTCTGTCTAAGCTCTGCCACTGAACCAGCTTTTGAGGATTACCACCTCTTTGAGCCTCTGTCACCAAGTTCAGGGAGGAGAAGATGATCCCAGACAGTCAGGGGTGGCAGAGCATATGCAAAGGTCCCGGGCGGGGTGCCATGCGCCTGCCGTGTGTTCAAGGAGGAATCCAGAGGCCAGTGTGGCTCCAGCAGAGCGATCAAGAGGGAGCAGGGCACGACCCACGGATGGAGGAGGGTGGGGGGCAGATGACATAGAGCCAGATCCTGTAGGACCTTTGGGGCCATTTTAAGGACTTAGAATTTCATTCTGAATGGGATGAGGCTCTAGTGGTGTTTTCTGAGCAGAAGAGTGACATGAATCAACCTACCTTTTATGGGAATCCTTCTGGCTGCTGGGTGGAGACTAGAGTAAAGGGGAGGTGGGCATGGGGGAGGAGACCCCCAGGGAGACTCAGGAGGAAGCAGGTGAGAGCCAAGGGGTCTTGGACCCTGGTGGAAGCAGTGGAGGTGGTGAACAGTGGTCAGGTTCTGGAGGTATTTTGCAGCTAATTCTTTGGTAGATATTCACTCATCACCCCCACCGGCCACCCCACCACTCCTCTGCTCCCTCCTGGGTGGCGGGGAAGTAGAGATTCTAGGGCCTGTGTTGTGCTGGGAGGAGAGAAAACAGAAGAAGAGAAAGCATGAGGGAAGTTTGTGAAAAAGAGAATTAAAAGGATAGCAATATAGGAAGGGAAGAGAAAGAAAAGAGAAGTAGGAATATGTGGAGGGCAGAGGTTAGGTTAGGGAGAGCATAAGGGCCAGCCACGACTCACCACATAGTGTCCTCACAGGCAGTTGGGCCATTTCCACACCTGGGGCCAGAAGGTGGCCAAGTTGCTGTGAGATGAGGAAACCACTTTCTCAAACTACCCTGAAACAGGTGGGGGTGGGGACCCACATAGCTGGGCTCTGGAGGAAGAAGGGCTGGGGATCTGGACCAGTGAGGTCTGGGAGCCAGGATGCCTCAATCTCTGACTGTTGAGGGGGCTGGGAGCCCGGACTGCTGGGTCTGAGGGAGGAGGGGCCGGGGGCCTGGGCTCCTGGGTCTGGGGAAGGAGGGAGGATCCAGATCCCCCCACCCCCAGCCCCAACCCCACCCCACTCACCACCCCCAGCCCCACCCCTCTCCAGCCCTGCTGCCTTTAAGCTGTGGAGACTCAGGCCCAGGCCTCACTTAGCAAGACCCTGCCCTCCCCTCCCCTTTCCTGGACTGCCTTGGGTGAGGGATATAAAAGGGCTTAGTTTCCTGGGAGAAAGGGCTGGAGGGAGCGTTCCAGCGGCCCTGATCATGAGCTCTGCCCTGCTGCTGGCCCTCCTGGGCATCACCCTCACCGCCCCCCGTGAGTGAGGACCCCAGCCGGGGAGGGGATTCCCCTGGGGGGAGGAGCTAAGACGTGTTCACTCTTCCCATTGCCGAGACCAGCTCGGCGACTCGAGGCGAGTGACGGGTGCCGCAAGCTTGAAGAAGACACAGACACAGACTGAAGAGAAAAGTGGGACCGGGGGGCTCCAGACCTCTCGGATCAAGAGCCTCGTTGATTAATCCCACGTTGCTTTTATTGAGTTTTCGGCATAGTCTAAGGGTCTGACACTCCCAGGTTAATCCCATAAACAATCAAAGGCCTCACATGACTGGGGGCAATGATCTTTGTTTGCCTCCTGGGTCCTGATTTGAGCTGGGTGTGGAGAGCAAAGCAGCCCTGGGGGAAGGAGACCTCTCTCAGAAGGATTAAGGGTCTGTGCCCCACCCGTGTTGGCCCCTCTGTGACTGTGCCTGTCTTAGGTTGTTCCTCCCTTGAGGAATCTTACCCGTCTTTGGCTAACCAGTCATCCTCCAGGGCCAAACACGGTGATATTAGGAAGGCTCTATGCATCACCCCTGTTGGCCCCTCTGCGGCTGTGCCTGTCTTAGGTTGTTCCTCCTCTGAGGAATCTTACCCGTCTTTGGCTAACCAGCCATCCCTCAGGACCAAACAGGGTGATATTAGTCTCCATGCCCCGCACCCTCAGCTCCTCCACTGCTCAAGCAGGACATTCTGAATCCCATCGCTCGGCCCACATACTTCAACATTTTCAATGTTTCAAAAAGGTTCCAGAATGTCTTCCCACATCCCATCTCAGGAGTACGGGGCCTGACCTGCCAGTCGGGGACACTGCACGCTGTGAGGAATGTATCGGACCTGCCCCTCCAGTGGACAGCTAGCCAGAGCCAATGTGAGGATGGCTGGGGCTGCCTTGACGTGTTGATACTCACTATGAATGGTGAGAAGGGCCCCATGGGCCCCATGCCTGACTCCCACCCTCCCCTGTGCAGAGACACCCCGATCCCCCCCCAGTCCTACCTGCATTCTGTGTACAAACTCAGAAGACCGCTGCCCCCAATACCAGGAGCTGTCCCCTCCTTAGCTGCCCGGGGGCCTCCTCCGCAGCCTCTCACTCCAGGCCACGATACACACCCTCCCTCTAGGCCCCTGGAGTCCTGACCTCACTCCAGCCCGCCTCTGTCTCTTGACCCAGGACCTCTCGTGGACGTGGTGGTCATCAAGGGCTGCGTCCGAGGCAGAGCCGATCATGAGGCCCACATCACCCAGCACAGGGCAGGTCCTGGCCTGTCCATCACCTCCTACACCCGGGTATGCCGGGAGGACCTGTGCAACAGTCTCTCCAACAGCCTCCCTCTCTGGACCCCGAGCCAGCCCACAGGTGCCAAAGGGAGGAGGGAGGAGAGAGGGGAGGAGGGAGGAGAGAGGGGAGGAGGAGCCTGGAAGGGGGTGGTCAGGAGCGGGGGAGGAACGGGGCTGAGGGGGTTGGGGTGGGCACATCCGGACTGTTCCTTTAGCATCCCTCCCTGCCTCCCCCCACCTCCACCCTCCCCAGCACCCGCTCCGTGAGCAGCAGCTTCTTCTAACAGTCCCAGAGCAGCAAGCTGAACTTACTTTCTGACCTTCAACCACCCACCTCCGCCTCTGGCTCTGGCCCTAACCTGGTGCCTGCTCCTTCTTTCCATCCTGTTGGATTCGGTTCACGCATGTTCCAGTCAGGGTTTTGGCATTTCCTCTTCCTGAGGGAAACTGGCCTGTGACTTCCCACTATCCTTCTCTGTGTGAGATCATAAGTCGGGTTTGGGCCTTTGTTTTGTGTTCCTCTGCTCTTTGACATTGTTTGTGGACAGGGAGGGGCGTCTTGTCTTCTTGGACTATGTGGTGGAACTTGCAGGTGAAGCCGCTGGGTCCTCCCAGGACACCCCTCGCCCACTCACACCACCACCTGCGCTCAGTCCCAGGTGCCCCTTCCCAGATCTAACGTTCCCTCCCCGCCTTGCTGTCTCTCTAGCCACATGTCCCGAATTCCCTGCACCCCAGGCCTTCATGAGAGGAGCCCAAGGAGGGCACATTTTGGGGAGACCAGGGGATTGATTCTTGGGACCAGTGAAATGGGGGAGGGGGTGGCAAGAAGGCATCCGGTCCAAATCCAGAGCCCTCTCAGTCTTCCCTCCCTTTCTCTCTCACCTCCCCAGTCCTGGGGTCTGTGCGGTGTCCAGTCTGCTTGTCTGCAGAAGACTGTCCGTCTGCAGCAGAGATGACCTGCCCCGCCGAGAGCTCGCACTGCTACAGTGGGGTCCTCCTTTTCAAAGTTGGTGAGCAGGACGTGGTGTCCCTGCGGGGCACTGGAGTGGGGTGGGGTAGAAGGGGGAGCGTAGAGGGGGTCTGAGGACCCAGATCTGAGTCTCTGGGGAGGAAGAGGAGCTGAGGCCTGGGACCGGGAGCAGGGTGGGCCTGACTTCCCAAAGCTGCGCCTTCCACGGAGGGTTGGATGGTCCCAGCAGCAGCATCTCCCTCTCCCTCTTTCTCTCACTTTCCGCAGGGAACCGCCCCATCCGTCTGAGAGTCCGGGGATGCATGTCCCAAGCAGGCTGCAACCTGCTTAACGGGACTCAGGAAATCGGGCCTATCAGTGTGCAGGAGACCTGTGACTCTACGGGTGAGTGTCGTGCCCACAAGACCAAGTGCCCTGCGCCGCAGCCTCGGGGCACGATGACCCCATGAAAGGCGGACATCCACACATCCCACCAAAGCCAGCATCACGTCATTCAGATGTTTAATTCTCACTCAGGCAGGTGTGATGGAAGGGATTCTCCCAGTAGGCGCTTCAGGGGAGGATGCCAGTGAGAGGTGTCCAGCTCAAGGGGAGACAGAGGGTACGTGGCCCAGGGGACAGAGCTATAGGACAGGAACCCACTGGTGGGTGTTTTAAATGATGCTGTGCCCGGCCAAGTTAAGACAGTGTGTCCGGGTGGGAGAGGAGGGGAGCAGGGAGGAAGGTGAGAGGGGCAAGAGAGGGTGGGCTGCATCACATGCCACTCTACCCATTGGCTGCAGAAGTGAGTGCGGGGGTGCCTGCTGGTTTCCCTGCTGGGAGTGACTCGCTGCTTCCAATTCTGTTTTTCCCTGACCTCGGGTAACCCTGGGTCTCCCACTTCCCCCTGACCACCCGTACCCACCCTCACCCATCCCCCACCCATGGTACTGGAGCACCCAGCAGCCATGCTGCAGAGATAAAAAGATCCAAGAGGATATCAAGGGTGCTTCAGGTGTGACAGGGAAAGTAAGAGCCAAATGGGTACGTGGGGAGGGTCCCCACGTACCCATGGAATCCCAGCCCAACCGGAGCACTAGTGGGTGAGGGTGGCCTGGAGTATCTTGATGTGAAGCACCTGCCGTGGTGAGGCGGGGAGTGGGGTGAGGAGGGGAGTGAGGTCTTGGGAAAGTGGGAGGAGGGTCTTCCCCGTCCGAGCTTCAGGGAGAGAGTTGAGTGAGTTCAGCAAACGTTCCTCTTGTGTGGATCCCTCTGGCTGGACTGGGGGCCTTGAGGAGAGAGCCTGGATGTCACTGACACCACGTTTCCAGCCTCGGGCAGCACAAGGGCTGGCTGAGGATGGGCGCCCAGGGTGTGTCTGCTGACGTGAGTTCATACAGGATTCCAAGCTCTCCCGTGGAGACCCCAGAGGACTCAGACCCTGGCCCTGTCCTAAAGGGCCTCCAGGGTGGGGAAAGGAGACACCACAGACACAGATGGTCACAGGGCTGTCATGGAAGGGGGTCTGGGGGGGTGCAGCTCAGAGGAGGAAGATAATGTCCTGGGAGGCTGAATCAGGGAGGGCTTCACAGAGGAAGTGACCTATGAGCCGTGTCTTAAAAATGAGCTGCAGTTTACTCACAGAAGAGCAAAAGGACACCAACGGGTCGGGGAAACATCACAGGCAAAGGCTTGGCGGTGGGGGCAGCCGGCTGTTTCCAAGAAGGGTCCCTCAGCTCTGCCTCAGGAGGGCTCATCGAGAGGATGGGCTGCAGCTGGGAGAGGCAGGTGATCACGGATTTTCCAGGTGGACAAGGTGGGGGTGCAAGATGAAGGGAGAGCCACTGCAACCAAGCAGAAGGAACGGCGGGGGGGGGGGGGGGGGGGCAGGCCAAGGAGGCAGGAAATGCCCTGCTGTGTCTTGACAATGGCTATTGGTGAGCAAGCCAAGAGGTGGGGGGGGCAGGGCTGGTGATGGGTCAGGTATCTGCCCAGCCAGACTGAGGGGTTAGCCTTTCTGCTGAGGGCAGGGGAGCCATGGAAGGGAGGGACAGAGTCTGAATCTTTCCCTTTAATTAATGCTGGTTTACTTACCTGGCCCTCATCTCTGGGACTAGGTAACATTCATAATCCAGAAGGCATTTCAGAAACAGATCGGATGCATGCCACACACACCACGCACACAACACACAATACACACAAACACACACACTGTGCCATGCACACACCACACATCACATACCACACACGGGCCCCTTACACCTCACACATCGCCCACACACCACAAACTTCACCCAGCACACAGAACACACACCACATGCCACAGACAGCGCACACAAACAGAAGACAGATACACGGGACACATACCATGCCCCACCCGTACAGCAAACACACACCACACACCTCACCAGCACACTCTCTCCCCAGAAACACACACCAAACATCACGTACCGTACACATACCACACACATATCACATTCCCATACCACCCACATATCACACCTCCCACTGCACATCCACACACGCCACTCACATCCCATATATGCATGCTGCCCAAACCACGCACATGTCACATAAAACACAGCCCTTACACCACAAGTGGATATTCCTAATATATGTCCATGTTCTGCTGGCCTTCAGCATCAGAGCCAGATCTTGGACGGTGCGTTTACCTACCCTGGTTAAGTTCACTTGGGTAGTTTAGCAAATACCTATTGAGCGTCGGCAAGGCCCGGCATGAGAAGCTGGGGTACAGCACGATGTCAGGGAGTACGGGGAGGACAGAGGGCATCTCAGGGAGATAGAAGAGCTCCTGGAAGGCACAGGGGCGGGAGAAGACTAGGTGCAAGGACTGGGTGCAAAGTGGGCTGCTGCAGGCGTCCATACTGAAGAAGAACCAAAGGGCTGGGATTTTAACAGCCGTGACTGTCCCCCTAAGGAATGGGATGGTGGTCCCAAGTGAGAGCAGTGGGTCGCACAGTCAGGGAGAGCACAGCCTTTAAGAGCTTAGCTTTCTGAATCAGAAAGATGTGGGTTTCTGTCTGAGCTCTGCCACTGAACCAGCTTTTGAGGATTACCGCCTCTTTGAGCCTCTGTCACCAAGTTCAGGGAGGAGGAGATGATCCCAGACAGTCAGGGGTGGCAGAGCATATGCAAAGGTCCCGGGCGGGGTGCCCTGTGCCTGCCATGTGTTCAAGGAGGAATCCAGAGGCCAGTGTGGCTCCAGCAGAGCGATCAAGAGGGAGCAGGGCACGACCCACGGATGGAGGAGGGTGGGGGGCAGATGACATAGAGCCAGATCCTGTAGGACCTTTGGGGCCATTTTAAGGACTTAGAATTTCATTCTGAATGGGATGAGGCTCTAGTGGTGTTTTCTGAGCAGAAGAGTGACATGAATCAACCTACCTTTTATGGGAATCCTTCTGGCTGCTGGGTGGAGACTAGAGTAAAGGGGAGGTGGGCATGGGGGAGGAGACCCCCAGGGAGACTCAGGAGGAAGCAGGTGAGAGCCAAGGGGTCTTGGACCCTGGTGGAAGCAGTGGAGGTGGTGAACAGTGGTCAGATTCTGGAGGTATTTTGCAGCTTCAGCCAACAGGATTTCCTAATGGGTGCAACATGGGGTGTAAGAGAAAGGGAATTGTCGAGAACAACAGCAATGTTCTCAACTTGAGCAACTGCAAGAAAGGAGGTGCCATTGAGCAAGATGGGAAAGATGGGGTGGACAGAGCAGGCACCAGGCTGGGAGGAGGGTGGCAGGAGCCACGATTTTGTCATCTGTGAAGTGGGGAAATGAGCAGCCTTCCTTCATGGGGGCTGTTTTGAAGGTTATATATTTGTGGGTACTGCTTGGTCAGCCCAGGGGTTTCTGCGTCACAGGACACATCATGGCCGACCGTGTGATGGCCTTAAGAGAAGGTCTAATGGTTTTCAAACTTTGACCCCAGGGATGCAGGGGCCAAGGTAGCCCAGGATGGTCATCAATCCTTCTCTTCCCCATGGCTCCCCACAAGGAGCCAGAATGCCTGAGTTCCCAGCCCAGCTCTGCCAATCCCTCACAGTGGGACATCGGGCAAGCTACTTAAAAACTCCTCTTTCTCCCACCTTGAAAATGGGGGTGATGAGGAGAACACTACCTGCTTGGCGGTGTTGCGGGGGTTGGAGGGGGATGCCAGGAGGAAATGAGGCAGTGCAGGTGAGGCAAGCTCCTCGGGAGGCTTACATAGGTTAATCTGTGGAAACTGATCATGGCAGCCGGGCACGTAAATAAGTGTTCAGCACACACGGGGCATTTGAGTATTTTTGTTTGGAACACAGGATTTCTCAGTTGAAAGAAATATATGGTGTCAGGCTACCCTCCTCATTATCCAGATAAGGACCTTGAGGCTCAGAGAGGGAAGTAGAGATCGGCTCAGGCTAAGAAAGAGTCATCCGTCTCTCTCATACCCAAAGGGAGGAATAGCTGTCCTCAAGGGGTGTTGAGAAAAGTGCCTGTGGTGTTCGAGCAAAAACAGGGTAAAGAATAGGGGTGGGGCTCAGACTTCCTAGGTTCCTTCTAAATCTGAGGTCGAAGGACCCAGTGGCCAGATGGCTTGGAGGGTAACTCAAGAATGTGATCATCTCCCCGAGCGCAGGACCGGGAAGGACAGACACAGCAGGTCCCTGGCTCATATGGACCCTGTGTGATTCTCTCTACAGATTTTCTGACCTGTCATCGGGGGAACACATTGCAGATTTCTCGAAACCTGATTCAGGAACCTACTGATTGGTCCACAAGTGGGGAGGAGCCGTGTAATCCTGGGGAGATGTGTCAGGAGACACTTCTGCTCATAGATGTAGGTGCGTGGACTACGCAAGAAGGCAAGACCCCCACACAGGGTCCTGTGTCTCCCTGCCCTGGATTCTGTGCCCTGAATTTCCTGCCAGGTTCCCCTCACGCTTGCAGTTCTAAACCCAGTTCTCCCTCTTTCTGTGCCTGGGTTTCCCCTTCTGAAAACTGGGGGCGAGGTGGTGGGAATGATAGTACCTACTTTGCTGGGTAGTCACTAGGCTAGATCCGGTAGTCCAGGCAGAGGGCTGAGAACAGAGCTGACACAGAGTAACCTCAGTGACTTCATTCAAGGTCCAATGAGCTGCTGCCCACTGTGTGCCAGGCACTGTTTTAGATGCTGAAAGTCCCATCGCATCTGCCTTCTAGCAGCTTTACAGGCCAATGGGGAAGCAGAAAAAAAAAAAGAGTAAGGTATGGGTGTGAAGATAAGAGCTGTGGAAAGAAATCCACCAGAGCAAGATCAGGAAAGTGATGTCAAGGTTGCAATTTGTGTTCTGGGGATGCTCTAGTAAGAAGGTGATATTTGAGCAAGAACTGAGAGGTGGCAGAGCTAGGGGAGGACCCAGGCTCTGGCCCCAGTCTTCACCTGGCACTCAACAGGACCTGTGCTCCTGTCATCAGGGGACCTGCAACCCCCCTCTGCCTGCTGTGCACTGAGGAACCCCTGGCTCTGCCACCTGCCCTCAGAGTCTCCCCTCCCCGCCCAGCTTTCACTGTCTCTCCCCTCAGGACTCAGATCAGTCCTGATGGGGAGCAAAGGCTGCATCAAGGCCAGGACACAGGATTCCCGTGCTATCTCCATACACTCGGGGCCCCCCGGAGTGTTTGTCGCCTCCTATGTCCGGTTCTGCTCCTCCAACTGGTGCAACTCGGCCGCCAGCAGCAGCGTCCTGTTGAACTCCCTCCCTCGTCCAGGTGTGGGACCCCAGCGGGCTGGGTGGGAGCAGGGGTGGGGAGAGACGGGGCCCCAGAGACACACTCTGGGGCTCAAGGAGGGTGGCTACAGCTAAGAGCAGAGCTGTGCGCCCCCAACCTTCTCTCTGCTCCCCAGCTCCCCCTGCCCCAGGAGACCTAGAGTGTCCCACCTGTCTGTCAGTCTTTGGATCCTGCAAACCTGAGATTGTGAGATGTCCTAAGGGCACCAGTCGTTGTTACAAGGGTCACTTTGCTCTCAGGGGAGGTGAGTGCTGAAGGTCAGGTCCCAAGCATGAAGGGGTTAGGGGCCTGGATTCACTGGTCCTGAGGTGGGAGGGTGCTTGAGACCCTGGCTCACGTATCTGAGGGTGGAGGGGGCTGGGGACCCAGATTTTCTAGGTCTGAGGGAGAAGGGGACTGAGAGCTGGTCTCTTGGTCTGAGGGGAGAGGGGAGGGCCTAGGATTCCTTGGGTTTAGGAATATAAGCTGAGGAGCTCTGAGCCCTCTCTGACTCCATCTTCACCCTCCAGGTGGGCTGAGCTCCCCATTGAATATCCAGGGCTGCGTGGCCCAACCTTCCTTGTTGAACCGCATCCGGAATATTGGGGTCTTTTCTGTGATCGAGAACCGTGATGGTCAGGATGATGTGAATGAGCCTATACTGCAAGGTGGAGCTGCCCCTGCCCCCTACCTGCCCTAGCCCTTTGGTATGGGGTACCTAATCCCATTTCCCCATGATTCTTAGCCCCTGCTGACCCTCTAGCGCCAGCCCTCCCTCTGCCCTCATAACTAAACAGCCTTGGACGCTGAATTATTTCCCAGTCCTCTACACAACTTATCATCCACCGCCAGCCCCACGTACTATATGACCTGATGACAGGGCTGGGAACAGCTGAACTCGCCCTACGGGAGTGTGGACATTCAAGCAGTGGCCCCATGTGTGTGATAATAAAGAGACCGTGCTTTCCCCAGATGCTGGGGTTTCTCTATGTGAGGGGAGGGCAGGACTCCCAGAGATCTGGCGTGAGGGAGGAGAGGAATCTACTGAGAGAGTCACCATCTCAGGCCGTCCTTTACTGATCTGGTCCACATCTCCATTGGACCCCATCGGGTGGCAGCAGAGTCTTCAGGGTGCTGCAGGCAAAAGTACTTGGGCATCGCCATGACTTGGAGGGGAAAGGGCACCAGGACCAATGAGGCTTCTGTCTTAGTAGCCAGGGCCTCAGAACAATCAGGGGGCTCGCCCCCTCTTGAATAACTTGACATAGGGTTTGTGTGAAGCAGAAAAACAAGAGGGTTTGCACAGTTTCCTGAGGCTGATATCATTGGGGCTGTTATCATCACAGGCCTGAAAGACTGGAGAGAAGTCATCACCATTACTAGGATATGGAGGGGGTGGTGTTTAGAGAGGGCTGCCTGACAGGGGCTGTGATCTCAGGCTGAAAAGCACCCAGCCCAGAGTGACACTACAGGGGGGAGCTGGGGAATTAATACCCCAACCTCACTCAGTGTCCTCCATCTGGTCCCCTGTTGGGGCTCCCCATTGACTGAACCCAGCTGGCAGGCAGGAGATCCCATTGACAGTCCCCACAGTGCAGGGCAGGGGGAGACGGGGAGAATGAATTTGAAGAAGAAAACAGAAAGTGGCTAGCACAGTCACCCCTTTCCTTTGTCCAGATGAAAATTAGAGTCCTCAGTACAGAAGACACACAATTCCCATCCATTACCTAATCACAGAACCATGTCGTGCTAATGAGACTGGGTCACACACCCACAGCATTACACAACAGGTTCTACATGTACCATGTTGGAAGATGGGGGAAAACAACATAAACCAAAGCTGCAAAGGTCCTGACTGTGTAGCTGGTGGTGATCTGAGCTGCCTTCTTCTACCACCCATTCTATGTTCTCTTACCACCTGCCCACACCTCCTCTGGACAACTGTTGTGACACAATTCTTCATTCTTTTTTTTTTTTTAAGGTTTATGTTATTTATTTAACATTTATTTTTGGCTGCATTGGGTCTTTGTTGCTGCACACAGGTTTTCTCTAGTTGTGGAGAGCGGGGGCTACTCTTCATTGCAGTGCTCAGGCTTCTCATTAAGGTGATTTCTCTTGTTGTGGAGCACAGGCTCTAGGCACGTGGGCTTCAGTTGTTGCAGCTAGTGGGTTCAGTAGTTGTGGTTTGTGGGCTCTAGAGAGCAGGCTCAGCAGTTGTGGTGCACCGGCTTAGTTACTCTGTGGCATGTGGGATCTTCCCGGACCAGGGCTCGAACCCGTGTCCCCTGCATTGGCAGGCAGATTCTTAACCCCTGGGCCACTAGGGAAGTCCCCAGATCTTCATTCTTAAGGGAAGTAAGTATTCAATGGTCTTGTGTTTATTGGCTCTTGGCCACTTTCTGCTGAACAGGACCACCGGCCAAGGAAATATTACCCCCAATGCATCCCCTGGCTTCCAACCATAGTCCTCCTTGACCCAGCAACCCAGCCTCCCTCTGGTGGTCTGGTTCCCTCTGGCAATCAGCAGAGTGGCCCTCGTCTCTGCCTGTTGTTTCAGCAGCACGAGGAGCACAAAATGGCAAGGGAGCAGTCCTGGCTTCCGATTGATGGGGTTCCTCACCCACACCAAGCCCAAGGTCACAAAGACCAGGAGCAAAAATTCCTTTCAGTGGGTTGTTAGGTGTACTAGTGGGTGGGGACACTCCCTTACCCGCTCCCCACCGTTTTTCATGGACTCCGGCATTCTAGCTCTGGGGGAGGTGACACGATAGACTGGCCACTGGTTCAAGACACAGAGCATCTGCTGTTGGCCAGCAGGGTACCTTCTCTCACCCGGTGCCCTCATAAGCCATCATGGCCATTCCACGCTTCCGATAAGCCAACTGTCTCTGTGTAGTGGGGCACCTGGAAGACCAGGGAGCTCTATGGGTGGGAGTTAATTGCCTCACTTCCTTTGCCTTAAAATATGTCCTCTAGTTGGAAGCAATACTTCATGGGACACTGCAGCAACAGAACAGACATCTTCTAAGTTCCCAAATGGCAGTGCTGACAGAAGCACTGAGTACAAGGAAGGCAAATCAGAATCCACAGTGTGTCTTTATCCCTGTGGGGAGAAAGCTCAGTCCCCTCGAGGGTGGGCTATGTCCTGGGTAGTCCTGCTGTAGAATGACTCCATAACAGGCTTAGCATTGGCCTCTGCCTCTGTTGGTTTGGGCACTGAGTACAGTCAATAGCCAGGTCACCATGGGAAGAGTTAGCCCATTTGTTGTCACCGTGTGGAATCTCACCATGCACATGGCCACTTTACCCATGGGCCCAGTGAGCAAGCACTGATGGGAGAGAAGCTGCCTGACCCTGTCCACTGGGTACCAGGAGCCTGCTGCTCAGGGCATGGGTGCTGGTGGGCATTCGTGTGGGACGTGAACATCTTCACACTCTGTGCCCATCCCCAGAGGACCATCCACATATCCTCCCTGTCTTCATTTGCTGCTTTTATTCTAAGTCCTGACCAACTGGCTCACCATGGGTCCATGCAGAAGTGGACCTGAGGACCCCTGTCCCTCCCACGAGGTGGACCCCTGAAGTTTTGCCCCCTGAAGGATTTCCCTACATCACTCTTTCAGGACCACATGAGTGAGCGCTAACACAGCCAACACCCACTTCTGCCTGGTGCCGGCCCACCCTGCAGGTCTACCCATGACCTAGTCTGCACTTTCCATCCCCTGTAAACAGATCACAAGGAATCCCCATGAGCTCATAAGTGTGGGTGGAGGAAGAGGTGGGTGCCATGGGTGTCTGAGCCACCTGCTGGGGTGTCCAGCTGTGCCCTCCATTCCTGCTTGAGCCTGATCTCATACACACCTTCTCCATGGATGGTGGATGCTGCTGTGTGTGCCCAGCATCATGGTTTGGTAGCTTGACTGCAGCCAGTGTGTGATGTCCTGTTCAGGTCACAATGCACTTGGTGCCCCGTGGACAGTTATTCAAACTTTACTGGTACCTGGACTTCCCTGGTGGTACAGTGGTTATGAATCCACCTGCCAGCGCCCTGGCAAAGTTGTAGCAGAGGGGAGGAGCTGTGGTTGGAGTCACTCTCTTGGCCTGAGCCGCCCAAGCCGCCCTGACCCAGGCAGGGTGCCACTTCTCACTCACTCCCAGGGGAAGGGGCCACTATTGTACCCTCTGTCTCCCCACACACCAGCACTTACAGACGAACGATAAAGGAAGCTCTGCTGGTCGCAGAATAATACAGAAAGCCCAAGGCGGGTAGAAGGACACTTACAGCTGAGATCCCAAAGAAACAGAAATGTTAGTATTAATTCTATTGATCTGGTCCATTCTGGGGTTATTTCTAGTTTGTTTGTTTGTTTGTTTGTTTTATTATTAATTACGATCTTAGTCCTAAGGGATCTACACGTTTTATAACATATTTTTTATTCTGTTTTTATTGTTAGCCTTTTTATATATTTCTATTTCTAGCTAAGTTTTTTGTAATGCTCACTGTACCTCTCCTACCTTCTTTTCATCTCTATCTTTTATACATTTCTGTTTCTTTCTTTCTCTTTTCATGTTTCCAGTCACACTACGCTCTTCTGTTGCCCTCTCTTCTATCCTTTTTTAGTTTATTTTATCTTAATATACTTATAAGCAATATTATCGGTCGGTTCTGTTTCCTTGCTTTATTCTCCAGATGACACACTGCTTTGGTATTTATTATTAGGTTTTGTCTTTATCTTAGTTCTAAGTATAATTGTCTGATTTCATTCTGAGAATCTTCAGTCTGTCTGGTGGTACTCTTGCTCTTTATTATATTTGATCCTAGCTTTCAAAATCTCCCTGGATTTGTATTTGTGTGTATGTGGTGTTTTTTGTTTGTTTGTTTTTGTTTTGTTCTGGTTTTGAATTTGTTGGTTTTCTCTTTGATTGTCTGATGGCATACTGGGGTTCTTCTGTCAGGTCTTTCTAGTGCCTTATGTTCTATTGGATTCAGTATTTGTGTGTCTTATACATGTATGTGTTTCCTCAACTTAGTATTTGTTTGAGTCAACACTCTGCCATTAGTCTGGGGCTTGGACAATCTTCTTTAAACCTCTTTATTGCCGGGACAAGCAATCTCTGAAGATTGTACTACTATGAGAAAACAAAGAAACACCATGCAGGCAGAGGAGCAGGAAAAAAACCCACACGACCAAATAAATGAAGAGGAAATAGGAAAATTGCCTGAAAAAGAATTCAGAGTAATGATAGTAAAGATGATCCAAAATCTCGATAACAAAATACAGAAAATACAAGAAACAGTTAATAAGGACTCAGAAGAACTAAAGAGCAAACAAACAGTAATGGTAAACAAAATAACTGAAATTAAAAATACTCTAGGTGACAGACTCTTTGGTGGGGCTAATGGTGGACTCTGGGATGGCTCACACCAATGAGCACTTCCCAGAAGCCCTGCTGCCAGTGCCCCTGTCTCCTTGGTGAGCCACACCTGCCCCCCACTTCTGCAGGCAACTCTCCAACACCAGCAGAGAACCAGCTGAACACCAGCAGACGGCCTCGGACACCAGAAAGGACCACAAGGAGCCCAACATAACCACTAAGTTTTTGACTTAATATTTGTTTAATCCAATACTTGGACATTAGTCTGAGGCTTAGACAGTCTTCTATAAACACCTCTATCACCAGGACAAGCAACCCCAAAAGTTTGGACAACCATGAGGAAACAAAGAAACACCATGCAGACAAAGGAGCAGGAAAAAAACCCACAAGACCAAATAAATGAGGAGGAAATAGGAAAAATGCCTGAAAAAGAATTTAGAGTAATGATAGTAAAAATGATACAAAATCTCGATAACAAAATAGAGAAAGTACAAGACACGGTTCATAAGAGCTCAGAAAAACAAACAGCAATGGATAACAAAATAACTGAAATTAAAAATACTCTAGATGCTATAACCAGCAGAATGACTGAGGCAGAAGAACGAATAAGTGAGTTGGAAGATAGAATGGGGGAAATAAACGCCACAGAGCAGGAAAAAGAAAAAAGAATAAAAAGAATAGAAGACAGTCTCAGAGACCTCAGTGATAACATTAAGCGTACCAACATTCGAATTATAGGCATCCCAGAAGAAGAAGAAAACAAGAAAGGGTCTGAGAAAATATTTGAAGAGGTTATAGTGGAAAACTTCCCCAACATGGGAAAGGAAATAATTAACCAAGTCCAAGAAGCACAGAGAGTCCCATACAGAATAAACCCAAGGAGAAATACACCAAGACACATATTAATCAAACTAACGACAATTAAACACAAAGAAAAAATATTAAAAGCAGCAAGAGAAAAGCAACAAACAACATATAAGGGAAAACCCATAAGGATAACAGCTGACCTTTCTACAGAAACTCTGCAGGCCAGAAGGGAATGGCAGGATATACTGAAAGTCCTGAAAAAGGAAAACCTACAGCCAAGAATACTCTACCCAGCAAGAATCTCATTCAGATTTGAGGGAGAAATCAAAAGCTTTCCAGACAAGCAAAAGTTAAGAGAATTCAGTACCACCAAACCAGCCTTACAACAAGTGCTAAAGGAACTTCTCTAAGGAGGAAACACAAGAAAAGGAAAACACCTACAAATACAAACCCCAAACAATTAAGAAAATGGTAATTGGAACACACATGTCAATAATCACTTTAAATGTAAATGGATTAAATGCTCCAACCAAAAGACACAGACTGGCTGAATGGATACAAAAACAAGACCCTTCTGTATGCTGCCTACAAGAAACCCACTTCAGACCAAGGGATACATATAGACTGAAAGTAAAGGGATGGAAAAAGATATTCCATGCAAATGAAAGTCAAAAGAAAGTTGGAGTAGCAATACTCATATCAGACAAATTAGACTTGAAAGTAAAGACTATTAAAAGAGACAAGGAAGGACACTACATAATGATCAAGGGATCCATTCAAGAAGAACATATCACAGTGGTAAATATCTATGCCCCCAACATAGGAGCTCCTCAATACATAAGGCAAATGCTAACAGCCATAAAAGGGGACATCGACAGTAACACAATAATAGTGGGAGACTTGAATACCCCACTTACATCAATGGACAGATCATCCAAACAGAAAATAAATAAAGACACACAAGCTTTAAATGACACATTAGACCATCTCGACTTAATTGATATTTATAGGACATTCCATCCAAAAACGACAGACTACACTTTCTTCTCAAGTGCACACGGAACATTTTCCAGGATAGATCACATTTTGGGTCACAAATCAAGTCTCAGTAAATTCAAGAAAATTGAAACCATATCAAGCATCTTCTCAGACCACAACGCCATGAGACTAGATATCAATTACAGGAAAAAAACTGTAAAAAATACAAACACATGGAGGCTAAACAATATGCTATTAAACAACCAAGAAATCACTGAAGAAATCAAAGAGGAAATAAAAAATATCTAGAAACAAATGACAATGAAAACACAACAACCCCAAACCTATGGGACACAGCAAAAGCAGTTCTAAGAGGGAAGTTTATAGCAATACAGTCCTACCTCAAGAAACAAGAAAAATATCGAATAAATAACCTAACCTCACACCTAAAACAATTAGAAACAGAAGAACAAAGAAACCCCAAAGTGAGCAGAAGGAAAGAAATCATAAAGATCAGATCAGAAATAAAAGAAAAAAATGAATGAAACAATAGCAAAGATTAATGAAACTAAAAGCTGGTTCTTTGAGAAGATAAACAAAATTGATAAACCATTAGCCAGACTCATCAGGAAACAAAGGGAGAAGACACAAATCAACAGAATTAGAAATGAAAAAGAAGTAACAACTGATACCATATAAATACAAAAGATAATGAGAGACTACTACAAGCAACTATATGCCAATAAATTGGATAACCTGGAAGAAATGGATAAATTCCTAGAAAAATACAATCTTCCAAGACTGAACCAGGAAGAAATAGAAAATATGAACAGACCAATCACAAGCACTGAAATTGAGACTGTGATTAAAAATCTCCCAACAAACAAAAGCTCAAGGCCCGATGGATTCACAGGTGAATTCTATCAAACATGTAGAGACGAGCTAACACCTATCCTTCTCAAACTCTTCCAAAATATAGCAGAAGGAGGAACACTCCCAAACTCATTCTACGAGGCCACCATCACCCTGATACCAAAACCAGGCAAAGATGTCACAAAAGAACATTACAGGCCACTATCACTGATGAACATAGATGCAAAAATCCTCAACAAAATACTACCTAACAGAATCCAACAGCACATTATAAAAATCATACACCATGATCAAGTGGGGTTTATCCCTGGGATGCAAGGATTCTTTAATATATGCAAATTAATCAACGTGATATATCATATCAACAAATTGAAGGATAAAAACCATATGATAATCTCAATAGCTGTGGAAAAAGCTTTTGACAAACTTCAACATTCATTTATGATAAAAGCTCTCCAGAAAATGGGCATAGAAGGAAATTACCTCAACATAATAAAAGCCATATATGAGAAACAAAAAGCTGACATCATTCTAAATGGCGAAAAACTGAAAGAATTCCTTCTAAGAACAGGAACAAGACAGAGGTGTCCACCCTCACCATTATTATTCAACATAGTTTTGGAAGTTTTCACCACAGAAATCAGAGAAGAAAAATAAATAAAAGGAATCCAAATTGGAAAAGAAGTAAAATTGTCATTCTTTGCAGATGACATGATATTATACATAGAAAACCCTAAAGACTCTACCAGAAAGCTGCTAGCACTAATTGATGAATTTAGTAAAATAGCAGGATACAAAATTAATGCGCAGAAATCTCTTGAATTCCTATACACTGACAACGAAAAAGCAGACAGAGAAATTAAGGAAACTTTCCCATTTCCCATTGCAACAAAAAGAATAAAATACCTAGGAATAAACCTGCCTAAGGAGGCAAAAGACCTGTAAGCAGAAAACTATAAGACACTGATGAAAGAAATCGAAGACGATACAAACAGGTGGAGAGACATACCATATTCTTGGATTGGAAGAATCAACATTGTGAAAATGACTGTACTATCCAAAGCAATTTACAGATTCAACGCAATCCCTATCAAATTACCAATGGCATTTTTCACATAAGTAGAACAAGAAATCTTACAATTTGTATGGAAATGCAAAAGACCTCAAATAGCCAAAGCAATCTTGAGAAGGAAAGATGGAGTTGGTGGAATTAGGCTTCCTGACTTCAAACTGTACTACAAGGCCACAGTGATCAAGACAGTATGGTACTGGCACAAAAATAGAAAGGAAGATCAATGGAGCAGAATAGAGAACTCAGAGGTAAACCCAAACACATATGGGCACCTTAACTTTGACAAAGGAGGCACGAGTATACGATGGAGAAAAGGCAGCCTCTTCAATAAGTGGTGCTGGGAAAATTGGGCAGCAACATGTGAAAGAATGAAATTAGAACACTTCCTAACACCATACACAAAAAGAAACTCAAAATGGATTAAAGGCCAGACACTATAAAACTCCTAGAGGAAAACATAGGCAGAACACTCTATGCCATACATCAAAGCAAGATCCTTTTGGACCCACCTCCTAGAATCATGGACATAAAATCAAGAATAAACAAATGGGACCTAATGAAACTTAAAAGCTTTTGCACAGCAAAAGAAACCATAAACAAGACAAGAAGACAACCCTCAAAATGGGAGAAAATACTTGCCAATGAAGCAACAGACAAAGGATTCATCTCCAAAATATACAAGCAGCTCATGCAGCTTAATACCAAAAAAGCAAATAACCCAATCCACAAATGGGCAGAAGACCTAAATAGACATTTCTCCAAAGAAGACATACAGATGGCCAACAAACACATGAAAAGATGCTCAACATCACTTATCATTAGAGAAATGTAAGTCAAAGCCACAATGAGGTATCACCTCACACTGGTCAGAATGGCCATCATCAAAAAATCTACAAACAACAAATGTTGGAGAGGGTGTGGAGAAAAGGGAACTCTCCTGCACTGTTGGAGGGAATGTAAGTTGGTACAGCCACTATGGAAAACAGTTTGGAGGTTCCTTAGAAAACTAAAAATAGAACTACCATGTGATCCAGTAATCCCACTCCTGGGCATATACCCAGAGAAAACCATAATCCAGAAAGAAACATGTACCGTAATGTTTATTGCAGCACTATTTACAATAGCCAGGACATGGAAGCAACCTAAATGCCCATCAACAAATGAGTGGATAAAGAAGATGTGGCATATATATACAATGGAATATTACTCAGCTATAAAAAGGAATGAAATGGAGCTATATGTTATGAGGTGGATAGATCTAGAGTCTGTCATACAGAGTGAAGTAAGCCAGAAAGAGAAAAACAAATATTGTATGCTAACTCATATATACGGAATCTAAAAAAAAAAGAAAAACAAAAAAAACCAAAATGGTACTGATGAACCCAGTGACAGGACAAGAATAAGGATGCAGATGCAGAGAATGGACTGGAGGACACGGGGTTGGGGGGGGGCGGAGGTCAAAGGGGAAGCTGAGACAATGTGAGAGAGTAGCATAGACATATATATACTACCAACTGTAAAATAGATAGGTAGTGGGAAATTGCTGTATAACAGAGGGAAAACAGCTCGATGATGGGCGATGCCTTAGAGGGCCGGGATGGGGAGGGTAGGGGGGAGTCACGGGAGGGAGGGGATATGGGGATATGTGTATAAACACAGCTGATTCACTTTGGTGTACCTCAAAAGCTGGTACAAGAGTGTAAAGCAATTATATTCCAATAAAGAGCTTAAAAAAAAAAGAAGAAGAAGAATCCACCTGCCAATGCAGGGGACACAGTTTTGAGCCCTGGTCCGGGAAGATCCCACATGCCGCGGAGCAACTAAGCCAGTGCTCCACAACTACTGAGCCTGCGCTCTAGAGCCCAAGAGGCACAGCTACTGAGCCCACGCACTGCAACTACTGAAGCCCGCGTGCCTAGAGCCTGTGCTGCACAACAAGAGAAGCCACAACAATAAGAAGCCCGTGCACCACAACAAAGAGTAGCTCCCGCTCACCACAACTAGTGAAAGGCCGAGCACGGCAACGTACTCAATGCAGCCAAAAATAAAAAAATAAAAAAAAAAAACAAAACTTTACTGGGAGCCAGTAATAAGCCAGGAGCTGTTTTCCAAATGGAGGATAGTTATTTGCAGAAGGCATACCTTTGCTCTAAAACCCCGGAGTTCTGCACTGTGATTATCCTATTATCTCTCTATGTCACAGAAACTTTCAGGGATGTTGGGTCTCTTGGGTCAGATGACCTAAGGTTCAAAGCAGCTAAATTTCCACCTGAACCTGCATCAGAGCCTTTTCCTGCTCTAGGGTCCACTGAAAACTGGCAGTCTTTTGGGTTCCCTCACGAATGAGTAGGAGTTGTATGTCAAAATGTGCTACATCACTCCAACTGCTAAGGGACAGATCTCTTTTGTAAAGGGAGACACACAAGGTGTAGATAATTGTCTCTCAGTTTAGAAGCAATATTGGGACATGCCCCAGACTATAGTCCCCCAGCACTTACACCAGTGTGGTGGGGTCGGGGGTAGGTAGATGACTCACAGTTTATCCTCCGCCCTCTGGCTCACGTGTGTTATCATCAAGGGTGCCTGCGACTTCTTGTTCACTGTGTCTAATTAAAAAACATAGACCCATCAATGAAGTGGACCAGTGTGATGTTCTGTAGAAAATCAGATGATCAAGGTCCCTCTGGACTATATTATACAAGAGGGCAGGAGAGCTGACCAGGACATGAGGCCAGAAAGTGAAGGTGTCCTCTTGTCCCTGAAATGTGATATAAGTGCTTCTGATAATCTCCGCCAACGAATACAGAACAACGAATTGTTAGATCTGTAGCTGCACATCCAGGGTCTATAAGAAACCACAGCCAGAACCGTAACTGCAGCTGTCACTGCCACTTAACATTTTCCAGAAACTGTCGTCATTCTCCAGACTGAGCTGCGATAGCAACCTAGATCCCTGTGGTATTGGCATTAATCTCAGAAATTCCCCCAGGAGGGCATTATAGCTTCTAATTTACCATCTTGGTGAGGGTGGTAATAGTTTCAGAAGCACCATTCGGTCTTTCTTGCCATAATAGCCCTCAATCCATGGGTCAGGGAAACTATGTGGGGATTTTTCCAGTTACCTATTCTTATTATACATTCTAGGATGACATAAGTGACAGGGTAGGTCTGTTATCCTCCGAGGCCCACTGGGAAAGGGACTTGAGCCAAGAGTTCACTTACAACCTCACCTGGCATCCATTCAAAGCCACCATCCAGGTAATCCCCACAAGGTCTGAGCACTTACTTGCCTTTGACCAGTGCACAACTCCTCCAGAAAAATGCTCCCCACACCAGTCTTTCTGGTGTAGGGGGGAAGATTCACTGTCTACACCCATGGTTGCACTACAGGGTCCTTCTCAAACGAACCCAGCCTCCTTGCTCATTCATGGGGTTCTAAGTCTATGAGCTGGCTTAGTCTGGGAACTGGTTGAGAAGTCATAAGTCCCTATCATGGTGACCTATGTTAGACTTCTTGTCAGAGCTATAAAATTCGCTGCACGTTTAGGGACCCCCTGGTCATATAGCTTCGCCACAGATTCCCACCTGTTAAAACACTCTGATGACATTTTTGCTCTGTGGCTTATTCCAGTCATTGGGGCCACATTGTCCTGCGTACCTGATGTCACCACTTGGCTGCTCCCAAATCCTCTTTTTGCAGCAATTTCCATAAGCATCTTCTGCCTCAGAGGGTCTTCTGCCACCACAGAGCTCTTGATGTCCCGTCCTCTGTGTATTTCTTAATGCCTTCTCAAGGAATAGGATAAGAAGGTGACTGAGGAGGCTGCACAAGATGGACTTTTTCCAGCTTCCCCTGATCGCCAAACCTGGGACTCTATTTCTCTGCAATACGCCGAAGTTCTAACATGGAGTCTAGATACTAACTCACTAACCTAGCAGACTAGTAATGATATTCCTAGATGCTTGAACCAACACCTTCAATCCTATATCCCAGATGAAAGAATTTGGTCCCATGAAGCCTTCCTCTTTGTCCTATTTGGCCTCATACCCTTAGAATTGAATCTGTATCAGCCAGGGTCCAGGTGTCAGGAACTACACACCAGTTTTAACAAGGGAAGTTTGAGGGGTTTTTTGGTTGTTTTTTTGGGTGTTTTGGTTTTTGGGTGTTTTGTTTTGGCCACGCGGCATGCGGGATCTTAGTTTCCCGACCAGGGATCGAACCTGGTTACTATTAAGAATCATTAGTGAATTCCCTGGTGGCCCAGTGGTGGTGGTGGCAGGGTTGGGGGCGGGGGGGGGGGCAGTTGGCGGTCAGGGCTCCACGCTTCCACTGCAGAGGGCACTGGGTTCAAACCCTGGTCGGGGAACTAAGATCCCATGGCGCAGCCGGAAAAGAAATCATTAGCTAGTAACAGGGAATGAGGATTAAGAGGGGATGGATTACTAATGGGTAAAGAGGGGTAGAGAGAACTTTAAAAGATAAGAGAATAGCAAGCATACCTAGGGAGCAACCTCTATACCTGGGGCTGGAAGACAAGCTCTTCCTCCTGCAGTGTCCCTTTAGCGCCCTCTACTGGCAAAGCCTAACATTGTGCCAGGGAGACTGAAAAATGCTTGCAAGATCCAGCAGGGCAATGAAGAGTGGTTCTGGAGCTGAGAGGTAATAAATCGATAACTGGCCCAGAGTCTGTTCATACATATGCTCCAGGACTCCTGCCAGTGCAGACTGGTGAGGTCCTGGAACACTCTCAGTGTGTGGCATGCTCATGCCAGACCAAGCCCTGTGCTTCTCTGGACTACGTTGGAAATTCACTCTTGTGAGTCTGGAGGTAAAGCAGTAGCAGTCCCCTATGAGGGGACTCTATCCCACAACTGAGGGTCACACTCCCTTCCCTCCCAGCGCCTTTTCATTAGCACAAGCTGGCAGGGTTGAACATTTACCTGGCAGTGCAACTCTGTAACACTTTCACTCAGGCTTTGGGTTTGGTCCTCAGCTATATCTGCCCTGTGACTACAGGAAACAAGGGACATTCTGCCAAGGGAGCTTTCTGATTGTCCAGCACATTTCCATTTGGACAGTCTCTCCTTTTCCCCACGTTTGCTCTCTAGGGTCATCGATAGAAACCAACTGATGCCACAATCAACCTATGCACCACTGTTGCCATAGTAACAAATTGCTACACTCACTTCAACTCCCAATACCTTGCTTTCCACCTGCACTTCTTTCACTGTTACCACCAGTGATAATTTGAGCAACTGTGAAATTATCATAGACCTTGTCTCACCTGTGCACCCTCTGCCTCCATCAAGATGGTTATCTCTGTGCTTCTCCCACGTAGTGGAAACCTAATCCCAGAATACAATTTTGTTCGTCCGTTTCTGGGTGCCACTGCTGATTCTAATTATTGAATTGGTCAGGGTCCCAGCAGGAAATGTATGGTACACCCAAGTGGGGTAACTTGAGTACAATTTATTAAAGGGAGTGCTCCTTACAACTGTTAAGGTTGGATCCAGGGGAACCACAAAGGATACTGCAGGAGATGGGAGTAATCATGTAATTTTTTTAACTTTTTTTTTTTTGGCTACACTGCATGGCTTGCGGGGTCTCAGGTCCTCAACCAGATATTGAACCTAGGCCGTGGCAGTGAAAGGTCAGAATCCTAACTACTACACCACCAGGGAACTCCCTCATGTGCTTTAAACATTGTGGCCACATTATATAACAAAGAGTCAGGAACACGGTGACCAGTGCACAGGTCATGCTGTGCACTGCACAAATGCTCTACCACTAGGGGATGCCACGTCATAGATTTATAACTGGTATGAAAAGGCTCAATACTGGAACAGGGGGAGAGAGCTCCCTTCTGCATAAATCCACACTTGAACAAGGCCATGCACACTCGTGGTGTGCTGGTAAATGTTGAACAGCTGCTTTCCTGAAGGGAGAAATAAAAGCTCTGATCTGTAGCATTTGCCAATGCCCGGGTGCAAATACTCCCACTGTGGCTGATTTCAAGCTACCACGATGTCCCTGACCCATGGAGTTGGGGAGAAGTGCCCGTGAACAATCATCATTTCTACCATACAAATACGGTATCTATAAATAGCCTCAAGAACATAGGTAATAGTGAAATGTAGAAAGATAATTTAGGAAGTGATGATTTTTGAGTATTTGTAACCTTTATTTTAACATAATTTAGTTGTAAGCTGGCATAATTTAATTTTTAACAGTGGCTGTGTTTAGCAACGGGCTTGCAAAATTCCTGAAAATGTAAACATTGGCTCTCATGACCCGGGTGGAGTCAGTCCTAGCAGAGCACTGCCCACACCCCAGAGAGAGCCAGTGAGTCTGCACACATGGGCTTGGCCATACCCTGCCCTGAGAGCCCTCGAGAGCTCTCAGTTCTTAAAGAATAGATTTTTATCTTCCCCTCCATCTCTGAACCTGTCAGGGTACCCTCACCTCTGGGCGGGTGGGTAGGAGACCAAGTTTAGTTACTGCCAAAAGCACGTGCACCTCAATATCCAAGGTGTGTGGTATGTGAGCACTGAAGCCATCAGCACCGTGGGTCTCCCTGTTATGGCTTGAAAAGTTACCCAAGATGACCAACACCTACAATTCCCAAGATATAAGACGGCTGGATTCTCCTGGTGGAGGAACAATGGTAAAAGAAAAAGCAATGGGTGCATGCCACTGAAAGCTAATACAAAATAAGAAACTGGAGCCAGTTACACAAAAGACAAAATTTTTTAACTATGATGTGCACCAGCCTGTGACCAATCAGATGAGACAACCATTAAACTCAGGTGACCAGAGGCATATATTTGGTCTGACTTTTTGTACCTTTTTTTTTTTTTTGGCTGAACCATGAAGCTTGTGGGATCTTAGTTCTCCCACCAGGGATTGAACCCAGGTCCTCAGCAATGAAAGTGCTGAGTCCTAACCACCGGACCACCAGGGAATTCCCTGTACCTCTTAAAAACTTTCCAATGAGAAAGATGAATTAGGAAACTCAAATTTATGTATGGTCCCAGCCAAGAACAAATTGGTAATTTTTAATGAGAAATGTAGGCTTAAATTGAATAGAAGCTCCTATTAGTACTTGCTTTTAAAACATTCTATTTGAGTTCTGTCCAACCTGTCCAATAGCTCTGCCTCACTAGCAAGAATAACACTCAGTGGTCACAACTCATGTCTGAGATTTTTCTTTAACACTTCTTTCCCCAGGTCTAGTCACAAATGCATATTTGGGTTTTGGAATAGCATATCATATTGGTTACCTATTGATGCCTACCAAGCCATCCCAAATGGTCACTTAAAACAACAGCCATTTGATCTGTTCACAATTCCATGCGTCACCAACTAGAACTGGGCTCAGCTTGTGGTTCTTCTGCTGGTCTCACTTGGAGATGCTCGTGTGTCTGCATTTGTCAGATAATTTGATTGAGGCTGGAGGGTCTAAGACGGCATCCCTCACATGTCTGACGGTTGGTGCTGGTTGTGAGCTGGGCCTCTCTATATATGTGGTTTTTCATGCTCAAGGTTAGTCCAGGTTCTAAGTGATGTCTCCAGGCAGCAGAATAGGAGACACCCCAATGCACAAGTTCTTCATATTTGCTAATGTCCCATTGGCCAAAACAAGTCACAGGGCCACACCTACATTTAAGGGATGGAGAAACAAGACTCTGCCTTTAGATGGGAAGAGCAGCAAAGACACATTACAGAGGGATGGGAGGAATTTGTAACCATGAAACAATCTACCCCATACTCTAACTATAACAGATTTTTAGCTGAAGAGGTGGCTGTGTTTTCTGTAGCTGTCTCCTGACACAGAGGCCTGGCATTGTGTAGAATTCTCTTCCGCTCCCTGAGTTTCAGGGACTTGAGAACATTTCATTCAGTCAAAGAACCGCTGACCATTTTGGGATCTTAATTACTTGAGGGCAAAGGTGAATGAATTCACTGACTTCCCTTTCACCTCTTTGTCATTGTCACTATTAAGAATTTCTACTGAGTTACTGATGGCTTTAAAAATTGAACCCAAAGAAAGATTTACTTTATTTACAGCAGTGATTAACATCTTAACCCTACACTAACTCTTGTTAAAATGCCTGCTTTGGGTTACTTTATTTAGAGGTGGGTTGGGGCCATCTTCACAGTGCCAAAAATTAAAACACAAAATTGGTCTTCCTTGGTGTTGCAGTGGTTAAGAATCCGCCTGCCAACGCAGGGGACATGGGTTCGATCCCTGGTCCGGGAAGATCCCACGTGCCAAGGAGCAACTAAGCCCATGTGCCACAACTACTGAGCCTGTGCTCTAGAGCCCATGAGCCACAACTATTGAGCCTATGTGCCACAACTACTGAAGCCCTCGCGCCTAGAGCCTGTTCTCTGCAACAAGAGAAGACACTGCAATGAGAAGCCCGCACACCACAACAAAGAGTAGCCCCTGCTCGCTGCAACTAGAGAAAGCCCGTGTGCAGCAAAGAAGACCCAATGCAGCCAATACATTAATTAATTTTTAAAAATGGTGGGACCACTTTGGAAGAAGTCTGGGAATTCCTGATAAAACCTACTATGCACCTACCCTATGCTCCAGCATTTCCACATTTACCCTAGAAAATAAGAACATATGTCCAAACAAGGTCTTTTTATATGAATGTTTGTAGGAGCTTTATATATTAGCAAGCAATTCCTGGATGCACAGGGATGGATCAGACACACTGGAAGGAAACAGACACACATATAAATACACTCAGACATGGTCTACACATACAGCCATATGTGTACACACAACATACACATAGACACAGGCATGTACACAGAAGCATGCACCACAGACACGCAGACTTGCACGCATGCACACGCACACAGACATACACACACGTGTGCATACACACATGCGCACGCGCACACAGACACACATGCACACATACGCACACACGCACCAAGACACACACAGGCACACACGCACACAGACACAGACATGCACATGTACAGGTGTGCACACACAAACTCGTGTGCACACACACACGTGCACAAAGCAAAAATTCCTGATGCAAAGGCATAGACAAAGGACTCTGGACACCAGCAGTTTAGCAAATACTTATTGAGCATCAGGAAGACCAGGCAGCAGAGCAGGGGTGCACATGATGTCAAGGAATAAGTGGAAGAGAGAAGGGCATCCCAGGGTGATAGAACAGCTCCTGGAAGGCATGGGGGTTGGAGAGGGCCGGATGCAAGTGCACTGATTGCCCAGAACAGGCCACAGCAAGAGCCCATATTGAAGTAGAACCGAAGGGCTGGAACACAAGTGGCCCTGACTGTCCCGCTAGGGGTGGTGGTCCCAGTGAGAGAGGCAGGGCAGCACAGTCAGGAAGAGCACAGCAGCTAAAAGTCTCATGTCTGAATTGGAGACACGGGTGCTAGTGCCAGCTTTTAAGCATCAGCCTCTCACTGAGCCTCATTCCCCAATGTGATGTATATTTATTTAATGAGCCCCTTCTATTACCAGGCTCTGTGGTTACACCAGAGAATAAACAAATCAAAACAAAAACCCCCAAATAATACGTCAGGGGATGATAAGTGCTCAGAAGAAACTCAGGCAGGGCAAGGGGTCAGAGATTGATGCGGGTGCTGTTCTTCTAAACAAGAGAGTCAGCAGAGGGTGATGTTATAACAGAGACATGAATGAAAGGAGGATGTGGGAGCAAGGAGGATGGTTTCAGAGAGTTGTGGGGAGCAGATGCAAAGGCCCTGAGGTCAGAGTGTGCCTGCCATGTGTTCCTGAAACAGCCCGGAGGCCAGTGTGGCTGGAACAGAAGGAGCGAGAGAGAACAGAGCAAGACATGGGGACAGAGAGGTAGGGGGAGGCCAGATGTGTAAGGCATTATAGACCATTTTAAGGACTTAGAATCTCTCTTGGGGTAAAATGGGAATCCATTGGAAGGCTTTACAGAGATGTGACACAATCTGGCTCAGATCACTCTGGTACCAAGTGGGGAATAGTCTGAAGTTGGGCAAGGGCAGAGTGTTTTGCAATAATCTAGGTGAACAGTGATGGTCCCATTAGTGTTTTAAAAAAGATGTCCTCACTGTATGTTAACATTTGATTAATTTTGTTTTTGTTTTGTTTTACAAATGGTCCATATAATTTCACAAACAATTTGCCAACCATTACTCTAGACAACATTCTCATTTTCGAGATGAGGAAACTGAAGCTCAGAAAGGAAAAAGAGATCGGCTCAGGCTGAGAAAGATCCAGGGATTTCTCTCACACCAAAACAGCAGAGCCACTTCTCCTTCAGCGGGTGGTGGTGAGAGGAGGTCCCTCCACGTACATAAGCAGAAATGGGGTGAAGGATAGAAGGGGGCTTACACTTGCAAGTTTCCTTCTAAATCAGAGATTGAGGGACTCTGTACCCAGGTCACCAGGAGGGTGACTTAAGAATGTGATCATCTTCCCAAGCCTGGCACCTGGGGGTACAGACATGGACTGTACCCCCAGGTGCCAGGGGGGCACTTTCCTCCCAGATCCCTTGATGTGGAATTGCTCAAAGATGTCAAAGACAGGGAAAGCCTGAAGACAGGAGAAACCCCACAGCGCCCCTAAGAATTGAACCTATATCTAATCCTTACTCTTCTCAGAGTCAAGTGAGTAGGCTTGGGTAGAAAGGGGTGTTACCCCTACACACTCACTCACTGGGATGCACTATATATACCTAGTGTTAACAGGGAACCCAGAATTCAGCTCACTGTTCTGGCCAAATTGGAATCCCCGAGTGAGCCTCCGAGCCCCTGACTTGCTCGGGGATACCCCCTCAATCTTACATCTTCACACCCTCCCTCACCAGCCATCAAGGTAGCCTCCATGAGAAGTAAAGGCTGCATCAGGAATGATGCTAACACAGAAGAAATTACAAAAGGGTAGCAGGATGCCCCTGGAGCTTTATTCAGCACTCACTGCTTCACCTGTAACACAAATCTCTGTTATGAGTGGAATTGCCCCCAAATTCATATGTTTAAGTCCTAACCTCCAGTACCTCAGAAAGGGACCTTATTTAGAAATAGGATCCTCACAGACGTAATGACGTTAAAACGAGGTCAGGATGGGACCTAAACCAACTGGTATCCTTATACTAAGGGAAAATCTGGACACACATGCATAGAGGGGGATTTCCCTGGTGGTCCAGTGGTTAAGAATCCAACTTCCAATGCAGAGGACATGGGTTCTATCCCTGGTCAGGGAACTAAGATCCCACATGACTCAGGGCAACTAAGCGCGCTCACCGCAACTACTGAGCCCTCAAGCCATAACTAGAGAGAAGCCCGCATGCCACAATGAAGAGCCCACGCACCACAACTAAGACCCAATGCAGCCAGAAATAAAAAAATAAAAATAAATATTTTTTTAAAAAAGACATGCATAGAGGAAAGAAGACGTGAACACACACAGGGAAGACAGCCATCTACAAGCCAAGGAGAAAGGCCTGAAGAGATCTTTCCCTCACAGCCCTCAGGAGGAACCAACCCTGCTGAAACCATAATTTTGGACTTTCAGACTCTCAATCTGTGGTACGTAGTTAAGGCAGCCTCAGCAAACTACTTAATAGGCCAAGAGATTATTTAAGATGACCTTCACTACAGGTTCTAGAAGCCAGCTATGGGGCTAGGACAGAAGAGACAGGGTGAGTGCTGGTGCTAGTCAGAGACACGGGAAGGGATGGGGGCCCTGAGACAAGAGTCTGGAGCTCCAAGCAGGTGTCTGTGCAGCTCGCAATCACCCTCGATGCCCTCCAGCTCCCCCTAACCCATTGGTCCTGCATTGGCAACTGTGGCCAAGATCTGAGACCTTGCACCACACCTGCAGTTACACAGTGACCCAGAAAAACCACATACTGTTACAGCTCAAAGAAGGTGAGTGCTGGAAGCCTGAGTCCCATAAAGAAGGGAGAGTGGCTCACAGTCCTGGGTCCTGAGGGACAGGGTCTTCAGGACCAGAACTATCTCTTAACATATATATTAACTGTTCCTAATACTTATGTTAATAACAATATTAATAACTATGTTCTTAATATTAAGTTCCCAATTGAAAGCTCTAAATATATTTTTACATAAAATTAAGAGTTTTACCAACACCATTCTTACTGTGGCATTTCCTCTATGAAAAATAAATATTCATGTATACCATAGAGCTCACAGAAACAGTACCAAGTCTGAAAGAATACAAAGGGCGTCTCTACTTCATGTTACTGGAAAACTTATATAGATAAAATAGGATTTTCCAGCCATGAACAAGAAATCTGAAGGACATATCTTGTTCATGGTAGTGACACCGACACGTGGGTTAGATACGACGGCGATCTGTCATTCAGGGGTGCCGGAAGTAACCCTGAAGCCAGCACTCCTCTATTCAGCCTTCCGGGAGACCACGGAGGAGGCTGGTGCCACGATGTGTTCAGAGGATGAGGCCTGGGCTGAGCAGGTGAGGAGTGAGGAGGCCAAGCGGACTCCCAGCGGCTATGGCCACTGGATGGGTGCTGGGGCAGGGGCCAGGCTGGAAACATGAGAGGCAATTTGGGCAGGGAGAAAAGTTCAGTGGCTGAAAGCCAAGGGTTTCACTTCCTAGTGTGGCTGGAGAAGTAGCGCCTCTACAGCCGAAAGAGAGAAAGCCGTAAGCAAGGTCACTGGGGGATGCACCGCCAGCCCCTCACCAACGGCCCCGCGCTGCAAACACCAGCGAGTTCTCCGTCCCCCGGCTTGCCCGCCACTCGCCATTCTGCGCATGCGTACCTTCCAAGCCGGCCAGGGATAGGCCAAGGGGGTGTGGCGTTCCTCCGGGTTCATCCAATGAGCTCATCAGATGCTTTCGTGTCTACCAATGGGGCTTCGAGAGATCAGTCGGGTGAGGCAGGCCCCGCCTTCCGTGCCTAAGGGAGACTGAAGGAGAAGGCCGGGTAGGGTTAGCGGAGCCTTCTGGGGCGTTCCTTCAGCACCGGGAGATTCCTGTGAGATTATCTGGACGCCAGGAGGAATTTTGGTCCCTTAAAGAGAAAAAGGGGGGCTGGGGACCCAGATTCCGGGTCCTGAGGAAAGAGAAGGCTGAGGGGTGGGTGGGGGGATTCATGGAGCTGAGGGAGGCGATGGCTGGGGCTGAGAGGACAGGCTGGGTGCCCAGAGTCATGTGTCCTCCCAGAAAAGGTGACCGAACCTGAACGCCTGGATCCCTCGGTGGCACAGGACCGAGATCTCAGAATCTCGGGTTCTGATAAAGTTGGGGACTGGGGGACTTGAGGTACTTGGGCCTCGAAAAAGTGTATGCTTGAACCTGGACTCCGGAGAGTGAGGGAGACGGGGCCTCAGGGCCCGATGGTGGGTCCTGAGGTTGCAGGGTATTGGGCTGTTGAGCTCCCTGGTCTAGGTGGCTGAGCCTGAGAAGCACAGCTAGGGCAACTGAGGCTTGTTAACTAGTTAACGTGCCCAGACTCACAAGCTAGATTGGGACAGGTTGACTTTAGAAGTCATCATCTTATATGCGAGTAAGCTCTGCCCTGAAGTCAGTACTTGTTGCCAAAACTTAAGATTTCATCTCATTCCACGTGGTTGAAAAGTTTCTTCTCCCTCAAATCACAGATCCTGATCAGTTCTTCCAAACGACTCTGAAAGAAGCCATGGGAACCTGTCGTTTCCAGGGTTTGCTGTTCTTTCTCCTAGGAGCCCCGACCTTGATCTGTGTGTATTGGGAATGGGGGGGAGGAGGCTCACAGAGGATGGATTTCTGGTGAAAAAGGAGTGATTTGGGGCCCCACAGAGAAGGGCAAGTGTGTATGTTTATCTCATTTTCTCTCCAGTGGCACAAAAATTGCTTTGTCAAAAGGGTACATTCGTGGGTTTAGAAGAGGATCCACTGGAGACATTTAACTGGACCACAGACAAAGTTGAGACTTGTGACAATGGAGCACTGTGCCAGGAAACCGTGCTTATAATTAAAGCTGGTAAAATAAGAAAGAGGCAATGGGGGAGAGAGGGAATGGGGGCGGGGAGGGCTGGGAGGAAGGTGATTATGTCCATGTTAATGCTGTTCCCCCTTCCCCAAGCCAAACATTAGCCCCCCTCCCCACGACCACTTCCCTTCCCTCTTGTCTTATAGCAGGGACCAAGACAGCGGTTTTGGCCACTAAGGGCTGCAGCTCGGACGGGGCACCGGCAATACTGTTTATCCAGCACTCTCCACCCCCTGGCCTAGTCGCAATCTCCTACAATAACTACTGTGAAGATTCCTTTTGCAACAACAAAGAGGACTTATATGAGATATGGAGGATAAACAATGATGATGGTACCCTGGGAGCGGGGAGAGGGGTGCTAAGAGAAACTCTATACACCCCTGAAAAAGCAGGAGCCCTTCCATGTTTGTGTTCTTACTCAGCGTAGGTCCCTGTGGGCCATGTACAAAAGGATCTCAGACGTTTTGCTTGTCTTTCTTTTCCTAAATTGTTACCTTGAGTTCTGTAAACGCTGCTCCGAGCAGAGGGACTTCAGCAAAGGCTGGAGTGTAAATCGGGTTTGGGGTTTATTAGGCAGTAAGATGTCGGTGGAGGTTTCAGAGCAGGGTGGGGGCATCATCAATCCAACAACTATTGTTTCCCCGTTGCCGCAAGGCCACAGCCCCGTTCGCCCATTTGTTCTCAAGGCCTATAGTAATCTGGCCCCACCTATCTTTTCCGCTCATTTCCTTCTCTTCCCTCTCTCATTTATTGTGTTCCGGCTGGGGCTAGGATTCAAAATATTTAACAGTGGAGATGGTACTAACCAAGCAGAATGGATGCCGGCTATAAAAAAACAGTCCAGCCTTACTGGTGCCTACCAGCTGAATATCAACACAGCGATTTCTCACAATTCTCCAGTCCACCAAGCCGGCTCGCGCCGCAGGCCTTGTGCTTGCTGTTCCCTTTGCTACCTGCATCCCTCCCCACTGCCGTTTTCTTCCTCCATCTCGACTCAGGTGTCTAGTCTGGGAAAATACGTAACCAAATTATTATAGGTAGTTAGGCCCTCCTCCATTTCTTTGCCACTAGACCTTAGACACGGTGCTTACCGAGTTGTATGGTAGTTAACTACTTACATGTCTGCCTCCTTCAAGACAGTGATCCCAGCTGGCAGGAACCATGTCCTTTTCATTTTTGTATCTCCACACCTAAGCACAGAGTTTGAAAGTAATGTTGGAGGGGGTTCTGACAGCACAGAAATCAGTTGGAGAGTGGTGGGGAGGTGGTAGTGATAGGCCTTGAGTAAAGAGGCATCAGCAGGAAAGACTCGAGGAAGAGACAACTCCAGAGGCAGGACGCGCCCTTAATTGTCCCTCTCTTTCCCCCTTCAGCTCCCAAAGAGTCAGCAGCCCTCCACTGCCCAACCTGTTTGGCTTTAGGGTCCTGTTTGAATGCGCCTTCTCTTCCCTGCCCCAACAATACAAATCAATGCTATCAAGGAAAACTTCAGGTCACTGGAGGTAAACTGAACATCTCATGGTTTCAGAGGCTGGAAAACCAGACATCTGAGTGTAGCCCAAGAGGTTCGGACACTCAGAGTTCCAGGAATGAGGGAGGCCTGGATTCCTCTCTGATTTCCTAAAACATCTATGTGTCTCCCCAACCTTCCTTGTTCCATAGGAGACCTCAACGTACCTTTGGAGGTCAAAGGCTGTACATCCTCCCCTGGTTGCAGGCTGATGTCTGGGGTCTTTACAATAGGGCCCCTGTGGGTGAAGGAAACTTGTCCATTCAGGTCTGTCTCTCCCAGAAAGGTTGAAAGTGGGGCCACGTGGCTTCACACTTCAGTTTGGAGGTTAGAGCTACTGCTGCTGCTGTTACTGCAACCACTTGCCTGTTGAGGAGGTGCTTCTGGTCCCGGGTCACTGGACACCTCCTTTGACGGGTCATCAGTAGGTTGAGGAACAGGTGGAGATTTGAAGCACAGTTCCTGTGGATGTATTTGACATTTCTAATAAAGTTTCTGCTGTGATTTGTGTGTGCCTCAAGACTAGACGTGGCATTATTATGCTAAAAGGGCTCTTAAAATTCATCTTCTCCAACCCACATATTTTGTAGAAAGGAAATCAAAGATCTGGAAAACTTTAGTGAATTTCTCACATAGCTACTTTCTTACATAGCTATGGGCAGAGCCAGGACCAGAACTTTGATGTTTTGACTTAAAGTCTGGTTTTCCTTTCACTCTGAGAGGCTTCCTTCTCTTGCTAGCTGAACAAGAGACTAACATTATCCTCCTCCAGAACACTCCCAACCCAATTGTAAGGCCAGCGTCATGTGCTTTGGGGTTCTAATAGTTCCCTGGGAGGTGTGGCAGGATGAGCAAAATCCAACTCTAAATTCTTCAGTTGTCACGGGCCCCATCGCTCTCTGTCGTGTTTGTCTCTTGCCCACTTTGCATCATTCCTTCCCATCTCCACTGCCTACTTAATGCCTCCTCAGTGGGTGGAGGGAACTTAGGAGGGAGCTGGGCCTCAGTAGGGTCTGATGAATGTTGGTCTAAAACTATTGGGTGGGGAGTTTTTTTTTTTTTTCAGATTCTTATGCTTATCTATTTACCTTATTACTCAAGAATACATAAAGTTTATGTTATTGTAAAAGATTCCAGTGATATAGGAGCTGTATAGAGCAAAGTAAAAGGTAGAGTAAAGGGGAACAGACTTTTTTTCCATTAAAAAAAAAACAAACAGCTTTATTGAGGCTTAATTGGTCTACGGCCATACCACCCTGAACGCGCCCGATTTCGACTGATCTCGGAAGCTAAGCAGGGTTGGGCCTGGTTAGTACTTGGATGGGAGGCTTAATTGACATACAATAAACTGTGGGGTGGGAGGAGAGACTTTTAATGCAGACTGTTGGCCCCTCCCACAAAGGACAGGGGAGTCTGATCATAGTATAGTCCAGCCAGGTTCTTTCTAGAAAGTTCTCTAGTTCTAACTAATTCTGAGTTAAAGCCCACTCCAGCTAATACTTACTCTTTGTTCCTAGGCATCTAGTTCTCCATCACATCAGTTTGGTGAATCTCTCTAAAGAGAGAGAGGAAACACCAACAAATAAAATTTAACTTAATAAAGAGACATATCAATTTGGGAAATTATAAGCATTCAGAGCCATGACTGGTAAACACTATTTGGGGTAAAACACAAAATCAAAAACAAAAAATAAACCAAAAAAGCCAAGTTGCTGTTTCCCATAGGACACTGGCTTCTTAACAGCACTGAAGGCAGTTGCAGAAAACACTCCTGAGTAAGTGGAGAAGGGCTACAGTTTTCAAAAATTTGTCCTGTGCGTTGTTTTGGTATTTTTAAAATTATATCTATCATGTGCCAAAGAGCTTTATGCAACATGTACAAATTTCTCATGCCACAAACTCAAGTGTGCAAACTTTCTAATTTTTAATATAAATATATAATACAAACTATTGAAATACATTATTTGTTTTTATGATAACTTTGTTTATAATGACCCCCCTCCCCCATTATACCTAGTGGTAGGTAGAAACTTAACCAGTCTGAATAAACTCAGTCATGTCAGGGTTTTCGCAGTCATTTCAGATCCAAGTTCAGTCAATTCAGGGCTTTTTTTTCCTTTCCACTCAGGAGGTGACTGTCTAGATTTCACCTCTCATGCCGCTCACGTCCAGGTCCTTACTGATGCCTGGTGTTTAGCTTCCAGTCCTGCTGGCCTCCACGGGGAAACCTTCAACCCAGTCTGGGGATTTATGTGCTCCACACAGACCCTGTCAGCTCTGCCATCCCTCTTAAGCCACTTCCGGGCCCCTTCCAACTGAGATCCCTCAGTCTGAAGCTGCCAAGGAATCCCATGTAGCTGATGAAATTCTCCCAAGATCTGGAGAAAAGATCATTTCATAGAGATTTGCTTTCTCCCAAGGTACTTGGGAAAGAGATGGGGCCTAAACTGTGGAATTTATCTTCCACTATACACAGACTACTATCACACATTCTTCTCAAATATGGGTGTTTTGGTTTTTTTTCAACAATCATGCCATAAAGCCTTCATTCTTAGACTGAAACTTGAAAATTCCAAGTCTAATAAGTTAAAAGTTGGGCCTTTGGGATTACATCTACTTCCACTTCAATTTACATAGCCTACTTTGAAACAGCAAGGCTGAACATGAAGGTATTTCTGGCTCTGTGCATTTCTAGGGTACTAGGCCTACTGACTGAATGGGGGAGAAGGGGCAAAAGAAGTAGTATAAAGAATTGGGGTGTGGGGAGAATTCCCTGGTGATCCAGTGGTTAGGACTCCATGCTTTCACTGCTGGGGCCTGGGTTCGATCCCTGGTCAGGCAACTAAGATCCCTCAAGCCGCGTGGCCAAAAAAAAAAAAAAAAAAAAGAAAGAAAGAATGGGGGCGTGGGGAGATAGCAGTGACAGCAAACTGTAACCCTGCCATACATGTACTCCACTCACCTGAATTTAGCCTCCGTCATCACACATGATATTCATTGCTCTCTCCAGGGCTGTGTTCATGTCCTTTCCTCTGAAATTCCATCTCCTCTTTCCACCTGCCCTGCCCGGAGGGCCCCACTAGACATCTCACTGCCAACTCCAGCAGACCTTTCCCGACTTCTCTGGTACCCACTGCATAGCCCCAGCACATCTGCTGGCCTTCCTTCAATATTTTACTGTTTCCCACACAACATATGATCTCCCCATGTCAAGGTAGCAGCACTTCAGGGTCAGGCATTATTTCCAACAGCTTTACAACTTAAGAGCACCCAGGAGATGTGACTGGCAACTTGATGTTATGGGTGTTCTGGAACTGCTTATTGAAGTGAAATGAACTCCACTACACATGCACACACACCCCTCTCCAACAACAAAACTAACCACCACCAACTGCAGCCGATTACCTGAAACTTCATGCTGATATGAAGAAAAAAGGCAGTAAGTTCTAGAGAGTAGACAAGAAGAGAGGCAGAAGTCTGAGAAGGATGGGCACTGCAGAAAGCAAGAATTTGAAAATTCCTCTATTTTGTCAATGACGTTATAGTGGCCAGGTAGGCACGTCCTCATTTGAGGCAGTGATGTCAAGAGTGGAAGGTGAGTTTTTAGGAATGAAATTGAGCTATTTGTAGTGAGGTGGATGGACCTAGAGTCTGTCATACAGAGTGAAGTAAATCAGAAAGGGAAAAATAAATACCGTATGCTAACGCATATATATGGAATCTAGAAAAAACGGCACTGATGAACCTAGTGGCAGGGCAGGCAAAGACGCAGATATAGAGAACGGACTTGAGCACGTGGTGGGGGAGGGGAAGCTGGGACATAGTGAGAGAGTAGCACTGACATATATACACTACCAAATGTAAAATAGCTACTGGGAAGCTGCTGCATAGCACAGGGAGATCAGCTCAGTGCTTTGTGACAACCTAGAGGAGTGGGATAGGGAGGGTGGGAGGGAGGATCAAGAAGGAGGGGATATGGGGATATATGTATACATACAGCTGATTCACTTTGTTGTACAGCAGAAACTAACACAACATTGTAAAGCAGTTATACTCCAATAAAGACATATTTAAAATAAAAATAAAAAATAAAAACAAAATAAAAAACCTAAAAAAAGGAAAAAAATAGAAAAATTCTTACAAAGTTCAACTTATCAATGAGTCAGTATTTAACTTGATGATAAAATGTAACTTTTCAGACTGCAGATACCTAATTATTGCTACTTTTATTATTTTGTTAATTTCACTACATTGTGATTATAAGTGCTTCAAAGAAGATAACCCTAACGTGGAGATACTTTATACTTCATTAAAATTCTTTTCAATTAAGATAAAGAAAAAAGAATGGTGGAGGTGAGGGATAAACTAGGAGTTTGGGATTAACATATACACACTACTATATATAAAATAGACAATCAACAAGGACCTACTATATGGCACAAGGAACTTTACTCAATATTCTGTAATAACCTATAAGGGAAAAGAATCTGAAAAAGAATGGATATATGTATATGTATAACTGAATCACTTTGCTATATACCTGAAACTAACACAACATTGTAAAGCAACTATACTCCAATATAAAATAAGAATTTTAAAAATTAATAAAAACAAAATCACACAGGCCTATAAGGCAGTCATCAAGTCTTCATTTTAAGGAGTGTTCTGGGGTAGGTGGTCAGAACCTTGAAATACTGATTCCCTCGACAGACCTAAAGATGCATCCAGTGAGAGCATAATGGCTGGTTATCTCCTCTGGGAAAACATTACTGCATAGCTTTCCAAGACCCAGGATGTGTTCATCGGAGAACCAGAAGGGAGGAGACTTACAAATGGACCCATGGATTTGCACCAATGGTGAGGTGGCGTTCACAGAGCACCTACTGTATACAGAGTCCCCACACCAGCTTAAAGCTCCTCATGGACAGAACTCACATTGCCTTGTAAGGAAGGGATTGTGATGTGCATTTTACAAGTGAGGAAATGAAGGCTCAGAGCAAGGGAAGCACTGGTGTGCGGCAGATAAATATGGTCAAGTGTGAGACAGGGCAGGGGACCTTCCACTCTCAAAATGTCCGTTAGGCTGAGTGGCTTCAACAGCCAGCTCTGCCCCAACTCACCCTGTGCCTTGAGGAGCTCTCTGAGCCTCGGGTTCCTCCTCCTTCATCCACACAGCTGCCTTATGCAGTTGCTCTGAGGCTCCAACAGGCGAGCTGGTTGGGCCTTGAGCCTGATGCTGAGTCTGCAGTCAGGAAACGAGGTGAGATGGATGCTGGGGAAAAGCCCGTGAGAGGAGATGGCCCTTTTCACCTTTCCCTCGCCCCTTTGCCTGGTCATGGGATGCTGGAACCAAAAAGGATCTTGCAAACATTTTGGCCTCATTTTATTTTATTATTTATTTATTTGGCTGCACCACGCAGCTTGCGGGGATCTTAGATCCCCAACCAGGGATCTAACCGGTACCCCCTGCAGTGGAAGCACAGACCCCTAACCATTGGACCTTGGTCTCATTTTAAATGCATTTCAAACTATTAAGGCTCAGAGACATTAAACTGCCAGCCAATGTCTTGTACATTCTATGTGAGAGATAAACTTGAACTGCATGCTCTCAGGCTGAGGAATGTCCAAGCACCATCCCAGGGGGGTTGATTCTTATCAGGTTGAAGGGGTGTCGGGTAGCGGCTTATATAAGAAGCAGACCGACGTTTGTCAGTCACAGGCAAGCAAGCTGCCATGGCACCGCGTTTGGGGGTCTTTCTGATCTGGGCTGGCACGTCTATATTTCTACAACTGGACCCTGTGAATGGAGGTGAGAGAGGGGAAATGGGCTAGAACTGGTGTGAAAGAGCCTGCCACAGACATGCATTGATGTGTAAAAATAATGATAATAATAATAGTGGTGACAAATACGTCTGCCATCTCTTGAGTATGTCCCAAGAGCCAGACCCTATTAAGGGCTTCACATTTTATTTAATATTCATGCAACTTCTCTGCAATTTAAACCCAGGTGAGTTTGGCACCAAAGCCAAAGGCGTTATTGACTAATAACCCTCATGACAGCTGCCTCATTGCTAAATATGCATTTCAATGTCCCAGACATGGGCAGCCTACACCCAGGGTTGGTTATGTTGTTCAAATTAAGAGTTTTTGTTGTATGCAGAGTTTACTGTTTGAAATCACAAGGACAGTGTGGTCTTAGGGCAGGTCCTATGAATAGTGTGCTATAGTCGAGTCTCAGCTTTGTTGCTGAATTCATGTGTGTCAGTAGGAGAGCAATGAGAGCATGTCAGGTTCTCATTCATCTGTTCTGTCTAGCCCTCTAGTCATCAAGTACATCAGTTCAGGGTAAACAGTGACTTCAAGATACAAAACAAAATAAAAGAGATGCAGGGCAGGTCCTACTGCAGATTGTATTCTGGTTGTACCCCTGTTTTGTTCTCGCTCCTCCTCCATCCATCTCCTCTGCTCCTGGTTTCCTTCCAGATCTGCAGCTGTCTGAGAACACCACTGTTCCTACTGTACTTACCCCAGGTAATCAAGGTAATCAACATTGGAAGAGAATGACAACAAAACAACAGTCAAATGCAACAAACTAATGTGTGGCGTGGTAACTGAGATCAGGATTCTCCAAAGATAACTTCTTTACAGGCATGAGCTAATCTCACCCTCTCAGTAATGGGAGGAGGCAGGTGTGCACATTCCCCAAGGGGGTCCCCCCCATAGAGCATCAGAGGTGAGCATTCTGTAGATGGTGGAGCTGGAGTCTGAACCCAACGTCAGGGCTTCAGAGCTGGTGCCACCTGCTAAGGTAGAAACTGCCCAAAGTGAAAGAACCCTTCCTAGTCCCTGAGGGAGGGACCATACCATATTGACCTTGACATCCCTGATGCTGAGTAGGGGGCTCTGTATACAGCAGGTCCTTGGGGGTGATGGGCTAGTTTGAACAGAGACTTTGCCAGTGTTACTGCAGAGATCGTGAAACCCTAAGAGCCGAAGATGCGAACAATGCCTTTCTTCTTTCAGATAATGAATGTGTTTTCCCATTCATCTATGGAGGCATAAAGTATTTTGATTGCATTCTCCATGGTGCCACATTCTATTGGTGTGCTCTAAATGCAGATTACATAGGAAGATGGAAATACTGTACTAGGAAAGGTAGGTGTGCAGCTTGTCCTCTCACGTGAGAAGCACATGGCTTGAGATGAAGGGGGAACATCCACAATTGTCTCCTAGATGGACGCCTCGAGCGTCTCCTCACCCAGCCCCGTGTGTTCCATTCATGTCCCTTTCTTTTGATAAGACTAAAAATAACCCTCCCACAATTGATGTTTTCACTCATTTCTTCTATTTTTCAGACTATGCCAAATGTAGCTTTCCCTTTATCTATCGAGGCAAAATATATGAAAATTGCACAAAAACTGGGAGTTTGCTTTGGTGGCATTGGTGCTCACTCACTCCAGACTACGACCGGGATAGAGCTTGGAAGTACTGCTAGCAATAAAAAAGGTAAGAGCATCCAGGGAGGATGGGAAGAGACAGGGGGATAGCAGGGAAGAGACAGAGCTGGATAAAGAGGTGGAGTCAGGTGCCACAGTGAGGAGGAAGGAGGAGGCAGGTGGCGAGATGGGATGAGGTAGAAAGGTGCAGGAGGAAGAGTGAGGAGCAGAGGTTCAGAGAGGAGGAAGAGGAGAGGGGGAGAGAAGATGGAGCGAGAGGAAGAGACAAAGGCAAAAGGCAAAAGATGGAGAGAGGAGAGTCTGAGAGGGAAGAAGCAAGGGAGTTTGCAAGATGAGAAATGGAATGAGGAGGATCTGGGGAGGATTACTGGCAAGAGAAGGCAGAAGAGAAGGTGAGAGAGGGCAGAGAGAGGACAACACAGTCTTTAGAGCAGGCGTGAGAGGGCAGGAGTCGAGATGGGAAGAGCAGAGGGCAAAGGAGAAACAGACCTTTACCCTCCATGGGACTGACTGGAAAAACAGACTCATGAACACTGACCCCAAGACCACGCTCAATTACTGTCCAGTGCATCCACCCGTGGCCATGGACGCAGTCAAGCCTTTGAAACCTCAGTGAAGAAAATCAAGAAATCTCAAGCATGGAGGTGATGCTCTGAGTGGCAGAGGTGAAATCTTTTCCCTGCATCTCCACCGTGTTCCCGCTGTGCGTGGGTCCAACCAATAAACCACTTTCTCTGCAGATGTGGTCTTTTTTTCTCCAACAAAGAAACCTATGTATCAAATGGGAGGGTCTCAGTGTGCTCAGGTTAACCAGGCAGGATCCTCTTGTCTTCCCTTCCCTTCCTCAGGGTCCTGATGGAACAGCAATACACATCACACCTGTCCTTCCTGAGGGCTTGATTAGCAGGTGAAGGTCCGGTGGTGGGACTTGAGGTGAGGGTGGGAGGAGGGGCCCAGAGGGTATGGAGGGCTGGTCCTTGTCATAAAAGATTTTTCTTTTCCCAACTTAGCTGAAATGTTATCTCTTCCTGGAGCTATTCTCTGACTCCCCAGTATAATGTTTTCCGATCACTGCCTTTCCAGTTCATCCATTCTCTACTTGCAATTAAGGTGTCCATCTTCCCTGGGGGACTGTAATTTGGGGAGGACAAGATGGACTGCGTTTGCCCTGGCCTCAGTCTTCAGCACACAACCTCACACATCCTTGGCATTTTTTTAAAGGACTACTATCCTTTTCAAAACAAACAGGAATTTTAGACAAATATCTAACTGAGCCTGATTGAAAGAAGGTTGAATTCACAGGTGTCAGAAATAATGAAGGGCCTCAAAGACTGATCACTAAATTTTATCCTGGTCAAAAACACCCAGTGCCTATATAATAAATCCATGGGACCTGGTGACGAACTTTCAGACACCATCTGGGGAAGAGATACATAAACTTTTAATCACCATGCAGGAAGGAGGTACAATATTTGTCCTCTGTGATTTAAAGCCAGAAACTGAGAGCCTCACTTGAAACCAGGACATGAAATTAAGTAAAATTTTTAATTAAAAATCTTAATAAAAATAAATAAAAGGAAACCAGGGGACTTTCTAGGTGGCGCAGTGGTTAAGAATCCGCCTGCCAATGCAGGGGACACGGGCTTGATCCCTGCTCCAGGAGGATCCCACATGCCGCGGAGCAGCTAAGCCCGTGAGCCACAACTATTGAGCCCATGTGCTGCAACTACTGAAGCCCACAACAAAGAGTAGCCCCCGCTCACCGCAAATAAAAGCCCGTGCACAGCAAAAAAGACCCAACACAGCCAATAAAATAAATAAATAAATAAATAAATAAATTTTAAATTTAACTATTGAGCCTGTGTGCTGCAACCAGTGAAGCCCGAGCACCTAGAGCCTGTGCTCCACAACAAGAGAAGCCACCACAATGAGGCACACCACAATGAAGAGTAGTCCCCACTCGCTGCAACTAGAGAAAGCCCGTGAAGCAACGAACACTCAATGCAGCCAATAAATCAATCAATTAATTAATTAATTTTTTAAAAAAGGAAACCAGGACATTGTAAGGGCTATACAGTTAAGGGGCAGAAAATCTTCTCTCGTGGTCCCAAAGAAGTTTCCACTTTTGACTCTCTGAACAGATTATAAGGAAATATTAACCCAGGGGAAAGTCTATTCCCAAAGCCTTCACATACTTGTTCATGGCACTGAATTTACACAACTGGAAAAGGGCAAGATTACACACACACACACACATGCACATACACACACATGCATTCCTAGTTGAAGAATGCTGAAAAGTCTAAAGCATTGGCAGAGAAATGGAGGAGAAAGTGGAAGAAATGGCAGGTTCTTAGATCATATAAATCTTTCACCTTTTACTAAAGAATTGGCAGAAAAAAATTTAAAACCAATCTCGAGATGCTTCTATCAAAAATAAACAAAAAAATTAGCACATCTCAGACAATACATGCTAAATAACTGATATATTACATATCACCTGCTATGACAAAGAAAAAATGGAAAATAACATATAGGAAAAAATGAACCTTAGACAAATTGACAGATTGGGATTTGACATATATACACTACTATGTATAAAATAGATAACTAATGAGAACCTACTGTATAGCACAGGGAACTCTACTCAATGCTCTGTGGTGACCTAAATGGGAAGGAAATCTAAAAAAGAGTGGACATATGCATAACTGATTCACTTTGCTGTGCAGCAGAAACTAACACAACATTGTAAAGCAACTATACTCCAATTTAAAAAGAAGAAAAAAATGAACCTTATCATTATTCTTTATTTTTTAGATCGATGGACTCCAACTGAAAGTCCAGAATTAATCCTTCACATTTGCAATTGATCTTCAACAACATATGAAGATAGCTCAATGAGGCAAGAATAATCTTTGTGACAAGTGGTGCTGGGACAAACATATTTGCATCCAAAATAAAGAAGCTGGATACCTCCTTCACACCATATGCAAAAGTTAAGTCAAAACGGGTCACAGATTTTAAGAGCCAAAATCATAAAATTCTTAGAAGAAAATATGAGTAAATCTTTAAGATCTTGGGTTAAGAAATTAGTTCTTATATATAACACTAAAAGGACAAATGACAAAAGAAAAAGTTTATGTTAGACCTTATCCAAATAAAGCATTTATGCTTTAATTTTCAGAAAATGAAAAGAAAACTGCCAGAAGGGGAGAAAAGTATTTGCAGTCAGGTGTCAGATAAGGAACTTGTATGTAAAACATATACAGAACTCTTACACCTCAATAATAAAAAGACAAATAACCCAATTTAAAAGTGAGCTAAGGGGACTTCCCTGTGGCTCAGTGGTTGAGACTCTATGCTCCCGATGCAGGGGGCCGGGGTTCGATCCCTAGTCAGGGAACTAAGATCCTGCAAAGTTTGCAGCTCAGCCAATTAAAAAAAAAGTGAGCTAAGAGACTGAGTAGATACATCCCCAAAGAATATGTACAAATGGTCAATAGGCACATGAAAAGATGTTTGACATTATTAGATATAAGGAAAACCCCAATGATATACCTCTTCATTCCAACAAGATGGCCAATAAAAGATACATGCACCCCAATGTTCATACAGCATTATTTGCAATTGCCAAGATATGGAAGCAAACTAAATGTCTATCAGATAAATGGGTAAAGAAGATGTGGGATACATATACAATAGAATATTATTCAGCCATAAAAAATAATGAAACAATGCCATTTGCAGCAACATGGATAGACTTGAAGGGTATTATGCTAATGAAATAACTCAGATAAAGAAAGGCAAATACTGTATGATATCACATATATGTGGAATCTAAAAAAATAAGGCAAACTAGTGAATACAACAAAAAAGAAGCAGACTCACAGATACAGAGAACAATCTAGTATCACCAGTGGGGAGAGGGAAGGAGGGAGGGACACAATAGGGGCAGGGGATTAAGAGGTACAAACTACTATGTATATAGTAAATAAGCTACAAGGATATATTGTACAACACAGGGAATATAGCCAATAGTTTATAATAACTACGAATGAAGTATAACTTTTAAAAATTGTGAATCACTATATTGTACACCTGAAACTCATATAATATTGTACATCAACTATACCTCAATACTTTTAAAAGTTAAAATAAAAATAAAATGTCCCAAAAGTTATGAGATATGCAAAGAAACAGAAAAAGGTACTTTAGACAGGAAAAAAAAAAAAAAGCAATCAATAGAAACTGTCTTTCAGAGGTTCAGATGCTAGACTTATCAGACAAAGACTCCAAAGCATATATTTTGAATATGTGCAAAGAACTAAAAACAAGCCATGCCATAGATTTTGAAAAAGTTTGATGATATTGATCTGTCAAATAGAGAATGCTAATAGAGAGTTAGAAATTGTCTTTTTCAAAAGACCAAATGGAAATTCTAGAGTTTGAAAGTATAATAACAAAAATAAAAAAACTCACTGGAAGAGCCCAATAGCAGATTTGGGCTAGCTAAAGAATCCGTGAACTTGGCGATAGATCAATAGAGATTATCCAGTCTGAGGAAAAGAAAGAAAAAGAATGAAGAAAATTTAACAAGGCCTCAAGGACCTGTGGGACACTATCAAGTTTAGCAATGTACAAACGGGAACACAAGAAGGAGAAGAAAGAAAGGAGCACAAATAATAATAAGAACAACTTGGGAAGTATTGCCATCTTAACAATGTTGTCTCCTCATCCATGAACATGGAATGTCTTTCCATTGATTTAGGTCTTCATTTCTTTCTGCAATGCTCTGTACACATCAAACAGGTGGATTTTTTAGCGGTAAGCAACCTATACTTCAGTAAAGCTTTAAAAAAAAAGAATAAAAGGAAGTTTCTTGGGTGCTTATAAATTACACTATGTCCCACGGTCTGGACTATCATTCAGTCAGCAGGAGAGGTGGACAATGAGTTCTTCTCTTCTTGAGATTGAATGTTCTTGATACTAATCAGAAAGTCCCAGACATCTCCCAGGGATTAACCTATACACATCTTACCCCCCTGCATCAACCTCATGAATTTTCATGATTGAATTTTTCCATCAAACTAAGAGAACCGGGGGACACCTTCTCCTCTTATCACTACAAAGCCTGCCTCTTACATCCCCTGCTTATTCACTCTGCACCTAAGTGCAACCCCTGGGTGGCCCCAAGTCGTGTGCAATGTCCTCCTCCCCCAGGCTGTGAATATATGTGGCTTATATACTGCTCTCGGTCTCATCTGTGCAGTGTTGGGTGTTGTTTATTTGATCCTCTCATACTATTTAAGGTGGGCTGAATAGAAGATGATCAGAACCTCATGGCTATTTCCCTCCTGATCCCACCAGTACTACTGAACTGTAAGGGGTAGAATCAATGGTCTGCTTCTCTGGCAACCTGCAGACCTCCACCCTCCTCCTCATATTGGGAATCTGCTATGACTCTCACTGTTTCTGTTCCCACATCCCACGCTAAGAAAAGAAAGAAAAAAACAAAAAACAAAAAACCCTGCCTTATCCCTCTCCTTTATCTTTCTCCTCCCCCACCCCCATTCTGCCTTTGTCTCTATCTCTCTCTACCTCTATTTCTGTCTCTCAGACCTGGCATAAATTGTGAGTCCAGGCTTTCACAGAAAATAAGAGTTTTTGTTTCTGTGGCAGCACCGTGGCTTGTGGGATCTTAGTTCCCTGACCAGGGATTGAACCCAGGCCCTCAACAGTGAAAGTGCAGAGTCTTAACCATTGGACCGCCAGGGGATTCCACAAAAGGTTACTTTTTAACACTCCTAGATGCTAGGCAAAGATTCACTGGGGATCTTGGGTTAATGGAATTTCTATGTTTGATTTTTTTAAGGAGGAGAATATGGTAGAAATGTTTCAGTGTGACAAGCAAATATTACGGGTTGTATGTGAGCTTCAAAACTGAATGATCAAAGTTCACTGTGCTTATTGTGTGATTTCCACATTAGTTACTACCACTATAGGAGAAAAAGCTACTCCTATTAAAAAAAAGTGATAAAGATAAAATATGCAAAACTGGAAAGCTAATTCCATAGTATTATTCCCCGTTTCCTTTTTGCCATTTTCCCTTGGCAAATTCATGGGATTCTGACACACTCCTATCTTCAAGAAAAAGCCATGGTTGTTTGTTAATTATTACCACCATCCTAACACAAGAAACGAAGTATCGTTGTTGCTTGCCTTAACATGAGTCAGTTATATCACTGATATTTTCAGTGGATGTAGGATCTGTTTCAGCTGTTCATCTTCTCCGCCTGCACCACCGTTACTCCTTCCTACTCAACAACAACCACACTTAATCCTCCCAGGAGTGCACCTCTTAGCTATTTCTCCTACTCAAGGAAACTAGCAGCCTCACAAAATAAAAGAAGTGAAAAGGGGCTTAGTGATGAGGGATAAAAGGAGAAGAGGAGGTGATGGGTGATGGAAGGAGAGAAGGGAGAGGAGATGGAAAGGAAAGAGGAGAGTGAGCGCAAGGAAAGTGGTAAGATGGAGAAAAGGGGAAAGAGAAAGGGGAGAGGGAGGGGGAAGAGGAAGGAAATGGGAGAGAGAGAAGAGCTGTTAATATTAACTATGTACCCAACACTGTGGCGAGAAGTTTACCTTGAATCACCTAATGGAGTCTCATCCTAGTTTTAGTGGAAGGACTAAAAATGGCACCATTTTATCCATAAGAGAGCAAAAGCTCAGAAAAAGTTAAATAATTTCACAGGATGTAATAGCTAGTGAAAGCTGAAAGTGAAGGTCATACTCCAAATCCTACATCTATACTATGTTACCCTTTGGGGTAGATTCAGGACCTGTAGATGCCAACCGCTACAGAGACAATGTGATGTAATTGTAGGAATATTGTTCCAAACTCAGTCCTGCCCCCAAAAATGTATCCTTTATGAGTCTCGGTTTTCTTTTCTGTCAGTGGGTATGGCCAACTCCCCTTGCAAGATTTTGGCTCATAAGGTGCTCAGTCAATAAATCCTTTCTTCTCCAGTGGTATTTATTTGACCTGTGGTCAAGCAGGCTTGGGATGGTTAGGGGAAAGCGAATTTGGATGTTCCAGTCACAGGACAGTGACCCCAAGTTAGGAAAAGAAAAGAGACACTTTGAAGAGGATCTCTTCTGGTTTAGTGAATGCTAACCAGATTAAAGGTAAAGACATACTCTTGAAATCAAGAAATATTAGCTAATAGAAGAGTGAAGCGACACAAAAGAGAATATGCAGAGAAGGAAGCGACAAACATTTCAGGATATCAAATTCTGTTAAATTAGTGAGAAGCCTTGGACATAGAAAAAGACAGTAACCAAGAAACAAAATGCAGAGAAATATCCAGATTCAGATAAAAGTGCTGGAGAAAGTTCACTTTCCTTTGTTTCCAAAAGAGGGAAAACCGCCTTGACAAATTCTCTCATTTTTACCTCCCTTTAAAAACAAAAACAGTCTACTGGATTTTCTGCATATAAATAATTACATCATCAGGAAAAAGAGAGTGCCACAATATATCAAAAAATGACTGTACCATCCAAATTCATCCACATTGAATTTTTCTAGGGAAAGCAATGCAGGCTCACAATTAGAAAATCTAGCAATTACATCAATAGATTAAACACAAATATCACACAAAATCAGTAGCAGGAGAGAACATGATTCAGTTTTTCCTCCACCAGCGGGGGGAGCTTTTAATTTGGAATCACTGACTCATGGAACTAAAAGAGATAGCATTAACAGCTAACATTTACAGAACACTTCCCATGAGCCAAGTATATGCCAAGAGCTTTATAGACATTATCCATTTAATACTCAACTTTTAATTCCCACTGCAATCCCCTGAGCAAGATATTATTTATTAACTTTTTTATACAAAAGGAAATGAAGCCTCAGAGAGTTTATGTAACTTGCCGAAGTTCACAGAGTGAAGTAGCTGAGCTAGTTTTGTTTTTGTTTTTGCTTTTCAGCAGTAGAACTGTTTTTTAAAAAGTAGAATCTTATGTCAAAATCTCTGTATAAAATAAAGTAGAAAGGTGTACGAAGGCCCTTAAGGCAGTGCAAAACTCTTGATAGTTATAATTAAGAAACACACCTTGAATTCTTCTGCTAAAAGTACCTCTACCAGTTAGGCTGCTTTGATTACTCCTGTGCCCCAGTGCTCAGAACAGCACCTGGCACACAGGAGGCATTCAACAAATATTCCTGAGTGGGGAAAAAAATATGTGTATTTATACATATTATATATATACATATATAAAATATCAATAGTTATTAAAATATATTTGATATGTTTTAAATAACTCCCCATTATTAAAGTCTCTTAAAATAGAAACAAAATATTCCTTTAACTCCCTAAGAAATATCTTTTCCAAATCAACATCCAACATCCTAAGTAATGGTGAAACACGAGAGATATTATCATTAAAGCAAAAAACAACAAAAGATACAGCTCCTAAAACACGAGCACCACCTTTAGGAACTCTGACATAATTCACTAGGACAGAATAAAGAAGCATAATACATAAACATTCAAAAAGATGAAATACTAATACTACTTTCTGTTGGTTGAGTTTTTAGCCTTTAAAATTATGTTCAGAGGGGTGTGATTTCATCATCCCTATATTTCTTTCTCCTTCTAACTTCTATCTTTAATCTGTCTTAAGTATACCTTTAATATACTCACTTGTTTTGTTTTTGTGAGTTGGCTATAAACTCCTGGAGAGGAAAGACTGCTGGATTGTACCTGGGTATTCAGGGTGTAGGACAGGGAAATTTACACCTAGCGAACAAATGAATGAGGGGGTGCTGGGGGGCAATAAACATCATTTTCACAGGTACTGAAAGCAACCACACTTCAGGACCCTCCCTGTGTACCCTGTCTCTTGAAGTGAAAGACTTTGTTCCAGGCCTCCCCTGAATCTCCAAAGGCTGGCTCAAGAGTTAATGATGAGGAATACGTGGACATGCAGTAACAAAGAAAAACTGTTAGGCCAGGAATACGTCAGCCATATAGCAGAGTCACAGGACCTTTAGTTCCTCCCTGAAGGACATAGATAACAGCGTCTGATGCACCTTCCTGGTTTTTACAGAAATCAGACTCCCACCAGATGGAAACTGCTGACCTCAAGCGCAGACCCCAGACAGGTTGGGACCAGAAGGTTGATGATGTTGATGCCCCAAACATCACCCTGTTACCTCACTACCAACCAATCAGAAGAATGTCCAGCAGCTAGCTGATCAGGCACCCTGCAACCCACACCCCTAGAGTTGCCTCTAAAAACCCTAATCAAAACCACAGTGAGGGACTTCCTAGGTGGCACAGTGGTAAAGAATCCGCCTGCCAATGCAGGGGACATGGGTTCGAGCCCTGCCCTGGGAAGATTCCACATGCCACGGAGCAACGAAGCCCGTGAGCCACACTATTGAGCCTGTGCTCTAGAGCCCGTGAGCCACAACTACTGAGCCCATGTGCCGCAACTATTGAAGCCCATGCGCCTAGGGCCCGTGCTCCACACAAGAGAAGCCAATAGCCAATGAGGAGCCTGCGCACCACAATGAAGAGTAGCCCCTGCTCTCAGCAGCTAGAGAAAGCCCGTGTGCAGCAACGAAGACCCAGCACAGCCAATAAATTAAAAAATTTAAAAAAAACACAATGAGGTACCACCTCACGCCAGTCAGAATGGCCATCCTTAGAAAGTCTACAAATAACAGATGCTGGAGAGCATGTGGAGGAAAGGGAACCCTCTTACACTGTTGGTGGGAATGTAAATTGATGCAGCCACTATGGAAAACAGTATGGAGGTTCCTTAAAAAAACTAAAAATAGAGTTGCCATATGATCCAGCAATCCCACTCCTGGGCATATATTCAAACGAAACTATAGCTCGAAAAGATACATGAACTCCTATGTTCACAGCAGCACTATTTACAATAACCAAGATATGAAAATAACCTAAATGTCCATCAACAGTTGAATGGATAAAGAAGATGTGGTACACATATACAATGGAATGCTACTTGGCCATAAAAAAGAGTAAAATAATGCCATTTGCAGTAACATTGATGGACCTAGAGATTATCATACTAAGCAAAGTAAGTCAGAAAGAGAAAGACAAATACCATATGATATTACTTATATGTGGAATCTAAACTACAATACAAATCAACATAACTACGAAACAGAAATAGACTCACAGATATAAAGAACAGACTTGTGGTTGCCAAGGGAGAGGGGAGTATGGGAGGGAAGGAATGGGAGTTTGGGATTAGCAGAGGCAAACTATTATATATAGAATGGATAAACAACAGGGTCCTACTGTATAGTATAGGGAACTATATTCAATATTCTGTAACAAACCATAATGGAAAAGAATATATATATATATATATATATGTATATTATATGTATGTATATGTGTATAACTGAGTCACTTTGCTGTACAGAAGAAATTAACACAACATTGGAAATCAACTATACCTTCAAAAAATTAAAACAGAAACAAAAGCAAAAGACCTTGCCTGAAAGCCATCAGGGAGTTCAGGTCTTTTGAACACAAGATGCCCATTGTCCTTGCTTGGTGTCCTGCAAATAAACACTGTACTTTCCTTCACCACAACCTGGTGTCTGCTTTGCTGTGCATCGGATGAGCAGACCCAAATCCAAATTCGGTAACCATGTACAACACATTTTAACAAATTCTAAAACACAAACCTTTACCTCCTCAAGGTGTTTCTTTTCTATTACTAATGTGTGAGGGATGTTTCCCACCCCACCCCAACCCCCATCATCCAGCCTGGGAGGGCAGGCAGTAGTCACCACTACACACAGTCAGGAGGTGTATGGTGCCCACACGTGCTCATCTCATAAACAGTGATTGGTCATTCCAGCCAAAACTCTGTTCACTCTCTGAGAACTCATCAAGTCCTCAAAGGTTCTAAATCTTTTGCTACTTTTCCCCTTAAAATTTTTAAAAGACTTTATTTTTCAGAGCAGTTTTAGGTTCACAGCCTGGGTTCAATCCCTGATTGGAGAACTGAGATCCCACAAACTGCACGGCAAAAAAAAAAAAAAAAATCCATACACATAGAAAAGTTTAATGAATACAACAACACATGCCCATCTACTCTCCACCCAGGTCAATTATTAACTTTTGCCATATTTGCTTCCTCTCTCTCCCTCCTCCACCCTGCCACTCATACTGTTGTTGAATCCTTAAAAGTAAATTTAAACGTCATGACTTTTCACCCCTACACATTTCAACATGCATCTTCCAAGAATAAGGACAATCTTCTATAGAGACACAATAACATTATCACTTAAAAGAAAAGCAATTCTCTGGAAACCCAAATCTCTACACGTTTCATTAAAATGCACATCTCACTTTCATTACTTTTAAGAACAATACAGTTGTTACTTGCAATAAGTGTTCCATCTCTGGTGACAGGAACCATTTTCAATAAGCATTATAAAAATAAAATGGCAAGAGAGGACAAAATTGTCATAATCATCTAATTAAAATAACAAAAAGTTAATATTTTCATAATATCATTGAATACATATCTTTGTGTTTTAACTAAAAGGCAATCTAGGTCCATGCACCACATTTGGTTGCTATGCCTCTTTAGCTTCTTTAATTTGGAATAGCAGTCACAAGTTCCTTCGGCAAGACCTAGGCAAGAGGGCACATTTTAAGTGTCCCACACATTACACACACACACACACGCACGCGCGCACACACACACACATACATTGATCTGGCACTTGCAATAGTATAGTGCAATCCAAAACCCTAAACATTCGATCTTGTGTCTAACACCAGTCAGGCCTCAGAAAAATACTTCTTCACACCCTTGCCCTATGTCCTTGAAACAAATATCAAAGTCCTGTGAGTTGCACCATTATCAAAACCAGAGATGAATACTCTGTCAAGCTTTGGAGGATGGGAAGGAGTTGAGTGGCAGAAGCACTTAGATAAAAGAGAAATTTTCCTCTCAGATAAAAGAACACCAAAAGTTATTGCATAATGAAATATCATTTCCCAGTAGTGAAAAGCATTCTCTCTCTCTCTTTTTCAAATAGTCAAAATTATGATTCTGGAGGGATTCATAAATGAGTCTGATACTTGCAATAGTTGCTCAAGGTAACTGGTGGGGTTGAATAGTGTCCCCCCCAAAATTCTTATCTATCCAGAACCTAAAATTGTGACATTTGGAAACAGGGTCTTTGCAGACATAATCAGTTAAGATAAGGTCATACTGAATATTAGGGTGGGCCCTTAATCCAATGACTGGTATCTTTATAAGGAGAGGAGAGGACACATAGACACACACACAGAGAAGAAAGCCATGGGAAGACGGAGGCAGCCATTGGAGTGGTGCAGCTATAAGTCAAGGAACGCCAAGAGCATTCTTTAATTTCTTTCAGCAATGTTCTGTAATCCTCATTGTAATTTCACTTTCTTAGTTAATTGCTAAGTATTTTATTCCTTTTGATGCTATTATAAATAGAATTGTTTTTGTAATTTCCTTTTCAGAGTGTTCATTGTTCACATATAGAAATGAAACTGATTTCTGTATGTTGAATTTGTATCCTGCTACTTTGCTGAATTCATTTATTAGTTCTAAAACATTTTTTGTGTGTAATCTTTAGTGTGTTCTACATACAAGATCATATCATCTGCAAATAGAGATTAACTTTAATTCTTCCTTTCCAGTTTGGATGAATTTATTTCTTTGTCTTGCCTAACTGGTCTGGCTAGAACTTCTCTAGTACCATATTGGAAAGAAGCAATGAAAACAGACCTTCTCAGTCTTTCACCACTGACTATGGCACTGTGGGTTTTTCATATATGACTTTCATTATGTTGAGGTAGTTTCCTTCTATTCCTAGTTTGTTGACTGTTTTATCATGAAAGCATGTTGAATTTTGTCAAATGCTTTTCCTGCATTAATTAAGATGATCATGTGTTCTTTTTTCTTTCATTCTGTTAATGTGATATATTATATCAATCAACTTTCATTGTTGAACCATCCTTACATTCTAGGAATAAATTGCACTTGACCATGGTTTATAGTCCTTTTAATATGCTAGTAAATTCTGTTGTTAGCATTTTGTTGAGGATTTTTGAATCAATGTTCATAAGGATACTGGCCTATAGTTTTTTTTTTTTTAATTAATTAATTTATTTATTGGCTTTGTTGGGTCTTCGTTGCTGCGTGCGGGCTTTTCCTCTCAATACGATGAGCAGGGGCTGTTCTTTGTCGTGGTGCACAGGCTTCTCATTGCCGTGGTTCCACTTGCTGCCAAGCACAGGGTCTTCAATAGTTGCCGCATGTGGGCTCAGTGGTTGTGCCACACGGGCTTAGTTGCTCTGCAGCATGTGGGATCTTCCCGGGCCAGGGCTCAAACCCATGTCCCTTGCATTGGCAGGCGGATTCTTAACCACTATGCCACCAGGGAAGTCCTGCAGTTTTCTTTTCTTATAGTATCTTTGCCTGGCTTTGGTATCTGGTCAATGCTGGTCTCATAGAATGAGTTAGAAAGTGTTCCCTCCTCTTCAATTTGGGGTTTTGTTTTGTTTTGTTTTGTTTTTTGTGGCAATAGGGGGGTGGTAGTTTGAGAAGGATCCGTATTAGTTCTTTTTTAAATGTTTGGTAGAATTGACCAGTGAAGACATCAGGTCCAGGCTTTTCTTTGTTGAGAGATTTTTTTATTGCTGATTCAGTCTCCTTACTAATTACAGGTTTATTCAGATTTTCTGTTTCTTCACTATTTAGTCTTGGTAGGTTTTGTGTTTATAGAAATTTGTTTCACTTGGTTACCCAATTTGTTAGATTACAATTGTTCTTATAGTCCTTTCTGTAGAAGCAGGAATAATATCCCCAGTTTCATTTCTGATTTTAGTAAATTGTCTCTTTTTTTCCTTAGTCCATTTAGGTAAAGGTTTGTTAATTTTGTTGATCTTTTAGGAGAACCAACTTTTGGTTTCATTGGTTTCCTCTGTTGTTTTCTATTCTCCATTTTATTTAACTCTACTCTAATATTTATTATTTCCTTCCTTCTGTTAGCTTTGGTCTTATCTGCTCTTCTTTTTCTAGTTCCTTAAGTTGTAAAGTTTGATTGTTGATTTAGTATCTTTCTTATTTTTTAATGTAAGCATTTATAGCTATAAATTTCCCCCTTAGCACTGCTTCCACTACTTCTAATTTCCCCTGTGATTTCTTCTTTGATCTATTGCTTGTTTAAAAGTGTTGTTTAATTTCCACAACTTGGTGAATTTTCCAATTTTCCTCTTGCGATTGATTTCTAACTTCATCCCTTTAGGGTCAGATAAGATACTTTGTATGTATCTTTCTTTTAAATCTATTGAGACTTCATTTGTCCCCCAACTTATGGTCTATCCTGGAAAATGTCCCATGTACACTTGAGAATAATGTGTATTCTATAGCTGTTGGTAGAGTGTTCTGTATACCTCTGTTAGAGTTGGTTGGTTTTTTGTGTTAAGTCCTCTATTTCCTTACTTATCCTCTAACTAGTTGTTCTCTCCATTATTATGAATGGAGTACTGAAATCTCCAACTATTACTATTTCTCCTTTCAATTTCAATTTTTGCTTTATATGTTTTGATAGTCTCATTAGGTGTGCATATGTTATAATTTTTATATCTTCTTCCTGCAGTAAACCTGTTATTAACACATAATGTCCTTTGTCTCTTGTGAACTTTTGATATAAAGTCTGTTTTGTCTGATATATAGCCACCTCCACTCCCTTTGTTTTCTATTTGCATGAAATACCTTTTTCCATCCTTTCACTTTCAATCTGTTTGTGTTTTTGGATCTCAAGTGAGTGTTTTGTAGACAGCATACAGTTGGATCATATATTTTTACGCATTCTACCAATCTCTATCTTTTAATTGGAGAGTTTAATCATTTACAATGAAAGTAATTACTGATAAGGAGGAACATACTTCTGTCACTGCGCTGTTTTCTGTATGCTCTTTAGCTTTTTTTTTTTTGTTCCTCATTTCCTGCATCACTGTCCTCTTTTGTGTTTAGTTGATTTTTTGTAGTAAAATGTTTAAATTCCTTTTGCATTTCCTTTTGTGTATATTCCATAGCAGTTTTCTTTGTGGTTACCATGGGATTATATTTAACTCCCTAAAGTTATAACACTCTAATTTGCACTTGTACCACCTTATCTTCAATAACACACACAACTCTGTTCATTTGCAGTTCCATCCCCACCCCTTTAGGTTGTTGATGCTACAATATTACATCTTTAAGCAGTGTGTGCCCCCAAAATAAACTAATAATTATTTTTAAAGGATTAGTCTCTTATATTAGGTAGAAAACAAGATTTGGAATTACAAACCAAAGTTACAGTAATACTCGCTTTTACTAAAAATTGGGGTATTTTTACCTTTAAACATATTAGTCTTTTAAATCATGTAGAAAACAAAAAGTGCAGTTACAAACCATTGTTACAATAATACTAGCTCTTATAATTGCCCATATATTTACCTGTATTGAGATCTTTATTTCTCCATACAGCTTCAAGTTACTGTCTAATGTCTTAATTTTACCCTGCAGGACTCACTGGAGCATTTCTTCCTTCCTTCCTTCCTTCCTTCCTTCCTTCCTTCCTTCCTTCCTTCCTTCCTTTTCTTTCTTCTTCTTTCTTTCAGCTCTTTATTGGAATATAATTGCTTTACACTCTTGTACCAGCTTTTGAGGTACACCAAAGTGAATCAGCTGTGTTTATACATATATCCCCATAGCCCCTCCCTCCCTCAACTCCCTCCCACCCTCCCTGTCCTGGTGCTCTAAGGCATCACCCATCATCCAGTTGATCTCCCTTTGTTAGACAGCAATTTCCCACTAGCTAGCTATTTTACAGTTGGTAGTGTATATATGTCTATGCTACTCTCTCATTTCGTCCCAGCTTCCCCTTCGCCCCCCGCCCCCCAACCCTGTGTCCTCCAGTCTATTCTCTGCATCTGCATCCTTATTCTTGCCCTGTCACTGGGTTCATCAGGACCTTTTTTTTTTTTTAGATTCCGTATATATGAGTTAGCATACAATATTTGTTTTTCTCTTTCTGGCTTACTTCACTCTGCATGACAGATTCTATGTCTATCCACCTCATTACATATAGCTCCATTTCATTCCTTTTTATGGCTGAGCAATATTCCACTGTATATATGTGCCACATCTTCTTTATCCATTCATCTGTTGATGGGCATTTAGGTTGCTTCCATGTCCTGGCTATTGCAAGTAGTGCTGCAATGAACATTATGGTACATGTTTCTTTTTGGATTATGGTTTTCTCTGGGTATATGCCCAGGAGTGGGATTACCGGATCATATGGTAGTTCTATTTTTAGTTTTTTAAGGAACCTCCAAACTGTTTTCCATAGTGGCTGTACCAACTTACATTCCCTCCAACAGTGCAGGAGAGTTCCCTTTTCTCCATGCCCTCTCCATCATTTATTGTTTCTAGATGTTTTGATGATGGCCATTCTGACCGGTGTGAGGTGATACCACACTTAATGATTAGTGATGTTGAGCATCTTTTCATGTATTTGTTGGCCATCTGTATGTCTTCTTTGGAGAAATGCCTATTTAGGTCTTCCACCCATTTGTGGATTGGGTTATTTGCTTTTTTGGTATTAAGCTGCATGAGCTGCTTGTATATTCTGGAGATTAATCCTTTGTCCGTTGCTTCGTTCGCAAGTATTCTCCCATTCTGAGGGTTTTCTTCTTGTTTTGTTTATGGTTTCTTTCACTGTGCAAACATTTTAAGTTTCATTAGGTCCCATCTGTTTATTCTTGATTTTATTTCCATTATTCTAGGAGGTGGGTCAAAAAGGATCTTGCTTTGATGTACGTCATAGAGTGTTCTGCCTATGATTTCCTCTAGGAGTTTTATTCACTTGAGCATTTCTTTCAAGGCAGGTCTAGTGGTCAGGAACTCCCTCCGCTTTCATTCATATGGGAATGTCTTAACTTCTCCCTCACTTTTTTTTAAAATTTATTTATTTATTTATTTATTTATTGACTGTCCGTTGCTATGCGTGGGCTTTCGCTAGTTGCCGTGAGCAGGGGCTACTCTTCCTTGCAGTGCATGAGCTTCTCATTGCAGTGGCTTCTCTTGTTGCAGAGCACGGGCTCTAGGTTCTTGGGCTTCAGTAGTTGCAGCACGTGGGCTCAGTAGTTGTGGCTCATGGGCTTAGTTGTTCCCCGGCATGTGGGATCTTCCTGGACCAGAGCTCAAACTGGTGTCCCCCTGCATTGGCAGGAGGATTCTTAACCACTGTGCCACCAAGGAAGCCCCTCTCCCTCACTTTTGAAGGACAATTTTGCTGGGTAAAGAATTCTTAGTTGACAGTTTTTCCTTTTAGCACTTTGAATATATTGACCCTCTGTCTTCTCGCCTCCAAAGTTTCTGATGAGTAATTTCTGGTGATCTTATTGAGGATCCTTTGTACGTGATGATTTGCTTCTCTCTTGCTGCTTTCAGGATTCTTTGTCTTTGTCTTTTGAAAGTTTGATTATAAAGTGCCTCGGGGTAGCTCTTTCTGAGTTCATGTTACTTGGAGTTTATTGAGCTTTCTGGATGTTTATTTGGGAACTTTTCAACCATTATTTATTCAAATATTCTCTCACTGTGCTCTCTCTCACTCTCTCTCTCTCTTCTTTCTAGGACTCCCATGATGTGTATGTTGCTTTGCTTGATGGTACCCACAGGTCCCCTAGGCTCTGTTCACTTTTCTTCAATCTTTTTTTTTCTGTGTCTCACACTTGATCATTTCCATTTCCATTGTTTTATATTCAAGCCCCATGATTCTTTCTTTTGCCTGCTCAAGTCTGCCTTTGAATCCCTCGACTGAATTTTTCATTTAAGTTGTATTTTTCAGCTCCAGAATTTCTTTTTTGTTTCTTTTTAGGTTTTCTAACTCTTTATTGATATTTCCATTTTGTTCACACAATTGTTTTCTCGACTTTATCCACATCTTCCTTTAGTTCTTTAAGAAAGTTGTTCTTGGACGTCCCTAGTGGCACAATGGTTAAGAATCCACCTACCAATGCAGGGGACACGAGTTTGATCCCTGGTCTGGCAAGATCCCACATGCCTCAGAGCAACAAAGCCCATGCACCACAACTACTGAGCCTGTGCTCTAGAGCCCGTAAGCCACAACGACTGAGCCCGTGTGCCACAACTACTGAAGCCCACGTGCCTAGAACCCATGCTCCGCAACAAGAGAAGCCACCTCAATGAAGAGTAGCCCCCCTCACTGCAACTAGAGAAAGCCCATGCGCAGCAATGAAGACCCAACACAGTCAAAAATAATAAATAAATAAATAAATAAATAAATAAATAAATAAATAAATAAATAAATATTTTTAAAAGAAAATCATTCTAAAATCTGTCTAACATATCTGCCATTAGGTCTTTCTCAAGGATGGTTTCTGTTGATTTTTTTTCCCTTTGAATGGCCGTACTTTCCTGTTTCTTTGTGTGCTCTGTGATTTTTTTTTGGTTGAACACTGGAGATTTGAATCTAAGAATGTGGTGATTCTGAACATCAGATTCTCCCCCTCCCCTAGAGTTTGCTGTTTTATTGTTTTTGTGGGAGTTTGGGGTTTTTTTTTCAATTGTTGTAGGCTGTCTCTGTGCAGCAGATCAGCCTGAGGTGTAAACTTAAATTCTTCTCAGGTCTTTTCTAAGCCTTTTCTTGGACATGCACAGTCACTTGCTAATTTTCCCCGTATGTGTAGTTGTTTTTGAGCGTCCTCATCTTCAATGTCTGGCTCTCAAAAGAGGAAAAAGTAAAAATGAAGTCCCCTGGAAGTCGCTTCGGCTGGAGAGAGAGAGGCTCGCAACAATGGGGGGAAGGTGTGACAACCTCAGCAGCCCACCTTTGTCTGCACCTCTATGATCAAAAGCAGCTACCTGAGCACAGATCCCCGATACTTGGAGGACAGGGTCCTTGTTGCCATCTGGCTCCCACAAGCTGCATGCAAATTGCTCCAGGAATACACACACAGCAACCTGGCTGGGGGTAGTGGATGGGTAGCTGCTACTGTGCTGAGAGATGAAATTGACTGAAATGAACCACAGTTTACCATGGAGGCTTCCCCTGGAAGTTGTTAAGCCTTCAACAGACTCCAGAGTTCCAAAATTGTTATATTGTACAGATTCTGCCCATGCAGTTGTTGTCTAGGTGGGGAGACAAGATTCCTAGTGCTTCTTATTCTGCCATCTTCCCACTGTTTGCCATCGTTATCTAAGCTGAGCAGCTAAGATCAGTAGTTCTAACTACCAAGTAAAAGGGACTTTGTGGGGCAAAGGAGCATGTTAAATGATGCCACAGGGATATGATCAGCGAAATCCAGAATGTGAGAACTCTGAAGGACAATGACCTGGCTTTGTCAAAAATTAATTTTGGGCTTCCCAGGTGGTGCAGTGGTTAAGAATCTGCCTGCCAATGCAGGGGACACAGGCTCGATCTCTGGTCTGGGAAGATCCCACATGCCGAGAAGCAGCTAAGCCCATGCACCACAACTACTGAGCCTGTGCTCTAGGGCCCACAAGTCACAACTACTGAGCCCACGTGCCACAACTACTGAAGCCTGTGCGCCTAGAGCCTGTTTTCCACAACAAGAGAAGCCACCACAATGAGAAGCCTGAGCACTGCAACGAAGACCCAATGCATCAAATAAATTAATTAATAAAATTAATAAAAAATCAATAAAAAATTAAAAAATTATTTTAGTGGGAAAAAAAGAGACAGGAAGGAAGCTATAGCTTAAAAGAGACTTAAACACACAAAATCAAGGGTAATGTGTAAACCTCGCTTGAATCCTGAGTTGAAAAACCAGGAAAAAATATTTTTATGAGACAGGTAAGGAAATCTATTAATTGGTTGGCTATTTAACTATACGAGGTATTTTATTTTATTTTTGTTTTGTTTTTATTTATTTATCTATTTATTATTTTTTGGGGGGTACACCAAGTTCAATCATCTGTTTTTATACACATATCCCCATATTCCCTCCCTCCCTTGACTCCCTCCCCACCCTCCCTCGAGTCCCCCCCACCCTCCCCGCCACCCTCCCCGATAACTATACGAGGTATTTTAAATTCTATTAGATATGAGAACTGAAATTACGCATTTCAACATGACTAATGGTTTGTTCCGAGAAAGACCTGCCTAGAAAGATAAGTCTGTAAAACAATAAATAACTCATTATCTACCCCGGGAAAGTCACACAAACCTGTTTATCTAAGCAAACAGTTTATTCACCTGGGCAAACCGCTCCCCTTGCAGGATTATAGATTGCTCACGTAGGCAAAGAGCTCACTTATTACACAACAATTTGCTTATCAAGGCTTGTTTCAAGACCTGTTTCATTGTGTTCACCAACCCTAAATGATTGTGCCATAATCATTGCTTAATCTTAGTCAGTTCCTTGCTTTGAAAAACCCATCTCAAATAGCCTTACTTAATTTTCCCCTTTGTTGCATTACTGAGACTCTGGTGGTCTTTGTGAGAGTCAACTGTTAACAGGTATAATATTTTTGTGGCATGATTATTTAAAAGGGGGGACAATATATCTCAACAGAACTATAATTCGAAAAGATACATGCACCCCAAAGTTTATAGCATCACTATTTACAATAGTCAAGACATGGAAGCAACCTAAGTGTCCATCAACAGATGAATGGATGGATAAAGATGTGGTGTATATATACACTATGGAATATTACTCAGCCATAAGAAGGAATGAAATAATGTCATTTTCAGCAACATGGATGGACCTAGAGATTATCATACTAAGTAAAATAAGTCAGAGAAAGAGAAAGACAGATATCATACGATATCACTTATATGTGGAATCTAAAATATGACACAAATGAACCTATCTATGAAACAAAAACAGACTCACAGATGCAGAGAACAGACTTGTGGTTGCTAAGGGGGAAGGGGTTTGGGAAGGGATGGATTAGGAGTTTGGGATTAGCAGATGCAAACTATTATATGTAGGATAGATAAACAACAAGGTCCTACTGTATAGCACAGGGAAATATATTCAACATCCTGTGATAAACCACAATGTAAAAGAATATAAAAAATAATGTGTGTGTGTATATATATATATACTCACACACACATATATATAACCGAATCACTTTGCTGTACAGCAGAAATTAACGCAATGCTGTAATTGTTATACCCCCATTTAAAAAACAAAAAAGAGGGAGCTTATATTTTTGAAGAAATATACTGAAGGATTTACAAATTTAATGAAACAAAGTCTGAGATTTACTTCAGTGTAATATGGGATGGAGAGAGTTGAGGGCATAGAAGAAATAAAATCAATCATAACTTGAAAATTGTTGAAGTTCATTGGTAGCTACATAGGTTTTCCTATACTATTTTTGTATACTTATGTATATGTTTGAAATCGCCCAAAATAAAAGTTTTTTAAGTGTGTTACTCAAACCACATCATTGGAGCTAAGCTTGATCTTCCTCGCTTCCTCTCCTATCCTATAGCCAATCCATTAGCATATCTAACCTTCAAATTTCCTCTAGAATCTGACCATTTCGCACGACCCTCCCCTGCTACTTCACTGGTCCAGGCCATCACCTTTTCCCACCTTGATTATTGCGATGGTCTCTGTGTTTCAACCTTTGCCCTTCCCCAAACCCCTTCTATTCTCAGCAGAGCAGCCAGAGAGATCCTTTTTAAAAACAAGTCTGGAGGGCTTCCTAGGTGGCGCAGTGGTTGGGAATCCGCCTGCCAATGCAGAGGTCACGGGTTCGATCCCAGCTCCAGGAAGATCCCACATGCCGCGGAGCAACTAAGCCCGTGTGCCAAAAAAAAAAACAAGTCTGGGGAGGACTTCCCTGGTGGGGCAGTGGTTAAGAATCTGTCTGCCAATGTAGGGGAGGGGGTTCGATCCCTGGTCCTGGAGGATCCCACATGCCATGGAGCAACTAAGCCCGTGTGCCACAACTACTGAGCCTGTGCTCTAGAACCTGTGAGCCAAAACTACTGAGCCCACATGATGCAACTACTGAAGCCCAAGAGCCTAGAGCCCGTGCTCCGTGACAAGAGAAGCCCTTGCTCGCCACAACTAGAGAAAGACCACGCAGAGCAATGAAGACCCAACACAGCCAATAAATAAATACATAAAATTTAAAAATTAAAAAAAAAATAAGTAGAGGAAAATCCCTGGTTGTCCAGTGGTTAGGACTCAGTGTGTTCACTGCTGGGGCCCGAGTTCGATCTCTGGTCAGGAAGTAAGATCCTGCAAGCCATGTGGTGTAGCCAAAAAAAGAAGTCTAAACAGAGTCAAGGTCAAAGTTCTTACAACAGCCTATAATGTCCTACACTCTCTGTACCACCCCTTTCTCTCTCTGACCTCCTCTCCTAAGGCTCATCCCTTGAGTCCCTCTACTCCAGCCACACTGGCCTCCTTCCTGTTCTGCTAAGGCACCAGGCACACTCCTACCTCAGGACCTTTGCACTTGTTGTTCCTTCTGTTCCATGATGCCTCTTCAGGTCTTCACACAAATGTCCCCTTCTCAGGGAGACCTTCACTGACCACCCTGTTTAAAACTGTAACCATCTTCCCCAACCCAGGCGCTCCCTCTTCCCCACCCGTTTTCTCTCCTTTGTACTTGTTGCCATCATATGTCATGCTTGTTTACAGGATTTGGTGTCTCCGTCCTTAGAAAACAAGCCCCACATGAGCAGGGATTTCTGTCTATTCTGTCCCTGCTGTAGCCCCAATGACTGGAACAGTGCCTGGAACAGAATAGGTGCTCAGTAAATATTTATCCAATGACTTTGGTTACGACTGTCTTCCATACGGTGTCCTCGGCCACTTCACTGTTCCTCCAGGTTCAAATTTAGGTGCTAAATCCAGATGGGATACTTAGGAAAGCAAGTTTGACTTTTCAAAAAATTATCCTAAGGGAGGTGGTGCATGTAAATGACGTACCCTGAAGCAGAACTCCATGAAGGGTGCCTCTGGGGTGGTGCCCCCCAGCGGTGGGCCCAGACCTTTAGACAACAGCATTACTCATAAATGATCTAGCGTGCTAGCAGATTAGAAAAGATGTTCGGTTTCCCTCCCTAGGAACCCAGGAAAAGCAAACTAAGACAACAATAAACTACCTTGGTGGCTTTCCAAACAAAGGAGGGAACTAATCAGAAATGAGCAAACTTTGTTCAAGAACAAACTTTTAATGTAGTGTTTTGATTTGCTCAGCATGTCTTCAAGACAAATGACTCAGCTTTCTGATTCATTTTAAAAGACAGAAATAATAGGGGACTTCCTTGTCGGTCCAGTGGTTAAGACTCCTCACTTCCATGGCAGGGGGCATGGTTTCTGTCCCTGGTGGGGGAACTAAGATTCCGCATGCTGCACGGCACAGCAAAAAAAAAAAAAAAAAGACTTATATCGTGGAGTTGAAAAATTCCAGTAGGCAATTTGGAAAAAATGTTTGGCAGGGCTTCCTAGCTGGCGCAGTTTTAAGAATCTGCCTGCTAATGCAGGGGACTCGGGTTTGAGCCCTGCCCCAGGAAGATACCACATGCCCCGGAGCAACTAAGCCCATGTGCCACAACTATTGAGCCTGCACTCTAGAGCCCATGAGCCACAACTATCGAGCCCACGTGCTGCAAATACTGAAGCCCACACGCCTAGAGCCCATGCTCTGCAACAAGAGATGCCACAGCAATGAGAAGCCCGCGCACCACAACGAAGGGTAGCCCTGCTCGCCGCAACTAGAGAAAGCCTGTGTGCAGCAACAAAGACCCAACACCGCCAAAAAATAAATAAACAAATGTTTGGCAATACCTACTGAGACTAACATATGTTTGCCCTATGACCTCGTAATTCCACATCTGAGTATATTCCCAAGAAAAATGAGTGCATATATCCACAGACAAGGATGCTCATGGCGGCTCTATTCATAATAGCTGCAAACTGAAAACAGACCAAATGTCCATCAACAGTAGACTTAGATAAATAAATATGGTACATTCGTAAGATGAAATGCTTCACAGCAATTTTTTTTCCTTGCCGTACCACGCAGCTTGCGGGAATCTTAGTTCCCTGACCAGGGATTAAACCTAGGCCACAGCAGAGAAAGTGACAAGTCCTAACCACTGGGATGCCAGGGAATTCCCTTCACAGCAATTTATTTTAAATTTATTTATTTAAAGGCTGCATTGGGTCTTTGTTGCTGCACACAGGCTTTCTCTAGTTGCAGAAAGCGAGGGCTACTCTTCGTTGTGGTGCACGGGTTTCTCATTGTGGTGGTTTCTCTTGTTTCGGAGCACTGGCTCTAGGCGCATGGGCTTCAGTAGTTGTGGCACGTGGGCTCAGTAGTTGTGGCACACCAGCTTAGTTGCTCCACGGCATGTGGGATCTTCCTGGACCAGGGCTCGAACCAGTGTCCCCTGCATTGGCAGGGGGATTCTTAACCACTGTGCCATCAGGGAAGCCCCCCTTCACAGCAATTTAAAAAATAACAATACTGCTACATGCAGCAACACGGTTGAATCCCACCATATTATGTTGAGTGAAAGAAGTCAGAGACAAAATTATACATAACTGAATGATTCCCTTTATACAAGTATCAGAAATGGGCAAATCCAACTCATGGTGAGAGAAACCAGAAAGTGGTCACCCCTTGGTGGTACTGACTGGAAGGGGGCACAAGGAAACCCTCTGGAATGATTAGAATGGTCTATGTCTGGACCTATGTGGTGGTGACATGGATGAGTGCATGTATATAAATGTATCAAGCTGTATACTTTAATTTTGTGCTCTAAGTTATACTGTAATAAAAAGTTAAAATTTTTTTAAATTTTAAATAAGTAGAATAGAATAAATGACTAGTAAGTTGGTATCTTAAGACACGTAATAGCAGAATGCAGGAGTAGCCGTGTGGAGTGCCCACATGGAGAAATGGGCCCAGGTTCTCAGATTCCCTCTCTCACCACAAGGTGGCTCTCTCTCCTCCCTGAAGTCTCTCTGACCTCGTCTCTGGGAGGGAAAACCAGTTGAAGATGATATTGCCCACCTAGAAATAACACTGGAGCTGGTGGGTTCTGTGCTCCAGAAAAATGAAAGCATGGGCCTAGGGTGGGAATGCTGTATAATGATGCTGGTCTCACTACAGAGGACTGTAGCCCTTTCAAAGCAAGGACTTAAATCCTAGCTCTGTCATTTTCTAGCTGTGTGACCTTGGGAATGTTCCTTAACTTCTCTGTGCCCCAGTATCCTCATTTGTACAGTGGCTATAATACTAATACATACCTTGTGTTGTGGTTGTTTTTGTTAGTGTGAAAGGAGTTAGTCTTCATGAAGCTCTTAGAACATCACCTGGCAAAAAAAGAAGAGCTCAGAGTCACTAAATGAATAATATTAAGGGATGAAATCTCAGTAACCAATAAGGGAAGACCTGGCATCCCACTGCTTCAGGGACCAACTGGGTATGCGGAGCCTGGCTGAACTGGAGATGCCATTCTGGTTTCTATGTTCTTTTCCAGAACCTGATGGCCTACTCATAGACACCACAGCCAGTGCTGATTCAGATCTGTGACCCGGAGGGCTTCACGAGTCTTTCTGTAGGTACCAAAACTGTGTGCCTCGGCGGTGTGGGAGATAGAATAAAGCCCCCCTAAAATGTCCACGTCCTAATCCCTGGGACCTGTGACTATGTGACCTTACATGGCAAAAGGGACCTTGCAGGTGTGATTAGGTTAAGGAATTTTTTTTTTTTGGTCTGCGTTGGGTCTTCGTTTGTACATGAGAGCTTTCTCCAGTTGCAGAGAGCAGGGGCTACTCTTCATTGCAGTGAGCAGGCTTCTCATTGAGGTGGCCTCTCTTGTTGCGGAGCACAGGCTCTAGGCAGGAGGGCTTCAGTAGTTGCAGCACTTGGGCTCATCCGCGGCATACGGGATCTTTCTGGACCAGGGATCAAACCCATGTCCCCTGCATTTGCAGATGGATTCTTAACCACTGTGCCACCAGGGAAGTCCAAGTTAAGGATCTTGAGATGGAAAGTTTATCCTGGATTATCAGGAAAGGTCCAATGTAACTACCGGGGTCCTTATAAGAAGGAGGCAGGAAGATCAGAGTCAGAGAAGGAGATATGACAATAGAAGCAGAAATCAGAATTCCAGGAGCCAAGGAATGCAGGCATCCTCTGGAAACTGGAAAAGGCAAGGAATGGACTCTTTCCTTGAGCCTCTTTAAGGAAGACAGCCTCTGATTTTAACCCAGTAAGACCTATTTAAGATTTCTGATCTCCAGAACTATGGGATAATAAACCTGTGTTATTTTAAGCCACTAAGTTTGTGGCCATTTGTTACAGCAGCAATTAGAAACTAATACACTCAATTCAAGCAATGTCTGGGCAACTTGGTAGTGTTTGTAGTTGTACATCTTAATTTTCTTTGTTTATTTAAACAGGAAATACAATCTCATGGTTCAAATACTAAATTCTCACAATTCAGTAAGTATATACAACTACTTTGGAAAGCTGTTTCTCAATATTTAGCTAGACACATGCATACTTTTAACCCTGCACTTTGAGTCCTGCCTATGTACTCAATAGGAGTGCATAGGATGTCCACCATTCTCTACAAGAATGTTCCTAGCAGCAATGTTTGTAGTTGCCAAAAATTGGAAACAATCCAAATGCCTGTCAACAGTAGAATGGATAAATAGACTCATCATTTCACACCCAGCCACCTTGGGCCCTGAATCCTTCTGCTTCACAGTGTGGAGGAGTATCAATGTGCCTGAAAGAGTATGATGCAATATGAATAGTTATAATGTCAATAGCCAGTGTTTTTGGAGGGCTTCCATCACAGCTGGGTTAGAAGCACTTTACATGTGTCAACTCACCTCATCCTCACAACAACACTCTGAGGTCAGTGCTTTTACTATCCCCATTTTACAGATGAGGAAACTGAGGCACAAAAAGTCTAAGTAAGATGCTAAAGCATGCTTACTAGTACAGAGTGAGGATTTGAACCTCAGCAGCCTGGCTCCACTATGAGAGTGGGAGACATGGAAAGCCAAGAGTAGAGTACAGCCTGGGAGTGGCAAGCTTGCCCCTCAGCGGCTGGGAAATGTGGGACCCTCGGGACCAAGCTGCAAGAGGCCAGCTGCCTCAAGTGCCTGTCTGGAAGCACTTTCTAATCGTTGGGCTGTCTCTACAAATGGGCAGCCTTCCCAGGAGGTTGGTGGGCACAGGCTGAGGGTGCCAGGGTGGAGGGCTGTTAATGTCTTTCCAGTTCCAAGCTGGATGATAGGACATTTGTTCCTGCTCTGATGGTCAGTGCTGAAGAAGCCCTTAGGGATGCAGTGATAGGAGTGGGGAGAGCCGGGAGCATCTTCTGTGTTACAAAAGCCCAACACTTAATCCAGGTTCTTTGCTCGGAATCAGAATAGTAGCTCTGAGTGGCTGGGACATACCTGTGTCTCCCACTGCTCTGAAATAAAGGACCAAAAAATTTGAGTTCTGATTGGTAAAACACAGGGAAATTAATTAATACTCCAAATGCACCGTGAAGGATGATATAGCTTCCAAGTGTGGAAGATTGGGCTTGGGTTTGCCAGATTAGCTGTAAAAGAATCACTTATTACCGATACGAGCTTCTCAAAGCCTGTGAGCCCTGCCGATAGGGCTCCAGACCAGGAACAAGGAAAAACCCAGACCCACAGTTACTGTAAGAATGACAGCTGCAGAGGAGACCAGCCTCTCCATTCCATATCCTGTGGTGCTGGAAAGATGGGAGTGTTAGGGGAACCACTGACTGAAAGCGCCCTCCCTGGACAGGCACCACAGTAACCATTTGCATGAGTTATCTTCAACAGGAGGTCCTGGTAAGGAATGAGGAACTAACAAGCTACCACCAACCAGAAGAATTCTGGAAAGATCAAAAAGAGAGAGAGAACTCCAGTCCATACGTCCCACCAGCCTCCCAGAATCCTTGCTGGAATCCATCTTGGCTGAGTGATGCGTGCGCCACCAGGAAGGACCCTGAGTCGGTGATTGGACAGAGACAACCTGGAAACTAATCCCATCACCATAAAAGCTGAGACTGCAAGCCACATGGCAGAGCAGTCCTCCTGGGTTCCCTTACCCTGCAGCTCTCTGCCTGGGTGCCCCTTCCCAAAAAAGTCTTTTGCTTTGTCAGCACCTGTGTCTCCTCAGACAATTCATTCTGAATGTTAGACAAGAACCCTGGAAGGGGTCCCCCTTCCTGCAACAGGAGTGTGTCTGCATCCCTGCCTCAGGCCCCTGTGACAGGACAGCTGTCTCTAATCTGCTGATGACAGCCTATCCAGCCTCGCTTTTTTTAATCCAGGGAAGTTCTAGAATCATCTGGGTCCAGTCATTTTTACAAGCAGCAAAAGTTCTGGGAAACTGGCTTGTGGAAACCACTAAATTTTCCTCGCCTGTCAAATGGAGATAATAATAGTCTGGCTATACAGAGCTGTTGTGACGATTAAGTGGCTTCCGCAGGGCATGCAGGATGGAATGTGGGTGTGCAAAGCCCAAAGCTTACACGAGAACTAGGAAGAAAGATTTTGAGATGACTCACAAAATCTTAGGATGCATGAAACCCTCATCTACACCTTTTATTGACAAACCAAGTCTTCACTGAGCCAAAGACAAAATTCAGAAAGGCATAGCCAAAGTATAATTGATTGATAGATAAATAGATAGATCTAAATTAATCCATTTAGGTTAAAAACCTCAAATCAGATAATGCTGTGACTATGATCAAATAAGGCATTCACCCCTCAACAGGCTAATGTGGATGCCTTCCAAGCTTCCTGCCAGCTTCCTCTAGACAGCCACACCCGAACGAGAAATGCAGACACAACAGCTTCTTCCCCCAGCCACCCTCTACTGCTTTGTTCCCTTCCGCCACACAAACCCTGTTCACCCTCAGCCCCTGTGTTTTCTTCAAAGAAGCATGACACGGGCGCTCCGTGGGGTCCTCTCCCAAATGGCCTCTGACCTCTCCTGCCGGGGAGCAGAGCCCAAGATCTTTGAGCCAATGGAAACTATGGTAGATTGTACAGTTGGCCCCAGATCCTCACCCCTCCCTGTATTCACGCTCTTTACCATGTAACTGTGTAGTTATATGACTCTAGGTTGGCTGTGTGACTTGCCTTCACCAGCAGAATGAGTTTGAAATGACAGCGTGTCAATCTGCAGCCTACATCTTCATTGAGGGGCTGGCACATTTTTACCTGTACGTTTACTTCCATGAGAACAAACCTGGGCTAGCCTATTGGAAATGACACACACGAGGAGCAAAAGCAAGTCTCCCAGGCATCCCAGCCAAGACAAGTCTAGATCAGCCAACAGCAGATCTCCGGACATGTGGGTAAGCACAGCTGAGCCCAGGAAAACCGTCCAGCCGAGCCCAGCCTAAACTGCCCACCACAAACTTCATGAGCTAAATAAATGCTACCAAGAGTTGGGGTGGTTTGTTACACAGAATTACGACAGCAAAAGCTAAATGATATGGGACACATGCAGGTCCCCGGTCCAATCATTAAGCTGGGCTGCTTGGATTTGAATCCAGTGTCTGCCATTTGTCTGCTGAGTGACTTAACCTCCCTTGTGCCTTAGATTCCTCATCTGTAAAATGGGATGATAGAAGGTCTAACCCAATAGGAATGTTTCATCTTTCAGGGTCCTGATGTTTATTGAGCTCCTGCTGCTCTGGGCGAGGAGGAAGCAACAGTGAGACAAAGCTCCCGCCCTCGCGGAGTGACATTTGAGTGGGGCAGATGCATTAAAAAAACAAGTAGATGTACAATAGGATGTCAGTAGAGAGAGCTGCCATGAAGAGGGTAAAGCAGAGTAGAGGGCTGGAGGGCTGGGGGTGTGGGAGAAGAGATGCTGCTTCTGATAAAGTGGTCCAGGCAGCCCACTCAGAGGAGATGACTCTCCAGCTGAGATGGGAATGAAGAGGGAGAGGCAAAGGGCTGGCGAAGGGCTGGGGGCAGACATGAGCTTGGTGTGTATGAAGAATGAGAAGCAGGCTGGAGTGAAAAAGGCATGGAGGAGAGTGGCAGGAGGTGATGTCTGAGAGTGGGGCAGTGACCGGATCATGAGGAGAAGGGAGTCTGCATTTTATTGTCATGACAATTAAGTGAGTTACTATGTGGGAAGAGCTCTGGACGGTGCCTGGCTTGTGATAAATGCTTAGCAAGTGTCAGCACTCACTTTACCACTGGGATTTTTACCCACAGAATACAGTGTCTCTCTGTTCCAGGGTCTCTAAGAAAAAAATCCCTGTCCTGCAACAAAGAAGAAAGAGGCTCACCAGGGAAATCTTATACACATACACACACACACACACACATATATATAGGACCATATTTGATTTTACAATGTTGTGTTAGTTTCAAGTGTACAGCAAAGTGATTCAGTTATATATATACATATATCCATTCTTTTTCAGGTTTTTTCCCCATATAGGTTATTACAGAATATTGAGTAGAGTTCCCTGTGTTATAAAGGAGGTCCTTGTTAATGGGAAATCTTGACAACAGGGAATTTTCACTTTTGACTCTACATGAGTGGGTATCCTTTGAATTTCAACAGCAAGATTGATGCATTATTTATGGAATACACACACACACACACACACACACACACACACGGAGCCTTTTCTCCACCATTGTGATGTAAACAGTTGACTCTGTTCCTCACCATGTCCTTTCACAAGACTTTCAGGATCAGACAACTCCTGGCCAAGAAACAAGAGCAGAATTGTCCCATTCCTCAATGGATCTGGATGAAAACTGGTAGCAAAATCAGATACAACTCTAAGAGGAGTCACTGGAGAAGAACCAAGCTAGGTCTATAAGGAATCTCACGAGAGATGGCTTGCATATTTATGCTATATCAGAGTCCCTTGCATCTTACCAGATCACTTGGAAAACATCACTACTATCTGGATGTATTTTACGGGGAAAAATATTTTTCTCTGCCTCTGTATTTCTGCATTAGTAGGTTGGCTCAGTAATGAATATGTGAGAGCTTTTGTTGGGAAAACACACACAAACACACACAGCAGTGCAATTGCCCATCACTGGATGAATGGATAGACAAAATGTGGTATATCCATTCAGTGGAATATTATTTAACCATCAAAAGGAATGCAGTACTGCTCCATGCTACATGTGGATGCACCTCAAAGACATTACGTTGAGTGAAAGAAGCCAGACACAAAAGGTCACATATCATATGCTTCCATCTACAGGAAATATCCAGAAAAGAGAAATGCACAGAAGCAGAAAGCAGATTGGTGGTTACCAGGGGCTGGGGGAGGAAGATATAGGGAGTGACTGCTTATGGACCACTGATGGATATGGGCTTTACTTTTGGAATGATGACAATATTTTGGAACTAGATAGAGGTGGTGATTGCAAAACAGGGTGAGTGTACTAAATGCTACTGGACTGTACACTTTATAATGATTAATTTTATGTTATGTGAATTTTAGTTCAATTTTTTTAAAAAACACAAAAATAATTGGAAGTAAAGTCTCCTGGGAAAAATCAATCCCATTCTTTGTAAACTGGCAGGAAATCTAAAACCCCACTTGGCCCCTAAAACACTCACTTTGGAATTCATGTTAATTCCTCCCAGAAACCATTTACAGGGCACCCACCAGGTGGCTGCCACATCCCCAGCACTTTGTAGATGCAATTCCCACGCAGAAATGCCTTCCCTGGTCCGTTGAGTTTACTTTGCTTTGAATTTTGATATCTGTGAGATTAAAGAAGATGAGATTTTGATACAAGTATGCTATCAAACAAGTTATTCCAGTACAAAAGAATTCCTACAAGGCTTCTTAGGTGGAGCAGTGGTTAAGAATCTGCCTGCCAATGCAGGGGACACGGGTTCGATCTCTGCCCCAGGAAGATCCCATGTGCCACGGAGCAGCTAAGCCCATGTGCCACAACTATTGAGCCTGTGCTTTAGAGCCCATGACCCACAACTACTGAGCCTGTGTGCCACAACTACTGAAGCCCGAGTGCCTAGAGCCCGCGCTGCACAACAAGAGAAGCCACCAAAATGAGAAGCCCACGCACCACAATGAAGCGTGGCCCCCACTCACCGCAACTACAGAAAGTCTGTGTGCAGCAATGAAAACCCAATGCAGCCAATAAATAAATAAATTTATTTAAAAAAAAAGAATTCCTACAAACTCAATGATAGAGCCACTAGAGGGAAAGAAAGGAAAGAAAAAGTATTAGCTTAGAAAGATCATGAAATTCTAGACAAAGGTCATTTAAACTCTAGAGGAAAATAGTTAAGAGTGTTGACCTAAAACAGTAAAATAGACAGTTATTTTACCAGCAAAATGGATTTATTCAGGAAGTGCAAAGTTCCTGAATTGCAATTCAGGATTTGCAATCTATGGGGAATCACATGAAAGTCTGGAGAACAAAGAAGGAAGCTTCTTTTATAAAGGAGAAGGGAGAGTTGGGAGAGGCAGTTATAAACAGAGTTCATTGGAGGAAAGTGGAGTTCAAAGTGTAGCGGCTTTTCTTTGGCTGAGTTGTGACAGACTCAGTGGAGAGGCAGTTGCTGGGCAAGAAGAAATTCTTCCTCCTGCTGAGTACTAAACTAGTAACCATTTTCCTGTTGCAAATGCAAAGGTAACTCTTTTCTGTAGATCTGCAATTGACCTGGAGTGATAGGGGTTGAGAGCTCCCACTTCTGGCCTCCAGAATCCATTTAAAATGAGGTTTCTGTTTATTTATTTTCAAAAGAACTTGGGCCAATCTGCCCAGGATTCAAATCCTGGCTTTGCAACTCACCACCTTTGGGGTCTTGGGCAAGTTATTTCACCTCTTTCTTGTATGGCTCACTAGGAAGGAGGTAGCCAAGGAGATCTGAGAAGACACAAAAGTTTTGTGCCCTAGTACATACGGAAACATTTGCATAATGTTTTTTCCAGAATTCAGTACATCTGTGGTATGAACCCTACCCCAGGTCCCCAGAATATAGGAAATAACCATAAAAATAAATGAATTATTTTTTAAACCGATAATAAAGACTGAAGACTTCCAAATTTATTCCCTTCTATCTCCAAGCTCATCTACAACCCCACCCACCTTGACCTCATTCCTGGCAGCTTATTTCCACACTGACATTGCCCTAACAAATGTCTTTAATTTCACTTATTCCTTCTATTAGGGGCTTTCCGTGACTCTGGACTCTGAGGGTAAAACAGTGGGAAAAACAAACTCGGACCCTGCCCCTGAACATTCCCTAATATACAGTAGGTGCTTAATAAAAGCTTTTAGAATGAATAAAATGGTCTTTCTCTCTCTCTCTTTTTAAGTCCCAACTGGCAGAACAAAACGCTGACAACCCTATGTCCAACTTCCAATTTTGTCTTTGAAATTTGCTGGTTCACAAGCTCCCAACTGAGTTACCGGACAAAGTCCCAAAGCCAACGTACTTTCCCAAATGGGTCCTGACCTATTTCCCCAGCCTCATCACCTCCCACACAAAGCTGCACCCTCTTCCCAGAAGAAGGTGGATTCTCTCAGGCCTTTGCTATTTGTCCTTTAAAGCCCTGCTCCAACATCACCTCCTCCAAGAAGACATCCTGGAACCCAACAGAGTCCATTTGTCTGAGTCTCCGCTGCAGGATTTAGTTGAATGTTGTGGCACGTTAGCCAAATAGAAGTTCTCTGAAGAGACAGGGTGGATGCTAACTCAGCTGAGCGTGCTCCTCCCAGCCACCAGAGGGTGCTTTCAAAACACCAACCTCACTTCTTGCCTTAAAATTCCCACAGCGGCTCCCAAGTACTCTTAGCAGTAAAAATTCCTTGTGGTTCAAATCTTGGGTGGGCCACTTATCCATTCTGAAACTCTGAGCTAGAGACCACCTCTCCAGGCCTCTGTTTCTCCATAGGGTCGTCAGATGGATTAAGTACATTGTTTCCTGTAAAGCTCTTGGGACAATGTCTCTTAGGATGTTCTCAGTACAGTTAGCTGGCTGCATCAATCAGAGTCCAAGCAGAAAACAGACAGAAAATCCAAACTGAGTACCTGGGGAGGGGTTAATAAAAAGATGATTTACCACTACTAAGCCACAAGAAAGAATGAAATATTGCCATTTGCAGCAAAATGAACTGGCCTCGTGAATATCATACTAAGTGAAGTAAGAGAAAGACAAATATTATATGATATCACTTATATGTGGAATCTAAAAAAATAATACAAGTGAATCTATATACGAAACAGAAACAGCGTCACAGACATAGAAAACAAACTTATGGTTACCAAAGGGGAAAGAGAGGGGGAAGAGGGATAAATTAGGAGTATGGGATTAACAGATACAAACTACTATGTATAAAACAGATAAGAGATAGGGATTTACTGTATAGCACAGGGAACTATATTCAATATCCTGTAATAACTTATAATGGAAAAGAATCTGAAATACAGACACACACACACACACACACACACTCCTGAATTACTTTGCTATACACCTGAAACTAACATAATATTCTAAGTCAACTGTACTCCAATTTAAAAAAATACAAGACTATTTACAAAGGTGGAGCCATGAGCAGGGAAACCACATGGTGCAGCACTACAGGACTAGAAAGATGGGAGCTTTCATTACCCCTATGCTTGAAAGAACCCAGATGTGTGTGGAGTGGACCTCCAGACAGGAGCTGAGGCCTTGAGTCGAAAGACACAGCCAGCTGGAGGCAACCCCCACATCAAGGAGGGAGCTGGGGAAATAAACACCCCTCCTTCCAATCTCTTGTCAGTGTCCCCATTGGCCAACCCAAACAGGAAGCTGGAGGTCAAGAAAGCCCATGGTAGTCCACAGTGATCAGCCTCCCAAGGTTTGATCATATTCCCAAGAGTATGGCAGGGAAAGGTGGAGAGTGGGTCTGAAGGGGCAAACGAAAAATATCCGAAACATATCACCATCACCATCATCAATAGTATTGATCTTATTATGAAACTCCTCATCTTGGGGGCTTCCCTGGTGGTGCAGTGGTTAAGAATCCACCTGCCAATGCAGAGGACACGGGTTCGATCCCTGGTCCGGGAAGATCCCACATGCTGAGGAGCAACTAAGCCCATACACCACAACTACTGAGTCTGTGCTCTAGAGCCTGCAAGCCACAACTACTGAGCCTGTGTGCCACAACCACAGAAGCCCGCATGCCTAGAGCCCAGGCTCTGCAACAAGAGAAGCCACCACAATGAGAAGACCACACACCACACTGAAGATTAGCTCCCACTCACTGCAACTAGAGAAAGCCCAAGTGCAGCAACAAAGACCCAACACGGCCAAAAATAAATAAATAAATAAATACTTTAAATAAATAAATAAACTCCTCATCATGGTCTAAGAAGGCCTCCAAGGTCTAACCCCCATCTGTTTACCGCATTACACCTATCTCCCCTACTCCTCTCTGAAACCCAGAAATTGACCCAGAAGGGGTGCAGAGAACCCTCTGAATGATGGTAAGTTTCTGATTCAGGATAGGAATCTGGCTGGCACAGATCTACACATTTGTCATAAGTCTAACAGTGCACTTAAGATTTGTGTATTTCAGTGCATGTAAACTTTACCTGAAATGTAAAAACTAAGTAAGTAAGATTGAACAGTAAATAAATATTGAACTCATTAATTTTACACATGAGAGGGAAGTGTACTGGTGACATCGACTTTGAAATGCATCAGAAAAATCAGAGGAAGTGATGGATAGACAGAGAGATGGAAAGATGTGAGGACATGTGATAAAGTAGAGTAAAATGGTAATGGTTAAATCTAGGTGATGGAAACATGAGTGAAATTATGTTAGCTTTTCTCTATGTTTGAGATTTTTCATTAAAAAGGTTTGGGAAAGTGTAAAAATAAAAGTTGATGAGTGTGGCTTCAGCAAAGAAATTGGGGTTGAATTGGTTAGAGGCGCCAAGAAAATAAGAATTTCTCCGGGACTTTCCACAGAAACTACAGCCACTTCCCTGCAGCATTCAGAAATGAATTATGCCAACTGTCAAGTCTTGAATCAGAAGGAAGCACCCTCCCCCTAACCCCGTAGAAAAATGAAGGGAAGACAGCAAAAGAGACAGTGCCCCACTTCTCAGAAATCCTGTTATAAAGAGATCTGTTTAACATCTGAACTTATTTATTATTCATTCAACAAACATCTCTTGAAACCCTCCTCTGCCCCCAGCCCTGCCCTCAGGGGACTCCAGTGGCGGAGACAGACTTGTTCCTCAGAGATGATCTAGAGTGATCAGAACAGTTATGGGGGAAGCCCAGGGGGTATGGGAGCCCCAGAGGAGGCATCTGATCCAGACTGGAAGTCAGAGAGGGCTTCTTGCTGGGGAGGATATCTGAGCTGAGTCTTAAAGAAGGAGTAGGTGTCAGCCAGGGAGAGAGAGAGAGGGCAGGACAAGGGAAAAGCATTCTGGGCAGAAGGAACAGCACATAGAAAGGCCAGAAAGAGAGCAGAAGCGTAGGATGCTACAGTAAACTGAAGTTCAGCACACCTGCAATGTGAATGTAGATAAAGGGTGGGGAGAGGCTGAAGAGACATGAACGAATCAGCATCACGCAGAAGGGCAGGTATGGCCACAGTAAAGCACTTGGATCATCTCCTGACAGTGCTGGGAATCATGAAAAGGGTTATAAACAGCGGACTTGGTCAGATTTGCAAACGATTCCAACTGCGGGGTAAGTGAAGGGGGTGAGGAACACAGCTGTCGAGATAAGCTAAATTATGCTGCGGGAACAGCTCCAGAATTCAGCGGCTCAAACAAGGTTTAGTCCGTGCTCACATCATCTGTCACTCTTTCCACATGGTGGTCACTCTACAACCCTGGCTGACAAAAGCTCTGCCATTTGGAAGGTTGGCGGTCATATCAACAGGGATAGAGAATGTGGAGAACCACACACATCAGTTCACATGCTTCCACGTGGAAGCACCCCGCGCCACTTCCGCTCTTATTTCATTGGCCACAGCAAGTCACGTGTTCATGCAATTCTTTAAGGCGTGGGAAAGGGCCATCTTCCCAGATGCCCAGACGTAGGGGAGGACTGACTATTGGTGACCAGAAACAGTGACCACCACAGCACGTGAGCACAGAAGGTTCACGAACAGCAGGGAGTGGGCAAGAGAAGAGGTGGCCTGGACTCAAGCAGCAGAAAGAGAGGAAATGAATAAATGTGAGATATTCAAGAGTCACACAAAATTCTGTATCTGCTGTTGATATGGCCTAATTTCTTATTCTAAAAAACCAACCAACCAAAAAAAAAACCAATCAAGAATAACAATAAGGGACTTCCTAGGTGGCGCAGTGGTTAAGAATCCGCCTGCCAATGCTGGGGACATGGGTTCGATCCCTGCTGCAGGAAGATCCCACATGCCGCGGAGCAACTAAGCCCATGCGCCACAACTATTGAGCCTGCGCTTTAGAGCCCATGAGCCACAACTATTGAGCCCATGTGCTGCAACTACTGAAGCCCACACGCCTAGAGCCCATGCTCTGCAACAAGAGAAGCCACGGCAATGAGGAGCCCATGCACCACAACAAAGAGTAGCCCCTGTTCACCACAACTAAAGAAAGCCCGCGCACAGCAAAAAAGACCTAACACAGCCAATAAAATAAATTTAAAAAATTCTACAAAAAAAATTTGAGCAAATATTAAAAAAAAAAGTCCTCTCTACCTGTATGTACTATACTTGAAAGAGTACTGTATGTTTCCACAGTGTTGTTGAAACACAGCCATTTTTCTAAACATTAAAAAAATAATAAGAATAACAATCAGGCAAAATGGAGAGATATTGGTCAAAGGGGACAAACTTCTAGTCATAAGATGAGTATGTTCTGGGACTCTAACACAGTGTGGTGACTTTAATTAATACTATGTATTGTTTACTTGAAAATCACGGAGAGGAGATCTTAAGTGTTCTCGCCACACACACGGTAACTACACAAGGTGATGGATGTGTTAATTAGCTTGATTGTGGTCACCATTTCACAATACATATGTCAAATCATCATTGTGTGCACCTTAAATATATACACTTTTTATTTGTCAACTATATCTCAATAAAACTGTGGAGAAAACCAGTCAGTGTTTGTTGGAACACAAATGGGCTCTGAGGGCTGTTTATAGTAGCAGCTAACGTTTGGGTGTCCAGCATTTTTCTAAACCAGCACCATCCAACAGAAATACAGTGTGAGTCTCATATGTAATTCTTTTTTTTTTAATAAATTTATTTATTCATTTATTTATTGGCTGTATTGGTTCGTTGCTGCACACGGGCTTTCTCTAGTTGCGGTGAGTGGGGGCTACTCTTCTCTGTGGTGCGCAGGCTCCTCATTGCCATGGCTTCTCTTGTTGTGGAGCACGGGCTCTGGGCACGTGGGCTTCAGTAGTTGTGGCACATGGGCTCAACAGTTGTGGTGCATGGGCTTAGTTGCTGTGTGGCATGTGGGATCTTCCTGGAGCAGGGATCGAACCGGTGTCCCCAGCATTGGCAGGCAGATTCTTAACCACCGCGCCACCTAGGCAGCCCCTCATATGTAATTCTACATTTTCTAGTAATCACATTAAAAAAAAGCAAAAAGAAACAGGTGAAATTAATTGTACTTAATTCCAACACATCCAAAGTATTATCATTTTAGACTGTGATCAACATAAAAATGATGAATGATTTAGTTTACATTCTTTTATTTTTCATACTAAGCCTTCAGGCTGTAGTGAGTATTTTACATTGAGAGTGCACCTCTGTTGGGACCAGCCACATTTCAAGGACTCAATAGCCACGTGTGGCTAGTGCCTACCCTACTGGACAAAGCAGATCTAGGCACATTAGCTAATTATGATGTCTTCACAACAGCCCTATGATATAGGAATTGCTTCCATTTTATGGATGAGGAAACTGGGGCACAGAAGATGAAGGCACTTGCCCAAAGTCACAAACTGGTGGAGGAGCAGCTTTCTGGACTAGGCGGTGGAGATCTTGCCATGCAGAACAAGGATGGGCTCCTACACAGGTCACTTATTAGGCTGGGTGAGTGAGAGCCCATGGGAGCCCACTCCCTACTCACCAGAGATCTCCACAGGGGAGAACAATGATGGTTCTTGAGACTCCTGAAGGGGAGAGCCACAGTGGGACCCAAGCACGAGGGTGTGGGTGGGAATGCAGAGGCATGGGAAAGGACTGGGTTATCTTGCCTGTTACCCGCCAGAGATTGCCAAAGAGTTGGGAAAATCCCCCTGTGCATCTGACTGCAGACTGGTGGCTGCAAATGCTACTGACTCTTTTTTTTTTTTTTTATTGAAGTATTGAAGTATAGTTGATTTACAATATTTTGTTAGTTTCAGGTGTACAGCAAAGTGATTCGGTTATACACATATATGTATATTTCTATATTCATTTTTCAATTTTTTTCCATTATAGTTTATTACAGGATGTTGAATATGGTTCCCTGTGCTATATATTAAACCCTTGCTGTTTATTTTTATGTATAGTAGTGTGCATCTGTTAATGCCATACTCCCAATTTATCCCTTCCCCTCATTCCCCTTTGTTAACCATAAGTTTGTTTTCTGTGTCTGTGAGTCTGTTTCCGTCTCATAAATAAGTTCATTTGTGTCATATTTTAGATTCTGCATACAAGTGAAATCATATGATATTTGTCTTTATCTGACTTACTTCACTTAGTATGATAATTTCTAGGTCCATCCATGTTCCTACAGATGGCATATTTCATTCTTTTTTATGGTTGAGTAATATTCCACTATATATATATAGTGGAATATATATATACACACACACACACACACACACACACATGCATATACACACCATATCTTCTTTATCCATTCATCTGTTAATAGACACTTAAGTTGTTTCCATGTCTTGGCATTATTGGAAACAATGATGCTATGAACTCTGGGGTGCATGTGTCTCTTTATCTTCAGATAGAGCAGAAAGTTAGAGTGAGTTCCCTGTGAAGCCCCAGACATGGGGGGCAGAGTGGGGGGCTCTTTAACAGCCCATCTGCTGTGCCAGCTCCAGGATAAGAACTCCAGTCTCCCTTGTCATGACCCTCCCTTTCCAAACAGGGAAACTGAGGCTCAGGGAAGACATGTGGCTTTCCAAGATCACACAGAAAGGATGGAAAGGATGCATTAGGAAGGATGGGAAAATATCCTCCCACCCCCATCCTGTGGCACCCGATTCCCTTTCCAGAAGCAATAATATTTACTGCCTTGTGGGAATTTCTGAGATATTTTAGGCATGTACAAGCATTCACACATGGATCTTTTTTTTACACAGCAGTGGCACACAATTCTGCATTTTACTTTAATTTTTCACTTAAGATTCTCTTCAAGCTCTCTCAGATTAATACATAGAGATGTGCCTTGTTTTAAAAAAAAAAATGCCCTTAGAGAATCAAACTGTCTGAATGTACTGTAATTAGCTTAACCAGCCACCTCTTAATGAACACTTAGGTGATTCCATGACAAACACTAATTAATGTCACTTGGGCAGACCTCGTGTTGGTCATATGATCCGTGCCTGTGGATGAAGTCCTAGGAGGAAAACTGCCAAGTCGAGAGTGGTGTGCATTTGTCATCCTGAAAAATATTTCCACAGTGCCCTCCAAATTCCTCCCTTGATCGCTGGTTGACTGCCCATTTCTCAAAAGGGCTTTTTGCTCTCTCTATACATTGTTTGAATGTTTTACAGCGAGAAGGTATTCGTGTATTACTTATGTAATTAAAATTAAATAAGCCCTTCATTAAAAACACGAACCTGGGAAGAAGAGAAACTAGCAAGACGAGTTTGGGCAGAGCCTTCCACTGTGTCCTCTGTCACACCTGCTTCGTCCCCAAAGCGCCCTGAGTGATGTTGAAATCCAGTTCTCAAGCACAAACAGGGACCTCAAAGATCAAACCTTGGAAATAACATAGGGATGAAATTATGTCATGTCCCCCTCTGTTGCCTTTTTTTTTATTATTTATTTATTTATTGGCTGCGTTGGGTTTTCGTTGCTGCGCACGGGCTTTCTCTAGCTGCGGCAAGTGGAGGCTACTCTCCGTTGCGGTGCAATGGCTTCTCTGGTTGCGGAACACGGGCGCTAGGCACACAGGCCTCACTAGTTGCAGCGTACCGGCTTAGTTGCTCTGCGGCATGTGCGGCAACTTCCCAGACCAGGGACGGAACCCGTGTCCCCTGCATTGGCAGGTGGGTTCTTAACCACTGCGCCACCAGGGAAGTCCCTCTGTCGCTTTTTATGTAACTAGATTCTCCTGCTCTTCATCTTCTGCCTCTCTCTCCTCCTTTCCTTCTTTCTCTTACTTCTGTTACGCGGAGCATTAGTCTGAAAACATTTTTAAGTTATGTCCAGTTCAATAAAAGAACACTTACGCAGAATCTGGCAGGAAACAGAAAAGGAAAGGAAAGAATAGGTAGGAGCTTCGAAGTTAAAATTAGAAGAATGAAACAATAATCTATTCTATTTTAAACATCAATCTCTTCCTTGCCTTTCCCTTCCTGAGCACAAGCAAGTAGTTTTCTGGAAGAGGGGCTGGAATAGGGGGGACGCAGGGCCCAGAATAGGGTGTCAGGGCCCAAATGGGGTGAGCAGGGCACGCACCCCAGGGGCCAGCAGAGCAGGCAGTGGCAGCCCATAAGAGATTTGTTACTTTCAGGGGGATCAAGCAAATAAGTAAATATATTTAGGGCACTGGGAGCCAGACTTCTCACTGCTGGAGAAATGAGCTACAGTTAATAGAGGGAGAAAACAAGAAGGAGCACTGTAGTGCTGGGTTGGAATTGGAGATACCAGTGTTAACTCGTGACTTTCAATACAGAGAGAGAGATGTAGAAATAAATACAGATGGAATATTACTCAGCCATAAAAAAAGAATAAAATAATGCCATTTGCAGCAACATGGATGGACCTAGAGATGATCAGACTAAGTGAAGTAGGTCAGACAGAGAAAGACAAATAGTATATGATATCACTTACACGTGGACTCTAAAAAAATGATATAAACGAACTTATTTACCAAACAGAAATAGACTCACAGACATACACAACAAACTTATGCTTACCAAAAGGTAAAGGGGGGTGGGGGGGAGGGAAGAGGGACAAATTAGGAGTTTGGGATTAAAATATACACATTACTATGTATGAAACAGATAACCAATAAGGACCTACTGTATAGCACAGGGAACTATATTCAATAATCTTGTAATAAACTATAATGGAAAAGAATCTAAAAAAGAATATATATATATATGAATCACTTTGCTGTACACCTGAAACTAACACAACATTGTAAATCAACTGTATTTCAATAAAAATTAAAAAAAAAAACAAAAGCCTAGGCTTCTCATCAAAAGACTGGTAACTAAACCCATATCTGTATGTTTTAAGGTAAGGCTGAAAAAAAAAAGAAATACAGATGTAAATCTATATCTACACATATACACACATACATTCCCTGCCTCTGCCCACTGAGAGAGCCTGGGTGCATTAAGAGCCAATAGCAATGACCACATGTAACTCCCAACTCTTGGTTTCTAAATGTCACTCTCCAGTGAAATAGACCAGAGCTCCCCGGAGTAAAGGCTAATTCCAGGACTGGGACTGGGAAAGTACAAGGTTAGTCTGGCCTATCTTGTTGTGCCAGGAAGCAAAAACTGCTCAAAGAATGATGGGATATATAAAATAGATAACTAATAAGGACCTACTGTATAGCACAGGGAACTCCACTCAATAGTCTGTAATGGGCTACATGGGAAAAGAATCTTTAAAAAAGTGGATATATTATATGTATAACTGATTTGCTTGGATGTACATCTGAAATGAACACAACATTGTAAATCAACTACACTCCAATAAAAATTTTTAAAAAAATAATTACTTCTCCTTAAAAAAAAAAAAAGGAATGATGGGGACAGGCCAAAATGATACAGGAGCCAGCTGGAAAGGGCTCCCACAGGTCAAACTGGGGACAACTGGAACATCAAAATAAACAATGATTGTAATAAATTACAATCCCTTGACGCTATGAGTCTCTTCTGATATGACTAAATAAATGAATAAATCGAAAGTCTGATGAGGAACAGGGTATGTACATGACCCCAGAAGACCTCCCCAGAAAACACATTAATCACAAAGGGGAAAAAAGTAACTTTAAAGAGGAGAAGCCTGAAAGACATCACTTTAATGTGAACACCCTAATGGGATGTAAGATCCTAACATCATTTCTGTGGCCCTCCTGCCAAAGACGCACGACCAGAATCTGATCATGAGAAGATGTCAGACGAATGCAAACTCATGGACATCCTACCCGAAAACTGGCCCGTGATGGTCACAAGAGTCATGAAGTTCAAGGAAAGAATGAAGCATTTTTCCGGACTAAAGGAAGCAAAAGAGATATGTCAACAAAATGCAATGCAAGAGTCTAGATTGGAACCTTTGCTATGAACGCCATTTTGGGGACAACTGGTGACACTTGAACGCAGCCCAAGGATTAGATGTCAGTAATTTATCGAGGCTAATGCTGTTTACTTTTGAGGTTGTACTTTGTTTATGGGGGAGACGGTCCTGTTTGTAGGAAACACACTAAACATCTGTAGGTGACGGGGCATAACATTGGTGACTCATTCTTACGTGGTTTAGGAAAAATAATTTCTTTGTACTGTACTTGCAACTTTTCTGTAACTCTGAGATCTTTCCAGAGAAGGAAGCATCACAAAACAAAACATATCCTTGCTTAAAAAGATAATAGCACGTAAATCAACTATACTACAATAAAATCAATTTTTTTTAAAAAGATAGAGTAGATGAACCTAGAGATTATCATACTAAGTGAAGTAAGTCAGACAGAGAAAGACACATATCAGGTGATATATCACTTATATGTGGAATCTAAAAAATAATACAAATGAGCTTATTTACAAAACAGAAATAGACTCACAGACACAGAAAACAAACTTATGATTACCAAAAGGGAAAGGAGGCGAGGGGTAAATTAGGAATCTGGGATTTACAGATACACATTACCATATATAAACAAAAAGGACCTACTGTATAGCACAGAGAACTATATTCAATATCTTCTAGTAATCTATAAGGGAAAAGAATCTGAAAAAGAATGTACACCTGAAACATTGTAAATCAACTTCAATTTTTAAAAAAGGTAATACCAAATATGGTTTTACAAATTGTTAACATAACACAGGAAAGTGAATTCCAAGAAACACTGTAAAGAAACAGACCCCTAGGGGGACTCGAGGGAGGGTGGGGGGGAGTTGAGGGAGGGAGGGAATACAGGGATACGTGCATAAAAACAGATGATTGAACTTGGTGTACCCCCCCAAAAAAAAAAAAAAAAAAGAAACAGACCCCAAAGCACTGGTGGAGACTTACTAAATTGATTTCCTGACCTGCAATTTTTGTCCAGGCTTTTCACAAGCATATTTATAAGAGCAAACACGTATATAGGTTGTACCATGCCCCAGGCACTGTTCTAAGTACTTTACAGATACTGCTTAATTCTCATAACAATGTTATGAGGAAGGTACCATTCATTCCCACCTTAAAGTTAATGAAACTGAAGCAGAGAAAGGTTAAGTAATTTGCCCAAGGTCAAACAGCCAGAAAGAGGTGGAGCTGGTTTAGAATTTTAGCCTGATTTTACAACACAATGAGGAATATTATTATTCCTCTTTTGACAGATTGGGTAACAAAGGCTCAGAGAAACTAAATGACCAGTTCATGGCTGGGCTAATTCTGAAAAGCAGAGGCTAGTCCCAAGAACAGACTTGTATAGTCAGGTTCAAATGATGTCAGTGCTTAGATCCCAAACCAGGAACCACTGTTTGTTCATCAAACCCAATATAAAAAGCACTCCACTTTCATCGACTCAGTCTGTTGATCAAGAGCTTTGCTGTCCAAAATGGTAGCCACGAGTCACATGTGGCTGGTTAAATTTAATTCAAATTAAATAAAATTAAAATTTCGGTTTCTCACACTCACCACCTTTAAACATGAACTCATGAGCTTGTGGTTACCACACTGCACAGCACAGACTACAGGCCATTTCCATTGTCACAGGAAGTACCGTTGGACAGAGTGGAATCTAGAGATCACTTTGCAAGGGCTCGACAATTATTTTTTCAAAAGGGGCAATTGGAATATTCTAGATACTCTTTAATTAATGCAAGGGCACATTCTATCAGATTTTCTCTTAAACACATTTAACTGTGTTTTCTTTGAAGTGGCATTGTCATATTTTTCATATAAACTAACAAGGCAGAAAAGAAAGCCCACAAATCCCAACCTGGGTTTCAATCCACAGCCCTGATAACTGATGGTGCTTGTAAACTCCCACCTTGTATATTTCTAATCCCCAGATCTTGCTTCTGTATGTGGCATTTTGTGTCACACAATGTATGTATTGCCCTAAAGAATTACAGGTGGGGAAAGAAGAAAACAAAGTGTCTGCAAATAACGACAGCTACCAATTACTAACGCTCTATCCAGGGCCTTCCCTGGTGGTCCAGTGGTTGAGATTCCACCTGCCAATGTAGGGGACACAGGTTCGATCCCTGGGCCGGGAAGATCCCACATGCTGAGCAGCAACTAAGCTTGTGCGCCACAACTACTAAAGCCCGAGTATCTAGAGCCTGTGCTCTGCAACAAGAGAAGCCACTGCAATGAGAAGCCCTCACACCACAAAGAAGAGTAGCTCCGGCTCGCCGCAACCGGAGAAAGCCAGTGTGCAGCAACAAAGACCCAAAGCAACCAAAAAAAAAATAAACAAATAAATATTCTAAACAAACAGATAAACACTCTACCCAGCTAGGCCTCTTACAGACCTAATCTTCATCATTCTCACGCTACCCCTAGGAAGCACGTGTGATGATGCCCGTTTTACAGATGAGACATGGTGGCTCACAGAGGTGAAGTCACCTGCCCAAATCCACGCAGGTAATAAATATAGAATATGAACTTAGATCTTTCCACTCCACATTCAGCTTCTTCCTGTGAATGTATTTACCTAACCTAAGGTAAGGTAAGGCAAGCCAAGGAGAGACACTGATTCTGGCACAAAAAGAATTCTGACTCAGCCCACTGGAAAGTTCATCATGATATGGATCAAAGCAATTAAGATTACAGTAGACTAACGATTGAATTTATACTGATGATAGACAGGTCAGAGCAAGGGTGGAGACTAGGAAAGAATAACAGGCATATGGGGACAGATGAAAAGCCTTTAAAAAAAAAAAAGATTCAAGATAAGAGTGAGGGTAGGAAACATCCAGCTGGCTGAATTTTTCCCTACTCTGTTGCTGACACACCCTCTAACCGGAGCCCAGCGCTCACCAACAACACCACTACCATGTGGATTGAAATTATAGGTCTTTTCCATCTTACCCACTAGGGTCCAGTGCTGTGATGGGAGAAATTTTCACATACTGAAGTATGGGGAAGTCATTCTGGCTTATACATGACCTAACTTAAGCTTTTTCTTTTTCTTTCTTTTTTCTTTCTTTTTTTTTTTTTTTTTTTTGCCATGCTGCGCAGCTTGTGGGATCTTAGTCCTCCCACCGGGGATCCAACCCGGGCCCTTGGCAGTGAAAGCACAGAGTCCTAACCACTGGACCGCCAGGGAATTCCCAACCTAACTTAAACTTTATGCTAATTAGAACAGCCTGTTTTGTGGCCTATCAAAGATGCATTGTACATCTGCTTTAACCAAGAAAGATGCATTTAGAAATCAAAATGGAGTAACAGTGGTTCAGGCATTCAAAATGGAGCCAGGTGGCCATCGCAGATGCGGTCTTAGACTCGTTCCTGCATCACTGAGAACTTGAATATTCTGAACTGTATCAGACTCAAGGACACCACCAGCCATTCTCAAAACAGTATCTGCTAGCAGCTGCCAGCTGCAACCTTCTGGTCTCAAGCTCTCCCCTTGTAACTAAGCAACCATTCTGGACCCCAACCAATCCTTGCTTAACAAGCACTCTTACTTCTCGCCAGCCCCAGTCCTGACTCTTGACAAACAATTTATGTAATTTTGTGGGTTTTGCTTTTACAAGCCTCCCTCATTTTGTGGTCCGCGGAACACAATTCAAGTGCTTCTTGAAGCCATGTCTCCTGGGCAATCGTCCTCAGTTTGGCTCAAATAAAGACTCTTTTCTATTCCTATTATAGATTGTTTATTGATTATTTCCGTGGACAGCTGTAATAATGGAAACTTTTATACGTGAAACTGTTCATACCATGGCTGCAGGTAGTTATTTGAGCACTTGAAGAGCACTGAGGAATTGAATTTTAAATTTTATTTAATTTTAATGATTTAAATTTAAATGTATGTGGCCACATGTGGCTGGTGGGTATCGTACTGAACAGCGCAGCACTAAATGGTGAGATGTAGAGGTTAGGGCAGGGCTTTCCACTCTGTGTCCCCCAAAACCTAACATGTGGACTAGTTATTTTGGGGGGCACCCTCTAGGGTCAGATTTCCTTGGTCCAAATCCCAGTTCTGGGAAACCTTGAGGAATCAACTTAATCTTCCTGTGTACCTCAGTGTTTGCATCTGTAAAATGGAGTACCATAAGGTGGCCTCACAAAAAGTTAAAACTTTTTGAATATAAGTGGAGGACAAAATGTCCATTGACACATAAATAGATAAAGATGTGGTGTACACACACACACACACACACACACACACACCCCGGAATATTACTCAGCCATAAAAAAGAATGAAATAATGCCATTTGTAGCAACATGGATGGACCTAGAGATTATCATACTGAATGAATGAAGTAAGTCAGACAGAGAAAGACTAATATCATATACTATGGCCTACATGTGGAATCTAAAAAAATGATACAAATGAACTTATTTACCGAACAGAAATAGACTCACACAGACAACAAACTTATGGTTACCAAAGGGGAAAGTGGGGGAAAGAGGAATAGATTAGGAGGTTGGGATTAACATATGCACACTACTATATATAAAATAGATAACTAACAAGGACCTACTGTATAGCACAGGAAACTATACCCAATATTTCGTAATAACCTATAAGGTAAAAGAATCTGAAAAAAAAAATGTATATAAAATGAATCACTCAGCTGTATACCTGAAACTAACATGACATTGTAAATCAACTATACTTCAATAATAAAATAAAATAAAATAAAATAAAATAAAATAAAAAATAAGTGGCAGGGCTTCCTAGGTGGCACAGTGGTTAAGAATCTGCCTGCCAATGCAGGAGATACGGGTTTGACCCCTGCTCCAGGAAGATCCCACATGCTGCGGAGCAACTAAGCCCGTGAGCCACAACTATTGAGCCCATGTGCTGCAACTACTGAAGCCCACACACCTAGAGCTTGTGCTCCGCAACAAGAGAAGCCATGGCAATGAGGAGCCCCCACTCACCACAATTAAAAAGAAAGCCTGCGCACAGCATAAAAGACCCAACACAGCCAATAAAATTAATTAGTTAATTAAGCAATTAATTAAAAAATAATAAGTGGCAGCCAAATGGACATGCATTGCATGATCTTTCCAACTTGTCCGTAGGTGTGAAACTTTTCATAATAAAAGTTGGAAAACAACATGCTAATACTATTTTACAAGACTGCTCTGAATATTCAGTGGTGCCTGGAAAGTGCTTCCCATGGTGCTTGGCACCTAAGAAACAATGGTTGCTTTTAAAAATTGAGCAAGCATTTATCCGGCAAATATCTGCTCTCCGTAAGGTGCCAGAGACAGAATCATAAAAGAAATAATAATGAAATATCAAATTGTACACTCTAAATATATGCAGTTTATTGTATGTCAACTGTATCTCAGTAAAAGTTCTTAAAAAAGAAAAAAAGAAATAATAACGTTCAGTGAGTACTTCTTAGATGCCAGGTACTGTCCTACCTGTTTTATAGGTATTGGCTCATTTTTTAAATTAAAAAAAAAATGTTTATTGAAGAGCAACAAAGTACATGAATCAAGTGTAAAGTTATATAAATTTTCTACACATTATTATTTATATTCACCTAGTAATGACTTCATGAGTCAACATATAAAATATTTATTACACCCCAGACGACTCTCTCATATCCTTTCGTGGTCAAGACGGTGCACCACCCACCCCTTGCCACAGATATAAGCACTACTTTGAGGCTCGTTTTCTTCCTGAAATTCATATAAATGGAATCATACAGAGTGCACTCATTCATCTTCTTTCCCTTAGTGTATCATCTTTGAGACTGTCCAAAATGGCATTATCTTAATATAATAAAGCTTGGTTTTGGTTAGGATGGAACTATTACTGGAAAGATAAGCACAAAACTGATGGCCAAGGTCAGTGCTCTGTTGTACTTGGCCTTCCCAGACAGACATGTGCTATCTGATGGTGCAATTCTCCCTGCCCCCATTTCCATCTAGTTTTGTTTTGAGATTATAACCACCACAAAAGCACAAAATTAAAAATAAAAAACTAGGTACTGTCCTGTTTTATATATGTGTGTGTGTGTGCATGTGTGTTTATATACATATATATATATATATATATATATATATATATATATATATATATATGTATAAGCTCATTTCAAGCCTCACAACTACTCTATGAGGCAGGTATGTTATTATTTATTTACTTTTGGTATAGTATTTTTTAAAATAAATAAATTTATTTATTTATTTATTTTATTGGCTGTGTTGGGTCTTCGTTGCTGCAGACGGGCTTTCTCTAGTTGCAGCAAGAGGGGGCTACTCTTTGTTGTGGTGCGTGGGCTCCTCATTGTGGTGGCCTCTCTTGTTGTGGAGCACGGCCTCTAGGTGCATGGGCTTCAGTAGTTGCAGCACATGGGATCTTCCTGGGGCAGAGATTGAATCCATGTCCCCTGCGTTGGCAGGCGGATTCTTAACCACTGCACCACCTAGGAAGTCAACTTTTGGTGTAGTATTGGTATTGTGTTTGACATAATTTCAGTCTTATAGAAAAGTTGTAAAAATGACACAAAGAATCCCTATATACCCTTCAACGAGATTCCCCAAAGTTAACACTTTACCACATTGGTCATTTTTTTCTATCTCTATAGAAATATTTTACTCTCTCCTGAACAGTTTGAGAGTAAGAGACAGACAGGTGACCACTCTCCCTCTAAAATACACATCAGTGTGTATTTCCTAAAAACAAAGACATTCTCTTCCATAATCATATTACATTTATGTAAATCAGGAAATTAACATCAAACATAAATTGTCTAGTTTCTGAACTTTCTTGAGATTTTTGTCAACTGCGTAAGTAGTGACTCTTGCAGCAAAAGAAAATCCTTGTTCATGCACTGCCTTTGGTTTTCAAGTCTCTTTAAATCACCTTTCATCTGGAACAGGGCCTCCATCATTCTTTGTGTTCCATGACAGCAATATTTTCGCAGAGCAGAGGCCGGTTATTTTGTAGAATGTCCCTCCGTTTGGGCTTAGCAGATGTTTCCACATGATTAGATTCAGAGTGCGCACATGTTGCCTAGACCACGGAAGCAACGCTGTGCCCTTTCTCAGTGCATTATATCAAGAGATCCGTGATGTCTGTTTGCCCCCTTACTACTGATGTTAACTTTGATCACTGAAAGTGGTGGCTGCCAGGTTTTTCCTATTTTTGTCACTGTTTCCCCCTGTGTAATTAATAAGTATCCTGTGGGGAGATAATTTGTGACCATGGAAATATCCAATATCAAATATTCAAACTTGAACCCACTAGTTTTAACATGTATTATGTATGTACAAGGGTGAGTCAAAACTTATCCGCATTCCGGCTCTGTTAAAACTTCTATAAATTCTACAGCCAGAGTGCAGATAATTTTTGACTCACCGGTCTGAGTGTGTGTGTGTGTGTGTGTGTGTGTGTGTGTGTGTGTGTACACACACGTTTGGATTTATTCTGGCCTTTTTTTTTAATGGAAGCATAGTTGATTTACTATGTTGTGATAGTTTCAGGTGTGCAGCAAAGTGATTCAGATACACACATATATATCCTTTTTCAGATAAACCGTGATTTCTTGTTCAAAGCCATATCCCCACCACTCGGCATGATATCTAACCCATGGTAAGTGTTAAATAAAAATGTATTGAGCAAACGAGTAAATGAATCAACTGTCTGTCATATCCCTCAGGTCCTAACTTCCCTCCCTTCCAGTCTTACATTCCCCTCTTCGTCATTATAATCACACTTCTGCATATACTCTCAAGCCCCTGGCTTTGTCCTATTCAAAAGACAATCTGGGGACTTCCTAGGTGGCGCGGTGGTTAAGAATCCGCCTGCCAATGCAGGGGACACGGGTTTGAGCCCTGCTCTGGGAAGATTCCACATGCCACGGAGCAACTAAGCTCATGCGCCACAACTATTGAGCCTGTGCCCTAGAGTCTGTGAGCCACAACTATTGAAGCCCACGCACCTAGAGCCTGTACTCCACAACAAAAGAAGCCACTACAATGAGCCCTCACACCACAATGAAGAGCAGCCCCCGCTCAAAGCAACTAGAGAAAGCCCGTGTGCAGCAACGAAGACCCAACACAGCCAACGAATAAATTAAATTAATTAATTAATTAATTTTAAAAAAATCTCAGTGTGGTACATCTATACAATGGAATATTACTCAGCTGTAAAAAGCAATGAAACTGGGACATTTGTAGAGACATGGATGGACCTAGAGACTGTCATACAGAGTGAAGTGAGTCAGAAAGAGAAAAACAAATATCATATATTAACACATATATGCGGAATATAGAGAAATGGTACAAATCAACCCGTCTGCAAGGCAGAAATAGAGACACAGATGTAGAGAACAAACATATGGACACCAAGTGGGGAAAGTGGGGAGGGTTGAGGGGAAAGAAGTGGGAGATTGGGATACCAAATTGTATACTCTAAATACACGCAGTTTATTGTACGTTAACTGTATCTCAATAAAAGTTCTTAAAAAAAAAAAAAGACAATCTGGGGACTTCCCTGGTGGCGCAGTGGTTAAGAATCCACTTGCCAATGTAGGGGACACAGGTTAGAGCCCTGGTCCAGGAGGATCCCACATGCTGTGGAGCAACCAAGCCCGTGCACCACAACTACTGAGCCTGCGCTCCAGAGCCCGCAAGCCACAACTACTGACCCTATGTGCCACAACAACTGAAGCCCACGCACCTAGAAGCCCATGCTCCACAACAAGAGAGGCCACTACAATGAGAAGCCAGCACACGGCAATGAAGAGTAACCCCTGCTTGCCACAGCTAGAGAAAGCCCACACGCAGCAACGAAGACTCAATGGAGCCAATTAATTAACTAATTACTTTTTAAAAAGACAATCTGCCAATATCCAACTTTCTACCCACTCAATGCTTGTACCAGAATGATGTAAGTGACCAGAGCTGGTATCAGCCAAAAACAGAATGCAGGGGGCTGAAAATAAGAAAAGAGTTTATTTGGGGTTTTAAGAATCACAATTTGGGGGACTTCCCTGGTGGTCCAGTAGTTAAGACTCTACACTTCCAATTCAGGGTGTGCGGGTTCAAACCTTGGTCAGGGACTAAGATCCCACATGCCACGCCTCGGGGCCAAATGAACAAACAAGAGAATTGCAATTTGGGAGGTACAGATTCAGGTAACCCCAAAAGAGTGTTCCAAGGAAGAGAAAAAGTCAGGGGCTCATAAAGACATAAAGACAAAAAGCCACAAGTTTGTTAAAAGTTGCCTGGTGAGAACTGTGATCCACTCTAATGAAAGTCAGAAAATATTTGTCCCTAAGGAATCACAAGTTGTTTTAGGGTAGGGATCAATAAGTAGATAGCCTGTCACGAGTCTTTTTAGGGTAGTGTCCGATAAGTATCTTGAGTTTCTAGCAAGTGATCTGATCAAAAGACCAGATTCCATCCAAGCTGAGACGCGCCTAAGTCACGCTTCCTTAGTGTCCTCCAGGCTCCATTTCAGAGAGCTCTCTTAGCAATACAAACTCCATTTTGATTTTCCTCTCACATTGGAGGAAAAATCACACAATGCTGCTGAAAAGTCTGACTATAAATGTGTGATATATAACCTCCAGTGAGCCCTTTATTCTGCCTAGAAATCAGCCTAGACTTTTCTGGTCCATACACTTGCCTGCTCTCCTGTTTCATCCCTTCTCAATGCTCCACAAAGCTCCTCCCATTCTCCCCTTGGATACTACACTAGTGAAAAATTATTCGGAATGATTAGGGACTTCTCTGGCTGTCCAGTGGTTAAGACCCCATGCTTCTACTGCAGGAGGGGCATGGGTTGGATCCCTGGTCAGGGAACTAAGGTCCCGCGAGCAGTGTGGCTCGGCCAAAGGGGGGAAAATTAGACTTCAGGGAAATGTATATGAAAATCACAATTAGATACACAACGCACCTTCCAGAATAAAATTTAAAAGACCTACTGATAACACAATACATTGCTGACAATGCAGAGTGACAGGAATTCTAACTTTAGTAAAATATTAGGAGGACAGTGAAATAGGATGGCCAATTTTGAAAAGGGTCTGGTAGGTTCTTATTAAACTAAATATTTCCCCATCCTTTGACATAGCAATTCCACTCCTAGTGTTTATGAAAGAGAAATGAAAGCCTCTGTTCATAAAAAAAAAAAAGTATACAATAGTCATACCAGCTTTATTCATAATAGCTCCAAACTGGAAACAGGTGTCCATCAATAGAAGAATGAATAAACAAACTGGGATAATACCACATTCTGCTGAGTGAAAGAAGCTTTACACAAAAGAGCATATACAGTATATTTCCAGTTAAACTAAGTTCTAAAGCTTTAGGTAGTGAGCATTTGAAACATGGCTAGTGAAAACTGAAATGTAATATAAGTACAAAACACATACGGGGGCTTCCCTGGTGGCACAGTGGTTAAGAATCCACCTGCCAATGCAGGGGACACGGGTTCGATCCCTGGTCCAGGAAGATCCCACGTGTCGCGGAGCAACTAAGCCCGTGCGCCACAACTACTGAGCCTGCGCTCTATAGCCCGCAAGCCACAACTATTGAGCCCATGTGCCACAACTACTGAAGCCTGCACACCTAGAGCCTGTGCTCCGCAACAAGAGAAGCCACCGCAGTGAGAAGCCCACTCACTGCAACAAAGAGTAGCCCCTTATGCTCTGAAACTAGAGAAAGCCGGTGCGCAGCATTGAAGGGCAGAAGGGATTACTGGGTGTCCTGTCTAGCACGCCTTTCCAGGTTAGCTCCACCTTTCGCTATCTTCAACTATGATATAATACTAAACTGATAGCGACATTAAAGATTCCTGCCTGGCGGAATACAGTTGATTATTTCCCTCTGGTTGTTGACCATTTCAACATCCTCTTATAAATTTATTTCAGCACTCTTTTTTTTTTCTTATTTTATTTTATTTAATCTTTGTTGGAGTATAATTGCTTTACACTATTGTGTCAGTTTCTGCTGTACAACAAAGTGAAAGAGCCACATGTGTACATATATCCCCATATTCCCTCCCTTTTGAGCCTCCCTCCCAACCTCCCTGTCTCACCCCTTTAGGTCTTCACAAAGCATCAAGCTGGTCTCCCTGTGCTCTGTATTAGCTTCCCACTAGCCATCTATTTTACATTTGGTAGTGTGTATATGCGATGCTACTCTCTCACTACGTCCCAGATTCCCCTCCCCTCAGTGTCCTCAAGTCCGTTCTCTACGTCTGCATCTCTATTCCTACCCTGCCACTAGGTTCATTTCAGCACTCTTGATCACCTACATGCATGTATTCTTGGAAACCTCCTTTGAACCCGTTGAAACATTTTACGGGTCCCTCATTCATGAATGAGTTAAATAAAATCTTTGACACATGTTCATCTTGCATCTGTGTAAATGCTGATATTATGTTTTTAAAAACATTATCCTTCAACACCTGCTTCCCCACCTTGGAACTTCCTCCAAAGATTAGAAAACACCCTCAGGGAGTGAGAGGTGATAAAAAGAGGATTTGCAGCCTCAGTACCCTCAGAAACTCAGGAGTCCTCTGACTTACACCACCAAGATGGCAAAAAACAGACTCAGTTACTTCCAAAGAGTGTAACATGCTGCTTAGCAGGTCCTGCTTGTCAAAGCAAAAACTGCACGGGACAGGTTAAATAGGCAAGAGGTCTTCATTCAAAGTTATTCCAATAAGATACAGAGACCAGAACTCAGTCTGAAGGCTGAAACACAAGGCAGTTGGGTTTTTAAGAACTGGGGTGGGGAGTGGGGGTCGTAGGTCACCTGTGTTTGCTAATTGACTTCACCCAAAGGAAAAAAGAAACTTTCTTGCATCCTCAGGACAAGGGGTAGTTTCACAGCTTGGAGAAAGGGGCCCCACTGAAGTCAGGCTTCTAGAGAAACTGGGAGGTAGAGGTGCTTATCTCCTTTGATGTTTATATTTAGAAGAGATAGTTCCCAGGTCCTTGTGAAAGGCATTTCCTGGGTTGTAAAACTGGCAAGAGGCTTTAAAAGAGATTTATATACATCTCAAAAGGGCAGAGAAAGAATTTACCATGACAAGTTTTCTAAAGAAACAGGAGGTCTGGGGCATGTGTGGTTAGGCCATCTGGATTCTGGAAGGGACCTGGGTGAGAGGGAACACATGGTTTCGAGACAAGAACAAGTCTATCTAATGTTTAGTTAACCTGAGGGAGAAGTTACAGCCCTCTTGGTCATGCTCTATAAGGCTGGTCTGCCTGGGTTCCCATTTGGACTCCACTGCTTATTAGCTGGATGACCTGAGGCAAGTTACTCAACCTCTCTGGGCCTGGTTTCCTTATTTTTATAAAAAGCAGACGATTAATACTTAACTCATAGGATGGTTGTGTAGATTCAATCTGTTAACACAAGTAGAGCATTTAAACCAGTACCTATCACATAAATATATTACCTGCTGTGGGTTAAATTACTTTACCGTTCTGAGCCTGTGTTTCCCTAATCACCCCATCTGAGAATTTATACGGAAAATTAAATGAGATGATGGATGCAAACAACCTTAGTCCAAGCCTGGCATCTGCTAAGACTTTTCTTTTAATACTTTTTTTTTTTTTTTTTGGCTGCATTGGGTCTTAGTTGCAGCATGTGGGATCTTTCATTGGACTTAGTTGCCCTGGGTCATGGGGGATCTTAGTTCCCTGACCAGGGATCAAATTGGCATCCCCTGTATTGCAAGGTGGATTCTTAACCACTGGACCACCAGGGAAGTCCCTGGTAAGACTGTTTTAAAGGACTAACATTCCCGTAACTATAGTTACTATTACTGATACTGGTTTGTTGCTTAGGCTCTTATTCCCTATTTTGTTACTATAATCTCTATTTACTGTTATTTTATTAACACACTACTCGCTATTATGAATGGTAATATCAGCGGTATTTTTTTTTTCCACATGGCGCAGCTTGCGAGATGGTATTTCCTGGACCAGGGATCAAACCCAGGCCACAGCAGTGAAAGCAGGGAGTCCTAACCACTGGACCGCCAGCGAATTCCCAGTATTACTATTATTACCTCACCATTCTGGTCCCCTGGGCTCCCTCCGTCAAGCCGTCCCAAAGCCTGACAGGGTCTCTCTTTCCTAAGTCAGCCTTTTCCTCCCTGGGCGCCCAAGCTTTCATCTGATTGGAGGAGACGGTGGTGGGGCTCAGGCCCCAAGTCCCCAATAGGAAGCAAAGACTGACAGCAGCACCCGCGAGCCCTTTGGACAGGTGAGACGCGGTGGACAAGCCGCTGAATGTCTTTCCCCGCCCCCCCCCCCCCATCGGTAAGCTATTTTTTAATACAATTTTTAAAGGTTGCTTTCCATTTACAGTTATTTTAAAAAAATATTGGTTATATTCCCCTTGTTGTACAATGATTCTTAAGAAACCAGACAGATGGCAAAGTGGGTGGGGCCTGAGGACGGTGTACAAACCGGTGACATAAAGTTGCGCTCTGCTCCCAAGCGTTGCTGAGTTCCATTCACCCCTCCACACTGCTCAATGGTCTCGCCCGGTCTCCCCCTCACCAGTGGGATCGCCCATAAGCATGGCTAAACCTCCCCAGGAGAAAAGCTTTCAAACCCGATGTTCCCCAGGTCTGTGACTCCAGATCTGTTTCTCCATCTCGGTCTTGGCATTCCCACCCTAGCTCAGCTTCAAGAGGTTAGTGTCAGCAATGAGGTCGAGATAATTCCTTTGGAACACTATACAAAGTAACTGAACTTTTATTGAAGCCTTTATGTGCCAGACATTGACCACACGGAGGCATAAGGCACGGGTCCCTGCCCTTGAGGAGCTCACAGTCTAGAAAAGAAGACAAAGAAGATGCCAAAAAACAATTCCCACAAAATGGAGGGGCAGGGGGCGGAGCCATCAGACCCCACCTCTCCTAGTCCAGGCTGGCTGTGAAAAAGTGAATAGAAAGCTTATCACGGTCTCTCCCACCTTCCTTGGGACAGCTCTGACTTCCCTCTGTCCCAGGCACCAGGAGGACCGGGGAGAGACAAAGATGAGGGGGATACAGTGGCTGCCCTCAAAAAGCTAGAACACTCCGGCAGGATATGTACAATGGTAACTTTATGTCCCGAAGCCGCAAACCAGTGCAGCAAAAGCTGGGGAGAATAGGGGCTGGGCCAGCCCAGTCCAGTGGTGGGAAAGGGAGCAACGGGAAGGAAGGGTACCCAGGGCTAAGGAAGTAGGGCAAGAGGTGGAGAAGCTCATAGGAGGGTGCCAGCAGCCACAGCCAACAGAAGAGCCGCCCACCCCGCCAAAGGCGCTGCAGAGCCTTTATTATAGGTGTGATCTCTTACGGGATACTGCCCCATATGCCTGCGGTCCTGGTGGCCACTAGCACCTCCAGCCGAGCTAGATTCCTCTTCCTGGGAGGTCTCGGGTTCCACCTCTTGTGGAGTAGTCTGGCTGCTCAGGGCTGCCGTGGGTTTGGTGGTGGAGGTGGAGGTTGGGGCTGGGGTGGTTTGGGGGGCAGAGGTGGAAGATGGGGCTGCGGTGGAAGTACTGACAGAGTTGGCTGGGGCCAGAGTGGTGGACCGGAGAGGGGGCAGCAGGACAAGGGGCGGGAATCGAGGGGAGAAGTAGGTCCTGTTGCGGAGGTCCGAGTTACAGCGGGACCCCTGGCAGCAGGAACCGCTGAGTGTGAATCCTGGACCTGTCGCCGAATCCCGGGTGCAGAACTCATCCTGGATGCAGCCCCGAACAGGCATGGACACAGTCACATTAGCTGCAGGAGGGAGACACAGGTAGGTCTGTGGTTGGAGGGAGTGGGTAGGCACAGCCAGAAAGAAACTACAGGGCAAGACAAACGCAAGAACACCCAAAACAGAGGACAGAAGGGCTCTGCATCCATTAATCCCAAAGTCTCAATTCGGGCCCCACTTTGAGAAACACTGTCCCACGGTCTTTGGCACATGGTGGACCACATTTCCCATAGTACTTTGAGAGGAAAAATGTATAGGATGAACTACAAGACCCACAATGCCTTGGAAAAATGGTTTGAACTGGGATACAACACCTCTGGCAGAACATTGCCTCCCTCTCCCTCTCCCCATCCCCCACCCCACTCCCACCAAAATTCAGTCTTGGAGTCAGAACTACATCTCCCATAACGCACCTGGCATAGGATGGAATTTGAAGAACACCCCCATGGTTCCCTGAAGCAGAGGCCAGGAGGCTGAACTACACCTCTCCTAATACTTTCGAGACAAGTGGGGACACTAACCCTTGAGTTTTAAGGAGTCAGAACTAGATTCCCCACGATGCCTGGGCAGAAGCTTGGAGGCTTAAATACATTTCCCTTGCACATCCTCCCATTCTGCACTTGGCAGGCCTCTACGAAAATAGATTTCCCCCAAATCTCTAGGACGAAAGCATTCCTATTCCCGTGCTACCCTCCGAATAGGACTACATTTCTCATGATGCTCTAGGACAAGCCACGAACTTAGGCCCACAGTTCCCAGAATGCCCTGAGGTGGGGGAAGGGCTACCTACCACCCATGAGGCCTCAGAAAGGCTACCGCGGACTTCCTAGGTGGCGCAGTGGTTAAGAATCCGCCTGCCAATGCAGGGGACATGGGTTCGAGCCCTGCTCTGGGAAGATTCCACATGCCACAGAGCAACTAAGCCTGTGTGCCACAACTATTGAGCCTGCGCTCTAGAGCCCGTGAGCCACAACTATTGAGCCCACATGCCTAGAGCCTGTGCTCCACAACAAGAGAAGCCACTACAATGAGGAGCCCGCACACCACAATGAAGAGTAGCCCCCGCTCTCAGCAACTAGAGAAAGCCTGTGTGCAGCAATGAAAATCCAACACAGCCAAAAAAATAAATTAAAAAAAAAAAAAGGCTACCGCAGCCCGTGCAGGCCCGGTGCTTCGGAGCTCGCTTACCTGCCGTCAAGGTGACGTTGCCGTCGAAACAGCCCTTGTAGAAGTGGTCGCTGGCGTTGTAGCAGCTCACGACGGGCGGCGCCGTACCCTGGCACTCCTTGCGGCTCAGCCCCACGCAGCTGTAGCACTCGGCGCCATTGGGCTCATAGGCACTCTCATTGCCTGCGAGGGGGCCGGGGAGGGAGGAAGGGGTCGAGGGGGTTCAGGAAGCACGGCTCTGCTCCGCGTCCCTCCAGCCCACGTCTCCGCCCCTCGACGGACACGCGGCTCAGCCTCTAACCCCGCCCCCGGGAGTGGCCCCGCCCCCAGCCCCTGCGGAGTCCTCCCGCCTCCAGCTTGCGACCGCCCCTAGCCGCTCAGCCCAGGTGTGGCTCCGCCCCTTGGCCTGCGGCCCCTCCCCCACCTACCTGCGGGGTTGAGCTCTCGCGAGGTGAGGTTGAGTTTCGCGTTGCATCGGTCCTGGGAGCACTGCTGCAGCTGGATGAAGGCCAGAATCCCGTGCAGGTCCAGTCCGCGGTCATTCTTGCCGGGGAGTCCCGAACCGCAGCCCCGCACTGCCACCGAGAACTGCCCGTGGACTGCGGAGAGGGGAGGGGCGGGGTCAGAGGGGCGGGGCCTCGAATAGACCAACCACAGAGGCTAGGCCAGAGTGGGAGGGCGGGGGCTCAGAAATAGCCGACCCGAGGGGAAAAGCACAGCTGACCGAGGCGGGGGAAGCTGAAACAGCTGAGTCTGAGGGGACAGACCAGCTGACAGACACTGGACACAGTCGACGGGGGAGGGCCAAGAGAGGAGCTAAGACGGGGCACGACCATAGAGAGTCGGAACCGCAGAAAGCAACATCAGAAGGAACTGAGACTGACAAAAAAGCCACAGGATCAGAGCCAGAGGGGCGGGTCAGAGAGGCGGAGCCTCAGCCTAGGGAATTTAGGAGAAGACCTCTAGAGGGATCTCCATCACCAAGGGCCCCAACTGGATGGGAGAGTCTCGGATGGACAGAATTCTGGCAGGGACAGAAGAGGGTAGGGAAGTCTCAGTGGTCCATGGGGGAAATGGATAGGGTGTACCCTTGAAGGAGACGAGGTCCTAGATCTGGGTTCTCCCAGTTCACCCCACCCATGCGCAACTCTCAGTCCTCACCCCTCTAAGCCCTAATGGCGTGGTTGTGTTGAAGGGCCCAGGCCAGGCTGAAAGGGAAGAATGAGGCTGCGTTCAAGGGGATGTGGCCAAATTCGGGGTGGGGGGATTATAAGGAGGCGGGACCCGGATGGAGGAGCGTGAAGGGGTACCAAGCACCAGGAGGCCCCACTCACTCGTCTCCACCGCCCCCACGGCCTCTGTGCAGACGTCCAAGCCTGGCGCGCACTTCACCGTCTTAGTCTTCTGCGGAGAGCATCCGTCATCAGCTTTCTGCACGCAGCTGTAACACTCCAGGGCCTGTGTCCCTGGGGGTGCAGAGGCAGGTAGAACTGAGCGATCCCTGCTGAAGCCTCCTCCCACAAAGGAGAAATAGTCCTTCCCACTCCCTCTGTCCCTGCGCAATCCTATTCCACATCCTTTTTCCAGGGCAGGGGTAAGGAAAACCTCGCCAGAAATCTGAGGCCGAGAGATACATTGTGTCCCTTTCTTTCAAGCGCCCTATGCCTACAGTGCGAGCATCTTTCCCACAGCCCCTTATGCCCAAGGCAGGGGATCCATGCCATGGACGGGGGACTCCTTCCTACAGTTCTCCACTCAGGATGGGAGAATTTTACCCACAGTCAAGTCGGCTTAGTAAGGGATCCCTTCCCCAGGCGCCGTCTGCTCAGAATGGAAGAAATTTTCCCACAGTCCCACAGGGCAGGAATCCTTCCCACAGTCCCCTCTGCCCAGGGTAGGGAACCCTTCCCACAGCCCCCCCCCCCCCACACACACACCGAGGCTGATGATCTTTCCCACAACCCCTCTGCTCAGGATGGGAGATCCTTCCCGCAGCCCTCTCTGTAGAGCTCCCACTCTAACCCCCTCCACCCCCTTCCAGCAGCAGACTCACCTTCTCGAAGCAGCAGAGGCAGCAGCAGCAGCCAGCCTGTTGTCCAGATCGCTGTCCGGCAGCCTGCTTTCCTGGCGGGGTCCATGGTTCCGTCCTGCTCTCTCGGCTTCCCCCCTAGGTGTGCCGCCTCCCAACCCAGGCCCTCTTACCTGAACCAAGGATGAGTAACCTCCCTCCAGGCAACCCTGGCCTTGCCCAACCGGGCCAAGTCAGCGTCCGCGGTGGGGTGCGACACCCGCCCCTGGGTGTGTCACCTACAGCTGCCAAGGAGGGAAAGGGCGGGAGTCCAAGTTCCCTGACGATTCCCTGGAGAAAGTCTGTGTGTTTAAGGGAGGGTGGGGACCGTAGAGGGGAGAGAACTGAGGTTCACAGAGAGGGTCTACTCAACACTGGGCACTCAGTAAATACTGAATGAGTGCAGGTTTTGGGCCAGGTGATGCTGGAAACTAAACAGAACCCGTGCTGGTCCTGGCAGATCTCACAGTCTGTGCGACAGATATTAATCAAATCATCACACACATTGTTATTTACAGCGAGGACAATGAACGAAGAAGTGTAGGGAGCTACAAGGAGGTGTGGAGTCTAGAAGTGGGTGCTGGTCAACGAAGCGTCCCCGAGGATGTAAATCATCGAGTTTTGCCTTGTGATCTCAAAGACTTAGAGGTTTAGCCGGTGAAGCAGGTCGGGATGCGGGCAGAGCACATTGCAAAGCAGAGGCAGCAGCATGTGCAAAGCCCTCGGTGGGAAGCAGCAAGGACCATTCAAACACAGAGAGGGGAGCAGTGTACCTGGAGCTCAGAAGGTGAGGGGAGTGAGGGGGAAACTAAGGCAGAAGAGCCAGGCAGGGGTCAGACCGTTCTGGGCATTCCAGGCCCCAAGGAGGTTTGAATTAATTCTGAGAAAGATGGAGAATGTTTCAGGGGGTCTAAATCAGCTTAGGGACACAATCAGATTTGCTTTTTCACCTATCCATCCAGCAAGTGATGCAAAAACTTATCAAGAAGTGAATTCACTAATCCCAGGGATTTACACAGCAATGAAAACAGGCCTGGGTGGCAACGTGAGTCTCAAAAATTGTAGGTTGAGCTCAAGAAACCTTAAACAAATAAAAGATACCATGTGACTCCATTTCTATGAAGTTCTAGAGCAGGCAAAGCTCATCGGTGGTGATAGAAATCAGAATATGGGTTACTTTGGGGAAGGCATTGCCCCAAAGGAGTACTAGTAAGGAGCCCCTCCGTCTTCATCTGGGTGGTAGTTACGCATGTAACTACGAATACGTAAAGAATCACAGAGCCCTATGCCATTCATTTATGCACTTCACTGAATGTACACTATTCTTACAAAAAGAAAGGGGGGGGGCGGGGGGATGCCACTGTGACCTCTATAAAAAAGGAAAAGACTGTAGAAGGGACAAGAGAAGGCCAGGAGACCAGGAGACCAGGGAGGGAGCAGGGCAGTCCCCTGGGTAAGAAAGAGAGCAACAGCCCCTCATGGCTGGGAGCTGACTGGTACTCACAGCAAGGCCTGGGTGCTCTGTTGCACCCCTGCACCAACACAGATGAGGCCACACTGTGACCTCGATGGAGTAAGACACAATCAGGACCACTGCCTCCCATGTCTGAACACAGAAACAAATGAGAACACTGTGCAAACCACAAAATGACTAAGCATCCCTATATATAAGCTAATATAAGAGACTACTTATATACTATTTATATTATTATTTAAGCTACAGCTTTAATCTTGCTTTTGTCTCCTGACTCACAGGTAAGATTTACCTATGGCAAGAAAAGTAACGGCTGTGTTCATAAAGATTTTATCCGTTCCCCAGACCCCTTGGGGCACCCCCATTGCCAACAATGACTAGCACCTCAGTCAACTAGGTTGGGTCGCTTGGCATCACGCTCAGAGAGAGAAAGTGAGTGACTGTGAAGTCATTCAATACTGCCCCCTACCTCCCTGCCTCCCAGCCTTGGAATCCCAGCCTCACTTATGGTTTGCTGTGTGACCCCGCCTAAGTGTCTTCACCTCTCTGAGCCTCTGAGGCACCTGACTTATGATAAAGGAAGGAGAGTCTTTCACAGTGGAATGAGGCAGTGGACAAAGTATCAAGTGTGGAGTCAGACAGACTGAAATTTTACTCTTGCCTCTGCCAGCCTCTTGCTGTGTGACCTCAAGCAACTCCATCTCCCTCTCTGAACTCCAGCTGCCTCCTTTGCCAAACGGGTCTGAAACCCCCTATCTCTTGAGGGATGGAGTGAGGCAAGGCAACAATACTATTATTCTTGTGCACTCAGGAGCAGGAGGCCCTGCAGGTTCCAGCCGCGTGGGAGAGTTTCAGGGAGGATCCCCAACTGGTCAGACCAGAAGAGCTGGCGTCTTGGGAGGGAGTGGGACTCAGGGTGGGGAGTCTCCTCTTGCTCAGACCTGCCCGCATCTTGGGTGCTGACACCTCCCCCCCCCCCCCCCCCCCGCCGACCTTGCCACATGGCCTAGGACCAGAGTGCAGAAGGAGGTTTAAGTGCGGGGACTCTGCTTACACCTACTCTGTGACTCTCCCCAGCTCCCCTCCACAGGGGCCACTGCAAAGAGGGGTTTAGAATTGGTTCCCCAGAGAGATGAACAAAGGGATCAGTGTGGAGGCATCAGATCCCCAGCCCTGGAGGTCATGACGGGGGCTTCAGACAAGCCTGGGGCCATCTCCCCTATGGGTATCCTGTCCCCCGGGGAAGGGCAGGCTCTGAGCCCAGTGATGTTCCCAACCTGCTTCAGACCCACTCCTTCCGGGATGTGCTGTCTGGGATGTTTCAGAGAAGGGGTGGGGTCAGCCACTGTGCCCCACCCGAGATGTCAGGAGGCACAAGGGCCTGACTTTCCCATGGGCGCCCAGGGCCCTGCTGGGGCTGGAAGATGGCAGAGGTCACAGGGCAGGGGCAGGGAGGGCAAGGCAGACAGAACCTATCCCGGGGAGGGAGGAGATGGCAGGCGTGGGACCTCATTGGAGCCGAGGCCCCAATCCCCCCAGCTCAAGCTCCACATCCCTTCGCGCTTCACTTACAAAACAAATTCCAATACAAAATTAGAATTTCCAGATGGCAATCACAGGTGATTAAACCCAAGAGGGCTCTTCTGAACATGGGGACCGGTCAACTCCACTAGTCACATGCCCATGAAGGTGGCCCCAGTAAGGGGACCCAGTCTGCAGAGGGGCTGAGGGATGAAATGATTCAAGAATTCAGATGGCTCACATCTGGAGGTAGAGGCCAAGGAACACCTGGGGTCCCCAAGGGCCTGCGAATGGGGGTGTTTTCATTCCAGGGCTTCAGGAGTACATCTGGATCCTTAAGGAATCCTGGGACGGGACACCCAGGTCCTGAGGAGATGGGAGCCAGAGGGACTGAATGCCTAGTTCCAGAGAGGTTTAAGGGAGGAAAAATCTGTCCACACAGGGACAGATTACAGTGGTCAGGGCTGTAGTTGAGGAGCTCAGGGGACTGCAGAAGCCCACCAGGGATCAGGGAGAGCTTCCTGAAGGAGGGGACACCTTAGGTGAGACGTAAAGGATGAAAAATTCTGTCTGTCTTGTTCACCACCGCCCCAACCTCAGCATCTTTCTCATCAATTTATCCAAATATCAGACGTTCCCTCAACACCTAGTTTGCATACTGGCCCTTTACTGTGTGTCAGGGACTCAGTAGTGATGGAAATAGCCCAACCCCTGCCTCCTGGGGCTCCCCACCAGCACGGGAAACACACTTAGCAGCGGGGATGATCCAGAGTAGTCAACGCCATAATGGGGAAGGCAGAGTGATCAGGGCTGAGATGGAAAGCCCAGAGGAAGCATCTGACTCAGTCAGGTGAATCATGGAAGGCTTCCTGGACACATCTGAGCTATGACCTACATGATGAGGAGTACCGTGGAGTGGGGAAAGGTGACTTAGCAAAGGGAACATTACATACAAAGACAGACAGGTGAAAGACTAGCTTTTTGTTTGTTTGTTTTTCACTTTCATGGGATGAAATGTGCCCTATGCTGCTGGGGACACAGCTGTGACCAGGACAACCCTGGCTCTGCCCTCATGGAGCTCCCAGTCCATCGGGACATAGATCCATCACCAGTGATGACCCATGATGTTCAGGAATGGCACAGGGGAGCTCAAAGGGGGGTGCTTCATCCAGCTGGGGGAGTCAGAAGGGCTTCCTGAAGGAGGGCACATCCCAATTAAGACGAGAAGAATAAGGAGCTAGGTGGTTAAGGGAAAGACAGAGGGAATAACACGCGCCAAGGCCTGGAGGGCAGGAGGTTAGGAGTTCCTACAAATTGACAATAGCCCAGTCAGGTCCCAAAGGGTGGAAGCAGGCAGGCCCACAAACTGAAAAAACAAAATTGCCATAAGACTAAGGACGCATGCCTCGCCACACCCCCGCCCATCCCAGCCATGATCCTGGGGTTGAAGGCCTCCATTGCTAAAGGGTAGGACAGGCTGAGGGATGCTTGGGTCTCATAGGTACCCGTAACTCAGATATCTTGCCTCAGGCTCGAGGAACCTCAGCAGTAACCACTGTTTTTCCTCCATGTTTAATTCGGTATCACAGGAGCACCAATAAATAGTTCCTTCCCGTCCCCTCAATCTTCCCCCCACCCAGGACAGAGCCCCCGGGGCTGGCTTCCCGTCGGGGAAGGCACCTGCAACCCAGAACTGCGCGGCTCGGACCAGCCGAGCCGCCAAGCCCACAAAATTCCCGGAAGAGTTCCAAAGGGGCGGGGGCAGGCTTTCCGGCAGTGGGCGTGGCTTCAAGGCACCGCATGAGGGGCGGAGCCTCGCTGGGACGTCCCCCCAGAGGGTGTGGTCACTCAGGGGGCGTGGTTCTCATCAGCCGCAGTCACGATGACGTCCATCCAGATGCGCATGGCCTCTGGGCTCGGCGCCACCATGTAGAAAAGGCGTTCGTAGGTTTTGACACAGAATGTTAGGCGAGGGTTCGGGCTCTGGAATAAATAGCGGGAGTGGAGGTTGTTAAGAGAACAGATGAGTCCACCCTAATTCTAATTCCAGTCTTGCTATTTACAGGCTTTGTGGGGTTGGACAATTATTTAGACTCCCTGAATGTTTCCCCATCTGTCTAACTAACTGATGTTACCTACTTCATTGGGCTATGAGTATTAATTGAATTAACACAGGAAGGCGCTCAGAATTATAGGAGCAAGAGGAATTTACAAAGAGAACAGACCCATGTTCCAATCCCCCAACCTACCTATATTAGAAATACAGGCAATTCAAATTTCCCCTCCCCCCAAAATCTAGGTTCCCCTGTTTTGTAACTGGGAAAAACCTCGTGTCTACAACCTATTTATTGAGTACCTACTTGCCAACCTCAAATTAAGTTAAATCCTTTACATCCATTGTCTGTTTTTAACCTTCTCAACTCTGAAGAAATGGGTTGAAGAGTGCCCATTCTGCAGGTGAGAAAACTAAGGCTGGAGAACAGAAGTCACTTTCCTGATGTCCCACAGCTTGGATTCCAACCTAAGCTCTAAAAAGCCACAGTTGCTCTCCGGAGCTTTCTAAACATTGTATCAGTTTCTGGCACTGCCCTTTAATTTTTATAAAAGTTCTAATTCCTCACTTCTCTGGGGAAAAATAAATATGATATGACACCATGGGGCCCATTCCCGTTTGGCAGTTATGGGCAGATGCTAAGAAATGATCATCCCCTTTAGATGTTCCCAGGCTGCCTCCGTCCTCACCCGGCCCAGTTCAGATATTCATTCTCAACTTGGCATCTGAGTTTGCCAAATTTTTGCTCTAAAACTTTTGTTCCAAGAAAAATATCAGTGGCTGAGAGCCAGAGCCAGAGCTCTTAATTTTTGGTCCTTGCAGTGAAATGACCTGTGCTGGATGGAGTACCCTGACATTAGGGGCTGAGGGTGGCCTTTCCCAGGGAAAAGCTAAAGCTTGACTACTGAGGCTCCAACTAGGAGGGCAGGGCAGCACCAGACAGAGGCTTCACCTTGAAGGCACAGCGTAAGTGATCGTAGTAGACTTCCTCAATGGCCTGGAAGTAGATGACGCCTTTGAGCTTGGTCTCTTCCTTGTCTGATGGAGGGAGGTAAGGGAAAAACAGAGCCAGTGAGAGGTGTGTGTGGTGTGGGGTGGAGGGAGAGGGGGAAACCATTGGGCCCAAGTCCTGAGACTTGGGGCTGGGTAAGGAACGTGGTGACAGAGTCTGAAGGTCCCTAAAGCACTGTGGTTGGGAGGTGAGTGAATGTTGATGGGAGACTAGGTGGGAGACTGGTATGGTGATTGGACAAGACTGGAGAACGGGGTCTGGGAAGCTGGAATCCTAGGTCCTGGACTGCCTTGGCCCCTGAGAAGGGCAGGGACTCAAGGAGAGGTTCAGCATTATTGATTCCCCTAGGAAGAACGAGGGGCCTGGAACCCTAGGTTTGGGGGCTGGGCACTGATAATGCTCCTTCTGGGTATCTTAGGAAAACTAGATCTGGGGAGTCAGAATGGTACAAGACTGTTACCCATGTTACTGAGGAGGGCTGGTGGCTAAAGGGGGAAGAGGGTCCTGGGACGCAAGGCGGCCAGGCTGGGCTTACCGGCATAGTAGGCCAGGCGGCGGGCCTGGCGATCAAAGCAGAACCACCGCTTCCTCCAGGTCTTGATACGGCCGCCCATCTTCACCAGGGGTCCGTGACAGCAGCCCCCGGACACCCGTACGTGCGGGCAGTTTTCGGGGTTGTGGCCCCAGCGTTCCAGGTGCTGCCGGAGATCCAAGACCCGAGGGCCAGGAGGGCGGGATGGGGGTGTGGGCGGGGCCTGCGGAGGGAAGAGAAGGGGGGGGTGACACCATAGGGTCAGGAGAAGGGGGGGCGGGTTCTGCCGTCTGGACCCCCTGAGGAGAGCCGGTCAGAGTAGCTCAAGTGTAAGGCCCCCGCACAGCCTTTAAAATGGTAACGTTAACAATGACGGTCAAGATGATGCTTCCGACAGCTACACTGACTGACTGACACTCTGCCCAGGGTTTTACCAGCATCCATTCCTTGGCTCCCTACGGGCACCCTTGGGTCAGGGCTACTGAGTCCCATTTTTCAGATCAGCACACTGAGGTAGAGAGAGAGAAAATAATCCACCCGCGGTCACACAGAGCTTCTAAGTGGCAGAGCTGAGTTTCGAACCCAGGTCTTCCTGACCCTAGCGCTCACCCTGAAACACCAGAGACATGTTAGAGAAGTGATGGACCCCAGCAGGGCCCTCACCTCCTGCCTCGGTAAAACAGAGTGGTCAGTACATGAGAGCACTGTTTCCATTATTATTATTATTATTCTTGTGATGAAAGCAGTGATCACTGCCCGTGCTAAAAACCCACGGTATAGGTATAATCTCTCTACCCCCTCAGACTCTCCCCAGGGGGTAAGTACATCATTGTCCCCATTTTACAGATGTGGAAACCAAGACCCTGAGAAGTTAGGTCACTAAGCCCAAGCCACACAGCCAGAGCTGACCAGCTAGGACTCCCCAGACAAAGCCATCATGTCAGGTGGCCATAAAGGGGAGAAGAAGGAAGGCAATCAAAGTGTCTCCTGTCACGAGGCCTGGCTGATTATACCTATTCTTCCCAACTGATCCCTGCAAAGAACGGTGTGATCCCCGCGGTCACACTGAGGCTCAGAGCAGTACACCTCAGATGTCAGCATGCAAGCAGACTCCCTAGGGATTTTGTTAAAATGCAGACTGGGATTCAGTCATTCTGCAGTGGGGGTCTGGGGTGGGGGTGAAGTTCTGCATGTCTAACAAGCTCCCGGGCAACAGGGATGTCAATACCTGCTGGTCCATGGACCACACTTTGAGTATCAAGAGCTGAAAACATTGAAGCAAGGCCAAAGCAAGAAGGGATGAGAAACAGAGGTGAGACTCATTGGATGGAGACAGGGGAGAGTGAGGAGGAGGGGAAATGGGGAGGAGCCGGGGAGTGCATAGGAGGGAAGGGGTGGTTAAAAGGGCACCCACTGGGTCATCTCGCCAAATCCACACAGTAACACTACTGATTACCACGTATGGAAGATCCCATCTATGGCCGACACTGTGCCAAGTGATCACCTTGTTGCCTCTCCAAAACAACCCATTATTGTCCCCATTTGACAGATGAGGAAACTGAGGCCTCTAGAGAGGAAGTGACTCACCAAGGTCACCCAGGTAGGATGTGGAGGAGCCAGGCCCCAACCCAGCAGAGCAGGGGTGGGCTTAGGACTGTCAACTCCCCCACTGCCCGTCAGTGTCACCTCCATGGAATGCCTGCCCCTCTGGAAGCCTCGGTTTCCCTACACCGAAACTCAGAGGTTATCACAGCACTCTCCTCAGGGGGCTGTTTCCTGGATGAGCTCACTGCTGTCAGCCTCCCCGACCTGGTGATTCCACTTCCAGGCACAAATCCCAGAGACACACAGGCCCATGGGCACAAGAGGGGGGTGGGAGTGGGAACAGTGCAGTCAGCAGGGGTCTGTTTAATAAATGATGATGCTACACAGCAGGAGTGCTTCATTTTTAATGAGGTAGAGCTTATGCCTGACAACCCAGAAGGCTCCACCGCCCTTCCCGCTTTAGTTTATTCCTGGGCTCTTATCAGCACCTGACATGCTACTTATTTTACTTATTGATGTTGCCTTTTGTCTCTCTCCCCTGTTAAACACCAGCTTCCCTGAGGGCGGGGACTGTTACTTTGGTCACTGCTGTAACCCAGGGTCTACCACACAAGTAGGCACTCCATAAATACTGGGTTGAAATGAATAAGGAGAGGCCAAATGGTTGAGAGAACCAAAAGCAGGCTGGGAACGATGTGCTTGTTTTCGAGGAAAATAAATTCAGCAAATATGGTTTGATTGGTGTATGGAGGAAAGTATAAAACCAGATTTGAAGCCTTCTCCATGATAGAAAACACCTGTGTCTCCCGTGGTAGGGTGGGGGGACCTTTACTTTCCCAAATTCTTGTTTGTTATAACAGAAAACTATTCATGTTCTTAGTGTAAGTAGAAATAAATTTTTAACGAGGAGCTGCCAGCGAAATCCAGAGTGTGAGGAATTCTACAGGATAAGTGACTTTTCCCACAAATAAAGGGCATTATTTTAAAGCAGGGAGAGAGGACTCAATCTCAGAGATTTAAGAGACATTTTAACTAAATGTATCACGTGTGCTTTTTTGGATCCAGATTCGAGTGACCAGCTACAAGAAGACATTTTGGAGACAATTAGGGAAATGTAAATACGGACCATGTATCAGAATGTTACAGAATTACTAATAATCTCATAAGCTATGACAGTGGAATTTTTATGTTAAAAAAAAGTATCTATTGGAGATATGTAGTGAGGTATGGACGAAATGATACAATATCTGGAATTTGCTTTAAAATATTCCGCTGCAGAGTGGGAAGCAGGTGAGGATTCAGCACAACAAAATTAAGTAAAACCAGATTCGAGAATATGGGGATATGTGTATAAAAACAGATGATTGAACTTGGTGTACCCCCCAAAAAATAATAAATAAATTAAAAACAATGAATGCCACAATTCCAGATTATAATATATGTTATGAAAAAAGTAAAAAAAAACAAAAACAAAAAAACCCACCAGATTCGATATTGACAATCATTAGAGCTGCATGGTGGGTGGGTACGTGGAGATTCATTAATCTCATCTACCTTTGAACATGCTTGAATATTTCTATAATAAAAAGTTTTTTAAAAGAATCAAATAAATAAAACAAAAATTTAAATAAGATTTAAAAGCCCTCATTCTGCAGTAACTGCTGACACCCTGACACAGGCACCCACTTACAGGAGGGGAAACCGAGGCACAGAAAATAGAGCATGTCACCCCAGAACATGCCACGGCTACAGACGACCCTGATGGGAACAGAAACTAGGTCTTTTGAGTTCCCCGTCCACTTGCCAAGCCCAGCACACTTTTCTGTGCCGTTGGAGGAGAGGATACGGTGAGATAAGAAAGGGCAGAGGCCAAGGGGCAAGTCATGCAGGGGAGCGATAGGGGGAGAGGGGAGGGCAGGGGCGGGACTGACCATGATGGCAGGTACAGGGGGGCCTGGGGCACCTTCCGTGCTCCTTTTTGTCCCTTCCTGTGGGTGCAGAAAGAAAGCGTCACCGAGAATGCTAACCAATTACAAGTGGGGGAAACGTACTGATTTCCTGGGTCCTGAAGAAGGGGGGCCGGGGGCCTGGACTCTTGGGTCTGAGGGAGGAGGGGCTGGGGGAGGGGCCTCTGCTCCTGGATCTGAGGGAGGAGGGGCTGGGGGGGTGGGCCTGTGCTCCTCCCGAGTCCAAGCGAGGAGGGGCTGGAGGCCTGGGCTCCTGAGTCCGAGGGGGTAGGGGCCGGGGTCTCACCCTGGCCTGGAGCAGCCGCTCCCTCTCGGCCACCGCCTGCTGCAGGAGCCGTTCCATGCGGGCGATGTCTGGGTGGAGGGCTCCACAGCTGGGAGCAGCAAACAGAGACAGGGCAGGTTACAGCAGCCTGGCCGCTTCCCCCCATCTCCCCACCTTCTCCCTGACGTCTCACCTATTCCTGGGGCCACAGTTCAGCAGCTGATAGAGGGGGTGTCTCCCGGAGTCTCCAGCTGCTGGCGGGAGGGCCGAGGTCTCCAGGGCTTCTGGGGGGAGAAGGGCTTGGGCTAGGGGGCCGGCATGCTCCCTGGTCTCCCACAACCGAAGCATCCTGGTTCCTCCTTCCTGTGATGCAGGGAGGGTGGTGATGGCAGAAGAGGGTACATGGGGATGGGGTACGTACTCACCAGCACAATGGAGGGACAGAGGCCGGGGGGATCCCCTCTGGCTGGCTCTCTCTCCCCTCTTCCGTGGCAGGCTTCCAGTCCTCTGGAGGCCGATGGAGCCCTGAAAACACACAAGGCCCATGCACACAGGAAAAGACGCTGTCTCCACCATGAAGTCGGAGAACCGCCAAGTAAAACCACCATCTCACTGGCACAGATCAAAAAGCCACTGTAAACTTGATGCTGAGCGAAAGCAGCCAGTCACAAAGGACCACACAGTGTACCATCCAGCATGGGCAGATCCAGGGAGACAGGAAGTGGATTAGCGGTTGCCAGGGGCTGGGAGGAGAGGGGAATTGAGGGGCAATGGCTAAAGGGTATGCGGTTTCTTCAGGGGTAATGAATGTGTTCTAAAACTGATTGTGGTGATGGTTGCACAACTCTGTGACTATACTAAAAACCACTGAATTGTACACTTTAAATGGGTGAATTGTAGTGTCGGTGAATTATATATTTTGATAGAACTGTTTTTTAAAAAAAGGCCCACTGTGTTGGTGGGGATGTGGGAAACCCAGATGCTCTCCCACAATGCTGGGGGCTATTTTATTGGAACAACATGGAGGCCAATTTGGCTCTTTTTTAAAAGTCAATAAAAAAAAAGAAAAGAAAAGAAAAACAAAATAAATTAAAAAACAAAGAAAATAAAATCAAAATGACGAACGCATAAACCTTTGAGCCCCAATTCCACTTCTAGGACTGTATCCTGTGGATACTCTCAGACATGCGCAAAATGACCTGAGTTCAAGGTTAATTCTTGCAGATGCCTGGAGACCCCCTAAGTGCCCATCAAAAGGAGGCAGGGTCGATAAACCAGAGATCACCCACAAGGAGGAAAGTTCCAAAGCGTACCAAAGGAGGAGGATGCTGTTTATATCAGAGAGAAAATAACACCCAAGATAAAAGCAAGTACAGAGTGGTGCACAGAGGATACCACCTACACATAAAAAGTGGGGGAAAGTATATACATGTCTGTTTCAATACAGAGTATCTCTGGGAAGACAGGAGACACTGGTAACCCTGGCCACCCCGGGGAGGTGAACTGCATGGATGGAAACAATGGCGGGAAAGCTCTCTTCTCTGAATATCCTCCCATGGCCTTTGAACTTGGAACAAGAGGAATAGTAGTTTAAAAAATAATAATAATAAACATGACAACCAAATGCAACCTGTGTTGCTAGACCAGAAAAAAAAATTATTTTCTTTTTTTTGTTTTTCCTAAAAAAAAAAACCACCTGTGGGACAACTGACAAAAATACGAATAACAAAAAAAAAAATATGAATAATATCTGTGGACTTGAATAGTATTGTCTCAATGTTAGCTTCCTGAATGTGATCGCTATACTGTGATTATACAGGAGAATGGCCTTGACCTTAGGTAATAACAGGAGAAGTATTTAGGAGTAAAGGGGAATCATGTTTCAGAAAAGGATAAATTGTGTGTGTGGGTGTATGTGTATGGAGAGAGAATAATAAAGCAAACGTCAAATGTGGTAAAATGTTAATCTCAGAATCTGGGTGATGGGTATTCAGGAATTCTTTCTACTATTTCTACAATTTTTCTGTAAGTCAAATCATTTCAAAATAAAAAAAACTACCAAAAAAATGAAAATAAACTTATCTGAGAGTAATAAAGAAAGAAAGACAACTGAAATCATTTCTTAAAGAAAAGAGCAAAAACTCTGCCTGGATAATAAAAAAATAAAAATAAAAATAAATAAGTTGCATAATTTGAGCACCAATAGGAATACTCACTGCTATAGATCGTAACTCATCACATATATGCATGTAATCCATGAGTTAATAATAATACTAAAAGAAACATCGAACTGGTCACCTTGGAGGATGCAAGAGAACCAACTCTTTATTCTGAAGACAGGTGAATGAAGTGAAACCATCACGCATTTTCCCTGCATTTCCTACAAAAACCATATCCTTGGGTGACCAAATAATCAATGAAGGCAAGACCCTCTTTAGAGAAGAATTTGAATCAACAAATGAAGCGGGAATGACGCTTGGGATTTTACCGCTCACGAGCTCTAGTGAATCAGTCAACGGAGGTGCTGATGCCACCAAAAAGAGAAACAGATACACCGCCCCAGGAAGGCTGGCCAGAATGCCGACGCTCATCTGCTCAGCCCCCGACGTCCCACCTTACAGGAAATAAAGAGGAAGAGCGAGGTGACGCTGACCCATATGGATGCAATCAGCAAACTCTGCCTGGGAGACTTTACAGAGCAACCACCTGGTTTCTTCAACTAAATTGCAAGGGGGACAATAATAGAAATGGAGAGGGGAGTCTATAAGTCTCTAAGGAGACTTAAAAGAGATAGCCACACAGAAAAGTAAGAATAAAGTATGGTGTTTAGTGACAGACGCTTAACTACTGGAACTTTAAATGTAAAAAGGAGACTAGGATAAACGCCATGCCAATTGTTATTCTCAGGGTGGGGACAGACAGGGGTCGTCATTGTGGGTGGAGGGGGTCATGTGATGGGCTGACACAGGTGGCAGTTACCAGAGTGTCCCCATATAATCATTAAGCTGTGCATGTGCTAGATGTGATTTTCTTTCTTTTTCTTTTTCTCTTTTTGACCGCACCGTGTGGCTTGCAGGATCTTAGTTCCTGGACCAGGGATTGAACCCAGGCCCCTTGCAGTGGAAGCATGGAGTCCTAATCACCGGACTGCCAGGGAATTCCCTGGATGTGATTTTCTAGATTTGTATTATTTCACAACGTCTTTTAAAATAGTAACCAATATTTGTCAAGTGCTCAGTCTGTGCTTAACAGTGTATGTGGCGCTCAGCAGACCCATTTAAACTTCTAAAACCCCTGGGAGTCGGGAAAGATTCGCTCCACTTCACAAAGAGGAGACCGAGTCCCAAGTTCCTGTGGCTCTTCACTCTTTCCTTCCTTCAACTGATATTCCCAGAGCTTCCCAGCTGAGAGATCTTAGATTGTTGGCACTGAGGGAAAAGGTGTGTAAGAGAGACCCAAGCCTTGTCTGCACGGCGCTGACATCGTAGGAACTGAATGAGCCATTGGACAAATAAGTGTATCATCAGAAACTGCTGTGAGCGAAGAGTGTTATCAAAGGGTGATATAAAAAAAAGGATCACCTTCCAACTGGAAGACCAGGAACAGTCTTCTGGACACTGACCCTAAGACCCAAAGGTTAAGAGTTAGCCTGGGAAAACTCCCTGCCAGTCCAGTGGTTAGGACTTCAGGCTTTCATCACCAAGGGCCCAGTTTCTATCCTTGGCTGGGGAACTAAGATCCCACGATCTGTGTGGCACAGCCGAAAAAAAAAAAAGAGTTGGCCAGGGAAGACTGAGAGGAAGGGTGTTCCAGGTGGCAGGATAAGCAAGTGCAAAGGCCCTGAGGCAGGAACAAATACAGAGTGCTGGTGGGTCAGTGATCCCGCAGCTGAGCAGAGTCAGCACAGGATGGGGGATGGAGAGAGGTGGGCAGGCGTCAGAGCACATAGGGATGTGTGGGCCATGGTGAGGTGCCTGGGGGAGTCACAGAAGGCTTTCGGTGGGAAGGGCTGAAGTAGAAGGGAAGATCACTCTGGCTGTTGTTTGGGGGATAAATTATTGGGAGGCAAAAACTAAGATGGAGAAAAATCAGTGCGGAGGCTGGTTTAGGGTCACAAAAACCAGAGATGAGGGTGGGAGTGGGTGGAATAAGAATGATAATAATTATAATAGCAAACAATATAACTCTAATGGGAGTAACAGGTGTCCACATTTACTGAGCACCTGCTACACGCCAGGCATCACACTAAGCACTTTAATGCATTAACCAATGAATGCTGTTATTGTTCCCATTTTGCAGCTAAGTAAACTGAGGCACAGAGCTGTATCTAAGATCAGCCAGCTAGGAAGTGGCCAAACAGGTATTGGAACCCGAGCAGAGCCGGTACTCTTAGGCATCATATAATCCTGGCAAGAAGGGGTGGAATTGGAAAAGGATTTAAAAAGACTTGTAGGGAAAGAGAGGAAGGGGCAAGGAGGAGTCATTTGTTAATCCCTGCATTCATTTATCTGCTTGTTTACTGTTTATCTGGCTGAGTAAATAAACACTCTCTGGGCTCTTCATATGCCCTGAGGTCCCCCCACCCGTGATCCCTCTGAGCTGGTGCTAACTTGGTGCCCACTTGGGTTCTGAAGGATCCCTGAGAAACCCTCGTCTCCCAAAAAGCACAGGCTGTGGAAATAGGCAGCCTTGCTTCAAACCTAGCTCTGCTGCTTAGTTGGGTATGTGACTTTGGCAAGTCATGGCTATTTTCAGGGAGAGTTGCCCTCTGTAAAGTGAGTAACATCCTGCCACCCCGCCGTGATGGATGCAAGGATTCAACAAGTGACTTCATGCAAAGCACACAGAATAGTGCCAGGCACGGCCACCAGCATCCTGGGGTCAGTGCCTGGCCCCCAGGTGACACCCAGGTGCAAGGTGGGTATGGGATCCACACTGGTGGGTAGAGGATCCACCTGGCCTTAGAAGCTCCGTGTTCACAGGAGCCAATGACTCAGGTACCGACTCCATAGGAATGGACCCAGCTTCTTACCAAGTATCTGTAGATATGCAATTTACTTATAAAGGTTATATTTACCCTAAGTCACGTTGCCTGGCAACACAGCTGACAATCCACCTTTATGAGGCATCTGGTTAGAAAGTTACAAAAGCTCTGCTAATCCTTTACCCAGATAATAATAAGACCTATTTCTGCAGGTCCTTCTGAGCAAAAAATAAGATTATATATACATAATTTCATGAATGTGTAATATATATTATTGAATTATATACCCATAAAACATATAAAATATATGATGTGATATAATACAATATATATTAGGTTGAAGTACGTCAAACTGTCAGTATATGACTGTTTCTCCCCTCCAGATAATAGCAATTCCATGTGGTTCAAAGGGATAAGATGGCTTATTGTGGGTACAAAGACACACATACGTGGATCTTCGTACCAGCATTGCTTAAATTGCAAAAACACTCCAATCGCCATCCTCAGAGGGAAGGCTGGCTCAGTGCCCCCACACAGAACCGTGTGCCACACAGAAGCTCAGAGCGGTTCAGAGCATAGGCTCCAAAAACAGAGTGCCTGGGTTCAAATCCCAGCTCTGCCACGGACTAGCTGGTTAAGAAACTCCACCTCTCTGCCTCAGTTTCTTCATCTATAAAATGGAAAGAAGAACCCAGCTTGTGGAGTTGTTGCAAAGACTAAATGAGTGAAACCACGTGAAGCACTTAAAACGGTGCCTGGCATACGATACAGACTCCAAAGATACTAACTCTCATACTGACTGTTGTTTATATCCTTATCACTGAGCCACTGAAAAGGAAGAGGCAGCGCTAAATGCGTCAATAGAAAACAATGTCCATGTTAGAGTCTTAAGCTAGAAAATAAAAGTCAACTAGTAGCTAATAGACATGTTTTGGAAAAAAACATTTACATGATAGAACAAGAGTGCCCAGTTTCTAAGCGCTGACCCCATATCCACACGACTGAAACAAAACTTTTCTCATTGAATATTCACCCCTACCTCCCGCACAGCACTCTGCTGCGTCTACTCTACTTCATTTTTAAAGCTGGTAGCAACATATTCAATAGTTTTAACCCACTCATAAGTTGGGACCCCCTCGGGACTTCCCTGGTGGTCCAGTGGATAAGACTCCACGCTCCCAATGCAGGGGGCCCGGGTTTGATCCCTGGCTGGGGTACTAGATCCCGCATGCATGCCGCAACTAAGAAGCCTGCATGCCGCAACTAAGAAACCCACATGCCCCAACTAAGAGTCCACATGCTGCAACTAAAAGATCTCACATGCTGTAACTAAGACCCGGCACAGACGAAATAGATAAATTAATTAAACAGATGTAAGCAAAACAAAATAAGGTGGGACCCCCAGTTTTAAGAAGATCTGGAAGAAAGGATATTCAAGAAACAAGTAGCTGCCCTGCTTCTGGGGAAGGGGCAGGGGTGGGGGGGCAGTGGGGTGGGGAGAGGAGGCCTTCTTATCAATATGCCCTGTTGAGTGGCTTTTAAAATTTATACTTGGGTGGGCACAGTCCCATTTCTCCAGGGGAGAGGTGGAGTGTCAGGCAGAAGAAAGGAAAAGATTAATAAAAGCTGGAGCCTGATAAAAATAAAAATACCCCTTGATCAGCCTTCTCTCCCCCATGCCCTTGAGACCCCGGAGTGATGAGGCATTGGGGGGGCACCTGGAGGGAGCTGTGAACGGAGAAGAGGCAGGAAGAGGCAGCAGTGGCAGGGTGGGCGGTGGGGTCCTGGAGAACCAGCAACTGGCGGTCTGTCTTCTGGGTGAACAGGAGCTGCAGGAGAACAGGTGAGGGTGTCTGGCCGCTGGAAGGATGCTCTGGCCCATGCCTCCAGGGCCAGCCCATTTCTTGGATGGTAAAACCAAGGCTCAAGGTCCCAAGAGAGCTTAAATGTGGTCTCAGTGAAGGAGGACTGTGGGCAGAGACTGCTGGTTCCCTGAGGAGGAGGACCTGGAGGCCCGAACTCCTGGGTCCCAGGGGTAAAAGGGATGAGGGGTTGAGAATTGTGGATCCCAAGGAAGGAGGGGCTGGGGGCCTGGATTCCTGGGTCTGAGGGAGGAGGAGGCTGGGGGATGGACTCCCGGGTCTGAGGGAGGAGGGGACTGACAGGCACCTGGAATCCCCATACCTTGGTGAGGGCCTGATTGGACTCAGATAAGTCCCCACCAGGGGCTCCCTGAAGGCAATTAAGCTCGAGCAGTCGGCTCCGTTCCTAGGGGAAAACAAGACATCAATGACTGACACACCTCAGGGTCAGAACGAGCCATCCCAGCAGCTCTCCCTGATTCCAGGAGACATCTGGGGTGCAGGGAGGCGATGGGATGTCCCGGGGGAAGTAAGGACAGTAGGACAGGTGTCTGGGGTGAACTTACCTGCGTCAGGGCCTGAAGGGCCTCCTCCTTCTTCCGGCTCAGCCCCCAGCTCTCAGCTGCCATCTGTTCCCCCATCGACTTGAGCTGCTCCTCCAAGACCTGAATCCGGCGCTGCGGGGCACCCCCAGGGCCCTGGTTACTCAGCTGCTCCAGGGTCCCCGGCTGGTTCCCAAGAACCAGGTCCTCCTTGAGAGCCTGGGATTTGCTCCACCCCATAACAGAGACCCTGGAATCTGGGTGCCTGGGATGGGGTGGAAGACTCAGAGTTAACCTCCCTGGTGCCCTCCTTCCCTTTGGGGGGGTCCAGAAGAGACCCGGGGTGGGTTGGAGGGATGTAGGATCCAACATCCAGAGACCAAGGAAGACAGAGACCCAGAAAGTTGCCGTTGCCAAGAACAGAGAGAGAGAGAGAACGGGAAAGACAGAGAAACAAACCCCAAGAGACAGAGATGCAGAGACAAGACAGAAACAGAAGAGAAACAGACAGAAGCTGTGTGAGACAGAAATGGGAAAAGAGAGAGTGACAGGAAAAGATCCAGAAATAGAGGCGGAGAAAGGAGTCCCACATCAGAACTTTCTAATCCAAAACTCTGGGAACCTTCGTATTAAATACAGTCAAACATGTTGCTGTCTCCAGCTGGACTTGTCAGACCCTGGAATGTGAAGCTCTCGGAAAGGACTAGTGGGAGCATCATCTGGGATGAGGGCTTGAGAGGCAGGGAGCGCAGTGGCGAAGACCTAGTGGGTTTAGCTCCCAGCTCTGTGCTTCATGCACTAAGTGACTTTGGAAAAGATGACTTGAGCACCTTGACTTTGAGCGTCTTCATTTACAAAGTGGGAAAAAAAAAAAAATTAAGACCTGTCTCCCAGGATTGTTGTAAGGATGCAATGACTTAATACTCATGAAACGTTTAGGACCAAGCCCGGCACGTGGTACATGCTTAATACATGTCAGCAATCGTCATGACTACTTTGAAGTACAAGATACAGCAAGGACACAAGGACAGAGAAGGGAGCAGAGGAGACAGAGGGCAATGGCGAGGGAGGCAGGGCTAACCCGGCCCCACTCACCCTGTGCTGCGCCACGCTGGCCTGGAGTTCCTGGACCTTGGGGTCCAGCGGCCGGGCCCCAGGGCTGTCCCGATCCTCCTCTTCCCACCGGCTCTCCCGCTCCAGCTGCTGGAACTCCAGGTCCTCGTAGGCATGCTGGGCCACATCCAGCTGTTCCCTCATCTGTGGGGGGAAAACAAAAGGGCTGGAGGCCTGGACCCCTAGGAACCAGGAGGCTAGTGGGCTGGGGCCAGGACTCCTGGGCAATGAGGGAGGAGGGGGCTGAGGATCTAGACTCCCAAGCCCTGGGGGTTAGATGGGTGGGAGAGGAGGGGACTGAGGGCCTGGATGTCTGGGTCCTGAGTGGCCTGGGCACTGGGTCCCTGAGCGGGTCCAGTGGACTCTCACCTCCTGCACTCCCTGCAGAAGCCGCTCACGCTGGTCTTCAGGCTGTAAGTCAAGCTGCCCCTGGGCTTCCCGGAGCCTGTGGCGAAGACCTTCCACACGATCCCGCTCCTGGCTCAGCCTCCTCTGTTCCTGAACAAACAACCGGCCTCTTAGCCTCAGCCTGAGCACAGGGAGGGAAACTGAGGCCAGCCAGGGCCAGGCCAGCTGGATCTCAAGCCCCTCCCTGCCTAGAGTGTCGGCTCCAGGAGGGCAGGGACCCTGTCTGTCTGGTTCACACTTATACAGGCCCACCCATGGCAGGTGTCAAGTAAACAGTTGTTTAAGAAATGAAGGAGGGGACAGATGAATGGATAAAGATGTGGTGTATATATACATGATGGAATATTACTCAGCCATTAAAAAGAATGAAATAATGCCATTTGCAGCAACATGGACGGACCTAGAGATTATCATACTAAGTGAAGTAAGTCAGAAAAAGAAAGACAAATATCATATGATATCACTTATATGTGGAATCTAAAATATGACACAAGTGAACAAATCTATGAAACAGAACCAGACTTACAGACATAGAAAACAGACTTGTGGTTGCTGGAGTGGGGGCAGGCTGGGAGGGATAGATTGGGAGTTGGAGTTGGCAAGTGCAAACTATTACATATAGGATGGATAAACAACAAGGTCCTACTGTAGAGCACAGAGAACTATATTCAATATCCTGTGATACAGCATAATGGAAAAGGATATGAGGGGGACTTCCCTGGTGGTCCAGTGGTTAAGACTCTGTGTTTCCACTGCAGGGAGCACAGGTTCGATCCCCGGTCGAGGAACTAAGATTCCACACACGCGAAAGGAAGGAAGGAAGGAAGGAAGAAAGAAAGAAAAGACTATGAAAAAGAATGTATATATGTATAACTGAATTACTCTGCTGTACAGCAGAAATTAACACAACATTGTAAATCAAGTATACGTCAATAAAATAAATTTTTTTAAAAACAGAAACGAATGAGGGAATGAATACAAAACATATCCAGGCTGGGTGATTAATACCGGGAACCCAGAGTCAGGGGTCAGACCTGGCCCCTGTGCTCCAGCGAGGGACACAGCCAGTTACAGTCTGGGAAAATCAAGGCAGTGAAACACAGAGATGGGGGGAGCAGTTTCTACCGGGGTAATCCTAAGCTTCCTGGATGTGAGGATTTTAAGGTGAGCCTCAAAAAACAGGGAGAATTTAGATGTGTGTAGATAGACGGAGGCTGGAACGGCATTTTGGACAAAGGGAACAGCATGGAGCAAATGACTGGAAGTTGAAAAGTACAGGACGTGTAGGGGGCAAACTCTGGTCAAGAAGGAAGAAGCTGGGGTGGAGGGAAGAGACGGGGAGATGAGTGGAATGGCAGGCAAGGTGCAGCTCACATATGGTTTGGCCCACCAGGCTGAGGAGCCCTTATCCCGGGGAAACGGGGAGCCATGGAAGGTCTGAAAGGATGTAGTAGGATCTAGGTGTGGAATCATCCCTCTGGGAGATAGGTTCGAGGGGTTGAGACTAGCTCCTTCATGAGTCCTCCAAACAATAAGAATGAGACTCACCTGAGGTCTGGGCAGTGCGGGTGTAAAGGAGACAAACTAGAAAGAGGTTCAGGGAGCCCAAAGAACAGGACATGCTGACTGACAGGCTTGGGGTGAGAGATAAGGAGGCGCACAGAGCAAGGCTCAGGACTCTGGCCTGGTGACCAAAGGGACAGTGAGACAGGGACAGTGTGGAAAAGGGAATTGCTGAGGTCAGCTTTGGATACGGTGAATGAGAAGGGACCAGACCCCTGGGTCTGAGGGAGGAGGGGGTTGGGGGCCTGGATTCCTGGGTCTGAGGGAAGAAGGACTGGGGTCTGGAATCCCAGGTCCTAGGGGAGGAAGGAGATCTAGGAACCAGTATCCTAGGAAACAGGACACACAGGTCTAGATTTTGAGAGAGAAATCAGGGCTGGGAGAAACATAGGCTCTTTGAAGTAAATGATGACTGAACACCCAGCCCCAGGAAAACCCAATATATAAGGTAAGGGCAAAGACAGAGATTGATAGAATTACACAGTTACCATTTTCTACCTTATACAGCTAACTGTTCCAAGCAATGACCACCAATGGATGTTAAAGCCTTTAGGTAAATAACTATTACGAAGGTATCAGAGTAAATACCACTGAGGTATGGACAACCAGAGATGATGTCCCCTTGACCCAGCGCACAGGAAGCACCACAGCACATCTGAATCTAATCCAGCATCTACATCTAACCACCTGCTTCCAGGAAGAGAAACGAGATAAAGGGCACCCCGGGCACACAGCTGGTCACATACTGACCATGGGACAGAAGACTTGGTTTCTCCAACAAACAGTATGGGGGAAAAACAGGCAGGGACCATTAGAGGTGAAACAACACACACAAGGCATTTCAACCAACTACAGTATACTGGCCTTTGGGGGACCTGATTCAAACAGCCAACTGTTGGGGATTCCTTGGCGGTCCAGTGGTTAGGACCTTGTGCTTTCACTGCTGAGGGCTCAGGTTCAGTCCCTGGTCAGGGAACTAAGATCCCACAATGCACAACCAACAGTCAACCGTTGTTTTTGAGACAGTCTAGGACCCATGAGAGCTGACTGGAAATGAGAGGGCATTAAGAACTTATTAATTCTTCAGGTGTGATCGTGCTATAGGGATAATGTTTTTTAAAAGGAGTTCTCATCTATAAGATAAGAACTAAAGTATTTACAGGCAACATGATGTCTGGGATTGGCTTTCAAAACTAGGGACAGGGAAGCCAATGGGGGGATATGAAACAGGAATGCAGGATTAATCCCTGCTGAAGCTGGGGAGCACACCACGTGGCAGCCGTCTGACTACTCTCTTTTTGTTGGTTTGACGTTTTTTCACAATATGACATTTAAAGAGCAAAGAGAGATGGGGCAAAGGAAGACGCCCCAGTGAGTCAGGCCCCAAAGTCATGGACAGGGAGGGAGGAGGGAAACAGGAAGAGGCATAGGCCGACTCCCCCCGCCCCGCCCCGCCCCGCCCCGCCCCCAGCCCAAGTATCCCCGTTTGGGGAATAGGGATGGGCCCAGGGCCCAGGAGCACCACAAGGAAGAAAACTGACGATGAAGACCCAGCAGGACAAACAGACCTGTTCCCGCTGCTCCTGGCTGCCCTTTTCTGAGTCCACCCGCTGCCCCAGCAGCTCCCGGAGCTGCTCCTCCTCCCGCCGAGCGGCCACTCGCTCCCCAGTCAGCTCACCCCGCAGCAGGGCCACCTCCACCTCCATCTGCAGAGAGAATGCAAAGGCTGGGACACAGAGGCCTAGGTCTGAGTAGGAGAGGGCTGGGGGCTCAGACGCCCGGGTCTGAACGAGGGACCTGGGAATCTGAACTCCTGGATTCGGAGAGAGGATGGAGCTGGGCTCCCGCAGTTGGAAAGGACTGGGAGCCTGGCCTTGCCGGGTTCCCCAAGAGTTGGGGCCAGAATTCCCAAGAGGTCTGCAGCCTCACCTCGATTCTCAGTTCTTTCCTCTGACGCTGTAGCTCCTTCACGCGCTGCTCCATCAAAGCCACGCGAGTCAGTGCTTCCAGCTGCTGCGCTCGAAGCCGCCGGGCGGCCCCTCGAACCCCTTCTCCAGACTGAGAGGGTGCGGGGGGCATGGCCGGGGTCTGAACGGGAGGCGGAGCCTCAGCCTGAGGTTGGAGAGGGCGTGGTCAATTGGGGAGGACTCGTCCCCTGAAGTCACTAAAGAGGTGTGTTCCCCATCCCATACACCCCCTCAGAGGGTCTGAGTCTGCTTAACGCTACCACCAAGCTCTTTTACTCAAGGAGGGGAGGGTGCAGGTCCGGGGACCGCTCGGCCCCAAGAGGTGGCCCAGGGGCTCGCAGTGTGGGGAGGAGGCACAGAGTCGATTCAAGGATGGTGTTTCTTTTTCTTTATCCAGGTCCCATTCCCTTGGCGTCACGTCTTCGAAGGTCCTGCATCTTTCTCTCCCCCCAGGTCACTCTGAGTCTTTCTCCCTTTTCTCTGGGCTTCATCTTCCTGACTCAGTATCTGTCTTCTGTCTCTGAATCGCTATTTCTCTTTCTCTCTCGGGGTATCTTCCTCTTTCAAGGTTTCTGGTCTCTATTTCTGTTTTTCTGAACATCTCTGATTCTGGATTTCTGCGTCTCTATCCCCATCTCTCTGAGTCTCTGTCTCTGGTCTTTCAGGGTCTCTGACTCTTTCGGGTCTTTGTCTCTCAGTCTCCCTGTCTCTGGGTCTCTGTCTACCTGGTCTCTCTATACCTGTCTCTCTGTGTCTCTGTCACCCGCTTGGGTCTGTCTCTGTGGGTCCCCACCCCCCGCCCTCCGGGTCCCTCACCGCATCGCGGCTGCTCTCGGTGCTGCTGCCTTCTCCCCCTTCTTCCTCTTCCTCCGCCTGCTGCTCAGCTCCTTGGGCGCTCGGAAGCTCTGCTGAGGCCTTGGGCGCCTGCTGCTCGCGGGAGTCCTCGAGGTGCTCCCGGGGCTGCGTGGCCCCTTGAGACCGGACGTCCGCGTCGCGCTCCAGGACTGCGGGCGGTGGTGGGGTCCCCTCGCCCGGGCTGCTCCGCGTCCCCATGGCCTCTGCGAACTCCCGTCGGGTGGGCGGGGCCTGGAGTTCCGGGGGCGGGGCCCGGTAGCGGGGGCGGGGCCCAGGAGACCTGAGCGCCCCGCCCGAAAGCTCCGGAGAGCGCTTCAGAGGCGGGGCCTAAGAGTAAAAAGGATGGGACTGAGCATTCCGGAGGCGTGGCCTGGAGTTTCTAGGGGCGGGGTTCGACGGCTCCTAGGGCGTCACGCCCCCGGAGGCGGGACCGGAATTTGAGTCCGGGGTCCTAGCACGCCCCCTACCGGCCTCTCCCTGCTATCCAGGTGTCGAGCCTTGCACTCTCCTAGCGGCCCCGCACGATCCCTTGGAGCGCTTTAGAGGGGCCCCGTCACCTTCTCCTTTGCGGACTCAGGAGTCGAGTTCCGCCCCGTTCCCTCTGGAGCCCCATACTCTCAGCTCCGACCCCACCGTGTAAGGGAGCGGCGCCCCGGCCGCCTCACCCAGGGATCCAGGAGCCGGGGCTCCTGGTCTCCCTCTCTCTGGACAAACCAGGAGCCTTGAGTCCAAGGCTCCTACCGGAGCGAGATTCCAGAACCCCAGCCCCCTCCACCCTCGCAGCCCCGGCCCCCTCACCGGCTCAGGCTTCGGCGCGCTCCCTCCTGCGCTCCGGCGCTGCAGTTTCTGCCCACTAGACAGGTGGCTGGGGAAGAGGGAGGAGAGAGAGGCTGCTCTGTCCCCCGTCCCAGCAGCCCGGAAGTGGAAGAGGGGACAACTGGTCCGACAGCTCTCGAGGGAGGAGGGAGCGATCAGCTTGCCCCGCCCGCAGCTGCGGCATCCGGCCATCCCGGCCCCACTGGCCGCACCCTTGGAAAACCCAGCATGACCACCCCCCAACCCTGCCTCCAGCGCCCCCATTCCTGCCCCTGGAGGGCCAGGCGCCTTGGTCACTTATGTATCATGCCCAGACCCTGGGAATCCTGAAAGGAACAAGGGAATAGAGATAGGGGTCTCTTCCCTATAACGAGCCCTTTAGAAGGGCCCCGACCAGTTTGGGGAGCTGGGCAAGGGGAGGGGGTGCCCTGAGCTGAGTCAGAGACCCGCCCAGAGACAGGGGGAAGTCGGGGCTCCCCCACTTTGCTATGGGTGGAGGGCAGAGGTTAAAGGTCTCAGCCAGACCCTTCCCTCTCTGGACAAAAACAGGAAAATAACTGGTATGTGAAAAAGGATTATTGGATGTCAGAAGCTATGTGTATAAAGCATAAACATTTTATACACATTACTTTATTTCATCCTTACAGCGGCCTAGGAAGAAAGAGATTACTATCTCCCTTTTATACTTAGGAAACTGAGGCTGAGGGGGACAGGTATACCCAAAGTCTACACATGTTGTTTATGTTAACACCATATTTGTTCTCTGGAAAGTCCATGGTCTTTACCATTAGGCATACTGTCACTCAAGCCAGTAAGTGCCTGAGAAATCATTCCAAATGATTGTAACAATAGTTAACCCTGATAGGAAATCGGCCGTGCAGGCAGTGCGCCAAGCATTTCATACATATGGACTCACTGGGTCATCACAACACCCTATTATCATTATTACCATTTTGCAGATGAGGAAACTGAGGCTTGGAGAAGTGAAGTACCTTATTCTGGGTCTCATGGGACAAATGGTTTAAATTCAAGACTGTTCTAAATCCAAGGATCTGAGAAACTCTGCCCCAGATATCTGTTTGCTTCTATCTTAATGAGTTAGAAAATCTACTCCTTCCAGGCTCCCAGGACCTGTATGCTGCCTTTGCTCCCTGGCCTGTCCAGGGACCAGAACTAACTGCAGGGACCTCAGCCCAGAAACCCACTGGTTCCCCCAGAAAACAGAAGTCAGATTCAGAGGAAAAAAATATATATTTTTTTATTTAAGAAGCTTGAGGGGCTGGTAAGGGAGGCGAAGAGGAGAGAAGCTCCGGTGACGGCACCGCTCCCCTCACCCCTCCTAGTGCATTCTTAACTGGATACGAACACTTGAGAGTCAGGGTCAGGAAGGGGGGGTCTGGATCCCACAGCGCATGTTAGCTGGAACAGCAACATCTGAAAGGAAGAAGCCAAGGGTGAAACCAAGGGGCCCAGGCAGACCCTCCCGCTCCCTCAATGCCCCACTGGGGACCCAGAAATCCTAATAGCCCTTCTTTGGGAAACTAGAGTTCTGGCCCTGAGGCCCTCCATCCCTCAGACCCAGGAGTCTAAATCCCCAGCACCTCCTCCCTCAGACCCAGGAGTCTAAATCCCCAGCACCTCCTCCCTCAGACCCAGGAATCTAGACCCCAGCTCCCTCCTCCCTCAGACCCAGGAGTTCAGACCCCCAACTGCTCACCGATCTGTTGAGGTTTGGGCAAGTTCAGGTTGTTCATGACCTTGACAAACTCCTCACAGCTGAGGGTGAGCCGAGGGTTCAGAGTCCGCTCCTCCTCCACAGTGGACACTGTGAACCCTAGTGCCCAAGAGAGAGGGAGGAATGCTGAGCTGTCCAGTGCCTCAGGTCTCCCAGAACTACATTTCCCAGGAGGCCTCAGGGTGCCTTTCTGGCCCAGGACTAACAGCTTGCTTTCCCTCCTCAAGGGGCACTATGGGAAATGCAGTTTCCCACAGTTCCCTAAGTTCTATAAGGAAGTCCCAGGAAAGCCTCTGCCTTCTGGAATTCTAGGCATCTTAGTTTCTACAGCCACACTCAGTACACCTAAGCACTTGATCTTTTTGGCCAGAGGGATTTATGGGAGTTGTAGTCTGCAAGCCACAGCAGTTTGGTGCTCCCTTTCAAATAGTAAGTTATATAAATCCCACACCTCCTCCAGGAAGCCCTCACCGTGGTAATCATGAGCAGGGTAGACCAGACAGTCTCCTGGAAGTGTGAAGATCTTTTCATGAACTGAGTGGTATAAGGTCTTAGCACAGCCTGTGGAGGGAAAACTTAGAGGTCAGTGGAGTAACAGGATGAGAGAAGCTCCCAAACTCCTTCCCTTCAGGAAAAGGATGGGAGGATAAAATCACTGTAGCTAAACCCTCTGCCTCATTTTCTGCCAGCAGCCCTTTGTCTGGGTAGAGAAGGAGTGGGAAGGGCATTCTGGGCAGGTGGAACAGCATATGCAAAGAGTTGGGGAATGGTGAGAATTCAGCCTGACTGTAAAGAAGGTTGGGATAAGACCCTGAAGCATCAAGCGCCTTCACTCTAGGGCTACCAAGAAAGGATTCTGGGCAGGGAACGTGGACTGACTGGAAGGTAAGAAACTGAAGACATGAGACCGAGGAGGATAGAGCCATGGTTCTGACAAGAAGCTCTGAGTCCTTAGTTGAGACAGGGGCAAAACTCTCTGGAACATTCTGCTACTTTTCTTTTCAGCCTAAACCCTTCCATCCCGACTGTGCTGGGGATGGATAAATGGGAGATTAGGAGCCTCAGAGAAAAAGACAGAGACCAAGATGGAGAGATAAGGAAAGAGGAAGCAAGAGGAGCTTGGGAATCTGGTTACCCACTGCCCGCTCACTGCGGCTCTGTCTCTTCTCTCTCGTCCAGCCTCGCCGGCCTCCTGCAAGGCAGCTAAATCCTCCCGATCTAGTGTCCACCCCACATTCACACACAGACTCAACGGGCAGCTGAGCCCTGAGGTTCTGAAACTAAACACCCTTCCTGCAGCGAAACCCCTTAATCTAATGGCCCCCCAGCAGCTAAACCCCAAATGTAACACCACCGCTAACAATTAAACCACTGACTCCAACAACCTGCTAGCAGCTAAACTGCCAAATCTAACTGCCCCCAGCAGCTAAACTCCTGAATCCACCTCCGCACCCCTCCTCCACCAGCTAAATCCATTATGGGGGGGTTAAAAATACGTCCACAAACAGTTTGAAACTCTTCTCTTGAAAATATGACACAATTCCCCTTGCTTTGACTTAGTGGTCTGGGCTAAGTGACTTGCATCTAATAAATAGGATATGGCAGAAATAACAGAGTTTAACATCTGAGACAAGGTCATTAAAAAAAAAAATTAGGCCCTCTGTCTGTCTGTCTGTCTCTGATTGTTCCCTCTGTGAGAATCCAGCTGCCATGTCATGAAGACACTCAAGCAGCCCTACGGAGAGGTCTGCATTGGGAGGCAGTGAGGCCTCGTGCCAACAAGCAGCAAGAGCTCGCTGGCCAGGTGAGTGAGATGCTCTGGAAGTGGATTCTCCAGCCCCAGTCAAGCCTTCGGATGACTGCAGCCCTGGTCAGCAGCTTAGTTGCAACTTCATGCAAGACCCTGATCAAGAACCATCCAGTTAAGCTGCTCCCAGAGTCCTAACTCTCAGAACCTGTGTGAGATAATGTTAATCATTGTATTAAGCCACTAAGTTCTGGGTTGATTTGCTTTACAGCAATACATAACTAACACACACTCTTGACTCTAACTGTCCCCCAACCACCAACCTCTGAACCCAACTCTCCTCCACACTAGCAGCTAAACTCCTTGAATCTAATCCTGACCCCCTAAAAGTCTAACATCCATTCATTCATTCTTGCAATTGACACTTAAAACCCTGGCACCCACATAACCATACTAAGATCTTGGGCCGGGGAAAGGGGCTTGTGACCTTGCTGGAAGTCTGTCCGCCCACACCCTCGGATAAGCAGGGCGTCTCCAGTGAAGGCCATGCTGTGGTCATTTAAGACGAACGTGACACAGCCTGGGGTGTGGCCGGGGCTGGCCCGGGTCTCCAAGGCCTGGCAGAGAAGGAGAATACAAAGAGTCACCAATAAGCCTGTGGCTTTATTTTCACAGTGAAACTGACCTCAGAAGCCCCCACACCACCCCAGGGTCACAACTAGATAACCTGTTTTTGATAAAAAAAAATAATTTAAGTTAGATCCCAGACTCAAATCTCACTCCAGAGTAAACTCCCAATGAGTTAAAAACTTAAAGCAAGATAATCAAATCATAAAACAATGACAACAGCAAACATACAAATAAATACATGCTCTCTGGTTAGAGAAGAATATTCATCTCAAAAGTCATAAATCATTATGGGAAAGATCAATGGTTTGAATTTAAATAAATCTGAAGTTTCTGAATGGCAACAACATAAACAAAATTTAAAGGGAATTAACATGCTGACAAAATATATTTGTAACACATACACACAGAGTAGACAGGATACTCTATGTACAGACAGATCTTGCAAATCAATAACAAAAAGATAAGCTCGGTAATATAAATACAGAATACTAAAGTCATTTAAAATTACGTCACTGAAATAAAATTTCAAGATGCTATACACAAATATTTAATGGCATGAAAAGATGTTTACTATTCAGTAAATGCAAAAAGGAGGTTACACAGCTTGTGCAATGTCATCTTTTAAAAAAAATTATTCATTAACAAATATTTTTTGTTCTTTAGGTTTTTCCTATTTTATCTTTTTTTTTTACAATAAATACGTCATTTTATTTATGTACGTATTTTTAAAACGTCATTTTATAATCAAAAATTAAACACAAAATTCATGATAAACTAATGATCTAAACATAAAAAACCTAAAACAATTCTACAAGGAAATATAGAATATTTATACGTACATATATATTTATATATATATAAAATCTTGAGGTAGAAAAGGGTTCTCTAAGCACAACAGGAAATTCAGAGGCCATAAGGAAAAACAGGGGCAGATGTGACCACATGGTTTAACTTCATTATAGAAAAGGACGAAAATCAGAGTGACAAGACAAAAGAACTCAGAGACAATATTAAGCAGCATGTATAAGAAATTACTATAAGGTGTGAATAGCCATAATATATAAACAGCTCCTAAGCATCCATAAGAACCCCAAAAGAAAAAACCAGGCAATTCATGGTAGAGGGAACAAATAGCCAAAAAACATCTGAAAAGATGTTTAATCTCCCTTAAAAGAAAGGAAGGGAGGAAGAGATCTAAATTTTAAAACCCATATTTTTCACCTACCAGATTGGCAATTGTCAGAGTTGCTTAGGGTGTTTGAGTTGTACTCACATCCCTTTCCTCCCCCGGGATGCGAGTACAACTCAGTATAGCCATTTTAGAGGGGCAGTTTAGCAGCATCTAGCAACAACTCAAATGCACACACTTTCTCACCCCTCAAAGCCACTTCTAAGGCTCTGTGGTTAAGAACCCCTGACACATGAGCACAAAAACACTGCCCTCGCAGCCCTGATTATCTAAATTCCCACACTCAGTTCAAGGAAGCAACTGTCAGAAAAAATTATTACCCCAATGATCTAACAATCACTTATAAGATCAGTTCCCACTCACATATCACTCCTCCTCTCTTAATAGAGGCCCCTCCCACCAATTAGCATCCTTGTCCAGGTCAGTCATCTGCTAATTATCGAGGACACCACATGCAGACTGTTTCCACACCCAATATCTGTTCTAACCTTCCCCACTACAGATCTCCAATTTGGTTCTGGGCATCAGTATGCCCAGTCAAGCACTTTTCCAGGCCTCCCTGACAGCGTGGGTAGCCTCTGGCACAGTTCTCTGGACAATGAGATCTCAATAAGTCTCCTGAGGATTCCTAGGAAAGCTTTTCCCTTCCTTATAAAAGGGACTGGCACCTGCCATTTCCACTTCATCTGGTTCTGAACACAAGATGTGATGGTTCGAGCTGCAGCAGTCATCTTGCAATCATGAAGAAAAAAGCCAAGAGAAGCCCACAAATGATGGTGCTGCCAAATCAGAGAGTAACTGCCTTCTTCCAAAGCTCCTGCTACAGGAGAAAATTACACTACTTAAGCCATTGTATGGGTTTTTCAGTTACTTTCTGCCAACCACCTTCTTAGCTCATCTACAATAGGATATATGGGCAATGCAAAACAAGTGCAAAGGAAAATCACAAATCTTGCAAAATCCTGTGAGAAAAATCACATCCCCTGGCCCCCCAAATTAACACTATCTTTTGGTAGTAGAGGGAGGATCTTTCACTTTTTATTCTGTATGTTTCCATACTCTCTAAACAAAAAGCATGGGAGTCTTTTGAACAAAAAATGTGGATGGATGTTCAGCAGTAATGTTCAAAATATTTAACCAGAGTTACAGCATGGGTATTGGCCAATCAGAAGGACATCAGTAGTGGAACTTCCCCGGTGGTCCAGTGGGTAAGACTCTGAGCTCCCAACACAGGGGGCCCGGGTTCGATCCCTGGTTGGGGAACTAGATTCCTGCATTGATGCCACAACTAAAAAGTCTGCGTGCGGCAACTAAAAGATCCTGCATGCTGCAACTAAGAGTCCGCATGCCACAACAAAAAATCCCATATGCAGCAACTAAGACCTGGTGCAGCCTAAATAAATAAATAAATAAATAAATATCTTTAAAAAAGCAGGATGTGAGCTGAAAACTACCAGTAGTTAGAGTATATACAGCTGACCCTTGAATAACTTGGGTTTGAACTGTGCAAGTCCACATATACACGGATTTTTTCAGTATAATCTGTGGATGCAGAGAAATTGCAGATAGAAGGACCGACTGTAAGATATACTCAGATATTTGAATGTGGGGGAGGGTCCGTGCCCCTAACTTCCTGGGTTGTTCAAGGGTCAATGGTATATGGTATATATAATTGTGTTATGTGTATAAATTGAACACAATTTTAATATCAATTGAACACAATCCTGCAGGCCACATGGGTCAAGATCCCCTAGGCCCTCAGTGACTGAGTCTGTGTCACAAGTGGCTTTGCTGATGATCAGTGTCCCTGTTTATCTTTCCCTTCTCTGGACTATCTAGAATTTATCCTCTCTATGAACCCCCACAATCCTGCCCGTCTCAGGCCTCTCCTGCATGGGCCAACCACCAGCCTCCTCCCTGGCCCACCAGCCTCCTCCCTGGCCTACCAGCCTCCAATCCACCTCCTATATGACCCTGAGGAGGGTTTCCTATCACCCAGATCCAATTTTGTCCCTCTCTGCTCAAAATCCTTCCCCGGCTCCCACTGCCCCCAGGGCAGAGTTCCAGCTCCTCAGCCCCTGCTCAGGCGCCTGCCCACTTTTCCAGCCCAATGTCCTATAACATCCTCCTTTCCCCAGCTACTCTGAAACCCAAGGTCATGTCTGGATAATACCAGGTTTCTCCACACCTCTTTGGCCCTGCAATTCCCTCTTCTCCCATCAGTCTGGTCTACCTATTCTTTAAGAGCCCAGCACGCATGGATTGATCCCTTTTCCTGTGCCAGGCTCTCTTTTAACAACTTGACATGACTGAACTCACTCAGGCCACATACATCCTTACGAGGTAAGTACCATTCCTGTCCCCATTCTACAGATGAGGAAACTGAGGCACAGGATGAGAATGAACAAACTATAACTATATGTGACGATATGGATGAATCTCACAGATGTAACCATGAACAACAAAAAAAAGTGGGCTAGACATAAAGGGTTCCAGTCTTTCATGAAGCTGAGGTTTCAGTGCTGAATCAGATGTAAAACATTTCTCTCTCGGTGAGGGCACATGGATTAGTGGTTAAGAGCAGTCTCTGGAGCCAGATGACATGCTTTCTAAATTTGGCTCTGCTATTACCAGCTGTGTGACCTTAGGCAAGTTACTTCACCTCTCTGGGCTTCTCCGCTCATTTGTAAAATGGGGATAATAATTGTCCCCATTTCATAGGGCTATTGTAAAGATTAAATTATTTCATGTATGTAAAGCACTTTAAAAATGCCCAAGGAATTTCCTGGCAGTCCAATGGTTAGGACTCCAAGCTATCACTGCCTCAGGCCTGGGATTGATCCCTGGTCAGGGAACTAAGATCCCACAAGCTGCATGGTGTGGCCAAAAAATAAAAAAAATAAAAAATAAAATGCCCAACACACAATAATTGCTATATTATAAAAACAATAATGTTTTAAAATTCTAAAAACACTGATCTACTGGAACCACCAGGCCTCCTGGGTTCAAATTCTCGCTCAGCCACTTTCTCAGCGTAACTTTTGGGCAAGTCACTTTCCCTCTCTGCACTCCCTTCTCTGTAAAATAGGGAAAATATTTCTGATCTCACCATGTGGTTAGGAAGGTTTATTTGTCAGAAAAGACACAGTGGAGGCTCAAGAACCAGGTTTAGCCATACCAATGTTTTGTTTGGACTGCTCGGTACTTCTTAAAAGTCTGAATTTGTTCTTTATCCTTAACATTTGAAAGATTTTTCAAAAATGTACACCTGCAGCTTCTAATTAAAAAAAAAAAAAGGCTGGACAGTAGTTGACAGACTGAAGCATGAATGAATAATCAACTTGAATTATGTAGTGGGTGTCTTCACATAAACAGGGCACACACCCCAACACTGGCCACAGGTCCCACCTCTCCCTGCTGCCAGAAAGTGATATTTGATTCTGAAACTCTTGTGAGATATATGATGAGAAAATGCACTTACAGAGCTTAGCACAATGCTAAGTGAGAAACAAACACTCAATATTTGTTAACTATTATTAAGTTATTTATTATTATTATCCAGTACAGAAATATCTGCAATCTACTTCAGTTAATAGCAAAGAGAAGTTTTCCAAGAACACGTTAAATAACACTAGAAAGAGACAACCAGACACATTCAGAAAGTGGGAGATCCTGCAAGACAACAGACTGGAAGCTTCAAAAGTCAATGTCAGGCTTCCCTGGTGGCGCAGTGGCTGAGAATCCACCTGCCAACGCAGGGGACATGGGTTCGAGCCCTGGTCCGGGAAGATCCCACATGCCGTGGAGCAACTAAGCCCGTGCGCCAGAACTACTGAGCCCATGTGCTGCAACTACTGAAGCCCCCACACCGAGAGCCAGTGCTCCACAACAAGAGAAGCCACTGCAATCAGAAGCCTGTGCACAGTAAGGAGGAGTGACCCCCGCTTGCCTCAACCAGAGAAAGCCCGCACAGAACAATGAAGACCCAATGTAGCTAAATAAATAAATAAATAAATAAATAAATAAATAAATAAATAAATAAATAAAGTCAATGTCATGGGACAGAAAGGATACAAAACTGTTCTAGATTATAAAGAGACTAAATAGACATAACAGCCCCATGCCATGTATGAACCTCGACTGGGTCCTGTTTCCTAAAAACAGCTGCAAAAGGGATTCCTGAACACTTGGAGAAATTTGAACATGGACTAGATTCAGAACTATTTTAGAATTATTGTCTGTGTTGTTAGACGTGACAAAGATTCTGTAAAAAGAATAGTTCTCCAAGTGATGTAGTCAAGGGAACCCTGAGGATCTGCAATATCAAAACTATTTTCATAATAGTGTGACTGAGGTCTTTTGCCCTTTCTCACCCTCATTCTCCCATGAGAGTTCAGTGGAGTTTTCCAGAAGCTCCATAACTTGTGATGATGTCATCGCTCTGACAGCTGATGGAATGTGTGCTTGTGTATTCTTGTGTTTTAAAAAAAAGTCTCAGTTTCAGCTTCTGATACAGTAAATATGTTTTGTATATCTGAATACTTACCTTTTCTTTCTTTTTTTTTTCGCCACGCTGCGCAGCTTGAGGGATCTTAGCTCCCTGACCAGGGATTGAACCCTGGCCGTTCACAGTGAAAGCCCCGAGTGCTAACCACTGGACCACAAGGGAATTTCCTATTTCTTGTTTAAATTGAGATGTAATTGACATATGACGAACACTGAAAATATTGCTGGATAGAACCCAGGTAAACAAAAGCTTTTTAGGGCCCTCCATAATTTTTAAAAGGGTTAAGGAATCCTGAGACCAAAACATTTGAGTTTGAGAACCAATGATATAGGAAAACATAGTTATTTTTAGAAGTCTTTAGAGGGGAAATGTCTGCAATTTAGCTTTCAAGTGCAAAGGAAGGAAAAAAGTATACACACGAGAGAGAGAGAGCAAACGTGGTAAAAATGTCAGCAACTGGTGAACATCAGATGAAGGGTATGAGGGTATTTATTCTTTCGATTTACTATACTTTTGAAAATACTAAAAATAAAAAGTCGTGGGTGGGGGCATCTAACGTATTGACCTAACGCAGCCTCACCGTTACCGAAACTTGTTGCGTAATCCTCCCAGCTGTAGAATATTCTGCAGGGATTCTGTGGGACCTGCCCAACCCCACATTCTTTTCAAAAATTCTTTCCTCCCTTCCATGATACATCAAGGGCGTGACACAACTCCAGAGCTACTCTTTGCCCTATTTCCCGCAGAAGCGGTATCTTCCAAAGCTAACTCCCATCAGCTAAACGCAACACAAAAGGCAACAGCGCAAGCGCTCAGCTTCCTGGCCTGGAAGTTTCCATGGCCCGCACTGCCCCCTGGTGGCAAGTTAAGCGCTCGCCTTCTTTTCCACTTGGTTCCCAAGTTCATTTCCTCCGCTCAGTTATTTCAAAACACTTACTATTAGTGTAACCAACTGCGGTTTCTACGCCCTCAAAACTCGAAAACCCAAAATGTCATTTTCCATTGTAGCTAAATACTCTGAACATTCATCAGCTAAACCGTCTTCCATCCTTTCGTGAAAAGAAAAATTAATTTGTTCTGTTCAGGGGACCAGGTACTGATAAGTACAACTTAAAAATTCATCAAAAAATAAGATGGACACTGTGCTGCACACCTGAAACTAACACAATATTGTAAATCAGCTATACTTCAATTAAAAAAAAATAAGATTAAGTGATGGATGGACAGAGGTGTATGTTGTAAATGTTTTTCCAACTTTTCTGTATGCCTCAAATTTTTCATAAAATTTGGGGGGGGGGGGCAGTGAGGCTTGTTCCACAGTTCAAATATTTCATTCCAAATAGGAGGAAGCACTGAAAACCTCAGGCGGGCCACATGAGGATCACCTGTGAGCTTTAAAATATACTGATTTCCTGTGTCTGCCTCAAACAATTAAATCAGAATCTCTAAAGTGGGACCTGGGGGAATAGTATCTTGGGCAGCATCCCCTCTACATCAATATAGTTAACAGGCAAGACTAACTTTCTAAATCTGCCACCCCTCATGGGACCTAGAATGTTCAAGTCTCAATCATTGTTTATGAAAACAGAAAATCCATTCTACAATGAAACCATCCAGATTTGGCCCACTGGGGATATACGAGGGTGACTCAAAAATTATCTGCACTCTGATTATATTAAAACTTCTGTTGGCCACAATGTCGTATCAGTACTTTCTGTTCAAGGCTACTGTCACCCCAGTCACTGTTGTGCAGGTGTGAACAAGTTATATCAGTTCACTTGTAACTGCGGTGCAAGCAAAAATGGATGTCCCTTTTGTGATCTGCATGAAAGAAAAGCAGCGTGCAATGATTCATTTTTTGTGATCTGAGGCTGTGCATGGCCACACACTTCTGCCCACGCTGTTGACATCTGCAAAAACTTCATTTTGAGGTGTTAAAGCATCCTCCCTCTAGTCCTGATCTTGCTCCACCGGACTTTCACCTACCTGTTAGGTCCCGTGAAATCAGGCTACGAGGACAAAAATTCACTTCTGATGAAGAAGTGAAGACATTGGTGCATTCGTGGCTTGCAGCACAGCCTAAAACATTTTTTAATGAGGTAATACGAAAGCTTGTTGACAGATGGACAAAGTGTATTAAAAAGCAAGGAGATTATATCTAAAAATGATGTATTTGTCTTTTCTAAAAGTTAATTAAAATAAATTCTACAGCCAGAGTGCAGATAATTTTTGACTCACCTGCGTACATCCACATAAAAATCTGTACATGAATATTCATAGTGGCATTATTCATAATAGCCAAAAAATGGAAACAATTCAAATGTCCACTGACTGATGGATGAATAAATAAAATGTGATATATCCATACAAGGGAATATTATTCAGTAATAAAAAGAAATGAACCATTGATACATGGTACAACACGGATGAACTTTGAAAACCTTATGGTCAGTGACAAAAGCCGTTCACAAAGACCACATATAGTACGATACCACTGCTATGCAATGTACAGAATAGGCAAGTCTATAGGGACAGAATGTAGGTTAGTGGTTGCCTACAGCCGCAGCAGTGAAAGAGGGGCACACTGGGTGATAGCTAAGGGGTGTGGGGCTTCTTTCTGGAGTGATAAAATATTCTAAAATGAATTGCGGTAAGGGATGCACCACTCTGAATATACTGTCATTGAATAGTGCGCTTTAAATGGGTGAACTGGATGGTTTGTGAATTAAATCAATAAAGCTGTTTTAAAAAACCAACCACTAAAGTTAAATCTTCAGCTAAACCTTTCCACGTTGACTCACTGAAAACATCACTCATCCAATTTAACAAAGGGCTCATCTTGACACAAAACTCCAACCGTTCCTAACACCTCTAAGGCTTCTCAACCCAAGAAATGCTTGTCAGCACCTGCTTATTATGTACAGTGTACCTAAATGTACAATGCTTTTTTTTTTTAAACCTGCTTCCAGAAAAAGGCTTGAAATAAAGATGTAACCAGTGGAGCTAAACCCTCTGATCCCACACACAGCCTTCATTTCCACAAAACGCTCTCAGTTCAACTGGCCCCATTTAACAAAACTCTCCAACCTGGCGGCCAAGTCCCCACCCTGTCATGTGACATTCTGTACCCAAAGCCAGCCAAACTCTTTAAGTCTTTAGCAACTCTGGTCAGAAAAAAGTCCTGCCGGCTGTTTCCCCTCCCTCTGAGAGCAACTTCCCCTAGCACCCTCCTCACCCACCATATTGCCCTGGGATGAAATTCTGGCCAGAAACCTTCTGACTCTGCTCATGGCAAAGAAAGGAGAGGAGGTAGGAACCTTCCGACCACTCCTGTGTGAGGCAATAGCAGTGCTGGGGTTAGGGTTAGGCAAGCAGTCTCCTATAGGGCGCAACATTTAAGGAGGCGCCCACGAGAAGGCGCCAGCCCTGCCTTTGCATGACCCTGAAAATGAGTGCCTCCTCCTTAAATGCTACACGCAAGGCACCTCTCTTGTCTCACCCTAGTCCTGGCTCTGGGAAACTGGATGTGCCTTCCTCCAACAGTGGCTCTGGGAAGACAGGGCTGGGTCCCTCCCTCAGCCACGACCTTGGAATTCCAGCTCCCAGTCATATTTTATGAGACAGCAGGCCAAAGGAGCTGCCCTAAGGTTATAGGAAACTCCATAAATGTTGTTGACTTAAGGGGCTCAGCCAGAAATACGCCTGCAGAGCCTCTTGGCTTAGTTTTTCACCTAGGTTTATGGTGTCTTTCTCCCAGAGACAGAAACTCGGGGATCAGGAACCCAGGCCTGCGGCCCCTCCTTATCCCAGGACTCAGGAGTCCAGGCCCCCAATCCCCTCTTCCCTTTAGTCCAAGAAGTCCAGGCCACCATCCTCTTGGGGACCCAGCATCCAACTCACGAAGCGCCCGAAGTGGATGGAGTCACCATCCTCAATGTGCAAGTCGGCCTGGGCCCCACTAAGGCGGGAGATGACAGACTGGCAGCCGGGGAGTAGGGACCGGAGCAGCCCGGAGCCGGTAATGTGGTCCGCATGGCAGTGGGTATTCACTGGAAGAGAGAGGAGGGCCAAGTCAAGGAGGGCACAGAGAGGAAGCAGGACTCCCAGCCCCCAGCCCCCTCTTCATTCAGACCCAGAAGTCCCGGCCCCTAGCTTTCCACTCCACTCTACGGTACCGCCCCCTCATGCCAAGGAGCCGGGCCCCCAAACTGACCAGCATACAGCAGCCGTAGCTCCAGCTCCTTGACCAACTGGGCATCCCGATGCGCTGTCTCCAGAACCGGGTCGATCAGAATGGCCTCTCGGGACTCTCTGTCACCCAGGAGGTAAGTGTATGTGCAGCTCTTGGGCTCAAACATCTGGGAAAGGGGTGGGGAACAGGTGAGAGCCCAGAATCAGACTCCCTGTGGACCCAGGAGTCCAGGCCTCAACTCGATTCTATTCCTAAGATCCAGAAGCAGAAGCCCCAGCCCCTTTTTACCCCAGGAGTCAGGAGTCTGGGACCCCGGCACCTTACTCCGTCTGAACCAATGAGTCCCAACTTTAATTCATCCCCAAATCTGGGTCCCCGTCATCCTCTTCTGCAATGGAATCAAGAGTCCGGCCCCAGGGACTCGCAGATAACTCCTCTTTAAAAGAACGCAAGAGTCTAGCCCCACGCCCCTTTCCTCAAAGATCGAGGCTTCCGGGCCTGGGTACCTCTCCGGGTTTAAAGGTCCCCGGAGTTCCGCCCCTGCCGCCACCCAGCAATCTCGCTCCCCGGTCCAGCCAAAGCGAACCTGCCGTAGGAGGATGGGGGCTCCAGACCCTCTGTGTTGACTAAGCTGCCGCCCTGCAACCCTCAGTGCAGTGCCCGCCATCGCGCCGGAGGCCAAGTGGGGACTGAGCGGAGGCCGAATGCCTGCGGAAGCCGAGTGCACCCAAGGCGCATCCCTGGAAGGGCGGGGAGGGGGCGGGGCCCGCCTTAAAGGGGCCGCGAGTGCCTGGGGCACAGGGAGGGGCGGAGTGGAGCCAGGCTGGGGACCATTCTGAGATGGAGAAGACAGTAAGACCCAGAGAAACAAAGAACAATCACCTCACACTCGTCTGAATGGCCATCATCAAAGAGTCTACAAACAATAAATGCTGGAGAGGGTGTGGAGAAAAGGGAACCTTCCTAACTGTTGGTGGGAATGTAACTTGGTACAATCACTGTGGAGAATAGTATGGAGGTTCCTTAAACCACTAAAAATAGAGCTATCATATGATCCAGCAATCCAACTCCTAGGCATGTATCCAGACAAAACCATAATTCGAAAAGATACATGCACTCCAATGTTCACTGCAGCACTATTTACAATAGACAAGACACTGTAAATAGTACATTTACAATGTAATAGAAAGCAACCTGAATGTCCATTGATGGAGGAATGGATAAAGAAGATGTGGTATATATATATATAATGGAATATTACTCAGCCACAAAAAAAGATGAAATAATGCCATTTGCAGCAACATAGATGCAACCAGAGATTATCATACTAAGGGAAGTAAGTCAAAGACAAATATCATATGATATCACTTATATGTGGAATTTTAAAATATGATACAAATGAACTTATTTACAAAACAGAAACAGACTCACAGACTTTGAAAACAAACTTATGGTTACCAAAGGAGAAAGGTGTGTGTGGGGGGGAGAGGGATAAATTAGGAGTTTGGGATTAACATGCACACACTACTATATATCAAATAGATAAACAACAAGGTCCTACTGTACGGCACAGGGAACTCTACTCAATATTTTGTAATAACCTATATGGGAGAAGAATCTCAAAAAGAATGGATATGTGTGTATATGTATAACTGAATCGCTTTGCTGTGCACCTGAAACTAACACAACATTGTAAATCAACTATACTCCAATATAAAATAAAAATTAAATTAATTTTTTTAAAAGCCAGAGAAACAAAGAACAGGGAGATACTCAAAGGGCGAAGGAGACACACTGGGAGAAGCACAGATTCCTCTCCCTGGAGAAGTAGAAACCCAACAAGAGACTCCAATACTCATAGCCCCAGGGCCATTTTATAGGAAAAGCAGGTGGTTGGACCCTCATTGTTAGAGAGAAAAAATGTTTGGTTCAGTGTCATTAATGTCTTGAGGGACTGTTGGGTGAGTACCTGGTCCCAGAACAACAGATTACCCCATTAAACTTTATTTAAAAATCACTTAAGTATTTTATCAGGAATGTTTATCTCTTCCCAGGAAGAATTCATTAAAAAAAAAAAATTTTCCATGATGTCTTGCAAAACCAGGTTGGGAATCATTTGGCCTCGGCTGAAATGTGAACCTCTAAAAACGGCTTTTGTTCATTTACACCAAGGACCTAGAGTTGAGACAATGTCTAGTCATGGGCTGTCTGAAAGCTTGCTCTTTCGCATCATATCAACAGTGAGAATAAGGCATACCACTCTCATCTGGAGGGTCTAAGTCACTCTGTCACAGATGCAGAAGGCCAACTGTACCAAACCATTTTATATAAGGGACTTGAGCATTTGCCAATTTTGGTATCAATGGGGGTCCTGGAACTAAGCCCCTGTGGATACCGAGGGAAGACTGTAACTCTCCCTGTGTTTGGGGAGACAGTCCGTGATCCCTCTGCGGTTCTCTCCCATTAGCTACAGCAAATCAACAAAACCAACTGTGCCAGACTTCTAGTGTATTCCTGGTGGGCTTTATCAGGGGAGAGACCCAGGGAGCCACTCAGAGACGAGGATGATGAGACTCAGTGATACCAGAGAGAGAGAGAGAGAGAGAGAGAGAGAGAGAGACAGAGAGATCTGGAGAGACTTTCAGAGATACATGGAGAGATACAGAGTTGAAATTGGGTGTTCGTTACACAAATATGGTCACAAAGACATGCTTGAAGATTCTAGGACTTCCCAGGTGGCATAGTGGTTAAGAATCCACCTGCCAATGCAGGGGACACGGGTTCGATCCCTCGTCCAGGAAGATCCCACATGCTGCGGAGCAACTAAGCCTGTGCGCCACAGCTACTGAGCCTGCGCACCACAGCTGCTGAAGCCTGTGTGCCTAAAGCCTGTGCTCTGCAACAAGAGAAGTCACCACAATGAGAAGCCCACGCACTGCAGCAGAGTAGCCCCTGCTCTCAGCAACTAGAGAAAGCCTGTGCACAGTAGCAAAGATCCAACGCAGCCAAAAAAAAAAAAAAGATTCTAGAAGATGGTGGGGATAGGAAGAGATGTGGGGAGTGGGGAGCATTAGAGAGGGGAGAAATGTGCAGGAAGAAGGAGAGAATCTCTCAGAACAGGGAAACACCCAGAGAGGATAGAAACAGGCAGAAAGAAAAGCTCAGACTCAAGGAGAGAACTTGGCTCAGTTATTCCTCACACTGAGGTCCCCTAAATGTCTGGCTCAAGCTGGGTGAAGCTGGGGACCCAGAGGTGAGTCCTCAGTGTGGCTGGTGGGGGAAAGAGATGAAGACATCAGGGCTAAAACAAGGAGAGGAACATGGATTGCCAGGAGCTCACGGGAGAGAGAAGCCAGGAAAACGGGGACCCTCAGGCACACTCTACTGTGAGGGTCCCCCAAATAAGACCTCCCCACCCCTGGGGCCCATTCCTAATTGTTTTTGCAGGATTGCTAGATGCTTACCTGCCCCTTGAAGGCCTGTACACCTTCTGGGGGTTTTGTAGAGTCAGCTGTGAGAGATCCTAAGATTTAGAAACTGGCATCACCGTTCCCAAGTGTGTGACCTCGGGCTCAAAACTCAACACTTCTGGGCTTCTGTTTTCTCATCTGTTAACGGTGGTTGAAAACAGTTCCTCCCTCACTATGAAGATTTAAGAAAAGATACATGTGGTGACTTCCCTGGCAGTCCAGTGGTTAAGACTCCAAGCTTCCACTGCAGGGGGCACAGGTTCAATCCCTGGTTGGGGAACTAAGATCCCACAAGCTGCAAGGCCAAAAAAAAAAAAGAAAGATACATACACCCCAATGTTCATAGCAGCATTGTTTACAATTGCCAAGATACAGAAGCAAACTAAGTGCCCATCAGATGAATGGGTAAAGAAGATGTGGTATATACATATATACACAATGGAATACTACTCAGCCATAAAAAGGACGACATTTACAGCAACATGGGCGTTATGCTAAGTGAAATGTCAGACAGAGAAAGATAAATACTGTATGACATCACATATGTGGAATCTGAAAATACAACAAACTAGTGAATATAACAAAAAAGAAGTAGACTCAAATATAGAGAACCAACTAGTGGTTGGCAGGGAGGGAAGCGCAAGATAGGAGTAAGAGATTAAAAGGTACAAACTATTAGGTATAAAATAAGCTACAAGGATATATTGTACAACAGGGGGACTATAGCTAACATTTTACAACAACTATAAATGGAGTGTAACCTTTATACATTGTGAATCACTAGATTGTACACCTGTGACATATAGTATTGTCACCAACTATACTTCAACAAAAAATCAACGAGTTCACACATGCAAAGAGTTTGGGAGAGCACGTGGCACAGAACAATTGCTCGGGTGTCCTGCTCTCAGGGAGGTGGCTATCATTATTTCATCATTATTCGTGACTCCTTCCTACTCTTGCTGCTTCCTCCCAATTCATTACTAAGCCCTGTTGAGTTAACCTCTCTAATCAGATCACTTTTTCGTCATCATGCCCTCTGTCCCAGTGAAAGAGGCAGCAAAGAATAAACGCAAATTACACGGCTTCCAGGGTCAGGCTGCAAGGGTTCCAATCCTGGCCCTGCTATTTCCTGGCTGAGTGATCTTGGATAAGTGTTAGTGCCTCATTTTTATCTTCTGTGCCATGGAGATAATAGTAGGGCCTCCTCTTGAAAAACTGCGGTCAGAATTAAATGAATGAACGTATATAAAACACTCGACAGTTTCTTACATATAATATCAGATGTTGTAATTAATAATATAATTATTATAGAGTTATATTATTTCTTAAAATTACTAATATAATTAATATATAACAGCCGCCTCCCTGGCTTCTTCCACTCTAGCTTCTTGTGATCCACTTTCCATGCAGCAACCAGTGAACCTTTTAAAATGTCAATGAAGAAGCCACTGAAGAGTCAAAGCAAACACATTCAACGTGTTGATCTTGTTTAAATACTGATCGAAACGAGCCAAGTGTAATAAAAAGATTTTTATGTAATATGAGGTCTGGCATATAGTTTCAAAATCATCTGGGAGGAGTGGGTGGGGAAATGAGCCCAAATAATCCTTCCGTATAACTCCCGCGGCTCCCAGGGTTCGCCAGACCTTGTGGATTATCAGACTGAAGACCCACCCATGCGGGGGTGATTTATGGGCACTTCACGGTCATTCCTGTACGGGGCGGGAAGGTGCACCGTCACATGCCGGGGAAAGGGTGCCAAGCCAGCCACCCCGGGCCTCCAAGAGCTCCAGCGGGGAAGAAGGGGCCCGGGCACCTGGAGACCGCCGCCCTCCCCGCGCCAGGGCTGCAGCATTGGGGTGGGAGGGGCTGAGGATCCGGATTCACCCAGTGGCGAGGAGTGCCGGGCGCTGTGCAAATAACGTGTCTTTTATTGCACATCAGCTCGCTCTGAGCCCGTGCCACTCCCGCCCTCTCTCGAGGAAATGGCTAGCCTTTTTGTGCCAATGCCTTGAGGAGTAGAATAGGCAGCCGGCTCTTGAAACTGATGCAGGAGGCGGAACTCAAGCTCCGAGCGGAATGCTCGAAAAGGGGGACATGGAAAAGGGAAGCTGTTTCAGAGACCTCTTGAGCTAGGTTTCCCCGTGGCAACGCTTGCACGTGCTTGGCTCCAGTCAGCCACCGTAGGCCCCGCCGGCCGCGATACGCTTTCCGCCGGTCCCTTGGCCCGTAGCTCTGCGCTTGCTCAGCAACTCGCCTGCCTTGCGCACCCGCCCCCTCCTTCCATGCCTTCTCCCCCGCAGCAGCCTCCGCGGGCCGCGACTGCGCATGCGAACTGACGCCCCCACCGGCCCGGCGTGGGAGGGGGGACTGGAAATGAGGCTGGGCCCAGCGGCTCGCGCGCGCTCCCTCCCCTGCCCTCCCGTCGCAGGGCGCGCGCCGGGCGGTGCAGCTCCACGGCGTCCGAAGGCAGCGCCGCAGTGGCTGCGGCCGCCGAGGGAGGGGCCCGGAGCCCCGCCCCCAGGGAGGGGCCGTCCACAGGTGAGGGGGTTAGGGGTCCGGGCCCAGGCACCTGGGTCTTCGGGAAGTGGATTGGGGGCTGGACGCCAGAACTCCCGGAGAGGGATCGATTGGGGTCCTGATGCATAGGTTCCGGGAGGGGCTGCACTGGCGCCTAAGCCTTGGGAGGGTGCATTGGTGCCCGAAAGCCATGATCCCAAGGGGTGCGTGAAGGCTCGTACGTTTGGGACTTCGAGGGAGAAGTCCATTAGGGGTCTCTGGATCGCAACACACGAGCCACGCTCTGTGTCTTCCTCCAGGTCTCCCCTCTACCCTGCACGGCTCCACCTCCACGCGGGGGTTGAAATTTAACGACAAGAAGGCAGTTCACGCGGCGTCAATGGACTGAGACTAAGCCTAGAACCGGGTAAAGCCACAGCTGTGAACCCCGCCCACTGAGCTGGTAGGCCCCTCCCCTGGGACAGAGTTGCTGAGCAACCGACTTTGGCTCTTGTTAGTATAGCTCCACCTGTCCCCGTCTTAGGTTCCACGGCCGGTTCCGCCCACTCTGGACTTAGGCCCCGTCTGCTCGGAGCTCCGGGCGGCTGGGAGTTAAAGTTATGGAGGCCCCGCCCACTCCGCTGGAAGGCTCAAACGCTGGACTAAGTTCCAAATAAACTGTTTCTGGGTCGGGTTTGCATAACCCCGGCCCTTGTGCCCACAGGCTCCGCCCACCCTCGCCTTATAGGACCCCAGAGGTAAATAGTCCCTGCTCCTAAATATACTGACCCCTGATTATAGGCTCTCGGTCCTATCCCCAACAGCCTGGTAACCACTGGCGTCGGCCCCTCTCCCGCCCTAGGCCCTCCCTCCAGGTTTCTGCGCCAGCAAGATGCTGGAGCGAGACGCGCAGTCTGCGGCCGGGGGCACCGATCCTAGTCCCACTGGCAAGGAGCCTGTGACCAAAGGAGAAGGTGAGGGCGGCTCCACCTGTGGGTAGAGGGCATTCTCCAGGAAATAGGGTCAAGAGAATCACATATTGAGGGACTCTCAGGGTGAAAGTTTGAAGGCCCAGAGTGATAACCATTTCGGGTCCCCAAAACAAGACGTTCTGGGGAATCCTCCAGGTTGTCTTTGGGGGACCCCTCATTTCTAGGGGAGATGACATGCGGAATTTCAGGGTGATCACTTGGGAAGATACTAGAAACGGATACTCTAGTAGCTTTGAGGAAGCCTTAGCTCTGGGGTTCCAGCGAAGTTACCCCTTGGAGCCCCTTAGGGTGATGCATGGCAGGGGGTGAAGGGCAGGAACATGGCATTTGGGGAATCTCAGTATGACCCTTGAGGTGTCCAGATACACCAGAATATCAAGATCGAGCGGGAGCTTGGTCTAGACTCGGCGTCGGCTGCTTCCTGGAGCCCAGCAACCCTCCTGTCCCGTAGCTCCGGACCCAGGCCCGCCGCAGAAGCCCACCCAGTCGGTTCCAGGGCCCGCCACGTCCGCGGGGGCGCCTTCCCGACCCCGCCGTCGGCCCCCACCCCAGCGCCCGCACCGCTGCCCTGACTGTGACAAGGCCTTCTCGTATCCGTCCAAGCTGGCCACGCACCGGTTGGCACACGGCGGCGCCCGCCCCCACCCGTGCCCCGACTGCCCCAAGGCCTTCTCCTACCCCTCCAAGCTGGCGGCCCACCGCCTCACGCACAGCGGCGCCCGCCCGCACCCGTGCCCGCACTGCCCAAAGGCCTTCGGCCACCGCTCCAAGCTGGCAGCCCACCTCTGGACCCACGCGCCCGCCCGCCCCTACCCGTGCCCCGACTGCCCCAAGTCCTTCTGCTACCCCTCCAAGCTGGCGGCCCACCGCCACACGCACCATGCCACCGACGCCCGCCCCTATCCTTGCCCGCACTGCCCCAAGGCTTTTTCATTCCCCTCCAAACTGGCCGCCCATCGCCTCTGTCACGACCCCCCGACGGCGCCGGGCAGCCAGGCCACAGCCCGGCATCACTGCCCCAGCTGTGGCCAGGCGTTTGGTCAGAGACGCCTCCTACTCCTTCACCAGCGCAGCCACCACCAGGCCGAGAGCCCGGGGGAGCGGGAGTGAGCCCTCCCCTTGGCTCACTGGCTCCCTCTACTGCCAGCCCCGGTCAATAAAGAGGTGGCATCTCTAAGCCAGGCGGTACGGACTTGCCTCTTCCAGGTAGCCGGAAGGGAGGTTGGCCTCGCACTGCACTCAGACTTACAAAGAGGAGGAAGGGAAGGCATCGGGGAAAGCAAAGCATCACCCACAGAGTCAGCACTGGGCCCCAAACCACGGAACTGCAGGTGTGGTTTGAAAGCCCTGGCTCCGGTTTTTCTCACCTGTTCATATGGGAAAGGTTAACCGCCTGCTAGCATCATGCGCTGCTGAGGAGTGTGGGGAGACAGGCTCTCATCGTTGTGTGTTTAACTTAGAGCCTCCACTTTGGCCTTTGAGTGTCTGTATAAAAAATTTTAAATGCACATAGTCTCATGTCAACTCTTCTGCTTCTAGGGATTTATCCTATAGATAAACACGTGGGGAAAAAAGGTATAAGAATAAGGATGTTCACTGCAATACAATGGCAGTGGCCACAGGGGGAAACAACCTGAGTGCCCATCAATAGGGGACCAGCTAAGGAATTACAGTGCAGCCACAGAGTGGAAGATGTAGCTGTAAGGGAAAAAAAATCAGCTCTACATGTCCTGATATGGAAGGATTCCCAAGATATACTAAATTATAAAAGCAAGAACTGTGTATACAAACAGTATAAAAAAATTTTAAAGGCCAAACTTTGGAACCAGCCCTGACCCACACTACTTAAGAGCTGCAGGGCCTTGGATAAGCTTTGTCACTTCTTTGGACTCAGATGCCTTATCCATAAAATGGGAGGGTTTTTTGTTTGTTTTTTAAATTGGCCACACCGCAGCCTGTGGCATCTTAGTTCCCTGACCAGGGATCGAACCAGGGCCACAGGAGTGAAAGCACCAAGTCCTACCACAGGACCACCAGGGAATTCCCAAATGAGAGTATTATAAGGCCTTTACAAGCATCTTCTTTGGTAAAGATGGTTCCCCTCCTGGAGCCTGTTTCTCCGGCTATAAAACAAGGATGACTGAGCTAACATTGGACTGCGCTTTGTTCTACAGATATGAATTAAGCAGGTACTGTGTGCGGGGCCCTGCACAGGGTGTCAGGAACACAGCAGTGAACAGGACAGACCTGGTCTAGTGAGGGAGGTGGACACCAACCAAGTAGTGGCAAAAACAAGGTAAAGAAGCCAAGTCCACTTTAAACAAGTAGGAGAGCCTTGCCTCCCCTCACACCAAAAATTATTACAAAGCTGAAGTAATGAGGCTGGTGGTGCTGGCTTGGGAATAGGCTAGTGGGAGGGCACTGTGAGCTCAGAAACAGACTTGTGCTTACGAGGTCCTAACAGGAAACAGTCCCCATCTGTAGAGCAGAGGTTGGCAAACTTTCTGTAAAGGGCTAGACGGTAGATTTATTTTAGGTTTTGCAGGCCCTACAGTATCTGCCATAACTCCCCAGCTCTGCTGTTGTAGCGCAAAGGCAGACACATGCCTTATGATACGTGGATGAGTGTGGCCGTGCTCTGATAAAACTTTATTTACAGAGACACTAGGTGGACTGGATTCTGCCTATGGACTGTAGTTTGCCGGCCCCTGCTGCAGACAAGTGGGGAAAGGATAACTAATCAGTAAATGAACTCAGAGATGGGGAAGAAAATTAAATGAAACCCTGGGGCAGGCAGAAGAATGGTCCCCCAAAGATGTCCATGTCCTTATCCCCAAAACCAGTATATTGGCCCCCGCATGGCAGAAGGGACTTTGCAGATGTGATGATGGACCTTGAAATGGGGAGCTTATCCTGACTATCCCAGGGGGCCCAATGTAATCACAAGCGTCCTTACATGGGAAAGAGGGATGCAGAGGAGTCAGGGGAGATGTGACAATGGAAGCAGAGACTGGAGTGATGTGTGGCCACGAGTCAAGGAACGCGGGCCGCTTCTAAAGGCTAGAAAAGGCAAGGAAAGGGACTCTCCCCTAAGGCTTCCAGAAGGAACACAGCAAGATAAAATTCTAAATAATTAATTAAATTAAAAATAAAAATAAGTTTAAAAAGAAGGAACATGGCTCAGCCAGCACCATGATCTTAAGCCCACTCAGACTGATTTTGGACTACCGACCTCGAGAACTATAAGAAAATAAATTTGTGTTGTTTAAAGGCTACAATTTTGGTAATTTGTTACTGCAGCGTAGAAACGAATACAGCTCTCTACCTCAGAGCATACACAAAAATAAGTTTCTAGTGATTTAATGTCTAAGTTTGAAACACAAAACTCTAGAGCATTTAGATGGAAATACAGGAGAATATCTTAGTAACCCTCAGGGGCAGAGAAAGTATCCTTAAGACACAAAAAGTACAGCTCGCAGAGGAAAAGACTGGTAAATCTGATCATAAGCAAACCAAGTTACAACAAAAGCAAACCAAGTTACATCTATGATAGAGATGTAGTATTATGAGTGTATACCTGGCACATACTGGTAGATATAGAGGGTGAGGAAAGGACTTCTTGAGGAGCTACTGTTTGAGCTCAGATCTGAAAGGTGTGGAGGATGGAATGAGAGATGGCTTGTGGAATCTCCAGCATAAGGCTGGAACTGAGCAGACAAATGGAAACCTGAGGACCACAGGACAGCAGGCTGCTCAGCAAGGCCCTCGGGGAGGGGCAGGATCCCTCCTCGGAAGCTGGCAGTATGGCTTGTGTCCAGGTTTACCGTGGAGGTGTCTTGGAAGATTTCCTCCAAAGCAGCCATGCCGCCATCAAAGTTTCAAGGATGCAAACTCATTTTGGTGGTGGTGGGGAGGTATCAGTCTGGGACCTTTGTACTTGCTTTCCTTCTGCCTGGAATGCTTCCTCCAGATCCTCCCTTACTTCTCCCAAGTCCCTGCAGACGGGTGAGTCCTCTGAGACGCCTTCCCCATGACCCAATCACTCTCATCACTGTGTAACACTGCGCAGCCTTTTCTGCTCACACAGCATTTACCGCCGCCCCACACTGCGGGACACTCACTGTCTCTCTCCCCCAGCAGAATGTCAGCCACGTGAGAGCAGGGACTCTTGTCTGGTTTTTCACACCGCAGCCCCACTGTCTCACACATGGTGGGTGTGGTTGGCAGAATAATGGCCTCCCAAAGATGCCCACATCCTAATCCCTGGAACCTCTGGATATGTTACATGGCAGGGGTGAAATAAGGCAGCGTAAGGAACGAAAGTTCCTAAATGGCTGACTTTAAGACAGGGAGATTATCCCAGGTTATCCAGGTGGGCTCAGTGTAATCACAGGAAGAGCCAGTGTCAGAGTGACATGGCGTGAGAAAGACTCCACTGGCCGTTGCTGGCTTTGAAGATGGAAGGGAGTGGGTCGTGGGCAGCTGCTAGAAGCTGGAAGAGACAAAAACTCGGATTCTCTTCTGGAGGCTCCAGAAAGAGCACAGCTCTGCCTATACCTTGATATTTAGCCCAGTGAGATGCATTTCGGACCTCAGACCTCCAGACCTAGAAAGTTATACCTTTCTTTCATTTTAAGACACGACGTGTGTGGTCATTATGCTACCCAGCTCTGACCCTGCCCTTTGCCCTTCGACCCCTTCCTGACCTCTCCACGGTGAAGTCCAAGCTTCTCGGCCTCAGGACTGCCCTGTCCTGCTTTCCACAGCGAGGGAAAGGTTGTCCATCTGTGCTGGCTAGCCCAGCAGCCAGTGAGCATTTGAACTGTGGCCAGTGCACCTGAGGAAGCGAATTTTTTCTTTTGTTTCACTGTCGTTAAGTTTGTTTTATTTTATTTTTTGGGCCGCGCTGTGTGGCATGCAGGATCTTACTTCCCTGACCAGAGATTGAACCCGTGTCTCCTGCCGTGGAAGCACAGAGTCCTAACCAGGAAATTTCCTGTCGTTACGTTTAAATAGCCACCTGTGTCTACTGGCTACCGCACTGGACGGCACAGCTGCGAGGACTGTGCCCACCTTTCCAGCTAGGTCTGCCCCTAAAGCCTCGTCCCCCGAGGGGCAGTGCTCCTTCAACCGCCCCTGGGCACCAGGCCAGCTCCCACTTCCCAGCCTTTGCCCATGTGATGTCCCCATCCCACCTTCTGCCCAGCTCAGCTCCCACCTTAAATGTGGTGGAGCCTTGAAGGGGGTTCAGGATTTGTGGGAGGGGGTGATTAAAATGCCCCCTCCCCGAGTTCCACCTCCCAAATGAGGTGATGTCAAACTAGGCTGGTGATGGTTTCACAGCTACTTCTGAGAGCCCTGGAGAAAGGGAGATGTCTCTGGCCCAGGGAGCTGAGACTTTGAGAGAGAGAAAAGCCCACCCCATGAATAGCCTGGCCCACAGCCCAGGACCCCCAGAGGGACAACCGAGACACAGGAATAGGCTCCGGGGGGGTTAGAACCAGCTGAGGGGTGGTGCTGAGTGTCAGAGTCCCAATTTGCTGCCACCTGCCACCAAAGGGGTGAGGGGCCAGGGAGAAGTGACAAGGAGCTCGTTCCCTATCAGACCCCGGATAGAGAGACCTCTGTTCTTTTCAGGACCCCAGGACAGGACTCATTAGACAGCCCAGAGACCCGGCCTTCAGAGGGGAAGCAAAACCAAACAGAGCCTGTTGTGGGTTCTGGGAGACACGAGTGGGAGAGGCAGCTGCTCCAAACCAAGTCACCTTTATTAAACTCGTGTGTGTGTGTGTGTGTGTGTGTGTGTGTATGTGTGTGCGCGCGCGCGTGCACACGCATACTTCACGCCTGGGGCACCACCCCATAGAGCTGGTAGGGAAGTAACTTCTGCTTCTCGTTGCAACTGTAGATCCACCGAGGGCGGACGAACACCAGGGAGGGGTTGTCCACCAAGGCCTGCAGGGTGGGGGTGGGGGTGGGGCACGTGGGGCCGTGTGAGCCAGGAGGCTGGCGGGGGGGATGCTAGGGCAAGTTGGGTCTCCTGTTCCCTGACCTTCCAACACTCACCTCCTCAAAGCTGGGGTCCCACTCCTGTGCTGTGATCACAAACTGGACCCGGTCGCTCATATAGTCCTCAAGCTCCCTGGTGGGAGAAGAAAAGACGCAGAGAATTGGTGTCCCCTCTCTTGACACCCTACTCCCCACCCATCCTCACAGGCCATGCTCTCTCCATCCCCACCTGTGTCCCCTAGGGGCCACCTGCGGGGCCCCCGCCCTCCCACGAGCCAGGCTCGCCACAGCCACAAAACGGACAGCTCGCACCAGGGCCAATCCTTTCAGAAGGGCGGTGGGGAGCCTCGCTGTAGAGAACAGAAAGCTGAGGGGCAGCTATGCATCCAGGGCTGCCCGGCAGAGCCAGCGGGGCTGGCACGGAACTCCACGGCCTGTGCCCAGCCTGCAGGGTACAGCCCTCCTCCATCCTCCCGATGGCCTTCCTGCCCCCGACCCTCCGTACCCCCTCCCCGGCCCCTGTCCCTGGAGACTGACCCGTTGAAGGCCGTGACGTAGCGGCGGAGCATCCGCCGCTCGTCCCCCGGGAACTCCCCGTACAGGAAGAAGTGCTTGCCCTGGAAGAAGTCTGCAGGGGAGATGGGGGGAAAGCCAAGCGTGAGGCCCCTGGAGTCCCAGGGCACCAGCCAGGAGCCACAGGACACGTGGAGGCAGGACAGGAAGGCCTGCGCAGTGGCTGGAGTGAGGGAGGGGTGTCCACGCACACCCAGACTCGGGAATAATCCCCGACAAGCTGTGGTTCCTGGCCAGGCCCATCTGAGCCTCTGGGGAGGCTTTGTTTTGTTGCATTAATGGAAAAAGACACAATTACTATCATTGTGACATGTTTCTTATACCAGGTCAAGCACTTCACTAGCTTGGCCCAGGTTGGAAGTTTCACATCCTGCCACTTCCTCGCTGTGGCTGTCCCACTCCTTTTAACCAGTGCCTTCTCCGACTCTGACTGTCAGGGTGGCTCTTCGTTCCAGTTTGACATGACTTTTCATCGAGCTGTCAATGCCACGTTTGGGGCTTTAGAGATCAAAGTACTTTCCCACCCATCACCCACGAGAAAGTGGGTGGAAAAGGCTCCTTCCAGTGGCCACTGACCCTGACCTCCGCTCAGACCCTCTGACTGCCCACCTCTCCCTTCATTCTGGACCAGCAGAGGCTCCGACTCCCGCCCCCCACCGCACGCTCCCCACGTTCATGGCTGGGGTGATGAGTAACAATGCCGGCACCACGTCGATGCCCACAGAGATCAGTGCCCGCGTCGTCTGTGTTCCCTGGGCCCCACCCCACACTACACAGCTGACCCAGGGGGTGAAGGAGCCTGGGCACCTGCAGATTTTAAAAGCCCTCAGGCGATCCTGACGCCCAGGGAGGGGGAGGCCTCTGGCGTGAGGGAGCGGAAAGCCAAAGAGGGTCACTCCTGGGGCTGGGCTGTGACGGAGGCCGTCACAGCGGAAGTCAGGATGAGGACAGAGAGGGACGACAGGAGAGGATGCTGAAGGGAAGAGAACAGGCCTAAGAGGACAAGGAGGTGGCAAAGGCCAGGGGGCGGGGGTGAGGAGCCTGGGAGACCCGTCGCAGGGGACAGCAGCCATCCCGGGGCGGGGCCGGGGCACGTCACGGCAGAGAAGTGACAGGGCCACATCCCACACCGGGAGGGAGCCTGTCCCACCTGGGAGCTCGGGAACTGGTAGGCTGGGAGACTCCGGGGGACCTTCGTTGTCTGTGTTCTCATCCGTGGATCCTGCGTACGGGTCCCCGCCATCCTCCCCCTGGCCGGGGGACCGCCTTTGTTCCTTCTGCGCGGCCACCCTGCGGAGGCCAAGAGGGTGTGAGAGGAGCGTGCAGACCTGATCCGCCTGCACCCAGGGCCGGGCCACCCTGAGCCCCAGCCCCAGCCCCACCTTCTCAGCTCGTCCTCGGTGTCCCCAGAATCTTCTGCCCCGTTGTCCTGTCCTTCTGCGGGTGGAAGCGTAGTCCGTGCGTGAGGCCCCGCCTTGTCTTCTGGGAAGACGGGGAGCCCTTCCTCCCCGCCTCACGCCTGAGCACAGACGCAGGCATCCCAACCCGCAGCCTCAGCTGCCGTCCAGATCTAGTCAGGGGGTGGGGGTGGGCAGCCTCCCCTCCCCCAGACCCAGTGTTTGGGATCCCGCCGCGGCTCCCCCGGGCCCTCGCGTCCAGGCCCCCAGCCCCCTCCTCCCTCAGGCTCTGACCTGACTGCTCCCCCTCAGTGTCGGCATCTTCCTGGGGCCCTGGCGAGGCCGGTCTGGTTTCTTCTGGGGTTGGGAGTCTCTGGGGTGAGCTGGGCCCTGCTGCCTGAGGGGGCTCGGCTTTGGTCTGGGGGAGCTGAGGAGGGAGGGGGCCGCGCGGGGGTGAGCGTGGGGGGGGTGTGCCCAGAGGAGGCAGGAGTGGAGAGCCTGGGGCACCACGACACACCCATGGCCCCCCCCCCCCCGCCCGGGCAGGGGGCATCGGACCTTTCGGGGAGGCCTGGGGGCTTCATCCCCGCAGCGGCTGCCACCGTGAGAGCCCCCCTCGTCCTCGCTGCTCGAGTCCGGCCCAGCCATGAGGTACCTGGGGGAGGAACCGGGCCTCAGACACGCAGCAGACGGGTCCTCTCGGGGAGACAGGGACGGGGCTCAGGACGCAACGGGCACGGGCGTTTCCTAAATAATTGTGGCCTTTCTCCCCGCCTGCCCCTCCTCCCACGGACCCCTGGCCACCTCGGCCACCCCAGCCACCCACACCGGAGCCCGGAGCACGCCCTGGCTTCCCCTCCCTCTTAGGGAAGAAATGCCTGATTTCAGAAAGGGAAAAAAAAAAATCAGAAATAATTCTCCCCTTCGAGAATCAAAGTCAGTCTCTCATTAGGAGAATGCTTAACAATTAGGGGAACATTCTCAAAAGCAAATACATTTTTAAAGGCCTTAATGCTGTATTCCCAGTTCCTCCAGCCGCCAACACTCCAGGAAGAGAATTCTCCTAGTTCTGATCATCAGGACAATAGCTAACACTTACAGCACGGGATTTCCTACGCACCAGGCACTGTTCTGAACACGTAACAGATTCAGAGTCACTGAATCCTGAGGCAGGTGCTATTTGTAGCCCCATTTTACAGATGAGGAAACCAAGGCCCAGAGAGATGAATCAAGTTGCCCCCAAATCACAGGGCAGAGTGCGTCCATGGCAGAAGCAAATGAACCCACTGGCTATGCTTTCCTTCCCCGCATGTGGAGACCCTTCTGCGTGTGATTTAGTTGTTTCAAAGCTGGTGACACCCTGTTCGGGTAAGTCACCCTCACTGTAAAACCATGGCTTGTGGGAAATTCAGAAGACTGAAAGTGTAGCAGGGAATTCCCTGGTGGTCCAGCAGTTAGGACTCTGAGCTCTCACTGCCGACGGCCCAGGTTCAGTCCCTGGTCGGAGAACTAAGATCCCACAAGCCACATGCCACGGCTAAAAAGAAAAAATGTAGCAATGGGTTGAAGACTCGATGGTGGGTTTACTAAGCTTTTTCTTTAAAGTCCTTTGAATTAAAAAATTAAAAAAACAATTTGCAATTACTGTGGGGAGAGCCACCCCTCCGGAGTCTTCCTTCTATTGTTGAATTTTTAAATTTTTGTTTTCATTTTTTCAGCCATGCCATGTGGCTTGTGGGATCTCAGTTCCCCAACCAGGCATTAAACCCAGGCCACAGCAGTGAAAGCCCGGGTCCTAACCACTAGGCAACCAGGGAACTCCCTATCGTTGAATTTTTTAAAAATAAATAATTTATTTATTTTATTGGCTGTGTTGGGTCTCCGTTGCTGCACACGGGCTTTCTCTAGTTGCAGCGAGCAGGGGCTACTCTTCTTTGTGGTGTGTGGGCTTCTCATTGAGGTGGCCTTTCTTGTTGCAGAGCACAGGCTCTAGGCGCGTGGGCTTCAGTAGTTGCAGCACATGGGCTCAATAGTTGTGGCTTACGGGCTCTAGAGCGCAGGCTCAATAGTTGTGGTGCACGGGCTTAGTTGCTCCGCAGCATGTGGTATCTTCCTGCGGCAGGGCTCAAACCCACCTCCCCTGCATTGGGAGGCGGATTCTTACCCACTGCGCCACCTAGGAAGTCCTGAATTTTTAAAATAGAAAGTGCTTTCTGAATTTTTTTTGGGGGGGGGGGGGGCCTCAAAACCCAGTCACAAATCCAATACTATCTGCCTTGTTGCCTCTCCTTCCATGCACTCTTTCAGCTCTCCCAGGCATCAGTAATGTAAATCCAGTTCCTCTGTCCCTGAATATATCCCAAATCCCTCCCTCTTTTCACCCTGAGGCCCCAGCCGCCTCCAGGGTCCCCACCGGCAGCCTCTCCTTGACACGCCACCATTTTTCAGATTTTAGAAAAGCAAAGAGCAGGTGTACAGATCATTATATATAAACCCCCCCACTGGGGTATGAGCGAGGGCTCTGTAAAGTGAACCCATTCATATTTCTGTAATAAATATGACGACACACTTAACGGGATAAATGAAGTCCATAAATGGCCTCACACCCGTTCAGGATAATCATGTGGCCAAGTGAGTTTGTGCTAAACATAGAAAATCACTTTTGTCTTGCAGGGACATTTGGGTTCCTGATCTATAGATGAGGGGTCTGTGGAGCTGGATGGAGACCAGATATCCAAAGCCCTTTCTGAGCTGATCTCACCCAGTTTCCAGCCTCCCCCACAGACTGTCTCTCAAACACACTGGGCAAAGGTCCAACCCTGAACACACGCAGGCCTTGTCTTCTCAACAAGGAGCACGACTCAAGTTTCTGCTCCAATCCCCTGCTCTTCCCCAGCTCAAAAGCCTTTCACAGGGACTTCCCTGGTGGTCCAGTGGTTAAGACTCCGCGCTTCCACTGTAGGGGGTGCAGGTTCGATCCCTGGTCAGGGATCCCACATGCCACGTGGCACAGCCAAAAAACAAAAGTCTTTCACAGCTCCTGCTGCCCAAGCCTCGTTTTCCTGCCGCCTCTTGCCTCCACGGCACGCTGGGCGCCCCTGCGGCTCCCCCGGGCAGACACCAGGCTGACCCGACCTTGGCTCCTCCGCCCAGGCATGCCCTCTGTCTGTGTTCGTCCAGCCTGGCGAACCTCTTCTCCTTGAAGACCTCTGGCTCACTGCGGCCCTCCCCTTGGGCCTTCCTGCAAACTATTTTAGAACAAGTCTAGCCCCTCATCAAAGTCAGAGGCCTTCAGCCCGATGTCTGGGGTCCAGAATTGCACAGCCCAGCCTGGAGCCAAGCAGGGACTTGAGATAAAGGAATGTAAACTGCCCTGAGGCTTTGCAAGCTCTGCTTCTCCAGCCTGCAGTGTCCTTTTCCTTCTCTTCGAAGCAGACTTCCCAGAGCCCTCCACACACCCCCAGGCAAGCCCTCGCTCCCTCCCTCCTCCTCGTCTCCCAGCCCTGCCCCTCCTCCTCTGGGAAGTCTGCTGACTCTGGGCCGACAGGGCCCAGCCTGATTTCTCCCCAGATCCCCGGCACCTGCCAGCACAGGGAGGGGGCGAGGCTGGGGTGTGCGCGTGTAAAGCACACGCGCGCAGTGAGGCCTCACCTCCGCGAGGGCAGCCGCCGCCGCATGCGGTGACAATCCAGCACCCACTCTTTCCGCACGATTCGGCCTCCGAGGCCTAGGACCTGGCTATACTTGGGGGTGTTGGCAAAGGCGCAGCTGGTGGGGAGCAGAATGGAGGGTGTCAGCGCGGTGTGATCTGAGAGGCGAAGGGCAAAGAGAAAGACAAGGGACAGAGAGAGAGAGAGAGACACGGAGGGGTAGACGTGGGAGGAGCAGAAAAGACACAGGAAGGCTGAGGGGAAGATGTAAGAATCAGAGGGAGGAAGAGAAAAAGAACAAGAGGCAGAGGACACAGAGAGGCGAAGTGGCAGAGAGAAAGCAGGACGGAGGAGACAGAGGGAGGCGGGGAGCGTGGGGAAGGGGTGCAGGCCTACATGAGGTGGGTGCTGTCTGGAGTCCAGTCTGGCCGATACTTGGCCCCCAGCTCTAGGGCCTTGTCCCGGAGCTCCGAGCGGAAGGGGTTCTGGAAGCCGCTCAGCACTAGCACCACACCCTGGAGGATCCTCCCCAGCTCCTGGGGGCCCGCACGGGGCGCCCTGGGCGCAGCGCCTTCTCCTCGGGGCTTCCCCGGTGCCGCCCCCCGTGCTGGGGCAGGGGCGGGGGCAGCAGCTGGGGGACGGCTGGGCGCCGGTACTGGGGAAGCCAAAGCGTGGATTCAGTTAGCGGGCGTGGGGCTACACCCCCGGCCCCTCCTCCCGCAGACCCAGGACCCAGGCCCCCGTGGGGACAAGGAATCCAGCTGGCTCACATTTGGGTCTCTTGAGGGCGGGTGGTGAGGGCTGGGCTGAAGGTCTGCTGGGGGTCTTCTTTTCTTCTTGGCCCAAGTCCAGCTTCCTCTTGCCTTTGGGGGACTCCTGAGGCTGAGGGGGAGGGACGGGCTGAGGCCTCCCGCTCCCCTCCTGCTTCTCTGCCGCACCAGAGTCCGATGATCTCACCTTGGAGGTGCTGCCCCCTGCCCTGGAGGACGGGGAGGCTGAGGAGGGGGCGCTGGAGGCCTGCAGTGTAGCAGCTGCATAGCTGGGTCCTGCTGGGTCACTGGCTGCGACTGCAGAGGGAGAAAGTGGATCCCGGTTGAGAGGGCTGGACCCTCAGACCCTTTAGCTCCTATCCATGGGACGGAGTACTGTTCCCAAGACCCAGCACTGACCCAGGATCCAGGCCCCCAGCCCCTCCTCCCTCAGACCCTGGAGTCCAGGCCCCCAGCCCCTCCACCCTCAGACCCTGGAGTCCAGGCCCCCAGCCCCTCCTCCCTCAGACCCTGGAGTCCAGGCCCCCAGCCCCTCCTCCCTCAGACCCTAGAGCCCAGGCCCCTGGCCTTTACTCACTCAGGACCCAGGTTTTCCACACTCACCTGGGGGTGTCTTGTTGATCCGGCTGAAGAAGAGCGCCCCCGGTCTCAGGGAGCTGGCGCTCTCATCCTCCTCCTTCACGCGGAACTGGCCGAGCTTGGTCACCTTCTAAGGTCCCATAAGGTCAATGCAGTGGGAGGGCTGTCAGCACGTGGGGGCGAAGAGGCAGGGGAGAAGGCTCTGGGCAGCGGCAGGTAGAGCTTACCTGGGATGAGGCCTCAGCCTCCTCTTTGTCTGGGGGGCTGTGAAACCGTACAAAACTCAGGCCGTAGGGGGCGTCCTGGGAAAGGAGGGGTGGGAGTTAGGGAGTCGGGCCAAGGACAAAGGTTTGGCCCCACCCCCTTTCATTTGGCTCTTTCCCTCCTGTGGACACACACATCTGGGGGAAGTGTCCAGACGACGACAAGCCTAATATCGGCAAGCTGTCGCGGAGCCCTAACTTGGGGTCGGGCTTGGTGCAGAGCCCTTCACATGCACCAGCTCCTTGAGCCTCAGAGCAACTGTCAAGGGCTGCTGGATGTCTAAGCGAATCCACTCTGCACACCAAACTCCTGCCTGCAGAATGGGAGGGAGGGCTGTGCGCCACTTCTGGAACTCAGAAACGCTCCAGGCTCTTTCCCCCTCTGCTGGGTGGATGCAGAGCCATGAGATGGAAGGAGCCTGGGTCCTGGGATGACTGGCAGAAACCTCCTGGGACGGATCCATGGGTAAGAAGTATACCTTAACTGTGTGCTGCCATTACACTCAGGTCTCGTCATCACAGCCGAGCATCTCCAACTTACAGCAGCCCCATAAGGATCAGGAAACTGAGGCCAGAAAGGTTAAGTCACTAGCCCGAGGTCACACAGCTAAGGAGTGGAGTAGCTAGGTTTTAAACCAGCGTTCCAACTCCAGATCTCATGGTGCTAACTCTGAGGCCCAATTCTACGAAGCCACATCTCCAACAAGTCAGCAGCTCCCCTCCCAATTCCCCTGAGGTCTTGCAGGTCATCCTTCCTAATCTCTGTCCAGGAAGTGAAGATTCCTATATGGGGAGGACCTCAAACCAATTTCAGAGAACGCAGGGACCCAGGCTCCTCATAATCCCATGGGGAGACCAACTGTCTGGTCCTCCCAGCCCTCTGGGACTCAACATCGGCCCCTCGCCTCTCTCATGGCACAGGACCAAAGACCCCGCTCCCATCCTGGGTACCTTGCTGTAGGGCTGGCTGCACACGATTTTGACACGATCCCAGCGCTTCTCTGCTGCTGCCCGGACCAACTTGTCGGGCCCAAAAATGCGAACGCGGTTGGAGTTTGAGCCACTGCGACTCTCGGAAGGGGACATGAAAGATGAGGTGACCAGAAGGACCTGGGAGAAGGCACAGTGAATGCAAACCAGGCCTGGCTGGTTTCAATGACACCTCCTAGGGGCTGGAAGGGGGCCCGAGCAGGGACCAGGGAGTCACCAGGTCCAGCTGTACCTCAACCTGCCTCAAGGCCTCTAGACCCTGCTCTTGTTTCTGGGCCTCCAGTCAGTCCTTCCCTGACACAGACCCCAGAGGGATCTCTCTTTTCCCAGATTGGAACCACCCTTCTCTAAATTCTTCCAGTCTTCCAAGTCTGGCCACGGCAGGGACCCTTCCAGCAGAGGATATTCACAATGACTAGCACAATATTCAAACACCTTTCTGTACTTTTTTTTTTTTTTTGGCTGCACCACGCAGCTTGTGGGATGTTAGTTCCCTGACCGGGTACTGAACCTGTGCCCCTGGCAGTGAAAGTGTAGAGTCCTAACCACTGGACCACCAGGGAATTCCCTCAAACACATTTTTGAAATGCACAGCTGACTCAGCAGAAGGGAAGTATCAGAGGCCAGAAATAACACCACAGAATCGAAAGAAGTAGGGGGGCTGCACCCAACATTAAGTGACTGTCTCTCAGTTCAAACCCACCCTTGAAAAACAAACTAAATAAACAATAAAATAAAATTATGGAAACAAATAAAAAAGAACGCCCACCCTCAAAAAAATATTTTAAACAGAGAAAAGAAAAAACAAACAAAAAACAACACCCCACCCTTGGTGGCTCGGCTCTGGGATGCTGGGGACACATCTAACCTCCAGTGGATCCTTGTCAGGCTCTGCCAGCAGAGGGAGCTACAGAGACAGGCTGTAAGGCTGGCAGAGGGAGGCAGGTGGGAGCACCCCAGGTGTGCTTTGCTTCTGCATCTGCAGCTGTTCCTCCCCTGCCGCACCCCCCACCCCCACCCTGGTGGCAGATAAATCCAGTTTGCAGCTTCCCAGTATCTGCAGAACTGGCCTCACTGAACCCTCTCAGGGACACACCAGAACCAGCCGGGGAGCTCCCCTCCTCAGGGTCTGAGTTTCAGCTCCAAGGGCCCCACCACCAAGCTTCAAAACATCTACGTTTCAATAATTGCAAGCTCTTCCTTTTGTTCCTCCAATCCTAAGGGTGGTGGCTGCTGCCTGCAGCTGCTTCCGTGTCCTACCTTAGTCTTGAGGCCACTTCACCTCTTCAGTTCAATACCTCGTTACTAATTCTTTACATTCATTCTCTCTGTTAAACTAACTGGTGTGGTTTCAGTCTCCTGGTGGGACCCTGATACAGCAGGTGGCACTGATGTGAGTGTTTGCCCTATTGCTGATTCCAGGTGGCCCAGAGCTTGACTTGAAAGGGCTCTAGGTGGTGGCTGCAGGGGAGAAGAGGAAACAAAGCCTGGGCTCCGAGTCAGTAAGAAAGGTATCTCAGAGACCACGACCACAAAGCAGAAAGCTGGGCCCCTCAAAGGGCAACACCCTCCGTGGGTAAATTAGGGAGAAATGTGCCTTGTGGGAAGAGTCAGTGGGATGCCTTAGCTCTGGGGGGACAGCAGAGAAAAGATGAAAAATTCTCTCTGGAGACTCCTAACCGCAGGTCTGTACTTTCAACGATTTGGAGCAAAAATCCACACTAGTTATCTGCAAATCCACACTAGTTATCTGCGTGGAAAAACCCACACTGAAAATTTTAAGTGGTCCCATGTGGGTAGTATCACCTGATTCCGGGGCAAACTCTCTTTGAAGGAATGTACTTCAAACCAGACCCTCAAAAAATTTCCACAGATACATTCCCCAAGAACAGAATTAACACTTACACACAATCTTAAAAAACAAACAAACAAACAAACAAACCAATTACACACACATTCACCCATGAGGCATGAGGTAACAGATTGCCATGATTTAGGGTCAGCAGAAACCACAAACTGCAGACTCAGACCCACAAGACTGCATATATTGATATTACCAAACACATAATATAAAAGGAAGTGAGTTTAATAATTTAAAGAAATAAATGGAGCTATTGACGGTATGACGAAGGAACAAAAACTGACCAGGCAATTTTGAAAAAAAGTGGAAGAGCTGCGTGTCCAACACTAAGGGATGAACCATGATTGGGCCAAGCGGTCCCATTCTCTCTGCCAGTGGCTGGTCCAGGGGTGGGCACATGACCCAGGTCTGGCCAATTCAATGTTAAGAGGAAGGCTGCTGAAGGCTTCTGGGAAAGATTTTCCTTCTTCATTAAAGAGAAACAGAGGATCGAAGAAAACCACTGCTTTTCTGCCATTTCACTCCTCCATTTTCTGCTTTGGAGGCTACTAGGTGATGGATGGAGCAATAGCAACCATCTTGGAACCATGTGGGCAAGTCCAAAAGAATCAAGAGGTGCCCAACCAAGCACCCTGACTTTGTTCAGCTGCCCGATCAACTCTGGGTCTGCCTAACGCTGAACTTCCCTCCTAAGGAAACAATAAATATTCTTAGGCAGTAAGGCATCTTTAGTTGGGTATAATCTGTTATGTAGTCTCTTTTCTAATTGACATGCTGTGAAATTAGAAAACAAAAGCTTTTTGCTGAGAAAAACATAGACTATAACTAGATATCTCTTTGTGCTCAGCTCTGATTATGAAAAGAAACAACAAAGATGACGAAAATTATACCAAAGGGAAGCCAGCTCCCTGGCCTTGACTATACTTGCTTATAAAAGGGCTGACTTTGAGCTGATGGGGAAGCTGACTTATCATCTAGTGACTAAATGAAGGGACAAAGCAATCTGTGGTTGGCAGCTGCTACTCACACTAAGGGGGAGCTTTCCTCTGAATATGCTCTCCTTCCCTTCCATTCATTGTGAAGAGAAAACAACTCCAGTTGTTTTATTATCCAATACTGTCTTAAAGCTTCCAGGATTAAAACCTTTATTCTCTAGACTTTGTTAACCTTGCAAGCTTAGACATCTCCTCTGCAGAACTTGGAGGGGTTAAAAAAAAATGTTGGGACTTCCCTGGTGGTCCAGTGGTTAAGACTCTGCACTCCCAATGCAGGGGGCCTGGCTTCGATCCCTGGTCAGGGAACTAGATCCCACATGCCGCAACTAAGAAGTCTGCATGCCTCAACTACGACCCAGTGCAGCCAAATAAAGAAATAAATATATATTTTTTAATGTTGATGATTTTGTAGAAAATGTCACTAGTTATTACAATCTGTGACTTTGGCTTGGTGTGTATGGGTGACATCAACACAGATCAGCTCTGCTCAGCCCTTTTTCCTTTTCTTTCTTGGCTCTCTGAACCATGTCTAGTCTCTGGGCAGAAGCCAGACCTTATAAGCCTCAGAGTCTTTAATTCAGTCTTGGCTAGGAATTGTAACAAAACTTCTAGCAGAAGTTTAATTAAAAACCTTGAGAGAATGATAAACTACTGACATAGGGGTTTTTCAGTCTCTGAAAAGATAAAGCCCAGAGCTAACCATTCCACCTTTCTAGGTGGATAAGAGGTGAATAACAAGGAGTCACATACCCGATTAGATAAAGTTTTAGCTAAAAATGCACTTACTCTGTTCCTCTAATTATAAAACAGAATTTTGATCTAAATCTGCTTGCCAAGAAGGACAGAGAACTTTTTTTTTTTATGGTCTCAAAGGCTGTTGATTTTATTTAAAATTTTAAACAAGGAGGCCATTAGACTTGGTGACTCTAGCACCTCAGGAAGCCTAAGTAAACCAACCAAAATCTAAGCCAGAGTTGGTGAACTCGAATCTAAGCAAATGAAATCAACTAATCGTGAACAGCCAAGTTACTAAGTTTTCCCAAGTAGGGCAACTGTTTTAAGTTCTAGCCAATTAAATAATTGCTTTGCTTTGCTTCCCTGTTTTCTCTCCAAAAATCTCTGTCCTAGCCCGTCGACAAAGCACCCCTAATCATTGTTCAGTTTCGGCTGCCTGATTCAAATTGTTCGCTCAGATAAACTCTTCAAAACATAATGTGCCTCTGTTTGCCTTTTTACAACTTATAGAACCTTTATTTTATTATTATTATTTTTTTGGCCACACTGCACAGCTTGTGGGATTTTAGTTCCTTGACCAGGGATTGAATCTGGGCCCTTGGCAGTGACAGCATGGCATCCTAACCACCACACCGCTGGGGAACTCCCTAGAACCTTTAGAGTAAGAATGTGTGTTCAAGGAAAAACCTGATTGGTTATAATGTACCTTGTAAGGTGGAAAAAGCACTTGATAAAATTCAACACACACTCATTTAAAAGACTGGCAATATCAAGTATAAATAAGAAACAGAAGCAAAGAGACCTCAAACACTGCTGAAGGGAATATAAAATGGTACAACCACTGTGGAAAACTGTCTACTTCTAGTAAGGTTAGAACATATATCTACCTGAGGACCCTGCAATCTGACTCTTAGGTATTTACCCAAAGGAGATCTCTATACAGAGGCTTGTACAAGAATGTTCACAGAAGCTTTTTTCATAACAGTCAAAAAGTGGCAGGGAGTTCCCTGGAAGTCCAGTGGTTAGCACCTGGCACTTTCACTGCTGGGGCCTGGGTTCAATATCTGGTAGCGGAACTAAGATCCCATAAGCTGCACGGCAGGGCCAAAAAGAAGCGGCGACAGCCCAGATGCCCGTCAATACGAGAATGAATGAACCAATTGAGACCTACGCTCACAGTAATACTTCTCAGCAATAAAGTGGAACAGACGCTGACATATACACAGTATGTCAGAACATCAAAAACCAGTAAGCTGAGTAAAAGAAGCCAGCCACAAAAAAAAAGAACACATACTGTAAAATTCCACTTATGTGAAATTCTAAGACAGGCAAAACTGCTCTGTAGTGAAAGAAAAGAGATCAGTGGTGGCCTGAGCTGAGGGTGGGAGGAGTGACCGCAAAGGGACATGAGGGAACTTTTGGGAAAGCTGGCAATGCTCTACGCCTTGATCTGGGGGTTGGTTATGCAGGCATGTACATCTGTCAAAACGCTGACCTGTGTGTTTTATTATATACGAAGTATACCTCAAGTGAAAACAATTCCTCACTGCAAGGAAAAAACCGTGTCTTGTAGGAAACTGATGTGTTCACTTAAAGTTGTAAACTCTCTTTTTCACAGTAGGTTTATTTTTACCCCCAAAACATTTCAATGATTAACTAGCTGGCTCACTATGATCTCACCAATCTGACTCAAACTAATGCAACCAGTTAAAAAAAAAGGATGGGGCCCCTCCATACGAACCTCCAAGTTGTGAACTTTCAAAGATGCGAACGTGCCCCTGTATGCCAGCTGTTGTACTGTAGTACTGTACTTTTCAGGGTACTCTACTATAGTATTAAAAATGTTTTCTTTATTTATTGCGTTTGTTGGTTTTTCATATGTTATTTGTGTGAAAAGTCTTATAAACCTATTACAGGACAGCACTATATAGCCGATTGTGTTAGTTGGGTATGTAGGCTAACTTTGTTGGACTTACAAACAAATTGGACTTACGAACATGCTCTAGGAATGGAACTCATCCACATGTAGGGGACTTACTGAATTCTTCATAGAGCAAAAGCCTTGTAAACATTTGTCACAACTAAAGTAACTAATAGAGGCACCCCAAGCAATTTGGAATCTCAATTTGCTAGGAACATCTCTGAGGAGTTTTGGGACCAGAAGAAAAGCAGTTTTACTCTCAAGCAGGGACTGAATCGTAGACAAACAGGTACCTCTGGTTCTTTCTGTCATGGCAGTGCAATTTCAGCCTCAAAGCTGCACACAGCTTATCACCTGGGTCTGTTCTTTATCTCCTCACACCCTGGGCTCCTCCAGGGGGCTGCAGTCCCTGTGACTCATATGCACACTGGCCTGGTGCCTGGGAGCCCCTAGGGTGATGACAGGGACATCTAGGACAGGGATCAGCAGGGGGCCCACCTCAGGGCCCTGCTTACCTCGTAGTCCTGCTCCCCGGCCCCTCCAGCCGAGCTGCCCACCAGCACCTCCACGAAGGCTGAGCCGTCATTTCCGATGTCCACGCTGTGTATCTGCTCCTCCTTCTCCAACTGCAGGGGAGGGAAGGCCCACTGTCAGTGCTGCTCTGCCCCCCGCTTCTGCCCCACTCGCTGTGGGACCTCGGAAGATGGATGACTCCCATCCAGGCCGCCTTGTTTCCTTGCAAAGTCAACTCGGTGACCGTGGAGGCAGGGCTGAGTGGTACCACTGTGTCCCCCGCACGCAGCACAGGGGGTAGAGTCAGAGCTCGAAAATATTCACTAACAGACGGCATAAGCCCCCACACCCACTTCCCTGACTCCACCAGACTCTGCCGGGTGGGCTTCTCACCTGCCCCCACGGAGCTCTCCTTGGTGGTGCTATGCAGACAAGTGGCACATGTGCTACCCCTGCCCCCAATGACACAGGACTCAGTGGACGCTCCCTGAGGGTAAGGCCTGCTCTGCTTTGGCTCAGCACTGATTCCTGGGTTGGAGTCCCAGCTATGCCACACGCTAGCTATATGGCCTTGTCAGCTCACCTCCTGGAGCCTCAGTTTCCTCATCTGTGAAGTTGGGATGGTCACCCTATCTGGGATTATGTACATAAATACTACGGCCATGGGACTTTCCTGGTGGTGCAGTGGTTAAGAATCCGCCTGCCAACGCAGGGGACATGGGTTCATTCCTGGTCCGGGAAATTCCCACATACTGCGGAGCAACTAAGCCCGTGCGCCACAACTACCGAGCCTGTGCTAGAGCTACAACTATTGAGCCTATGTGCCACAACTACTGAAGCCTGTGTGCCTAGAGCCCGTGGTCCGCAGCAAGAGAAGCCTCTGCCATGAGAAGCTCGCGCACCACAACGAAGAGTATCCCCCACTAACCACAACTAGAGAAAGCCTGTGTGCAGCAATGAAGACCCAACGCAGCCAATAAATAAAAAAATATTACTGCCACAGGGCATAGCAGGTAGTGCCAAGCACCCTGCCGCTGCCAGTCAGGAGACATAATTAGTCGCTGCTCAATGATTATCTTTGAAAGAAGGAAAGACCTGGCTTAGGAAGGCTTTCCCCAAAGTTTCTGCCATTCCCGTCTGACAGTAAAGGCCATGTGGGGGTGGACGGCAGTTAGGAACAGCTGATGCAATTCTGCTTCCCACTCTGGGGCTCTGTTATTTGGCTCCTAGAATGACAATGGCTCTTTCCTACGACCCCCAAAGGTACCCAGTCTGCCACCCTACAGTGCCAGGGTCATCTGATGGTCCGATCTGCCCTGTCACCTCCCAGTCGCGAGGTGGCCGGACACTGCCTGCACACTCCCACAGGCAGGAACCGCCCAAGAAGGGAGGAAGCAGCCTCGGTTTGTGGGGAGGCTGGCCTGAGAAGCTGCTCAAATTCAGCCCTGCTACTACCAAGCTGTGCAGCCCCAGGTGACGAACAACCTCTCTGAGCGGCAGCTGTCTCACATGCGAAAGAGAAAGCCCTCATAATCACCCTCCTTCCGAAGGGAGTCGGGATGACATTGAACACTAGGCACTGCAACCCACGGCCACAGCGAGGACATCTACGTGCTCACGACGTGGCAGGCCCGTAATACCTGTATTTTCTCTCCGCCTGACATCTCTGCCACACAGAAGCTATTATTATCTCCATTTCACACAAGAGCGATCGGAGGCAGGAAGCCGCTGTGTCACTTCCCCGAGGTCACACAGCTGGTGCCCAGGCAGGCTGGCTGGCCTAAAATCCAGGTGTCAGCAGGGCTGCATTCCTTCTAGAGGTTCTGCGGAAGAATCCTTTCCTTGTCTGCTGTCCAGCTTCTAGAGCCCCTGCACTCCTCGGCTGGGGCCTCTTCCTCCATCCTCAGAGCCAGCCGTGCCATCGCTCCCACCTCTGCTTCCGGCGTCACATCTCCTCGGACTCTGGTTCTCCTGCCTCCCTCCTTCCCTCACAAGGACCCTTGTGATTCCACTGCACACCCGCCCCCAGCCCCAAATCACCCAGGCCAGTCTCACCATCTCAAGATCCTCAGGTCCTCACATCCACAAAGTCCCTCCCACCATATAAAGGACACAGTCATAGGTTCTGGGATGGGGATGTGGATATCTATTAGGGGGCCATTATTCAGTCTACACACTCAGCTAAGCTCTCCCTGGGCCAGGCCCCCCGGAATCCTCACAACCACCTTGGAAGGAAGGGTCTGTAACTCTCCCGGCTTCACAGATGGGGAAACTGAGGCTCAGACAGGTAAATAAAACACTCCCATGTCACACACAGAGTGACTGGCACAGAAATTCAGACTCAACTGTCTAATGAAAAGCCAATACTGCTTCCTAACTCCCGAGTTTCAAACCTTGAGGTAAAAACTCAGCATTTCGGGACTTCCCCGGAGGTCCAATGATGAGGACGCCGAGCTTCCACTGCAGGGGGCACAGGTTGGATCCCTAGTTGGGGAACTAAGAACCCACATGCCAAATGGCACGGCCAAAAAAACCATCCAAATAAACAAACAAAAAAACCACATCTCTGCCTTTTCCACATTATAAAGCATGGGCCCTCCATCTAGTAGGATGTATATATTTGTATTTTAATGAATGGTTCTTATTTCATATATAACTACTTCTACTTTATTATTTTTTATTTTTTTATAAATTTATTTATTTATTTATTTTATTGGCTGTGTTGGGTCTTTTTTGCTGTGCACAGGCTTTCTTTAGTTGCGGTGAGTGGGGGCTACTCTTCATTGTGGTGTGCAGGCTCCTCATTACCATGGCTTCTGTTGTTGCAGAGCACGGGCTCTAGGCACATGGGCTTCAGTCGTTGCAGCACATGGGCTCAACAGTTGCGGCGCACGGGCTTAGTTGCTCTGTGGCATGTGGGATCTTCCTGGAGCAGGGATCAAACCCGTGTCCCTTGCATTGGCAGGTGTATTCTTAACCACTGCACTACCTAGGAAGCCCAAACTACTTCTACTTTAAACACACACATATACTCCCTCGTCTTTCTTCTTTTTGATAAGTAAAAAATTTCTGATAAAAACATGGAAATAATCCAAATGTCTATTAGTTTGGGTTGTTGGATACACAATGAATGAAATTCCCTACAATGGAACAGTAATTACCTGTAAAAATGAACAAAACACTGATCCAAGCTACAACATGGGAACCCCAAAACATGAAGTAAGTGAAAAGAGCCAGACACAAAAGGCCACATATTGTATGATCTTATTTATGCGAAATGTCCAGGACAGACAAATCCACAGTGACAAAAAGTACATCAGCAGTACATACACACACTAGTGTATATAATGTAGATAACCAACAAGGACGTGCTGTACTGCAGAGGGAACTGTATTGCAAGTTTTGTAATAACATGAGGGAAGAGAATCTGAAAAACAAATCGGACTAACACGGCATTGTAAATCAACTATACTTCAATTTTAAAAAATTGGGAAAAAAATTTAAACTAAAATAATAACATATTTTTTATCTTGAAGATTTGCAAATTAAAAAGGTTAAAATCGTCTTGATTTAAAAGTACACCAGGAGTGTTAAATGCAGGGTAATTCAGTAAACTCATTTGAGTGAAAAATAAAACAAATAAAAAATTAAAAAAATAAACAACTGAACTCCCTGTTTAAAAAGAAAAAGTGTATCAGTGGTTGCCAGGGTAACAAGGAGAGGGGAATAGGGAGTGAGCACTTCACCGTTTCTGGTTTCTTTTTAGAAGCGATGTACGTGTTCTGGATTAGACAGCAGTAATGAATGCAGAACACTGTCAATATACTAAAAACCCCTGAAGTGTACACTTTAAATGGTTAAACTAATGAACTTTATGTTACATGAATTCTATCTCAAGAAAAAAGAAAAGAGTGTTCAGTAAGTATCAGCTGTTGGGAGAAAGGCTTAAGCACAAGATGACTCATCTGTGGCCCAGGTCTGTGTGCACCTTTCCCAGGAAGACAGAATTCACCAGTGGAAGAAATGAGACACGGGAGGTTTGCAAAGTCCCTGAGACATCTTATTAAAAAAAGCTCTTCCAAGTCAAATATCATATGACACTGCTTATATGCCAAATTAAAAAAAAAAAAAAAAAGAACAAAAAAAAAGAAAGCTACAAACGAAATTATCCACAAAACAGAAACAGACTCACGGCCTTAGTGAATGAACTTATGGTTACGAGGCGGGGGAAGGGTGGGGGGAAGGGACAGATTGAGAATTTGGGATTGATGTGTACCCACTGCTATATTTAAAACAGATGACCAACCAGCACCTAATGTATAGCACAGGCAACTCCACTCAATACTCTGCAATAACCTAAGTGGGAAAAGAATTTGAAAAAGAATAGGTACATGTATTTGTATCACTGAATCACTTGGCTGTGCACTTGAAACTAACACATTGTTAATCAACTCTACTCCAATATACAGTAAAAATTAAAAAGCAAAACAAAACAAAACGGCTTCACATCCATGAAAGGCAATGTCATGCATCACTTCAAAGAATAAGGTAGAACTTGCTGCCGTGACAATGGATCTCCAAGATGCAGTTTCTTGGAAAAAAGCAAGGGAGGACCCTGTACATACTAGGCACTTTTTAAAAGCGGGGGGTGGGGGGGTGGGGGTGGGGAACAGAGTGACCCAGGGGGGGCACATGACAAACTGCGCACAGTGGTGGCCACAGGAGGGAAGCCCTGGGTCGCAGGAATCGGGGAGGGGGCAGGAGGGGATGCAAGCAGGTGGCCACGAGGATGTCCTCCTCAGGGTACACCCTCCCTGTGTGCCTTCTGAGTTACGCACCATATGCATACCACACCCATTTGAAACCTACAGTTAATGAAACCACACTGGTTGTCGCCAACAAGGGAACACTATGCAGAAATGAGAAGGAGCCCTCCATAGCCACACCCCGCAAGGAGGGTGAAACTATCGACATGAATCTAGCAAACAATGTCAGGAAAGAACAGGGCAGCCAGAGGAGAAGGTACTATATACTGTGTGATTCCATTGCCATACAAATCAAAACCAGGCAGAGCTAATTGAAGGTGTTAAAAATCAGGGCCATGCTGAGACTGTCCTCGGGAAATCATCCGAACATAAAGTGATGGGGGTGACATTTCAAGGGGAATGACATTTCCTGCCACTCTGGTTTCCCAGGGTGCTGAAACAGTCCCCTCAGGAACTGAGCATCCTGTGTTTCCCAAGGCTTCTGAGCTGGAAAAATGGACTAGTCCTCACATTCTGGGTAGCATTCTAAAATATGGGACTACTAGTGAGAGTGGAGCCTTATCCTTGGAACCCAGTTATATAGGTGACCTGCAAAAAGCAGACACCAGTAGTCAAGGTGCTTTAGGGTTTCTCTCAAAGGACTAAGAGGTAGAAAATCAAAATCCTCTGGCATCTCCTATGAACACTTTGTTAGGCTCCGCCAAAGAAGAGAGATACCAGAGAGGCCTAGAAAGGAATGATAGGTGGGGTTCTTTTGACCTGAGGGCTGCTACTGTATATCACACTAAAGAAATGGAATCTGTTTGGAATTTGCAGAAACAAGATCCCAAAAGGATAATCCCTTACAATGAAGCCATGGATAGTCCAGATCAATGAAGGACCAGACTGCCTATCTGTAACCTTTCTGCAGCATTAGAGCCATGGTTCATGGGGGGACACAAGGCTTTTATGCTCCTAGATCTTCAACGCAGCAGAGGAACCATAAGTAGATTCACAGGATAATATATATAAATACATATATACACACACACACACATATATAGTTATATTTTTAAAAGGCAACTGAAAGTAATTAGACATCTTAAGGAATCAAATTGAAAAAAAAATCAGGGCCACAGTTACCCTTGAGGGGGGCAGTGACAGGAAGGAGCAGAAGGGGGCTTGGGAGACGGGGGGGATGCGGGTGCTGTTCCTCCATCTGGGTACAGCGTACATGGGCTGCCTTGCACTGTGTGCTTTCCTGTACACACGTGTTGTGGCAAAGAAGGTAAAAAATTTAAAAACACCACGATGGCAAATCCAGTGATGAGAAAACCACCAAAAAGCAGAAATGGAATGTGTCCACCTTGCTACTGAACATTTAAAGAATGCACCTCCAGCCAGGGATGGGAGTTACACCTGGGCTGCAACCCAGACACCCGCTCTGGCCCAGGGGCCCTTAGCAAAGAGGCTGGAACTGTCCTCCTGGGAGCAGGTGATGGGTTGGCCACAGAGCCTCTTTCGGCGCCAAAAAGAAAAAAGGCAAAAGCCATGTGGGGCTGTGAGGAGCAGAGGGCTGAGCCCCACATGGTGACACACGGATGTGGCGACATATTATTTGAGGGACAAAATACTGAGTAGCAGGAAAACCCACAGAGCAGTCTACGTGTCTTGGTGTCCTGAAGGGTCCTCTTATTCGCTTCAAAAGAACCAAAATTAGCATTCGGGGAGTTTGGAGTCAGCCCGGCTACTGGCAACTGACAAGTGTCAGGAGATGTTCTAAAGGGTCTCCAGCGCGACATAAATTAACAACTGCTGCTGCACTGCTGCCTGCTCCTGCACGTTCCCCCTGCAGTTTCTTCTGAACCTGCAAACCTCACAGAAGATGCTGTGAAAACCGAAGTCAGCTTCTGTTCCTCCTCTGCTCAGAGGCCTTCCATGGCGCCCATCGCATGCAGAGGAAATGCTTAAATCCTTACAATAGCTTTCAGGCCTCACGTGGGTTGGGGGCTCTCTACTCCCACCCCATCAGCCCCTCTCTCTCTCCCGTCAACTCCGCTCCACCTACACACAGGGTTTGCTGGCCCTCCAGGCTGCTAGGCACCAGCCAGGCACTGGAACATGGAAGAGCTAAAGCTGACTATATGTTGGATCTCTTTCGTTTACTTTAAGCTTTGCTTCCGGCTGCTTTGGTTCAGAAAAAGGATACTGTATACACACAATGGCCTGCCTGGGAGAACCCTGCGCCTCTGCCTGAATGTTAAACAGAAGGGCCTTTGTTCAGGGAAACATCCTCACCCTGTCCACCTGCGGAAGGTTGCAAGAAAAAAGAAATTAACACATCCTCTCCATGAGCCTGGCCATTCCAGGCCACACCTGCAAATCTAACGGCATTTTTACTTACTTTACTTTCTCGTCTCTGCCCCCTCTCTGTTCTATAAATGATACTGGCAGCCAACCCAGATAGGACAGTTACTTTTGAAACTTTAGTTGCCCAATTTCTTGGTCGGCCAGCTTTCCGAATAAAGGCGTATTCCTTCCCTCAACACCTCATCTCCAATTTACTAGCCTGTTGTGCAGCAAGCAGAGCGAGCTTGGACTCAGTAACAGCACCCGCCCGGCATCAGCCCACCAGGCACCAAGCCTGCCTCGGAGTCTGTTTCTTTCCCAGATAGCTGCAGAGCTCACTCCGCTTGAATGTCAGCTTCTCAGGGAGGCCTTCCCTCACTCCTCCTTATTGAGCTAAAAGCCTCTTGCCAGTGCCTCCTCTGCCACTGGAGGTATTCCTCCGTTCTCTACACTGTGTAATCTCCTCCCCAGCACGCATCACCTGACGCACATTTCACATATTGATTTTTCAGTCTTTCCTCGCTAACATGAAAGCTCCAGCAGCTGACATATGTGTCTGTTGTGCTGTGCACTGCACGACAACCCAGGACCTAAACAGTGGGGGGCCTACAGAAGGTGCTTCTATGAATGAACAAACGAACCCATTCACTCCAAAGTCTCCAGGGCCGGTCCCTGTGCTGACAACTCCTACAGCGCCGTCTCTGGATCCATGTCCTAAATCTTGCTGTCCCCTGGACGCGATCCCCTGGATGTACCAAAGTCACAGCAAACCTGGGACATCCCGACCAACGTATCACCTTCTCAAGCTGCCCCTTCTCGGGGCTTCCCATTTTGCTGGCAGCTGCAATATCCCCCTGGCTCTGCCAGGCCAGACAGTCCTGTGCCTCACCTGGCTTCTCTGAATCCCTCACTCCCCATAACCTGTCTCTTCTTGCTCCCACTGCAAGGGGGGTGCAGACCAAACAGGCTGTTCCTGATCATAAAATAGCGCAGCAGAATCATCGCCCACTCACAGAGACAGGAATCCCTCCCTCTCCACAAACACCTGCCTGCTGACAGGCACTTTGGCAAACATCATGTCACAGGATTTTCACAACAATCCTGTGATCAGATCACATGATTCCCAATGGGCAGATGAGAAAATAGGTTCAGAAAAATGTAAACATTTGCCTGAGCTCACAGACTAATGAGGGAGAGATGGAGACTTGAATCCAGGTGCCGAGACTAACTAGTCAGCAACCTATATCTTTATCAGCTTAAAACACTGGCTGTAGTCAAGTTGCATAACCTCTCTAGGCCTAATTCCTCATTGCAAAAGGGGACAATAAAAGACTCGAGGCCATGGGGTTTTTATAAGGATTCAACGAAATAACTCATGTGAAGTATTCAGAATGGTGACTAGCAATGGGAATTTTTTTTTTTTTTTTCTACCACACTGTGCTGCTTGTGGGGTCTTAGTTTCCCCATGCCTGATGGAACCTGGGTCCTCGGAGCACGGGGTGCCAAACACTGGACCACCAGGGAATTCCTGGGCAGCTGTAAGGTTGAATAAATGTCAGCACTCATTATTCTTACTATGTTAGGGACCTAGGAGATATTTAAACTCTTCAATTCATTCCAAAAATCCTGTGGGTCTGTGTATTTTTCCTGGGAAGACAATTCTCACATTCTCTCTACTTCTCAAAAGCTTCTGTGAACTCAAACTTTTCCAGAACCACTAGGCAAGAGAGACAATAATATGTTTAACACAATCAGGGAAGTCTTGTCCCCAAACACCTCTACACTCAGAAGCGAGGAATGTGGTCAAAAGCAGAAAGCCAACACAGGAACACAAAGCAGCATGGCAAAGTGGCTACGAGCACCCACAACAGGTTCAAGTCTCGGCAGCGCCAATGGTTAGTGGTCATAACAGTCCCTACATCCTCTGACTCCATGAACAGCCAGGTCACGCAGGTCAAACACCCAGGCAAGCACATGACAAACAGTACGTGCTTGGCAGCACATTGAGCTCGCTTCTCCCACCAGTTTCTTCTGCCTGACAGGAACGGCCTGTTTGGAATTCTGTAACCATCTTGGGTGAAACTACCCTTTCCCCTTGGCCGCCCTCCAACTCCACAGAGCAGGTACCAAAGCACTCAGCACTCCACATGTAGAAACCTAGACTGGCCACATCAATTTGCGCTTCCCTTTGCTCCAGGTTCCCCACCTTGCAAATGAGGTGGACTGGGGACTTCCCCGGTGCTCCAGTGGTTAAGACTCCACGCTCCCAATGCAGCAGGCTGGGCTTCGATCCCTGGTCAGGAAACTAGAGCCCGTATGCGGCAACTAAGAGCCCACATGCCACAACTCAGACCTGGCCCAGCCAAATAAATAAAGAGTTTACAAAGGAAAACTAAATAAAATGAGCTGGATTGGCTTAGATGACCGGAGACACCTCCCAGCCCAGAGCCCTGTGACTTTAGAACACAGGATACGTGGCAATGATGCACTCTGTTCCAGCTGAGGAAACTGAGGTCCTCAAAGTAGCAGGAACCAACCTGGGCCACACACCCATTCATCCCTGGCCAAGCCCCGGGATCACCTTTCTCCTCGGCTAAGGGCCACAGGGGCACACTGCTCATTTCCAGCTGAGGAAGCTGACGCCCAAAGGGAAAGAGCCTCAACTCACTGCCACTTAACTGCAGAGCACAGGCTGCACCCTGGGTCTCCAGACTCCTATGAAGGAGATGGGGGGGGAGGGGTAGAAGCACCTGGAGCACCACAGAGATGGTCTTCTCGCCCGCCTTGCCTGCCCGCCATTTTCGGTACGTGTCTGCCTTGAGAAGGTTTTCTGCACAGTAGGTCTGGAGAAAAGAGTAGGAAAAGCAAAGTTAGAGGCCAGAGATGAGAGCTACGTCCCCAGCTCTCACATCGCCCTTTTGAGTTCTCCCAGCCCTCTGAGATCCCCCAGATTTCAATTTCCCTATTCATCCCCCCACACACTCTGCCTTGAGTCCCCTACAGCATTTTCCCCTGGAAATTCACCTGCAGTCCCTCCAAGGAAGCTCTCCTATCATCCCTCCTGTTCTGTCTGGAAGGTCCTCTTTTCCACAAGCCTCCAGAATTCTCTTATGGCCTCTGAGAAATTCTCCCATGACCCTCCTTAGAATTCCACAAAGTCCCTTTTATGAAAGGAAAATCAAAAGGAAGTAGGTATTGCTCACAGGGCCCTCTAAAGCGGAGCTGGGAGGCCACTGAGGAATTGAGACCACACATGTCTCAGCCGGGATGGAATCTGATCTTTGCATTAACACAGGCATCGTATTGGGCCCTGACCGGAAAGTAACTCACCACAGCCTCTTCTTGAAAGCCAAATATTTCCCGTGTATCACAGTCAATTACAGTCCCTCTAGACAACTTTAATCACCTGGTGACCTGTGTCCTCATAAGCCCCTGACTCTCTCCCCCAACACTCTTTCAGTTTGACGGGCACCTGTGTCTCCCGAATTGCAATTCCTAACACCCCAAATAAAGCTCTAGTTTCTTTGCAGCCGGGGTACTGATTATTGCTCAACACCTTTCAGACTCCAAAAGTTCTCGCAGCGCCCCTCACGACTTCCGTTACGTCTTCCCACCCCTCCCCCACGCCAGTCCCTCACCGAGTCCTGGCTACTGCAGGACACCACATGGCGGAGGCGGATCTCCGGCATGTCAACGTCGGGGGCATCGCCAGACCGAGAAGATGCGGGAAAGTCTGAATTTCGGGGGCACACAGGGGTGCGCCCCGCACGGGCTTCACTGCGCAAGCGCACGAGGCTCGGGCCTTTCAAACAGCGGCGCGCCGGAGGTCGCGTCAACACTGCGCAAGCCCAGTGCGTCAGTCCGGCGAGAGGCAAGCGGCGTGGAGTTGCCTAGCAACACGCTTTTCCCGCCTCCCTCTGGCCAAACCGCTCTCGAGCCCCTCCTCCCGGTGACTTCCGCGCTAGGCTTTCTGGGCGCCTAGCAAGAGGGGAGCTTCTAGGATTGGTCCCCAGAAGAAATTCGCCCCCTTCACTGCCCCAGCTGAAGCCTGGAAAGCAAGAGGCCAGCAAACCTGAGTGCAATTTGTAGGGAGCCTGGAGCCTATCGCAACAGGCTCTCCTGCACTGCTTGCTGGCTACGCTCCCTATACCCCCCCACCCCCTACGTCCCCGCCACACACACACACACACACACACACACACACACACACACACACACACACACACACACACACACACACACACACACACACACACACACACACACACACACACACACACACACACACACACTCTGATCACACGCACGCACAGACACACTGATCTCTCATGGTTATGCCTAAGGCAGAGAGAGTGGATAAAGAAGTGAATAAAACACAATGGGGACTTCCCTGGACACCCACTGGTTTAGGACTTTGCCTTCCAGAGCAGGGGGTGCGGGTTTCATCCCTGGTCATGGAGCTAAAATCCCACATGCTTCAGGGCCAAAATATCAAAACAAAAAAAACAAAACGAATGTTGTAACAAAGTCAATAAAGACTTTTAAAAAAGTGAACCACAGCAAAAACAAAAAAAAAATCTTAAAAAAACCAACAAAACCCACAGTGCATGTGCTGAAACCAGACACACATACCCAGCCTTCAGTGCTTCCAACCGTGCCTCGGGTTTCCAATGTGACCTGTGGGCACCTGTCTCGTGCCATGCCCATCGCTGCCCTATTACAAGCACCCCTCTCTTCAGTCCCTGAGAACCCAGAAGTGCCTCTTGGGGTGCGGCTGGAGCTGGAGACAGCCCACACACAGAAAAGGGAGTAGGAGCCAAGCATGCCCCCACAGAACAAGCCTGGCCACGCTGGGCACTCCCAGGTAGGGGCCCACCCATGCTGGGCACCCTTTAGGAAAAGTGCGAAGAGTATCTCAGTCCCAGCAGGTGCTCTACCCTACAGGGAATCTAATGACCTGATTCTGATCTTGGGCTTCAGGCCAGAAAATATAATGGGACGGGGTGGGAGGGGGTGGGGGGGGCAGGGTAGGAAGTGGTGGGAATATGAGAAAATAAGGAAGTCACCTTCTGGCTCCTGATGAAAGAGAGGGCTGGAAGCCCAGACTCCTGGGGTCTTCAAGGAAGAGAGGGCTGGGTACAAGATGCCCATGTCCCTTTCAGATTCTGGTTCTGCCTCCCCAACCCACCGCTGCAGACACCTGCCCCCAGATCTTACATCACTTCTTTCTCACCCTAAGGGTAAGATGGGGCCAGACCCGCCCCTCCTCAGCTTCCCATAAGAAGAGCTGGGGACCTGGGACTGCAGGGTCACTCCCTCATCCATCATGAGGACTTGCATGAACCCCCAGACCTTCCTGCTGGCCTCCGCGCTGCTCTGCACCCTCCTGGGTCTAGGTAAGGAACGAGGGGTCTGGGCTCCTGGGACCCTCAGAGCATTCAGCAAGGTCCTCCAGCAGGGAGGGGGAAAGAGGAGGTGTCCTGGGAATTCAGATTCATGGGGAAGGCAGAGGGTAAAGGAGAGAAGGCCTGGGGCCGCAAGGGAAGAATAAATAACTCAAAATCTTGTGTGTGTGTGTGTGTGAATCCTGGATAAAGGAGGGGGTTTAATGGGCTTTGTATGCCTTGTCTCCAAGGCAGGGGATCAAAAGAAGACATCTGGGGACTTCCTTGGGGCCCGAGTTCAAGATTCTGTGCTTCCACTGCTGGGGGTACAGTTTCGATCCCTGGTTGGGGAACTAAGATCCTGCATGCCAAACAGCGTGGTCAAAACAAAACAAAACAAAAACTGAATTCTAGAAAATCAGTTGAGTGTATGCTTAGAAAGGGAAATCTTTAAAAAACAAAAAAAGAAAAAATCTGAGGGGCAGGGGTGATTTCCTTTCTCCTAGGACTCTAGGGTGTTCGGATCCCCAGCGTCCTCCTGCTTGCTTTGTTTGTTTGTTTGTTTGTTTATTTAATTGTCTGTGTTGAGTCTTCATTATTGCACACGGGCTTTCTCTAGTTGCAGCGAGTGAGGGCTACTCTTTGTTGTGGTGCGTGGGCTTCTCATTGCGGTGGCCTTTCTTGTTGCAGAACACGAGCTCTAGGTGCATGGGCTTCAGCAGTTGCAGCACACAGTCTCAACAGTTGTGGCTCACGGGCTCTAGAGAGCAGGCTCAATAGTTGTGGAGCACAGGCTTATTTGTTCCACGGCATGTGGTATCTTCCTGGGGCAGGGATCAAACCCCTGTCCACCTCATTGGCAGGGGAATTCTTACCTACTGCGCCACCTAGGAAGTCCTCTTCCTACCTTAGATGCAGGAGTTCAGGCAAGGCCCAACTTCTCCAGGACCCAGTTGCCCAGAGACTGGGCCCCCAGTTGCCTCTGGTCTCAGGACTGAGGAGTCCATGACCTTGCCCTCCTGGTCCTCACTCTCCCTTCTTGACCTGGGATGCTGATCCCAGCCTCAGGTACCCCTGCCGGGGCTCCTGCTGTCTGTGAGACCTACGCCTGGGACCTACAAGGAAGAGGGTTCCAGTTCCGAGAACCAGCTGGACCTGAAGCTTCACAGAAGTCCATGGAAACCTTCACCAGGCCCCCTCCCTGTCCCCAAGCTTTCTCAGAGGACCCTAGTGTCCAAAGTCCCTAGCCTTACAATTAGGTAAAGTTGCTCCCTGGTGGAGTGGCTTCCCAACCCTGAAGGCACAGTATCCCTACTGGAGGAGCTTTGGACAGTTCCCTGGACCGCGGTCAATACCCCGCCCAAGAACAATCAGGGACACACCGGTCCCTCCGTCCTCTGACCCCCCCCCGCCCCCACCACGCCATTCCCCCTCTGGACTCCTAAGTCTTGTTCCCCAGACTAGAGCCCTGCTCTCTGCACTGCAGGATACCCACTAAGCTGTGAGGTGTGTACGGGCTCTGGACCCACATGCAGTGGAAATGTGCAGACTTGCAACCATGACCAGGACTCCTGCGTGGTCACCGTGGCTGAGACCAGCAAAAGTAAGAGGACCAGGCGTGGTGTCAGACCCTGGGGAGTGTGGTGTGCCTTCAGGGTACCAGATACCACCATGGGCTGGGAGGAGCCTTCCAATAGTGAGGGGGCAGGAAAAAGGGAAATCTCAAAGTGGATAGAGGGAGGAGAATCCGATGGAACGACAGAAACAACTGTTCTCCTGGATTTCTGAAAATGAGATTCCAAAGAGGCAATGGGGGGCAGGGAGGGGCAGATATAGAGACTTTCTTAGGCAGGAGGGGATTGGGAAAGGAACACACAGGGTTGGGGTGGGGGTGGGGGACCAGAGAGAAATAGCCAGAGGGGGAAATCTAATATGCAAGGGGCTGGGGGAGGCGGGTGTAGAGGAGAAGGAAGAGAATGGAGTGGGCTGCAAGGAATGGGATCAGGTTGACCGTTTGGGGAGGGAGGGATCCCTCAGGGATGTGGGCTGGAAGAGACCATTTCTGACAGGAGGTAGAGAGATATTAGGGTAGAGGGAGAGGTATAAAACGACAGAGACAGGAGAGGGAAGATATGGAGCAAATCATAACAGAGAAGCGGAGATGGGCCACTGGGGAGACACATGAGTACATGAGGAAGGAGCAACAAGACTTAAAATGGAAGGGACAGTCGCAGACCTGAGGGAGGATGGGGGAGAAGGGGGGCAAGGGAAGGAAACACTTTGCGGAGCTGGGGGGTGGGTAACGGTGTTCATTCAACTCTGAAATAAACCCAGACACTCTCAGTTAAAGGAAGATGGTGCGGCACAGTGCGGGATTGAAGAATGAAGGATGCGACAGGAGGTGAGGCCCAGGTTGAGTGCAGGAAGGAACCACCCCGACTGGAGGGGTGTGTAAGGACGTGGGATAGAAGATTGCACGCTGCCCCACTCACCTAGCAAGGGTCGGCGGGTGGGGGAGGGTCGTGAAAGCCTTGAAGAGACCACCCGGGCTTACACAGGAGGGAGATGGGACCCCGCAGCAGTGGGAGGAAGCGGGGAACACACACCCTTCTGTGGAGTGAAGAGGGGAAACCCTAGGGCTGGAAGAGACCTCCATACGGTGGGGAGGAGGAAGGACTTGGAGACTGGACAAGACCACTTCAGGCAACACCTGAGAGCAGCCAAGTAGGGCAGCAAGAGACCATCGCTGGCAGGGATTGGGAGAGAAGCTGGGTAAAAGTGAATGAGACCATGTTAGACAGAGAAGGATATGAGTATTAGGAGGAAGTGGGGGAGGGGATCCCACTCTTTGGTAGAACGGATTCCAAGGGTTGGGGAGGGCGAAAGGCTGGAAGAGACCATTTCACACAAGCAGGAGGTAGCCATAGGCGGCCTGAAAAAGACCTCTGCAGGTGTGACACCTAGAGGACGGCAGTGGGATGGCGTGGGGCGGAAAGGACCGCTCAGGCAGGCAGCAGGGTTTGCCAAGGGGAACTGCAAGGGACCACCAAAGAGGGGTGGGCTGGGTGGAACTAATAAACCGTCCACACCATGCTCCAGGCAGATAAAGGTATCTGAATTTGAGGGGCTGGAAGAGTCCTCCCTAGACAGCAGCGGGCTGCGACAGCTGTAACGTTGGGAGAGACCCAGGAGCTGGGGTCCAGGCCAGGGGCCCTGAGCCCTCCCCGCATCGTGCCATCCTGCAGAGGGACACCGGTCGGTGAACACCTACAAGGCATGCATCAAATCCAGCGCCTGCAGCTCGGGGTTCTTCTCCATCACCATGGGCCCTGAGAAATACATGGTATCCAACACACGCTGCTGCCAGGGCGACACCTGCAACCGCGATCCCGTGCCCGGTGAGTGCCCGCTCAGCCCCACGTCCAGAGTCCCTTCCTGCCTGGGCCCAGAGCCTGCTGTGAGCACCCGCCACTGACCCGGGTGGTAACACTGCTCAAGCATCTTCCTTGCTCTGAGCCCCAGGTTCCTCACTTCTGAAACGCAGTGTCCATTAGCTGCTGCTGTCCTCTGGGTGGTTGTGAGGTTGGGAAGGGGTTATGCTCCCTTATACCTTACACTCCACCCTCCTCCCCAGCTCCCCAGAACAATCGGACGGAGAATGGCCTCCAGTGCCCTACCTGCATCGCCCACTTCAAGGAAACATGCTCTTCGACTCAGCAAGTGCCCTGTGTTGGCAAGGAGAGCCGCTGTGCTGCATTCACTGGCAAAGTGCAGACGGGTGAGCGGCACCTGGATTTCTGGAGGAGGGGACAGGGAGGCTCCCAGAACTGGAGGCTCATACTTCCAGCTTCTAGGGGAGAGAGTGGCTCCAGAGAACTGCGTGAGGAGGTGGCAGGGGGATGACCCCTGGCTCATGAGGAGGGAGGGCTTGAGGTGCTGACTGGACCCTGCCATCCCTCTCCCCCCACAGGTATCATATTTGCTACTCAGGGCTGTGCTACAGAGAATGCCTGCCACACCAAGCCTGGGACCCTGGTGCCCTCAGCCTCTCGTATCTACACCATCACCCGGGCTAACTGTCCTCCAGACTCCCAGCCTTCTGGCAAGGCTAAGTAAAGAACTGAGGCTTAAGTGCCGTTTGGTCTCCATTTCTTCTCAGCTACAGCTTCCCATCTGCCAATATATTAAACAAGTGAACAGAGCAAGCCTGAGTCCTTGTGATGTGATGCATTTCGGGGAGGGGGACTCAAAAGGAGGGCTCTCAACCCTTGGGAACCCCCTCTTTGGATGCGAGAGAGGGAAGACTCTACCTGTTGTTAAGGGATTACGCCCGTCGGGTCCCCCTGCTAAGTGTTTTCCATGCGGTACCTGATTTCATAATCACAAGTCAGTGAAATCCAAAGTATTCTCCCCATTTTACAGAAGAAAATAACTGAGGCACAGATTGTGGTGTCACTTGCCTTGGGTCAAAGAGCTAGGGAGGGGCAGACTCCAAAGTCCATGCTCACCTCTCCTGGTTCATCTCTCCCTCTTTTCGCCTCAGTTTCCATGTTTGTAAAATGTGGATGTTAACAGTTGTAACTGCAGAGGACTGTCTGAAGCGTCAAGGGAAAAAACACTAAAAAAGCACTTAGGGCAGTGCCTAGCACCTTAAAGACAGCCTTGGTTCTGGGACAATGTGTCTGGCCAAATAGTTATCATCCTAATAGCTGCCACGTCCTGAGTGGCCATGAGTTGGCAAGGTGCTCGACCCTGGCATCAATCAGGAAAGACTCGATTACGCTACAGTAACCATCAAGTCCCTAATCTCCGTGGTTAAAAGCAACGGAGTTGTCGTAGCCAATTCATGCTGTAGGAATGCTCGTATAACAAACCATCCCCAAACTGAGACTTGGAACAATGATCATCCTCCTTTCCAAGGGTCTGCAGGTGGCCGGGGCGGCTCTGCTTCTGGCTGTGCTTTGGTGGGTTTGGCTCCAGTGTGGGAGGGGGGTTCCTGTCCTCCATGGGCTTCCACACTCTTCTGGGATCCGTGGCTCCCTGGCTAATGTCCTTCTCATGGCTCATCACAGGGGCACAGAAACCAGGTGCACCAAGGGCCCCTGCCGAGGTCGCGGGCGCTCATGTCCTGCAGAGTAAGGTAGATGATATGGTCAAAGCCAACATCAGTGGACCAGGCACGTCTACACCCCCTGCATCGGGAGGGACAGGAGTGGTAGTTGCTACAGAAGTACCCACTGAGGAAAGGCTGATTTATCCTTGACCTTCCATGTCTAGCACCGTCCACAGGGCGTTCTGCTCATCAGAATCGTGGAGCAGTCACCAAGTTGAACAGTGCTGATCTCTGTGCACAGCAGAGAGCCCAGGGCTGTTTCACATGGGTGATAAATGCTGCCACCCAGAAGGGACTTCACACAACTCACCAGCTGGAGCTGGTCACGTGGCCCTATGAAACCCCATGGGGAGGGGAGGAGGTAGTGCCTTCGGGTCCCCAATTGCCCCACCCCCACCCCACCCGGCCAGACACATTTCATAACCTGCACGAATGGCCACCATGTTGTCTTAGGGGCTGTTTTTCATTTTGGCTTCACGATTACTCCATGGGATAGGTGCTATTATTCTCATCCCTGTTTTCAGAGAATCTGAGGCACAGAGACAGAATGTCACATTGGCAGTCATGCAGCTAAAAAGTGTCCTAGCTGAAGATTTCAATCATTGAGTCTCATTGAGGGAGAGAAAGAGACCACATCACAGAGAGAGGGACAAGCCTGTATCAGTTACCCTTTGCCACATACCAAGCCCTTCCAAGCCTCAGTTGCTTAAAATAATTGCCTTGTATTTAACGCATTCTATGGGTTGGCAATTTGGTCTGAGTTCAGCTGGGTGATGGTTCTGTTGGTCTCTGCAGGGTTCAGCTGCTGGTCAGCTAGTCAGTTCTCTTTCAGAGGGTTGGGGTGTCAGGGCTGACGGGGCAAAACTCAGATGAAGTCTTTGCAATCCAGCCCAAGGCATTCTATCCTGCACAGACCCCCACGGTCTATCCTCTCCGGGGACCCAGGAGTCCTTACCCTTCGACCCCTCCTCCCTCAGACCTGGAGCCTATGCTTCCAGCTCCAGTCAACGTCCAAAGCACCTTCTTTCCCTCTGTGAACCCCCAAGGAACACACACACACAATGGAAGTTCTACTTTTTTATTCACTCCTCCAAACAGCACCGCGACCCAACCCACCCTTGATTCACCCGCCTCCATCGTCCCCCACCTCAATGGACACAAGTCTCTCCGTCATTATCCAGACAAGTAGGAAACTCAGCTAAGGCGAGAGGCGTGTGCACCTCCTCTGCCTCTGGCGATGGCAATGCCAACATTCACCATCCATTTCCTTGAGTGTCTGCCTTCGAGGGCCTTCCAGCCTGCAGGTGCAGAGGAACACACCCTGATGGCAGCCAGCAATCCGTCCACAAGGGAGTCTCAGTCATTTTTGCTTGGATGCTGCCAGAGACAGATGCCTCAGGAGCAACGTACTGCCTGCACAAAGCCTAAAATTCAATCCCTTTCAAAGTCATGATTTAAAAGGCAACCACCCCTAGGCCTTTCCCACCTTCTGAGATGGCCCACACTCTGTCTGTGGAATGTGTTTCTCTCTAAAATAAATCTCTAAATACACTTCTTACCTATCACTTTGTCTCTCACTGAATTCTTTCTGTGGTGAGACATCAAGAACCTGAGCTGCATTAAGTCCTGACACCACGTGTGTGATGTCCGTTGGAAGATCTTGGGTTTTGGCCAGGTTTGTGTCCCGGTCTCATGGGTTCAACTCCCAATCTGGGTATTGGCTGGGTTGGAGTCCCGGCACGTGGGCTCAAGTCCCATTGTGAGGTGCACGGTTTCAGCTGGAGACCACGAAGTGGACAGTGATAAGGTAAGAAAATATTGAGTTAGGTCTTGGTCCTAAAAGGCTCGTGGGACGCTGTGAGCCAGGTATACTGGGGAGGACGCTCTGCCGATGTCTGCTCATTTCTGAACAGCGGGTCAACCCTGTATGCTTATACACATCCAGGAGCAGGGCCAGGACAAAACTGTTACTTGACTAAGCGTTTTCTCTGACATTCCTGCACCCTTGCTCATTCCGGCTCTCTTTCTTTCTTTCTTATCCAAGGTGCACCTTTCATTGCTTTCACTCCCCTCCCTCTGACTCTCAGAGGTCCTGCCCTTCATTCCCAGCTTATAGCTGGACCACCTCCCGCTCATCGTCAACCCCGCTGGGCACGTCTTCTGTGCGGTTTCTCTGCCATGACGTTTTGGGCACTAACATCAGCTTGGGAGACGGCCTGGCAAGGGACAGCATCTACAATCGGTACGTGCAAACCTGGACCACACTGCACGCTGGACTGTGACTTACGAGGGGCACTGTGGCTAGCACGGAGGTTGGAGGAATCATCTCAGGTGTGGGTCTGCAATGGGTCAGGGGGCATCCGTCCCAACCAGCACCCCTCTGGGCCACATCCTCCAGGGCTGGGAACGATCCAGACAACGGGGAGTAAAGAGAAAAACACTCATTAGGCTAAGTCATCAGCTTTGGCCACATTGTGAGTTAGGAAGCCAAGAAAAGTGGCCACTAGACAGGTCCCGGAGCTCTGATACTATACTGCAGTTAGAGTTATATTGTAGCAGGAAATTTAAATGAAGTGAGCTTCCATATGTTCACATTTTCATGGCCCTGTATTTAGACAATGAGACCCAAAAGGAATTTAAGGCGTGTGTAGCTCGGAGGGAAAATTCTAATATAGACACAGAAGACATTTTAACCCATCTACCCTACTGGGCCATTCGAAGGTCAAAGCCTCCACAAGGAGGGGCCGCTGCTCCACCAGGACCACTGGGAGGAGCCACTTACCAGGGTCGGGGCGGGGGGGGCCGGGGGGGGGCGGGTCACCATACCAGCAGCAGATCTGGCTGAGACAAGGACCACCTCACATGCAGGAGCCCCTCCTCCAGCCAAGGCTATTAGCTCAGGGGAAGATACCACTAGGGGCAACGGAACTCCCCTATGGTTCTAACAGAAAGCAGAAAGGAACAGATTGAATGTGAAGCTGAGAGAGAAGCCTTAGAGACCCTGCAGTGTGGAATATCGAGGGTCCAGGATTGGCCAAAGACATGCCGCCCGTGGCTATTAAGTGAAGACCTGGGCAGGAATATCCCTGCAAAGAGCAGTACCCCCTAAACTCAGAGGCACCGAGAGGAATCTCTCCCTCAGTAGAGAAATACCTTTTGCATTGTTTACATGTACCCTGTCAGTCTGCATTGAATATGCCGACAGGACCCATTCTTAAACCCCACTGGGGAATAGCGATGTGTACAAGATCTAAGGGCAGCGCGAATAGCAGTGACCTGTGACTAGGGCCCCAGAGGTAACTTAGAGAGAAGTATTTAAGTAGAAATATTTATGTTAAATGTGATCATTTGTGATTCTGATTCTTGTAACCAAGTTTCTTTATCAATTACACTGTAATCTGATGTTTAGCCATGGCTTTTATTTATTTTTTTAAACCTTCTTTTTTTTTTTAATTGAATTTATTTATTTATTTATTTTATTGGCTGTGTTGGGTCTTTTTTTTGCTGTGCGCGGGCTTTCTTTTTAGTTGCGGTGAGCGGGGGCTACTCTTCGTTGTGGTGCGCGGGCTCCTCATTGCCGTGGCTTCTCTTGTTGCGAAGCATGGGCTCTAGGCCCGTGGGCTTCAGTAGTTGCAGCACATGGGCTCAGTAGTTGTGGCTCACGGGCTCTAAAGCGCAGGTTCAGTAGTTGTGGTGCATGGGCTTAGTTACTCCGCGGCATGTGGGATCTTCCTGGAGCAGGGATCGAACCCGTGTCCCCTGCATTGGCAGGTGGATTCTCAACCACTGCGCCACCTAGGAAGCCCTAGCCATGCCTGTTAAGTCTTCGGTCATTTATAGAAATTTTGTACTCTGGCCACCTGTTACAAAAAGTCCTTCATCATCAAGGAGGTTCACAGAAAAGCTATGGAGCACTTACAACAGCTCCACACCAAGATGATGGCTATTCGAGGATTCCAGCCCATACTGACTTAAAACAAGGAGCTGTCCTGCCCCTTGGGCCCTAGATCCGGCATCCAGAGATTTTTACTGTCTGACAGGCAGGGTCAATGCCCCTGCTCAGCCTGGAAGCAGCTACAGAAGATGGACCAACACCCTTCTGCTTCTCATATGAATATGGCAGTAAAATCTCTGAGGGGGGGATGAAACAGGAGGGAAGGGGGCAGGGCACCCAGAAAGAATGACATAGCCCGAGAACACAACATACACTGATCACACCCAAATGGGTCCAAAATGGCGGACAAATCAACTTCCAAGTGCCATGACTAGTCCAAGGCTGACAAGAGGATCCAAAAGTGGGCGGTGCAAGCAGGTGGCCACGAGGATGTCCTCCTCAGGGTACACCCTCCCTGTGTGCCTTCTGAGTTACGCACCATATGCATACCACACCCATTTGAAAACTAAACTTAATGAAACCACACGGGTGGTCTCCAACAATGGAACACTGTGCAGAAATGAGAAGGAGCCCTCTATAGCCACACCCAGCAAGGAGGGTGAAACTAACCACGTGAATCTAAAAAACAATGCGGGGAAAGAACAGGGCAGCCAGAGGAGAAGGTGCTACACACTGTGTGATTCCATTTCCATACAATTCAAAAGCAGGCAGAGCTAAATGAAGCTGCTAAAAATCAGGGCCACCGATACCCCTGTGGGGGGCAGTGACAGGAAGGAGCACAGGGGACACGGGGTGTGGGGAGGGACGCGGCTGCTGTTCCTCCATCTGGGTACAGAGTACGCGGGCTGCCCTGCACTGTGTGCTTTGCTGTACACAACACACATGTCATGTCAAAGTAGGTAAAAAATTGAAAGACACCACGACGGCAAATCGAGTGATGAGCAAACCGCCAAAAAGCAGAAACGGAATGTGTCCACCTTGCTACTGAACATTCCTTTTAAAGAAGGCACCTCGGGGGCGACGGGAGGTACACCTGGGCTGCAGCCCAGCCCGCCCCATCCGGCCCAGGGGCCCTGAGCAAAGAGGCTGGAACTGTCCTCCTGGGAGCAGGTGATGGGTTGGCCACGGAGCCTCTTTCGGCACCAAAAACAAAAAAGGAACGTGGGGCTGTGAGGAGCAGAGGGCTGAGCCCCACACGGCGACACACAGATGCGGCGACATATTATTTGAGGGACAAAATACTGAGTAGCAGGAAAACCCACAGAGCAGTCTACGTGTCTTGGTGTCCTGAAGGGTCCCCTTATTTGCTTCAAAAGAACCAAAATTAGCATTCGGGGAGTTTGGACTCAGCCCGGCTACTGGCAACTGACAAGTGTCAGGAGATGTTCTAAAGGGTCTCCAGCGCGACATAAATGAACAACTGCTGCTACACTGCTGCCTGCTCCTGCACGTTCCCCCTGCAGTTTCTTCTGAACCTGCACACCTCACAGAAGATGCTGTGAAAACCGAAGTCAGCTTCTGTTCCTCCTCTGCTCAGAGGCCTTCCATGCCGCCCATCTCATGCAGAGGAAATGCTTAAATCCTTACCATGGTTTTCAGGCCTCACGTGGGTTGGGGGCTCTCTACTCCCACCCCAGCACCCCTTTTCTCTCTCCCCATCAACTCCGCTCCACCTACACACAGGGCCTGTTGTCCCTCCATCTCGCTAGGCATCAGGCAGGCACTGGAACACGGAAGAGATATATCTGACTACATGTTGGATCTGTTTCTTTTACTTTAAGCTTTGCTTCCCGTTGCTTTGGGTCACTAAAAGGATACTGTCTATATATAATAACCTGCCTAGGAGAACCCTGCCCCTCTGCCTGAATATTAAACCCAAACACCTTGGTTCAGGGAAACATCCTCACCCTGTCCACCTGCGGAAGGTTGCAAGAAAGAAGAAATTAACACGTCCCCTTCCCGAGCCTGGCCATTCCAGGCCACATCTGCAAATCTTATGGCCTTTTCCTTTACTTCCTCATCTCTGCCCCCTCTCTGTTCTATAAATGATACTGGCATCAAACCCAGATAAGACAGTTACTTTTGAGACTTTAGTGGCTAATTTCTTGGTCAGCCGGCTTTCCGAATAAAGTCATTTTCCTTCCCTCAACACCTCATCTCCAATTTACTGGCCTGTTGTGCAGCAAGCACAGCAAGCTTGGACTTGGTAACAGCACCAGCACGGCACCAGCCCACCAGGCTCCAAGCCTGTCTTGGAGTCTGTTTCTTGCCCAGATATTTGTAGAGCTCACTCTGCTTGAATGTCAGCTTCTCAGGGAGGCCTTCCCTCACTCCACGCTATGGAGCTAAAAACCTCTTCCCAGTGCCTCCTCTGCCACTAGAGGTATTCCTCCGTCCTCTACACTGTGTAATCTCCTCCCCAGCACGCATCACCTGACGCACATTTCACATATGGATTTCTCAGTCTTTCCTCCCTGACATGAAAGCTCCACCAGCTGACCTATGTGTCTGTTGTGCTGTGCACTGCACGATGCCCCAGGACCTAAACAGTGCGGGGCCTACAGAAGGTGCTTCTATGAATGAACAAAGGAACCCATCCACTCCCAAGTCTCCAGGGCCGGTCCCTGTGCTGACAACTCCTACAGAGCTGGCTCTGGCTCCAGTCCGACCCATTTCTCTCCGCTGGATGCAACCCCTTGGATGTCCCAAAGTCACAGCAAACCTGGACATTCCAACCAATGTATCACCTTCTCAAGCTGCCCCTTCTCGGGGCTTCCATTTTGCTGGCACTTGCAATATCCCCCTGGCTCTGCCAGGCCAAACAGTCCTGCGCCTCGACTGACTCCTCTGAATCCCTCCCTCCCCGTATCCTGCCTCTTCTTGCTCCCACAGCAAGGGGGGTGCAGACCAAACAGGCTGTTCCTGATCATAAAGGAGCCCAGCAGAACCATCGCCCACTCATAGACAGACACATGAATCCCTCCCTTTCCACAAACACCTGCCTGCTGACAGGCACTTTGGTAAACATCATGTCACGGGATTGTCACAAAAACCCTGCGATCAGATCACATGATTCCCAAGGGGTAGATGAGAAAACAGGTTCAGAAAAATGAAAGTACTTGCCTGAGCTCACAGACTGATGAGGGACAGATGGAGATTAGAACCCAGGTGCTAAAACCAACAGGTCAGCAACCTGTATCTTTTTCAGTTTAAAACATGGGCTCTAGGCAAGTTGCAAAACCTCTCTAGGCCGAATTCTTCACTTCAAAAGGGGGTAATAAGAGACCGGAGGTCATGGGGTTTCCTTGAGGATTCAATGACTTAACTCATGTGAGGTGTTTAGAATGGTGACTAGCAATGGGAATCGTTTTTTTTTTCCTGCCACACTGTGCGGCTAGCGGCTTGTTAGTTGCCCTATCAGGGATGGAACCAGGGCCCTTGGAACACAGTGTGCCAAACACTGGACCACCAGGGAATTCCTGGGCACTGTAAGGTTGAATAAATGTCAGCACTCATTATTCTTACTATGTTAGGGACCTAGGAGATATTTAAACTCCTCAATTCACTCCGAAAATCTTGTGGGTCTGTGTATTTTTCCTGGGAAGACAATTCTCACCTTCTCTCTACTTCTCAAAAGCTTCTGTGAACCCAAACTTTTTCACTGACAGTTCACTGGGCAAGAGAGAGACAATAATATGTTTAACACAATCAGGGAATCTTGTCCCCAAACACCTCTACACTCAGAAGCGAGGAATGTGGCTAAAAGCAGAAAGCCAACACAGGAACACAAAGCAGCATGGCAAAGTGGCTACGAACACCCACAACGGGTTCAAGTCTCAGCAGGGCCATTGGTTAGTGCTGATAACAGTCCCTACATCCTCTGACTCCATGAACAGCCAGGTCATGCAGGTCAAACACCCAGGCGGGCACCTGGCAAACAGCACGTGCTTGGCAGCACACTGAGCTCGCTTCTCCCACCAGTTTCTACTGCCTGACAGGAACGGTCTGTTTGGAATTCTGTAACCATCTTGGGTGAAAATACCCTCTCCCCTTGGCCGCCCTCCAACTCCACAGAGCATGTACCAAAGCACTCAGCACTCCACACGCAGAAACCTAGACTGGCCACATTACTTTGCGCTTCCCTTTGCCCCAGGTTCTCCACCTTGCAAATGAGGTGAACTGGGGACTTCCCTGGTGCTCCAGTGGTTAAGATTCCACGCTCCCAATGCAGGGGGCCGGGCTTCGATCCCTGGTCAGGAAACTAGAGCCCGTATGCGGCAACTAAGAGCCCACATGCCACAACTCAGACCGGGCCCAGCCAAATACACAAAGAGTTTAAAAAGGAAAACTAAATAAAATGAGCTGGATTGGCTTAGATGACCTGAGACATCTCCCAGCCCAGAGCCCAGTGACTTTAGAAGACAGGATACGTGGCAATGATGCACTCTGTTCCAGCTGAGGAAACTGAGGTCCTCAAAGTAGCAGCAACCAATGTGGGCCACATTCCCATCCTTCCCCGGCCCAGTCCCGGGATCACCTTTCGCCTCGGCTAAGGGCCACAGGGGCACACTGCTCATTTCCAGCTGAGGAAGCTGACGCCCAAAGGGAAAGAGCCTCAACTCACTGCCACTTAACTGCAGAGCACAGGCTGCACCCTGGGTCTCCAGACTCCTCTGAAGGAGATGGGGGGGGAGGGGTAGAAGCACCTGGAGCACCACAGAGATGGTCTTCTCGCCCGCCTTGCCTGCCTGCCATTTTCGGTACGTGTCTGCCTTGAGAAGGTTTTCTGCACAGTAAGTCTGGAGAAAAGAGTAGGAAAAGCAAAGTTAGAGGCCAGAGATGAGAGCTACGTCCCCAGCTCTCACATTATTCCTTTGAGTTCCCCCAGCCCTCTAAGATCCCCCAGATGTCAGTTTTCCGATTCATCCCCCCACACACTCTGCCTTGAGTCCCCTACAGCATTTTCCCCTGGAAATTCACCTCCAGTCCCTCCAAGGAAGCTCTCCTATCATCCCTCCTGTTCTCTGCGGAAGGTCCTCTAACACATGCCTCCAGAATTCCCTTATGGCCTCTGAGTAATTCTCCCATCACCCTCCTTAGAATTCCACAAAGTCCCCTTTATGAAAGGAAAACAAAAGGAAGTAGGTATTGCTCACAGGGCCCTCTACAGTGGAGCTGGGAGGCCACTGAGCAATGGTCACCATGCAGGTCTCAGCCCGGATGGAATCTGATCTTTGCATTAACACAGGCATCCACAACATCCCCCAGAAACTCGAGATACGTATCGGAGCCTTTCCGGAAAGTAACTCACGACAGCCTCTTCTTGAAAGCCAAATATTTTACGTGTATCACAGTCAATTACAATCCCTCTAGGCAACTTTAAACACCTGGTGACCTCTGTCCTCATAAGCCCTGACTCTCTCCCCCAGCACTCAGTTTGACTGGCATCTGTGTATCGAATTGCAGGTCCTAAGGCTCTAAATAAAGCTCTAGTTTCTTTGCAGCCGGGATACTGATTATTGCTCAACACCTTTCAGACTCCAAAAGTTCTCGCAGTGCCCCTCGCGACTTCCGTTACGTCTCGCAACCCACCCCCCCACCCCCCCCACCCCACAACAGTCCCTCACCGAGTCCTGGCTCCTGCAGGACACCACATGGCGGAGGCCGATCTCCGGCATGTCAACGTCATGGACGTCGCAAGACCAAGAAGATACGGGAGTCTGAGTTCAAGGCGCACACAGCGGTGTGCCCCATGCGGGCAACAGCGCGCAAATGCAGGAGGCTTGGGCCTTTCAAACTGCAGCGCGCCGCAGGTCGCGTAAACACTGCCCAAGCCCAGGGCATCTCTCTGGCAAAAGGCCAGCAGCGCTGAGTTGCCTAGCAACGAGCTTTCCTGCCTCCTTCCAGCCAAACCACTCTCGAGCCCCTCCTCCCGGTGACTTGCCCACTGGGCTTTCAGGGCGCAAAGCAAAAGGGGCGCTTCCAGGATTGGTCCCCAGAAGAAATTTGCCACCCTCACTCCCCAGCTGAAGCCTGGAAAGCAAGAGGCCAGCAAACCTGAGTGCATATTTGTAGGGAGCCTGGAGCCTATCGCAACAGGCTCTCCTGCACTGCTTACTGGCTACCGTCCCTATACCCCCCCACCCCCAACGCCCCCGACACACACACACACACACACACACACACACACAATGTCTGATCTCTCATGCTTATGCCTAAGGCGGAGAGAGTGGGTAAAGAAATAAATAAAACACAATGGCGACTTCCCTGGACCTCCACTGGTTTAGGACTTTGCCTTCCAGAGCAGGGGCTGCGGGTTTCATCCCTGGTCATGAAGCTAAGATCCCACATGCCTCAGGGCCAAAATACCAAAACATAAAAAACAAAACCAATATTGTAACAAAGTCAATAAAGACTTTAAAAAAAGTGATCCGCAGCAAAAATAAATCTTAAAAAACCAACAAAACCCACAATGCATGTGCCAAAATCAGACACACATACCCAAGTTTCAGTGCTTCCAACCACGCCTCAGGTTTCCAATGTGACCTGTGGGCACCTGTCTCGTGCCATGACCATCGCTGCCCTATTACAAACACCCCTCTCTTCAGTCCCTGAGAACCCAGAAGTGCCTCTTGGGGTGGGGTCGGAGCTGGAGACAGCCCACACACAGAAAAGAGAGTAGGAGCCAAGCATGCCCCCACACAACAAGCCTGGCCACGCTGGGCCCTACCAGCTAGGGCCCCACCCATGCCGGGCACCCCTCGGGAAGAGTGGGAAGCGTATCTCAGTCCCAGCAGGTGCTCTACCCTACAGGGAATCTAAAGACCTGATTCTGATCTTGGGCTTCAGGCCAGAAAATATAACGGGGCACGGGGGTAGGAAGTGGTGGGAATGTGAGAAAATGGGCAAGTCACCTTCTGGCTCCTGATGGAAGAGAGGGCTGGAGGCCCAGACTCCTCAAGTCCCCATGGAAGAGGGGGCTGGGCACAAGAGGCCCATGTCCCTTTCAGATTCTGGTTCTGCCTCCCCAACCCACAGCTGCAGACACCTGCCCCAGATCTGACATCACTTCTTTCTCACCCTAAGGGTAAGGTGGGGCCAGACCCGCCCCTCCTCAGCTTCCTATAAGAAGAGCTGGGGACCTGGGACTGCAGGGTCACTCGCTCATCCATCATGAGGACTTGCATGAAACCCCAGACCTTCCTGCTGGCCTCCGCGCTGCTCTGCACCCTCCTGGGTCTAGGTAAGGAACGAGGGGCCTCGGCTCCTGGGACCCTCAGAGCATTCAGCAAGATCCTGCAGGGAGGATGGGGAAAGAGGAGGTGTCCTGGGGATTCAGATTCATGGGGAAGGCAGAGGCTAAAGGAGAGAAGGTCTGGGGCCGCAAGGGAAGAATACATAGCTCAAAATCTTGTGTGTGTGAATCCCGGATAAAGGAGGGGTTTAATGGGCTCTGTATCCCCTGTCCCCAAGGAAGGGTCTTAAAATAAGACATCTGGGCCAGTGTTCAAGATTCTGTGCTTCCACTACCAGGGGTATGCCTTCAATCCTTGGTCGGGGAACTAACATCCTGCATGCCAAGCAGCGTGGCCAAAACAAAACAAACACTAAATTCCAGGAAATCAGATGAGGGTATGATTAGAAAGGGAAATCTTTAAAGAAAAAATTGAGGGGAGGGGTAGATTTCCTTTCTCCCAGGACTCTATGTAGCTCAGATCCCCGGTGCCCTCCTCCCTTTGATGCAGGAGTTCAGGCCAGACCCACTTTCCCCAGGACCCAGTTGCCTCCTGTCTCAGGACCAAGGAGTCCATGACCTTGCCCTCCTGGTCCTTGCTCTCCCTTCTTGACCTGGGATGCTGATCCCAGCCTCAGGTCCCCCTGCCTGGGCTCCTACTGTCTGTGAGACCTACGCCGGGGACCTACAAGGAAGAGGGTTCCAGTTGCGAGAACCAGCTGGGCCTGAAGCTTCACAGAAGTCCATGGAAACCTTCACCAGGCTCCCTCTCTGTCCCCAAGCTTTCTCAGAGGACCCTAGTGTCCAAAGTCCCTAGCCTTGTAATTAGGTAAAGTTGCTCCCTGGTGGAGTGGCTTCTCAACCCTGAAGGCACAGTATCCCTACTGGAGGAGCTTCGGACAGTTCCCTGGACCGCGGTCAATGCCCCGCCCAAGAACACTCAGGGGGACACCTGTCCCTCCTCCCTCAGACATACCCCCCCCCCGCCCCGACCCCATACCGCCCATCCCGCTCTGGGCTTGGAAGTCTTGGTCTGCAGACCACAGCACCCTTGACTAGAGCCCCGCTCTCTGCACTGCAGGATACCCACTAAGCTGTGAGGTGTGTACAGGCTCCGGACTCACGTGCAGTGGAAATGTGCAGACGTGCGACCCTGACCAGGACTCCTGCGTGGTCACCGTGGCTGAGACCAGCAGAAGTAAGAGGGCCGGGAGTGTTGTCAGATTCTGGGGAGGGCGGTGTGCCTTCAGGGTACCAGATACCACCGTGGGTTGGGAGGAACCTTCAAATGGTGAGGGGGCAGGAAAGAGGGACGTCTCGAGGTGAATGAAGGGAAGAGAATCCGAGGGAACGACAGAAACAACTGGTCTCCTGGATTTCTGAAAATGAGGTTCCAAAGAGGCAATGGGGGGCAGGGAGGGGCAGATATAGAGACTTCCTTAGGCAGGAGGGGATTGGGAAAGGAACACACAGGGTTGGGGTGGGGGGGGGACCAGAGAAAAATAGCCAGAGGGGGAAATCTAATATGCCAGGGGCTGGGGGAGGCGGGTGTAGAGGAGAAGGAAGAGAATGGAGTGGGCTGCAAGGAATGGGATCAGGTTGACCATTTGGGGAGGGAGGGATCCCTCAGGGATGTGGGCTGGAAGAGACCATAGCTGACAGGAGGTAGAGAAGTGATATTTGGGTAGAGGGAGAGATAGAAATGGACAGAAAGGACAGGGAAGATATGGAGCAAATCATCACAGAGAAATGGAGATGGGCCACTGGGGAGACACATGAGTACATGAGGAAGGAGCGGCAGGACTTAAAATGGAAGGGACGGTCGCAGACCTGAGGGAGGATGGGGGAGAAGGGGGGCAAAGGAAGAAACCACTGCTGGCAGGGGGTTCATTCAAGGCTGAAATAGACCCAGACACCCTTAGGTAAAGGAAGATGGTGGGCGCAGAGCAGCTGATGAATGAAGGATGTGACAGGAGGTGAGGCCCTGGTTGAGTGCAGGAAGGAACCACCCCGACTGGAGGGGGTGTGTGAGGAAGTTGGGATAGAAGATTGCACGCTGTCCCACTCACCTAGCAAGGGTCGGCGGGTGGGGGAAGGTCGTGAAAGCCTTGAAGAGACCACCCGGGCTTACACAGGAGGGAGATGGGACCCCGCAGCAGTGGGAGGAAGCTGGGAACACACACCCTCCTGTGGGGTGAAGAGGGGAAACCCTAGGGCTGGAAGAGACCACCATACAGTGGGGAGGAGGAAGGCTGTGGCTGGGACAGACCTAATAAACCATCCAGACCATGCTCCAGGCAGATAAGGGGGTCTGAATCTGAGGGGCTGGAAGAGAACTCCCTAGACAGCAGCGGGCTGCGGCAGCTATAACGTTGGGAGAGACCCAGGAGCTGGGGTCCAGGCCAGGGGCCCTGAGCCCTCCCCGCATCGTGCCATCCTGCAGAGGGACACCGGTCGGTGAACACCTACAAGGGGTGCACGAAATCCAGCGCCTGCAGCTCAGAATTCCTCTCCATCACCATGGACCCTGAGAACTACGCGGTGTCCAACACACGCTGCTGCCAGGGCAACGCCTGCAACCGCGATCCCGTGCCCGGTGAGTGCCAGCTCAGCCCCACATCCAGAGTCCCTTCCTGCCTGGGCCCAGAGCCTGCTGTGAGCACCCGCCACTGACCTGGTGGTAACACTGCTCAAGCATCTTCCTTGCTCTGAGCCCCAGGTTCCTCACTTCTGAAACGCAGTGTCCATTAGCTGCTGCTGTCCTCTGGGTCGTTGTGAGGTTGGGAAGGGGTTATCCTCCCTTATACCTTACACTCCACCCTCCTCCCCAGCTCCCCAGAACAATCGGACAGAGAATGGCCTCCAGTGCCCTACCTGCATCGCCCACTTCAAGGAAACATGCTCTTCGACTCAGCAAGTGCCCTGTGTTGGCAAGGAGAGCCGCTGTGCTGCATTCACTGGCAAAGTGCAGACGGGTGAGCGGTACCTGGATTTCTGGAGGAGGGGACACGGAGGCTCCCAGAACTGGAGGCTCATACTTCCAGCTTCTAGGGGAGAGAGTGGCTCCAGAGAACTGCGTGAGGAGGTGGCAGGGGGATGACCCCTGGCTCATGAGGAGGGAGGGCTTGGAGGTGCTGACTGGACCCTGCCATCCCTCTGCCCCCACAGGTATCATATTTGCTACTCAGGGCTGTGCTACAGAGAATGCCTGCCACACCAAGCCTGGGACCCTGGTGCCCTCAGCCTCTCGTATCTACACCATCACCCGGGCTAACTGTCTTCCAGACTCCCAGCCTTCTGGCAAGGCTAAGTAAAGGACTGAGGCTTATGTGACGTTTGGTCTGCATTTCTTCTCAGCTACAGCTTCCCATCTGCCAATATATTAAACAAGTGAACAGAGCAAGCCTGAGTCCTTGTGATGTGATGCATTTCGGGGAGGGGGGACTCAAAAGGAGGGCTCTCAACCCTTGGGAACCCCCTCTTTGGATGCGAGAGAGGGAAGACTCTACCTGTTGTTAAGCAATTACGCCCTGTCGGGTCCCCCTTCTAAGTGTTTTCCATGCGGTACCTGATTTCATAATCACAACAAGTCCGTGAAATCCAAAGTATTCTCCCCATTTTACAGAGGAAAAAAACTGAGGCACAGATTATGGTGTCACTTGCCTTGGGGCAAAGAGCTAGGGAGGGTCAGACTCCAGAGTCCAAGCTCACCTCTCCTGGTTCATCTCTCCCTCTTTTTGCCTCGGTTTCCATGTTTGTAAAATGTGGATGTTAACAGTTGTAACTGCAGAGGACTGTCTGAAGCGACTAAGAAAATAACACGAAAACAGCACTGAGCACAGTGCCTAGCACCTTAGAGACATCCTTGGTCCTGGGACAATGTGTCTGGCCAAATAGTTATCATCCTAATAGCTGCCACTTCCTGAGTGGCCATGAGTTGGCAAGGTGCTCGATCCTGTCATCAATCAGGACAGCCTCGATTATGCTACAGTAGCCATCAAGTCCCTAATCTCCGTGGTTAAAAGCAACGGAGTTGTCGTAGCCAATTCATGCTGTAGGAATGCTCGTATAACAAACCATCCCCAAACTGAGACTTGGAACAATGATCATCCTCCTTTCCAAGGGTCTGCAGGTGGCCGGGGCGGCTCTGCTTCTGGCTGTGCTTTGGTGGGTTTGGCTCCAGTGTGGGAGGGGGGTTCCCGTCCTCCATGGGGTTCCACACTCTTCTGGGATCCGTGGCTCCCTGGCTAATGTCCTTCTCATGGCTCATCACAGGGGCACAGAAACCAGGTGCACCAAGGGCCCCTGCCGAGGTCGCGGGCGCTCATGTCCTGCAGAGTAAGGTAGATGATATGGTCAAAGCCAACATCAGTGGACCGGGCACGTCTACACCCCCTGCATCGGGAGGGACAGGAGTGGTAGTTGCTACAGAAGTACCCATTCAGGAAAGGCTGATTTATCCTTCACCTTCCATGTCTAGCACCGTCCACAGGGCGTTCTGCTCGTCAGAATCGTGGAGCAGTCGCCAAGTTGAACAGTGCTGGTCTCTGTGCACAGCAGAGAGCTCAGGGCCGTTTCACATGGGTGATGAAATGCTGCCACCCAGAAGGGACTTCACACAACTCATCAGCTGGAGCTGGTCACGTGGCCCTACGAAATCCCACAGGGAGGGGAGGAGGTACTGCCTTTGGGTCCCCGATTGCCCCACCACTACCCCACCCCGCCAGACACATTTCATAACCAGCACGCATGGCCACCATGTTGTCTTAGGGGCTGTTTTTCATTTTGGCTTCACGATTACTCCATGGGATAGGCGCTATTATTCTCATCCCTGTTTTCAGAAGAATCTGAGGCACAGAGACAGAATGTCACATTGGCAGTCATGCAGCTAAAAAGTGTCCTAGCTGAAGATTTCAATCGAGTCACATTGAGGGAGAGAAAGAGACCACATCACAGAGAGAGGGGACAAGCCTGTATCAGTTACCCTTTGCCACATACCAAGCCCTTCCAAGCCTCAGTTGCTTAAAATAATTGCCTTGTATTTAACGCATTCTATGGGTTGGCAAATTGGTCTGAGTTCAGCTGGGTGATGGTTTTGTTGGTCTCTGCGGGATTCAGCTGCTGGTCAGCTAGTCGCTTCTCTTTCAGAAGGTTGGGTGTCAGGGCTGACGGGGCCATATGTCTCTGATCACCCAGGAAGTTAGCCTGGACTTCTTGTTTTTCTTGTTTTCTTTCTTTTTTTTTTTCCTTCTTTTTGCCGCACTTTGGGGCTTGAGGGATCTTAGTTCCCCAACCAGGGGTTGAACCCTGGGCCTGGCAGTGGCAGCGCTGAGTCTTAACCACAGCACCAGCCAGGAATTCCCCAGCCTGCACTTCTTGGTGTGGTGGTGGTGGCAGGGGCAGGGTCCCCAGGGCAGCAAGAGAGGAAGTCCCAACACATTGGCACGTGTCAAGCCTCTCCCCATCGTGTTTGCAGCTGTCCCACAGCCAGAGGTCCTCTGTCCAGCTCTTGAGTCAGAATGAGAAGCGACAATCCAAGGGCAGGCCTGCACAGACGCTGAACAGACGGGGGGCATGAATGGGCCACGCTGGTTCCAGGGCCGAGATGTGTCTCATCACAGCCCCAGGGCTAGACAGTTACTAGGCCACCCCACCCTCCAGGGTGGAAAAACTCAGATGAAGTCTTTGCAATCCAGCCCAAGGCATTCTATCCTGCACAGACTCCCACGGTCTCTCCTCTCTGGGGACCCAGGAGTCCCTACCCTTGGACCCCTCCTCCCTCAGACCTGGGAGCCGACGCTTTCAGCTCTAGTCAACATCCAAAGCACCTTCTTTCCCTCTGTGAACCCCCAAGGAACACACACACACAATGGAATTTCTACTTTTTTATTCACTGCTCCAAACAGCACCGCGAGCCAACCCACCCTTGTTTCACCTGTCTCCATGGTTCCCCACCTCAATGGACACAAGTCTCTCTGTCATTATCCAGACAAGTAGGAAACTCAGCTAAGGTGAGGAGGCGTGTGCACCTCCTCTGCCTCTGGCGATGGCAACGCCAACATTCACCATCCATTTCCTTGAATGTCTGCCCTCGAGGGCCTTCCAGCCTGCAGGTGCACAGGAACACACCCTGATGGCAGCCAGTGATCCGTCCACAAGGGAGTCTCAGTCATTTCTGCTTGGATGCTGCCAGAGACAGATGCCTCAGGAGCAATGTGCTGCCTCCACAGAGCCTAAGATTCAATCCCTTTCAAAGTCATGATTTAAAAGGCAACCACCCCTAGGCCTTTCTCACCTTCTGAGATGGCCCACACTCTATCTGTGGAGTGTGTTTCTCTCTAAAATAAATCCCGAAATACACTTCTTACCTATCACTTTGTCTCTCACTGAATTCTTTCTGTGGTGAGACATCAAGAACCTGAGCTTCTACTGAACGCAGTTTACAGATTCAATGCAATCCCGATCAAATGACCAATGGCATTTTTCACAGAACTAGAACAAGACATTTTACGATTTGTATGGAAACACAAAAGACCCCGAAAAGCCAAAGCAATCTTGAGAAGGAAAGACAGAGTTGGTGGACTCAGGCTTCCCGACTTCAAGCTATACTACAAGGCTACAGTGATCAAGACAGTATGGTCCTGGCACAACAACAGAAATATAGATCAATGGAACAGGATAGAAAGCCCAGAGATAAACTACGGTCAACTAATCTATGACAAAGGAGGCAAGGACATACAATGGAGAAAAGGTAGCCTCTTCAATAAGTGGTGCTGGGAAAACTGGACAGCTACATGCAAAAGAACGAAATTAGAATTCCTAACACCATCCACAAAAATAAACTCCAAATGGATTAAAGACCTAAATGTAAGGCCAGACACTATAAAACTCCTGGAGGAAAACATAGGAAGAACACTCTTCGACATAAATAACAGCAAGATCTTTTCTGATCCACCCCCTAGAATAATGGAAATAAAAACAAAAATAAATAAGTGGCACCTAATGACACTTCAAAGCTTCTGCACAGCAAAGGAAACTATAAGCAAGACAAAAAGACAACCCTCAGAATGGGAAAAAAAATTCCCAAATGAATCAACAGACAAAGGACTAATCTCCAAAATATATAAACAGTTTACCCAGCTCAATATCACAAAAACAAACAACCCAAACCAAAAATGGGCAGAAGACCTAAACAGGCATTTCTCCAAAGAAGACATACAGATGGCCAAGAGGCACAGGAAAAGCTGCTCAACATCACTAATTATTAGAGAAATGCAAATCAAAATGACAATGAGGTATCACCTCACACCAGTCAGAATGGGCATCATCAGAAAATCGACAAACAGTAAATGCTGGAGAGGGTGTAGAGAAAAAGGAATGCTCTTACATTGCTGGTGGGAATGTAAATTGATACAGCCGCTATGGAAAACAGTATGGAGGTTCCGTGCAAAACTAAAAATAGAATTACCATATGACCCATCAATCCCACTACTGGGCATATACCCACAGAACACCACCATTCAAAAAGACACATGCACTCCAATGTTCACTGCAGCACTGTCGACAATAGCTAGGACATGGAAGCAACCTAAATGTCCATCAACAGATGAATGGATAAAGAAGATGTGGTACATACATACAATGGAATATTACTCAGCTGTAGAAAGCACTGAAACTGGGACATTTCTAGAGACAGGGATGGACCTAGAGACTGTCGTACAGAGTGAAGTGAGTCAGAAAGAGAAAAACAAATATTGTATATTAACACATATACGTGGACTATAGAGAAATGGTACAGATCAACTGGTTTGCAAGGCAGAAATAGAGACACAGATGTAGAGAACAAACATATGGACACCAAGTGGGGAAAGCGGGGAGGGCTGGGGGGGGAATGAATTGGGAGATTGGGATACCAAATTGTACACTCTAAATATATGCAGTTTATTGTAAAAAATAAAAAAAAAAAAGTTAAAAAAAACAAAAAAGAACCTGAGCTTCATTAAGCCCGAACACCAGGTGTGTGATCTCTGTTGGAAGATCATGGGTTTTGGCCAGGTTTGAGTCCCGGTCTCATGGGTTCAAGTCCCAATCTGGGTTTTGGCTTGGTTTCAGTCCTGGCACGTGAGCTCAAGTCCCAAAGTGAGGTGCGTGGTTTCAGCTGGCGACCACGAAGTGGACAGTGATAAGGTAAGAAAATATTGAGTTAGGTCTTGGTCCTAAAAGGCTCGTGGGACGCCGTGAGCCAGGTATACTGGGGAGGACACTCTGCCAATGTCTGCTCACTTTTGAACAGCGGGTCAACCCTCTATGCTTATACACATCCAGGAGCAGGGCCAGGACAAAACTGTTACTTCACTGCGTTTTTTCTCCGACATTCCTGCACCCTTGCTCATTCCTGCTCTCTTTCTTTCTTCTGCAAGGGGCACCTTTCATTGCTTTCACTCCCCTCCCTCTGACTCTCAGGGGTGCTGCCCTTGATTCCCAGCTTATAGCTGGACCACCTCCCGCTCATCGTCAACCCCGCTGGGGACGTCTTCTGTGCGTTTTCTCTGCCATGACTTTTGGGCACTAACATCAGCTTGGGAGACGGCCTGGCAAGGGACAGCATCTACAATCGGTACGTGCAAACCTGGACCACACTGCACGCTGGACTGTGACTTACGAGGGGCACTGTGGCTAGCACGGAGGTTGGAGGAATCATCTCAGGTGTGGGTCTGCAATGGGTCAGGGGGCATCCGTCCCAACCAGCACCCCTCTGGGCCACATCCTCCAGGGCTGGGAACGATCCAGACAACGGGGAGTAAAGAGAAAAACACTCATTAGGCTAAGTCATCAGCTTTGGCCACATTGTGAGTTAGGAAGCCAAGAAAAGTGGCCACTAGACAGGTCCCGGAGCTCTGATACTATACTGCAGTTAGAGTTATATTGTAGCAGGAAATTTAAATGGAGTGAGCTTCCATATGTTCACATTTTCATGGCCCTGTATTTAGACAATAAGACCCAAAAGGAATTTAAGGCATGTGTAGCTCGGAGGGAAAATTCTAATATAGACACAGAAGACATTTTAACCCATCTACCCTACTGGGCCATTCGAAGGTCAAAGCCTCCACAAGGAGGGGCCGCTGCTACATCAGGACCACTGGGAGGAGCTACTTCCCTGGGGGGGGGGGGGGAGGTGGGTCACCATACCAGCAGCAGATCTGGCTGAGACAAGGACCACCCCACATGCAGGAGCCCCTCCTCCAGCCAACGCTATTAACTCAGGGGAAAATACCGCTAGGGAGGAAAACGGGCCCCATCCATATTCAGGAACCTCTTCTCCATACCCTGAGGTACCCAAAGGGCCCATCCTTAGCCCACGGAGCACTCGCAGCAGGATATGTTACCAACCAACTGCCCCTGCCGTTTTGCCTCTGACAGAAGTTTCTCATAGAAGTCAAGGAACAATAAGAGTCCATGTACCTTTCTCAGTGTCTGATCTAAGTAGGCAGAGGACAGGTTGGGAAGTTTTTCTGAGACTCTTAAACGTATTGCAAAGGGGTTTACCCGACTAGTACGTTCTTTTGATCTGACTGACAGGCCTTCCTACCCCACTGCTGCACCCCTGAGGAAAAGCAGCCTATAATACTGGCGGCCAGAGCCCCACAGGGCCATGCATTGTACCGGGCGGGGAATGACACTGTCCCTAAAGCAAACCCACAGTGGAACTACCGAGTGAATTCTAGTGCTCTCTAGATGGGACCATATGATGAACTGCTTAACAGAGGGTATGAAGAAACAGTAAAACCTGTTCATTATGAAAAGGTGAGAGAGGTCCAGCAGGCACAGGATGAAAAGCCTGCAGCCTTCCAAAGGAGACGAGTGGAGGCTTCCAGGAAGTATGCAAACGTGGATCCCTCCTCCCCCAAGGGACAGGCCCTTTTGGCTAAGCCCTTCATTGCCCAGCTGGCCCCAGACATCAGGCCCAACATTCAGAAAGCAACTGCGGGTCCTCGGCCTCCAATGAGCGATTGTCTCCAGTTGCCTTATTCGGTTTTCAATAATAGAGATATGGCTGAAAAGGCTGAACGCACCCTGAGAAATATGCAAAAGGCCCACATGATTGCACTGGCTTTGTCCGCTCAGAGACCACCAACGGGAAGGCTGGCTTTGCCAGGCCAATCTGGCCCTGGCAGACCACAAGGCCCAAGGGTACCCACACAAGGCCAGTGTACCCCGTGTGGACAAGAGGGGCACTGGAGGAACGAGTGCAATCGATGTGCCCTTTGCAAACAGCCCAGGCACTGGAAGAGGGAATGCCCCACATACCAGAGAGCGATGGAGGCCCCTCAGCCACTGATGGTGTTGCAATCAGAAGACTGTAGGGGCCCAAGGCCAAAAGTGCCTCTACCTAAGGATACCATCTATACAACGAATGTCGGGCCTTGGCTGGTCACTGACGTGGCAGGCCACAGGACAGCATTTCTTATAGATACTGGTGCAGTCTTCTTGGTCTGAACCCAAAGGGCTGGAAACCTTAGCGATCATAACAAATACATAACGGGGTTGTCAGGGAAGACCCAAGGGCACACGTTCCTGGAGCCCCTTGTGTGCAAGGTCAACGGCCAGCCATTTGCACATTCCGTTCTCTTTGTGCCTGACTCTCCCATCCCTTTAAAGGGAAGGGATTTATTAACCAAGTTAGGGGCCACTCTGTTGCTCGAGGGGCAAGGGAACCCCCCTCATTGCCAAATGGTTCTAACAGAAAGTGGAAAGGAACAGATTGAATCTGAAGCTGAGACAGAAGCCTTGGTGACCCTGCAGTGTGGAATATCGAGGGTCCAGGCTTGGCCAAAGACATCCCGCCGGTGGCTATTAAGTTAAGACCTGAGCAGGAATATCCTGGCAAAAAGCAGTAACCCCTAAACTCATAGGCACCGAGAGGACTCTCTCCCTCAGTAGAGAAATACCTTTTGCATTGTTTATCTGTACCCTGTCAGTCTCCATTCAATTCGCCAACGCGACCCAATCTTAAACCCCACTGGGGAATAGCATGTATATAAGATCTAAGGGCAGCGCGAATAGCAGTGACCAGGGCCTCGGAGGTAACTTAGAGACAAGTATTTAAGCAGAAATATTTATGTTAAATGTGATCATTTGTGATTCTGATTATTGTAACCAAGTTTCTTTATCAATTACACTGTAATCCGATGTTTAGCCATGGCTTTTAAGTCTTCGGTCATTTATAGATATTTTGCACTCTGGCCATCTGTTACAAAAAGTGCTTCATCATCAAGGAGGTTCATAGCAAAGCTATGGAGCACTTGCAACACCTCCACACCAAATTGATGGCTATTCGAGGACTCCAGCCCATACCGACTTAAAACAAGGAGCTGTCCTGCCCCTGGTGCCCCTAGATCCGGCATCCAGAGATTTTTACTGTCTGACAGGCAGGGTCAACGCCCCTGCTCAGCCTGGAAGCAGCTACAGAAGATGGACCAACGCCCTTCTGCTTCTCATACGAATATGGCAGTAAAATCTCTGAGGGGGAAATGAAACAGGAGGGAAGGGGACAGGGCACCTGGAAAGAATGACATAGCCCGAGAACACAACATAAACTGATCACACCCAAATGGGTCCAAGATGGCGGACAAATCAACTTCCAAGTGCCATGACTAGTCCAAGGCTGACAAGAGGATCCAAAAGTGGGTGGTAGCCCCATTCTGGAACACTCTGCCCACTCATTAGCCTATCAAATTACCCACCCTTAAAAAGACTGAAAACCCCCATACCCTGGTGCCTTTCTCACCTTCTGAGATGGCCCACACTATCTGCGGAGTGTGTTTCTCTCTAAATAAATCTCTAAATAAACTTCTTATCTACAAAAAAAAAAGGCATCCATGCTAAAAGATAGTCGTGACACCCAAGAGCACCGATACACAGCTACATAGGCACAATCAGTACACTCCAGGAGGGTCAGAGACACATGAAAACAAAGGTGGGTCTTGCTTTCTCAGATCTGATCTCAGGCACGATTCCCATTGGCATGAGGGCAGAGAGAATGTGGAACAGAGAAGCGCAGAGCAGAGATGTCAGACAGGACCAAGTCAGAGATGGTGGCAAAGTGGCAGAAACACAGGAGGGCACTCTGAGCAAAGGCATGGGGGTGAGATGGACCTCTGAGCTCGGTGTGCCAGCTTCTAGGAGGGGCTGCAAGCTCATTGCTGTGCAGAGACAGGATGCGTGTACACACATGCACACACTGAATTCTCACCAAAACCCTGTGAGCGAGGTGCCATTTGCTGAGTGACTTATCCAAGGTCACCCCCACGGTCAGTCAAAGGGCTCTCTGACCCCACAGCAATGAGAACAGAATGCCCTGTGATACCGGGAAGTGTTCTAGCCGTGGCTACTCAGCACATGCAGATGGTGCAACTGGGAAAGTGTAGTTTACATTTTAGTGACTTCTAAGTAATTTACAAATTGCTACTCATCTCACTTAATGGGAAATTATTCAATATGATGGGATGACTTGGATATATTGACTTCTCCAAACATGAGTTTTCTGAACTCTGAATAGAGGTCAAGTGTTTCATGAGAATGTATCATCTGGGGACTTCCTAGGTGGCGCAATCGCTTAGAATCTGCCTGCCAATGTAGGGGACACAGGTTCCATCCCTGCTCCAGGAGGATTCCACATGCCAAGGAGCAACTAAGCCTGTGTGCCACAACTAGTGAAGCTCATGAACCTAGAGCCCATGGTCCGCAACAAGATAAGCCACCACAATGAGGAGCCCGCGCACCACAATGAAGAGTAGCAGCCTAGAGAAAGCCCATGTGCACCAGCAAAGACCCAATGCAGCCAATAAATAAATAAATAAATACTTAAAAAAAAAGAAAAAGAAAATGTATCATCTGCATTGGGAAGTGTTGTGAGAAATGTAAACCACATTTCAGAGACTTAGTATGAAAAGGGACATGAAATATCTCATTAATACTTTCCTATAAGGATTACATGTAGAAATGATAATATTTTGGATATATAGAAGGAAGACATTGAATTAGAATTAGTTTCACCAGCTTCCTTTTCCTTTTATCATGTGGATACTAGAAAATTGGAAACCACCCTTCTGGCTCTATTCTGTTTCTACTGGACAGTGCTGCTCTGCGCATCTCCTGCTGCTGCACGTGGCAGACGGGTTTGATGGCGAAAACAGACCTGCATTTCCGGGGGAGACAGCATCGAACCGGCTATTACAGATATGGGTGAGGAACAGTCTGCTGAGGCCAAAAGAGCTTTGAGGACAATGCTTGGAGCCATTTGGTATAGAGCCCAATGCTGTTCCCCATCTTGCCCGTCTCAACTTTGACGGCACAGATTGGGCAACCGGTGGGAGTTCAAGGTACACATGGGGGAACCGCCCCTCAACTCCCTGCCCCTCAGACTCCCTTGTGTTTGGCTCTCACAGCAAATAGCATCTCGCAAGTGTTTATGGTTCTTGTCCCGCCCTTTTGTGGCACAGGTGGGAAAAGAAGGCACTGGCCCAAGTCACCAGAGTCACCGTGGCAAAGGCGACCTTGCTCCCCAGGTCCGCTGACCTCGGACAGGGCCTTTCTCTTCCACGAGGTGCTTGTTTCCCCTCATCTCACACCTCCTCCCTGTCTTGTGGCAAGAGGCTGACGACCTAATGCCAGCCCTAGTTCGGCCACGGAATAACCAACGAAATACTGACCAGCACCTTCCATGAGTCAAGCACTATTCTAGGTGCTGGGGGTGCAGCAGAGAACAGGACAGATACGGGGAGAGTAGCCAATAATTAGGTAAATACGTAAATAAGGTAACTTTCTATGGTAATCCCTGCTACAAGGAACAGTAACAAGCTGCGATGAATAAGCCGGGTGGGGGTGTGACCTACGCTGGTTACAGTGGTCAGGGAAGGCCTCTCTCAGGGGACAGGGGAGCTGAGACCTGAGTGACAACTAGGAGCCACTCATGGGAAGATCTGGGAGAAAAGCATTCTAGGCAGAAATAACAGACGGACGCAAGCCTCCTGCTTCCACTTTGCGGCTCTTTCATTTGGCCCCTAGAAGGACACGTTATTTCCACCCCCACAGGTACCCAGTCTGCCACCCTACTCTGCCAGGAGCATCTCATGGTCTGATGTGTCCTGTCACCTCCCAGCTGGGAGGCGGCCCGGACACTGCCCGCACACTCCCACAGGCAGGAACATCCCGAGAGGGGAGGAAACAGCCTGGTTTGTGGAAAGGCCGGCCTGACTTCAAATCCAGCCCTGCCTCTTCCAAGCTGTGCAGCCCTGGGTGACGGACAACCGCTCTGAGTGGCAGTTTCCTCATGTGTGAAAGGGAAAGTTCTCATAATCACACTCCTTCCCAAGGGAGTCAGGATGACACATAACACTAAGCACCGCAACCCACAGTCACAAGGGGACATCTACATGCTCACAACGTGGCAGACCTGTAATACCTGCACTTTCTCTCACCCCAACAGCTCTGTGAGACAGAAGCTATTATTATCTCCAATGCACACAAGAGCAATTGGAGGCAGGAAGCGGCTGTGTCACTTCCCCGAGGTCACACAGCTGGCGCCCAGGCAGGCTGGCTGGGCTAAAATCCAGGTGTCAGCAGGGCTGGGCTGCATTCCTTCTACAGGTTCTGCGCGAGAATTCTTTCCTTGTCTGGTGACCAGCTTCTAGAGCCCCTGCACTCCTCGCCTGGGGCCCCTTCCTCCATCCTCAGAGCCAGCCGTGCCATCGCTCCCACCTCTGCTTCCGGCGTCACATCTCCTCGGACTCTGGTTCTCCTGCCTCCCTCCTTCCCTCACAAGGACCCTTGTGAATCCACTGCACACCCACCCCCAGCCCCAAATCACCCAGGCCAGTCTCACCATCTCAAGATCCTCAGCTCATCCCATCCACAAAGTCCCTTTCGCCCAGTAAAGGACACACTCACAGGTTCTGGGATGGGGACGTGCATATCTATTCGGGGGCCATTATTCGGTCTACACACTTAGCTAAGCTCTCCCTGGGCCAGGCCCCCCGGAATCCTCACAACCACCTTGGAAGGAAGGGTCACTAACTCTCCCGGCTTCACAGATGGGGAAACTGAGGCTCAGACAGGTAAATAAAACACTCCCGTGTCACACACAGCTAGTGACTGGAACGGAAACTCAGACTCAAGTGCCTAACGACAAGCCAACACTGCTTCCCAACTCCCCAGTTTCAATCCTTGAGGTAAAACTCAACATCTCAGGACTTCCCTGGTGGTCCAGGGCTTAGGACGCCGAGCTTCCACTGCAGGGGGCACAGGCTGTATCCCTGGTTGGAGAACTAAGCTTCCGCCAGCCTCAGGGCACGGCCAAAACAAACAAACAAACAAAACCAAAAGGCTCAACATCTCTGCCTCTCCCACATTATAAAGCAGGGGGCCCTCTATTTAGCAGGATGTGTATATTTATATTTTAATGAATGGTTCTGATTTCATACATGACCACTTCTACTTTAAACACACGCATACACTCCCTTGTCTTTCTTCTTTTTGATAAGTAAAAAATGACTGATCAAAACATGGAAACAACCCAAATGTCCATCAGTTTATGAATGCATACATAATGAATGAAATTTCCTACAATGGAACAGTATTTAGCTGTAAAAAAAAATGAAGCACTGATCCAAGCTATGACATGGAAGAATTGTGAAAACATGATGGTGAGTGAAAGGAGCCAGACACAAAAGGCCACATATTGTATGATCTTATTTACATGAAATGTCCAGGACAGACAAATCCACAGTCACAAAAAGTACAACAGCGGTACAAACACACACTAGTGTATATACAGTAGATAACCAACAAGGACCTGCTGTATTGCTGAGGGAACTATACTGCATATTTTGTAATAACCTGTAAGGGAAGGGAATCTGAAAAAAAAACTGAAACTAATACGACACTGTAAATCAACTACACTTCAGTCTTAAGGAATTGGGAAAAAAAGCTTAAACTACAATAATGATACATTTTTAATCTTGAAGATTTACAGATTAAAAAGGTCAATATCATGTTGATTTACATGTACACCAGCAGTGTTAAATGCAGATTAATTGAGTACATTAGGGACTTCTCTGGTGGCGCGGGGCTTAAGAATCCGCCTGCCAATGCAGGGGACACGGGTTCGATCCGGGGTCCGCAAAGGTCCCACACGCCAAGGAGCAACTAAGCCCATGAGCCACAACTAGGGAGCCCTCAAGCCACAACTACTGAAGCCTTCGCGCCTAGAGAAGCCATGCTCTGCAACAAGAGGAGCCACCACAAGGAGAAGCCTGTGCACCGCAATGAAGAGTAGCCCCTGCTCACCATAACTAGGGAAAGCCTAGGTGCAGCAACGAGACCCAATGCAGCCAAGAAATAAATAAATTCATTTTTAAAAAATTCAGTAAATTCAGTTGCGTTAAAAATAAAAGAAACAAAAAATTTAAAAAATAAACAACTGAACTCCCTATTTTAAAAAAAAGTACATCAGTGGTTGCCAGGGGCAACGAGGAGAGAGGGGAATAGGGAGTGAGCACTTTGTGGTTTCAGGTTTCTTTTTAGAGCGATGATGAACTTAGTGTTCTGGATTAGACAGCAGTAATGAATTCAGCACACTGTCAGTATACTAAAACCCCTGAGGTGTACACTTTAAATGGTTCCACTAATGAACTTCATGTTACATGAATTCTATCTCAAGAAAAAAGAAGAGAGTGTTCAGTATTAGCTGTTGGGAGAAAGGCTTAAGCACAAGATGACTCATCTGTGGCCCAGGTCTGTGTGCACCTTTCCCAGGAAGACAGAATTCACCAGTGGAAGAAATGAGACAGGGGAGGTTTGCAAAGTCCCTGAGACAGCTTATTAAAAAAAACTCTGCCAAGACAAATAGTATATGATATTGCTTACATGCCCAATCTAAAAAAAAAAACATGATACAAATGAACTTATACACAACACAGAAAGAGACTCACAGACTTCGTGAATGAACTTCTGGTTACCGGGGGGAGGAATACATTGGGAATTTCGGATTGATGTGTACCCACTGCTATGTTTAAACAGATGACTAACGAGGACCTAATGGATAGCACAGGCAACACCACTCAGTATTCTGTAATAACCTATTGGGAAAAGAATATGAAGAATAGGTACATGTATTTGTATAACTGAAACACTTGGCTGTGCACCTGAAACTAACACAACATTGTTAATCAACTCTACTTCAATATAAAATAAAAATTAAAAAAGAAAACAAGGATTTCCTAGGTGGCGCAGTGGTTAAGAATCCGCCTGCCCATACAGGGCACACGGGTTCGAGCCCTGCTCCAGAAAGATCCCACATGCCACGGACCAACTAAGACCATGAGTCATAGCCACTGAGCCTGTGTGCTGCAACTACTGAAGCCCCCATACCCAGAGCCCGAGCGCCGCAACAAGAGAAGCCACTACAGTGAGGAGCCTGCGCACCACAGTGAAGAGCAGCAGCCCCTCTCAGCAGCTAGAGAAAGCCTGTGTGCATCAACGAAGACCCAATGCAGCCAATAAATTAAATAAATAAATAAATTTATTAAAAAAATAGAAAAAAATTAAAAAAAAAAAGCAGCCTCTTCCACATCCATGAAAGGCAATGCCATGCACCACTTAAAATAATAAAGTAGGACTTCCCAGGTGGCACAGTGGTAAAGAATCTGCCCGCCAGTGCAGGGGACACGGGTTCGATCCCTGCCCTGGGAAGATCCCACGTGCCACAGAGCAACTAAGCCTGAGCGCCACAACTACTGAGCCTGGGCTCTAGAGCCCATGAGCCACAACTATTGAGCCCATGTGCCGCAACTATTGAAGGCCATGGCCTAGAGCCCGAGCTCCAAAACAAGACACACCACTACAACGAGGAGCCTGCGCACCACAAGGAAGAGTAGCCCCCGTTCTCAGCAACCAGTGAAAGCCCGTGTGCAGCAATGAAGACCCAACACAGCCAATAAATAAAAAAAAAAAAAAAAAAAAAGAATAAAGTAGAACTTGCTGCCATGACAACAGATCTCTAAGATGCAGTTTCTTGGCAAAAAGCAAGGGAGGATCCTGTACATTCTCTGTACCTTTCAAAAGGGGCGGGGGAGGTGGGGACAGAGTGACCCAGGCAGGCAGATGAGAAACTGCCCACAGTGGTGGCCACAGGACGGAAGCCCTGGGAAGCAGAAATCAGGCGAGGGGCAGGAGGGGATGCAAGCAGGTGGCCACGAGGATGTCCTCCTCAGGGTACACCCTCCCTGTGTGCCTTCTGAGTTACGCACCATATGCATACCACACCCATTTGAAAACTAAACTTAATGAAACCACACTGGTGGTCTCCAACAGTGGAACACTGTGCAGAAACGAGAAGGAGCCCTCTATAGCCACATCCAGCAAGGAGGGTGAAACTAAAGACAAGAATCTAGCAAACAATGCGGGGAAAGAACAGGGCAGCCAGAGGAGAAGGTGCTACACACTGTGTGATTGCATTTCCATACAATTCAAAAGCAGGCAGAGCTAACTGAAGCTGTTAAAAATCAGGGCCACGGTTACCCCTGTGGGGGGCAGTGACAGGAAGGAGCACAGGGGACATGGGGGGTGGGGAGGGACGCGGGTGCTGTTCCTCCATCTGGGTACAGAGTACGCGGGCTGCCCTGCACTGTGTGCTTTGCTGTACACAACACACATGTCATGTCAGAGTAGGTAAAAAATTGAACGACACCACAACGGCAAATCGAGTGACGAGAAAACCCCCAAAAAGCAGAAACGGAATGTGTCCACCTTGCTACTGAACATTCCTTTTAAAGAAGGCACCTCGGGGGCGACGGGAGGTACACCTGGGCTGCAGCCCAGCCCGCCCCATCCGGCCCAGGGGCCCTGAGCAAAGAGGCTGGAACTGTCCTCCTGGGAGCAGGTGACGGGTTGGCCACGGAGCCTCATTCAGCACCAAAAACAAAAGAGGCATGTGGGGCTGTGAGGAGCAGAGGGCTGAGCCCCACACGGCGACACACAGATGCGGTGACATATTATTTCAGGGACAAAATACTGAGTAGCAGGAAAACCCACAGAGCAGTCTACGTGTCTTGGTGTCCTGAAGGGTCCCCTTATTCACTTATTTGCTTCAAAAGAACCAAAATTAGCATTCGGGGAGTTTGGAGTCAGCCCGGCTACTGGCAACTGACAAGTGTCAGGAGATGTTCTAAAGGGTCTCCAGCCTGACATAAATTAACAACTGCTGCTGCACTGCTGCCTGCTCCTGCACGTTCCCCCTGCAGTTTCTTCTGAACCTGGACACCTCACAGAAGATGCTGTGAAAACCGAAGTCAGCTTCTGTTCCTCCTCTGCTCAGAGGCCTTCCATGCCGCCCATCTCAGGCAGAGGAAAGGTTTAAATCCTTACCATGGTTTTCAGGCCTCATGTGGGTTGGGGGCTCTCTACTCCCACCCCAGCACCCCTTTTCTCTCTCCCCATCAACTCCGCTCCACCTACACACAGGGCTTGCTGGCCCTCCAGCCCGCTAGGCATCAGGCAGACACTGGAACACAGAAGAGATATATCTGACTACATGTTGGATCTGTTTCTTTTACTTTAAGCTTTGCTTCCCGTTGCTTTGGGTCACTAAAAGGATACTGTCTATATATAATAACCTGCCTAGGAGAACCCTGCCCCTCTGCCTGAATATTAAACCCAAACACCTTGGTTCAGGGAAACATCCTCACCCTGTCCACCAGTGGAAGGTTGCAAGAAAGAAGAAATTAACACGTCCCCTTCCCGAGCCTGGCCATTCCAGGCCACATCTGCAAATCTTATGGCCTTTTCCTTTACTTCCTCATCTCTGCCCCCTCTCTGTTCTATAAATGATACTGGCATCAAACCCAGATAAGACAGTTACTCTTGAGACTTTAGTGCCTAATTTCTTGGTCAGCCAGCTTTCCGAATAAGGTCATATTCCTTCCCTCAACACCTCATCTCCAATTTACTGGCCTGTTGTGCAGCAAGCACAGCAAGCTTGGACTTGGTAACAGCACCAGCACGGCACCAGCCCACCAGGCTCCAAGCCTGTCTTGGAGTCTGTTTCTTGCCCACATATTTGCAGAGCTCACTCTGCTTGAATGGCAGCTTCTCAGGGAGGCCTTCCCTCACTCCTCCTTATTGAGCTAAAAACCTCTTGCCAGTGCCTCCTCTGCCACTGGAGGTATTCCTCCATCCTCTACACTATGTAATCTCCTCCCCAGTACTCAACACCTGACGCACATTTCACATATTGATTTCTCAGTCTTTCCTCCCTGACATGAAAGCTCCAGCAGCTGACCTATGTGTCTGTTGTGCTGTGCACTGCACGATGCCCCAGGACCTAAACAGTGCGGGGCCTACAGAAGGTGCTTCTATGAATGAACAAAGGAACTCATCCACTCCCAAGTCTCCAGGGCCGGTCCCTGTGCTGACAACTCCTACAGAGCTGTCTCTGGCTCCATGTCCGATCCCTTGCTGTCCCCTGGACGCAATCCCTTGGATGTCCCAAACTCACAGCAAACCTGGACATTCCAACCAATGTATCACCTTCTCAAGCTGCCCCTTCTCGGGGCTTCCATTTTGCTGGCACTTGCAATATCCCCCTGGCTCTGCCAGGCCAAACAGTCCTGTGCCTCCACTGACTCCTCTGAATCCCTCCCTCCCCGTATCCTGTCTCTTCTTGCTCCCACTGAAAGGGGGGTGCAGACCAAACAGGCTGTTCCTGATCATAAAGAAGACCAGCAGAACCACTGCCCACTCATAGACACATGAATCCCTCCCTCTCCACAAACACCTGCCTGCTGACAGGCACTTTGGTAAACATCACGTCACGGGATTGTCACAAAACCCTGCGATCAGATCACATGATTCCCAAAGGGTAGATGAGAAAACAGGTTCAGAAAAATGAAAGTACTTGCCTGAGCTCACAGACTGATGAGGGAGAGATGGAGATTAGAATCCAGGTGCTAAAACCAACAGGTCAGCAATCTGTATCTTTATCAGTTTAAAACAGTGGCTCTAGTCAAGTTGCAAAACCTCTCTAGGCCTAATTCTTCACTGCAAAAGGGGATAATAAGAGACCGGAGGTCATGGGGTTTCCTTGAGGATTGAATGACTTAACTCATGTGAGGTGTTTAGAATGGTGACTAGCAATGGGAATCTTTTTTTTTTTTCCTGCCACACTGTGCGGCTTGTGGGGTGTTAGTTCCCTGATCAGGGATGGAACCCAGGCCCTTGGAACACAGTGTGCCAAACACTGGACCACCAGGGAATTCCTGGGCAGTGTAAGGTTGAATCAATGTCAGCACTCATTATTCTTACTATGTTAGGGACCTAGGAGATATTTAAACTCCTCAATTCATTCCGAAAATCTTGTGGGTCTGTGTATTTTTCCTGGGAAGACAATTCTCACCTTCTCTCTGCTTCTCAAAAGCTTCTGTAAACCCAAACTTTTTCACTGACAGTTCACTGGGCAAGAGAGAGACAATAATATGTTTTACACAATCAGGGAAGCCTTGTCCCCAAACACCTCTACACTCAGAAGCGAGGAATATGGCCAAAAGCAGAAAGCCAACACAGGAACACAAAGCAGCATGGCAAAGTGGCTACGAGCACCCACAACGGGTTCAAGTCTCAGCAGGGCCATTGGTTAGTGGTGATAACAGTCCCTACATCCTCTGACTCCATGAACAGCCAGGTCACGCAGGTCAAACACCCAGGCGGGCACCTGGCAAACAGCAGGTGCTTGGCAGCACACGGAGCTCGCTTCTCCCACCAGTTTCTTCTGCCTGACAGGAACGGCCTGTTTGGAATTCTGTAACCATCTTGGGTGAAAATACCCTCTCCCCTTGGCCGCCCTCCAACTCCACAGAGCATGAACCAAAGCACTCAGCACTCCACACGTAGAAACCTAGACTGGCCACATCACTTTGCGCTTCCCTTTGCCCCAGGTTCCCCACCTTGCAAATGAGGTGAACTGGGGACTTCCCTGGTGCTCCAGTGGTTAAGATTCCACGCTCCCAATGCAGGGGGCCAGGCTTCGATCCCTGGTCAGGAAACTAGAGCCCGTATGCGGCAACTAAGAGACCACATACCACAACTGAGACCTGGCCCAGCCAAATAAATAAAGAGTTTACAAAGGAAAACTAAATAAAATGAGCTGGATTGGCTTAGATGACCTGAGACATCTCCCAGCCCAGAGCCCAGTGACTTTAGAAGACAGGATACGTGGCAATGATGCACTCTGTTCCAGCTGAGGAAACTGAGGTCCTCAAAGTAGCAGCAACCAATGTGGGCCACATTCCCATCCTTCCCCGGCCCACTCCCGGGATCACCTTTCTCCTCGGCTAAGGGCCACAGGGGCACACTGCTCATTTCCAGCTGAGGAAGCTGACGCCCAAAGGGAAAGTGCCTCAACTCACTGCCACTTAACTGCAGAGCACAGGCTGCACCCTGGGTCTCCAGACTCCTATGAAGGAGATGGGGTGGGGAGGGGTAGAAGCACCTGGAGCACCACAGAGATGGTCTTCTCGCCCGCCTTGCCTGCCTGCCATTTTCGGTACGTGTCTGCCTTGAGAAGGTTTTCTGCACAGTAGGTCTGGAGAACAGAGTAGGAAAAGCAAAGTTAGAGGCCAGAGATGAGAGCTACGTCCCCAGCTCTCACATTATTCCTTTAAGTTCCCCCAGCCATCTAAGATCCCCCAGATGTCAGTTTTCTGATTCATCCCCCCACACACTCTGCCTTGAGTCCCCTACAGCATTTTCCCCTGGAAATTCACCTCCAGTCCCTCCAAGGAAGCTCTCCTATCATCCCTCCTGTTCTCTGCGGAAGGTCCTCTAACACATGCCTCCAGAATTCCCTCATGGCCTCTGAGTAATTCTCCCATCACCCTCCTTAGAATTCCACCAAGTCCCTTTTATGAAAGGAAAATCAAAAGGAAGTAGGTATTGCTCACAGGGCCCTCTACAGTGGAGCTGGGAGGCCACTGAGCAATGGTCACCATGCAGGTCTCAGCCCGGATGGAATCTGATCTTTGCATTAACACAGGCATCCACAACATCCCCCAGAAACTCGAGATACGTATCGGAGCCTTTCCGGAAAGTAACTCACAACAGCCTCTTCTTGAAAGCCAAATATTTTACGTGTATCACAGTCAATTACAATCCCTCTAGGCAACTTTAAACACCTGGTGACCTCTGTCCTCATAAGCCCTGACTCTCTCCCCCAACACTCAGTTTGACTGGCATGTGTGTATTGAATTGCAGGTCCTAAGGCTCCAAATGAAGCTCTAGTTTCTTTGCAGCCGCGATACTGATTATTGCTCAACACCTTTCAGACTCCAAAAGTTCTCGCAGCGCCCCTCACGACTTCCGTTACGTCTCGCAACCCACCCACCCCACCCCCCACCCCACAACAGTCCCTCACCGAGTCCTGGCTCCTGCAGGACACCACATGACGGAGGCGGATCTCCGGCATGTCAACGTCAGGGACGTCGCAAGACCAAGGAGATACGGGAGTCTGAGTTCAAGGCGCACACAGGGGTGTGCCCCACGCAGGCAACAGCGCGCAAATGCACGAGGCTTGGGCCTTTCAAACTGCAGCGCGCCACAGGTCTCCTAAACACTGCGCAAGCCCAGGGCATCTCTCTGGCAAAAGGCCAGCAGCGCTGCGTTGCCTAGCAACGAGCTTTCCTGTCTCCTACCCGCCAAACCACTCTCGGGCCCCTCCTCCCGGTGACTTGCCCACTAGGCTTTCTGGGCGCAAAGCAAAAGGGGCGCTTCCAGGATTGGTCCCCAGAAGAAATTCGCCACCCTCACTCCCCAGCTGAAGCCTGGAAAGCAAGAGGCCAGCAAACCTGAGTGCATATTTGTAGGGAGCCTGGAGCCTATCGCAACAGGCTCTCCTGCACTGCTTACTGGCTACCCTGCCCATGCCCCCCCACCCCCAACGCCCCCGCCACACACACACACACACACACACACACACACACACACACACACAATGTCTGATCTCTCATGGTTATGCCTAAGGCGGAGAGAGTGGGTAAAGAAATAAATAAAACACAATGGCGACTTCCCTGGACGTCCACTGGTTTAGGACTTTGCCTTCCAGAGCAGGGGCTGCGGGCTTAATCCCTCGTCATGAAGCTAAGATCCCACATGCCTCAGGGCCAAAATACCAAAACATAGAAAACAAAACCAATATTGTAACAAAGTTAATAAAGACTTTAAAAAAAGTGATCCACAGCAAAAATAAATCTTAAAAAACAAACAAAACCCACAATGCATGTGCCAAAACCAGACACACATACCCAAGTTTCAATGCTTCCAACCATGCCTCAGGTTTCCAATGTGACCTGTGCGCACCTGTCTCGTGCCACGCCCATCGCTGCCCTATTACAAGCATCCCCCTGTTCAGTCCCTGAGAGACCCAGAAGTGCCTCTTGGGGTGGGGTCGGAGCTGGAGACAGCCCACACACAGAAAAGGGAGTAGGAGCCAAGCATGCCCCCACAGAACAAGCCTGGCCACGCTGGGCCCTACCAGCTAGGGCCCCACCCATGCCGGGCACCCCTCGGGAAGAGTGGGAAGCGTATCTCAGTCCCAGCAGGTGCTCTACCCTACAGGGAATCTAAAGACCTGATTCTGATCTTGGGCTTCAGGCCAGAAAATAGAACGGGGCAGGGGGGTAGGAAGTGGTGGGAATGTGAGAAAATGGGCAAGTCACCTTCTGGCTCCTGATGGAAGAGAGGGCTGGAGGCCCAGACTCCTCAAGTCCCCATGGAAGAGGGGGCTGGGCACAAGAGGCCCATGTCCCTTGCAGATTCTGGTTCTGCCTCCCCAACCCACAGCTGCAGACACCTGCCCCAGATCTGACATCACTTCTTTCTCACCCTAAGGGTAAGGTGGGGCCAGACCCGCCCCTCCTCAGCTTCCTATAAGAAGAGCTGGGGACCTGGGACTGCAGGGTCACTCGCTCATCCATCATGAGGACTTGCATGAAACCCCAGACCTTCCTGCTGGCCTCCGCGCTGCTCTGCACCCTCCTGGGTCTAGGTAAGGAACGAGGGGCCTCGGCTCCTGGGACCCTCAGAGCATTCAGCAAGATCCTACAGGGAGGATGGGGAAAGAGGAGGTGTCCTGGGGATTCAGATTCATGGGGAAGGCAGAGGCTAAAGGAGAGAAGGCCTGGGGCCGCAAGGGAAGAATACATAGCTCAAAATCTTGTGTGTGTGAATCCCGGATAAAGGAGGGGTTTATGGGCTCTGTATCCCCTGTCCCTAAAGAAGGGTCTTAAAATAAGGCATCTGGGCCAGTGTTCAAGATTCTGTGCTTCCACTACCAGGGGTATGCCTTCAATCCTTGCTGGGGGAACTAACATCCTGCATGCCAAGCAGCGTGGCCAAAACAAAACAAACACTGAATTCCAGGAAATCAGATGAGGGTATGATTAGAAAGGGAAATCTTTAAAGAAAAAATTGAGGGGAGGGGTAGATTTCCTTTCTCCCAGGACTCTATGTAGCTCAGATCCCCGGTGCCCTCCTCCCTTTGATGCAGGAGTTCAGGCCAGACCCACTTTCCCCAGGACCCAGTTGTCTATTGTCTCAGGACCAAGGAGTCCATGACCTTGCCCTCCTGGTCCTTGCTCTCCCTTCTTGACCTGGGATGCGGATCCCAGCCTCAGGTCCCCCTGCCTGGGCTCCTACTGTCTGTGAGACCTACGCCAGGGACCTACAAGGAAGAGGGTTCCAGTTGCGAGAACCAGCTGGGCCTGAAGCTTCACAGAAGTCCATGGAAATCTACACCAGGCCCCCTCCCTGTCCCCAAGCTTTCTCAGAGGACCCTAGTGTCCAAAGTCCCTAGCCTTGTAATTAGGTAAAGTTGCTCCCTGGTGGAGTGGCTTCTCAACCCTGAAGGCACAGTATCCCTACTGGAGGAGCTTCGGACAGTTCCCGGGACCGCGGTCAATGCCCCAGCCAAGAACACTCAGGGGGACACCCGTCCCTCCTCCCCCAGACACATACCCCCGCCCCACCCCCTGTCACTGCCCATCCCGCTCTGGGCTTGGAAGTCTTGGTCTGCAGACCACAGCACCCTTGACTAGAGCCCCGCTCTCTGCACTGCAGGATACCCACTAAGCTGTGAGGTGTGTACAGGCTCCGGACTCACGTGCAGTGGAAATGTGCAGACGTGCGACCCTGACCAGGACTCCTGCGTGGTCACCGTGGCTGACACCAGCAGAAGTAAGAGGGCCGGGACTGCTGTCAGATTCTGGGGAGGGCGGTGTGCCTTCAGGGTACCAGATACCACCGTGGGTTGGGAGGAACCTTCAAATGGTGAGGGGGCAGGAAAGAGGGACGTCTCGAGGTGAATGCAGGGAAGAGAATCCGAGGGAACGACAGAAACAACTGGTCTCCTGGATTTCTGAAAATGAGGTTCCAAAGAGGCAATGGGGGGCAGGGAGGGACAGATATAGAGACTTTCTTAGGCAGGAGGGGATTGGGAAAGGAACACACAGGGTTGGGGTGGGGGGGGGGACCAGAGCGTAATAGCCAGAGGGGGAAATCTAATATGCCAGGGGCTGGGGGAGGCGGGTGTAGAGGAGAAGGAAGAGAATGGAGTGGGCTGCAAGGAATGGGATCAGGTTGACCATTTGGGGAGGGAGGGATCCCTCAGGGATGTGGGCTGGAAGAGACCATAGCTGACAGGAGGTAGAGAAGTGATATTTGGGTAGAGGGAGAGATAGAAATGGACAGAAAGGACAGGGAAGATATGGAGCAAATCATCGCAGAGAAATGGAGATGGGCTACTGGGGAGACACATGAGTACATGAGGAAGGAGTGGCAGGACTTAAAATGGAAGGGACGGTCGCAGACCTGAGGGAGGATGGGGGAGAAGGGGGGCAAAGGAAGAAACCACTGCTGGCAGGGGGTTCATTGAAGGCTGAAATAGACCCAGACACCCTTAGGTAAAGGAAGATGGTGGGCGCAGAGCAGCTGATGAATGAAGGATGTGACAGGAGGTGAGGCCCAGGTTGAGTGCAGGAAGGAACCACCCCGACTGGAGGGGGTGTGTGAGGAAGTTGGGATAGAAGATTGCACGCTGTCCCACTCACCGAGCAAGGGTTGGCGGGTGGGGGAAGGTCGTGAAAGCCTTGAAGAGACCACCCGGGCTTACACAGGAGGGAGATGGGACCCCGCAGCAGTGGGAGGAAGCTGGGAACACACACCCTTCTGTGGAGTGAAGAGGGGAAACCCTAGGGTTGGAAGAGAGCACCATACGGTGGGGAGGAGGAAGGCTGTGGCTGGGACAGACCTAATAAACCGTCCAGACCATGCTCCAGGCAGATAAGGGGGTCTGAATCTGAGGGGCTGGAAGAGACCTCCCTAGACAGCAGCAGGCGGCGGCAGCTGGAAGGTTGGCAGAGACCCAGGAGCTGGGGTCCAGGCCAGGGGCCCTGAGCCCTCCCCGCATCGTGCCATCCTGCAGAGGGACACCGGTCGGTGAACACCTACAAGGGGTGCATGAAGTCCAGCGCCTGCAGCTCGGAATTCCTCTCCATCACCATGGACCCTGAGAACTACGCGGTGTCCAACACACGCTGCTGCCAGGGCGACGCCTGCAACCGCGATCCCGTGCCCGGTGAGTGCCCGCTCAGCCCCACATCCAGAGTCCCTTCCTGCCTGGGCCCAGAGCCTGCTGTGAGCACCCGCCACTGACCCGGTGGTAACACTGCTCAAGCATCTTCCTTGCTCTGAGCCCCAGGTTCCTCGCCTCTGAAACGCAGTGTCCATTAGCTGCTGCTGTCCTCTGGGTCGTTGTGAGGTTGGGAAGGGGTTATCCTCCCTTATACCTTACACTCCACCCTCCTCCCCAGCTCCCCAGAACAATCGGACAGAGAATGGCCTCCAGTGCCCTACCTGCATCGCCCACTTCAAGGAAACATGCTCTTCGACTCAGCAAGTGCCCTGTGTTGGCAAGGAGAGCCGCTGTGCTGCATTCACTGGCAAAGTGCAGACGGGTGAGCGGCACCTGGATTTCTGGAGGAGGGGACAGGGAGGCTCCCAGAAACGGAGGCTCATACTTCCAGCTTCTAGGGGAGAGAGTGGCTCCAGAGAACTGCGTGAGGAGGTGGCAGGGGGATGACCCCTGGCTCATGAGGAGGGAGGGCTTGAGGTGCTGACTGGACCCTGCCATCCCTCTCCCCCCACAGGTATCATATTTGCTACTCAGGGCTGTGCTACAGAGAATGCCTGCCACACCAAGCCTGGGACCCTGGTGCCCTCAGCCTCTCGTATCTACACCATCACCCGGGCTAACTGTCCTCCAGACACCCAGCCTTCTGGCAAGGCTAAGTAAAGAACTGAGGCTTATGTGACGTTTGGTCTCCATTTGTTCTCAGCTACAGCTTCCCATCTGCCAATATATTAAACAAGTGAACAGAGCAAGCCTGAGTCCTTGTGATGTGATGCATTTCAGGGAGGGGGACGCAAAAGGAGGGCTCTCAACCCTTGGGAACCCCCTCTTTGGATGCGAGAGAGGGAAGACTCTACCTGTTGTTGAGGGATTACGCCCTGTCGGGTCCCCCTGCTAAGTGTTTTCCATGCGGTACCTGATTTCATAATCACAACAAGTCCGTGAAATCCAAAGTATTCTCCCCATTTTACAGAGGAAAAAAACTGAGGCACGGATTGTGGTGTCACTTGCCCTGGGTCAAAGAGCTAGGGAGGGTCAGACTCCAGAGTCCATGATCACCTCTCCTGGTTCATCTCTCCCTCTTTTTGCCTCGGTTTCCATGTTTGTAAAGTGTGGATGTTAACAGTTGTAACTGCAGAGGACTGTCTGAAGCGTCAAAGGAAAAAACACGAAAACAGCACTTAGGGCAGTGCCTAGCACCTTAAAGACAGCCTTGGTCCTGGGACAATGTGTCTGGCCAAACAGTTATGATCCTAATAGCTGCCACTTCCTGAGTGGCCATGAGTTGGCAAGGTGCTCGACCCTGGCATCAATCAGGAAAGACTCGATTACGCTACAGTAGCCATCAAGTCCCTAATCTCCGTGGTTAAAAGCAACGGAGTTGTCGTAGACAATTCATGCTGTAGGAATGCTCGTATAACAAACCATCCCCAAACTGAGACTTGGAACAATGATCATCCTCCTTTCCAAGGGTCTGTAGGTGGCCGGGGTGGCTCTGCTTCTGGCTGTGCTTTGGTGGGTTTGGCTCCAGTGTGGGAGGGGGGTTCCCGTCCTCCATGGGGTTCCACACTCTTCTGGGATCCGTGGCTCCCTGGCTAATGTCCTTCTCATGGCTCATCACAGGGGCACAGGAACCAGGTGCACCAAGGGCCCCTGCCGAGGTCGCGGGCGCTCATGTCCTGCAGAGTAAGGTAGATGATATGGTCAAAGCCAACATCAGTGGACCAGGCACGTCTACACCCCCTGCATCGGGAGGGACAGGAGTGGTAGTTGCTACGGAAGTACCCACTGAGGAAAGGCTGATTTATCCTTGACCTTCCATGTCTGGCACCGCCCACAGGGCGTTCTGCTCGTCAGAATCGTGGAGCAGTCGCCAAGTTGAACAGTGCTGGTCTCTGTGCACAGCAGAGAGCCCAGGGCCGTTTCACATGGGTGATGAAATGCTGCCACCCAGAAGGGACTTCCCACAACTCACCAGCTGGAGCTGGTCACATGGCCCTACGAAACCCCACGGGGAGGGGAGGAGGTACTGCCTTTGGGTCCCCGATTGCCCCACAGCTACCCCACCCCGCCAGACACATTTCATAACCAGCACGCATGGCCACCATGTTGTCTTAGGGGCTGTTTTTCATTTTGGCTTCACGATTACTCCATGGGATAGGCGCTATTATTCTCATCCCTGTTTTCAGAAGAATCTGAGGCCCTGAGAAGGAATGTCACATTGGCAGTCATGCAGCTAAAAAGTGTCAGAGCTTAAGATTTCAATCATTGAGTCACATTGAGGGAGAGAAAGAGACCACATCACAGAGAGAGGGGACAAGCCTGTATCAGTTACCCTTTGCCACATACCAAGCCCTTCCAAGCCTCACTTGCTTAAAATAATTGCCTTGAATTTAACGCATTCTATGGATTGGCAATTTGGTCTGAGTTCAGCTCGGTGATGGTTTTGTTGGTCTCTGCGGGATTCAGCTGCTGGTCAGCTAGTCGCTTCTCTTTCAGAAGGTTGGGTGTCAGGGCTGACGGGGCCATATGTCTCTGATCACCCAGGAAGTTAGCCTGGACTTCTTGTTTTTCTTGTTTTCTTTCTTTCTTTTTTTTCCTTCTTTTTGCCGCACTTTGGGGCTTCAGGGATCTTAGTTCCCCAACCAGGGGTTGAACCCTGGGCCCGGCAGTGGCAGCGCTGAGTCTTAACCATGGCAGCAGCCAGGAATTCCCCAGCCTGCACTTCTTGGTGTGGTGGTGGTGGCAGGGGCAGGGTCCCCAGGGCAGCAAGAGAGGAAGTCCGAACACATTGGCACGTGTCAAGCCTCTCCCCATCATGTTTGCAGCTGTCCCAGTAGCCAGAGGTCCTCTGTCCACCTCTTGAGTCAGAATGAGAAGCGACAATCCAAGGGCAGGGCTGCACAGACGCTGAACAGACGGGGGGCATGAATGGGCCACGCTGGTTCCAGGGCCGAGATGTGTCTCATCACAGCCCCAGGGCTAGACAGTTACTAGGCCACCCCACCCTCCAGGGTGGAAAAACTCAGATGAAGTCTTTGCAATCCAGCCCAAGGCATTCTATCCTGCACAGACCCCCACGGTCTCTCCTCTCTGGGGACCCAGGAGTCCCTACCCTTCGACCCCTCCTCCCTCAGACCTGGGAGCCGACGCTTTCAGCTCTAGTCAACATCCAAAGCACCTTCTTTCCCTCTGTGAACCCCCAAGGAACACACACACACAATGGAATTTCTACTTTTTTATTCACTGCTCCAAACAGCACCGCGAGCCAACCCACCCTTGTTTCACCTGTCTCCATGGTTCCCCACCTCAATGGACACAAGTCTCTCCGTCATTATCCAGACAAGTAGGAAACTCAGCTAAGGTGAGGAGGCGTGTACACCTCCTCTGCCTCTGGCGATGGCAACGCCAACATTCACCATCCATTTCCTTGAATGTCTGCCCTCGAGGGCCTTCCAGCCTGCAGGTGCACAGGAACACACCCTGATGGGAGCCAGCGATCCGTCCACAAGGGAGTCTCAGTCATTTCTGCTTGCATGCCGCCAGAGACAGATGCCTCAGGCGCAACGTGCTGCCTCCACAGAGCCTAAGATTCAATCCCTTTCAAAGTCATGATTTAAAAGGCAACCACCTCTAGGCCTTTCTCACCTTCTGAGATGGCCCACACTCTATCTGTGGAGTGTGTTTCTCTCTAAAATAAATCCCTAAATACACTTCTTACCTATCACTTTGTCTCTCACTGAATTCTTTCTGTAGTGAGACATCAAGAACCTGAGCTTCTACTGAATGCAATTTACAGATTCAATGCAATCCCGATCAAATGACCAATGGCATTTCTCACAGAACTAGAACAAGACATTTTACGATTTGTATGGAAACACAAAAGACCCCGAAAAGCCAAAGCAATCTTGAGAAGGAAAGACAGAGTTGGTGGAATCAGGCTTCCCGACTTCAGGCTATACTACAAGGCTACAGTGATCAAGACAGTATGGTCCTGGCACAACAACAGAAATATAGATCAATGGAACAGGATAGAAAGCCCAGAGATAAACTACGGTCAACTAATCTATGACAAAGGAGGCAAGGACATACAATGGAGAAAAGGTAGCCTCTTCAATAAGTGGTGCTGGGAAAACTGGACAGCTACATGCAAAAGAATGAAATTAGAATTCCTAACACCATCCACAAAAATAAACTCCAAATGGATTAAAGACCTAAATGTAAGGCCAGACACTATAAAACTCCTGGACGAAAACATAGGAAGAACACTCTTCGACATAAATAACAGCAAGATCTTTTCTGATCCACCCCCTAGAATAATGGAAATAAAAACAAAAATAAATAAGTGGCACCTAATGACACTTCAAAGCTTCTGCACAGCAAAGGAAACTATAAGCAAGACAAAAAGACAACCCTCAGAATGGGAAAAAAAATTCCCAAAGGAATCAACAGACAAAGGACTAATCTCCAAAATATTTAAACAGTTTATCCAGCTCAATATCACAAAAACAAACAACCCAATCCAAAAATGGGCAGAAGACCTAAATAGGCATTTCTCCAAAGAAGACATACAGATGGCCAAGAGGCACAGGAAAAGCTGCTCAACATCACTAATTATTAGAGAAATGCAAATCAAAACGACAATGAGGTATCACCTCACACCAGTCAGAATGGGCATCATCAGAAAATCGACAAACAGTAAATGCTGGAGAGGGTGTGGAGAAAAAGGAACGCTCTTACATTGCTGGTGGGAATGTAAATTGATACAGCTGCTATGGAAAACAGTATGGAGGTTCCTTGCAAAAAATAGAATTACCATATGACCCATCAATCCCACTACTGGGCATATACCCACAGAACACCATCATTGAAAAAGACACATGCACTCCAATGTTCACTGCAGCACTGTCGACAATAGCCAGGACGTGGAAGCAACCTAAATGCCCATCAACAGATGAATGGATAAAGAAGATGTGGTACATACATACAATGGAATATTACTCAGCTGTAGAAAGCACTGAAACTGGGACATTTCTAGAGACAGGGATGGACCTAGAGACTGTCGTACAGAGTGAAGTGAGTCAGAAAGAGAAAAACAAATATTGTATATTAACACATATACGTGGACTATAGAGAAATGGTACAGATCAACCGGTTTGCAAGGCAGAAATAGAGACACAGATGTAGAGAACAAACATATGGACACCAAGTGGGGAAAGCGGGGAGGGCTGGGGGGGGGGGTGAATTGGGAGATTGGGATACCAAATTGTACACTGTAAATATATGCAGTTTATTGTAAAAAATAAAAAAATAAAAAGTTAAAAAAACAAAAAAGAACCTGAGCTTCATTAAGTCCGGACACCAGGTGTGTGATCTCTGTTGGAAGATCATGGGTTTTGGCCAGGTTTGAGTCCCGGTCTCATGGGTTCAAGTCCCAATCTGGGTTTTGGCTGGGTTTCAGTCCTGGCACATGAGCTCAAGTCCCAAAGTGAGGTGCATGGTTTCAGCTGGCGACCACGAAGTGGACAGTGATAAGGTAAGAAAATATTGAGTTAGGTTTTGGTCCTAAAAGGCTCATGGGACGCCATGAGCCAGGTATACTAGGGAGGACACTCTGCCGATGTCTGCTCACTTTTGAACAGCAGGTCGACCCTGTATGCTTATACACATCCAGGAGCAGGGCCAGGACAAAACTGTTACTTGACTCTGTGTTTTTTCTCTGACATTCCTGCACTCTTGCTCATTCCTGCTCTCTTTCTTTCTTTCTTCTCCAAGGGGCACCTTTCATTGCTTTCACTCCCCTCCCTCTGACTCTCAGAGGTGCTGCCCTTTATTCCCAGCTTATAGCTGGACCACCTCCCGCTCATCGTCAACCCCGCTGGGGACGTCTTCTGTGCGGTTTCTCTGGGATGACTTTTGGGCACTAACATCAGCTTGGGAGACGGCCTGGCAAGGGACAGCATCTACAATCGTGAAGAGCAAATCTGGACCACACTGCATGCTGGATTGTGACTTACGAGTGCCCCTGCTGTTTTGCCTGTGAGAGAAGTTTCTCATAGAAGTCAAGGAACAATAAGAGTCCATGTACCTTTCTCAATGTCTGATCTAAGTAGGCAGAGGACAGGTTGGGAAGTTTTTCTGAGGATCCTGAACTTTTTACAAAGGGGTTTACCCGACTAGTGAGGTCTTTTGCTCTCACCTGGTGGGACTGACAGGTCTTACTACCCCTCTGCTGCACCCCTGAGGAAAAGCAGCCTATAATACTGGCGGCCAGAGCCCCACAGGGCCATGCATTGTACCGGGTGGGGAATGACACTGTCCCTGAAGCAAACCCACCGTGGAATTACCAGGTGAATTCTAGTGCTCTCTAGATGGGACCATATGATTAACTGTTTCACAGAGGGTATGAAGAAACAGTAAAACCTGTTCATTATGAAAAGGTGAGAGAGGTCCAGCAGGCACAGGATGAAAAGCCTGCAGCCTTCCAAAGGAGGCGAGTGGAGGCTTCTAGGAAGTATGCAAACGTGGATCCCTCCTCCCCCAAGGGACGGGCTCTTTTGCCTATGTACTTCATTGCCCAGCCGGCCCCAGACATCAGGCCCAACATTCAGAAAGCAACTGCGGGTCCTCGGCCTCCAATGAGCGATTGTCTCCAGTTGCCTTATTCGGTTTTCAATAATAGAGATATGGCTGAAAAGGCTGAACGCACCCAGAGAAATATGCAAAAGGCCCACATGATTGCACTGGCTTTGTCTGCTCAGAGACCACCAACGGGAAGGCTGGCTTTGCCAGGCCAATCTGGCCCTGCCAGACCAGAAAGCCCATGGGTACCCACACAAGGCCAGTGTACCCTGTGTGGACAAGAGGGGCACTGGAGGAACGAGTGCAATCGATGTGCCCTTTGCAAACAGCCCGGGCACTGGAAGAGGGAAAGCCCCACATACCAGAGAGCGATGGGGGCCCCTCAGCCACTGATGGTGTTGCAATCAGAAGACTGTAGGGGCCCAAGGCCAAAAGTGCCTCTACCTAAGGATACCATCTATACAACGAATGTCGGGCCTCGGGTGGTCACTGACGTGGCAGGCCACAGGACAGCATTTCTTATATATACTGGTGCAGTCTTCTCGGTATGAACCCAAAGGGCTGGAAATCTTAGCGATCATAACAAATACATAACGGGGTTGTCAGGGAAGACCCAAGGGCACACTTTCCTGGAGCCCCTTGTGTGCAAGGTCAATGGCCAGCCATTTGCACATTCCGTTCTCTTTGAGCCTGAGTCGCCCATCCCTTTAAAGGGAAGGGTTTTATTAACCAAGTTAGGGGCCACTCTGTTGCTCGAGGGGCAAGGGAACCCCCCTCATTGCCAAATGGTTCTAACAGAAAGTGGAAAGGAACAGATTGAATCTGAAGCTGACACAGAAGCCTTGGTGACCCTGCAGTGTGGAATATCGAGGGTCCAGGCTTGGCCAAAGACATCCCGCCAGTGGCTATTAAGTTAAGACCTGAGCAGGAATATCCCGGCAAAAAGCAGTAACCCCTAAACTCAGAGGCACCGAGAGGACTCTCTCCCTCTGTAGAGAAATACCTTTTGCATTGTTTATCTGTACCCTGTCAGTCTCCATTCAATTCGACAACGCGACCCAATCTTAAACCCCACTGGGGAATAGCATGTGTATAAGATCTAAGGGCAGCGCGAATAGCAGTGACCAGGGCCCCGGAGGTAACTTAGAGACAAGTATTTAAGTAGAAATATTTATGTTAAATGTGATCATTTGTGATTCTGATTATTGTAACCAAGTTTCTTTATCAATTACACTGTAATCCGATGTTTAGCCATGGCTTTTAAGTCTTCGGTCATTTATAGATATTTTGCACTCTGGCCATCTGTTACAAAAAGTGCTTCATCATCAAGGAGGTTCATAGCAAAGCTATGGAGCACTTGCAACACCTCCACACCAAATTGATGGCTATTCGAGGATTCCAGCCCATAGCGACTTAAAACAAGGAGCTGTCCTGCCCCTGGGGGCCCTAGATCCGGCATCCAGAGATTTTTACTGTCTGACAGGCAGGGTCAACGCCCCTGCTCAGCCTGGAAGCAGCTACAGAAGATGGAGCAACGCCCTTCTGCTTCTCATACGAATATGGCAGTAAAACTCTGAGGGGGAAATGAAACAGGAGGGAAGGGGACAGGGCACCTGGAAAGAATGACATAGCCTGAGAACACAACATACACGGATCACACCCAAATGGGTCCAAAATGGCGGACACGTCAACTTCCAAGCGCCGTGACTAGTCCAAGGCTGACAAGAGGATCCAAAAGTGGGCGGTAGCCCCATTCTGGAACACTCTGCCCACTCATTAGCCTATCAAATTACCCACCCTTAAAAGGACTGAAAACCCCCATACCCTGGTGCCTTTCTCACCTTCTGAGATGCCCCACACTATCTGCGGAGTGTGTTTCTCTCTAAATAAATCTCTAAATAAACTTCTTACCTCCAAAAAAAAAAAGGCATCCACGCTAAAAGATAGTCGTGACACCCAGGAGCACCGATACAGAGCGACACAGGCACAATCAGCACACTCCAGGAGGGTCAGAGACACATGAAAACAAAGGTGGGTCTTGCTTTCTCAGATCTGATCTCAGGCACGATTCCCACTGGCATGAGGGCAGAGAGAATGTGGAACAGAGAAGCGCAGAGCAGAGATGTCAGACGGGACCAAGTCAGAGATGGTGGCAAAGTGGCAGAAACACAGGAGGGCACTCTGAGCAAAGGCATGGGGGTGAGATGGACCTTTGAGTTCCCAGTGTGCCAGCTTCTAGGAGAGGCTGCAAGCTCATTGCTGTGCAGAGACAGGATGCGTGTACACACATGCACACACTGAATTCTCATAAAACCCTGTGAGCTAGGTGCCATTTGCTGAGTGACTTACCCAAGGTCACCCCCACGGTCAGTCAAAGGGCTGTCTGACCCCACAGCAATGCGAACAGAATGCCCTGTGATACCGGGAAGTGTTCTAGCCGTGGCTACTCAGCACATGCAGCTGGTGCAACTGGGAAAGTGTAGTTTACATTTTAGTGACGTCTAATTTACAAATTGCTACTCATCTCACTTAATGGGAAATTATTCAATATGATGGGATGACTTGGATATATTGACTTCTCCAAACATGAGTTTTCTGAACTCTGAATAGAGGTCAAGTGTTTCATGAGAATGTATCACCTGGGGACTTCCTAGGTGGCGCAATGGTTTAGAATCTGCCTGCCAATGTAGGGGACACAGGTTCCATCCCTGCTCCAGGAGGATTCCACATGCCAAGGAGCAAATAAGCCCGTGCGCCACAACTAATGAGCCTGTGTGCCACAACTAGTGAAGCTCATGAACCTAGAGCCCGTGGTCCGCAACAAGACAAGCCACCACAATGAGGAGCCCACGCACCACAATGAAGAGTAGCAGCCTAGAGAAAGCCCGTGTGCAGCAACAAAGACCCAACACAGCCAACAAATAAATAAATAAATACTTAAAAAAAAAGAAAAAGAAAACGTATCATCTGCATTGGGAAGTGTTGTGAGAAATGTAAACCACATTTCAGAGACTTAGCATGAAAAGGGACATGAAATATCTCATTAATACTTTCCTATAAGGATTACATGTTGAAATGATAATATTTTGGATATATAGAAGGAAGACATCGAATTAGAATTAGTTTCATCTGTTTCCTTTTCCTTTTACCATGTGGATGTTAGAAAACTGGAAACCACCCTTGTGGCTCTATTCTGTTTCTACTAGACAGCGCTGCTCTACATGTCTCCTGATCCTGCACGTGGTAGGCGGGCTTGATGGAGAGAACAGACCTGCATTTCGGAGGGAGACAGCGTCGAACCGGCTATTACACATATGGGTGAGGAACAGTCTGCTGAGGCCAAAAGAGCGTTGAGGACAATGCTTGGAGCCATTTGGTATAGAGCCCAATGCTGTTCCCCATCTTGCCCGTCTAAACTGTGATGGGACACATTGGGCCAGCGGTGGGAGTTCAAGGTACACATGGGGGAACTGCCCCTCAACTCCCTGCCCCTCAGGCTCCCTTGTGTTTGGCTCTCACAGCAAATAGCATCTCACAAGTGTTTATGGTTCTTGTCCAGCTCTTTTGTTGCAGGGGTGGGAAAAGAAGGCACTGGCCCAAGTCACCCGGAGTCACCGTGGCAAAGGCAACCTTGCTTCCCAGGTCCGCTGACCTCGGACAGGGCCTTTCTCTCCCACGAGGTGCTTGTTTCTCCCCCATCTCACACCTCCTCCCTGTCTTGTGGCAACAGGCCGACGCCCTAATGCCAGCCCGAGCTCTGCCACTGATGAACCAACGAAATACTGACCAGCACCTTCCATGAGTCAAGCACTGTTCTAGGTGCTGGGGGTGCAGCAGAGAACAGGACAGATACGGGGAGAGTAGCCAATAATTAGGTAAATACATAAATAAGGTAACTTTCCATGGTAATCACTGCTACAAGGAACAATAACAAGCTGCGATGAATAAGCCGGGTGGGGGTGTGAGCTACGCTGGTTACAGTGGTCAGGGAAGGCCTCTCTCAGGGGACAGGGGAGCTGAGACCTGAGTGACAACTAGGAGCCACTCATGGGAAGATCTGGGAGAAAAGCACTCTAGGCAGAAATAACAGACGGACGCAAGCCTCCTGCTTCCACTTTGCGGCTCTTTCATTGGGCCCCTAGGAGGACACGTTATTACCACCCCCAAAGGTACCCAGTCTGCCACCCTACGCTGCCAGGAGCATCTCATGGTCTGATGCGTCCTGTCACCTCCCAGCTGGGAGGTGGCCCGGACACTGCCCGCACACTCCCACAGGCAGGAACATCCCGAGAGGGGAGGAAACAGCCTGGTTTGTGGGGAGGCCGGCCTGATTTCAAATCCAGCCCTGCCTCTTCCAAGCTGTGCAGCCCCGGGTGATGGACAACCTCTCCGAGCGGCAGTTTCCTCAGGTGTGAAAGGGAAAGTTCTCATAATCACCCTCCTTCCCAAGGGAGTCAGGATGACACACAACACTAAGCACCGCAACCCACAGTCACACGGGGACATCTACGTGCTCACAACGTGGCAGACCCGAAATACCTGCACTTTCTCTCACCCCAACAGCTCTATGAGACAGAAGCTATTATTATCTCCAATGCACACGAGAGCAATTGGAGGCAGGAAGCGGCTGTGTCACTTCCCCGAGGTCACACAGCTGGCGCCCAGGCAGGCTGGCTGGGCTAAAATCCAGATGTCAGCAGGGCTGGGCTGCATTCCTTCGACAGGTTCTGTGCGAGAATCCTTTCCTTGTCTGGTGACCAGCTTCTAGAGCCCCTGCACTCCTCGCCTGGGGCCCCTTCCTCCATCCTCAGAGCCAGCCGTGCCATCGCTCCCACCTCTGCTTCCGGCGTCACATCTCCTCGGACTCTGGTTCTCCTGCCTCCCTCCTTCCCTCACAAGGACCCTTGTGATTCCACTGCACACCCACCCCCAGCCCCAAATCACCCAGGCCAGTCTCACCATCTCAAGATCCTCAGCTCATCACATCCACAAAGTCCCTTTCGCCCAGTAAAGGACACACTCACAGGTTCTGGGATGGGGACGTGCATATCTATTCGGGGGCCATTATTCAGTCTACACACTTAGCTAAGCTCTTCCTGGGCCAGGCCCCGCTGAATCCTCACAACCACCTTGGAAGGAAGGGTCTGTAACTCTCCCGGCTTCACAGATGGGGAAAGTGAGGCTCGGACAGGTAAATAAAACACTCCCATGTCACACACAGTGAGCGACTGGAATGGAAACTCAGACTCAAGTGCCTGACGACAAGCCAACACTGCTTCCCAACTCCCCAGTGTCAATCCTTGAGGTAAAAACTCAACATCTCAGGACTTCCCTGGCGGTCCAGGGCTTAGGACTCCGAGCTTCCACTGCAGAGGGCACAGGCTGGATCCCTGGTTGGAGAACTAAGCTTCCGCCTGCCTCAGGGCACGGCCAAAACAAACAAACAAACAAACAAAACTAAAAGGCTCAACATCTTTGCCTCTCCCACATTATAAAGCAGGGGGCCCTCCATTTAGCAGGATGTATATATTTATATTTTAATGAATGGTTCTGATTTCATACATGACCACTTCTACTTTAAACACACGCATACACTCCCTTGTCTTTCTTCTTTTTCATAAGTAAAAAATCACTGATGAAAACATGGAAACAACCCAAATGTCCATCAGTTTATGAATGGATACATAATGAATGAAATTTCCTACAATGGAACAGTATTTAGCTGTAAAAAAAATGAAGCACTGATCCAAGCTACGACATGGAAGAAACGTGAAAACATGATGGTGAGTGAAAGGAGCCAGACACAAAAGGCCACATATTGTATGATCTTATTTACATGAAATGTCCAGGACAGACAAATCCACAGTCACAAAAAGTACAACAGCAGTACATACACACACTAGTGTATATACAGTAGATAACCAACAAGGACCTGCTGTATTGCTGAGGGAACTATACTGCATATTTGTAATAAACTGTAAGGGAAGAGAATCTGAAAAAAAATCTGAAACTAATACGACACTGTAAATCAACTACACTTCAATCTTAAGGAATTGGGAAAAAAAGCTTAGACTACAATAATGATACATTTTTAATCTTGAAGATTTACAGATCAAAAAGGTCAATATCATGTTGATTTACATGTACACCAGCAGTGTTAAATGCAGATTAATTCAGTACATTAGGGACTTCTCTGGTGGCGCGGGGCTTAGGAATCCGCCTGCCAATGCAGGGGACACGGGTTCGATCCGTGGTCCGCAAAGGTCCCACACGCCAAGGAGCAACTAAGCCCATGAGCCACAACTAGGGAGCCCTCAAGCCACAACTACTGAAGCCTTTGCGCCTAGAGAAGCCATGCTCTGCAACAAGAGGAGCCAGCACAATGAGAAGCCTGTGCACCACAATGAAGAGTAGCCCCTGCTCACCATAACTAGGGAAAGCCTAGGTGCAGCAACGAGACCCAATGCAGCCAATAAATAAATAAATTCATTTTTAAAAAATTCAGTAAATTCATTTGCTTAAAAATAAAAGAAACAAAAAATTTAAAAAATAAACAACTGAACTCCCGATTTTAAAAAAAAGTACATCAGTGGATGCCAGGGGCAACGAGGAGAGAGGGGAATAGGGAGTGAGCACTTTGTGGTTTCAGGTTTCTTTTTAGAGCGATGATGAACTTAGTGTTCTGGATTAGACAGCAGTAATGAATTCAGCACACTGTCAGTACACTAAAACCCCTGAGGTGTACACTTTAAATGGTTCCACTAATGAACTTTATGTTACATGAATTCTATCTCAAGAAAAAAGAAGAGAGTGTTCAGTATCAGCTGTTGGGAGAAAGGCTTAAGCACAAGATGACTCATCTGTGGCCCAGGTCTGTGTGCACCTTTCCCAGGAAGACAGAATTCACCAGTGGAAGAAATGAGACAGGGGAGGTTTGCAAAGTCCCTGAGACAGCATATTAAAAAAACCTCTGCCAAGACATATAGTATATGATATTGCTTACATGCCCAATCTAAAAAAAAACATGATACAAATGAACTTATACATAACACAGAAAGAGACTCACAGACTTAGTGAATGAACTTCTGGTTACCAGGGGGAGGAATACATTGGGAATTTGGGATTGATGTGTACCCACTGCTATGTTTAAACAGATGACCAACGAGGACCTAATGGATAGCACAGGCAACACCACTCAGTATTCTGTAATAACCTATTGGGAAAAGAATATGAAGAATAGGTACATGTATTTGTATAACTGAATCACTTGGCTGTGCACCTGAAACTAACACAACATGGTTAATCAACTCTACTTCAATATAAAATAAAAATTAAAAAAGAAAACAAGGACTTCCTAGGTGGCGCAGTGGTTAAGAATCCGCCTGCCCATACAGGGCACACGGGTTCGAGCCCTGCTCCAGAAAGATCCCACATGCCACGGACCAACTAAGACCATGAGTCACAGCCACTGAGCCTGTGTGCTGCAACTACTGAAGCCCCCATACCCAGAGCCCGAGCGCCGCAACAAGAGAAGCCACTACAGTGAGGAGCCTGCGCACCACAGTGAAGAGCAGCAGCCCCTCTCAGCAGCTAGAGAAAGCCCGTGTGCATCAACGAAGACCCAATGCAGCCAGTAAATTAAATAAATAAATAAATAAATAAATATATTAAAAAAATAGAAAAAAATTAAAAAAAAAAAAAAAGCCTCTTCCACATCCATGAAAGGCAATGCCATGCACCACTTAAAATAATAAAGTAGGACTTCCCAGGTGGCACAGTGGTAAAGAATCTGCCCGCCAGTGCAGGGGACACGGGTTCGATCCCTGCCCTGGGAAGATCCCACGTGCCACAGAGCAACTAAGCCTGAGCGCCACAACTACTGAGCCTGGGCTCTAGAGCCCATGAGCCACAACTATTGAGCCCATGTGCCGCAACTATTGAAGGCCATGGCCTAGAGCCCGAGCTCCAAAACAAGACACACCACTACAACGAGGAGCCTGCGCACCACAAGGAAGAGTAGCCCCCGTTCTCAGCAACCAGTGAAAGCCTGTGTGCAGCAATGAAGACCCAACACAGCCAATAAATAAAAAAAAAAAAAAAAAAAAAAGAATAAAGTAGAACTTGCTGCCATGACAACAGATCTCTAAGATGCAGTTTCTTGGCAAAAAGCAAGGGAGGATCCTGTACATTCTCTGTACCTTTCAAAAGGGGCGGGGGAGGTGGGGACAGAGTGACCCAGGCAGGCAGATGAGAAACTGCCCACAGTGGTGGCCACAGGACGGAAGCCCTGGGAAGCAGAAATCAGGGGAGGGGCAGGAGGGGATGCAAGCAGGTGGCCACGAGGATGTCCTCCTCAGGGTACACCCTCTCTGTGTGCCTTCTGAGTTACGCACCATATGCATACCACACCCATTTGAAAACTAAAGTTAATGAAACCACACTGGCGGTCTCCAACAGTGGAACACTGTGCAGAAACGAGAAGGAGCCCTCTATAGCCACATCCAGCAAGGAGGGTGAAACTAAAGACAAGAATCTAGCAAACAATGCGGGGAAAGAACAGGGCAGCCAGAGGAGAAGGTGCTACACACTGTGTGATTGCATTTCCATACAATTCAAAAGCAGGCAGAGCTAACTGAAGCTGTTAAAAATCAGGGCCACGGTTACCCCTGTGGGGGGCAGTGACAGGAAGGAGCACAGGGGACATGGGGGGTGGGGAGGGACGCGGGTGCTGTTCCTCAATCTGGGTACAGAGTACGCGGGCTGCCCTGCACTGTGTGCTTTGCTGTACACAACACACATGTCATGTCAGAGTAGGTAAAAAATTAAACGACACCACAACGGCAAATCGAGTGACAAGAAAACCCCCAAAAAGCAGAAACGGAATGTGTCCACCTTGCTACTGAACATTCCTTTTAAAGAAGGCACCTCGGGGGCGACGGGAGGTACACCTGGGCTGCAGCCCAGCCCGCCCCATCCGGCCCAGGGGCCCTGAGCAAAGAGGCTGGAACTGTCCTCCTGGGAGCAGGTGATGGGTTGCCCACGGAGCCTCTTTCAGCACCAAAAACAAAAGAGGCACGTGGGGCTGTGAGGAGCAGAGGGCTGAGCCCCACACAGCGACACACGGATGCGGCGACATATTATTTGAGGGACAAAATACTGAGTAGCAGGAAAACCCACAGAGCAGTCTACGTGTCTTGGTGTCCTGAAGGGTCCCCTTATTCACTTCAAAAGAACCAAAATTAGCATTCGGGGATTTTGGAGTCAGCCCAGCTACTGGCAACTGACAAGTGTCAGGAGATGTTCTAAAGGGTCTCCAGCGCGACATAAATTAACAACTGCTGCTGCACTGCTGCCTGCTCCTGCACGTTCCCCCTGCAGTTTCTTCTGAACCTGCACACCTCACAGAAGATGCTGTGAAAACCGAAGTCAGCTTCTGTTCCTCCTCTGCTCAGAGGCCTTCCATGCCGCCCATCTCAGGCAGAGGAAATGCTTAAATCCTTACCATGGTTTTCAGGCCTCACGTGGGTTGGGGGCTCTCTACTCCCACCCCAGCACCCCTTTTCTCTCTCCCCATCAACTCCGCTCCACCTACACACAGGGCTTGCTGGCCCTCCAGCCCGCTAGGCATCAGGCAGGCACTGGAACACGGAAGAGATATATCTGACTACATGTTGGATCTGTTTCTTTTACTTTAAGCTTTGCTTCCCGTTGCTTTGGTTCACTAAAAGGATACTGTCTATATATAATAGCCTGCCTAGGAGAACCCTGCCCCTCTGCCTGAATATTAAACCCAAACACCTCGGTTCAGGGAAACATCCTCACCCTGTCCACCAGTGGAAGGTTGCAAGAAAGAAGAAATTAACACGTCCCCTTCCCGAGCCTGGCCATTCCAGGCCACATCTGCAAATCTTATGGCCTTTTCCTTTACTTCCTCATCTCTGCCCCCTCTCTGTTCTATAAATGATACTGGCATCAAACCCAGATAAGACAGTTACTCTTGAGACTTTAGTGCCTAATTTCTTGGTCAGCCAGCTTTCCAAATAAAGTCATATTCCTTCCCTCAACACCTCATCTCCAATTTACTGGCCTGTTGTGCAGCAAGCACAGCAAGCTTGGACTTGGTAACAGCACCAGCACGGCACCAGCCCACCAGGCTCCAAGCCTGTCTTGGAGTCTGTTTCTTGCCCACATATTTGTAGAGCTCACTATGCTTGAATGGCAGCTTCTCAGGGAGGCCTTCCCTCACTCCTCGCTATGGAGCTAAAAACCTCTTCCCAGTGCCTCCTCTGCCACTAGAGGTATTGCTCCGTCCTCTACACTGTGTAATCTCCTCCCCAGCACGCATCACCTGACGCACATTTCACGTATTGATTTCTCAGTCTTTCCTCCCTGACATGAAAGTTCCACCAGCTGACATATGTGTCTGTTGTGCTGTGCACTGCACGACGCCCCAGGACCTAAACAGTGCGGGGCCTACAGAAGGTGCTTCTATGAATGAACAAAGGAACCCATCCACTCCCAAGTCTCCAGGGCCGGTCCCTGTGCTGACAACTCCTACAGAGCTGGCTCTGGCTCCAGTCCGACCCCTTTCTGTCCCCTGGATGCAATCCCTTGGATGTCCCAAAGTCACAGCAAACCTGGACATTCCAACCAATGTATCACCTTCTCAAGCTGCCCCTTCTCGGGGCTTCCATTTTGCTGGCACTTGCAATATCCCCCTGGCTCTGCCAGGCCAAACAGTCCTGTGCCTCCACTGACTCCTCTGAATCCCTCCCTCCCCGTATCCTGTCTCTTCTTGCTCCCACTGAAAGGGGGGTGCAGACCAAACAGGCTGTTCCTGATCATAAAGAAGACCAGCAGAACCACTGCCCACTCATAGACACATGAATCCCTCCCTTTCCACAAACACCTGCCTGCTGACAGGCACTTTGGTAAACATCACGTCACGGGATTGTCACAAAACCCTGCGATCAGATCACATGATTCCCAAAGGGTAGATGAGAAAACAGGTTCAGAAAAATGAAAGTACTTGCCTGAGCTCACAGACTGATGAGGGAAAGATGGAGATTAGAATCCTGGTGCTAAAACCAACAGGTCAGCAACCTGTATCTTTTTCAGTTTAAAACATTGGCTCTAGGCAAGTTGCAAAACCTCTCTAGGCCAAATTCTTCACTTCAAAAGGGGGTAAAAAGAGACCGGAGGTCATGGGGTTTCCTTGAGGATTCAATGACTTAACTCATGTGAGGTGTTTAGAATGGTGACTAGCAATGGGAATCGTTTTTTTTTCCCTGCCACACTGTGCGGCTTGCGGGTTGTTAGTTGCCTGATCAGGGATGGAACCAGGGCCCTTGGAACACAGTGTGCCAAACACTGGACCACCAGGGAATTCCTGGGCAGTGTAAGGTTGAATCAATGTCAGCACTCATTATTCTTACTATGTTAGGGACCTAGGAGATATTTAAACTCCTCAATTCACTCCGAAAATCTTCTGGGTCTGTGTATTTTTCCTGGGAAGACAATTCTCACCTTCTCTCTACTTCTCAAAAGTTTCTGTGAACCCAAACTTTTTCACTGACAGTTCACTGGGCAAGAGAGAGACAATAATATGTTTAACACAATCAGGGAAGCCTTGTCCCCAAACACCTCTACACTCAGAAGCGAGGAATGTGGCTAAAAGCAGAAAGCCAACACAGGAACACAAAGCAGCATGGCAAAGTGGCTACGAGCACCCACAACGGGTTCAAGTCTCAGCAGGGCCATTGGTTAGTGCTGATAACAGTCCCTACATCCTCTGACTCCATGAACAGCCAGGTCATGCAGGTCAAACACCCAGGCGGGCACCTGGCAAACAGCACGTGCTTGGCAGCACACTGAGCTCGCTTCTCCCACCAGTTTCTTCTGCCTGACAGGAACGGCCTGTTTGGAATTCTGTAATCATCTTGGGTGAAAATACCCTCTCCCCTTTGCCTCCCTCCAACTCCACAGAGCATGTACCAAAGCACTCAGCACTCCACACGTAGAAACCTAGACTAGCCACATCACTTTGCCCTTCCCCTTGCCCCAGGTTCCCCACCTTGCAAATGAGGTGAACTGGGGACTTCCCTGCTGCTCCAGTGGTTAAGACTCCACGCTCCCAATGCAGGGGGCCGGGCTTCGATCCCTGGTCAGGAAACTAGAGCCCGTATGCGGCAACTAAAGACCACATGCCACAACTGAGACCTGGCCCAGCCAAATAAATAAAGAGTTTAAAAAGGAAAACTAAATAAAATGAGCTGGATTGGCGTAGATGACCTGAGACATCTCCCAGCCCAGAGCCCAGTGACTTTAGAAGACAGGATACGTGGCAATGATGCACTCTGTTCCAGCTGAGGAAACTGAGGTCCTCAAAGTAGCAGCAACCAATGTGGGCCACATTCCCATCCTTCCCCGGCCCAGTCCCGGGATCACCTTTCGCCTCGGCTAAGGGCCACAGGGGCACACTGCTCATTTCCAGCTGAGGAAGCTGACCCCCAAAGGGAAAGTGCCTCAGCTCACTGCCACTTAACTGCAGAGCACAGGCTGCACCCTGGGTCTCCAGACTCCTATGAAGGAGATGGGGGGGGAGGGGTCGAAGCACCTGGAGCACCACAGAGATGGTCTTCTCGCCCGCCTTGCCTGCCCGCCATTTTCGGTACGTGTCTGCCTTGAGAAGGTTTTCTGCACAGTAAGTCTGGAGAAAAGAGTAGGAAAAGCAAAGTTAGAGGCCAGAGATGAGAGCTACGTCCCCAGCTCTCACATTATTCCTTTGAGCTCCCCCAGACCTCTGAGATCCCCCAGATGTCAGTTTTCCGATTCATCCCCCCACACACTCTGCCTTGAGTCCCCTACAGCATTTTCCCCTGGAAATTCACCTCCAGTCCCTCCAAGGAAGCTCTCCTATCATCCCTCCTGTTCTCTCCGGAAGGTCCTCTAACACATGCCTCCAGAATTCCCTTATGGCCTCTGAGTAATTCTCCCATGACCCTCCTTAGAATTCCACAAAGTCCCCTTTATGAAAGGAAAACAAAAGGAAGTAGGTATTGCTCACAGGGCCCTCTACAGTGGAGCTGGGAGGCCACTGAGCAATGGTCACCATGCAGGTCTCAGCCCGGATGGAATCTGATCTTTGCATTAACACAGGCATCCCCAACATCCCCCAGAAACTCGAGATACGTATCGGAGCCTTTCCGGAAAGTAACTCACGACAGCCTCTTCTTGAAAGCCAAATATTTTACGTGTATCACAGTCAATTACAATCCCTCTAGGCAACTTTAAACACCTGGTGACCTCTGTCCTCATAAGCCCTGACTCTCTCCCCCAGCACTCAGTTTGACTGGCATCTGTGTATCGAATTGCAGGTCCTAAGGCTCTAAATAAAGCTCTAGTTTCTTTGCAGCCGGGATACTGATTATTGCTCAACACCTTTCAGACTCCAAAAGTTCTCGCAGCGCCCCTCGCGACTTCCGTTACGTCTCGCAACCCACCCCCCCACCCCCCCCCCACCCCACAACAGTCCCTCACCGAGTCCTGGCTCCTGCAGGACACCACATGGCGGAGGCCGATCTCCGGCATGTCAACGTCATGGACGTCGCAAGACCAAGAAGATACGGGAGTCTGAGTTCAAGGCGCACACAGCGGTGTGCCCCACGCGGGCAACAGCGCGCAAATGCAGGAGGCTTGGGCCTTTCAAACTGCAGCGCGCCGCAGGTCGCGTAAACACTGCGCAAGCCCAGGGCATCTCTCTGGCAAAAGGCCAGCAGCGCTGAGTTGCCTAGCAACGAGCTTTCCTGCCTCCTTCCAGCCAAACCACTCTCGAGCCCCTCCTCCCGGTGACTTGCCCACTGGGCTTTCAGGGCGCAAAGCAAAAGGGGCGCTTCCAGGATTGGTCCCCAGAAGAAATTTGCCACCCTCACTCCCCAGCTGAAGCCTGGAAAGCAAGAGGCCAGCAAACCTGAGTGCATATTTGTAGGGAGCCTGGAGCCTATCGCAACAGGCTCTCCTGCACTGCTTACTGGCTACCGTCCCTATACCCCCCCACCCCCAACGCCCCCGACACACACACACACACACACACACACACACACACACAATGTCTGATCTCTCATGCTTATGCCTAAGGCGGAGAGAGTGGGTAAAGAAATAAATAAAACACAATGGCGACTTCCCTGGACCTCCACTGGTTTAGGACTTTGCCTTCCAGAGCAGGGGCTGCGGGTTTCATCCCTGGTCATGAAGCTAAGATCCCACATGCCTCAGGGCCAAAATACCAAAACATAGAAAACAAAACCAATATTGTAACAAAGTCAATAAAGACTTTAAAAAAAGTGATCCGCAGCAAAAATAAATCTTAAAAAACCAACAAAACCCACAATGCATGTGCCAAAATCAGACACACATACCCAAGTTTCAGTGCTTCCAACCACGCCTCAGGTTTCCAATGTGACCTGTGGGCACCTGTCTCGTGCCATGACCATCGCTGCCCTATTACAAACACCCCTCTCTTCAGTCCCTGAGAACCCAGAAGTGCCTCTTGGGGTGGGGTCGGAGCTGGAGACAGCCCACACACAGAAAAGAGAGTAGGAGCCAAGCATGCCCCCACACAACAAGCCTGGCCACGCTGGACCCTACCAGCTAGGGCCCCACCCATGCCGGGCACCCCTCGGGAAGAGTGGGAAGCGTATCTCAGTCCCAGCAGGTGCTCTACCCTACAGGGAATCTAAAGACCTGATTCTGATCTTGGGCTTCAGGCCAGAAAATATAACGGGGCACGGGGGTAGGAAGTGGTGGGAATGTGAGAAAATGGGCAAGTCACCTTCTGGCTCCTGATGGAGGAGAGGGCTGGAGGCCCAGACTCCTCAAGTCCCCATGGAAGAGGGGGCTGGGCACAAGAGGCCCATATCCCTTTCAGATTCTGGTTCTGCCTCCCCAACCCACAGCTGCAGACACCTGCCCCAGATCTGACATCACTTCTTTCTCACCCTAAGGGTAAGGTGGGGCCAGACCCGCCCCTCCTCAGCTTCCTATAAGAAGAGCTGGGGACCTGGGACTGCAGGGTCACTCGCTCATCCATCATGAGGACTTGCATGAAACCCCAGACCTTCCTGCTGGCCTCCGCGCTGCTCTGCACCCTCCTGGGTCTAGGTAAGGAACAAGGGGCCTGGGCTCCTGGGACCCTCAGAGCATTCAGCAAGATCCTGCAGGGAGGATGGGGAAAGAGGAGGTGTCCTGGGGATTCAGATTCATGGGGAAGGCAGAGGCTAAAGGAGAGAAGGCCTGGGGCCGCAAGGGAAGAATACATAGCTCAAAATCTTGTGTGTGTGAATCCCGGATAAAGGAGGGGTTTAATGGGCTCTGTATCCCCTGTCCCCAAGGAAGGGTCTTAAAATAAGACATCTGGGCCAGTGTTCAAGATTCTGTGCTTCCACTACCAGGGGTATGCCTTCAATCCTTGGTCGGGGAACTAACATCCTGCATGCCAAGCAGCGTGGCCAAAACAAAACAAACACTAAATTCCAGGAAATCAGATGAGGGTATGATTAGAAAGGGAAATCTTTAAAGAAAAAATTGAGGGGAGGGGTAGATTTCCTTTCTCCCAGGACTCTATGTAGCTCAGATCCCCGGTGCCCTCCTCCCTTTGATGCAGGAGTTCAGGCCAGACCCACTTTCCCCAGGACCCAGTTGCCTCCTGTCTCAGGACCAAGGAGTCCATGACCTTGCCCTCCTGGTCCTTGCTCTCCCTTCTTGACCTGGGATGCTGATCCCAGCCTCAGGTCCCCCTGCCTGGGCTCCTACTGTCTGTGAGACCTACGCCGGGGACCTACAAGGAAGAGGGTTCCAGTTGCGAGAACCAGCTGGGCCTGAAGCTTCACAGAAGTCCATGGAAACCTTCACCAGGCCCCCTCCCTGTCCCCAAGCTTTCTCAGAGGACCCTAGTGTCCAAAGTCCCTAGCCTTGTAATTAGGTAAAGTTGCTCCCTGGTGGACTGGCTTCCCAACCCTGAAGGCACAGTATCCCTACTGGAGGAGCTTCGGACAGTTCCCTGGACCGCGGTCAATGCCCCGCCCAAGAACACTCAGGGGGACACCCGTCCCTCCTCCCTCAGACATACCCCCCCCCCCCGCCCCGACCCCATACCGCCCATCCCGCTCTGGGCTTGGAAGTCTTGGTCTGCAGACCACAGCACCCTCGACTAGAGCCCCGCTCTCTGCACTGCAGGATACCCACTAAGCTGTGAGGTGTGTACAGGCTCCGGACTCACGTGCAGTGGAAATGTGCAGACGTGCGACCCTGACCAGGACTCCTGCGTGGTCACCGTGGCTGAGACCAGCAGAAGTAAGAGGGCCGGGAGTGTTGTCAGATTCTGGGGAGGGCGGTGTGCCTTCAGGGTACCAGATACCACCGTGGGTTGGGAGGAACCTTCAAGTGGTGAGGGGGCAGGAAAGAGGGACGTCTCGAGGTGAATGAAGGGAAGAGAATCCGAGGGAACGACAGAAACAACTGGTCTCCTGGATTTCTGAAAATGAGGTTCCAAAGAGGCAATGGGGGGCAGGGAGGGGCAGATATAGAGACTTCCTTAGGCAGGAGGGGATTGGGAAAGGAACACACAGGGTTGGGGTGGGGGGGGGGACCAGAGAAAAATAGCCAGAGGGGGAAATCTAATATGCCAGGGGCTGGGGGAGGCGGGTGTAGAGGAGAAGGAAGAGAATGGAGTGGGCTGCAAGGAATGGGATCAGGTTGACCATTTGGGGAGGGAGGGATCCCTCAGGGATGTGGGCTGGAAGAGACCATAGCTGACAGGAGGTAGAGAAGTGATATTTGGGTAGAGGGAGAGATAGAAATGGACAGAAAGGACAGGGAAGATATGGAGCAAATCATCACAGAGAAATGGAGATGGGCCACTGGGGAGACACATGAGTACATGAGGAAGGAGCGGCAGGACTTAAAATGGAAGGGACGGTCGCAGACCTGAGGGAGGATGGGGGAGAAGGGGGGCAAAGGAAGAAACCACTGCTGGCAGGGGGTTCATTCAAGGCTGAAATAGACCCAGACACCCTTAGGTAAAGGAAGATGGTGGGCGCAGAGCAGCTGATGAATGAAGGATGTGACAGGAGGTGAGGCCCTGGTTGAGTGCAGGAAGGAACCACCCCGACTGGAGGGGGTGTGTGAGGAAGTTGGGATAGAAGATTGCACGCTGTCCCACTCACCTAGCAAGGGTCGGCGGGTGGGGGAAGGTCGTGAAAGCCTTGAAGAGACCACCCGGGCTTACACAGGAGGGAGATGGGACCCCGCAGCAGTGGGAGGAAGCTGGGAACACACACCCTTCTGTGGGGTGAAGAGGGGAAACCCTAGGGCTGGAAGAGACCACCATACAGTGGGGAGGAGGAAGGCTGTGGCTGGGACAGACCTAATAAACCATCCAGACCATGCTCCAGGCAGATAAGGGGGTCTGAATCTGAGGGGCTGGAAGAGAACTCCCTAGACAGCAGCGGGCTGCGGCAGCTATAACGTTGGGAGAGACCCAGGAGCTGGGGTCCAGGCCAGGGGCCCTGAGCCCTCCCCGCATCGTGCCATCCTGCAGAGGGACACCGGTCGGTGAACACCTACAAGGGGTGCACGAAATCCAGCGCCTGCAGCTCAGAATTCCTCTCCATCACCATGGACCCTGAGAACTACGCGGTGTCCAACACACGCTGCTGCCAGGGCGACGCCTGCAACCGCGATCCCGTGCCCGGTGAGTGCCCGCTCAGCCCCACATCCAGAGTCCCTTCCTGCCTGGGCCCAGAGCCTGCTGTGAGCACCCGCCACTGACCTGGTGGTAACACTGCTCAAGCATCTTCCTTGCTCTGAGCCCCAGGTTCCTCACTTCTGAAACGCAGTGTCCATTAGCTGCTGCTGTCCTCTGGGTCGTTGTGAGGTTGGGAAGGGGTTATCCTCCCTTATACCTTACACTCCACCCTCCTCCCCAGCTCCCCAGAACAATCGGACAGAGAATGGCCTCCAGTGCCCTACCTGCATCGCCCACTTCAAGGAAACATGCTCTTCGACTCAGCAAGTGCCCTGTGTTGGCAAGGAGAGCCGCTGTGCTGCATTCACTGGCAAAGTGCAGACGGGTGAGCGGTACCTGGATTTCTGGAGGAGGGGACACGGAGGCTCCCAGAACTGGAGGCTCATACTTCCAGCTTCTAGGGGAGAGAGTGGCTCCAGAGAACTGCGTGAGGAGGTGGCAGGGGGATAACCCCTGGCTCATGAGGAGGGAGGGCTTGGAGGTGCTGACTGGACCCTGCCATCCCTCTGCCCCCACAGGTATCATATTTGCTACTCAGGGCTGTGCTACAGAGAATGCCTGCCACACCAAGCCTGGGACCCTGGTGCCCTCAGCCTCTCGTATCTACACCATCACCCGGGCTAACTGTCTTCCAGACTCCCAGCCTTCTGGCAAGGCTAAGTAAAGGACTGAGGCTTATGTGACGTTTGGTCTGCATTTCTTCTCAGCTACAGCTTCCCATCTGCCAATATATTAAACAAGTGAACAGAGCAAGCCTGAGTCCTTGTGATGTGATGCATTTCGGGGAGGGGGAACTCAAAAGGAGGGCTCTCAACCCTTGGGAACCCCCTCTTTGGATGCGAGAGAGGGAAGACTCTACCTGTTGTTAAGCAATTACGCCCTGTCGGGTCCCCCTTCTAAGTGTTTTCCATGCGGTACCTGATTTCATAATCACAACAAGTCCGTGAAATCCAAAGTATTCTCCCCATTTTACAGAGGAAAAAAACTGAGGCACAGATTATGGTGTCACTTGCCTTGGGGCAAAGAGCTAGGGAGGGTCAGACTCCAGAGTCCAAGCTCACCTCTCCTGGTTCATCTCTCCCTCTTTTTGCCTCGGTTTCCATGTTTGTAAAATGTGGATGTTAACAGTTGTAACTGCAGAGGACTGTCTGAAGCGACTAAGAAAATAACACGAAAACAGCACTGAGCACAGTGCCTAGCACCTTAGAGACATCCTTGGTCCTGGGACAATGTGTCTGGCCAAATAGTTATCATCCTAATAGCTGCCACTTCCTGAGTGGCCATGAGTTGGCAAGGTGCTCGATCCTGTCATCAATCAGGACAGCCTCGATTATGCTACAGTAGCCATCAAGTCCCTAATCTCCGTGGTTAAAAGCAACGGAGTTGTCGTAGACAATTCATGCTGTAGGAATGCTCGTATAACAAACCATCCCCAAACTGAGACTTGGAACAATGATCCTCCTCCTTTCCAAGGGTCTGCAGGTGGCCGGGGCGGCTCTGCTTCTGGCTGTGCTTTGGTGGGTTTGGCTCCAGTGTGGGAGGGGGGTTCCCGTCCTCCATGGGGTTCCACACTCTTCTGGGATCCGTGGCTCCCTGGCTAATGTCCTTCTCATGGCTCATCACAGGGGCACAGAAACCAGGTGCACCAAGGGCCCCTGCCGAGGTCGCGGGCGCTCATGTCCTGCAGAGTAAGGTAGATGATATGGTCAAAGCCAACATCAGTGGACCGGGCACGTCTACACCCCCTGCATCGGGAGGGACAGGAGTGGTAGTTGCTACAGAAGTACCCATTCAGGAAAGGCTGATTTATCCTTCACCTTCCATGTCTAGCACCGTCCACAGGGCGTTCTGCTCGTCAGAATCGTGGAGCAGTCGCCAAGTTGAACAGTGCTGGTCTCTGTGCACAGCAGAGAGCTCAGGGCCGTTTCACATGGGTGATGAAATGCTGCCACCCAGAAGGGACTTCACACAACTCATCAGCTGGAGCTGGTCACGTGGCCCTACGAAATCCCACAGGGAGGGGAGGAGGTACTGCCTTTGGGTCCCCGATTGCCCCACCACTACCCCACCCCGCCAGACACATTTCATAACCAGCACGCATGGCCACCATGTTGTCTTAGGGGCTGTTTTTCATTTTGGCTTCACGATTACTCCATGGGATAGGCGCTATTATTCTCATCCCTGTTTTCAGAAGAATCTGAGGCCCTGAGAAGGAATGTCACATTGGCAGTCATGCAGCTAAAAAGTGTCCTAGCTGAAGATTTCAATCGAGTCACATTGAGGGAGAGAAAGAGACCACATCACAGAGAGAGGGGACAAGCCTGTATCAGTTACCCTTTGCCACATACCAAGCCCTTCCAAGCCTCAGTTGCTTAAAATAATTGCCTTGTATTTAACGCATTCTATGGGTTGGCAAATTGGTCTGAGTTCAGCTGGGTGATGGTTTTGTTGGTCTCTGCGGGATTCAGCTGCTGGTCAGCTAGTCGCTTCTCTTTCAGAAGGTTGGGTGTCAGGGCTGACTGGGCCATATGTCTCTGATCACCCAGGAAGTTAGCCTGGACTTCTTGTTTTTCTTGTTTTCTTTCTTTTTTTTTTTCCTTCTTTTTGCCGCACTTTGGGGCTTGAGGGATCTTAGTTCCCCAACCAGGGGTTGAACCCTGGGCCTGGCAGTGGCAGCACTGAGTCTTAACCACGGCACCAGCCAGGAATTCCCCAGCCTGCACTTCTTGGTGTGGTGGTGGTGGCAGGGGCAGGGTCCCCAGGGCAGCAAGAGAGGAAGTCCCAACACATTGGCACGTGTCAAGCCTCTCCCCATCGTGTTTGCAGCTGTCCCACAGCCAGAGGTCCTCTGTCCAGCTCTTGAGTCAGAATGAGAAGCGACAATCCAAGGGCAGGCCTGCACAGACGCTGAACAGATGGGGGGCATGAATGGGCCACGCTGGTTCCAGGGCTGAGATGTGTCTCATCACATCTAGACAGTTACTAGGCCACCCCACCCTCCAGGGTGGAAAAACTCAGATGAAGTCTTTGCAATCCAGCCCAAGGCATTCTATCCTGCACAGACCCCCACGGTCTCTCCTCTCTGGGGACCCAGGAGACCCTACCCTTCGACCCCTCCTCCCTCAGACCTGGGAGCCTACGCTTCCAGCTCTAGTCAACATCCAAAGCACCTTCTTTCCCTCTGTGAACCCCCAAGGAACACACACACACAATGGAATTTCTACTTTTTTATTCACTGCTCCAAACAGCACCGCGAGCCAACCCACCCTTGTTTCACCTGTCTCCATGGTTCCCCACCTCAATGGACACAAGTCTCTCTGTCATTATCCAGACAAGTAGGAAACTCAGCTAAGGTGAGGAGGCGTGTGCACCTCCTCTGCCTCTGGCGATGGCAACGCCAACATTCACCATCCATTTCCTTGAATGTCTGCCCTCAAGGGCCTGCCAGCCTGCAGGTGCACAGGAACACACCCTGATGGCAGCCAGCGATCCGTCCACAAGGGAGTCTCAGTCATTTCTGCTTGGATGCTGCCAGAGACAGATGCCTCAGGAGCAACGTGCTGCCTCCACAGAGCCTAAGATTTAATCCCTTTCAAAGTCATGATTTAAAAGGCAACCACCCCTAGGCCTTTCTCACCTTCTGAGATGGCCCACACTCTATCTGTGGAGTGTGTTTCTCTCTAAAATAAGTCCCTAAATACACTTCTTACCTATCACTTTGTCTCTCACTGAACTCTTTCTGTAGTGAGACCTCAAGAACCTCAGCTTCTACCGAACGCAATTTACAGATTCAATGCAATCCTGATCAAATGACCAATGGCATTTTTCACAGAACTAGAACAAGACATTTTACGATTTGTATGGAAACACAAAAGACCCCGAAAAGCCAAAGCAATCTTGAGAAGGAAAGACAGAGTTGGTGGAATCAGGCTTCCCGACTTCAAGCTATACTGCAAGGCTACAGTGATCAAGACAGTATGGTCCTGGCACAACAACAGAAATATAGATCAATGGAACAGGATAGAAAGCCCAGAGATAAACTACGGTCAACTAATCTATGACAAAGGAGGCAAGGATATACAATGGAGAAAAGGCAGCCTCTTCAATAAGTGGTGCTGGGAAAACTGGACAGCTACATGCAAAAGAACGAAATTAGAATTCCTAACACCATCCACAAAAATAAACTCCAAATGGATTAAAGACCTAAATGTAAGGCCAGACACTATAAAACTCCTGGAGGAAAACATAGGAAGAACACTCTTCGACATAAATAACAGCAAGATCTTTTCTGATCCACCCCCTAGAATAATGGAAATAAAAACAAAAATAAATAAGTGGCACCTAATGACACTTCAAAGCTTCTGCACAGCAAAGGAAACTATAAGCAAGACAAAAAGACAACCCTCAGAATGGGAAAAAAAATTCCCAAATGAATCAACAGACAAAGGATTAATCTCCAAAATATATAAACAGTTTATCCAGCTCAATATCACAAAAACAAACAACCCAATCCAAAAATGGGCAGAAGACCTAAATAGGCATTTCTCCAAAGAAGACATACAGATGGCCAAGAGGCACAGGAAAACCTGCTCAACATCACTAATTATTAGAGAAATGCAAATCAAAATGACAATGAGGTATCACCTCACACCAGTCAGAATGGGCATCATCAGAAAATCGACAAACAGTAAATGCTGGAGAGGGTGTAGAGAAAAAGGAACGCTCTTACATTGCTGGTGGGAATGTAAATTGATACAGCCGCTATGGAAAACAGTATGGAGGTTCCGTGCAAAACTAAAAATAGAATTACCATATGACCCATCAATCCCACTACTGGGCATATACCCACAGAACACCATCATTCAAAAAGACACATGCACTCCAATGTTCACTGCAGCATTGTCGACAATAGCCAGGACATGGAAGCAACCTAAATGTCCATCAACAGATGAATGGATAAAGAAGATGTGGTACATACATACAATGGAATATTACTCAGCTGTAGAAAGCACTGAAACTGGGACATTTCTAGAGACATGGATGGACCTAGAGACTGTCATACAGAGTGAAGTGAGTCAGAAAGAGAAAAACAAATATTGTATATTAACACATATACGTGGACTATAGAGAAATGGTACAGATCAACCGGTTTGCAAGGCAGAAATAGAGACACAGATGTAGAGAACAAACGTATGGACACCAAGTGGGGAAAGCGGGGAGGGCTGGGGGGGGAATGAATTGGGAGATTGGGATACCAAATTGTACACTCTAAATATATGCAGTTTATTGTAAAAAATAAAAAAATAAAAAGTTAAAAAAAACAAAAAAGAACCTGAGCTTCATTAAGCCCGAACACCAGGTGTGTGATCTCTGTTGGAAGATCACGGGTTTTGGCCAGGTTTGAGTCCCGGTCTCATGGGTTCAAGTCCCAATCTGGGTATTGGCTGGGTTTCAGTCCTGGCACGTGAGCTCAAGTCGCAAAGTGAGGTGCATGGTTTCAGCTGGCGACCACGAAGTGGACAGTGATAAGGTAAGAAAATATTGAGTTAGGTCTTGGTCCTAAAAGGCTCGTGGGACGCCGTGAGCCAGGTATACTGGGGAGGACACTCTGCTGATGTCTGCTCACTTTTGAACAGCGGTCAACCCTCTATGCTTATACACATCCAGGAGCAGGGCCAGGACAAAACTGTTACTTGACTCTGCGTTTTTTCTCCGACATTCCTGCACCCTTGCTCATTCCTGCTCTCTTTCTTTCTTTCTTCTGCAAGGGGCACGTTTCATTGCTTTCACTCCCCTCCCTCTGACTCTCAGAGGTGCTGCCCTTCATTCCCAGCTTATAGCTGGACCACCTCCCGCTCATCATCAACCCCGCTGGGCACGTCTTCTGTGCGGTTTCTCTGCCATGACTTTTTAGGCACTAACATCAGCTTGGGAGATGGCCTGGCAAGGGACAGCATCTACAATCGTGAAGAGCAAATCTGGACCACACTGCACGCTGGACTGTGACTTACGAGGGGCACTGTGGCTAGCACGGAGGTTGGAGGAATCATCTCAGGTGTGGGTCTGCAATGGGTCAGGGGGCATCCGTCCCAACCAGCACCCCTCTGGGCCACATCCTCCAGGGCTGGGAACGATCCAGACAATGGGGAGTAAACAGAAAAACACTCATTAGGCTAAGTCATCAGCTTTGGCCACACTGTGAGTTAGGAAGCCAAGAAAAGTGGCCACTAGACAGGTCCCGGAGCTCTGATACTATACTGCAGTTAGAGTTATATGGTAGCAGGAAATTTAAACCGAGTGAGCTTCCATATGTTCAAATGTTCATGGCCCTCTATTTAGACAATGAGACCCATAAGGAATTTAAGGCGTGTGTAGCTCGGAGGGAAAATTCTAATATAGACACAGAAGACATTTTAACCCATCTACCCTACTGGGCCATTCGAAGGTCAAAGCCTCCACAAGGAGGGGCCGCTGCTCCACCAGGACCACTGGGAGGAGCCACTTCCCAGGGTCGGGGCGGGGGGCGGGGGTCACCATACCAGCAGCAGATCTGGCTGAGACAAGGACCACCCCACATGCAGGAGCCCCTCCTCCAGCCAAGGCTATTAGCTCAGGGGAAGATACCCCTAGGGAGGAAAACGGGCCCCATCCATATTCAGGAACCTCTTCTCCATACCCTGAGGTACCCAAGGGGCCCATCCTTAGCCCACGGAGCACTCGCAGCAGGATATGTTACCAACCAACTGCCCCTGCCGTTTTGCCTCTGAGAGAAGTTTCTCATAGAAGTCAAGGAACAATAAGAGTACATGTACCTTTCCCAATGTCTGATCTAAGTAGGCAGAGGTCAGGTTGGGAAGTTTTTCTGAGACTCTTAAACGTATTGCAAAGGGGTTTACCCGACTAGTACGTTCTTTTGGTCTGACTGACAGGCCTTCCTATCCCACTGCTGCACCCCTGAGGAAAAGCAGCCTATAATACTGGAGGCCAGAGCCCCACAGGGCCATGCATTGTACCGGGCGGGGAATGACACTGTCCCTGAAGCAAACCCACCGTGGAACTACCGAGTGAATTCTACTGATCTCTAGATGGGACCATATGATGAACTGCTTCACAGAGGGTATGAAGAAACAGTAAAACCTGTTCATTATGAAAAGGTGAGAGAGGTCCAGCAGGCACAGGATGAAAAGCCTGCACTCTTCCAAAGGAGACGAGTGGAGGCTTCCAGGAAGTATGCAAACGTGGATCCCTCCTCCCCCAAGGGACAGGCCCTTTTGGCTAAGCCCTTCATAGCCCAGCCGGCCCCAGACATCAGGCCCAACATTCAGAAAGCAACTGCGGGTCCTCAGCCTCCAATGAGCGATTTGCTCCAGCTGCCTTATTCGGTTTTCAATAATAGAGATATGGCTGAAAAGGCTGAACGCACCCAGAGAAATATGCAAAAGGCCTACATGATTGTACTGGCTTTGTCCGCTCAGAGACCACCTACGGGAAGGCTGGCTTTGCCAGGCCAATCTGGCCCTGCCAGACCACAAGGCCCATGGGTACCCACACAAGGCCAGTGTGCCCTGTGTGGACAAGAGGGGCACTGGAGGAACGAGTGCAATCGATGTGCCCTTTGCAAACAGCCCGGGCACTGGAAGAGGGAAAGCCCCACATACCAGAGAGCGATGGGGGCCCCTCAGCCACTGATGGTGTTGCAATCAGAAGACTGTAGGGGCCCAAGGCCAAAAGTGCCTCTACCTAAGGATACCATCTATACAACGAATGTCGGGCCTCGGGTGGTCACTGACGTGGCAGGCCACAGGACAGCATTTCTTATAGATACTGGTGCAGTCTTCTCGGTCTGAACCCAAAGGGCTGGAAACCTTAGCGATCATAACAAATACATAACGGGGTTGTCAGGGAAGACCCAAGGGCACACATTCCTGGAGCCCCTTGTGTGCAAGGTCAACGGCCAGCCATCTGCACATTCCCTTCTGTTTGTGCCTGACTCGCACATCCCTTTAAAAGGAAGGGATTTATTAACCAAGGTAGGGGCACTCTGTTTCTCGAGGGGCAACGGAACCCCCCTATGGTTCTAACAGAAAGCGGAAAGGAACAGATTGAATCTGAAGCTGAGACAGAAGCCTTAGTGACCCTGGAGTGTGGAATATTGAGAGTCCAGGCTTGGCCAAAGACATCCCGCCGGTGGCTATTAAGTTAAGACCTGGGCAGGAATATCCCGGCAAAAAGCAGTACCCCCTAAACTCAGAGGCACCGAGAGGACTCTCTCCCTCAGTAGAGAAATACCTTTTGCATTGTTTATATGTACCCTGTCAGTCTGCATTCAATTTGCCGACACGACCCATTCTTAAACCCCACTGGGGAATAGCATGTGTATAAGATCTAAGGGCAGCGCGAATAGCAGTGACAAGGGCCCCGGAGGTAGCTTAGAGAGAAGTATTTAAGTAGAAATATTTATGTTAAATGTGATCATTTGTGATTCTGATTCTTGTAACCAAGTTTCTTTATCAATTACACTGTAATCCGATGTTTAGCCACGCCTTTTAAGTCTTCGGTCATTTATAGATATTTTGTACTCTGGCCACCTCTTAAAAAAAAGTGCTTCATCCTCAAGGAGGTTCATAGAAAAGCTATGGAGCACTTACAACAGCTCCACACCAAGATGATGGCTATTCGAGGATTCCAGCCCATAGCAACTTAAAACAAGGAGCTGTCCTGCCCCTGGGGGCCCTAGATCCGGCATCCAGAGATTTTTACTGTCTGACAGGCAGGGTCAACGCCCCTACTCAACCTTGAAGCAGCTACAGAAGATGGACCAATGCCCTTCTGCTTCTCATACGAATATGGCAGTAAAATCTCTGAGGGGGGATGAAACAGGAGGGAAGGGGGCAGGGCACCCGGAAACAATGACATAGCCCGAGGACACAACATACACTGATCACACCCAAATGGGTCCAAAATGGCGGACACGTCAACTTCCAATTGCCATGACTAGTCCAAGGCTGACAAGAGGATCCAAAAGTGGGCGATAGCCCCATTCTGGAACACTCCGCCCACTCATTAGCCTATCAAATTACCCACCCTTGAAAGGACTGAAAACCCCCATACCCTGGTGCCTTTCTCACCTTCTGAGATGGCCCACACTGTCTGCGGAGTGTGTTTCTCTCTAAATAAATCTCTAAATAAACTTCTTACCTACAAAAAAAAAAGGCATCCACGCTAAAAGATAGTCATGACACCCAAGAGCACCGATACACAACTACATAGGCACAATCAGCACACTCCAGGAGGGTCAGAGACACATGAAAACAAAGGTGGGTCTTGCTTTCTCAGATCTGATCTCAGGCATGATTCCCACTGGCATGAGGGCAGAGGGAATTTGCAACAGAGAAGCACAGAGCAGAGATGTCAGACAGGACCAAGTCAGAGATGGCGGCAAAGTGGCAGAAAGACAGGAGGGCACTCTGAGCAAAGGCACGGGGGTGAGATGGACCTCTGAGCTCCCGGTGTGCCAGCTTCCAAGAGGGGCTGCAAGGTCGTTGCTGTGCAGAGACAGGATGCGTGTACACACGTGCACACACTGAATTCTCACCAAAACCCTGTGAGCTAGGTGCCATTTGCTGAGTGACTTATCCAAGGTCACCCCCACGGTCAGTCAAAGGGCTGTCTGTCCCCACCGAAATGAGAACACAATGCCCTGTGATAACGGCAAGTGTTCTAGCCGTGGCTACTCAGCACGTGTAGCTGGTGCGACTGGGAAAGAGTAGTTTAAATTTTAATGACTTCTAAGTAATTTACAAATTGGTACTCATCTCACTTAATGGAAAATTATTCAATATAATTGGGATGACTTGGATATATGAATCGACTTCTTCAAATATGAGTTTTCTGAACTCTGAATAGAGGTCAAGTGTTTCATGAGCATGTATCATCTAGGGACTTCCTAGGTGGCACAATGGTTAAAAATCTGCCTGCCAATATGGGGGACACAGGTTCGATCCCTGTTCCAGGAAGATTCCACATGCCGTTGAGCAACTAAGCCCGTGCACCACAACTAATGAGCCTGTGTGCCACAAGAAGTGAAGCTTGCGAACTTAGAGCCCATGCTCGGCAACAAGAGAAGCCACCACAATGAGGAGCCTGCGCACCACAATGAAGAGTAGCAGCCTAGAGAAAGCCCGTGTGCAGCAACAAACACCCAACGCAGCCAATAAATAAATACTTTAAAAAAATGGAAAAGGAAATGTATCATGTGCATTGAGAAATGTTGTGAGAAATGTAAACCACATTTCAGAGACTTAGCACGAAAAAGCACGTGAAATATCTCATTAGTACTTTCCTATAAGGATTACATGTTGAAATGATAATATTTCGGATATATAGAAAGAAGACATCGAATTAGAATTAGTTTCACCTGTTTCCTTTGCCTTTTATGATGTGGATGCTAGAAAATTGGAAACCACCCTTGTGGCTCTATTCTGTTTCTACTGGACAGCGCTGCTCTGCGCATCTCCTGCTCCTGCACGTGGTAGGCGGGCTTGATGGAGAGAACAGACCTGCATTTCAGGGGGAGACAGCGTCGAGCCGACTATTACACATATGGGTGAGGGACACTCTCCTGAGGCCAAAAGAGCTTTGAGGACAATGCTTGGAGCCGTTTGGTATAGAGCCCAATGCTGTTCCCCATCTTGCCCGTCTCAACTGTGATGGGACAGATTGGGCCAGCGGTGGGAGTTCAAGGTACACATGGGGGAACCGCCCCTCAACTCCCTGCCCTTCAGACTCCCTTGTGTTTGGCTCTCACAGCAAATAGCATCTCACAAGTGTTTATGGTTCTTGTCCTGCCCTTTTGTTGCACAGGTGGGAAAAGGAGGCACTGGCCCAAGTCACCCGGAGTCACCGTGGCAAAGGCGACCTTGCTCCCCAGGTCCGCTGACCTCGGACGGGCTTTCTGTCCCACGAGGTGCTTGTTTCCCCCCCATCTCACACCTCCTCCCTGTCTTGTGGCAACAGGCCGACGCCCTAATGCCAGCCCGAGCTCTGCCACTGATGAACCAACGAAATACTGACCAGCACCTTCCATGAGTCAAGCACTGTTCTAGGTGCTGGGGGTGCAGCAGAGAACAGGACAGATACGGGGAGAGTAGCCAACAATTAGGTAAATACACAAATAAGGTAACTTTCTATGGTAATCCCTGCTACAAGGAACAGTAACAAGCTGAGATGAATAAGCCGGGTGGGGGTGTGAGCTACGCTGGTTACAGTGGTCAGGGAAGGTCTCTCTCAGGGGACAGGGGAGCTGAGACCTGCGTGACAACTAGGAGCCACTCATGGGAAGATCTGGGAGAAAAGCATTCTAGGCAGAAATAACAGACGGACGCAAGCCTCCTGCTTCCACTTTGCGGCTCTTTCATTTGGCCCCTAGGAGGACACGTTATTTCCACCCCCACAGGTACCCAGTCTGCCACCCTACACTGCCAGGAGCATCTCATGGTCTGATGTGTCCTGTCACCTCCCAGCTGGGAGGTGGCCCGGACACTGCCTGCACACTCCCACAGGCAGGAACATCCCGAGAGGGGAGGAAACAGCCTGGGTTTGTGGAAAGGCCGGCCTGACTTCAAATCCAGCCCTGCCTCTTCCAAGCTGTGCAGCCCCGGGTGACGGACAACCGCTCTGAGGGGCAGTTTCCTCAGCTGTGAAAGGGAAAGTTCTCATAATCATCCTCCTTCCCAAGGGAGTCAGGATGACACACAACACTAAGCACCACAACCCACAGTCACAAGGGGACATCTACGTGCTCACAACATGGCAGACCCGTAATACCTGCATTTTCTCTCACCCCAACAGCTCTGTGAGACAGAAGCTATTCTTATCTCCAATGCACACGAGAGCAATTGGAGGCAGGAAGCGGCTGTGTCACTTCCCCGAGGTCACACAGCTGGCGCCCAGGCAGGCTGGCTGGGATAAAATCCAGGTGTCAGCAGGGCTGGGCTGCATTCCTTCGACAGGTTCTGCGCAAGAATCCTTTCCTTGTCTGGTGACCAGCTTCTAGAGCCCCTGCACTCCTCGCCTGGGGCCCCTTCCTCCATCCTCAGAGCCAGCCGTGCCATCGCTCCCACCTCTGCTTCCGGCGTCACATCTCCTCGGACTCTGGTTCTCCTGCCTCCCTCCTTCCCTCACAAGGACCCTTGTGATTCCACTGCACACCCACCCCCAGCCCCAAATCACCCAGGCCAGTCTCACCATCTCAAGATCCTCAGCTCCTCACATCCACAAAGTCCCTTTCGCCCACTAAAGGACACACTCACAGGTTCTGGGATGGGGACGTGCATATCTATTCGGGGGCCATTATTCGGTCTACACACTTAGCTAAGCTCTCCCTGGGCCAGGCCCCCCGGAATCCTCACAACCACCTTGGAAGGAAGGGTCTGTAACTCTCCCGGCTTCACAGATGGGGAAACTGAGGCTCGGACAGGTAAATAAAACACTCCCATGTCACACACAGCGAGTGACTGGAACGGAAACTCAGACTCAAGTGCCTGACGACAAGCCAACACTGCTTCCCAACTCCCCAGTGTCAATCCTTGAGGTAAAACTCAACATCTCAGGACTTCCCTGGCGGTCCAGGGCTTAGGACTCCGAGCTTCCACTGCAGAGGGCACAGGCTGGATCCCTGGTTGGGGAACTAAGCTTCCGCCTGCCTCAGGGCACGGCCAAAACAAACAAACAAACAAACCCCAGAAGCTCAACATCTCTGCCTCTCCCACATTATAAAGCAGGGGGCCCTCCATTTAGCAGGATGTGTATATTTATATTTTAATGAATGGTTCTGATTTCATACATGACCACTTCTACTTTAAACACACGCATATACTCCCTTGTCTTTCTTCTTTTTCATAAGTAAAAAATGACTGATGAAAACATGGAAACAACCCAAATGTCCATTGCTTTATGAATGGATACATAATGAATGAAATTCCCTACGATGGAACAGTATTTAGCTGTAAAAAAAAATGAAGCACTGATCCAAGCTACCACATGGAAGATATGTGAAAACATGATGGTGAGTGAAAGGAGCCAGACACAAAAGGCCACATACTGTATGATCTTATTTACATGAAATGTCCAGGACAGACAAATCCACAGTCACAAAAAGTACATCAGCGGTACAAACACACACTAGTGTATATACAGTAGATAACCAACAAGGACCTGCTGTATTGCTGAGGGAACTATACTGCATATTTGTAATAACCTGTAAGGGAAGAGAATCTGAAAAAAAATCTGAAACTAATACGACACTGTAAATCAACTACACATCAATGTTAAGGAATTCGGAAAAAAAGCTTAAACTACAATAATGATACATTTTTAATCTTGAAGATTTACAGATTAAAAAGGTCAATATCATGTTGATTTACATGTACACCAGCAGTGTTAAATGCAGATTAATTCAGTACATTAGGGACTTCTCTGGTGGCGCGGGGCTTAAGAATCTGCCTGCCAATGCAGGGGACATGGGTTCGATCCGGGGTCCGCAAAGGTCCCACACGCCAAGGAGCAACTAAGCCCATGAGCCACAACTAGGGAGCCCTCAAGCCACAACTACTGAAGCCTTCGCACCTACAGAAGCCATGCTCTGCAACAAGAGGAGCCACCACAATGAGAAGCCTGTGCACCACAATGAAGAGTAGCCCCTGCTCACCATAACTAGGGAAAGCCGAAGTGCAGCAACGAGACCCAATGCAGCCAATAAATAAATAAATGTATTCTTTTTAATTCAGTAAATTCATTTGAGTTAAAAATAAAACAAACAAAAATTAAAAAAATAGTCAATTGAACTCCCTATTTTCAAAAAAAGTACATCAGTGGTTGCCAGGGCAACAAGGAGAGACAGGAATAGGGAGTGAGTGCGTCACGGTTTGTGGTTTCTTTTTAGAGTGATGTACGTGTTCCGGATTACACAGCAGTAATGAATGCAGAACACTGTCAGTATACTAAAAACCCCTGAGGTGTACACTTTAAATGGTTCCACTAATGAACTTTATGTTACATGAATTCTATCTCAAGTCAAAAGAAGAGAGTGTTCAGTAAGTATCAGCTGTTGGGAGAAAGGCTTAAGCACAAGATGACTCATCTGTGGCCCAGGTCTGTGTGCACCTTTCCCAGGAAGACAGAATTCACCAGCAGAAGAAATGAGACATGGGAGGTTTGCAAAGTCCCTGAGACATCTTATTAAAAAAAACTCTTCCAAGTCACATATCATATGATATTGCTTACATGCCTAATCTAAAAAAACATGATACAAATGAACTTATACACAAAACAGAAGGAGACTCACAGACTTAGTGAATGAACTTCTGGTTACCGGGGGGAGGAATATATTAGGAATGTGGGATTGATGTGTACCCACTGCTATATTTAAAACAGATGACCAACGAGGACCTAATGGATAGCACAGGCAACTCCGCTCAGCATTCTGTAATAACCTATTGGGAAAAGAATATGAAGAATAGGTACGTGTATTTGTATAACTGAATCACTTGGATGTGCACTTGAAACTAACACAACATTGTTAATCAACTACTTCAATATAAAATAAAAATTAAAAAACAAAACAAGGACTTCCTATGTGGCGCAGAGGTTTAGAATCCGCCTACTGGGGAGGCTGGCGGGGAGTCGAGGGAGGGAGGGGATACGGGGATATGTGTATAAATGCAGATGATTGACCGTGGTGTACCTCAAAAACTCGAACAAGAGTGTAAAGCAATTAAAAAAAAAAAAAAGAATCCACCTGTCAATGCAGGGGACACGGGTTCAAGCCCTGCTCCAGGAAGATCCCACATGCCACGGAGCAACTTAGCCCATGAGCCACAACCACTGAGCCTGTGTGCTGCAACTACTGAAGCTCCCACACCTAGAGCCCATGCTCTGCAACAAGAGAAGTCACTACAATAAGGAGCCTGAGCACCACAGTGAAAAGTAGCAGCCCCTCTCAGCAGCTAGAGAAAGCCCATGTGCATTAACCAAGACCCAATGCAGCCAACAAATTAAATAAACAAATTTATTAAAAAGAGAAATAAAAATTAAAAAAAAACCAAAAAACAAAAAACCTCTTCCACATCCAGGAAAGGCAATGTCATACACCACTACAAAGAATAAAGCAGAACTTGCTGCCGTGACAATGGATCTCCAAGATGCAGTTTCTTGGCAAAAAGCAAGGGAGGATCCTGTACATTCTATGTACCTTTTAAAGGGGCGGGGGAGGTGGGGACAGAGTGACCCAGGCAGGCATATGAGAAACTGCGCACAGTGGTGGCCACAGGACGGAAGCCCTGGGTCGCAGAAATCAGGGGAGGGGCAGGAGGGGATGCAAGCAGGTGGCCGCGAGGATGTCCTCCTCAGGGTACACCCTCCCTGTGTGCCTTCTGAGTTACGCACCATATGCATACCACACCCATTTGAAAACTAAAGTTAATGAAACCACACGGGTTGTCTCCAACAATGGAACACTGTGCAGATGAGAAGGAGCCCTCTATAGCCACACTCAGCAAGGAGGGTGAAACTAAAGACAAGAATCTAGCAAACAATGCGGGGAAAGAACAGGGCAGCCAGAGAAGAAGGTGCTACACACTGTGTGATTCCATTTCCATACAATTCAAAAGCAGGCAGAGCTAACTGAAGCTGTTAAAAATCAGAGCCACCGATACCCCTGTGGGGGGCAGTGACAGGAAGGAGCACAAGGGGACATGGGGGGTGGGGAGGGATGCAGGTGCTGTTCCTCCATCTGGGTACAGAGTACGCGGGCTGCCCTGCACTGTGTGCTTTGCTGTACACAACACACGTCATGTCAAAGTAGGTAAAAAATTGAAAAACACCACGACGGCAAATCGAGTGATGAGAAAACCCCCAAAAAGCAGAAACGGAATGTGTCCACCTTGCTACTGAACATTCCTTTTAAAGAAGGCACCTCGGGGGCGACGGGAGGTACACCTGGGCTGCAGCCCAGCCCGCCCCATCCGGCCCAGGGGCCCTGAGCAAAGAGGCTGGAACTGTCCTCCTGGGAGCAGGTGACGGGTTGCCCACGGAGCCTCTTTCGGCACCAAAAACAAAAAAGGCACGTGGGGCTGTGAGGAGCAGAGGGCTGAGCCCCACACGGCGACACACAGATGCGGCGACATATTATTTGAGGGACAAAATACTGAGTAGCAGGAAAACCCACAGAGCAGTCTACGTGTCTTGGTGTCCTGAAGGGTCCCCTTATTCACTTCAAAAGAACCAAAGTTAGCATTCGGGGAGTTTGGAGTCAGCCCGGCTACTGGCAACTGACAAGTGTCAGGAGATGTTCTAAAGGGTCTCCAGCGCGACATAAATTAACAACTGCTGCTGCACTGCTGCCTGCTCCTGCACGTTCCCCCTGCAGTTTCTTCTGAACCTGCAAACCTCACAGAAGATGCTGTGAAAACCGAAGTCAGCTTCTGTTCCTCCTCTGCTCAGAGGTCTTCCATGCCGCCCATCTCATGCAGAGGAAATGCTTAAATCCTTACCATGGTTTTCAGGCCTCATGTGGGTTGGGGGCCCTCTCTCCCACCCCAGCAGCCCCTCTCTCTCTCCCCATCAACTCCGTTCCACCTACACACAGGGCTTGCTGGCCCTCCAGCCCGCTAGGCACCAGCCAGGCACTGGAATATGGAAGAGATATATCTGACTACATGTTGGATCTGTTTCTTTTACTTTAAGCTTTGCTTCCCGTTGCTTTGGTTCACTAAAAGGATACTGTCTATATATAATAGCCTGCCTAGGAGAACTCTGCCCCTCTGCCTGAATATTAAACCCAAGCACCTTGGTTCAGGGAAACATCCTCACCCTGTCCACCAGTGGAAGTTTGCAAGAAAGAAGAAATTAACACGTCCCCTTCCCGAGCCTGGCCATTCCAGGCCACATCTGCAAATCTTATGGCCTTTTCCTTTACTTCCTCATCTCTGCCCCCTCTCTGTTCTATAAATGATACTGGCATCAAACCCAGATAAGACAGTTACTCTTGAGACTTTAGTGCCTAATTTCTTGGTCAGCCGGCTTTCCGAATAAAGTCATATTCCTTCCCTCAACACCTCATCTCCAATTTACTGGCCTGTTGTGCAGCAAGCACAGCGAGCTTGGACTTGGTAACAGCACCAGCACGTCACCAGCCCACCAGGCCCCAAGCCTGTCTTGGAGTCAGTTTCTTTCCCACATATTTGTAGAGCTCACTCTGCTTGAATGGCAGCTTCTCAGGGAGGCCCTCCCTCACTCCTCGCTATGGAGCTAAAAACCTCTTCCCAGTGCCTCCTCTGCCACTAGAGGTATTCCTCCGTCCTCTACACTGTGTAATCTCCTCCCCAGCACGCATCACCTGACGCACATTTCACATATTGATTTCTCAGTCTTTCCTCCCTGACATGAAAGCTCCACCAGCTGACATATGTGTCTGTTGTGCTGTGCACTGCACGATGCCCCAGGACCTAAACAGTGCGGGGCCTACAGAAGGTGCTTCTATGAATGAACAAAGGAACCCATCCACTCCCAAGTCTCCAGGGCCGGTCCCTGTGCTGACAACACCTACAGAGCTGTCTCTGGCTCCAGTCCGACCCCTTTCTGTCCCCTGGATGCAATCCCTTGGATGTCCCAAAGTCACAGCAAACCTGGACATTCCAACCAATGTATCACCTTCTCAAGCTGCCCCTTCTCGGGCATTCCATTTTGCTGGCACTTGCAATATCCCCCTGGCTCTGCCAGGCCAAACAGTCCTGTGCCTCCACTGACTCCTCTGAATCCCTCCCTCCCCGTATCCTGCCTCTTCTTGCTCCCACAGCAAGGGGGGTGCAGACCAAACAGGCTGTTCCTGATCATAAAGGAGCCCAGCAGAACCATCGCCCACTCATAGACACATGAATCCCTCCCTCTCCACAAACACCTGCCTGCTGACAGCCACTTTGGTAAACATCATGTCACGGGATTGTCACAAAAACCCTGCGATCAGATCACATGATTCCCAAGGGGTAGATGAGAAAACAGGTTCAGAAAAATGAAAGTACTTGCCTGAGCTCACAGACTGATGAGGGACAGATGGAGATTAGAATCCAGGTGCTAAGACCAACAGGTCAGCAATCTGTATCTTCATCAGTTTAAAACATGGGCTCTAGGCAAGTTGCAAAACCTCTCTAGGCCGAATTCTTCACTGCAAAAGGGGATAATAAGAGACCGGAGGTCATGGGGTTTCCTTGAGGATTCAATGACTTAACTCATGTGAGGTGTTTAGAATGGTGACTAGCAATGGGAATCGTTTTTTTTTTCCTGCCACACTGTGCGGCTTGTGGGGCCTTAGTTGCCTGATCAGGGATGGAACCCGGGCCCTCAGAACACAGTGTGCCAAACACTGGACCACCAGGGAATTCCTGGGCAGTGTAAGGTTGAATCAATGTCAGCACTCATTATTCTTACTATGTTAGGGACCTAGGAGATATTTAAACTCCTCAATTCACTCCGAAAATCTTGTGGGTCTGTGTATTTTTCCTGGGAAGACAATTCTCACCTTCTCTCTACTTCTCAAAAGCTTCTGTGAACCCAAACTTTTTCAGACAGTTCACTGGGCAAGAGAGAGACAATAATATGTTTAACACAATCAGGGAAGTCTTGTTCCCAAACACCTCTACACTCAGAAGCGAGGAATGTGGCCAAAAGCAGAAAGCCAACACAGGAACACAAAGCAGCATGGCAAAGTGGCTACGAGCACCCACAACGGGTTCAAGTCTCAGCAGGGCCATTGGTTAGTGCTGATAACAGTCCCTACATCCTCTGACTCCACGAACAGCCAGGTCATGCAGGTCAAACACCCAGGCAGGCACCTGGCAAACAGCATGTGTTAGGCAGCACACTGAGCTCGCTTCTCCCACCAGTTTCTTCTGCCTGACAGGAACAGTCTGTGTGTAATTCTGTAATCATCTTGGGTGAAAATACCCTTTTCACTTAGCCGCCCTCCAATTCCACAGAGCACGTACCAAAGCACTCAGCATTCCACGCGTGGAAACCCAGACTGCCCACATCACTTTGCCCTTCCCCTTGCCCCAGGTTCCCCACCTTGCAAATGAGGTGGACTGGGGACTTCCCTGCTGCTCCAGTGGTTAAGACTCCACACTCCCAATGCAGGGGGCCGGGCTTCGATCCCTGGTCAGGAAACTAGAGCCCGTATGCAGCCACTAAGAGCCCACATGCCACAACTGAGACCTGGCCCAGCCAAGTAAAGAAAGAGTTTAAAAAGGAAAACTACATAAAATGAGCTGGATTGGCTTAGATGACTGGAGACACCTCCCAGCCCAGAGCCCTGTGACTTTAGAACACAGGATACGTGGCAATGATGCACTCTGTTCCAGCTGAGGAAACTGAGGTCCTCAAAGTAGCGGCAACCAACTTGGGCCACACATCCATTCATCCCCGGCCAAGCCCCGGGATCACCTTTCGCCTCGGCTAAGGGCCACAGGGGCACACTGCTCATTTCCAGCTGAGGAAGCTGACGCCCAAAGGCAAAGTGCCTCAACTCACTGCCACTTAACTTCAGAGCACAGGCTGCACCCTGGGTCTCCAGACTCCTATGAAGGAGATGGGGGGGGAGGGGTAGAAGCACCTGGAGCATCACAGAGATGGTCTTCTCGCTCGCCTTGCCTGCCCGCCATTTTCGGTACGTGTCTGCCTTGAGAAGGTTTTCTGCACAGTAGGTCTGGAGAACAGAGTAGGAAAAGCAACGTTAGAGGCCAGAGATGAGAGCTACGTCCCCAGCTCTCACATCATCCTTTTGAGTTCTCCCAGCCCTCTGAGATCCCCCAGATGTCAGTTGCCCTATTCATTCCCCCACTCTCTGCCTTGAGTCCCCTACAGCATTTTCCCCTGGAAATTCACCTCCAGTCTCTTCAAGGAAGCTCTCCTATCCTCCCTCCTGTTCTGTCTGGAAGGTCCTCTATTCCACATGCCTCCAGAATTCCCTTATGGCCTCTGAGAAATTCTCCCATGACCCTCCTTAGAATTCCACAAAGTCCCTTTTATGAAAGGAAAATCAAAAGGAAGTAGGTATTGCTCACAGGGCCCTCTAAAGCGGAGCTGGAGGCCACTGAGGAATTGTGACCATGCAGGTCTCAGCCCAGATGGAATCTGATCTTTGCATTAACACAGGCATCGTATTGGGCCCTGACCGGAAAGTAACTCACCACAGCCTCTTCTTCAAAGCCAAATATTTCACTTGTATCACAGTCAATTACAGTCCATCTAGACAACTTTAACCACCTGGTGACCTGTGTCCTCATAAGCCCCTGACTCTCTCCCCCAACACTCTTTCAGTTTGACGGGCACCTGTGTCTCCCGAATTGCAATTCCTAACACCCCACATAAAGCTCTTGTGTCTTTGCAGCCTGGATACTGATTATTGCTCAACACCTTTCAGACTCCAAAAGTTCTCGCAGCGCCCCTCACGATTTCCCTTACGTCTGGCAACCCACCCACCCCCCCCCCCCCCCCACTCCAGTCCCTCACCGAGTCCTGGCTCCTGCAGGACACCACATGGCGGAGGCCGATCTCCGGCATGTCAACGTCATGGACGTCGCAAGACCAAGAAGACACGGGAGAGTCTGAGTTCAAGGCGCACACAGGGGTGTACCCCGCGCGGGCAACAACGCGCAAACGCACGAGGCTTGCGCCTTTCAAACTGCAGCGCGCCGCAGGTCGCGTCCACACTGCGCACGCCCAGGGCATCTTTCTGGCAAAAGGCTAGCAGCGCTGAGTTGCCTAGCAACGAGCTTTCCCGCCTCCCTCAGGCCAAACCGCTCTCGAGCCCCTCCTCCCGGTGACTTTCGCGCTAGGCTTTCTGGGCGCCTAGCTAGAGGGGCGCTTCCAGGATTGGTCCCCAGAAGAAATTCGCCTCCCTCACTGCCCCAGCTGAAGCCTGGAAAGCAAGAGGCCAGCAAACCTGAGTGCAATTTGTAGGGAGCCTATCGCAACAGGCTCTCCTGCACTGCTTACTGGCTACCGTCCCCATGCCCCCCCACCCCCAAACGCCCCCGCCACACACACACACACACACACACACACACACACACACACACACAATGTCTGATCTCTCATGCTTATGCCTAAGGCGGAGAGAGTGGGTAAAGAAATGAATAAAACACAATGGCGACTTCCCTGGATGTCCACTGGTTTAGGACTTTGCCTTCCAGAGCAGGGGCTGCGGGTTTCATCCCTGGTCATGAAGCTAAGATCCCACATGCCTCAGGGCCAAAATACCAAAACATAGAAAACAAAACCAATATTGTAACAAAGTCAATAAAGACTTTAAAAAAAGTGATCCACAGCAAAAATAAATCTTACAAAACCAACAAAACCCACAATGCATGTGCCGAAACCAGACACACACACCCAGCCTTCAGTGCTTCCAACCACGCCTCAGGTTTCCAATGTGACCTGTGGGCACCTGTCTCGTGCCATGCCCATCGCTGCCTTATTACAAGCATCCCCCTGTTCAGTCCCTGAGAACCCAGAAGTGCCTCTTGGGGTGGGGTCGGAGCTGGAGACAGCCCACACACAGAAAAGGGAGTAGGAGCCAAGCATGCTCCCACAGAACAAGCCTGGCCACGCTGGACCCTACCAGCTAGGGCCCCACCCATGCTGGGCACCTCCTCGGGAAGAGTGGGAAGGGTATCTCAGTCCCAGCAGGTGCTCTACCCTACAGGGAATCTAAAGACCTGATTCTGATCTTGGGCTTCAGGCCAGAAAATAGAACAGCGCACGGGAGTAGGAAGTGGTGGGAATGTGAGAAAATGGGCAAGTCACCTTCTGGCTCCTGATGGAGGAGAGGGCTGGAGGCCCAGACTCCTCAAGTCCCCATGGAAGAGGGGGCTGGGCACAAGAGGCCCTTGTTCCTTTCAGATTCTGGTTCTGCCTCCCCAACCCACAGCTGCAGACACCTGCCCCAGATCTGACATCACTTCTTTCTCACCCTAAGGGTAAGGTGGGGCCAGACCCGCCCCTCCTCAGCTTCCTATAAGAAGACCTGGGGACCTGGGACTGCAGGGTCACTCGCTCATCCATCATGAGGAGTTGCATGAAGCCCCAGACCTTCCTGCTGGCCTCCACGCTGCTCTGCACCCTCCTGGGTCTAGGTAAGGAATGAGGGGCCTGGGGTCCTGCGACCCTCAGAGCATTCAGCAAGGTCCTGCAGGGAGGATGGGGAAAGAGGAGGTGTCCTGGGGATTCAGGTTCATGGGGAAGGCAGAGGCTAAAGGAGAGAAGGCCTGGGGCCGCAAGGGAAGAATACATAGCTCAAAATCTTGTGTGTGTGTGAATCCCGGATAAAGGAGGGGTTTAATGGGCTCTGTATCCCCTGTCCCCAAGGAAGGGTCTTAAAATAAGACATCTGGGCCAGTGTTCAAGATTCTGTGCTTCCAATACCAGGGGTATGCCTTCAATCCTTGGTGGGGGAACTAAGATCCTGCATGACAAGCAGCGTGGCCAAAACAAAACAAAAACTGAATTGCGGGAAATTAGAGGAGGGTATGATTAGAAAGGGAAATCTTTTCAAAAACAACTGAGGGGCAGGGGAGATTCCCTTTCTCCCAGGACTCTAGGGAGTTCGGATCCCCGGTGTCCTCCACCCTTTGATGCAGGAGTTCAAGCCAGACCCACTTTCCCCAGGACAGAGTTGCCTCCTGTCTCAGGACCAAGGAGTCCATGACCTTGCCCTCCTGGTCCTCGCTCTCCCTTCTTGACCTGGGATGCTGATCCCAGCCTCAGGTCCCCCTGCCTGGGCTCCTGCTGTCTGTGAGACCTACGCCTGGGACCTACAAGGAAGAGGGTTCCAGTTCCGAGAACCAGCTGGACCTGAAGCTTCACAGAAGTCCATGGAAACCTTCACCAGGCCCCCTCCCTGTCCCCAAGCTTTCTCAGAGGACCCTAGTGTCCAAAGTCCCTAGCCTTGTAATTAGGTAAAGTTGCTCCCTGGTGGAGTGGCTTCCCAACCCTGAAGACACAGTATCCCTACTGGAGGAGCTTCGGACAGTTCCCGTGACTGCGGTCAATGCCCCAGCCAAGAACACTCAGGGGGACACCCGTCCCTCCTCCCCCAGATACATACCCCCACCCTACATCCCGTCACTGCCCATCCCACCCTGGGCTTGGAAGTCTTGGTCTGCAGACCACAGCACCCTTGACTAGAGCCCCGCTCTCTGCACTGCAGGATACCCACTAAGCTGTGAGGTGTGTACAGGCTCCGGACTCACGTGCAGTGGAAATGTGCAGACGTGTGACCCTGACCAGGACTCCTGCGTGGTCACCGTGGCTGAGACCAGCAGAAGTAAGAGGGCCGGGAGTGTTGTCAGATTCTGGGGAGGGCAATGTGCCTTCAGGGTACCAGATACCACCGTGGGTTGGGAGGAACCTTCAAATGGTGAGGGGGCAGGAAAGAGGGAAGTCTCGAGGTGAATGAAGGGAAGAGAATCCGAGGGAACGACAGAAACAACTGGTCTCCTGGATTTCTGAAAATGAGATTCCAAAGAGGCAATGGGGGGCAGGGAGGGGCAGATATAGAGACTTCCTTAGGCAGGAGGGGATTGGGAAAGGAACACACAGGGTTGGGGTGGGGTGGGGGACCAGAGAGAAATAGCCAGAGGCGGAAATCTAATATGCAAGGGGCTGGGGGAGGCGGGTGTAGAGGAGAAGGAAGAGAATGGAGTGGGCTGCAAGGAATGGGATCAGGTTGACCATTTGGGAAGAGAGGGATCCCTCAGGGATGTGGGCTGGAAGAAACCATAGCTGACAGGAGGTAGAGAAGTGATATTTGGGTAGAGGGAGAGATAGAAATGGACAGAAAGGACAGGGAAGATATGGAGCAAATCATCGCAGAGAAATGGAAATGGGCCACTGGGGAGACACATGAGTACATGAGGAAGGAGCGGCAGGACTTAAAATGGAAGGGGCGGTCGCAGACCTGAGGGAGGATGGGGGAGAAGGGGGGCAAAGGAAGAAACCACTGCTGGCAGGGGGTTCATTCAAAGCTGAAATAGACCCAGACACCCTTAGGTAAAGGAAGATGGTGGGCGCAGAGCAGCTGATGAATGAAGGATGTGACAGGAGGTGAGGCCCTGGTTGAGTGCAGGAAGGAACCACCCCGACTGGAGGGGGTGTGTGAGGAAGTTGGGATAGAAGATTGCACGCTGTCTCACTCACCTAGCAAGGGTCGGCGGGGGGAGGAAGGTCGTGAAAGCCTTGAAGAGACCACCCGGGCTTACACAGGAGGGAGATGGGACCCCCCAGCAGTGGGGGGAAGCTGGGAACACACACCCTCCTGTGGGGTGAAGAGGGGAAACCCTAGGGCTGGAAGAGACCACCACACGGTGGGGAGGAGGAAGGCTGTGGCTGGGACAGACCTAATAAACCGTCCACACCATGCTCCAGGCAGATAAGGGGGTCTGAATCTGAGGGGCTGGAAGAGACCTCCCTAGACAGCAGCGGGCTGCGGCAGCTGTAACGTTGGGAGAGACCCAGGAGCTGGGGTCCAGGCCAGGGGCCCTGAGCCCTCCCCGCATCGTGCCATCCTGCAGAGGGACACCGGTCGGTGAACACCTACAAGGGGTGCATGAAGTCCAGCGCCTGCAGCTCGGAATTCCTCTCCATCACCATGGACCCTGAGAACTACGCGGTGTCCAACACACGCTGCTGCCAGGGCGACGCCTGCAACCGCGATCCCGTGCCCGGTGAGGGCCCGCTCAGCCCCACATCCAGAGTCCCTTCCTGCCTGGGCCCAGAGCCTGCTGTGAGCACCCGCCACTGACCCGGTGGTAACACTGCTCAAGCATCTTCCTTGCTCTGAGCCCCAGGTTCCTCACTTCTGAAACGCAGTGTCCATTAGCTGCTGCTGTCCTCTGGGTCGTTGTGAGGTTGGGAAGGGGTTATGCTCCCTTATACCTTACACTCCACCCTCCTCCCCAGCTCCCCAGAACAATCGGACAGAGAATGGCCTCCAGTGCCCTACCTGCATCGCCCACTTCAAGGAAACATGCTCTTCGACTCAGCAAGTGCCCTGTGTTGGCAAGGAAAGCCGCTGTGCTGCATTCACTGGCAAAGTGCAGACGGGTGAGCGGCACCTGGATTTCTGGAGGAGGGGACAGGGAGGCTCCCAGAACTGGAGGCTCATACTTCCAGCTTCTAGGGGAGAGAGTGGCTCCAGAGAACTGCGTGAGGAGGTGGCAGGGGGATGGCCCCTGGCTCATGAGGAGGGAGGGCTTGGAGGTGCTGACTGGACCCTGCCATCCCTCTCCCCCCACAGGTATCATATTTGCTACTCAGGGCTGTGCTACAGAGAATGCCTGCCACACCAAGCCTGGGACCCTGGTGCCCTCAGCCTCTCGTATCTACACCATCACCCGGGCTAACTGTCCTCCAGACTCCCAGCCTTCTGGCAAGGCGAAGTAAAGAACTGAGGCTTAAGTGCCGTTTGGTCTCCATTTCTTCTCAGCTACAGCTTCTCATCTGCCAATATATTAAACAAGTGAACAGAGCAAGCCTGAGTCCTTGTGATGTGATGCATTTCGGGGAGGGGGACTCGAAAGGAGGGCTCTCAATCCTTGGGAACCCCCTCTTTGGATGCGAGAGAGGGAAGACTCTACCTGTTGTTAAGGGATTACGCCCTGTCGGGTCCCCCTGCTAAGTGTTTTCCATGCGGTACCTGATTTCATAATCACAACAAGTCCGTGAAATCCAAAGTATTCTCCCCATTTTACAGAGGAAAAAACCTGAGGCACGGATTGTGGTGTCACTTGCCTTGGGTCAAAGAGCTAGGGAGGGGCAGACTCCAGAGTCCATGCTCACCTCTCCTGGTTCATCTCTCCCTCTTTTTGCCTCGGTTTCCATGTTTGTAAAGTGTGGATGTTAACAGCTGTAACTGCAGAGGACTGTCTGAAGCGTCAAAGGAAAAAACACGAAAACAGCACTGAGCACAGTGCCTAGCACCTTAAAGACAGCCTTGGTCCTGGGACAATGTGTCTGGCCAAATAGTTATCATCCTAATAGCTGCCACGTCCTGAGTGGCCATGAGTTGGCAAGGTGCTCGACCCTGGCATCAATCAGGACAGCCTCGATTACGCTACAGTAGCCATCAAGTCCCTAATCTCCGTGGTTAAAAGCAACGGAGTTGTCGTAGCCAATTCATGCTGTAGGAATGCTCGTATAACAAACCATCCCCAAGCTGAGACTTGGAACAATGATCCTCCTCCTTTCCAAGGGTCTGCAGGTGGCCGGGGCGGCTCTGCTTCTGGCTGTGCTTTGGTGGGTTTGGCTCCAGTGTGGGAGGGGGGTTCCCGTCCTCCATGGGGTTCCACACTCTTCTGGGATCCGTGGCTCCCTGGCTAATGTCCTTCTCATGGCTCATCACAGGGGCACGGGAACCAGGTGCACCAAGGGCCCCTGCCGAGGTCGCGGGCGCTCATGTCCTGCAGAGTAAGGTAGATGATATGGTCAAAGCCAACATCAGTGGACCAGGCACGTCTACACCCCCTGCATCGGGAGGGACAGGAGTGGTAGTTGCTACAGAAGTACCCACTGAGGAAAGGCTGATTTATCCTTGACCTTCCATGTCTAGCACCGTCCACAGGGCGTTCTGCTCGTCAGAATCGTGGAGCAGTCGCCAAGTTGAACAGTGCTGGTCTCTGTGCACAGCAGAGAGCCCAGGGCCATTTCACATGGGTGATGAAATGCTGCCACCCAGAAGGGACTTCCCACAACTCACCAGCTGGAGCTGGTCACATGGCCCTACGAAACCCCACAGGGAGGGGAGGAGGTACTGCCTTCGGGTCCCCGATTGCCCCACAAATACCCCACCCCCCCAGACACATTTCACACCCAGCACGAATGGCCACCATGACCTCTTAGGGGCTGTTTTTCATTTTGGCTTCACGATTACTCCATGGGATAGGCGCTATTATTCTCATCCCTGTTTTCAGAAAAATCTGAGGCACAGAGACAGAATGTCACATTGGCAGTCATGCAGCTAAAAAGTGTCAGAGCTTAAGATTTCAATCATTGAGTCACATTGAGGGAGAGAAAGAGAGCACATCACAGAGAGAGGGGACAAGCCTGTATCAGTTACCCTTTGCCACATACCAAGCCCTTCCAAGCCTCAGTTGCTTAAAATAATTGCCTTGTATTTAACGCATTCTATGGGTTGGCAATTTGGTCTGAGTTCAGCTGGGTGATGGTTCTGTTGGTCTCTGCGGGGTTCAGCTGCTGGTCAGCTAGTCGGTTCTCTTTCAGAGGGTTGGGTGTCAGGGCTGACGGGGCCATATGTCTCTGATCACCCAGGAAGTTAGCCTGGACTTCTTGTTTTTCTTGTTTTCTTTCTTTCTTTTTTTTCCTTCTTTTTGCCGCACTTTGGGGCTTCAGGGATCTTAGTTCCCCAACCAGGGGTTGAACCCTGGGCCTGGCAGTGGCAGCGCTGAGTCTTAACCACAGCACCAGCCAGGAATTCCCCAGCCTGCACTTCTTGGTGTGGTGGTGGTGGCAGGGGCAGGGTCCCCAGGGCAGCAAGAGAGGAAGTCCCAACACATTGGCACGTGTCAAGCCTCTCCTCATCATGTTTGCAGCTGTCCCAGTAGCCAGAGGTCCTCCGTCCACCTCTTGAGTCAGAATGAGAAGCGACAATCCAAGGGCAGGCCTGCACAGACGCTGAACAGATGGGGGGCATGAATGGGCCACGCTGGTTCCAGGGCTGAGATGTGTCTCATCACAGCCCCAGGCCTAGACAGTTACTAGGCCACCCCACCCTCCAGGGTGGAAAAACTCAGATGAAGTCTTTGCAATCCAGCCCAAGGCATTCTATCCTGCACAGACCCCCACGGTCTCTCCTCTCTGGGGACCCAGGAGACCCTACCCTTCGACCCCTCCTCCCTCAGACCTGGGAGCCTACGCTTCCAGCTCTAGTCAACATCCAAAGCACCTTCTTTCCCTCTGTGAACCCCCAAGGAACACACACACACAATGGAATTTCTACTTTTTTATTCACTGCTCCAAACAGCACCGCGAGCCCACCCACCCTTGTTTCACCTGTCTCCATGGTTCCCCACCTCAATGGACACAAGTCTCTCTGTCATTATCCAGACAAGTAGGAAACTCAGCTAAGGTGAGGAGGCGTGTGCACCTCCTCTGCCTCTGGCGATGGCAACGCCAACATTCACCATCCATTTCCTTGAATGTCTGCCCTCAAGGGCCTGCCAGCCTGCAGGTGCACAGGAACACACCCTGATGGCAGCCAGCGATCCGTCCACAAGGGAGTCTCAGTCATTTCTGCTTGGATGCTGCCAGAGACAGATGCCTCAGGAGCAACGTGCTGCCTCCACAGAGCCTAAGATTTAATCCCTTTCAAAGTCATGATTTAAAAGGCAACCACCCCTAGGCCTTTCTCACCTTCTGAGATGGCCCACACTCTATCTGTGGAGTGTGTTTCTCTCTAAAATAAGTCCCTAAATACACTTCTTACCTATCACTTTGTCTCTCACTGAACTCTTTCTGTAGTGAGACATCAAGAACCTCAGCTTCTACCGAACGCAATTTACAGATTCAATGCAATCCTGATCAAATGACCAATGGCATTTTTCACAGAACTAGAACAAGACATTTTACGATTTGTATGGAAACACAAAAGACCCCGAAAAGCCAAAGCAATCTTGAGAAGGAAAGACAGAGTTGGTGGAATCAGGCTTCCCGACTTCAAGCTATACTGCAAGGCTACAGTGATCAAGACAGTATGGTCCTGGCACAACAACAGAAATATAGATCAATGGAACAGGATAGAAAGCCCAGAGATAAACTACGGTCAACTAATCTATGACAAAGGAGGCAAGGATATACAATGGAGAAAAGGCAGCCTCTTCAATAAGTGGTGCTGGGAAAACTGGACAGCTACATGCAAAAGAACGAAATTAGAATTCCTAACACCATCCACAAAAATAAACTCCAAATGGATTAAAGACCTAAATGTAAGGCCAGACACTATAAAACTCCTGGAGGAAAACATAGGAAGAACACTCTTCGACATAAATAACAGCAAGATCTTTTCTGATCCACCCCCTAGAATAATGGAAATAAAAACAAAAATAAATAAGTGGCACCTAATGACACTTCAAAGCTTCTGCACAGCAAAGGAAACTATAAGCAAGACAAAAAGACAACCCTCAGAATGGGAAAAAAAATTCCCAAATGAATCAACAGACAAAGGATTAATCTCCAAAATATATAAACAGTTTATCCAGCTCAATATCACAAAAACAAACAACCCAATCCAAAAATGGGCAGAAGACCTAAATAGGCATTTCTCCAAAGAAGACATACAGATGGCCAAGAGGCACAGGAAAACCTGCTCAACATCACTAATTATTAGAGAAATGCAAATCAAAATGACAATGAGGTATCACCTCACACCAGTCAGCATGGGCATCATCAGAAAATCGACAAACAGTAAATGCTGGAGAGGGTGTAGAGAAAAAGGAACGCTCTTACATTGCTGGTGGGAATGTAAATTGATACAGCCGCTATGGAAAACAGTATGGAGGTTCCGTGCAAAACTAAAAATAGAATTACCATATGACCCATCAATCCCACTACTGGGCATATACCCACAGAACACCATCATTCAAAAAGACACATGCACTCCAATGTTCACTGCAGCATTGTCGACAATAGCCAGGACATGGAAGCAACCTAAATGTCCATCAACAGATGAATGGATAAAGAAGATGTGGTACATACATACAATGGAATATTACTCAGCTGTAGAAAGCACTGAAACTGGGACATTTCTAGAGACATGGATGGACCTAGAGACTGTCATACAGAGTGAAGTGAGTCAGAAAGAGAAAAACAAATATTGTATATTAACACATATACGTGGACTATAGAGAAATGGTACAGATCAACCGGTTTGCAAGGCAGAAATAGAGACACAGATGTAGAGAACAAACGTATGGACACCAAGTGGGGAAAGCGGGGAGGGCTGGGGGGGGAATGAATTGGGAGATTGGGATACCAAATTGTACACTCTAAATATATGCAGTTTATTGTAAAAAATAAAAAAATAAAAAGTTAAAAAAAACAAAAAAGAACCTGAGCTTCATTAAGCCCGAACACCAGGTGTGTGATCTCTGTTGGAAGATCACGGGTTTTGGCCAGGTTTGAGTCCCGGTCTCATGGGTTCAAGTCCCAATCTGGGTATTGGCTGGGTTTCAGTCCTGGCACGTGAGCTCAAGTCGCAAAGTGAGGTGCATGGTTTCAGCTGGCGACCACGAAGTGGACAGTGATAAGGTAAGAAAATATTGAGTTAGGTCTTGGTCCTAAAAGGCTCGTGGGACGCCGTGAGCCAGGTATACTGGGGAGGACACTCTGCTGATGTCTGCTCACTTTTGAACAGCGGTCAACCCTCTATGCTTATACACATCCAGGAGCAGGGCCAGGACAAAACTGTTACTTGACTCTGCGTTTTTTCTCCGACATTCCTGCACCCTTGCTCATTCCTGCTCTCTTTCTTTCTTTCTTCTGCAAGGGGCACGTTTCATTGCTTTCACTCCCCTCCCTCTGACTCTCAGAGGTGCTGCCCTTCATTCCCAGCTTATAGCTGGACCACCTCCCGCTCATCATCAACCCCGCTGGGCACGTCTTCTGTGCGGTTTCTCTGCCATGACTTTTTAGGCACTAACATCAGCTTGGGAGATGGCCTGGCAAGGGACAGCATCTACAATCGTGAAGAGCAAATCTGGACCACACTGCACGCTGGACTGTGACTTACGAGGGGCACTGTGGCTAGCACGGAGGTTGGAGGAATCATCTCAGGTGTGGGTCTGCAATGGGTCAGGGGGCATCCGTCCCAACCAGCACCCCTCTGGGCCACATCCTCCAGGGCTGGGAACGATCCAGACAATGGGGAGTAAACAGAAAAACACTCATTAGGCTAAGTCATCAGCTTTGGCCACACTGTGAGTTAGGAAGCCAAGAAAAGTGGCCACTAGACAGGTCCCGGAGCTCTGATACTATACTGCAGTTAGAGTTATATGGTAGCAGGAAATTTAAACCGAGTGAGCTTCCATATGTTCAAATGTTCATGGCCCTCTATTTAGACAATGAGACCCATAAGGAATTTAAGGCGTGTGTAGCTCGGAGGGAAAATTCTAATATAGACACAGAAGACATTTTAACCCATCTACCCTACTGGGCCATTCGAAGGTCAAAGCCTCCACAAGGAGGGGCCGCTGCTCCACCAGGACCACTGGGAGGAGCCACTTCCCAGGGTCGGGGCGGGGGGCGGGGGTCACCATACCAGCAGCAGATCTGGCTGAGACAAGGACCACCCCACATGCAGGAGCCCCTCCTCCAGCCAAGGCTATTAGCTCAGGGGAAGATACCCCTAGGGAGGAAAACGGGCCCCATCCATATTCAGGAACCTCTTCTCCATACCCTGAGTTACCCAAGGGGCCCATCCTTAGCCCACGGAGCACTCGCAGCAGGATATGTTACCAACCAACTGCCCCTGCCGTTTTGCCTCTGAGAGAAGTTTCTCATAGAAGTCAAGGAACAATAAGAGTACATGTACCTTTCCCAATGTCTGATCTAAGTAGGCAGAGGTCAGGTTGGGAAGTTTTTCTGAGACTCTTAAACGTATTGCAAAGGGGTTTACCCGACTAGTACGTTCTTTTGGTCTGACTGACAGGCCTTCCTATCCCACTGCTGCACCCCTGAGGAAAAGCAGCCTATAATACTGGAGGCCAGAGCCCCACAGGGCCATGCATTGTACCGGGCGGGGAATGACACTGTCCCTGAAGCAAACCCACCGTGGAACTACCGAGTGAATTCTACTGATCTCTAGATGGGACCATATGATGAACTGCTTCACAGAGGGTATGAAGAAACAGTAAAACCTGTTCATTATGAAAAGGTGAGAGAGGTCCAGCAGGCACAGGATGAAAAGCCTGCACTCTTCCAAAGGAGACGAGTGGAGGCTTCCAGGAAGTATGCAAACGTGGATCCCTCCTCCCCCAAGGGACAGGCCCTTTTGGCTAAGCCCTTCATAGCCCAGCCGGCCCCAGACATCAGGCCCAACATTCAGAAAGCAACTGCGGGTCCTCAGCCTCCAATGAGCGATTTGCTCCAGCTGCCTTATTCGGTTTTCAATAATAGAGATATGGCTGAAAAGGCTGAACGCACCCAGAGAAATATGCAAAAGGCCTACATGATTGTACTGGCTTTGTCCGCTCAGAGACCACCTACGGGAAGGCTGGCTTTGCCAGGCCAATCTGGCCCTGCCAGACCACAAGGCCCATGGGTACCCACACAAGGCCAGTGTGCCCTGTGTGGACAAGAGGGGCACTGGAGGAACGAGTGCAATCGATGTGCCCTTTGCAAACAGCCCGGGCACTGGAAGAGGGAAAGCCCCACATACCAGAGAGCGATGGGGGCCCCTCAGCCACTGATGGTGTTGCAATCAGAAGACTGTAGGGGCCCAAGGCCAAAAGTGCCTCTACCTAAGGATACCATCTATACAACGAATGTCGGGCCTCGGGTGGTCACTGACGTGGCAGGCCACAGGACAGCATTTCTTATAGATACTGGTGCAGTCTTCTCGGTCTGAACCCAAAGGGCTGGAAACCTTAGCGATCATAACAAATACATAATGGGGTTGTCAGGGAAGACCCAAGGGCACACATTCCTGGAGCCCCTTGTGTGCAAGGTCAACGGCCAGCCATCTGCACATTCCCTTCTGTTTGTGCCTGACTCGCACATCCCTTTAAAAGGAAGGGATTTATTAACCAAGGTAGGGGCACTCTGTTTCTCGAGGGGCAACGGAACCCCCCTATGGTTCTAACAGAAAGCGGAAAGGAACAGATTGAATCTGAAGCTGAGACAGAAGCCTTAGTGACCCTGGAGTGTGGAATATTGAGAGTCCAGGCTTGGCCAAAGACATCCCGCCGGTGGCTATTAAGTTAAGACCTGGGCAGGAATATCCCGGCAAAAAGCAGTACCCCCTAAACTCAGAGGCACCGAGAGGACTCTCTCCCTCAGTAGAGAAATACCTTTTGCATTGTTTATATGTACCCTGTCAGTCTGCATTCAATTTGCCGACACGACCCATTCTTAAACCCCACTGGGGAATAGCATGTGTATAAGATCTAAGGGCAGCGCGAATAGCAGTGACCAGGGCCCCGGAGGTAGCTTAGAGAGAAGTATTTAAGTAGAAATATTTATGTTAAATGTGATCATTTGTGATTCTGATTCTTGTAACCAAGTTTCTTTATCAATTACACTGTAATCCGATGTTTAGCCACGCCTTTTAAGTCTTCGGTCATTTATAGATATTTTGTACTCTGGCCACCTCTTAAAAAAAAGTGCTTCATCCTCAAGGAGGTTCATAGAAAAGCTATGGAGCACTTACAACAGCTCCACACCAAGATGATGGCTATTCGAGGATTCCAGCCCATAGCAACTTAAAACAAGGAGCTGTCCTGCCCCTGGGGGCCCTAGATCCGGCATCCAGAGATTTTTACTGTCTGACAGGCAGGGTCAACCCCCTACTCAACCTTGAAGCAGCTACAGAAGATGGACCAATGCCCTTCTGCTTCTCATACGAATATGGCAGTAAAATCTCTGAGGGGGGATGAAACAGGAGGGAAGGGGGCAGGGCACCCGGAAACAATGACATAGCCCGAGGACACAACATACACTGATCACACCCAAATGGGTCCAAAATGGCGGACACGTCAACTTCCAATTGCCATGACTAGTCCAAGGCTGACAAGAGGATCCAAAAGTGGGCGATAGCCCCATTCTGGAACACTCCGCCCACTCATTAGCCTATCAAATTACCCACCCTTGAAAGGACTGAAAACCCCCATACCCTGGTGCCTTTCTCACCTTCTGAGATGGCCCACACTGTCTGCGGAGTGTGTTTCTCTCTAAATAAATCTCTAAATAAACTTCTTACCTACAAAAAAAAAAGGCATCCACGCTAAAAGATAGTCATGACACCCAAGAGCACCGATACACAACTACATAGGCACAATCAGCACACTCCAGGAGGGTCAGAGACACATGAAAACAAAGGTGGGTCTTGCTTTCTCAGATCTGATCTCAGGCATGATTCCCACTGGCATGAGGGCAGAGGGAATTTGCAACAGAGAAGCACAGAGCAGAGATGTCAGACAGGACCAAGTCAGAGATGGCGGCAAAGTGGCAGAAAGACAGGAGGGCACTCTGAGCAAAGGCACGGGGGTGAGATGGACCTCTGAGCTCCCGGTGTGCCAGCTTCCAAGAGGGGCTGCAAGGTCGTTGCTGTGCAGAGACAGGATGCGTGTACACACGTGCACACACTGAATTCTCACCAAAACCCTGTGAGCTAGGTGCCATTTGCTGAGTGACTTATCCAAGGTCACCCCCACGGTCAGTCAAAGGGCTGTCTGTCCCCACCGAAATGAGAACACAATGCCCTGTGATAACGGCAAGTGTTCTAGCCGTGGCTACTCAGCACGTGTAGCTGGTGCGACTGGGAAAGAGTAGTTTAAATTTTAATGACTTCTAAGTAATTTACAAATTGGTACTCATCTCACTTAATGGAAAATTATTCAATATAATTGGGATGACTTGGATATATGAATCGACTTCTTCAAATATGAGTTTTCTGAACTCTGAATAGAGGTCAAGTGTTTCATGAGCATGTATCATCTAGGGACTTCCTAGGTGGCACAATGGTTAAAAATCTGCCTGCCAATATGGGGGACACAGGTTCGATCCCTGTTCCAGGAAGATTCCACATGCCGTTGAGCAACTAAGCCCGTGCACCACAACTAATGAGCCTGTGTGCCACAAGAAGTGAAGCTTGCGAACTTAGAGCCCATGCTCGGCAACAAGAGAAGCCACCACAATGAGGAGCCTGCGCACCACAATGAAGAGTAGCAGCCTAGAGAAAGCCCGTGTGCAGCAACAAACACCCAACGCAGCCAATAAATAAATACTTTAAAAAAATGGAAAAGGAAATGTATCATGTGCATTGAGAAACGTTGTGAGAAATGTAAACCACATTTCAGAGACTTAGCACGAAAAAGCACGTGAAATATCTCATTAGTACTTTCCTATAAGGATTACATGTTGAAATGATAATATTTCGGATATATAGAAAGAAGACATCGAATTAGAATTAGTTTCACCTGTTTCCTTTGCCTTTTATGATGTGGATGCTAGAAAATTGGAAACCACCCTTGTGGCTCTATTCTGTTTCTACTGGACAGCGCTGCTCTGCGCATCTCCTGCTCCTGCACGTGGTAGGCGGGCTTGATGGAGAGAACAGACCTGCATTTCAGGGGGAGACAGCGTCGAGCCGACTATTACACATATGGGTGAGGGACACTCTCCTGAGGCCAAAAGAGCTTTGAGGACAATGCTTGGAGCCGTTTGGTATAGAGCCCAATGCTGTTCCCCATCTTGCCCGTCTCAACTGTGATGGGACAGATTGGGCCAGCGGTGGGAGTTCAAGGTACACATGGGGGAACCGCCCCTCAACTCCCTGCCCTTCAGACTCCCTTGTGTTTGGCTCTCACAGCAAATAGCATCTCACAAGTGTTTATGGTTCTTGTCCTGCCCTTTTGTTGCACAGGTGGGAAAAGGAGGCACTGGCCCAAGTCACCCGGAGTCACCGTGGCAAAGGCGACCTTGCTCTCCAGGTCCGCTGACCTCGGACGGGCTTTCTGTCCCACGAGGTGCTTGTTTCCCCCCCATCTCACACCTCCTCCCTGTCTTGTGGCAACAGGCCGACGCCCTAATGCCAGCCCGAGCTCTGCCACTGATGAACCAACGAAATACTGACCAGCACCTTCCATGAGTCAAGCACTGTTCTAGGTGCTGGGGGTGCAGCAGAGAACAGGACAGATACGGGGAGAGTAGCCAACAATTAGGTAAATACACAAATAAGGTAACTTTCTATGGTAATCCCTGCTACAAGGAACAGTAACAAGCTGAGATGAATAAGCCGGGTGGGGGTGTGAGCTACGCTGGTTACAGTGGTCAGGGAAGGCCTCTCTCAGGGGACAGGGGAGCTGAGACCTGCGTGACAACTAGGAGCCACTCATGGGAAGATCTGGGAGAAAAGCATTCTAGGCAGAAATAACAGACGGACGCAAGCCTCCTGCTTCCACTTTGCGGCTCTTTCATTTGGCCCCTAGGAGGACACGTTATTTCCACCCCCACAGGTACCCAGTCTGCCACCCTACACTGCCAGGAGCATCTCATGGTCTGATGTGTCCTGTCACCTCCCAGCTGGGAGGTGGCCCGGACACTGCCTGCACACTCCCACAGGCAGGAACATCCCGAGAGGGGAGGAAACAGCCTGGGTTTGTGGAAAGGCCGGCCTGACTTCAAATCCAGCCCTGCCTCTTCCAAGCTGTGCAGCCCCGGGTGACGGACAACCGCTCTGAGGGGCAGTTTCCTCAGCTGTGAAAGGGAAAGTTCTCATAATCATCCTCCTTCCCAAGGGAGTCAGGATGACACACAACACTAAGCACCACAACCCACAGTCACAAGGGGACATCTACGTGCTCACAACATGGCAGACCCGTAATACCTGCATTTTCTCTCACCCCAACAGCTCTGTGAGACAGAAGCTATTCTTATCTCCAATGCACACGAGAGCAATTGGAGGCAGGAAGCGGCTGTGTCACTTCCCCGAGGTCACACAGCTGGCGCCCAGGCAGGCTGGCTGGGATAAAATCCAGGTGTCAGCAGGGCTGGGCTGCATTCCTTCTACAGGTTCTGCGCAAGAATCCTTTCCTTGTCTGGTGACCAGCTTCTAGAGCCCCTGCACTCCTCGCCTGGGGCCCCTTCCTCCATCCTCAGAGCCAGCCGTGCCATCGCTCCCACCTCTGCTTCCGGCGTCACATCTCCTCGGACTCTGGTTCTCCTGCCTCCCTCCTTCCCTCACAAGGACCCTTGTGATTCCACTGCACACCCACCCCCAGCCCCAAATCACCCAGGCCAGTCTCACCATCTCAAGATCCTCAGCTCCTCACATCCACAAAGTCCCTTTCGCCCACTAAAGGACACACTCACAGGTTCTGGGATGGGGACGTGCATATCTATTCGGGGGCCATTATTCGGTCTACACACTTAGCTAAGCTCTCCCTGGGCCAGGCCCCCCGGAATCCTCACAACCACCTTGGAAGGAAGGGTCTGTAACTCTCCCGGCTTCACAGATGGGGAAACTGAGGCTCGGACAGGTAAATAAAACACTCCCATGTCACACACAGCGAGTGACTGGAACGGAAACTCAGACTCAAGTGCCTGACGACAAGCCAACACTGCTTCCCAACTCCCCAGTGTCAATCCTTGAGGTAAAACTCAACATCTCAGGACTTCCCTGGCGGTCCAGGGCTTAGGACTCCGAGCTTCCACTGCAGAGGGCACAGGCTGGATCCCTGGTTGGGGAACTAAGCTTCCGCCTGCCTCAGGGCACGGCCAAAACAAACAAACAAACAAAACTAAAAGGCTCAACATCTCTGCCTCTCCCACATTATAAAGCAGGGGGCCCTCCATTTAGCAGGATGTGTATATTTATATTTTAATGAATGGTTCTGATTTCATACATGACCACTTCTGCTTTAAACACACGCATATACTCCCTTGTCTTTCTTCTTTTTCATAAGTAAAAAATGACTGATGAAAACATGGAAACAACCCAAATGTCCATTGCTTTATGAATGGATACATAATGAATGAAATTCCCTACGATGGAACAGTATTTAGCTGTAAAAAAAAATGAAGCACTGATCCAAGCTACCACATGGAAGAAATGTGAAAACATGATGGTGAGTGAAAGGAGCCAGACACAAAAGGCCACATACTGTATGATCTTATTTACATGAAATGTCCAGGACAGACAAATCCACAGTCACAAAAAGTACATCAGCGGTACAAACACACACTAGTGTATATACAGTAGATAACCAACAAGGACCTGCTGTATTGCTGAGGGAACTATACTGCATATTTGTAATAACCTGTAAGGGAAGAGAATCTGAAAAAAAGTCTGAAACTAATACGACACTGTAAATCAACTACACTTCAATGTTAAGGAATTCGGAAAAAAAGCTTAAACTAAACTAATGATATATGTTTAATCTTGAAGATTTACAGATTAAAAAGGTCAATATCATGTTGATTTACATGTACACCAGCAGTGTTAAATGCAGATTAATTCAGTACATTAGGGACTTCGGTGGCGCAGGGCTTAAGAATCTGCCTGCCAATGCAGGGGACACGGGTTCGATCCGTAGTCCGCGAAGGTCCCACACGCCATGGAGCAACTAAGCCCATAAGCCACAACTATGGAGCCCTCAAGCCACAACTACTGAAGCCTTCGTGCCTAGAGCCCATGCTCTGCAACAGGAGAAGCCACTGCAATGAGAAGCCCGTGCACCACAATGAGGAGTAGCCCCTGCTCACCATAACTAGGGAAAGCCTAGGTGCAGCAACGAGACCCAATGCAGCCAACAAATTAAATAAATAAATTTATTTTAAAAATAAATAAAACTTAAAAAAAAAACCAGAAAACAAAAATCCTCTTCCACATCCGTGAAAGACAATGTCATGCACGACTTCAAAGAATAAAGTAGAACTTGCTGCCGTGACAATGGATCTCCAAGATGCAGTTTCCTGGCAAAAAGCAAGGGAGGATCCTGTACATTCTCTGTACCTTTCAAAGGGGCGGGGGAGGTGGGGACAGAGTGACCCAGGCAGGCATATGAGAAACTGCGCACAGTTATGGCCACAGGACGGAAGCCCTGGGTCACAGAAATCAGGGGAGGGGGCAGGAGGGGATGCAAGCAGGTGGCCACGAGGATGTCCTCCTCAGGGTACACCCTCCCTGTGTGCCTTCTGAGTTACGCACCATATGCATACCACACCCATTTGAAAACTAAAGTTAATGAAACCACACGGGTGGTCTCCAACAATGGAACACTGTGCAGAAATGAGAAGGAGCCCTCTATAGCCACATCCAGCAAGGAGGGTGAAACTAAAGACAAGAATCTAGCAAACAATGCGGGGAAAGAACAGGGCAGCCAGAGGAGAAGGTGCTACACACTGTGTGATTCCATTTCCACACAATTCAAAAGCAGACAGAGCTAACTGAAGCTGTTAAAAATCAGGGCCACCGATACCCCTGTGGGGGGCAGTGACAGGAAGGAGCACAGGGGACATGGGGGGTGGGGAGGGACGCGGCTGCTGTTCCTCCATCTGGGTACAGAGTACGCGGGCTGCCCTGCACTGTGTGCTTTGCTGTACACAACACACATGTCATGTCAAAGTAGGTAAATAATTGAAAGACACGGCGACGGCAAATCGAGTGATGAGAAAACCCCCAAAAAGCAGAAACGGAATGTGTCCACCTTGCTACTGAACATTCCTTTTAAAGAAGGCACCTCGGGGGCGACGGGAGGTACACCTGGGCTGCAGCCCGCCCCATCCGGCCCAGGGGCCCTGAGCAAAGAGGCTGGAACTGTCCTCCTGGGAGCAGGTGATGGGTTGGCCACGGAGCCTCTTTCGGCACCAAAAACAAAAGAGGCACGTGGGGCTGTGAGGAGCAGAGGGCTGAGCCCCACATGGCGACACACAGATGTGGCGACATATTATCTGAGGGACAAAATACTAAGTAGCAGGAAAACCCACAGAGCAGTCTACGTGTCTTGGTGTCCTGAAGGGTCCCCTTATTCACTTATTTGCTTCAAAAGAACCAAAATTAGCATTCGGGGAGTTTGCAGTCAGCCTGGCTACTGGCAACTGACAAGTGTCAGGAGATGTTCTAAAGGGTCTCCAGCGCGACATAAATTAACAACTGCTGCTGCACTGCTGCCTGCTCCTGCACGTTCCCCCTGCAGTTTCTTCTGAACCTGCAAACCTCACAGAAGATGCTGTGAAAACCATAGTCAACTTCTGTTCCTCCTCTGCTCAGAGGCCTTCCATGGCGCCCATCTCATGCAGAGGAAATGCTTAAATCCTTACCATGGTTTTCAGGCCTCATGTGGGTTGGGGGCTCTCTACTCCCACCCCAGCACCCCTTTTCTCTCTCCCCATCAACTCCGCTCCACCTACACACAGGCCTTGCTGGCCCTCCAGCCCGCTAGGCACCAGCCAGCCACTGGAATATGGAAGAGATATATCTGACTACATGTTGGATCTGTTTCTTTTACTTTAAGCTTTGCTTCCCGTTGCTTTGGTTCACTAAAAGGATACTCTCTCTATATAATAACCTGCCTTGGAGAAGCCTGCCCCTCTGCCTGAATGTTAAACCCAAACACCTCGGTTCAGGGAAACATCCTCACCCTGTCCACCTGCGGAAGGTTGCAAGAAAGAAGAAATTAACATGTCCCCTTCCTGAGCCTGGCCATTCCAGGCCACATCTGCAAATCTTATGGCCTTTTCCTTTACTTCCTCATCTCTGCCCCCTCTCTGTTCTATAAATGATACTGGCATCAAACCCAGATAAGACAGTTACTCTTGAGACTTTAGTGCCTAATTTCTTGGTCAGCCGGCTTTCCGAATAAAGTCATTTTCCTTCCCTCAACACCTCATCTCCAGTTTACTGGCCTGTTGTGCAGCAAGCACAGCAAGCTTGGACTTGGTAACAGCACCAGCACGGCACCAGCCCACCAGGCTCCAAGCCTGTCTTGGAGTCTGTTTCTTGCCCAGATATTTGTAGAGCTCACTCTGCTTGAATGGCAGCTTCTCAGGGAGGCCTTCCCTCACTCCACGCTATGGAGCTAAAAACGTCTTGCCAGTGCCTCCTCTGCCACTGGAGGTATTCCTCCGTCCTCTACACTATGTAATCTCCTCCCCAGTACTCAACACCTGACGCACATTTCACATATTGATTTCTCAGTCTTTCCTCCCTGACATGAAAGCTCCAGCAGCTGACCTATGTGTCTGTTGTGCTGTGCACTGCACGATGCCCCAGGACCTAAACAGTGCGGGGCCTACAGAAGGTGCTTCTATGAATGAACAAAGGAACCCATCCACTCCCAAGTCTCCAGGGCCGGTCCCTGTGCTGACAACTCCTACAGAGCTGTCACTGGCTCCATGTCCGATCCCTTTCTGTCCCCTGGACGCAAACCCTTGGATGTCCCAAAGTCACAGCAAACCTGGACATTCCAACCAATGTATCACCTTCTCAAGCTGCCCCTTCTCGGGGCTTCCATTTTGCTGGCACTTGCAATATCCCCCTGGCTCTGCCAGGCCAAACAGTCCTGTGCTTCGACTGACTCCTCTGAATCCCTCCCTCCCCGTATCCTGTCTCTTCTTGCTCCCACTGCAAGGGGGGTGCAGACCAAACAGGCTGTTCCTGATCATAAAGAAGACCAGCAGAACCACTGCCCACTCATAGACACATGAATCCCTCCCTTTCCACAAACACCTGCCTGCTGACAGGCACTTTGGTAAACATCACGTCACGGGATTGTCACAAAACCCTGAGATCAGATCACATGATTCCCAAAGGGTAGATGAGAAAACAGGTTCAGAAAAATGAAAGTACTTGCCTGAGCTCACAGATTGATGAGGGACAGATGGAGATTAGAATCCAGGTGCTAAAACCAACAGGTCAGCAACCTGTATCTTTTTCAGTTTAAAACATTGGCTCTAGGCAACTTGCAAAACCTCTCTAGGCCATATTCTTCGCTTCAAAAGGGGATAATAAGCGACCGGAGGTCATGGGGTTTCCTTGAGGATTCAATGACTTAACTCATGTGAGGTGTTTAGAATGGTGACTAGCAATGGGAATTGTTTTTTTTTTTCCTGCCACACTGTGCGGCTTGCGGGTTGTTAGTTGCCTGATCAGGGATGGAACCAGGGCCCTTGGAACACAGTGTGCCAAACACTGGACCACCAGGGAATTCCTGGGCAGTGTAAGGTTGAATCAATGTCAGCACTCATTATTCTTACTATGTTAGGGACCTAGGAGATATTTAAACTCCTCAATTCACTCCGAAAATCTTGTGGGTCTGTGTATTTTTCCTGGGAAGACAGTTCTCACCTTCTTCTACTTCTCAAAAGTTTCTGTGAACCCAAACTTTTTCACTGACAGTTCACTGGGCAAGAGAGGGACAATAATATGTTTAACACAATCAGGAAAGCCTTGTCCCCAAACACCTCTACACTCAGAAGCGAGGAATGTGGCTAAAAGCAGAAAGCCAACACAGGAACACAAAGCAGCATGGCAAAGTGGCTACGAGCACCCACAACGGGTTCAAGTCTCAGCAGGGCCATTGGTTAGTGCTGATAACAGTCCCTACATCCTCTGACTCCATGAACAGCCAGGTCATGCAGGTCAAACACCCAGGCGGGCACCTGGCAAACAGCACGTGCTTAGCAGCACACTGAGCTCGCTTCTTCCACCAGTTTCTACTGCCTGACAGGAACTGTCTGTTTGGAATTCTGTAACCATCTTGGGTGAAAATACCCTCTCCCCTTTGCCGCCCTCCAACTCCACAGAGCATGTAGCAAAGCACTCAGCATTCCACACGTAGAAACCTAGACTGCCCACATCACTTTGTGCTTCCCTTTGCCCCAGGTTCCCCACCTTGCAAATGAGGTGAACTGGGGACTTCCCTGGTGTTCCAGTGGTTAAGACTCCACGCTTCTAATGCAGGGGGCCAGGCTTCGATCCCTGGTCAGGAAACTAGAGTCCGTATGCGGCAACTAAGAGACCACATACCACAACTGAGACCTGGCCCAGCCAAATAAATAAAGAGTTTAAAAAGGAAAACTACATAAAATGAGCTGGATTGGCTTAGATGACCGGAGACAAATCCCAGCCCAGAGCCCAGTGACTTTAGAACACAGGATACGTGGCAATGATGCACTCTGTTCCAGCTGAGGAAACTGAGGTCCTCAAAGTAGCGGCAACCAATGTGGGCCACATTCCCATCCTTCCCCGGCCCAGTCCCGGGATCACCTTTCTCCTCGGCTAAGGGCCACAGGGGCACACTGCTCATTTCCAGCTGAGGAAGCTGACGCCCAAAGGCAAAGTGCCTCAACTCACTGCCACTTAACTGCAGAGCACAGGCTGCACCCTGGGTCTCCAGACTCCTATAAGGAGATGGGGGGGGAGGGGTAGAAGCACCTGGAGCACCACAGAGATGGTCTTCTCGCCCGCCTTGCCTGCCTGCCATTTTCGGTACGTGTCTGCCTTGAGAAGGTTTTCTGCACAATAGGTCTGGAGAAAAGAGTAGGAAAAGCAACGTTAGAGGCCAGAGATGAGAGCTACGTCCCCAGCTCTCACATTATCCTTTTGAGTTCTCCCAGCCCTCTGAGATCCCCCAGATGTCAGTTGCCCTATTCATTCCCCCACACTCTGCCTTGAGTCCGCTACAGCATTTTCCCCTGGAAATTCACCTCCAGTCCCTCCAAGGAAGCTCTCCTATCCTCCCTCCTGTTCTGTCTGGAAAGTCTTCTATTCCGCATGCCTCCAGAATTCCCTTATGGCCTCTGAGAAATTCTCCCATGACCCTCCTTAGAATTCCACAAAGTCCCTTTTGTGAAAGGAAAATCAAAAGGAAGTAGGTATTGCTCACAGGGCCCTCTAAAGTGGAGCTGGGAGGCCACTGAGGAATTGTGACCATGCAGGTCTCAGCCCAGATGGAATCTGATCTTTGCATTAACACAGGCATCGTATTGGGCCCTGACCGGAAAGTAACTCACCACAGCCTCTTCTTGAAAGCCAAATATTTCACGTGTATCACAGTCGATTACAGTCCATCTAGACAACTTTAACCACCTGGTGACCTGTGTCCTCATAAGCCCCGACTCTCTCCCCCAACACTCTTTCAGTTTGACGGGCACCTGTGTCTCCCGAATTGCAATTCCTAACACCCCACATAAAGCTCTTGTGTCTTTGCAGCCGGGATACTGATTATTGCTCAACACCTTTCAGACTCCAAAAGTTCTCGCAGCGCCCCTCACGACTTCCCTTACGTCTCCCCCCCCCCCCCCCCCGCCACGCCAGTCCCTCACCGAGTCCTGGCTCCGGCAGGACGCCACATGGCGGAGGCCGATCTCCGGCATGTCAACGTCATGGACGTCGCAAGACCAAGACACGGGAGAGTCTGAGTTCAAGGCGCACACAGGGGTGTGCCCCGCGCGGTCAACAACGCGCAAACGCACGAGGCTTGCGCCTTTCAAACTGCAGCGAGCCGCAGGTATCGTCCACACTGCGCACGCCCAGGGCATCTTTCTGGCAAAAGGCGAGCAGCGCTGAGTTGCCTAGCAACGAGCTTTCCCGCCTCCCTCCGACCAAACCGCTCTCGAGCCCCTCCTCCCGGTGACTTTCGCGCTAGGCTTTCTGGGCGCCTAGCAAGAGGGGCGCTTCCAGGATTGGTCCCCAGAAGAAATTCGCCTCCCTCACTGCCCCAGCTGAAGCCTGGAAAGCAAGAGGCCAGCAAACCTGAGTGCAATTTGTAGGGAGCCTGGAGCCTATCGCAACAGGCTCTCCTGCACTGCTTACTGGCTACCCTGCCCATACCCCTCTTCCCCCCACGTCCCCGCCCCCGCCCTCTCCCCCCCCACACACAATGTCTGATCTCTCATGGTTATGCCTAAGGCGGACAGAGTGGGTAAAGAAATGAATGAAACACAATGGCGACTTCCCTGGACGTCCACTGGTTTAGGACTTTGCCTTCCAGAGCAGGGGGTGCGGCTTTCATCCCTGGTCATGAAGCTAAGATCCCACATGCCTCAGGGCCAAAATACCAAAACATAAAAAACAAAACCAATATTGTAACAAAGTCAATAAAGACTTTAAAAAAAGTGATCCGCAGCAAAAAAAATCTTAAAAAAACCATCAAAACCCACAATGCATGTGCCAAAACCAGACACACATACCCAGGTTTCAGTGCTTCCAACCATGCCTCAGGTTTCCAATGTGACCTGTGGGCACCTGTCTCGTGCCATGCCCATCGCTGCCCTATTACAAGCACCCCTCTCTTCAGTCCCTGAGAACCCAGAAGTGCCTCTTGGGGTGGGGTCGGAGCTGGACACAGCCCACACACAGAAAAGAGAGTAGGAGCCAAGCATGCCCCCACAGAACAAGCCTGGCCACGCCGGGCCCTACCAGCTAGGGCCCCACCCATGCCGGGCACCCCTCGGGAAGAGTGGGAAGGGTATCTCAGTCCCAGCAGGTGCTCTACCCTACAGGGAATCTAAAGACCTGATTCTGATCTTGGGCTTCAGGCCAGAAACTATAACGGGGCACGGGGGTAGGAAGTGGTGGGAACGTGAGAAAATGGGCAAGTCACCTTCTGGCTCCTGATGGAGGAGAGGGCTGGAGGCCCAGACTCCTCAAGTCCCCATGGAAGAGGGGGCTGGGCACAAGAGGCCCATGTCCCTTGCAGATTCTGGTTCTGCCTCCCCAACCCACAGCTGCAGACACCTGCCCCAGATCTGACATCACTTCTTTCTTTCTCACCCTAAGGGTAAGGTGGGGCCAGACCCGCCCCTCCTCAGCTTCCTATAAGAAGAGCTGGGGACCTGGGACTGCAGAGTCACTCGCTCATCCATCATGAGGACTTGCATGAAATCCGAGACCTTCCTGCTGGCCTCCGCGCTGCTCTGCACCCTCCTGGGTCTAGGTAAGGAACGAGGGGCCTGGGCTCCTGGGACCCTCAGAGCATTCAGCAAGGTCCTGCAGCAGGGAGGGGGAAAGAGGAGGTGTCCTGGGAATTCAGATTCATGGGGAAGGCAGAGGCTAAAGGAGAGAAGGCCTGGGGCCCCAAGGGAAGAATACATAGCTCAAAATCTTGTGTGTGAATCCCGGATAAAGGAGGGGTTTAATGGGCTCTGTATCCCCTGTCCCCAAGGAAGGGTCTTAAAATAAGACATCTGGGCCAGTGTTCAAGATTCTGTGCTTCCACTACCAGGAGTATGCCTTCAATGCCTGGTGGGGGAACTAAGATCCTGCATGACAAGCAGCGTGGCCAAAACAAATGAAAAACTGAATTGTGGGAAATTAGAGGAGGGTATGATTAGAAAGGGAAATCCTTTAAAAAACAACTGAGGGGCAGGGGAGATTCCCTTTCTCCCAGGACCCTAGGGAGTTCGGATCCCCGGTGTCCTCCACCCTTTGATGCAGGAGTTCAAGCCAGACCCACTTTCCCCAGGACCCAGTTGCCTCCTGTCTCAGGACCAAGGAGTCCATGACCTTGCCCTCCTGGTCCTTGCTCTCCCTTCTTGACCTGGAATGCAGATCCCAGCCTCAGGTCCCCTTGCCTGGGCTCCTACTGTCTGTGAGACCTACGCCTGGGACCTATAAGGAAGAGGGTTCCAGTTGCGAGAACCAGCTGGACCTGAAGCTTCACAGAAGTCCATGGAAACCTTCACCAGGCCCCCTCCCTGTCCCCAAGCTTTCTCAGAGGACCCTAGTGTCCAAAGTCCCTAGCCTTGTAATTAGGTAAAGTTGCTCCCTGGTGGAGTGGCTTCCCAACCCTGAAGGCACAGTATCCCTACTGGAGGAGCTTCGGACAGTTCCCGGGACCGCGGTCAATGCCCCAGCCAAGAACACTCGGGGGACACCCGTCCCTCCTCCCCCAGGCACATACGCCCACCCCACACCCCGTCACTGCCCATCCCGCTCTGGGCTTGGAAGTCTTGGTCTGTAGACCACAGTACCGTTGACTAGAGCCCCGCTCTCTGCACTGCAGGATACCCACTAAGCTGTGAGGTGTGTACAGGCTCCGGACTCACGTGCAGTGGAAATGTGCAGACGTGCGACCCTGACCAGGACTCCTGCGTGGTCACCGTGGCTGAGACCAGCAGAAGTAAGAGGGCCGGGAGTGTTGTCAGATCTGGGGAGGGCGGTGTGCCTTCAGGGTACCAGATACCACCGTGGGTTGGGAGGAACCTTCAAGTGGTGAGGGGGCAGGAAAGAGGGACGTCTCGAGGTGAATGCAGGGAAGAGAATCCGAGGGAACGACAGAAACAACTGGTCTCCTGGATTTCTGAAAATGGGATTCCAAAGAGGCAATGGGGGGCAGGGAGGGGCAGATATAGAGACTTTCTTAGGCAGGAGGGGATTGGGAAAGGAACACACAGGGTTGGGGTGGGGGGGGGGGGACCAGAGAGAAATAGCCAGAGGGGGAAATCTAATATGCCAGGGGCTGGGGGAGGCGGGTGTAGAGGAGAAGGAAGAGAATGGAGTGGGCTGCAAGGAGTGGGATCAGGTTGACCATTTGGGGAGGGAGGGATCCCTCAGGGATGTGGGCTGGAAAAGTCCATAGCTGACAGGAGGTAGAGAAGTGATATTTGGGTAGAGGAAGAGATAGAAATGGACAGAAAGGACAGGGAAGATATGGAGCAAATCATCGCAGAGAAATGGAGATGGGCCACTGGGGAGACACATGAGTACATGAGGAAGGAGTGGCAGGACTTAAAATGGAAGGGACGGTCGCAGACCTGAGGGAGGATGGGGGAGAAGGGGGGCAAAGGAAGAAACCACTGCTGGCAGGGGGTTCATTCAAGGCTGAAATAGACCCAGACACCCTTAGGTAAAGGAAAATGGTGGGCGCAGAGCAGCTAATGAATGAAGGATGTGACAGGAGGTGAGGCCCAGGTTGAGTGCAGGAAGGAACCACCCCGACTGGAGGGGGTGTGTGAGGACGTGGGATAGAAGATTGCACGCTGTCCCACTCACCTAGCAAGGGTCGGCGGGTGGGGAAGGTCGTGAAAGCCTTGAAGAGACCACCCGGGCTTACACAGGAGGGAGATGGGACCCCGCAGCAGTGGGAGGAAGCTGGGAACACACACCCTTCTGTGGGGTGAAGAGGGGAAACCCTAGGGCTGGAAGAGACCTCCATACGGTGGGGAGGAGGAAGGCTGTGGCTGGGACAGACCTAATAAACCGTCCACACCATGCTCCAGGCAGATAAGGGGGTCTGAATCTGAGGGGCTGGAAGAGACCTCCCTAGACAGCAGCGGGCTGAGGCAGTTGGAAGGTTGGGAGAGACCCAGGAGCTGGGGTCCAGGCCAGGGGCCCTGAGCCCTCCCCGCATCGTGCCATCCTGCAGAGGGACACCGGTCGGTGAACACCTACAAGGGGTGCACGAAATCCAGCGCCTGCAGCTCGGAATTCCTCTCCATCACCATGGACCCTGAGAACTACGCGGTGTCCAACACACGCTGCTGCCAGGGCGACGCCTGCAACCGCGATCCCGTGCCCGGTGAGTGCCCGCTCAGCCCCACATCCAGAGTCCCTTCCTGCCTGGGCCCAGAGCCTGCTGTGAGCTCCCGCCACTGACCCGGGTGGTAACACTGCTCAAGCATCTTCCTTGCTCTGAGCCCCAGGTTCCTCACTTCTGAAACGCAGTGTCCATTAGCTGCTGCTGTCCTCTGGGTCGTTGTGAGGTTGGGAAGGGGTTATGCTCCCTTATACCTTACACTCCACCCTCCTCCCCAGCTCCCCAGAACAATCGGACAGAGAATGGCCTCCAGTGCCCTACCTGCATCGCCCACTTCAAGGAAACATGCTCTTCGACTCAGCAAGTGCCCTGTGTTGGCAAGGAGAGCCGCTGTGCTGCATTCACTGGCAAAGTGCAGACGGGTGAGCGGCACCTGGATTTCTGGAGGAGGGGACACGGAGGCTCCCAGAACTGGAGGCTCAGACTTCCAGCTTCTAGGGGAGAGAGTGGCTCCAGAGAACTGCGTGAGGAGGTGGCAGGGGGATGACCCCTGGCTCATGAGGAGGGAGGGCTTGGAGGTGCTGACTGGACCCTGCCATCCCTCTCCCCCCACAGGTATCATATTTGCTACTCAGGGCTGTGCTACAGAGAATGCCTGCCACACCAAGCCTGGGACCCTGGTGCCCTCAGCCTCTCGTATCTACACCATCACCCGGGCTAACTGTCCTCCAGACTCCCAGCCTTCTGGCAAGGCGAAGTAAAGAACTGAGGCTTATGTGACGTTTGGTCTCCATTTCTTCTCAGCTACAGCTTCCCATCTGCCAATATATTAAACAAGTGAACAGAGCAAGCCTGAGTCCTTGTGATGTGATGCATTTCGGGGAGGGGGACGCAAAAGGAGGGCTCTCAACCCTTGGGAACCCCCTCTTTGGATGCGAGAGAGGGAAGACTCTACCTGTTGTTAAGGGATTACGCCCTGTCGGGTCCCCCTGCTAAGTGTTTTCCATGCGGTACCTGATTTCATAATCACAACAAGTCCGTGAAATCCAAAGTATTCTCCCCATTTTACAGAGGAAAAAAACTGAGGCACGGATTGTGGTGTCACTTGCCTTGGGGCAAAGAGCTAGGGAGGGTCAGACTCCAGAGTCCATGCTCACCTCTCCTGGTTCATCTCTCCCTCTTTTTGCCTCGGTTTCCATGTTTGTAAAGTGTGGATGTTAACAGCTGTAACTGCAGAGGACTGTCTGAGGCGTCAAAGGAAAAAACACGAAAACAGCACTGAGCACAGTGCCTAGCACCTTAAAGACAGCCTTGGTCCTGGGACAATGTGTCTGGCCAAATAGTTATCATCCTAATAGCTGCCACTTCCTGAGTGGCCATGAGTTGGCAAGGTGCTCGACCCTGGCATCAATCAGGACAGACTCGATTACGCTACAGTAGCCATCAAGTCCCTAATCTCCGTGGTTAAAAGGAACGGAGTTGTCGTAGACAATTCATGCTGTAGGAATGCTCGTATAACAAACCATCCCCAAGCTGAGACTTGGAACAATGATCATCCTCCTTTCCAAGGGTCTGCAGGTGGCCGGGGCGGCTCTGCTTCTGGCTGTGCTTTGGTGGGTTTGGCTCCAGTGTGGGAGGGGGGTTCCCGTCCTCCATGGGGTTCCACACTCTTCTGGGATCCGTGGCTCCCTGGCTAATGTCCTTCTCATGGCTCATCACAGGGGCACAGAAACCAGGTGCACCAAGGGCCCCTGCCGAGGTCGCGGGCGCTCATGTCCTGCAGAGTAAGGTAGATGATATGGTCAAAGCCAACATCAGTGGACCAGGCACGTCTACACCCCCTGCATCGGGAGGGACAGGAGTGGTAGTTGCTACAGAAGTACCCACTGAGGAAAGGCTGTTTTATCCTTGACCTTCCATGTCTGGCACCGCCCACAGGGCGTTCTGCTCGTCAGAATCGTGGAGCAGTCACCAACTTGAACAGTGCTGGTCTCTGTGCACAGCAGAGAGCCCAGGGCCGTTTCACATGGGTGATAAATGCTGCCACCCAGAAGGGACTTCCCACAACTCACCAGCTGGAGCTGGTCACATGGCCCTACGAAACCCCACGGGGAGGGGAGGAGGTACTGCCTTCGGGTCCCCGATTGCCCCACAACTACCCCACCCCGCCAGACACATTTCACACCCAGCACGAATGGCCACCATGACCTCTTAGGGGCTGTTTTTCATTTTGGCTTCACGATTACTCCATGGGATAGGCGCTCTTATTCTCATCCCTGTTTTCAGAAAAATCTGAGGCACAGAGACGGAATGTCACATTGGCAGTCATGCAGCTAAAAAGTGTCCTAGCTGAAGATTTCAATCATTGAGTCACATTGAGGGAGAGAAAGAGACCACATCACAGAGAGAGGGGACAAGCCTGTATCAGTTACCCTTTGCCACATACCAAGCCCTTCCAAGCCTCACTTGCTTAAAATAATTGCCTTGTATTTAACGCATTCTATGGGTTGGCAATTTGGTCTGAGTTCAGCTCGGTGATGGTTTTGTTGGTCTCTGCGGGATTCAGCTGCTGGTCAGCTAGTCGCTTCTCTTTCAGAAGGTTGGATGTCAGGGCTGACCGGGTCATATGTCTCTGATCACCCAGGAAGTTAGCCTGGACTTCTTGTTTTTCTTGTTTTCTTTCTTTCTTTTTTTTCCTTCTTTTTGCCGCACTTTGGGGCTTGAGGGATCTTAGTTCCCCAACCAGGGGTTGAACCCTGGGCCTGGCAGTGGCAGCGCTGAGTCTTAACCACAGCACCAGCCAGGAATTCCCCAGCCTGCACTTCTTGATGTGGTGGTGGTGGCAGGGGCAGGGTCCCCAGGGCAGCAAGAGAGGAAGTCCCAACACATTGGCATGTGTCAAGCCTCTCCCCATCATGTTTGCAGCTGTCCCAGTAGCCAGAGGTCCTCCGTCCACCTCTTGAGTCAGAATGAGAAGCGACAATCCAAGGGCAGGGCTGCACAGACGCTGAACAGACGGGGGGCATGAATGGGGCACGCTGGTTCCAGGGCCGAGATGTGTCTCATCACAGCCCCAGGCCTAGACAGTTACTAGGCCACCCCACCCTCCAGGGTGGAAAAACTCAGATGAAGTCTTTGCAATCCAGCCCAAGGCATTCTATCCTGCACAGACCCCCACGGTCTCTCCTCTCTGGGGACCCAGGAGACCCTACCCTTCGACCCCTCCTCCCTCAGACCTGGGAGCCGACGCTTCCAGCTCTAGTCAACATCCAAAGCACCTTCTTTCCCTCTGTGAACCCCCAAGGAACACACACACACAATGGAATTTCTACTTTTTTATTCACTCCTCCAAACAGCACCGCGAGCCAACCCACCCTTGTTTCACCTGTCTCCATAGTTCCCCAACTCAATGGACACAAGTCTCTCCGTCATTATCCAGACAAGTAGGAAACTCAGCTAAGTTGAGGAGGCGTGTGCACCTCCTCTGCCTCTGGCGATGGCAACGCCAACATTCACCATCCATTTCCTTGAATGTCTGCCCTCAAGGGCCTTCCAGCCTGCAGGTGCACAGGAACACACCCTGATGGCAGCCAGCGATCCGTCCACAAGGGAGTCTCAGTCATTTCTGCTTGGATGCTGCCAGAGACAGATGCCTCAGGAGCAACGTGCTGCCTCCACAGAGCCTAACATTCAATCCCTTTCAAAGTCATGATTTAAAAGGCAACCACCCCTAGGCCTTTCTCACCTTCTGAGATGGCCCACACTCTATCTGTGGAGTGTGTTTCTCTCTAAAATAAGTCCCTAAATACACTTCTTACCTATCACTTTGTCTCTCACTGAACTCTTTCTGTAGTGAGACATCAAGAACCTGAGATTCTACTGAACGCAATTTACAGATTCAATGCAATCCCGATCAAATGACCAATGGCATTTTTCACAGAACTAGAACAAGACATTTTACGATTTGTATGGAAACACAAAAGACCCCGAAAAGCCAAAGCACTCTTGAGAAGGAAAGACAGAGTTGGTGGAATCAGGCTTCCCGACTTCAAGCTATATTGCAAGGCTACAGTGATCAAGACAGTATGGTCCTGGCACAACAACAGAAATATAGATCAATGGAACAGGATAGAAAGCCCAGAGATAAACTACGGTCAACTAATCTATGACAAAGGAGGCAAGGACATACAATGGAGAAAAGGTAGCCTCTTCAATAAGTGGTGCTGGGAAAACTGGACAGCTACATGCAAAAGAACAAAATTAGAATTCCTAACACCATCCACAAAAATAAACTCCAAATGGATTAAAGACCTAAATGTAAGGCCAGACACTATAAAACTCCTGGAGGAAAACATAGGAAGAACACTCTTCGACAAAAATAACAGCAAGATCTTTTCTGATCCACCCCCTAGAATAATGGAAATAAAAACAAAAATAAATAAGTGGCACCTAATGACACTTCAAAGCTTCTGCACAGCAAAGGAAACTATAAGCAAGACAAAAAGACAACCCTCAGAATGGGAAAAAAAATTCCCAAATGAATCAGCAGACAAAGGACTAATCTCCAAAATATATAAACAGTTTATCCAGCTCAATATCACAAAAACAAACAACCCAAACCAAAAATGGGCAGAAGACCTAAATAGGCATTGCTCCAAAGAAGACATACAGATGGCCAAGAGGCACAGGAAAAGCTGCTCAACATCACTAATTATTAGAGAAATGCAAATCAAAATGACAATGAGGTATCACCTCACACCAGTCAGAATGGGCATCATCAGAAAATCAACAAACAGTAACTGCTGGAGAGGGTGTAGAGAAAAAGGAACGCTCTTACATTGCTGGTGGGAATGTAAATTGATACAGCCGCTATGGAAAACAGTATGGAGGTTCCGTGCAAAACTAAAAATAGAATTACCATATGACCCATCAATCCCACTACTGGGCATATACCCACAGAACACCATCATTCAAAAAGACACATGCACTCCAATGTTCACTGCAGCACTGTTGACAATAGCCAGGACTTGGAAGCAACCTAAATGCCCATCAACAGATGAATGGATAAAGAAGATGTGGTACATACATACAATGGAATATTACTCAGCTGTAGAAAGCACTGAAACTGGGACATTTCTAGAGACAGGGATGGACCTAGAGACTGTCGTACAGAGTGAAGTGAGTCAGAAAGAGAAAAACAAATATTGTATATTAACACATATACGTGGACTATAGAGAAATGGTACAGATCAACCGGTTTGCAAGGCAGAAATAGAGACACAGATGTAGAGAACAAACATATGGACACCAAGTGGGGAAAGCGGGGAGGGCTGGGGGGGGAATGAATTGGGAGATTGGGATACCAAATTGTACACTCTAAATATATGCAGTTTATTGTAAAAAATAAAAAAATAAAAAGTTAAAAAAAACAAAAAAGAACCTGAGCTTCATTAAGCCCGAACACCAGGTGTGTGATCTCTGTTGGAAGATCACGGGTTTTGGCCAGGTTTGAGTCCCAGTCTCATGGGTTCAAGTCCCAATCTGGGTATTGGCTAGGTTTCAGTCCTGGCACGTGAGCTCAAGTCGCAAAGTGAGGTGCATGGTTTCAGCTGGTGACCACGAAGTGGACAGTGATAAGGTAAGAAAATATTGAGTTAGGTTTTGGTCCTAAAAGGCTCGTGGGGCGCCGTGAGCCAGGTATACTGGGGAGGACGATCTGCTGTATGCTTATACACATCCAGGAGCAGGGCCAGGACAAAACTGTTACTTCACTGCGTTTTTTCTCCGACATTCCTGCACCCTTGCTCATTCCTGCTCTCTTTCTTTCTTCTCCAAGGGGCACCTTTCATTGCTTTCACTCCCCTCCCTCTGACTCTCAGAGGTGCTGCCCTTCATTCCCAGCTTATAGCTGGACCACCTCCCGCTCATCGTCAACCCCGCTGGGGACGTCTTCTGTGCGGTTTCTCTGCCATGACTTTTGGGCACTAACATCAGCTTGGGAGACGGCCTGGCAAGGGACAGCATCTAAAATCGTGACGAGCAAATCTGGACCACACTGCACGCTGGACTGTCACTTACGAGGGGCACTGTGGCTAGCACGGAGGTTGGAGGAATCATCTCAGGTGTGGGTCTGCAGTGGGTCAGGGGGCATCCGTCCCAACCAGCACCCCTCTGGGCCACATCCTCCAGGGCTGGGAACGATCCAGACAACGGGGAGTAAAGAGAAAAACACTCATTAGGCTAAGTCATCAGCTTTGGCCACATTGTGAGTTAGGAAGCCAAGAAAAGTGGCCACTAGACAGGTCCCGGAGCTCTGATACTATACTGCAGTTAGAGTTATATTGTAGCAGGAAATTTAAACGGAGTGAGCTTCCATATGTTCACATTTTCATGGCCCTGTATTTAGACAATGAGACCCAAAAGGAATTTAAGGCGTGTGTAGCTCGGAGGGAAAATTCTAATATAGACACAGAAGACATTTTAACCCATCTACCCTACTGGGCCATTAGAAGGTCAAAGCCTCCACAAGGAGGGGCCGCTGCTCCACCAGGACCACTGGGAGGAGCCACTTCCCAGGGTCGGGGCGGGGGGCGGGGGTCACCATACCAGCAGCAGATCTGGCTGAGACAAGGACCACCCCACATGCAGGAGCCCCTCCTCCAGCCAAGGCTATTACCTCAGGGGAAGATACCGCTAGGGAGGAAAACGGGCCCCATCCATATTCAGGAACCTCTTCTCCATACCCTGAGGTACCCAAAGGGCCCATCCTTAGCCCACGGAGCACTCGCAGCAGGATATGTTACCAACCAACTGCCCCTGCCGTTTTGCCTCTGAGAGAAGTTTCTCATAGAAGTCAAGGAACAATGAGTCCATGTACCTTTCTCAATGTCTGATCTAAGTAGGCAGAGGACAGGTTGGGAAGTTTTTCTGAGACTCTTAAACGTATTGCAAAGGGGTTTACCCGACTAGTACGTTCTTTTGATCTGACTGACAGGCCTTCCTATCCCTCTGCTGCACCCCTGAGGAAAAGCAGCCTATAATACTGGCGGCCAGAGCCCCACAGGGCCATGCATTGTACCGGGCGGGGAATGACACTGTCCCTGAAGCAAACCCACCGTGGAACTACCGAGTGAATTCTATTGATCTCTAGATGGGACCATATGATGAACTGCTTCACAGAGGGTATGAAGAAACAGTAAAACCTGTTAATTGTGAAAAGGTGAGAGAGGTCCAGCAGGCACAGGATGAAAAGCCTGCAGTCTTCCAAAGGAGGCTAGTGGAGGCTTCCAGGAAGTATGCAAACGTGGATCCCTCCTCCCTCAAGGGACAGGCCCTTTTGGCTAAGCTCTTCATAGCCCAGCCGGCCCCAGACATCAGGCCCAACATTCAGAAAGCAACTGCGGGTCCTCAGCCTCCAATGAGCGATTTGCTCCAGCTGCCTTATTCGGTTTTCAATAATAGAGATATGGCTGAAAAGGCTGAACGCACCCAGAGAAATATGCAAAAGGCCCACATGACTGCACTGGCTTTGTCCGCTCAGAGACCACCAACGGGAAGGCTGGCTTTGCCAGGCCAATCTGGCCCTGGCAGATCACAAGGCCCATGGGTACCCACACAAGGCCAGTGTACCCTGTGTGGACAAGAGGGGCACTGGAGGAACGACTGCAATCGATGTGCCCTTTGCAAACAGCCCGGGCACTGGAAGAGGGAATGCCCCACATACCAGAGAGAGATGGGGGCCCCTCAGCCACTGATGGTGTTGCAATCAGAAGACTGTAGGGGCCCAAGGCCAAAAGTGCCTCTACCTAAGGATACCATCTATACAACGAATGTCGGGCCTCGGGTGGTCACTGACGTGGCAGGCCACAGGACAGCATTTCTTATAGATACTGGTGCAGTCTTCTCGGTCTGAACCCAAAGGGTGGGAAACCTTAGCAATCATAACAAATACATAACGGGGTTGTCAGGGAAGACCCAAGGGCACACGTTCCTGGAGCCCCTTGTGTGCAAGGTCAACGGCCAGCCATCTGCACATTCCCTTCTGTTTGTGCCTGACTCGCACATCCCTTTAAAAGGAAGGGATTTATTAACCAAGGTAGGGGCACTCTGTTTCTCGAGGGGCAACGGAACCCCCCTATGGTTCTAACAGAAAGCGGAAAGGAACAGATTGAATCTGAAGCTGAGACAGAAGCCTTAGTGACCCTGGAGTGTGGAATATTGAGAGTCCAGGCTTGGCCAAAGACATCTCGCCCGTGGCTATTAAGTTAAGACCTGGGCAGGAATATCCCTGCAAAAAGCAGTACCCCCTAAACTCAGAGGCACCGAGAGGACTCTCTCCCTCAGTAGAGAAATACCTTTTGCATTGTTTATATGTACCCTGTCAGTCTGCATTCAATTTGCCGACATGACCCATTCTTAAACCCCACTGGGGAATAGCATGTGTATAAGATCTAAGGGCAGGGCGAATAGCAGTGACCAGGGCCCCGGAGGTAGATTAGAGAGAAGTATTTAAGTAGAAATATTTATGTTAAATGTGATCATTTGTGATTCTGATTCTTGTAACCAAGTTTCTTTATCAATTACACTGTAATCTGATGTTTAGCCATGCCATTTAAGTCTTCGGTCATTTATAGATATTTTGTACTCTGGCCACCTCTTTAAAAAAGTGCTTCATCATCAAGGAGGTTCATAGAAAAGCTATGGAGCACTTACAACAGCTCCACAACAAATTGATGGCTATTCGAGGATTCCAGCCCATAGCAACTTAAAACAAGGAGCTGTCCTGCCCCTGGGGGCCCTAGATCAGGCAACCAGAGAGTTTTACTCTCTGACAGGCAGGGTCAACGCCCCTACTCAACCTTGAAGCAGCTACAGAAGATGGACCAATGCCCTTCTGCTTCTCATACGAATATGGCAGTAAAATCTCTGAGGGGGGATGAAACAGGAGGGAAGGGGACATGGCACCCGGAAACAATGACATAGCCCGAGGACACAACATACACGGATCACACCCAAATGGGTCCAAAATGGCGGACACGTCAACTTCCAAGCGCCATGACTAGTCCAAGGCTGACAAGAGGATCCAAAAGTGGGTGGTAGCCCCATTCTGGAACACTCCGCCCACTCATTAGCCTATCAAATTACCCACCCTTGAAAGGACTGAAAAGCCCCATACCCTGGTGCCTTTCTCACCTTCTGAGATGGCCCACACTGTCTGCGGAGTGTGTTTCTCTCTAAATAAATCTCTAAATAAACTTCTTACCTACAAGAAAAAAAAAAAGGTAACCACGGTACAGAGTCGTGACACCCAAGAGCACCGATACACAACTACACAGGCACAATCAGTACACTCCAGGAGCGACAGAGACACATGAAAACAAAGGTGGGTCTTGCTTTCTCAGATCTGATCTCAGGCACGATTCCCACTGGCATGAGGGCAGAGAGAATGTGGAACAGAGAAGCGCAGAGCAGAGATGTCAGACAGGACCAAGTCAGAGATGGTGGCAAAGTGGCAGAAACACAGGAGGGCACTCTGAGCAAAGGCATGGGGTTGAGATGGACCTTTGAGTTCCCAGTGTGCCAGCTTCTAGGAGGGGCTGCAAGCTCATTGCTGTGCAGAGACAGGATGCGTGTACACACATGCACACACTGAATTCTCATAAAACCCTGTGAGCTAGGTGCCATTTGCTGAGTGACTTATCCAAGGTCACCCCCACGGTCAGTCAAAGGGCTGTCTGACCCCACAGCAATGAGAACAGAATGCCCTGTGATACCGGGAAGTGTTCTAGCCCTGGCTACTCAGCACGTGCAGCTGGTGCAACTGGGAAAGTGTAGTTTACATTTTAGTGACGTCTAATTTACAAATTGCTACTCATCTCACTTAATGGGAAATTATTCAATATGATGGGATGACTTGGATATATTGACTTCTCCAAACATGAGTTTTCTGAACTCTGAATAGAGGTCAAGTGTTTCATGAGAATGTATCATCTGGGGACTTTCTAGGTGGCGCAATGGTTTAGAATCTGCCTGCCAATGTAGGGGACACAGGTTCCATCCCTGCTCCAGGAGGATTCCACATGCCAAGGAGCAAATAAGCCCGTGCGCCACAACTAATGAGCCTGTGTGCCACAACTAGTGAAGCTCATGAACCTAGAGCCCGTGGTCCGCAACAAGACAAGCCACCACAATGAGGAGCCCGCGCACCACAATGAAGAGTAGCAGCCTAGAGAAAGCCCATGTGCAGCAACAAAGACCCAACACAGCCAACAAATAAATACATAAATACTTAAAAAAAAAGAAAAAGAAAACGTATCATCTGCATTGGGAAGTGTTGTGAGAAATGTAAACCACATTTCAGAGACTTAGCATGAAAAGGGACATGAAATATCTCATTAATACTTTCCTATAAGGATTACATGTTGAAATGATAATATTTTGGATATATAGAAGGAAGACATCGAATTAGAATTAGTTTCATCTGTTTCCTTTTCCTTTTACCATGTGGATGTTAGAAAACTGGAAACAACCCTTGTGGCTCTATTCTGTTTCTACTAGACAGCGCTGCTCTACACGTCTCCTGCTCCTGCACGTGGTAGGCGGGCTTGATGGAGAGAACAGACCTGCATTTCGGAGGGAGACAGCGTCGAACCGGCTATTACACATATGGGTGAGGGACAGTCTGCTGAGGCCAAAAGAGCTTTGAGGACAATGCTTGGAGCCATTTGGTATAGAGCCCAATGCTGTTCCCCATCTTGCCCGTCTAAACTGTGATGGGACACATTGGGCCAGCGGTGGGAGTTCAAGGTACACATGGGGGAACTGCCCCTCAACTCCCTGCCCCTCAGACTCCCTTGTGTTTGGCTCTCACAGCAAATAGCATCTCACAAGTGTTTATGGTTCTTGTCCAGCCCTTTTGTTGCACAGGTGGGAAAAGAAGGCACTGGCCCAAGTCACCCGGAGTCACCGTGGCAAAGGCGACCTTGCTCCCCAGGTCCGCTGACCTCGGACGGGCTTTCTCTCCCACGAGGTGCTTGTTTCCCCTCATCTCACACCTCCTCCCTGTCTTGTGGCAACAGGCCGACGCCCTAATGCCAGCCCGAGCTCTGCCACTGATGAACCAACGAAATACTGACTAAGCACCTTCCATGAGTCAAGCACTATTCTAGGTGCTGGGGGTGCAGCAGAGAACAGGACAGATACGGGGAGAGTAGCCAACAATTAGGTAAATACACAAATAAGGTAACTTTCTATGGTAATCCCTGCTACAAGGAACAGTAACAAGCTGAGATGAATAAGCCGGGTTGGGGTGTGAGCTACGCTGGTTACAGTGGTCAGGGAAGGCCTCTCTCAGGGGACAGGGGAGCTGAGACCTGAGTGACAACTAGGAGCCACTCATGGGAAGATCTGGGAGAAAAGCATTCTAGGCAGAAATAACAGACGGACGCAAGCCTCCTGCTTCCACTTTGCGGCTCTTTCATTTGGCCCCTAGGAGGACACGTTATTACCACCGCCAAAGGTACCCAGTCTGCCACCCTACGCTGCCAGCAGCATCTCATGGTCTGATGTGTCCTGTCACCTCCCAGCTGGGAGGTGGCCCGGACACTGCCTGCACACTCCCACAGGCAGGAACATCCCGAGAGGGGAGGAAACAGCCTGGTTTGCGGGGAGGCCGGCCTGATTTCAAATCCAGCCCTGCCTCTTCCAAGCTGTGCAGCCCCGGGTGACGGACAACCGCTCCGAGCGGCAGTTTCCTCAGGTGTGAAAGGGAAAGTTCTCATAATCACCCTCCTTCCCAAGGGAGTCAGGATGACACACAACACTAAGCACCGCAACCCACAGTCACACGGGGTCATCTACGTGCTCACAACGTGGCAGACCCGTAATACCTGCATTTTCTCTCACCCCAACAGCTCTGTGAGACAGAAGCTATTCTTATCTCCAATGCACACGAGAGCAATTGGAGGCAGGAAGCGGCTGTGTCACTTCCCCGAGGTCACACAGCTGGCGCCCAGGCAGGCTGGCTGGGCTAAAATCCAGGTGTCAGCAGGGCTGGGCTGCATTCCTTCTACAGGTTCTGCGCGAGAATCCTTTCCTTGTCTGGTGACCAGCTTCTAGAGCCCCTGCACTCCTCGCCTGGGGCCCCTTCCTCCATCCTCAGAGCCAGCCGTGCCATCGCTCCCACCTCTGCTTCCGGCATCACATCTCCTCGGACTCTGGTTCTCCTGCCTCCCTCCTTCCCTCACAAGGACCCTTGTGAATCCACTGCACACCCACCCCCAGCCCCAAATCACCCAGGCCAGTCTCACCATCTCAAGATCCTCAGCTCATCCCATCCACAAAGTCCCTTTCGCCCAGTAAAGGACACACTCACAGGTTCTGGGATGGGGACGTGCATATCTATTCGGGGGCCATTATTCGGTCTACACACTTAGCTAAGCTCTCCCTGGGCCAGGCCCCCCTGAAGCCTCACAACCACCTTGGAAGGAAGGGTCACTAACTCTCCCGGCTTCACAGATGGGGAAACTGAGGCTCAGACAGGTAAATAAAACACTCCCGTGTCACACACAGCGAGTGACTGGAACAGAAACTCAGACTCAAGTGCCTGACGACAAGCCAACACTGCTTCCCAACTCCCCAGTTTCAATCCTTGAGGTAAAACTCAACATCTCAGGACTTCCCTGGTGGTCCAGGGCTTAGGACGCCGAGCTTCCACTGCAGGGGGCACAGGCTGTATCCCTGGCTGGAGAACTAAGCTTCCGCCTGCCTCAGGGCACGGCCAAAACAAACAAACAAACAAAACCAAAAGGCTCAACATCTCTGCCTCTCCCACATTATAAAGCAGGGGGCCCTCTATTTAGCAGGATGTGTATATTTATATTTTAATGAATGGTTCTGATTTCATACATGACCACTTCTACTTTAAACACACGCATACACTCCCTTGTCTTTCTTCTTTTTCATAAGTAAAAAATGACTGATCAAAACATGGAAACAACCCAAATGTCCATCAGTTTATGAATGCATACATAATGAATGAAATTTCCTACAATGGAACAGTATTTAGCTGTAAAAAAAAATGAAGCACTGATCCAAGCTATGACATGGAAGAATTGTGAAAACATGATGGTGAGTGAAAGGAGCCAGACACAAAAGGCCACATATTGTATGATCTTATTTACATGAAATGTCCAGGACAGACAAATCCACAGTCACAAAAAGTACAACAGCGGTACAAACACACACTAGTGTATATACAGTAGATAACCAACAAGGACCTGCTGTATTGCTGAGGGAACTATACTGCATATTTTGTAATAACCTGTAAGGGAAGGGAATCTGAAAAAAAAACTGAAACTAATACGACCCTGTAAATCAACTACACTTCAGTCTTAAGGAATTGGGAAAAAAAGCTTAAACTACAATAATGATACATTTTTAATCTTGAAGATTTACAGATTAAAAAGGTCAATATCATGTTGATTTACATGTACACCAGCAGTGTTAAATGCAGATTAATTGAGTACATTAGGGACTTCTCTGGTGGCGCGGGGCTTAAGAATCCGCCTGCCAATGCAGGGGACACGGGTTCGATCCGGGGTCCACAAAGGTCCCACACGCCAAGGAGCAACTAAGCCCATGAGCCACAACTAGGGAGCCCTCAAGCCACAACTACTGAAGCCTTCGCGCCTAGAGAAGCCATGCTCTGCAACAAGAGGAGCCACCACAAGGAGAAGCCTGTGCACCGCAATGAAGAGTAGCCCCTGCTCACCATAACTAGGGAAAGCCTAGGTGCAGCAACGAGACCCAATGCAGCCAAGAAATAAATAAATTCATTTTTAAAAAATTCAGTAAATTCAGTTGCGTTAAAAATAAAAGAAACAAAAAATTTAAAAAATAAACAACTGAACTCCCTATTTTAAAAAAAAGTACATCAGTGGTTGCCAGGGGCAACGAGGAGAGAGGGGAACAGGGAGTGAGCACTTTGTGGTTTCAGGTTTCTTTTTAGAGCGATGATGAACTTAGTGTTCTGGATTAGACAGCAGTAATGAATTCAGCACACTGTCAGTATACTAAAACCCCTGAGGTGTACACTTTAAATGGTTCCACTAATGAACTTCATGTTACATGAATTCTATCTCAAGAAAAAAGAAGAGAGTGTTCAGTATTAGCTGTTGGGAGAAAAGCTTAAGCACAAGATGACTCATCTGTGGCCCAGGTCTGTGTGCACCTTTCCCAGGAAGACAGAATTCACCAGCGGAAGAAATGAGACAGGGGAGGTTTGCAAAGTCCCTGAGACAGCTTATTAAAAAAAACTCTTCCAAGACTTATAGTATATGATATTGCTTACATGCCCAATGTAAAAAAAAAACATGATACAAATGAACTTATACACAACACAGAAAGAGACTCACAGACTTCGTGAATGAACTTCTGGTTACCGGGGGGAGGAATACATTGGGAATTTGGGATTGATGTGTACCCACTGCTATGTTTAAACAGATGACCAACGAGGACCTAATGGATAGCACAGGCAACACCACTCAGTATTCTGTAATAACCTATTGGGAAAAGAATATGAAGAATAGGTACATGTATTTGTATAACTGAAACATTTGGCTGTGCACCTGAAACTAACACAACATTGTTAATCAACTCTACTTCAATATAAAATAAAAATTAAAAAAGAAAACAAGGATTTCCTAGGTGGCGCAGTGGTTAAGAATCCGCCTGCCCATACAGGGCACACGGGTTCGAGCCCTGCTCCAGAGAGATCCCACATGCCACGGACCAACTAAGACCATGAGTCATAGCCACTGAGCATGTGTGCTGCAACTACTGAAGCCCCCATACCCAGAGCCCGAGCGCCGCAACAAGAGAAGCCACTACAGTGAGGAGCCTGTGCACCACAGTGAAGAGCAGCAGCCCCTCTCAGCAGGTAGAGAAAGCCTGTGTGCATCAACGAAGACCCAATGCAGCCAATAAATTAAATAAATAAATAAATTTATTAAAAAAATAGAAAAAAATTTAAAAAAAAAAGCAGCCTCTTCCACATCCATGAAAGGCAATGCCATGCACCACTTAAAATAATAAAGTAGGACTTCCCAGGTGGCACAGTGGTAAAGAATCTGCCCGCCAGTGCAGGGGACACGGGTTCGATCCCTGCCCTGGGAAGATCCCACGTGCCACAGAGCAACTAAGCCTGAGCGCCACAACTACTGAGCCTGGGCTCTAGAGCCCATGAGCCACAACTATTGAGCCCATGTGCCGCAACTATTGAAGGCCATGGCCTAGAGCCCGAGCTCCAAAACAAGACACACCACTACAACGAGGAGCCTGCGCACCACAAGGAAGAGTAGCCCCCGTTCTCAGCAACCAGTGAAAGCCCGTGTGCAGCAATGAAGACCCAACACAGCCAATAAATAAAAAAAAAAAAAAAAAAAAAAGAATAAAGTAGAACTTGCTGCCATGACAACAGATCTCTAAGATGCAGTTTCTTGGCAAAAAGCAAGGGAGGATCCTGTACATTCTCTGTACCTTTCAAAAGGGGCGGGGGAG